>NC_084856.1:7565744-8981069 GCF_951802175.1 Populus nigra | reverse complement strand
ATCTTTTCTATCTAAAAAAAGTGTTTTCGATTAAGAAAACATGTTTTTGTTAAAACATTAAAAAGATGGTGGAATATAGATTCAAAAGATATATTTTCTCTACTTATTTTAAATTATTGAGATTTTTAATAAACCTTTTATTTTAATTGTTGATGCCTTTTACTTAAAAACATTCTACTAATAAAAAAACCATGTTATTCTTTTTATGAACGGATGCAACCATATTATTCAATAGTTTCACCCACATTTAACTAGTGTTTTGCCTATGTTTTATATATAAAATGCCTTGATATTCTTTGTTTTATGTTTTGAAGGCACTTTTGGATGAAAGATGCAAAAAGGAGTAAATTGGAGATAATTGGCAGATTTGACCTTCAGTCGATGTTTTGTGCAGAGCGTGAGCTCTAGAGGTTGAAATGAAGTGATTCCAGTGGAATTAAAAGGTAACATCCATACCTTTCTGGACATCTAAGGCAAGAAAATAAAATAAGGAAGAGCATGGAAATCGCAGCCTTCAAAGTCAAATCTCGCAATCTGCCAGTGTTGACCTTTGGCCATTCCAACTTGAATATCTGGAGCTACAGAAGTCCAATTGATGCAAACTCAATTTTTTTGGATTCATGACTCAAAGTTATATAAACGCTCAAAATTTCAGCCAAAAACGATGTCATATGAGGGAGATATGATTTTTCAAAGATGACATCTGAATTCTGCCAGCAAACAGGTTTCGTGAAGAAACGAGTCCAAATGACATTCCGAAGCATTTAAACCGATATCCAAGTTTTTATTTCAGCAATTTAGCTCCTCTAAATCAAAGCTTGAAGATTTCATGCAAGGCTATTTCTCCTTTTTAGGAAAATAGTTATTGAAGTACTTAAATGTAAACAGTCTACTTAATGGAGGACTATTTGTAAAATAGAGACCTAGGGTTTCCTAGGATATAAAAAGAATGAGAGAAGAGAAGGGGAGCAGCCAGCCAAGGAGAGAAAAACGCCCCCTTCCTCTAAGAAACCCTAAATTATGCATTCTTTCTTCTTTTTGATTAGTTGTTCAACAAACATGCAAGGCTAAACACTTTTTCTTGGTTGCAAGGACACGGAAACCTTCGGATTTCAAGAACTGTGAGATTTATTTTACCTTTTCTTTTCAGTTTATATGATGAATATGTTTGTTCTCCTATGCTTATTTTTCCTATGATTGTTTATTTTAATTGCTAGAGCGGACTCTAAGTTATTATTGTAGACAATCTATTGTTAAGTTTGATATCAAAACCGGAGTTGTGGTATATGAACTTGTGAAGCAACTGAGTTTAATAATTGTGGCGGATCTACGTTATTAATCTTAGGGAGAACATTCAATCAAATCAAACATAGACTGCGGACAATTATGTTTTCTTGATTAATCAACTTATCTAGTTCTTAAGGCTGCCATTGAATTAAATTACTAGTGCGGACACTGTGGTTGTTTGATGGTTAGGGCTAGTTATACGGCGGATCCGTTAACTAACCAATGTTAAGAAGAGATAAATATTCAGAATATAAATTGATGTTTCGTTTCCATGATCAGTTCTGATTTCTGTAGGTGGATGTGTGCTTGTGACCAAGGTTTGTTCTCTTGATGATTTTCTGATTTTATTAAATTTAGTTTGATAGTTTTCTGTTTTCTTTTGCTTTAGCCTAGATAACGTCCAACCCCCCCCCAAATTGCATATCATCTAGCATAAAAATCTGACTTGAATCTTCCTCGTGGGATCGACCCCTTGCTTGCTCTATACTATCTTGTGTGTTGTGTTTGAAGTTAGGGTAATTAATTTGTGCGACCGCGACATCGCAACAATGAAGATTAGGGTTTTGTTATGATGATATCATTGATTACTATATGGATAATTATATGTTAGCCTGAGATACATAATTTTTTAAATAATGTACTCATTAAAATTGGATGCGAATAAATTATCTGTACTTTTTAGTTTTTATTGTAAATTTTATATGATTTTCTCACATATATTGTTCTAGTATTTTTCATGTGTGATCCGTGAAAATGAGAAATTTTTAGATTTTCAAATTTTCACTATCATTATATTTTTTTGCGTTTAAAACATAATTCTTCTCATGAAAGAAAATATTTATTTATAAACAAGGGTGTCAAAAATGCTTTTTTAACATGATGCGGAATATATATTATAAACTCAGATCATAAACTCAGAATCATAAACTCAGAATCATAAAATTACAAGTAAAATATTTTAACTAATTATATATTGACAATTCCAGTCAAGTAGTAAATAATAATATAACACAATTAAAATAAAAGTGATATAAATAATACAAATATCAAAACACTTTAAAATATATAATTCAAATAAAAATTCATACATGGTTTAAATAACTTAAAAAACAATATAATATAATTATATCTGTAGAATTTCATTAACTAAAAATTAACAAACCTAAAACAAAAAATTTGTTGGTGTTTCATGTTATGTAAACTAAACATTACCAGTTTTCAGAACTACACATAAGTTATTGCCTCTATACAATATAATTCAATTATCAGTCTTTTTTTCTTCCTGAACTCGTCCACTAAACAGGATTTTAAGTTGTTGCCTCTAGACAACTGTGCATAGTTGGTATAGAGTGAAGCTTCAGAACTCTGCCCCTTCTACAAGGTCCCTAGAGCACAATGTCCATAAACCTAAATTATAGGTAATATTCAGAAGCCATGTCATTGTGATAAGAAAAATAAAAATAAAATCTGAAATAAAGAACACATACCTTCGACTTCATCTCAGCAGAGATCCATAAAGCTTTTAGCTGTCTAAGTTATCCTGATTTAACACGTACAACATAGCTGGTGCAACAACCTACAAGTACATAGCATTTCATCTAGATCAATTCTAACAAGAAAAATAGAAAGGGCCATATACAACAAAATAAACACTTAGAAAATCCTGTTTTCAGAAGAAAAAAAATCATATAGAAATTATCATCAAATGGCCTACCAGAAAACAGTGGAGTGATTTTTTCTTTTGATTTGGTAGTTTGAATAACACAGATGCAAGAGATCTAATAAAACTAGCACTTCCTTTCTTATAAAGTTAAGTTCTGGGTTCAATGCACACTAAAAATGCCATGATTGCAGTGAGCTATAAGTTGAAGGAGCTACCCCAGCGGGTGGAAGAATTGATAGATTAACAAATAAATAAAAGAGAGCGGAAGAGGAATTATTTGTTGGGTTTCCTTTTCTTGTCTTCCCTCCCCACTCCCACTCCTTTTTAGCCTCACTGCAGCATCATGAAAAGTGGAGACAATCAGATTAGAGGCAAACGAAGGAAAGAAAAAAATGAAGATTAATCTTTACACTGCTGGTGAGTGAAGAGTGGAAGTGGGGCTGTTGGGCAAGAATTAAACCACTGTAGAGAGTAGAGAATGAAGAATAAACCATTGTGGAACCAGTTGTCTGGTGTTAGTCGCTAGGGTTGAGAATTTGAGAATTGAGATTTGAACAAAGGAAAATGGGAATACTGGGGGTGGGGACTGTGGGTAGAGTGTCGAGGGAGTCAACAAAGACTCAAGGAGTCTACAATTTTTTTAAAACTTTGATTAAACTCATGAAATCGGTTTGGTTTTATTGATTTTGATCAATTTTAAATGAGTTTAATTAATTTTGAATAAATTTGATTAATTTTAAGTTTTTAATTTGATTTTACATGTTATATACATATTAACTCGTAAAATTATATGATTTTACGAGTCAACTCACAATTTTAACAATAATATTTATAAAAATAAAATATATACATGTATGAGAATATTAAATTCTTGATTTTATATATATATATTTTAAATCATTACAGTTCTTCCAAACTTTTTTTTTTGTTGCTAATTTTTATAAAATGATTTATGTTGCAATCATTTTGTATTTTAAAAAAAAATGCATGGACCACAAAAGATAATTTTAATGAAAAATATATTTTTTCTCCATAATTTTATTTATCATCTCTCCTATGAATGTATATTTTTATAATAATATAATTATATATAAATATAATTTAAAAAACTAAAATTTATTAAACTCAGAAAAGCTCATAATATAAAACACAAGTTAGGTAAGTTAATACAAGTCAGTTTAAAATATTACCATTTTATTTAAAAAAAAGAAGTTAGATCAATATTTTTTTTTTTAATTTTTTCTTAAAATTCAAATCAAATTGCAAATTATTGATGAAATAGTTAATGCACTCATCAAATCAAATTAAATTAATTGTAATGAATCAATCTTGTATAGTTAAATTTAAAACCTTAATTAAGCGAGTAACCAGGTCAATCAATCATTATGTTAACTCACTTAGCTAAATCAAATTTAATACTTCTAGAAAGTTACCTGCAACAGTGCCTGGAAGCTAACTAATTATAACTAGCTAATGATGCTAATTGCTAAGCACAAACGTGCTATGCGAAATAGATGGAAATAAAAGTGAAAAAAATTAAAGAGAAAAAAAAAACAGAGAAAACATTGTCATGTTGTGTGAAAAACGACCTCGTTTTAATAGCCCCCAAGCAATAATCTTCATGCCTCCTTATCCAATCACAATATCAAGGCACCTTATCAGACAAAAAAACCCAAAGCGTGGTTCCTCGCTCGCTCACTCACTCATGGCTTCACTTCGTCTTCCATGTTGTCTCTCATCAAAAACGCCTTCCTTCTCCATTAATCCAATAACCCCCAAGTTATCTTCTCTCCATAACCACCCTAACAACTTTACTTTTAATACCAACACCAACGACATCTCATTATCTCACTCTCTTTGTTTTCCAATTAGAAACAACGACAAATTCAGGCATTTCCTTTTGCATTTCTCTTCTACAACTCAAGACCTCCCGGTTGTTGATTCCTCTTCACTTGATGATGTTGTCACCGAATACCAATCAAAGGCTGAAGAAAAAGAAGAAGAGTTTTCGAAAACCAGACTGCTTGCTTCGAATGTTCCATGGAATTGTACTGCGGAAGACATTAGGGCTCTGTTTCAGAAGTTTGGGACAGTTGTAGATGTTGAGGTTGGTATTTCTGTTCCTTGAATTTATTTTATTTGTTGTTTTCTTACATGGGTTTTTTTTACTGGGTGTTCGAGTGATGCGGGTTTTTTTTTTTTTTTTGTCAAGCTTTCAATGTATAGCAAGACCAGAAACAGAGGCTTGGCGTTTGTCACTATGGGCTCCCCCGAAGAGGCAGTTGCTGCTCTTAATAACCTCGAATCTTATGTAAACACATTATCTTCAATTCTTTCCTTCTTTGGAATATGAAATCTTTTTGTCATAATGCATGCCTTATTGGAGAAAGAGGAGAAATCAGATTGAGAGTTATAACTTTTAAGGATTAACCGATTTTAATATGTCATTTGGATATGTACCTTAATCCAAGTTATGCTACCCTTTTGCTTTTCGAAAACCTATTAACTTGTGCTTTAGTTTTTGTCTTGCCTTTTTTGTTTTTGTTTTTATGAACTTGAACATTCTAATCTTCTTACAAATGCTTTTCAGGAGTTCGAGGGCCGTACTTTGAAGATGAATTATGCAAAGGCAAAAAAGAAAAAACCTTCACCACCCCCACCACCCAAGCCAGGGCCAACGTTCAACTTGTTTGTAGCGAATTTGCCATTTGAAGCAAAGTCGAAAGATCTTAAGGAGTTCTTTATTGCAGAAGGTGCTAATGTTGTTTCTGCTGAAATTATATTTCATGATAATCCTAGAAGGCCCTCCGGTTATGGATTTGTGGCGTTCAAAACTAAAAAAGAAGCTGATTACGCCATTTCTACTTTCTCCGAGAAGGTAATACTGGATTCCAATTATGTTACATTGCTTCTGTCATAAAAGATTGTGAATGTACTTCCTTCTTTATTTGAATCCTAACAGTGTTTTAAAAGTGAAGAACTTACCCTGTGATAACTTGCTATCCTGTAGGAATTCATGGGAAGGCAACTTAGAGTTGCTCGCAGTAGACAATTTGTCAAACAACGAAAAGAAGATGCATCACAATCTGATGGTACTTCGGGTGAGTTGGAATCTGAAAAGGTACAAGCAGATACAGCTAATGACAATTGAAATGAAAAATTTGCGAGGTTCTAAGATTGTTTAATTTGCTTCACTGCGCTTCAATTTTGTAGGTAATAAAACTTCTTAAATTTGTTCCTGAAGATTAGAAAGCAATTATATAATTTCTTTGGCATGCTTTCTCTTATATTCAATTGGCGTGGTATATTCTATCGTCAAGTAATACTGCAGGTCTGATGCCTGCCCTTTATTTTTTGATGGAATAGATTTTGTGTATGCTATTAGGGATCTATGATTTTGCAAAATAGTCTCAGGTGAATACAAAGATTTTGCAGAATGAATCTTAGGTCTATAACCAGATTTGAATGATATACACTTCTTATAGCATCCAACATTGGCCTGGGTCTCTGAGATTCTCATTCTACTCCAGCCAAAGTTCTCTGAAGAACAAAATGAAAAACAGTCACAGGGAAATAGTAATTCATTTGATAGAGACTGCTCGGACTAGCAAAGTGATAATCATAAACAAATTGGAAATTGAATATTAATTGTGGCCTTGTCATATTCTCCTGTTGGTTTGATTATTAATTTTGTTTCTACATTCAGTCCTTTTGGTTTGGGGAACTTAGTTGCTTCATGGTGATCTTTAGTGATGGCTGTTTTTATCATTTTCCATCGTTTGAAGAAGGTTGATGCCATTATAATGTTTTTTGTTTTGTGCATTCATATGGACTTGAATAATCCAATTGTTGCTATATATTGTTTGATGGTAAATTATAAGATAATTACGTTTCCTTAATGGTGGAAACTGGTATTTATGGTATAACACAACTTCCACTATATTTTACTAGTATTTTTTTTTTTGTCAAAACATTTGATTCTATCCATCATTGACGTGTAATGCATGTGTTGTACGACAGTTTTAGCCGTCCAAATCTCAGCAGAAACTATAGTTTCATCCATATTGTTGTTTGGTTCAAATCATCCCAACATTTGTAGCAAAAGTTGAACGATTTGTTGGGGGTTCATGTTTGAAGAATTGGACCTTTTGTGTTTTTGGATTAAAATGATTTACCCTAGGGAGTAGGAAGTCTACTGAGCAGCTGCTGGCCAGAGATTGGTTGTTAAGTTTAAATTTAACATGTCAAAGAAAGGGGACAACATCTGATGTGAGAAATTCAACACAAATATCTGATATGCTTCTGAAGAATTTATAGAATTCCCTTGTTTTGGATATAATTAGTCAGAAGTTTCAATTACACTGATTCTTAATCTTAGCCAGTAAACTGTCTTATTTTTCAGGAACAGATACCTAATCAAGAAATTGGAGGCAAACTTCCAAATAACTCGAATTGATTAGGCATTTTGAATTCTATTGATGTAACCATACATCTAATCTGGTATGTGTTTGGGGGTGGCTATTAGAGGTGAGAATCATGAGTTTAGATTTTTATGCTTGTCTTGGCTGTCAGCATGGATGTAGATAGGGCATTTTATGTTTGCCAAAACTGGGGGATTATTCTTTGCAAAGGTAAAATGAAATCAATCAAGGAACAAAATAGTTGAGGATGGAAAAGTGGGACTATATAGTTAGAAAGAGAGAAAGAATGAATTAAACTTTTGATGTGGGGCATCAATGAATAGAAGAGGAGATTTCCATTTACAATAGAGTGATTTCCATCTCTCAAGGGTATGTATGCATTTCTAAACTCTAGTTATGATTCATAGTTCTTCTTAGTCTCTCAAACCTAGTAACTTAACACCCATCACAAATAGCAACGTAACTTGGCAACTCAAAACACTCGCAATCTTATTCACAACTCTAAACTTATGTCTCAAGATAAACAAATATGCTTGCAAATACTTAATCCAATGATAGGCTTCATGATCTGAGTAAAGAATAAACTCTTGTAGTAATTGATAATGGCGCTAATGGCATAAAGCTTGAACTATTACATAAAACTTCTTGTCATTAGTTGAGTAATTTTTTTAGTGTTATTAAGCTTGTCACTAAAATAGGTAAATGGGGTGATGCTCTTGACTAATTACTCCAACTATCTTAATGCTCGATGTATCACACCTCAACAAACATCTTAGTAAAGTTGGAGAGTTCATCATCAAGGCCATCATCATCCTTTTGTAAACCTTTTTAAATGTCTTGCCTGCTACTTTACTTTATTTAAATTTGCTTTGCTTCAAATAATCTATGATATGATACATGATTGTGTTGAATATCGGAAACCCATAAAAGCTATGGACTTCATGAATATTCTTGGGCTTGAGTTAATCTATAATTGCTTGAAATTTTTAAGGATTAGCAAACATTCCCCTATAGGACATTATAAACTCTAAAAAAGTCACAATAATGACAGAATGAAAACTTTTTTTTTTTTTTCAAATAAACTTTCTTTTCTTAACATGGTGCAAATCTTTAATAAGTTGTTCCAAATATTGCTATTTGGTCTACTAGAAATGAAGATGTCATCAAAGTATACCACTAGAAATTTACTCATGAAAGGTTAGAGCACCTATTTCATCAGTTTATAAAATACTTAGGGCATTAGAAAGATCAAATGAAATGAACAAAACCCCTCGTATAGCCTAACCTTAGTCTTAAATACAGTTTCCACTCATCTTTAAGATATATTATAATTTTATAATTTTATGGTAACTATTTTTCAGATCAATTTCAATAAAAATTCTAGCTTATACTATCATATCTAACACGTCATCCAACCTAGAAATTGGGAAAGGGTACTTAAAAGTGATCTATTAATGACTTGATTATCCACATATATCCTTCAAGAACTGTCCTTTATAAGAGCTAATGATTAAAAACAGGAAAGAGAAAGTACAACACAATTGCTTAGGCTTTCTTGTATAAAGCCCTTTATAGTACTCATTGACTTGTTATTACAATTCCACAAGTTTAGTGGGGTTCATCCTATAATAGTGAAAATTTGATAATGTAGCACTAGAGATAAAATCCATGACATGTTGGATTTCATGCATAAGAAGTAAGGAATCAATAAGCTCTTGAGGAAAAATATCTTGAACTTTTCCAACACCATACTTGCTTTTTCAGTCAATTTTTTTAGAGTTTTCTAGAACTTAACTTACAACTAAAATAAACAAGACAAACTCGTTCAGCACCTCCTTAAACTCTTTTAGGCTTGTTATATTAAGTCTGTATTCTTTCACATTCTTTTTTTTTTAATCATTAAACCTTGGTGGTAATGGAGTGAGCTAGATATTTCTACCTTTAAAAGTGAAAGAATACGAATTTGAATGATTAAAAATGGTGACATCCAAATCATATAGTGATGGCCTACTTAAAATGAAATGTCCTATATTGATTGGAATCACATCATACCAAATCTCTTCATGATATTCTAGGAATTTGACAGAATAAACATCTCTCCTTGATTGCTATGAGGTGTTATCAAGCAATGACACATTATCTATGGAACATACTTTAAGCCTATATAAGATATAATATTAGACGACCTTGCATTAATATAACTCTTAATATCAATGATGCTCTTATAACTTTTATACCTGTACTTATTGTAGATATGAAAAACACTAGTCTTTTTGTAATATTCAGTTCTTTTTAGTTGTGTCAAAGCATATATGACTACACCGAACTTAGTTATCCCAAACTCTATGATGTGCTACTTAACCTGATTGGATATAGATCAAATACGACCTAGTAAATTATGATCATTTTCACCCTCCTTGTCTATGTCATGAAAATCCTTATGATTAGTTTCATACACTTAATTACTAGTCTTTCTCTTCAATTATGTCCTCTTTTTCCTTAATGAATAGGGTCTTATTGATATAGTTGGTTGTATTGTGATCAAAACCTTGACATTTAAAATAACAAACCCTTGAACTCATTTTAGACTCTTTATTGAGAGCTCTTTTTCCTTTTGACTTTCTTAGAAGGTTAGGCATCATTAGAGTTGGGTTTGTAGGGTGGAATACCTAACAAGGAACCATTATTCCCAAAATAAGACCTAGCAAGGGTGTTATAGGTTTCCTAATGTCTCATCCACCATGTAACCAACTCATAATCTTACACTAAGGTATAGACTTAGTTAAGAGTGGAAGCACCTCAAATCATAACCTTTTTTCTAATATCATCATTTCAAGCCCCTACAAAACTTTTCACGATCATGGTCTCATCTTGTCGCACATCACATCTCATCTTGTGGCACATCAAATTATGCCATATATTCACTCATGTACTTATTCCCTTGCCTAAAAGATTACTTCTCGAATAATTTTTGTTTCATCCTTACCTATTTAGTGATAAAAGGTTCACCCTTTTCTCTTTAAATAGCACATAGCACTCTTCCAATAAATCTAATAAAATTTGACATGTTAAAGACAACCATTAAAAGTAAGGGCCTCTACTTTGATATGTTCCATGACTTACTCATTAAGATCATCATTGTTGTGATCATTTTGATTATGGTTATATTGGTGGTGTCTATGGTGAACATGTTTATGATGATTATTGTTAGAATTCTTGCTATTATTAGGTCTCCTTGTTTATGAAATCTCTATGGACTTAAATCTTTTAGAAATGTTGATCATTTAGGCTTGAATAAGTTATAATTGCTCCTGAATGGTTATAAGAGCATCACTTATGACTGTATTTTTGGTAGATGTAGAATTAAGGTTTCACATTAGGTGATCACCATGCAAATACATGCATTTTTAGCTTAGAGATGCAATTAAGATTACAATAATTCTTATAAGTAAAATCTAGTTAAAAAATAAAGTCAATTTTTTATTTTTTTTAAAGATCAATTAAGACTAGAATATACCAAAAAAATTGTAAGCATACAATATTAGACCTACCTTTAAGTGTAAATGATGGTTAATCAAACAAAAAGTCATAACTTTCCACAGTTCTAGGCATGCTTTACAATTAATAAAAAATTAATTAATTACTAAATACAAATGGCAAAGTACGGTGATGGTAAAAAAATATAACAAGTAATGTAAAAAAAAAAATTTTGTTTTTAATTTCTATGTATAAAAGTAGTGTTAAAGATAATGTTAAATAACAAGTATAATTCCAGATATATAAAAATGAAAGAATCAATGTGTAGTGTGATTTAATAACCAAAATGTTTAAAATTAATATAAGACCACTTAGATCATGAAAGTTGGATTGGTCAGCTAACATTGCTGCAACTTTTATGTTGTTGGTATAGTGGTTGTTATAACCCAAATTTTAACTTCCTTTGTATATATATATATATAAAGGGTTTTTAGAGGAAAATAAACAAACAGCTGAGCTTAAGACATCAAGGATTGAGCTGGAAAAGTTTAAAAAATTCAAGAACGGTTTGGATTGAATGAGTTGTTTAAGGTCAAAAGATAGAACAAACAAATAGTGCAAGGATGCGGGAGGAGTGGGTAAAGCTAGAAGAAGAAAAGGGGTAATGAAGATAAGGAGCGTAGTTTTAAATTATCGAATTGGGTAAGGCCTCCCCGAATTACAAGTAGAGAGGATTTACCAAAAAAAAATTCAAAAAAATATAGAGTTAACAAGTTGATGAACAGTTTTTGACAAGATAAAACCTATTTTTTCTTATTAATATAACTTGTTTTTACAAAAAAAAAACAATTATTTTATTAACATCATAGTTCATTAATTAAAAAAACACAATCAGAAAAAAAAATAACTAAAACTATAATGATTTGAATTGAAAAGGAAAAAACATATGTTTTTAATCCAAAACTTAATCTTCTTATTCATTCATTTCTTTTTTATTACGGGAAAAAATATTTTTCTTATGAGAAGAATTATTTTATAAGCAAAAACTTATAATAATTGTGAAAGTAATTTTCAATTAAAAATTAAAAAATTATTAATCAATCATTTTTACATATCTATACAAAGAAACTTAAGAACAAAAGAAATTGAGAAAATTATATAAAAAATCACAAAAAAATTAAAAATCAATAATTTATGGAATATATTTTATGAATATCTAATATATTCCATAAATATATTATAAAAGAAATATATTTGACAAAAGTTTCAAGAAGCGCAATATCAACCAAGATTAATAATGTTGTTTCCAACTAATTTGGTTAAATCATTACTGGTAAAAAGATTTGGTTGCATTTCATAATTCACAAAAACCATCATTGAAGAATTTATAATGTTCAACTTCAAAACTAAATTTGTTAGATGGTTTTAATTCCTTGATATTATAAATTTAGCCAAAATTATTTACTTTATTGTTAAAACAATTTTAAAAAAATATCAAAATAGTATGTCTATATTTTTGTGTGATTGAAAGTTAAAGAATTCATAAATATGATAAAATTATGTTAAAAATCTATTTAAAATATTATGAATAAAAAAATTGAATTGAATTTTCATGAACAATTAGTATTATTATTTTTATATCAAATACATCATAATTAAAAAATATTAAAATTTAAATAAAATTTTATCATAAATATTAAAATATCAAACACAACATATCAAATCTGAAGAGTATGTAAATTTGATAAAAAAAAATTTAGAACGCCAAAAAAAAAAAAAAAGGAAAACAAGGAAAAAAACAAAAAAAAAAATGCTAGGCTAGGCTCAGCTCCTAACCTATAATACCAGGTTAGGCCCGCGCACCTGATCTTATTTTTTTATTTTTCTATTATGGTTGTATGCCTCTTATTTAAAAAAAAATAACAAATGACATATTATCTGTTTGAAAATAATGCCATCAGTAAGACTCCAACCCTCGACCTCGTGGCTCTTCTCGCATGTTACTAACTGAGTTATAGCATGGAAATGTTATGATTAAAAACATATATTAAAATATTATATTGTTCATATGAACAGTAAAGTATAATAAGAAACCCTAGTTCTTTTAAAATATTTAAGTATAGAATGATATTATACACTTTTACCGAAAAAAAAATTCCTTTTGTAAATTAAATTTTGATCAGCATTATCCAAGTCAAAGCAAGGCATTTAGTTATAAAATATTTATCATTGATGGGGTCAAAACTAAAATATAGAAACATTCATATAGGCGTTATAATTATTATTGATGATGTTCCATTTGTCCAAAGTGCTTAGAAATAGGTTTTTAGTGGTTGGATTATGTTTTAATCATAGGTTCTAATAAGAATATTCTCCATTATTTATGAAATTTGTCGCTTGTGTAGAAAGCTTGTAACCTGCAAAATAATCCCTCTTGGTGAGATTTGAGGACCTTCAGATGACAAAGTTAATAACATTCAAACAAATTGTTATAATAAATGAGAGAATAAACATTGATTCTTAATATCAAAAGTGTTTGTTCTTAGTTTTGATATGATAAATGATTTGAAATTAAAAACATATTTTTATTAAGAATAAAGATTATGAACTATTTACATGTGTGATTTTAGGGTTATCTACACTCCTTAAACCTTGTAGAAAAAATACCTCTTAAAGGTTTAGGAGTTTTTTCTACCCTTATAGCACTCAATATGGATTAATATTCCTGATATTAACATTAAAATGGGATGGGATATCCCTGACATTAATATTAATAAGGGATGGGAGACGAATATCCATAATATTAACATTAATAGGGGATAGGAGACTAATATCCATAACATTAATATTTTATGTCAAATGTCATTAGAATAAGCAAATGGAGACTTATGGCCCAACACGGGGCCTATAATGATCCCTAAGCCTTTAGGCCTTTGTGTTTAGCACATTGTCAAGCCCACGATCAATAGGTATGGTAGCAGAGCTCAACGACGTCGGGTCTGACAACACTTTTGTTTTTATATATAAATGTAATTGTATTAAAGGGAAAAGTTGTACAATAATATGAATGGCATACCTTAAGATGTATATCATCTTGTAACCCAGATCAAACTGACCTTAGACAACAGGAAAAAAACAAAAGCTAAATAAAACTAAAAAAAGACTTTTTAGACAACAATTGTCAAACCAGTAGACTGGTTCGTGGAAAACTCAGAACCGGTCGACCGGTCTGTAAAAACAACAGAAATGCTAAATGGATCTCTAAGGACAAAAAAGATCTTTAAGGATAAAAAACTAAACGAATCTCATGACTTTAGAGATGCCATATATAGACCTAAGAGTAGCTGGGATCTGATATTTTGGTTCTAGTTCAACATAACTGGACTTGATAAGCTCAAAGATTTCTTTACTAACAATATGATGAGGATGATAAGTCTGGTGAAAAACTTGATTATTCCTCTCATACCAGATGAAGTAAATCATGGCTGAGAGTACTAACCATGCAAGTAGATGCAAGAACTCCTTCATTTTCCTATAGTGCGTGTATGTCTACTGAAGCAAAGGTCGCCATGTCATAAAAGGCCAACTCATAAGATTCCTACTAGTGGTATCCCTCTACACTGAAGCAGAGAAAGGACACTGAAAGAACATATGATTGTGTGTCTTGACATACAAGTCACAAAGGTCACATACCAAAAAGCTGATGATCTGATAAACATGAAGTTTATCCATGGTGTGTATGCGACCAATAGAAGCAAGTCATTTGATAAAAGAGTTTCTTATGATATGACTTGGAAACTATAGGAGGTGATGCATAGAATATACAAGTCTCATGTCTCTAAAAACCTCTCATGTCGAGTTATTAGAAAATCTCCTTGATGGATGACTCTTCTAGAATAGTGATCTGGTAGTGTATTCATGTGATGGAAATGAACTGAGTCTTAAATAGATTGTAGCTCCTGATTACCCGAGGGAAAAGACCAAGTGCCTTCCTCAATGATGTCTAGGACTTTAGCATCTCATGGAAGCTCAATTAAGGATAGTACCCAAGCAAAAGGTGACAAAATTGTTGACCATCTAGCAACTAATAGTCTAACCATAGACAAGCAGCAGTCTCATCACCAATGCATGAAACAAATCTCCCTCTACACCAATCTTTACTAAGTGGGATCGTTCTTTAGGACTAAGAGGAAACTAAAAGAGGCCTAACATGCTAGAAAGATCAACCCTTAAGTAAAACACTAAGAACCCATCCCAACCAAACTAATAATCTCTCCGAAAAAAGTCTCCAAACATGCTTGAGAATAACTGTTATATTTCAGGTCCCAATCCTTTTTATCTCAAAATTGTCCTCCTTAAAAGGGTAAGAAATTGAAGCTCAAGTTAGCTTAGCCCCTAAATAGAAAAGAGAATAGTCCTTCTAGAGAAAGACAACTAGAGTAGTCTCAGTCCTTCTGATAATAAAGCAGAGAAAAATAAACATGGGACACTAGTACACCTAGATAAAAAAGAATGGATTTCATCAATTAAAGGCGTCCAACATAAAGAAGAGAAGCTGAAGTCCATAACTTAATTCTGGAGATCTAATCTACCAAAAGCATACTATCATTATGTGTTAGTTTGGTAGAGATCAATGGGACTCTTAGATACCTGACTAGTAGGGAACCCAACCTAAAACCCAAAAGAGTTTATAAAGAGGTTTGAATCTCATCATTGACTTTTGACAAGAAACATGGTTTTTCTTTGGATTTGTAATAAGCCTAGATAACCTAACAAAATCATCGAAGTCTTTCCTTAGAATACTGAACAAGTCCATATTTTCCTAACATAAAATTATAAGGTCATTTGCAAAACATAAGCAAGTAATGGCAGTTAACTAACATCGTTAGTGATATCAGAAGCTCGGGTTCTGCAAAGCCTCTTTAAGTATGCCTCATAAGCCTTTCATGGTCAAAATGAACAAATAAAGGGATAAAAGGTCACCTTGTCGAAAGCCCTTAAAAGATGGGAAGAAGCCATGATTTCCAAATTTATGACCACTAAGAAATGAGTTGTAGACATGCATATCTCGCATATCTCAATCCATCTAGCCATGGTGTCAAGTACTCTAATATTTGTCTAGCCATGTTATTGTATCAAAAGCTTTCCTAATGTCTATTTTTTAAGCACATCTAAGCATAGGATTAGCTAAGTGATAGTTATGTATAAGCTCTTTAGTCAATAAGATGACATCTGATATTTTTCTACCTGGAACAAAAGCAGTCTGAAAAGGACCAATAACATCTAGAAACATCCCTTTCAATCCACTCACAATGACTTTAGATATGCATTTGTAAATCACATTACAACATGAGATAGGTCTAAAGTTATTCATAATAATGAAAGTCTCAATCTTATAAACCAAAGAAATTCTAGTAGCATTAACAGATCTAAAAAGAGTAGAAGAATAAAAGAAATACCTCATAGTAACAATGAAATCCTTGCCAATAATGTCCCAACTTTTTTTGAAGAACAAGTATAACCATCCGAACCAAGAGCCTTATGCGGGATAGAGAATAAGGTTTTCTTGATCTCATCATCTGTAATGTATGAATCCAAAGTAGGCACAATATTAGAAGCAATCTTACCAAAGTATTGGGAAACATCCTCTAAAGTAGTGGCTAGGTGTGTAGAAAGTAGCCCCTAAAAGTAACAGACAACTAACTGACCCAGACTCTACTCGTCCTAAACTCAAGATTTTATCTCATCAATCAACCAATAGATTTTATTCCTAACTTGTATGTAAGTCTGTACATAGGGTTATGACACGATCAGAAGATTGATGTCTTATTCCAAGTGCAGGAGTGTCGAAGTAATAAATAACCCAGCAAGACCAGGGTCGAATCACAAGGAGGTGAACTATATAAAATTATAAACAACAAATGAAAAAGAGTTGAAGAGAACTTTTGAGATATGATATTGATATGACTATTAATCAAAGATAAAAGCAATTATTAAGGTTAGAGGATCAACTAATATTATTAGAAATAAGTATAGTATAAACTCTTTTTATTAATCAACTAAAAAACCACACATAAAGGAGGTTTCAATTGGATGATTTGTCATTAATAGCTCATTATAAATTATTAACATGATCATATTAGTTATCTTATTTAAGTAACACCAATACTTTTAAATATTGTTAGGAATTCATGATGCTAACTTATGTTAACAACAAATCAAGTTCCTTTCATAGCACAGATGTCGGTTATACCATACAGGTGGCTATGAAGGATCAAACATTTATTGTACCAAGTGTTATACAACACAAATCTAGATTAACCATTTAACAAGGTATTAAGAAATAATAAGATAAAAATGATAAGACATGTTAATAGCAAACTTTCTTGGATATAAACATTGAAGTCTATGTTGAGTTTATATTATACATATTCTAACACCATTAGTGTACCCTTTTCACCTTGACAAAATTAACTTAGCTAAACATCATGAAGAAGAAAAACATAAATAAACAATATAAGAACATAAACATGATATAAGTTAACTAAGTATAGTGAAGGAAATGAAAAGCATAAACAAGAGATTAATATAACATAAAATAAAACTTAAACATTACAAAATACAAAGAGAGAGAGTGATCTTAATATGAACACCAGGATGTCTAAATATATGGCAAATGCCTCCTTTTGTAGGCTAAAATTTGAAACTATTGATTTGATGACTAATTATTGAGTGAGTGGCCACCTCTTGAATTGGTAACAACCATTATCTTCTTGTCTGAACAAACATCATTGCTAACGTTAGAATTTGAACAAATAGTCTTCATAAAAGTTCTGAGAATTTATCTCAGCTTTCCAATAAAACAAGAATGAGCTCATTTGAACTTTTAGAACTCGAGATATGGATTGAACACTGAATAGTGTCTGGGTTGCAGAACAGATTCCGACTTCTCTTTTATTGCTACAATTTGAACTTGAAAATGACCCTTTTGAATCTTGGACTCTCATTAAAGTTTTAGGCCTATGTCTTAGCTTTCCATCCATATAAACTAGACCTGAATCCATGTTCTACAGCTCCAGTTATGATCTAATAACCGAATGATGTTCTAGTTCAAATTGAACCAGCATCTCTTCTTTAAGCTTAGCCCTCTCTTTGTCTTTTCACTTTCAATAGTTAAACACATTAATCAATCCTTTAAATTATGAGATATGCTTACATTCAAAACAAGCATTTACCATAAATTAAAGATATCTTATGTTATCAGACTTGTTATTATAAAGCATGCTTAAGTTAGGAAATTTAATGATACTTTAAGTGCAATATGATGATATAAAACCTTGATACAAATACACTTTTAAGTACTAATCAGGTTACCATCCACTAGAATCTGCCAAATATCTGCAACTAAACCCAAGTAATAATCCTTATCAGCCTAGATTCAAGAACTTAAAAGTTGTTTTTACTTTTGGAAGAGGACAATCAAACTAGACAACTATAGCACTGTGATCTGAAAAGTCCCTAGGTAAAAACTTAGAACAAGTAGCTGTCTAAGTAAAGAACCAACATGAGTTACCAAATATCCAATCTATTTTCTCAATATTAGTACCCTCTGTCATGTTGACCATTATACCACGTGTATTTCAATCCTGAGTAAGGAACTTGTGTCAATGCTAGGTAGGATCACCCCCACATTTATAAGATTTATAATAGCATTAAAGTCTCTTAGAATAAGCCACAGTCTAAAGTAAAATGCGATATTTTGTCCTGAAAAATAATCTCATAAAGCCTGCCACCCCATAGATGTATTGAGGCCATAAATAAAAGTGACAACAAATAAGAACCTTTCAACTAAATTGGAGACCTTACGGGTTATCCATTGAAGAGAAAAGTGCATTAAAGAGACATTGTATACCATTATATCCTAACCAATAAGAATACACCAATTAATTATATCTAAGACATTAGATAGAAATTGTCATAATGAAGGGTTAATAGTTGTTTCCACTCTCCTCATCTTGGTAGAAGCAATCTTGGTCTCAAGTAGACCCACAATATTGAGCTTATACTTATTAATAAAATCCTATACTCCTTTATGTTTTTGCGAGCCATTGAGACCCAAAATATTTCAATAACCTAACATATATAATAGGAAATGAAGAGAAAGTGAGAATCAAAATCAACAGTCTTTAGAACCTTTCACCTTTTTCTTTTTAACAATAGTTTTAGAAGGTGGGTTTGAATGTTCTAATTAAAGCTTATGTTTAGCCCTTGTGTTCATACCTGAAGTCTTAGTAGTGCCTAAAGTATCCATAGTCTCACTATTGCTTGCCAAGTTTAGAGTTTTGCTCTCTATACACTTAACAGCTTTAAGAAAACCAACTTAATTGGTTCTCTTCAAGTTAAGAATAGTCCTTTTATGAGATTTGATCTAACCCAACATCATCATCCAAAACATCCTCTCTAGCAGTTTGAGTAGAAGGTTCAGCAGCATTAAACTAATCAATTAGTTTCTGGAGAATTTTAACTAGTTGAATGGTTTCCTAGATAATAGCTTTCAAAGCTTTTATCTTGTCCAATCAGTCATTCGATTCTTAAGATGTTTGAATAGTCGATCAATTTTGCAGAATTACTAGTCTAGGGTGTTGATTTTACTATGACAGCTGCATTTGAATGGGATGCAACCTCATTGGCAATAGTAACTAGGGAGCTACATGCATACAAAGCATCACCCCTATTTTGGATCTTCAGCAAATCCTCAAGTTAAATATTTAAGGCCTCAATCGAAGCCTTTCAAAAGTGCCTAAATAGTTTTTAAGTGTGACTGGCTCGAGGTTTATATTTACACTCAACCATAATTGTGATAGGGTCTAAAGATAACCTGCATTTCAATTGGAAACTATGAACCATGGGTAACAAAGCATCCACTTCAATACAGACTTGGGTATAGTCAAGCCTAATGCCATCAAGTATTTTTCATCATAACCTAAAGGTCTTCCAACCATGTTAGCGACAATTTCTATGCCCATATTTCATTCCAAAGAGAAAAAGGTAATTCTTGGGGGCGAACCCATATCAAGAACATAGTCACTTTTGAGATTTTATTTTTGTCAAGAACAAAATAAGGGTGTCATAATTAGAGGATAATGGTCTTTCCTCTAATTAGAGGATCAAAAGATTGATGTCTTCTCCCAAGTGTAGCAGTGTCGAAGTAATAAATAACCCGGCAAGACCGATGTCAAACCATATGGAGGTTAACTATATAAACTACAAATAAAGAAATAGATAATAACAAAAAAGGAGTTGAAGAGAGTTTTGAGATGTGATATTGATATAAGGATTAAATAATGATAAAATAATTGTCAATGTTAGAGGATTCACTAATGGTATTTCAAATAAGTATAGTATAAACTCTTATTACTCAACTGGAAACCACACACAAAGAAGGTTCCAATTGGATTATAAATTGTTAACATGATTACATTAGTTATCATATTTGAATAATGCTAATACTTGTAAATTTTATCAGGTATTCATGATTATAACTTATCTTAACAACAAATCAAGTTCCTTTCATATCACAGGTGTTGGTTATACCATACAGTTTGAGCTATGAAAGTGCAAAGTATTTGTTGTACCAAGGTTATAAATCTAGATTAACCATTTAACAAGCAAAGTATTAAGAGTGAACAAAATAACAAATACAAAACATGTTAGTATCAAACAATAAAGTCCATGTTCAGCTTATATTCTTCTTATTCTTGCACCATTATTGTAACCTTTTCACCTTGACATAATAAACTTAGCTAAACATAATGAAAGAGATCAACATAAATAAACAAGATAATAACATAAATAAGATATAAGTTAAATAAGTAAAGGAAATGAAATGAAAAGCATAAACAAGAGATTAATACAAACAAAACTTAAGCATTACAAAAATATAAAGAAAGAGAGCAAGAGCATGATCTTGATTTGAAAACCAAGATTCCTAAATGCATGGCAAATGCCTCCTTTTATAGCTAAAATTTGGAACTATTGATTTGATGACTAATTCTTGAGTGGGTGGCCATATCTTGACTTGGTGACAATCCTTATCTTCTTGTCTGAACAAAACATCATTGCTAACGTCAGAATTTGAACAGATTTTTATCATGAAAGTTCTAGAAAATTATCTCAACTTTCCAACAAAAAATGAATCGATGCATTTGGACTTCTAGAACTCGAGATATGGGCTGAACACTAAACAGTATCTGGGCTGCAGGACAGATTCAGACTTCTCCGTTGTTGCTAAGATTTGGACTTCCAAACAGCAGAATTGATTCTTTCACTCACCATAAATGTTTTAGGCCTATGTCTTAGCTTTCTAGCCATATAAACCAAATTGAAATCCAAGATCTACAGCTTTCGATATGACCCAATGACTGAATAGTGTTCCAGTTTGGACTGAACAAGCATCTCTTTTCTAAGCTTAACCCTCTCTTTGTCATCTCAATTTCAGTAGTTGAACTCATCAATCAATCCTTTGATTTATGTGATAGGCCTGCATTTAAAATGAGCATTTATCATAAATTAAAGCTATCTTATATTATTAGACTTGTTATTATAAAACATGTTTAAGTTAGGGAATTTAATGATACTTTAAGTGCAATATGATGATATAAAACCTTGATAAAAATGCACTTTTAAGTACTAATCAGTTAGGCCAAGTAGCTCTCTTTTCTAAGTACCGAATAGAAAGATGTCAAAAGAAAAAAAATAGAAGAGAAGAAGAAAAAGACAAGGAGAAAAATGAAGAAAGAACCAAAGCCATTGTGCACTATTAGATGGGAAGAATTGTCTCCATGAAAGGAAGTTACAAAAACCAAAAAAGACTCCTATCAGATGCTGGATTCAACCACATGCATTGCTAGAAGATGGCAGGCATTGTGCACTTGCTTAGATGTGGATGACATATGTCAAATGTATTTTCTCCTTTTTTTTTTTTACTCCTTAATTCTATACCATATCTCCAATTCAGTCCTTGAAAAAGGCTCAATCGAACTAAATGCCTAACTAAGAATAAAAGAAAAGAAAGAAAAAAAAAGAGAGGAGAAAGGCCCAATTGAGCCTAATAACACCGATAACACCAATATGATTCTTTTTCCTCTAAAATGACATATCTCCCTTTTTAATTGATATGCCATGCATAACGAGGTTTAGGCATCCACATTTGAAATTTCAAAAATAAATTTCAAAACTAATTAAATAGTTGTGGAGAGGCCTAAATCCATTTGAAATTTTTATTGTTTTGACACATAAATTACAAAATAAACAAAAAGAAAATGGAAAAAAACTATTACAATTACTATAGCAAAATAAAGAAAAAAATGATGGAAAAAAACTATTACAATTACTATAGCTTCCCTCATTGTTTTATTATAGATTGCTATAGTAAATGCATGGTGTTTTTTAACTATTCAAGAGGCATGAAAAAGTATAGGTTAGTTTTTTATTATTTTACTTTTTAATTTGGTCCTTATAGTTTTTTATTTTGACAATGTGGTCCTAAACTTTATTTTTCTTATATTTTTAGTCCTTGTGGTTTGGAGGTTGAGAGAGAACTTTGTTGGAAAAAAAGATGAGAGAGAAACATTTTGGTTGACTACATTCCAACCATTAAAAAAATCAATCTTGGTATTAATGAGTTTGTTTTGAAGTGAGGAAGTCAATAAGGGTGGTGTAGTCAAAAGTAGATCGGAACCATGAATGTTTTTGTTCTTTTGAGATTTGAGGATTATTAGAGGATGTTAAGGTTCCAGAATTTTCTTATAAATGTGTGTTTTTAGGTGAATAATAGGTTGAGATTTTGATTTTAGAATTCAAATTACTTGGACTCCAATTTTGTTATTGTGGACGATACATCATTTGTCCAAGTAGATAACATGTCATTTGTTTTTTTAAACAAAAAACTCAAGCAGACAATGTGTTTTTAAATGTCGTCCGCTTGAGTTAAAAAAACAAGTGTGCAAACCTAGGCTTTTTTCTTATTAGGCCAGACATGGGGGTATAGGTTTACAAGCATGTATGCACTTGGGTTTGCCCTTCCCCTTTTTTTTACATTTTTATTATTAAAAAAAATTATTTTTAAATAAAACAATTACATTGTTATTTTAAAAATAATATGATGATACCATATTTTTCAAATAAAATTAGAGGTTTTGATGGTAGTATTTTGGGTTTTTAATGATTATGTTAGAAATTACTTTATGAATTGTTATATATGAAACTAATATGCATTATTGTTTTAAAAACAAAACTCTCATGTATGTATATTCAATGAGAATAAAATGCCTAAACTTTTATTATGAAGTTCTTATAGAATTTCCTCAAACTAACTATTTTTTTTTCACATAAGGTAGTATAATTCTTGTTATTTAAATTAAATTTTCAAGTCATAATAAGTCTGTATTAAAAAAACCGTGCTATTAACAAAAAAAAATATTATATTTTTATTTGAAAAAAATACATAAGCAAAAGAGTAATTTTTAAGTAGATAAACTTGTTGAAGCCATTCATAAAAAAAAAAAAAAATTCTTTCCTAGAGAAATTGTCTTGACAGTTTCTTGAAAAAGAAATATCTTCATGCAAATAACATTTGTTTTTACTTTATTATGAAAATAATTTATCTTATCTTTTATAACAATTTTTTTATATAGATTAAATAAACAGGTTTATGCGCATACACCAATTTCTTTTAAACTATAAAATTTTATTTTATTTCATTGGATAAAATAAAAACTCACATGTAGCACAAATAATTAAGTTAGTAGTTTACCAAACAGAGTATGAAAAACATGCGTCAACCATATCTCAAGGACATAATGTCTAATGGTCAACTCGTGAGCTCACTCGTGAGCTCATCAACTCCTCGTTAGGTACCTTAGTTCTTTAGTCCAATGGGTAATAAATGACACTCCATCTCTCCCTGTGCCCCACGTCGTGCAGCATTCCTCCATGATGGAATATTTTTTATATATATTAAACTGTTTAAGGAAAATAATTTATGCTTTTAAAATCAAAATATTGTAAAGTACTTACCTTATCAAATTGAAAAAGAAAAAAGAAAAAAAGTGGGGATATACCCTTTGCTTCCAACCAATAGCAAAACAATTTCTTGCAAAGTCTTTTCTTCTGCCTCGTCAGCACAACAACAAAATACTAAACAAACTCTTGTTTTAATCCTGAAAAAAAATCAATTAAATAAGATCATTTTTTCAAATAATTCTAAATTGACTTGTATATATTGTGTATAAAGTTTTCTAGAGTATTTAGTAGGATAAATAAAGATAAATTGTTTTGATGTATTATTTGAAAAAAAAGGACTTATCCCACTTAAAAAATTGGACAAATTATATACAAAAATTATTATTTATGAAATAGCTATATTGTCTCCTATGTAAAATTTACTGTCATTGGATGAAACTTTTATATTTGAGAAAAAATATTTGTTTAAAAAAGTGTTAATAAAAAGCAACATTAAACAATATTTAATAAATGATTCACAATGTATTAAGATTTAAATGGAGTAATAATATCCATCACTCGCTACAATATCCACCACCTCAGCAATTCAGCCATTATCAATCACAAAAACCATCATTACTGATCTCCCTGGTTAGCCGATAATTAACCGTCCATCAATGTTAAACCCCTCCAATCCTCATTATAATATAGAAATTGCCTCGTGATTTCTCCATGAGACGATCATAAATTGGGTCGAAATGGATCGTTGATGATGGAGGAGATGCAAGAAAGAGTGCGCCATTGTGCTTTTTCACAGAAAGAGATGGGGCAACGATGATGAGATAGAGAGTGCGAGCTGCAACGAGAGAGAGGAGATGGTGTTATTTATCTTTATCAAATGTTTGTTTTTTATATATATATTTTATCTTTTGAATTGAATATAATCGTTTATTTTTTTTAAAAGACATAATTTAGTTATTTAGTAAAATAACTAAGGGTTTTTGGTAGAATATATTATTCTATGATATCTAATGTTTATCAAACACAAGCACGCACAAACAGAATAAATTGTCCGATTTAATTTAATACATTAAATTAAACACAAGATATGACCGAAAACTACTTGATGAACTTTTTTGCTGGAAGAATAAAGTAGCGAAATTATTGCACCTTGGCTTTTGAATACTGATACTAAAAACAGGATCGCTACAGCCAATGAGTAGATGTGGACTTGTGATGGGGTTCCACGTGTCAACTGGCCGGTGGAGGAGGCCTGAAATCCACTTTGAGAAAAAGTGACGTGCCGTGGCACACGAGGGAAATAGAAAGTGAGAGAGTGGGGCACGTGGTTCTCGATTCTCATTTCTTTTCGAGTGTTAGCGGGCAGCGCACCAACTTTGTCGTACGATAATTGATGTAAGAAAGAGCATCAACATCCTCAAATGGCATCATGATGTGTACAGCACCCACCCCATTATCAGAATTTCTTTTATTTTTTTTATTTTTTTTTCAGAATTTCTTTTATTATAAAAAATAATTATTACTGGCTAGCTGGTTTTTTCATAAGTTGCTATTAAATTATGAATATGGTTCATTTTTTATAAGTCGCTAATATTAACCTATGGAACAACCAACAAAAGAAAATAGAAAACAGCAACCAGGTAGTCTAGGAGGCGTAAGGCCTTTTCAGAAGTGATTTTCCACTTGCTTTTTTTTATTAAAATATAATTTTTTAAAAATTAAATTGTTTAATGTTTTTAAATTATTTTAATATGTTAATATTAAAAATAAATTTTTTTTAAAAAAAAAAAATTGCGTTTCTGTTCTGTTGGCAAAGCACATGAGCCCGTGCAGCTCAATTTACAGCTGTGGCCACGTGCATGACAACCAAACCTAAATTGCTTTATATTTTTATAACTTTCCGGACATAAAATAAAAACAAACAACCAGTAAAACAAGACCACATCACCATTACCATTACCATTACCATTGAAGCCAGACAAAACAACTGCCCCGAAACCTTCTACGTTACTTTTTCCAATCTCTGTCTCTCGCACTCACTCCCTCACTCAGAGAGTGTCTCCCTGGCAAGGTCAAGGATATCAAAATGGGAATTCAGATCCAGCTGATCATCAAGTAAATCGCAATTGCAATCAATTATAACTAGATGGAAAGTACAAAGCACCTAGTAATTAAACGAAAGATAAGGCTAATAAAAATGATTTGAATACATGATGAGCAATCAATGACAATAATCACATCTCAACCGTCAAAATAAACCAAAGGAGCCACCATCACCGTCCATAAACAAAATTACAAAACGACTCAAAACAATGACAAGAATAAATCCCTACTAAAATGAAACATTGATAAAAATGATAATAATAATCAACATCCGATCCATGACCAGATCTCCTACATCAACAAAGACCACACACCAGCCACTCCTATCAAAGCACCAGCCATCGTGGCCCTGTTCAAGCCATCGGCGTTCGAAGGAGATGGAGGAGAAGCGGTGTCACTTGGAGGAGTGGCTATGGAGCCACCACCAGTACCAGGGGCCAAGGGAGAAGGTGGTGAGCTGGCTGGAGACGAAGAAGGAGATGTGGATGGAGCGGTAGCAGGAGTTGGAGCAGGGACTGATGGAGCGGGAGTTGGAGCAGGGACTGATGGAGCGGGAGTTGGAGCGGGAGGTGGAGTTGTAGGTGCAGCGGGTGCAGGAGATGGTGATTTGGTTGGTTGAGCTGTCGGTGCGGCTCCTGGTCCCTGAGCCAAGGCTGAACCAGCTAAGAGAGCCAAAAGCATCAAGCACACCAAGGTTTTGAAAGCCATTGTTATTGGAAGTTGTCAAGTAGAGGGAGCAAAGAAGACAAGAAGAGAGAGGTAGACAATGTGGTATTTATACAGAGAAAGGAGGATTATGGTTTCAGGTTTTTAGTCGGTTCAAGGGACAAGGCAATTTCCTGTTTGTTTCTTTCAATGTGTGAAATTGCAACTGAGCACCCGTGTGGTGCCTAATTAGAAAGGCGAAGAGTGTAATTTTGACGGAGATTAATAACAGCCGTTAAATTATTTGATGATTCGAAAACGCGTTGATTCTAAGCTTGTCTAATTTTTATTTAAAAATAAATAAATAAAAACAAAAAAAATAATTATTTGAGGATTATGGTTAGCACGTTGTTGCTTCTTTTTTTTTTTTTATTCACGTGGGGTGTCCGGGCCAGTTTGCGCGCACCACGACTATTTCTCACGGTCCACTGGACATCCTGCAAGCCCAGGGACAGGTTAGGCACCACGGGGATGACAGGCGTACACATAGAAGGTCGAACCCGAGACGGGAACGGAACAAGTCACACGATTGATCACAGCAGCTAGACCCTCAAGTATGCATTGCTTTATTTTTTTACTCCATATAGCAGGTTTTTTTTTTTGTGGTTGGGGGTGTGATATGTCTAGCACTCTAGCTTTCAGTGGATAAAAAAAAAAAGAAAAAAAAAACACCAATGTGCTTATTCTATATTGTGTGATATTCTATGCCAAATTCTTATCGATTTTTTTTTTCTTTTCTTCATTATTGGGATTTAACTTGCGAACATAGTAATAGCAGCACCCTAAAAGGCTTGCCAATTATTAGTTTCAAGTAATAATTATATTATATTTTTAGCATTGTTTGTCTTGGACCGACTTTTATTTTTAGTGACCTATATACAAAATATTAGGCTTACGCACATCTTGGTGGACGGCTCCTTTATATAGTTCGTTCAAATTATTATTATTATTATTATTATTATCAAACATGTGCACCAACAATACAAGAACCCACGATGACAACGGACAGTTAACTAGGGTCTGGTCATCTGGACAGCAACTTTGGTGATTTGTTTTTCCATTTTAACAACCGACAACAAAAATTCAATCTTGGCGATGTTAAATTAATCTAATAAAATATGATTTTTTAAATTCAGCAATGATTCAAAATCTAATACTACTCTTGCTACCAAATCATTAAAGAAAAAAAATTAATAAAACATCCATTGTATTTGTAATTGGAAATTTGTAATGATTATTTCGCATTTTTCAAACAAAATTAATTAATTTGCTATTGGAAATATTTAAAATCTTTTTTATATGATTCATTTATTATTATTGGAGATAAATTAATTTTTTAATATTTGATGACTTATTGAAATGACTAACTTACTATTAAATACAAAAAGTTTTTAGACCGACTTCCAAGAACTGTTTTATATATTTTTTTTATTTTTTAAAATACAGTTAAATAACTAAATTACTCTTGAAATCAAATTATTTTATCTTTTCATCCTCTTTTTTTAATACCAGGTCTATTTTTAAAACGATTTGATAATATAATAAACATAAATATTATTTTTATAAAAAATAATGATTAATCTATGTGTTACATGTGTTAATGCATGGATGAGCTCTTTATAATGAGGTTTAATTCCCACAACAAAACAATGGTGAGTTTTTAATTAGTATTTTTTTTTCTCTGAGTATAATATTAGTAAATTATTTTTTATAGTTAGTTATTGTTATTTTTTATTATTTTTATTTTTTATTAATATTTTTCTTATTATATTATTAAATTCATTACATTTATTAAACTCAATCACGATAATAACTCAAATCTAAGATTTTTATTGTTTCGTCAAATACATTGACAAATCCTGAACATCATTTATTAAAGTTAGAAAAAATTTAACTTGTATCGAGCATAACACAGTGCATCTATTCGCTGCGGCCACCTACACCAGTACAAACTAACTAATGTGGTCGATTACTTAAATTATATTTTGCTGAACATAAGAATATGATTGAGTTTTTTAAAAAAATAATTTTTATTTAGAAAAATATATTAATAATATATTTTTTAATTTTTAAAAAATTATTTTTAAGATCAGTATATTAAAATGATTTGAAAACATAAAAAACATATTAATTTAAAATAAAAAAATTAATTTTTTTTTTAAATTTTTGAAATACAGTGCCAAATGGAGCTAAATGAGATTAATAATTAACTATTTATCACTTATCATGTGTGTTTAATTTTAAGATAATTTGAGATCCAGAGAAAATATTTCAATTCTTTATAAATGCTTGTTTCTACAAAATAAGATTCGATTTTATTAGTTTATAATGCTTAAAGTTTTAAGGGAAAAATTTTTCGTCCTTTTTCTGTTGTCCTTGTACGTAGTTAGGTATCCCAAAGCTATTTCCTCTGTTCCTCCCATCCGGCTTACACCCTGTCAGTAGTTACAAGGTTCACACAATTTTTGTCCTATAATACCTACCTCTAGCCCACCTTCCAAACGATTGAAGGTAGGTTCTTTTTTTATATAATTTAATCCTTTCATGCTTCTTTATTTTGGAGTTGTCTTAATTATTTGATTTGTTTTGATTGCATATATATATATATATATATATATATATATATATATATATATATAAAAGGTTGACACAATGTTATGTCTAGAAAAAGGTTCAATACTTGGTTTGTTGAAATATATTTCAGATTATATTGATTTAGAACAATTAAGGTTTTAAATATCACATTGAATGTTAGAACAAATATGGGAGACAATAGTTAATAGCCAAGATAAAGTTGGCTCGCGGTGGCATAGATGTAGCGCAACGTTATCTTTTATATAGGGCGGCACGTGTGATTTTTTTCATGATAGTGTGTCATCAAAAGACTCTACTTCTCGGGAACCACGCTCACCTTTTAAAAATTATGAGTTATCTTCTCATTTTATTATTATTTCATATTTGATTCTTATTTTTTTATTGCTAATTTATTTCTGGATCCATTGGTAATATTTAATTTTTTTTTTCAATTTCACCCTTCAACTAGAAAATTAATTTTTTCCTCTTATTTTATTTTTTAGATTTCATGTTTATTCTTTTAATCGCTATTTTTTTTATCCTTTTGTGAAATTGATTTTTTTTTCAATTTCATCCTTCAATTAAAAAATATAAGTTGTCCTCTAATTTGTTTTTTGTTTCAAATTTGGTCATCATTCTTTTGGTTGCTATTTTCTTTTAGGTTCTTTTATAAAATTGATTTTTTTTCGCTTTCATCCTATGACATAAGGTTGTTTAGGAATTTTTTTTTTCCTCAATGGGATGATTTTGATTCCACGACCCGACTTGTGTTTAAAACATGGACCTAATTAAACAAAAACAAATTTTATCTAATGTTCTTTTAAACACACTTACATCACTTGAACATCCTTTGTTTTTCAAAAATTTTTCTTATTCTAGCCTATGACATAGTGCGGGCTTCCAAATCTACTATGTGATCTAATCAACAAGCTTTAAGGGTTTTAGGGGCAAAGAAATTTAATAAGGTTTAGTTAGTTAACAAGCAAAGCTTCAACATATTTGATGAATTTTGTATATAACAAAAATAAGAAGAGTTAATTAATCATCACTAGTATAGGGTGTAAAAAAAATTAATCTTAAACTAATAAAAACTAAGTAGTGTCGGGGAATCATTGTAGATAAATTTATCGTGCTCCCTCTCACATTTCTCTATGGAATGGAGCATTGAATTTTTTTTGTTTTGAAATTATTTTTTTCAATTTTTTGCTTCAACAATAAGTTAGTTAAGAATTTGCTTTTATGTTTTGTTTTTTTTTTCTTTAAGGTAAACTCATTCTTATGGCTCAAGTGACAAGTTTAGCATGCTTACATAAGTTTACTTGAGTCGCTTTATATGGGTTTTTTAAAAAAAAAATTGACATTGATTCTAGACATGAGAAAGTTCAATTTTGGTGTTAATGAGTTTTATTTGATGAGGGTGTTATTCTTGGGTGTTCTTTGGCTTTTTCATTGTTTGAGAGGGTATATCTAAGCTCGAAAAATATTTAGATTCAAGTTGATTTTGAGTTTTTAGTCCAGTTATTGGATGATTTCAGGTCATAAATTAGTTTATCAAGGTTTCTAAGATGTTTTATCGGTCTTTTAGATAAAAAATGAATTGAAAAGTATCAAATATCCATGTGTTAATTTTTCAACGACCCTCTAGTTGCTAAAAACTTGGGCTATAAATGACGAGTCATTTGTTTTAAAGAAAAAATTGGCTAGGTAAACAATATTTAGATGGGAAGGTGCATTAGGTTATCCTTGATTTGAGGTTGGGAACAATTCCATTAGAGCCACACTTCTGTGCTCCTTTTTGAAAGGGATTTCCTTCATTTATTTTTTTAAAAAACTTTATTTAAATAAAGTCAAAGAGTTTATTTAAAAAAGAATATACACCAATAATTTTTTTTAAGATCATAATGGGTAAAAAAATATTGCTCAACTTAAAAAAAAAAGAGCATGATTTTTTTTTTAGTTTTCTTTCTATGTAGTTATCTAAGTCTTATTATCCAAGTCACAAGTTGACAGATTAACCCAAGTTGACTTAATTTTTTTTTAAAGTTGATTTTTTATTTCAATTTTGTGCTTCGACAATGGGTTAGTTAAGAATTGCCTTTTGTATTTTTTTTTCTATAAGATAACCTCGTTCTCATAACTTAGAACATGAGTTTAACATGTTTACATAAGTTTACTCTAGTCACTTTTTGTGGGTCCTTTTTTAAAATTTGATACTGATTTTAGGCACGAGAAAGGTCAATCTTGGTGTCCATGGGCTTGGAAAATGTTTTAGATTAAGGTTGATTTGGGTTTTTGGATCAACTTTTGGGTTATTTCATGTCTTAAATGAATTTATCAAGGTCTCTAAGATATTTTATAGGTGTTTTAGATAAAAAAAAAATGAGTTGAAAAGCATCAAATACCTATACACTAATTTTCTAGTGATCCTTTAGTCGCTGGAAACTGGGGTTGTAAATGACCGATCATTTGATTTTAAGAAAAAATTGGCTAGGCAAATGATAATTAGATGGGCAGGTGTAGTGGGTTGTCCCTGGTTTTGGGTTAGGAATAGTTCCATTAGGGTTATACTTCTGTGTTTAGTTTTTAAAAGGCTTTTATTTATTTATTTTTTAAAAAAATTATTTAAATAAAATCAAAGAGTTTCCAATATTTTTTTAAGATTATACTAAGATAAAAAAATTATTGCTTAACTTAAAAAAAACATATTTTTTTAGTTTTCTTTTTATATAGTTATCCAAGTTTTATTACTCAAATCAGAAGTTTAACAAGTTGACTTGGGTTTTTTTTGTTATTTTTAAAATTAATTTTTTTTCAATTTTATTCTTCGACAATAAATTAGTTTAGAATTGGCTTTTGTATTTTTTTTTCTATAAATAACCCTGTTCTCATGACTCGAGTTGTGGGTTTAACATGTTTACATAAGTTTAATCGAGTCACTTTTTATGGGTCTTTTTTTAAAATTGAATTTTTATTTTCATTTTAGTTCTTCAATATTTGGTTAATTGGAATTGAGCTTCCTGATTTATTTCAATTTGTATTTTTATAGGGCTGTTATGGTCTCATGACTCGGTCACAATGTTTTACAGGTTAACTAGGGTTGACTCGAGTTGATCCAATATGTTGGCATCTCAATATTTTAAAAGTGTATCATCCAGTATGTGATGCGAACATCGTAATCACATGGTACCCACAACAAGATTGATGATGAATCCTGGATAGGCAAAACATGTCTGATAGGAGTGTGAGACAATGAAAACATGTCCAAAGACACTTGTATTATTGGAATAAAACCTACACACTAGGAATACTAATTCATGAACGAGAAGTATAAGAAAGACACTATGAAACTAGTTAATTTTTTATATATCAATTTAGTTCATTAGAGAACCAAAGAATACAATAACCTCTATCACACAAGCTGAATAGATTTGACAGCAACAATATTATTAAATTTGAATATTTTGTTATTACAAAGAGTATTTATACTTTTAAAAATAAAAATTTTAATGAATCTACTGGACTAAATTAATCCACTTATAAAACTAATCCAAAACTTATACTAATAAACATAAAAATATAGATCCAAATAAGCTTTAAGTCATAGTAGAAACTAATTAATAATTAGACCCAGCAACCTTGAGCTTTACCTAATTAATCAAACCCTAAAGCATAAATGAAAAATAAAAGACAATGTTAAAATTCTCTCTAGGATGACAAAACTCAAAGAGAACAAAAAAATAAAAAATAAAAGAGAAGTGAAACTAAAGTATTTATAGGGGACTTAGCTTCCATACATATCATAGAAAAGAAGGCATAAGTTGTTGCCACTTGTGTTTTCCTTTTATTCATGGAGAATTAATTGTAAACTTTTATTAATCCCTTTGTTGGAAGAAAAAGTTATTTCCCATTTATGCCATGGTTAACCTTGGTAGCTAAGGAAACTGCTTTATTTCCCATTTATGCAATGGAAGGAGAAAATGCCGCCACTTTTAAGCTCATGTTGTAGATGGATTGTACCTTTTTTATACTTGAATTAAATGAACTAGAATCTACCCTTGATGCTTTGATTGATCTTTAAATCAATCCCAGCCAAAATCTTTGTAACAAGTCTATTCATTATCTCTTCTATACTTTTATCTTGAACTTTGTGATTGATCTATTTAGAATATATAATGGATTTTTGATGATATTTACAGGTTGATCCATATTAATACAACATCTATATATTTTTTTACAGTTTTAAAAAAAATCAGACCCAATACACAGAGATCATGTAGTAAATACTATAAATTTAACCTATAATATATATTATAATAATAATATCAATAAGTCAATAACCCATTTGAGTTATAGGATGACTGCAGTTGCAATACAATCATGATTGTGATAGTTTTCTTACCCATCTGCCATTGTTTGTCAAGTGAATAGCAACGAGGAGTGTATTTGGTTAGAGTTAATACAAGAAAAAAGAAATAAATGCAGCTTGTTGATTTTGTTTTTAACTAGAGACCTCGTGGATAGAGTAATTTTCTTTGTTTTTAATCAAATGGGTTTGAGTTGATATTTTGGACAGAAACACCAAAAACGTCAACTCCACTATTGGAGCCGAATGGTGCGCTAGATCAAGTCTTTTAATCCAAGTGATTTAAATAGATTCACACTTTAAGTCAAAAGCAGGAGTCCTGTGCAGAAAGAACCGAAGGTTCTGACTGATGAGACTGTTAGGCCAGCCCTTCTCAAGTGATCAATGGGAGATGGACCTTTTAGCATAATTATGATGGACCTTGTCAATCCGTATGGGCATTTCCCAAACCGAAATGACCTTTAGACAACTTGTCATCGAGGCCCTCTAGTCAATTCTAGCTCTCCTGGACAACATCAAACCGAAATGACCTTTAAATTATAATTTTTCAGGTCTTAAATATTTAAAAATTTTAATCGTGGTACAAAAAGTTTTTTTTACTTTCCGGTATTTAGTTTGAAAAATAAAAAAAAATTTTAAAAATCTTAGTTGATACCTCTTCAACCAATAAAAAATATCAACTTTAAAGTCAAGGGATTCTATTCAATGAGAGAACTCTCACTTAGATATTTTTTTCGCCTTCTCATACCTCAAATGGTAGTTATGAGCTTGAAAGTTTTTTGATTTCGGATTGATATTGGGTTTATGGATCTATCTTTGGGTTATTTGAGACCATATTTAAGTTTATTAAGGTATATTAGGTGTTTTACGTCAAAATAGATTAAAAAAATAGATTTTTAAGAAAAAAAATCATTAACCCCAATTTTGTAGCCAACAATATGGTCAGGATTTGGGAAATGCAGGTCATGTGTCGCCATGCTTTTTTGTTTTAAAAAACTTTCAAGGCGAACAACATGTCATCCACTCTATTTCAATATAAAAAAGGCCTCACAGGTGTCCTTGTAGGCCAACACGTATACTTTTTTCAAAATAGGTCAAACCTAACAACATCTCACCTTTTGTTTTCTATTTTTTTTTGGGCTTTATTTTTTTCCAAAGAATTTTGGGGCACGCAACTTGATGTCCATCCCATTTACAAATAAAAAACAAATTAAGGCCCCACGTATATAGGCTTGTCCTTGTAGGCCTGCATACGTGCTCTTTTTAAAATAGGTCAAGCCCAACAACGTCTAACTTCTTTGTTTTTTAATTAATACCTCTTTTATATGTATTTTTTTAATTTATATTTAAATTAATACAACTTCTCTCTGTTTTTAATTTTTTTATTTAGTCCTTTTTAAATATAAGTTTTTTTTATATGTATTTAATGTTTTGAAGAGATTATTCTAATTCATCTATCATATTTTTATGTTTTATATAAATAAATTTTATATTTTAAAAATTAAAACTATTTATTCTTAGTAAGAAAAAGTGACCTTTATGATAATAAAGAAAATGTGCATTCAAGGAAAAAGTTGGGATTAAATATCATACTTATTTAATGAGAACCCAAAGGATAAGAACTAGAGCCTACACACAACAAAGAGCAACCAAAGAAAGCTAAAATCATATTTAAGGATTGTCATGATGTGCACGTCGTTGAATAACAAAGTTACCTTATGAATTAAAGGGTTTTTGGATTTAATCATAAAGTTATAATTAAAGGGAGTGACTACCTAATATCATGATCGTTAAGAAACTTATGATCTGCGAGAGTTTGGGTAATGAGACTAGTTGTGTACGGGGGAGACACATAACCCCTAGTGCACTTTATCTAAGATAAGTTGCATTGTTGATTAATTGTTAATTTAAGTCATGTTTCTATTTGTTGGCCTCATCTAAGGTTTAAGGCGGATATCCTTTTGTGAAGAATTTTCTACTTTATCAGGTTAAATCCTAACCGTTCTAAGGCCTTAATTTTAGCATCTCTAATACTTAAACCTAACTTAAATCCCATTTATTTTCTATTTAGTATCTCTAATACTTAAGGGTATACTTTATAATGTAATTTTATACCACCAAAAATTAAAACTTAACTCTCCGAATATTAAATAAAAAAATGTAATTATTGTGAGATTTTGGATATTTTGGCCTAACCTTAATAGATAATTATAAATTAGTTATGATATTCATTTTATATTTTTTTAAACATGATAAAAATATGATTTTAAAAAAACATGTATGAGAAACCTTTAAAATTTTTTCATAGGCATAAAAACAAAACATTTTTTTTTCTTTTGAAATGAGGATTTTTTAATTTTTTTTTGAAATTTTAGAGAAAACCCATGTTTTTTAATATTGGGTCTATATCTTATAGTGTAAGTTTACAACCCATTATTAAATAAAATTCTTGAAGAAAAACATATTCTTATATTTTCTGAAATAAGGAAATGTTTTTAGAATTTTTTAAATTGTTTAAAAAAATTCAGAGAAGAATCAGGTATTTTTTGTATTGGATTCATATCTTACAGTGTAAGTCTACAACCCAATATTAGAAAAAACTATTGAAAAAACACGCGAGGAACCCACAAATAATTTCAAAATGGTCCCTGATGTATGCGAGGGATGAAAAACGCACTCAAATGAAAATGAATAAGGCTAGATAGCACATTATCCAATATGTGTGGGCTAAAAAAGCGCACAAAAAAAGAGAGCAAGGATAAGGCTTGAAAGCGCACTATCTAATGGATGAGGGTCTGAAAGCGCACTTGAAAGAAAATAGATAAGGCATGAAGGCACACTTAATGGATAGGAAAAAGATAGGGCTAGAAATCACACTATTTGATTGTAAGGGCTAAAAAGCGCACTCGGAAGAAAAAAGATAGGGCTTGAAAGTGCATTATCTGATGCGAGGGCGCAATGGCACACTCAATGGATAGAAAAAAGATAGGGTTAGAAAGCGTACTATCTGATTATTATGGGCTAGAAAGCACACTCGAAAAAAAAGATGGAGCTTGAAGGCATGTCATTTGATGGTTGAGGGCCTGAAAGCTTACTCAGAAGAAAAGAGATAAAGCCTGAAATCGTACTATCTGATGTGAGAGCTCAAAGGCACACTCAAGGTGATAGGATTAGAAAACACACTATCTAAAAGACAAGGGCTTGAAGGTGCACTCAAAAGGAAAAAGATAGGGCCTAAAGACGCACTATCTGAGTGATGAGGACTCAAAAGCGCGCTCAATATGGTAGTGTTAGAACACATTACCTAGAAAAAGAGGGGTTAATGATGTACTCAAAAGGAAAAAGATAAGGCTAGAAAGCGCACTACCTAAGTGGTGAGGGCTCAAAGACACACTTAAAAAGAAAAGAGATAGGATTTGTAAAGAAAAAGATGATTTTTTATGAAAAAAATAAAAGATTTTTTGAAGTGGTATAGTTTTTTACCTTGTTATTTATTTAATCATTAAGAGCTTTGCTAGGCTTAGAACCTTGTTAGGTTTTTTTTCTTCTTGGAATCTTGCTGGATGCTTTATTTGTCAAACCTTGATGAGTTTTTTAATCACTAGAGCCTTACTAGAATCAGAACCTTACTAGGTTCTTTTTGTTGGAGTCTTGCTAGAATATTTCTTGCTAAACCTTGTTGGGTTTAGAATTATCTTGAGCCTTGTTGGGCTTTGGAATTTTTTTGGATTCCATTTTTGTTGGACCTTTGTTGGGCTTTGAAAACTGAATCAAGCCTTGCCCGACTCAGAACCTTGCTAGGTTTCTATTTGTTAGAGTTTTCTAGACTTTATAGAAGATTATTTCGTGTGCAATTCCTGCAAAAACATTATGCAATGATTTTGGATTAGATGATATGCGTGCATCCTTACTTGGTTGGAAACATAGGCCCCTTTTCCTTGCAAATCAACCTTTGACTAGTGGAAAGGTTTGCAGCTACTAAGCTGGCCCCTTGGTTGCTCAACTTAAATCTTCAATCCACTTGAGTTTTCCCCATGTGATCAATGTGTTTAATTACCTTTTCATTGCATCATCCCGCTCGAGTTTTGCCCTCGTGATCAATTGTGCATGATTGCTTCTTTATTGCTCAGCATGTTTTTTACTTTCTGAGGCCTTCTTTAGAGTTACCAACTCCTTGTCCATCATCATATGCTTATTTACCAGGTCGTTATATTTGGCCTTTCTTTCTTCCAATTGCTTATTTGCCTCACGTTGATTCTTCCCTTGCTTTAATTCAAAAACTTGTTCATCTTTTTCTCTTAGCTATTGGTTCAGGAAGGCCTTCATCTTCTTCCTTCAATAATTGGTCTTCCAAGAATTTTTGGTAACTCCTGCTGTTACTGAGCTCAATCCTTAGCTTATCCAACTCTTTTTACAGGTCCTCCTCATTGTTGACCCTTTTTCTCTTGGGTTTCATGGCGATGGACAACCCTTCTATCATCTAGCTTTGCTCTTTCATCGCTCGAAGCATCCCGAATAAGTTGTCATTCCTTTACATCGAGTAATTAGAGCTGACCGAGGACTCCTTTTACTGCTCCTTCTTATAAACTAAAATAGGTTACCCCCAATCATTTCTGATGGCGTTTAACTCGGATAAAGAATTAGCCTTTATAAACAAACTGGTATACTCAGTTAACCCCCGTGTTCTTGGCAAGTACTGCACTCCTCCAAACTATCTACCTACCAACAAGGGTAAGTAGCTATTGTGATGTCGCGGTCGCATAAATTAATTACCTTAGCTTCAATCACAACACACAAGATAGTATAGAGCAAGCAAAGGGTTGATCCCATGAGGAAGATTCAAGTCAGATTTTTATGCTAGATGATATGCAATTTGGGGGGTTTGGATGTTATCTAGGCTAAAGCAAAAGAAAACAGAAAACTATCAAATGAAATTTAATAAAATCAGAAAATTATCAAGAGAACAAACCTTAGTCACAAGCACACATCCACCTACAGAAATCTCGAGAGTTAAGGATCACTAAGGAATAAGGTCAACTTAATGTGTTCCCTAGACAGAAGACAAACACTACAAGTGAAGAAATAATTTCAAAACTTTTTACAGAGGAAACATGTTGAAAAGGCATTTGCTTGCTTGCTGCTTTAAGTTCAACAATCACGTAAGCTTATTCCAGATTTCATCTGAATCAGCGAGAAATACCACGAGTCCTAATCTAATAACCTTAACTTTCTGAACCATATCATCTTTCAGGAAAATATCATTCTATATTATAAAAGCAAACAGGATTTGGATGGCCCAATGGAACTGAAAAAATCTGTTATATTTTATACAAAAAATCTGATGCTCTTGTCGCTTCTAGTGCTGAAATAAAGATATTGGCCCATCTCAATAAGAGAATCAGTAGGGCCTTCAAAAAGGGAAAATACTTCAGCATATAGGAGAGAACACGGAATCTTCTCCCAGTTTACTCTTTTTCAAACTGCACTTGAAAAAAACAATCAAATTAAGAAGCTTCAAGTTTCAGTTTTTGGAGGGAAGCAGAAGCAGATGTGATTTAGTAAACTTATCCTTTATCTCCAAATTTGTAAAAGATGGAGCTCCGAACGATCCTCAAAACCCCACTTGGCCAACTAACTAGAAAACTTCAAGTTCACCCTGAATTACATAGTAAATGGAACAAATTACTAACCTCTTACTCCTAAACTGTCTAGTTTGGGTGTCCATTACTCTCTTTTTCCCGTTCTTGGTGTAGTGTACCATAAATAAGGAAATTTTAACCGGTGATTGAAGCATCACAAGAGGCCAAATGAACAAAATTTATTTGGTATTGTTCAAGGTGGTTTGGATCCTGAACTAAGGTGAATTTACTTAAACTGCTCTCTTTGCTTGGTGCGTATTTTATTCTCTTCTGTTTTTATTTTATTTTATTTTATTTTGCAGCTGGTATAACTTACCATTGTCTGTCTAACCAAATAATCAGGGATATATGTGTTAGAGGCTTGGTGGAGAGGAATTTACCTGGGTATGTTCATTCATTCTTTTGTAGAATAACGTTAATTCAGCAGTTAAAGATTATGCGGACAGAATTACTGATTTATCTATCATCATTCATTTTGGACCTTCCTTTTTATTGCTACCGCCCTTGTGCTTGATCGGTGTTTTGAACCATTGAATTTATTCATGGCATATGGCTAAACAAATTTCAAGTGATCCCTTTGTTGCTTGCTTTGCAGAAAAAATAAAGCACGGAAATTAGATGAAATGTCATTTTCCAAAATCAAACTACGTAGCTTTATATGTCAAGTTATCCATTACTACTTATTACATTATGTAGCACCATTTTACAGACGCAGGTCTTGGGTGTTAAAAGTAGTTAGCTGTCTTTATCAAATCCATCAAATTCTCTAATTATAGAATACAAAGTTATTCCCTTTGAAAGCCTGCAAATGTATCATAACTTTCTGTGAGATAGAGCAGCTTATTGCTTGTTCAATCTCAGGTCTCTCGGTACTTAATGCTTGTTATTATTTTGTCACTTGTAGATGTCCTTTTTATTGTTTTATTTAACTTCAATTTATGTTCTGAGATTGTTTTATAAAAATTAACTGAGTTTGCTTCTTTGACAGCTATAAAGATTCATTTTGGCGAGTTGTTGCTCAGTGTACTGTTCTGTTGCCTGAAGATAAACCACGATATGTGATAGTAAAAACAATATTTATCATTTTAACTTGCGTTCTTTAAACTTGGTTGATTGAGGAATTGCTAGCTGCTTTGCTTTTCTAATTTGTCTGTCATTAATACTTACCTGCACTCTTTTACAGGGTGTTGGTTATCCACTGGATATTGTAGTTTGCAGTGCTTTAGGTGCTGACATGTATGACTGTGTTTATCCACTCGTACTGCTCGTTTTGGCACAGCTCTTGTACCAGAGGTGATGTTTTCTTGTTTTCTTTTTCTTAAAATATGTGAACTGAATTTCGAAAACACTGTGAAGACCAAATCTTCACACTGTTCAAGTTGCTGCTGCTTTGATGCGCTATAACCATATATTAAATTTAATGGACTTGTTTTGTTATGGTTTCTAGCTTTAATCAAATAGTACTTTCTATTTTCTTTTTGTACTGGATTTTCCTGTCTTTCAGTTATTATATACAGGTGAACCTGGGCCATTGGGTTTAAGAGGCCATTTGAATTGTGTATGCTGTATTCTATTCCTTTTGTTTTGGCAGAATCTTTGCCTCGTCTACTACGCTGAATTTGATTGAGTGATTTGTTTATCTATATTCTTCCAAATTTTTCTTGTATCTGTTTGACCCTGGTAGTGAATTTTGTTTCACCTTGTCTTTTGAAACAAATGTAAATCGTATCTGTGCACTCTTCATGCTTTGGAGTCGTATGTATCTAATATCTTGCAGCTTTATAAGCAGTGTTTGCTTGAAATGACTTCATGTTACCACATTATGAACTTTTTATAAAATAATTACAGTGTACTTGCTTTAACAGTATTTTTCTGTAAATGTCCGTTCGTTCTAATCAATTAAAAAATAAACCCAGTTTTAGTTGAAGCATCGAAGCACTTCATGCAGGGATTGCTGAAACTTAAACACAAATCAATGGCCGATGATACTCGTTCCATTGATCCAACATGTGCTTGCATGGTATTTGAGTCGTGGAACACTCATTGTCTTGAGCTGTTAGCCTATTAATTGGTGTCACAGTATAATCTGCATTGATCATTTTCGTAGTGTTACACTATAATCTCTGCCTTGATCTTTGTCTTCCCCTGCAGGTTTGTAAGAATTATACAAGGGTTGTCTTGTTACAAAAGATGCTATGGGATCACAGCTTCTGTCATATCACAATTTGTATTGCATGTTGCCGTTACAAACAAAAATAACAGCTTCTTTCTGTGAGTTTTGTTTTATCTTGTAATTGAGACTGTTGTTCCTTTAAAATTTGTAGCTTAGCAGAGATCTACACAGTTTGATAATTGTGTTGAGAGTAGCTTTTGCACATATTGTTTATTTTCAAGAGAACAATTGTATTGCAAACTCTAATGAATACACAGATCAATGTTCTATATTTATATATATATATATATATATATATATATATATATACACACACACACACACACATAGTAAAGTCTATTCTAGAAAAGAAAGCTTAAGTTAAGGATATATTTTTTAATGGTTATAAGCTTAAAAACATAGTAAACATACACAGACAACTTTCCTTATTATTTATTAGCTGTTACATGCTTGATTGTTGGCAGATTTGTTGCTCATGGGATCTTCAATATGATTCAAGGAATCATCTTTTATACACCTCCGTAAGATGGAGTTACCATCAGTTACCTTTCTGCACAATGTCACAAATAAAATGCAAATCAATTTGAATGTGTTTCATTATGGAATGTTGGATCGGATTGAAGCTCAAATGTGTTGCCCCCAAATTATCACATAAAAGCTTTGGAGAAGCTGAAGTGGAGTAGGCAAGTTCAGTAAAGAGTGCAAGGAGCCATAATGTCTCGGATGCAGTGTTGGCAAGTGTTCAATATTTAGCTTCAGTTGATGATCGTGCTACAACTCTTTGTTTTTTTGAACTCCAAGAAATAGAATTAGAACCAAGAAAAACATATGTATGCCAAAGTAGATTTTCGATCGTCAAAGTTACTTGCCCAATCAACATTAGAGCATGTGATGAGTTTGGAGGTTTTGTTTCTTCGAATGTGAATCCCATGAAAGATTGTTTCAAGTATCGAAGGAATCATTTTACAGCTATCGAATGAGTTGTCGTTGGCTTATGCATGAACTGGGACAACTTATTTACTGAAAAAAAAATATCTGGAATTGTGAGATATAAGTATTGCAAAGAAACAATAACACTTCTGAATTCTGTGCTATCAACCGAGGATGTGCCATCAATGAACTTAAGCACAATGGTTGTGGACAGTGGAGTGATAACCTCTTTTTCTCCATGCATGTTAATAAGTCTCTGATGTATTTATGTTGAGACAAAAGGAGATTTGTTGTAGTGGGAATAGCCTTCATGCCTAGAAAAAAAGGTAGCTGACTCATGTCTTTTAAAGAAAATCGATTGCCAAGTTAAACAATGATGGATGAGACAAAGATGGGATCGTTTCTTGTAATAACCAAATCATTTACACACACCAAGAAGTAGCAAGTGACAGATTTAGTTTTATAGATGAACAATGAAGAATCAGCTTTGGAGTTCACAAAGCCAAACTCTAAAATGGCACCTTTAAGAGCTGAATACCATGCTCATGGGGCTTGTTTGAGGCCATAAATAGCTTTGTTTAGCCAACATACATGATAAGGTGTTGTATCATCTTTGAAACCTGGAGGTTGAACCATATATACATCCTCAGTTAACATACCATGCAAAAATGCATTATTAACATCAAGTTGTCTCAATAGCCAGCCTTATGTTATAGCAATAGTTAAGGCAGTCCGAATAGTAGCTAGTTTCACAACCGGTATAAATTTTTCCTTGTAATCCAAACCAAGACATTGATTGAAGCCTTTTGCAACAAGTCTAACTTTAAAGCGATCAATCGACCCATCAACTTTTCTCTTTAACCTGAAATACCCATTTATAACCTATGGGATTACAATGTTTGGGTGGAGATACTAATGTCCATGTACTGTGTCTCATCAGAGCCGTAAGCTCTTTAAACATGGCTGGTCTCCAGTGAGGATCACATAGTGCTTGTGTTGCGATGTCGCGGTCGCACAAATTAATTACCCTAGCTTCAAACACAACACACAAGATAGTATAGAGCAAGCAAGGGGTCGATCCCACGAGGAAGATTCAAGTCAGATTTTTATGCTAGATGATATGCAATTTGGGGGGGGGGGTTGGACGTTATCTAGGCTAAAGCAAAAGAAAACAGAAAACTATCAAACTAAATTTAATAAAATCAGAAAATTATCAAGAGAACAAACCTTGGTCACAAGCACACATCCACCTACAGAAATCAGAACTGATCATGGAAATGAAACATCAATTTATATTCTGAATATTTATCTCTTCTTAACATTGGTTAGTTAACGGATCCGCCGTATAACTAGCCCTAACCATCAAACAACCACAGTGTCCGCACTAGTAATTTAATTCAATGGCAGCCTTAAGAACTAGATAAGTTGATTAATCAAGAAAACATAACTGTCCGCAGTCTATGTTTGATTTGATTGAATGTTCTCCCTAAGATTAATAACGTAGATCCGCCACAATTATTAAACTCAGTTGCTTCACAAGTTCATATACCACAACTCCGGTTTTGATATCAAACTTAACAATAGATTGTCTACAATAATAACTTAGAGTCCGCTCTAGCAATTAAAATAAACAATCATAGGAAAAATAAGCATAGGAGAACAAACATATTCATCATATAAACTGAAAAGAAAAGGTAGAATAAATCTCACAGTTCTTGAAATCCGAAGGTTTCCGTGTCCTTGCAACCAAGAAAAAGTGTTTAGCCTTGCATGTTTGTTGAACAACTAATCAAAAAGAAGAAAGAATGCATAATTTAGGGTTTCTTAGAGGAAGGGGGCGTTTTTCTCTCCTTGGCTGGCTGCTCCCCTTCTCTTCTCTCATTCTTTTTATATCCTAGGAAACCCTAGGTCTCTATTTTACAAAATAGTCCTCCATTAAGTAGACTGTTTACATTTAAGTACTTCAATAACTATTTTCCTAAAAAGGAGAAATAGCCTTGCATGAAATCTTCAAGCTTTGATTTAGAGGAGCTAAATTGCTGAAATAAAAACTTGGATATCGGTTTAAATGCTTCGGAATGTCATTTGGACTCGTTTCTTCACGAAACCTGTTTGCTGGCAGAATTCAGATGTCATCTTTGAAAAATCATATCTCCCTCATATGACATCGTTTTTGGCTGCAATTTTGAGCGTTTATATAACTTTGAGTCATGAATCCAACAAAATTGAGTTTGCATCAATTGGACTTCTGTAGCTCCAGATATTCAAGTTGGAATGGCCAAAGGTCAACACTGGCAGATTGCGAGATTTGACTTTGAAGGCTGCGATTTCCATGCTCTTCCTTATTTTATTTTCTTGCCTTAGATGTCCAGAAAGGTATGGATGTTACCTTTTTAATTCCACTGGAATCACTTCATTTCAACCTCTAGAGCTCACGCTCTGCACAAAACATCGACTGAAGGTCAAATCTGCCAATTATCTCCAATTTACTCCTTTTTGCATCTTTCATCCAAAAGTGCCTTCAAAACATAAAACAAAGAATATCAAGGCATTTTATATATAAAACATAGGCAAAACACTAGTTAAATGTGGGTGAAACTATTGAATAATATGGTTGCATCAAATACCCCCACACTTACCTCTTGCTCGTCCTCGAGAAAGGATAGGTAAAACCAAATTGAAGTTAAATTAAATGAAATCACTATGACTAATCTTCTAATCTCCCATCAATATCCAAGAATATATGCATTATAAACAAGAACACAATTAAGAAGGATAAAGAGTATAAATTTTCATGAATTTATTTACATGCAAACTTCAAAACTTAATTAATCGTCGGGATTTAAATGAAATCTATGCCATGCCAAAGTGATAGGTCCTCTCATTGATATACACTCCAACACTCACGTGTTTAGGGCTTATGTGTTTAAATCTCTCAAATTCAATCAATGAATATGTTCTACTATAAGCTTGCTCTTCAATCTCATCTCCATTAATAACATATTACAAACAATGCATGAATCAAAAGGTCTTATTTTCTGGTTGTAATGGGGCTAAGGTAAAGGTGAGGTAAAAGAGAGTAAAAGAAAAAGGTTCAAACCAAAGAAAGTAGAGCATTCTGAAAAATGATATTTCAAACAAGATATTCCATCGAAGCACATAAATTTTCCATCTTTAATCACCAATGCTTAACTTCTTTTGATTTCAAGCTTTTTCAATATAAAATCTTAAGAACATAAAGGAACACTTTTTTCTTTTTCTTTTTCTTTTTTCTGTTTTTTTTTTTTTTTTTTACCTTTGGCAACTTTGCCCATCTTTTCATCAAACATCACTTCCTCTTTCTTTTCACATAATTTCCAACCATAATTCCATGAAATATCACTAGTATATGCTCTACTAATCCTTGGCCAAGGGAAAAGGAAAACATATATAAAGTTAAGGCTTATACATGGATAAAGCAAAGAAAAGATAAACAAGCTCAAAAGGGGTTTACTAAGGATAATATGCTTTAGGTTGGCTTTTTGGCTCAAATGGTTAAAATTCCTAATGCCTTTATCATCTTCATGTATGTATGTAATATGAATGTAATCTCAACAAGATATGAAGCAAGTTCTAAAGATACATATCATTGAAAGAAGGCACAATCAAAGAATATAATGTTGAAGGCTCAAAAGCTTGCATTGGTATAACACTATAAAGTCAACATGGCATATTCTCAAAGTCAATCCCTAAACCAATTAAACCTTAAAACTTGCATGCACACTCCTTCATTCGATTTATATCTTCATCTATCTCAACTAATTCTCATACATAATACTCATATTCTCAAAAACCAATGGGAGTTCAAAAGATCAAACATAATTTTTTTTTATTTTGAAAAATAACAAAGAAAACCAAAATTAGAAAACCAACATTCTCCCAATACCCCCACACTTAAAACATAACATTGTCCTCAATGTTAAAATAAAAGAAAAGGAATATTGGAGAATGACAAAAATAAAGTAAAATGCGAAAAATAAAAGACAAGGGAAAAAGAAAGCAAATCTGTTTTTTTTTTGTGCTGGGTTGCCTCCCAGTAAGCGCTTTTGTTTTATGTCATTGGCTCGACATGTTGCATGCTTATTCTTCATAGATTGGTTCAGCTAACTCCGCAGAAGCGGTGAGTTCTGTCGTCCAACCTTCATAGAAAGGTTTCAAGCGATGCCCATTGACCTTGAGTACTTTGTTGGTTTCTAAACTTGTAATTTCAACTGCACCATAAGAAAAAACATTAGAAACAACAAATGGTCCAATCCAACGAGAGCGTAACTTTCCAGGAAAAAGTTTCAAACGCGAATGATAAAGAAGGACTTTGTCTCCAACATTAAACTCTTTTCTTGTAATCATTCGGTCATGGAGACTCTTAGTCTTTTCTTTATAAATCCTTGCATTCTCGTAAGCATCATTTCGAATCTCTTCCAACTCTTGCAATTGCAACTTTCTTGCAATCCCAGCAGCATCATAATCCATGTTACATTTTTTAATGGCCCAAAAAGCTTTGTGTTCAAGCTCCACCGGTAGATGACATGCTTTTCCATAAATCATCCTATAAGGTGACATTCCTATAGGTGATTTGTAAGCAGTCCGATAAGCCCAAAGTGCATCACCAAGTCGTAGACTCCAATCTCGCCGGTTAGGTTGCACTGTCTTCTCCAAAATGGACTTGATTTCTCGATTTGAAATTTCAGCTTGGCCAGTCGTTTGAGGATGGTATGCTGTGGAAGTTCGATGAGTCACATGATATTTGCGTAACAATGCTTCCATTGAACGATTGCAAAAATGAGTGCCACGATCACTAATGATAGCTTTAGGGATTCCAAACCTGTCAACTATGTGAGTCCTAACAAAATCTAAAACAACCTTAGCATCGTTAGTTCGTGTGGCTTTCGCCTCAATCCATTTGGACACATAATCAACAGCAAGAAGGATATAAAGATTGCCAAAAGAAGAAGGAAATGGACCCATAAAATCAATACCCCAAACATCAAAAATTTCACTCACAAGAATATTTGTTAAAGGCATTTGATTCTTGTGAGTGATATTACCTGTTTTTTGGCATTTTTCACATGATTTGCAAAAATGATATGCATCCTTAAAAATAGAAGGCCAATAAAAACCACTTTCAAGTACCTTGTGGGCCGTTCTTTTTGCTCCAAAATGCCCACCACAAGAATGAGAATGACAAAAGGTAAGAATGGAATGAAATTCATCTTGTGGTACACATCTCCTAACTACTTGATCCACACAAAATTTCCACAGATAAGGAGTATCCCAAAAATAATATTTAGCATCAGCTCGTAACTTGTCTTTTTGGGATGTAGACAAACCTGGAGGGAATTCTTTGGTGACTAAATAGTTCACCAAATCAGCATACCATGGTCTTGTAGAGGAATGTAACACATACAACTGCTCATCGGGGAATGTCTCTCTTATTGTTTCGGTTTGTATATCCTCAGTCCTTAGTCGGCTCAAGTGATCAGCCACATGATTTTCGGCACCTTTTTTGTCTTTGATCTCAAGATCAAATTCTTGTAAAAGCAAGATCCACCTAATCAATCTTGGTTTGGACTCCTTTTTCTTCAAAAGATACCTTAAAGCTGCATGATCAGTAAAAACAATGACTTTTGTACCAAGTAGATATGACCTAAATTTTTCAAGAGCAAACACCACTGCAAAAAGTTCCTTCTCAGTTGTATGGTAATTGCATTGTGCACCGTCCAACATGCGGGAAGCATAGGCGATAACATGCAAATTCTTCCCAATTCTTTGCCCAAGGACAGCCCCTACCGCATAGTCACTTGCATCACACATTATCTCAAAAGGCTCATCCCAATTTGGTGGTTGGATGATAGGGGCAGATGTGACACGCCTCTTAAGCTCATCATGGGCATCTTTACATGCTTGATCAAACACAAAATCCACTTCTTTGGCTAATAGTTTGCACAAGGGTGCTGTAATCTTTGAGAAATCTTTAATAAAGCGTCGATAGAAACCTGCATGGCCAAGAAAAGAACGAATTTCCCTCACGCAGAAGGGGTAAGGCAATGATGAAATAACGTCTATTTTAGCTTTATCAACCTCTAATCCACGTGAAGACACAACATGCCCAAGAACTATTCCTTGTTCTACCATAAAATAACACTTCTCATAGTTTAAGACAAGGTTAGTTTCAATGCACCTTTCCAAGATCAAAGATAAATTTTCTAGACATTTATCAAAAGAATCACCATACACCGTGAAATCATCCATGAAAACCTCAATTATTCTTTCAACATAGTCAGAAAAAATACTCATCATACATCTTTGAAAAGTTGCAGGTGCATTACAGAGACCAAAGGGCATTCTCCTATATGCATATGTACCAAATGGACATGTAAATGTAGTCTTTTCTTGATCCTCAGGATTAATAACAATCTGATTGTATCCACTATATCCATCAAGAAAGCAATAAAAAGACTTACCTGCTAGGCGTTCAAGCATTTGATCCATGAATGGTAATGGAAAATGATCTTTGCGTGTAGCAAGATTTAGCTTTCTGTAATCAACACACATTCTCCATCCACTCGAGATGCGAGTAGGAATGAGCTCATCATTTTTGTTTTTCACCAACGTGATTCCGGTCTTTTTAGGCACCAAATGGATTGGCGCAACCCATTTACTGTCCGTGATGGGATAAATGACTCCTGCATCTAACAGTTTTAAAATTTCAGCTTTCACTACCTCCATCATAGGCGGGTTCAACCTCCTTTGCATTTCCCTTGTTGGTTTCACATTGTCCTCCAATAGTATGTGATGCATACACATTGAGGGACTAATGCCCTTGATGTCAGCTAAAGTCCATCCAATGGCCGTCTTGTGATCACATAACAATTTCACAAGTTTTTCCTCTTGCGTATTTGTCAAACCTGATGCTATAATAACGGGAAGTGTATTGTTGTCGCCAATGAATACATACTTCAAATTATCGGGCAAAGGTTTCAATTCTAACTCGGGTGCCTGTAAAATAGATGGCAAAAGCTTTTTATGTGAGAGTACTAAATCAACAAAGACATTACCATGGGGAACAGTTTGCAATGATTGCAAAGCCAATGCTGATTCGTGCACGTTTTGGGGAACACATATGTGCCTCTCCATCTCTTCTATCTCGATAAAATCATAGCCATAGCTCAAAGCTACGCTTAATCCATCCTCACAATCAAAATCAAAAACTTGCTGCACACACTTATCAACTTGGTCATAGCATGTGATAGAATAAACATTGCTATAAGGATATTTCATTGCATCATGAAAATTAAATTCAATCTTTTCATCTCCTACTTCCATAGACAAAGTATCCTTACCACAATCTATCCTTGTATTGGCAGTTTTCAAGAATGGTCTCCCAAACAATATAGGAGTGCTGTTTGATGAATCACAAGAATCATGTTCCATATCAAGAATATAAAAGTCGCATGGAATGACCAAACTATCAATCTTAACTAGGACATCTTCTATCACACCAAGTGGGTAAACAAAACTACGATCCGCAAGTTGTATTACAATGTTAGTTTTATTCAAAGGCTCAAGACTAAGAGAATCATAAACATGTTTGGGCATAACACTAATGGATGCACCTAAATCGCATAAAGCTCTTTTAAAACTAGCATTACCAATAACACATGGGATAGTAAACGCACCTGGGTCTTTTTGTTTCAAAGGCAGATTCTTTTGAACAACGGCAGATACAACTTCACCCATACTTACCGTTTCATGACCTTTCAGTTTGAAAGCTCTCTTAGTAGTACACAACTCCTTCAAGAATTTTGCATACTTGGGAATTTGCTTGATAGCATCAAGCAAAGGAATGTTGAGTTCTACTTTCTTGAAAACCTCTAAAATCTCTTTTTCTTTGTCCTCTTTCTTTGACCTAGAAGAACTCACAGGAAAGGGTGGAATTGTTTTAAAACTGGAAGTCATTGATTGAGGACTTACCTTTAGAGTGTTGGTCGTGGTTTCAATTTGTGAAGGAGAAGGATGTTTCTTTTTTGTACTCAATTCAGTTCTATCTCTTCTTCTTCCTCCATCTCAATTTGTTTCGACCTTTTCTCTTCAAGTTCTTTCCCACTTCGCAGCATGATCGCACTAACATTCTCTTTTGGATTCAATGCTTGGGAGGGCAATTTTCCATTCATTTGTGCTTCCAATTTCCCCACACTTGAAACTACTTGCCCCATTTGCTTCTCCAAGTTGTGAATACTTGACCTTGTTTCCTGTTGAAAAGACATGACATTTTGTTGCAAGGTCACAGTGTTAGAAGCCAAAGTTTTCATCATCTCACGAAGATCATCACTGGATGACGACCCCATAACATTGGAGTTTGTGAATGAAGGGGGTTGTCTTGCTTGATAATTCTGTTGGGGCTGAAATCCATGGGGACGGAATTGTCGGCCTTGATTGCCTTGTTGAGGCTGGTTCCCATACCGTAGGTTGGGATGATCTCTCCATCCAGGATTGTACGTGTGGGAAAAAGGATCATACTTACGCTGAGGTTGTCCATTGAATGCTCCATCAACTGCATTAGCTTGTTCAATGTAATCTTCTTGCATTGTTGGGCACATATCTGAAGCATGTCCTTGTAAGGAGCATATGCTACAAACTTTCACCTGCTGTACATTGCCACAAGCCAAAGAACGCACAAGAGAAGTAAGATCATTAACTTTATTCTCAAGGTTAGAAATACTTATCTCATTTACTCGTTTATTTGCAAAGTCTCCACGAGTGCCAAACTGTTTCGAGTTGGCTGCCATGTTTGAGATCAATTGGCGTGCAGCCTCGGGTGTCTTATCTACCAATGCCCCTCCACTTGCAGCATCAATGATACTACGGTCAGTAGGCATCAATCCTTCATAGAAATATTGAATGAGCAGCTGATCGGGTATTTGATGATGAGGGCATTGAATGCACAGTTGCTCAAATCTTTCCCAATACTCGGAAAGTGTCTCTCCATGAGATTGTCGAATCCCACATATTTCTTTCCTTATGTTGGCAACTCGAGATGCTGGGAAATACTTCTCAAGGAAGATCTTCTTCATGCCATTCCACGTTCCAATTGAACCTGGGAGAATGGAGAAAAGCCATACCTTTGCTGCCCCTTTTAAAGAGAAAGGGAAAGCTTTCAACTTAACCTGTTCTTCATCAACTCCATTCGGTTTCATGCCAACGCAAACCATATGGAATTCCTTGAGATGAGTATGAGGATCTTCTCCTGCAAGACCATTGAAAGTTGGTAGCAAATGTATAAAACCAGATTTGAGCTCAAAGTTTACATTATTGTCGATGTTTATGCACAATGGCTGATTTTCCACGTTAGGAGCAGCAAGCTCCTTGAGTGTTTGTTGTCGTGCAACAGCCATGGTGTTAAGGCGAGCTTCCTTTCGTAACCTGCGTAAAGTTTTTTCTATTTCGAGATCCAAATGCACTTGAATTTGATTAGTAGAACGGGTTACTGGCATAAATCATCAAGAAAATTCAAAATAAACCAACCACACAAGAGATCGAAAACAATGCAAATTGTACGAAAATCCTACGGTAGAAAACAAAAACTGCCTAAAAACCCTAGAAAACAGCGGAATTTGGCCTCGATAGGGTGGGGCTAGTGGTTTACCACTTGTCCTGTTTAGAACGTCGTTTCCCTTCAGGAAACAAATGGCCGATACCTAATTCCACTAAAAAATCTGTTTTGAACAGTACCGCTGCCGTAATGAACAGTACCGCAGCAAACAAAAATTCTGTTTTTTTTTTCAGAAAAAGAAATAACAATCACAGCAAATAAAAATAATAGCACAAGAATCAACTAAAATTACTTCCCCGGCAACGGCGCCAAAATTTGTTGCGATGTCGCGGTCGCACAAATTAATTACCCTAGCTTCAAACACAACACACAAGATAGTATAGAGCAAGCAAGGGGTCGATCCCACGAGGAAGATTCAAGTCAGATTTTTATGCTAGATGATATGCAATTTGGGGGGGGGGTTGGACGTTATCTAGGCTAAAGCAAAAGAAAACAGAAAACTATCAAACTAAATTTAATAAAATCAGAAAATTATCAAGAGAACAAACCTTGGTCACAAGCACACATCCACCTACAGAAATCAGAACTGATCATGGAAATGAAACATCAATTTATATTCTGAATATTTATCTCTTCTTAACATTGGTTAGTTAACGGATCCGCCGTATAACTAGCCCTAACCATCAAACAACCACAGTGTCCGCACTAGTAATTTAATTCAATGGCAGCCTTAAGAACTAGATAAGTTGATTAATCAAGAAAACATAACTGTCCGCAGTCTATGTTTGATTTGATTGAATGTTCTCCCTAAGATTAATAACGTAGATCCGCCACAATTATTAAACTCAGTTGCTTCACAAGTTCATATACCACAACTCCGGTTTTGATATCAAACTTAACAATAGATTGTCTACAATAATAACTTAGAGTCCGCTCTAGCAATTAAAATAAACAATCATAGGAAAAATAAGCATAGGAGAACAAACATATTCATCATATAAACTGAAAAGAAAAGGTAGAATAAATCTCACAGTTCTTGAAATCCGAAGGTTTCCGTGTCCTTGCAACCAAGAAAAAGTGTTTAGCCTTGCATGTTTGTTGAACAACTAATCAAAAAGAAGAAAGAATGCATAATTTAGGGTTTCTTAGAGGAAGGGGGCGTTTTTCTCTCCTTGGCTGGCTGCTCCCCTTCTCTTCTCTCATTCTTTTTATATCCTAGGAAACCCTAGGTCTCTATTTTACAAAATAGTCCTCCATTAAGTAGACTGTTTACATTTAAGTACTTCAATAACTATTTTCCTAAAAAGGAGAAATAGCCTTGCATGAAATCTTCAAGCTTTGATTTAGAGGAGCTAAATTGCTGAAATAAAAACTTGGATATCGGTTTAAATGCTTCGGAATGTCATTTGGACTCGTTTCTTCACGAAACCTGTTTGCTGGCAGAATTCAGATGTCATCTTTGAAAAATCATATCTCCCTCATATGACATCGTTTTTGGCTGCAATTTTGAGCGTTTATATAACTTTGAGTCATGAATCCAACAAAATTGAGTTTGCATCAATTGGACTTCTGTAGCTCCAGATATTCAAGTTGGAATGGCCAAAGGTCAACACTGGCAGATTGCGAGATTTGACTTTGAAGGCTGCGATTTCCATGCTCTTCCTTATTTTATTTTCTTGCCTTAGATGTCCAGAAAGGTATGGATGTTACCTTTTTAATTCCACTGGAATCACTTCATTTCAACCTCTAGAGCTCACGCTCTGCACAAAACATCGACTGAAGGTCAAATCTGCCAATTATCTCCAATTTACTCCTTTTTGCATCTTTCATCCAAAAGTGCCTTCAAAACATAAAACAAAGAATATCAAGGCATTTTATATATAAAACATAGGCAAAACACTAGTTAAATGTGGGTGAAACTATTGAATAATATGGTTGCATCAAATACCCCCACACTTACCTCTTGCTCGTCCTCGAGAAAGGATAGGTAAAACCAAATTGAAGTTAAATTAAATGAAATCACTATGACTAATCTTCTAATCTCCCATCAATATCCAAGAATATATGCATTATAAACAAGAACACAATTAAGAAGGATAAAGAGTATAAATTTTCATGAATTTATTTACATGCAAACTTCAAAACTTAATTAATCGTCGGGATTTAAATGAAATCTATGCCATGCCAAAGTGATAGGTCCTCTCATTGATATACACTCCAACACTCACGTGTTTAGGGCTTATGTGTTTAAATCTCTCAAATTCAATCAATGAATATGTTCTACTATAAGCTTGCTCTTCAATCTCATCTCCATTAATAACATATTACAAACAATGCATGAATCAAAAGGTCTTATTTTCTGGTTGTAATGGGGCTAAGGTAAAGGTGAGGTAAAAGAGAGTAAAAGAAAAAGGTTCAAACCAAAGAAAGTAGAGCATTCTGAAAAATGATATTTCAAACAAGATATTCCATCGAAGCACATAAATTTTCCATCTTTAATCACCAATGCTTAACTTCTTTTGATTTCAAGCTTTTTCAATATAAAATCTTAAGAACATAAAGGAACACTTTTTTCTTTTTCTTTTTCTTTTTTCTGTTTTTTTTTTTTTTTTTACCTTTGGCAACTTTGCCCATCTTTTCATCAAACATCACTTCCTCTTTCTTTTCACATAATTTCCAACCATAATTCCATGAAATATCACTAGTATATGCTCTACTAATCCTTGGCCAAGGGAAAAGGAAAACATATATAAAGTTAAGGCTTATACATGGATAAAGCAAAGAAAAGATAAACAAGCTCAAAAGGGGTTTACTAAGGATAATATGCTTTAGGTTGGCTTTTTGGCTCAAATGGTTAAAATTCCTAATGCCTTTATCATCTTCATGTATGTATGTAATATGAATGTAATCTCAACAAGATATGAAGCAAGTTCTAAAGATACATATCATTGAAAGAAGGCACAATCAAAGAATATAATGTTGAAGGCTCAAAAGCTTGCATTGGTATAACACTATAAAGTCAACATGGCATATTCTCAAAGTCAATCCCTAAACCAATTAAACCTTAAAACTTGCATGCACACTCCTTCATTCGATTTATATCTTCATCTATCTCAACTAATTCTCATACATAATACTCATATTCTCAAAAACCAATGGGAGTTCAAAAGATCAAACATATTTTTTTTTTATTTTGAAAAATAACAAAGAAAACCAAAATTAGAAAACCAACATTCTCCCAATACCCCCACACTTAAAACATAACATTGTCCTCAATGTTAAAATAAAAGAAAAGGAATATTGGAGAATGACAAAAATAAAGTAAAATGCGAAAAATAAAAGACAAGGGAAAAAGAAAGCAAATCTGTTTTTTTTTTGTGCTGGGTTGCCTCCCAGTAAGCGCTTTTGTTTTATGTCATTGGCTCGACATGTTGCATGCTTATTCTTCATAGATTGGTTCAGCTAACTCCGCAGAAGCGGTGAGTTCTGTCGTCCAACCTTCATAGAAAGGTTTCAAGCGATGCCCATTGACCTTGAGTACTTTGTTGGTTTCTAAACTTGTAATTTCAACTGCACCATAAGAAAAAACATTAGAAACAACAAATGGTCCAATCCAACGAGAGCGTAACTTTCCAGGAAAAAGTTTCAAACGCGAATGATAAAGAAGGACTTTGTCTCCAACATTAAACTCTTTTCTTGTAATCATTCGGTCATGGAGACTCTTAGTCTTTTCTTTATAAATCCTTGCATTCTCGTAAGCATCATTTCGAATCTCTTCCAACTCTTGCAATTGCAACTTTCTTGCAATCCCAGCAGCATCATAATCCATGTTACATTTTTTAATGGCCCAAAAAGCTTTGTGTTCAAGCTCCACCGGTAGATGACATGCTTTTCCATAAATCACCCTAGGTCTCTATTTTACAAAATAGTCCTCCATTAAGTAGACTGTTTACATTTAAGTACTTCAATAACTATTTTCCTAAAAAGGAGAAATAGCCTTGCATGAAATCTTCAAGCTTTGATTTAGAGGAGCTAAATTGCTGAAATAAAAACTTGGATATCGGTTTAAATGCTTCGGAATGTCATTTGGACTCGTTTCTTCACGAAACCTGTTTGCTGGCAGAATTCAGATGTCATCTTTGAAAAATCATATCTCCCTCATATGACATCGTTTTTGGCTGCAATTTTGAGCGTTTATATAACTTTGAGTCATGAATCCAACAAAATTGAGTTTGCATCAATTGGACTTCTGTAGCTCCAGATATTCAAGTTGGAATGGCCAAAGGTCAACACTGGCAGATTGCGAGATTTGACTTTGAAGGCTGCGATTTCCATGCTCTTCCTTATTTTATTTTCTTGCCTTAGATGTCCAGAAAGGTATGGATGTTACCTTTTTAATTCCACTGGAATCACTTCATTTCAACCTCTAGAGCTCACGCTCTGCACAAAACATCGACTGAAGGTCAAATCTGCCAATTATCTCCAATTTACTCCTTTTTGCATCTTTCATCCAAAAGTGCCTTCAAAACATAAAACAAAGAATATCAAGGCATTTTATATATAAAACATAGGCAAAACACTAGTTAAATGTGGGTGAAACTATTGAATAATATGGTTGCATCAGCTTGTCTCACACAACTTGGTTTAATAGCATGAGTGATAAGATGTTTGGCGACAACATGAAATTGCTTAGGTTTGTAAATTTGATTCATGGACCTAGTGACCATAGAGTGGGTTCTTTGTGGCTGGGATTCATTAGGAACAACAAACACAGTAGGTGAAATTGGGGAGGAGATTGTGTGTGTCTATGAAATAGAGTCGACGTGAAGGGCAAAATTTATGAGGGAGAGATCCTCACTGTGATGTAGTACATTAGGACTAGAACATGTAGAATTTAATTGCAATTGTTTCTCACAAAAAAAAAGATCAAAGGCGATACTTGAAGGTGATGCAGAAGTGGTGGCATGATCCGAGGTCACTGGTGATGGTCATGGCGGAGTAGGTACACCGATAGGTAGTGCATCTGTTCAAGACGATGAAGAAGATGTTGTGCATTCAATGGAGAGTATTTGAAATGGTGTTTGGGTTTCATCGAACGTAACATAGCGAGAGAGGTAGAGTTTGTTTGCAGATAAATCTAGGCACTTGTAAAAGAGTTTAAGAATATCAAATAAACAGGCATGAGATGGCTTTTGGTTAAAGCTTATTGGTGTTATACGATTTGGTGAGGGGAAAGCAGAGACATCCAAATTTTTATAATTTGAGATAATTTAGGATTTGATGAAATAAGGTTTCAAATGGAGTTTTCTTTCGTAGCAGTGGAGTTGGTTGCCTATTAAAAAGATATACAGTTGTGGAGAAGGTATGAGGCCAATAAGATAATGGAAGAGAGGTATCATGTAGTAGTGTAAGACCAGTTTCCACTAAATGACAATGATGATGTTCAGAGACACCATTTTGTTGAGATGTATAAGGGGCAGTGGTGTAGTGACTAATTCCATATATAGAAAAATATTGTTTAAGTGCAACAAATTCACAACCATTATCCAAGTAAATGCTTTTGATTTTTGTTTGAACTTTGTTTTCAACTAGGTGTTTGAATTGAGGAAAGATGATGTTTATAGGGGATTTATATGTCATGGGATAAAACCATATGTATTTAGTAAAATGATCAATCGGATTCAAATAAAATTATGAACCATCAAGACCAACCGCGTTTGAGGGTCCCCAAACATTAGTGTAAATAAGATCAAGTTGTTGCACCCGACATCGCGGCGGTCTTAAAAATAATTCTCTTGAATTATGGAAAAATAATAGATTTCTGGCATCTTGTTCTTTTAGGAAAAAAATTTTGTTTAAGGAGTCGCCACCTAGTATTATGGTCACTAGGAACATTAACTGGTCAACAGAGATTCTATGGTACGTGACTGGTTACGTAAAAGGGAAGATATTATCACCCCTTAAACGTTCTGCCTGAGGCAGACTGCATTGCTGGTTTTATCTTAAATTGCTAAACATTTATTCGCTTATGCTATGATGATTTGTTTATAATATTCCTGACTATGGCGCTAGTGAATATTCGATCTCGAATAATTCCAACTCTGGCGTTGGTAAAAATTTATAACTACAAAAAAAATCAGTATATATATATATATATATATATATATATATATATATATATATATATATTATTCCCGATCCTGATATCAATGAATAAATTGACAAAAATATAATTTTCCTAAGACATATAAAATTTTTATTTCTTCACTTTCCATTTTTTTCATTTTTTCATTTTTTATATTTTAGTTTTTTATTTTTTTGGGGTTGGGCCCAGCTCAGCCACATGGGCTAGGCTGGACCCAGCCAGCCCGGCCCGGTCACTGGTCCAAGCCAGTGACCTGGCTGGGCTAAGTCTTGCATGCGTGAAGTAACTTCACGCGTGCTGCACTGTGCGAAGGTAATTAAATTACCTTCGCACAGTGCTTACAAACACAATATGAAGAGAATGAAAGGAGAAAGGAAAGAGCGTACCTGCTTCGGGAGGCGAAGATGCTTGCAGGGCTGATGGTTTCTCGCTTATTGCTCCCCTTTATCTTCCTTCTATGTTCACTTGTCTGCGTGTTTCTTTTGTTTTTTTCAGCGGCTTTTGAAACCAAGAAGATGATGAAGAGGCCGACCTGCTGGGAATATGTTTTGATTCTGGGTTTTCATTGTTTGCAGGGACGAAGGCAATGGCAGAGCCAATACTCGTCTCTGTCTATTACTGCTCTCTTGTTCTCTCCGTCTCTCTGTGTATTATTTCTTTCTCTAGATTTATGCTCTGTTTTTCCTCTATTCTTTTCTCCGGTTTCTGGTTTTTCGTCTGGGTTTAGCTTCAGTTTTTTTCAGTTTCTCCGCCGATGGTTTGGAGTGTGTAGCTGGAGACGAATAATTGGGCTCCCTACACTTCACTTGCATTTTGAGAGCAAAGGCAAAGCAGGCCTGTTGTCCTTTTGCTCTCTCCTTATTTCTCTGTTTTTAGGTCCCCTCTCTATTTTCGTTCATGCTCTCTATAGGCCCCTCGGTTCTGCCCTTATTTCTTCATTAGTGAGTTCAGTGGGAAGGGGGGAAGGTGGTGCCCCTTGAGTTACTCATTTCCTTCTCTGTGGCCTTCACTGGCTTACTAGAGAATGGCTGCCTCTGTTTCTTTTAGAAGAGACAGGGGCATAAATTTTGCTCCCCTCTGTACAGTCTCCCTCCCCGGTTCTGTTTCTTTTTTCTCTCTCTCTAGTTCTGCTCTTTCTTCCCCCCTTTTTAGTCCTTTTGTGACCTTTCATTCTCTGGCTTTTATATCCAGAGAACAATTCGTTTCTTCCAACCATTGATTGCAGGTGTAATGGTGGCGTTGGGCATCCATTGAAGAAGATGAACAACACATCCATAGACGACGTCGTTTTGATGTTTAATGATTATTTGCGTTTTGGCCCTTGAAGTTTTAAACGTTTTGTAATTAAGCCCCTGGTTTGAACTATAATTGGCCCCTTGCATTTGCGCACCATTTTCAATGTAGTCCTTGGCTTTTACTTCTCCAATTTTGACCCCAAACTTCAATATTTCTTCAATTAAGTCCCTGAATAGGTTAATTCCAAGCTTAATTAAGTTTAAAATTTGTCAATTCTCCAATTAAAACCTTGATTGGATAAATTAAATTAATTTCAAGCTTAATTAAGTCTCAAAACTTATCAATTCTCCAATTAAACCCTTGATTGGATTAATTAGATTAATTCCAAAGTTTAATTGAACCTTTAAACTTCCAATCATTTTGTCCTTAATCCAAATTTTAATTCGTTGTTCATTTATTTTATTTTTACTTGTTTTTCATCATTTTTTTTCATTTTTTCAGTAAATAAAATAATTAAAATATAAAGGTAAAAAATTAGGTTATGACACAAGTAGTGCATGATGTTCAAGACTAGTTTGACGAAATGGTTGCTTTTGAGCTTTATTGATTGAACAAGAGATACAAAGAAAGGATACTTGGTCTTTGTGTTTTATTGGAAGCAAAAAAGACTTGATAATTTGTTTAACAAGTTTTTGAGATGAATTTCCTAGACGTTTGTGCCACCCATCAAGTGTTGTTCATTCATGCACATTTGCAACCATTTTTGGAGAGGATACCAGTGAGTCTAAAAGTGTGTAAACACTATTTTCACATGCACCTTTGAATATAACCGCCCCCATGATCTGATCCTTATCAAGAAAGAAGAAAGGGTGAAATTCAACAAAAACATTATTTTGGAAAGTGAATGATGAACAGAAATAAGATTTTTGTGTATACTCGGAACACAAAGTGTATCATTTAGATGAAAGGTGCGAGTGGGTGAATGAAATGCCAATGAACCAATATCTGAGACACGCAAACTTGATCTGTCACCAATGACAACCTCATCAGTACCATCATATTCTAAATGAACTGATAAATTTGCAAGATCGCCAGTGATATTGTTAGAAGCAGTTGAGTTAATAAGAAATTTAGTATTCATGGCTCGTGAGGTGGAAGCACAATTAACTGTTGCATCATAAGAATTAAATTGCGGATAGTACTTAGAAGTATGACCTAATTGATCACATATTTGGCATTTGGGTTGATACTTGCACTAGCCATTGAATTTATTAGGCTTTTTATAGTCAAGGGGGTTTCCATTGTGATGGGTTGAGGCAGAATGATCATCATATTTAAAGTAGCCTCTTTTGTTTGGCTTGTTAAATCCTCTAGAGACATTGCCCCCATTTAAAGAATTGGAGAACAATCTATAACTTAAAAAATTGGTTGTAGTGATGAATTGCTGCGTGTTGGCCTTAAGACGACGTATGTAACATTCATGACTCACAAGTAAATCATGAAGCTTTTTAAAAGACAACGAACATTCCCTTACTCGGATGGGCGCGATAATTTCTCTGAAATCTAGTCCCAAACCATTTAGGATATAAAGAGTAAGATCATCCTCTGAAATGGGGTGATCAATAAGTGCAATCTCATAGGCAAGGACCTTGACAGTATGCATATATCTTGAATCAATCAATTTGCTTTCTTGATCAAGGTAAGTTCCTCCTTTAATTGTATAGCACGACTTCGTGATTTGCTAGCATATATGGTGTTTAATTTACACTATACGACTTAATATGCTGTTTCAACAAAGATAAATAGAGTTATGGTGGGTGTAATGGAGGCTAAGATAACACTTAGGATCAACTTGTCTTGCCTGACCTAGTGGGATTTTTTAAGAGAAGAAACAAAGGAGTTATTTGGGAAGAGACATGATTTATCACCAGTAACATAATCAATGAGATTGTAGGCAATTAGAAGGGCTTCAAACTGTGCACGCCATTGAGGGAAGGTTGAAGGTGTGAGTTTTTCATTAATTGGGTTGCAATGTTTAGTGTAATGAGTGGAGCATCTATGGTGGATTGTGAATTTTTGATAGGTGGGAGAAAGTTATCTGAGTTGGGGATCCAGTTCTTGGTGGAGTGATGCTCTGATACCATGTTGAAAGTAGCTTTTGCATAGATTGTTTAGTTTCAAGAGAACAATTGTTTTGTAAACTCTAATGAATACACAGATCAGTGTTCTATATATATACATAACTTGTAAACTATATTATAGGAAATAAAGCTTAAGTTAAGGATATATTTTCTAACAGTCACAAGCTTAAAAACATAGTCAACATACACAGACAACTTTCCTTGTTATTTCCTAGTTGTTACATGTTTGATTGTTGGCAGATTTGTTGCTGATGTGATCTTCAACATGATTCAAGGAATCATCCTTTATAAATTGAGGGGAGATTTCCAAAGTATATGTGCTTTGTACCATCAGATAGTTAAAAATAATATTATTACATTATTTAACGGAGTAAGTACTTCATGCTATACAGTGTGCCATGGATTTGAATTTCAGTTCTATCAGTATGCATAGTTTTATCATAGAGTGTAACTCTATAGCTGGTACCCTAGGTAAATATACATGCTTCTAACACGATTTACACCTTTCGCATAGGCATTGCAATCATCATTCATTTTAGGCCACTAATATCCCCTTCTTTGTATTACTTGTACCATTTTAATCCTGGCTAAATGGGATCCATATATTCTAGAGTGTATTTCTTCTATAATAATAATAGCCTCCTTAACTCCAACACATTTTAATAATACTCTGAACCTATCTTTCTTACACAGTTAACCATTGAGTAGCGTATAACTTAATGATCTTAATTTCAAAGTTTTATTTTTAGGGTGTTGATATGGGTCTTCTACTATTTGTTTTTTGTTGGGATTCTCTAATCTTGCTTGAGCATCGTATCTAGTATGTTTGCCTCTTATATACTCCTTCTTTTTTAACTTGAAGGAAGTGAGTTGTTTTAATATACAAGTCATGGTCTTAAATAATTATGGAGAACATTTATATCTTAATGCTAATTGTATCAATTCATTGGCTACATCATTTTATTCCCTTAAAATATGTTAAATTATTATAACATGAAATTGATATAATAATTCTTCTACTTTGGATAAACAAGTTCGAAGAGAACTATTCTGACGTTTAAAATTTCTTGTAATCTGATTAATTATTAGTTGAGAATCTCTTATGGTTTGTACATATGAAACTCAACTCAACTCAACTCTTTTATTAATGCATTTTACTTGCAATTGGAAAGTCATTTTCGTTATAATCTCTTTTAGGGATTTGATGGCAACCCCTATTCCAGAGCTATAAGATATAATTTTCTTGTATGAATATTTTAAAATTCATTGAAGGGTGGTTCTCTAGAAAATTGGCTAAAGCTTGCCCTTTAACAAATTTTCAAGTACATAAATTAAATCATATTCTACCAAAGCTAGACTCCACTTACTAATCTTTTCATCCAAGACTGGCTTGTTTAACATCTGACATCACAAAATATCTGAGTTTAGTAACAACATAATATAAAGATAAACATAACTTCTCAATTAGAAAATATCGACACTCTACATTTGTTAAAACTATACTCAGGTATAATATAGCTTGTTCTTAACCCTTTTCATTATCTTGAGCTAACAAACTTCCAATTGAATTCTATGTTGCCCTAATGTATAACTTCAATGACTTCCTAGACTCTATAGGAACTAATACTAATGGATTAGTAAGATATTCATTGAGTTTTTTCAAAAGCATTTTGATGTTCTTCTCTTTATTTAAACTCTTTTTCTAACTTGAGCTTAAGTACAGATGCAAATACTTTGGATTTTTTTGCAAAGTTAAAATGAATCCATAAAAATTCAAGAATTCTTTCCTATTTGTAGGAGGCTTTGCTTTTATAATTGCTTATGCTTTATTTCTTTCAACTTTTATTCCTTTATTCTGAATAAAAAAATCCTAAGAAATGTCCTACTAAAACTCCAAAAGCATATTTTAATGGATTCATTTTTAAATTAAACTTCTTCATCCTATCAAAAGCTTTTTGTAAATCATCCATATGTTCTCTAAATTCATTTGACTTAATCACTATATCATCAATGTAAACTTTCAATTTTTTACCGATCAAATCATGAAAAATGATATTCATAGCTAAGGTTGTTAAAATCGTGATTTTGACACGGCACGGAAAATGCAAAACAAACTCAGATCGTAAAATCATCAAATCGTAAGGAATTTTAAAATACATTAACAAAAAATTCATGCTTCAAATAAAAATTCATACATAGTTCAAACACCTGAAAATACATGTTTCAAATAAAAATTCATACATAATTCAAGCATCTTAAAATACATGCTTCAAATAAAAATTCATACATAGTTCAAATAACTTTTCATTAGCTAATAATTAACAAATTTAAAACAAACAATCTGCTGGTGTGTCATGTAAACTAAAATCAGCTTCATTGCCTTCATCTTCCTCATTATTCCTCAGACATTCATCAATATCATTAGCATCAAGAGGATTATTGGTGTCACTACTAGTACCAAAACCAATATTATGAACATTAGTTCTACTACTAGTACCAACACCAATATCATCAATTTGAATCTCCAAATCATCTTCAGTACCATGACTCTCCATTTCAGCATCATTAGGAATTTCTTCTTCATCACTTTCATCTTCATTACCATTTTTCCTTCGTATTGCACTGTCAATAGCACCAAGCAAATCAATGTTCAAATGCTTTTCTCCCTCGGTTATCCAATCATTATCAGATGAAAGATCATCTTCTACACCAAAATCATCAACTTTCTTTTTGACTTGAATATTATTCAATTTTAGATTGCACATTACAAATACCAAGTCATTCATTTTTCTCTGGTGCAAACGATTTTTTCATTTTGTATGAACCTAAATAAACAATTCAAATTTATAAGATTTTTATCAAATATTTCAACATTTAAAATAAAAAAATAAAAAAAAAACCTCACCATTTCAAATGCACTTCAGTTATACTCTCATCCAGATGAAGTACAAGTCAAGCTTAGAACTCGGATTGCAAACCTTTGTAATTCTAGACATTCATCCCCATACGAATCCCACCATTGAGCTAGAGTTTTTTTTATCTCTTGTTGTCTTGGCAACCTCAATGCCAAACAACCATTTTGCATCCTTGAATGATTCAAGTTACAAGTCAATTTTGCACCTTTCACTTGCATTAGGCACCATCTTTTCTAATCATTGATATAATCCAATTTTAATGTTGGCATTAACCTTAAAATTGGGATTATAATGATAATGAGGATTCAAATAATAAGTTGTTGCATGTAAGGGCCTGTGGAGTTGAAGTTCCCATCTTGAATCAACAATATTCCATATAGGTATCTAACTATATAAAAAAACATTAAAAATATTATTACAATCTAAAAATATCTCAATTAGAAGTATCAAGACATTCATATTAATAAATGACAACATTTGAAATAAAAATTAGCAAGATATATACTTTTTTTTCACAGAACCAAAATTTATTTGTATCTTCTCTTTTGCTTCATCCATTGCTTTATATATAAAACCCATAGCTGGTTTCTCATATGAATCAACTAATCGAAAAACTTTAATTAGAGGATACGCTGCCTTAATACATATAGTGACATCATGCCAAAACCTACTATCCAAAACACAATTTTGAATTTGTTTCTTTTCTTCTATTATTGCAAACCTGCATGAACTCCACTGTTTGGAAGTAAACATAGTCATTAGCTGTATTTTATGATCATTCAAACATCATAGAGTCAAATATGCAGTAGCAAACAAGTGGCAGCAGGCCTAATCAAATCCCTTCCTTTTGTAAAGTGCCTTAGCACGGAAATAAGAATAGTTCTTGAATAAATATATGAGGTGATTCTCCTCTCCTAAGCAATAGTTACTTGATGAACCTCTAACTTCTTCTCAAAATCTTCTAATATCAAGTCAATACAATACACAACACATGGTGTCCAAAACAAACTCTTTCTTTTTTCCTTCAATAATTGTCTCGCTACCTTATAATTTGCAGCATTATCGATGACTAATTGGACAACATTTTCCTCCCCAATCCTCTCCACAATGGCATCTAACATTTGAAATACCTTATCAGCAGTCTTAGACATATTAGAAGTATCCACCGATGACAAGAAAAAATTGTCCATTTAGGACTATTAACCAAAAAGTTACAAATACAACGTCTTTTTTTATCTGTCCATCTATTAGAGATTATTGAACAACATGTTTTTTTCCATTTTAGCTTGTACTCCTCAAGCAATGTCATTATTTGATCCACTTCCTGCTTGAAATACTTCTCTCTAATATCATGGTAGGATGGAGGCTTGAAACCTGGCCCATGCTCTGCAACCAATTCAAGTGTCTTTACAAACTCAGGGTTTTTTACATAGTTAAATGGAATTACACTAGTGTAAAAAAACATTGCAATCTGTCGACATGCTTCTTCTCTAATATCTTTTTTTAGCAATTGATTTAGGGTTGTTTGTGTACTTCCACTCCCACTAGCTACTCTATTTCCTTTGTCCTTGGAGCTAATTTCTTTTATTTAATCATCATCATCATTTGCACTATATTGATGGGCCTTTCTTTTCTTTTCATCTGCTTCTAGATTTTTCACCAAAACACCCAAAATCATTTGCTTAACATTTTCTGGAACTTGCTGACATGGCTCAACATCCTTACGAGTGCAAGCCAAATGCTATTTGAAACGAAAAATACCTCAATTGATAATTTTTTGACAATACTTGCACTGAACTTTTCTAGAATTCTTATCAATATCTATACCATGTTGCCATCCCATATCAAGTCTATTACTAGAAGAATTTTTTCTAGATGCCATAAGTTCAACAATTCAAGAATCAACTCAAATCAGCCCTGTAATCAATCCAAATATTTTATGATTGTAATTAACTTTTTGATATACATAACAATTTACAAAACTATAATACTAAAATGGCATCCTAAAATCATTCCATCATTCCATAGACTCCACAGTCCACACCACACAGACACAAAGTAATAGGCAACAGGAACTAATTAATTCAATTCAATTCAATTCAACAGTCCACATTCCACAGTATAAATGGACAGAAAAACATTCAAAATCATTCCATTAATTCAACTTAAGGGACAGAAAAACATTATAAATGGACAAATTACAGGACCCGCAAAATGATTCCATCAATTGTTATTCAAAATCATTATTAGGACCGGCAAAATCAACATACAATTACAAGGCAAAATCAAAATCTGTAATTACAGGATGAGGGCAATATACAATTATAGGGAAAAATCAACTATTGCAGTTTTACATTTTGGAGGCAAAATCAACTTACAGTGAAGAGGAGCCGTTGATGATGAAGGTTGAAGAGGAGAGCGATGTCGCCTGCTGCTGTTAATGAAAAGAAAGTCGTCAGCTGTTGATGATGGGAAAGAAAGGAGATCATTGTCGGCTTGCCACTGTTGATGAAGATATAAGAGGAAGCCGTGAGCTGTTGAAAAAATCATCGCCGCTGTTGATGAAAAGGAAGTCGCGACCGTGAGCACTGATGACTGGAGTAAAGACTGGACTATAGTGAAGAAAGAGAAGGAGTGAAGACTGGACAGTGACTGTGATCGTCGCTGCTATTGTGGTTGCCGATTTGTTAACTAGAGAAGGGGATTAGGGATTTGTTTGGTGAAAAGGAAGAGATTTGTTTCGCACGATGACTCACTGGAGTGAAGACTTTGTCACGCCGCGTGACTATGCACTTGCACAGCCAATAGGCGCCGGACAGCTGGAGCATGGGGGGAAATTTTTCTTCAGTGCATGTGTTTTGGTGAAATCATGAAATCAATTCTGAAATTGTGATTTTTCGCGATTTCACCTGATTTCACCCATTTTTTATTTTTTCAAACGATTCACCACGCAAAACATGTTTTGACTCGTAAAATCGTATGATTTTACGAGTCAAAACGCGATTTTAACAACCTTGTTCTTAGCCCTCTGATATATAGCCCATGTGTTCTTCAAACCAAAAGACATCAATACCTATTTATATGCTCCAACCGAGCCTAGACATCTGAAAGCAGTTTTATAGATATCTTATTTCGCAATGAGAATCTGGTTATATCCAAAATATCCATCCATTATGAAAAATATTTTAGATTTATCTGTAACATCTATTAAAACATTAGTAATAAGCATATAATACTCATCTTTTAGCTCAGCTTTACTTAGATCTCTAAAATATATACAAACCCTAGTTTTGCTAATTTTCTACAATATTAGGACTATATTAGAAAGCCATCTGTGTATTTGGCAACTCTGATGAATTTAGCTTTGAGCAACCTCTGTATTTCCTCATTAACGTTAGGCATAAACTCTGAGAGAATTATTTCTCTAACTTTAGATCACTAGTCTTACACCCTTATATGTTGGGATCTTTAGTTCTACCAATTCTTTACTCAATCCTGGTATATCATTGTAATCCCATACAAAACACTATTAATTTGTTTTAAACATGACAATTAGAGCTTATTTTTCTTCTAGTTTCAACTAGACAATAATACGAGTTATCTTCTTCTCTAATCCTACTTTAATGTTCACTTTTTTCAAACTGGTTAGACTTTCTTTATTTCCTTTTATTTTCTTAAACATTTGAATTCCCTTGTGATTTTTGCCTTGCATTGTCTTCTTCTGATTGTTTGTATGCATTCGCAAGCCCTAATTGTTGTATTATGGCCACTTGTTCTTATATCTCTCTTTTTATTTCTATTTTTTATTCTTTTAATACCTTTTCTTTTGTCCAATGTGCCAATAATCTCTAGATAGTCGCTTGGACTACAACTTTTCTAGAATTATTTCTTGTTGTTTCACTCATTAGGAGAGATCTTCATCTTCTTTCTAGGCTCTTTAGTTAATAAAGGCATTGTCAGGATTTCACAAATCTCGTCCTCTATTTCTTTAATTTTCATTGATGATGATGTTCGTGTAATTCTAATTGTACTCCATTTTCCTGTAAAACTATGTTTCCAAGTGGTTTGCGCATGTTATTTATGGTTTGTTGTTTGCATGCATAACTTCAAACATACTCTCATTCAAAAGTAACAATATTTGATGCAAAGTTAAAGGAATACAGTTGTTTGAATGAATCCAATCTTTTCTAAGTAAAACATTATAGCTTAGAACTACATCCACAATAAAAAATATTGTTTGAGTAGTTAAGGAGCCCCTTTTTAAGCTGATTTCTATCATTCCTTTAGCTTGTAGAATTTCTCTAGAGAACCCACTTATCCCTATTCTAGTTAGTGTCAAATCTTATAATGTTTTCCCAATTAACTTCAACATACTCAGAGGCAATTTATTCACAGCAGTGCCATTATCAACCAATACTCTCCCTATTTATTCTCTTTTAATCTTAACATGTGAGTATAAGGGTTTTACTTACACAAGGTCTGTCGAACAAGACTTTCACAGCTTTTTTAAACTTGTCTACACCTTTTCCTTTGGCTCTAACATCTTTAGCCAACCCTTGTTGATACACTTCCTAATCAACTTTCTTTGTTATCACTTCATGGGGTGTTATAGAGTTATCAACAACATCTCCTTCCAATATTATAACTTTGACATTTTGATTGATAAACTGCTAAAGGATGAAAGTCACCATGTTGCATTCTATCATGTTATTTGTGAAGAAATCATCTTCATCATTTAAAGCAAAGCATCAAACATATTGTCTTCCTTATTTTTATGATCAACTATGTATCCATCATTAATTTTTTCTAGTTTCTTATATTGCTTTGTTGTATTTTTGTTTGAATCTATATCCCCATCATCCATTTTAATGATTAGAATATCATTGGTCTGATTAATGACAAACTTTGGAACTTTCTCGCTAGCATCATATGCTTTTCTTTTCTTCATGTAGTTACTAAGTACATTTGATCTCCTTTTATACACTTTTCTTTATATAGTCCTTGTTGCATCTCTTAATCATTTATTCTTTTGAATTTTATCAGCCCATATTTGTTCTTCGAATCTGACTTGAGTCCATCATTCTTTTGAACTTGATGGTAAGTTTTTCCTTAAGTATTTCTTTTCTAGATAACTTTATTCTTGCCTCAACTCCTCATTCAGCCTATTCTGATTCTCATTGGTTTTCATTTAAGAACAAACCAATGTGGACTGTCTTTCCAAAGTACACCCTAGAGAGGAAACTATGCTTTCTTGTAAGTCGTTTTTAGTGTTTATACCCCAAGACACCAATTCTTCTTTCATGGTTGAACTATAATCATTGCACATGGTTTTTGCAAAGAGTTGCATGTCTTTGAATAACACCTTAACCTCTAGTAACTGTGTGATTATATTCTTCGTTGGGTTTCCTTCTAGATAAGTCATCTCATCCACATTCAACCTTTGTGCTAGTATTGTTCGTCTTTCTTGCATCATTTTAGATCTTAGAAGCCCACTCAAGTCTGTCAACTCTAGAATCTGCATTTATTCCTCATTGAGGCTTATAACTCCTTTCACTACTATGCCTTTGACAAATCTCTTTAAATTTGGACATTTGTCAATAGTATGACTTGTAGTCATATACAATCTGCACAATCCTTTAGTATCTTGTGATTTGTCCTCCACTTCAAATCTAAATATTTGATCTACTACCAAGGCATCAAATAGCTCATTTACTACAATAGTTGCAAAGGTGACAACGTAGGAAAATAAAATATCATTAGCAATGGTCATCATATTAACTAAAGGATAAAGATTATCATTGATACCCATTGTTTATTTTTATCAAGAAACCTAACATACTTTGATTCTATCAAATCTTAAATCATGTTTCTAAATATTGTTAGCAGCAGACACTCTAACGGCAGTAACTATGGTGTGAGTAGATGGAGTGATAAGGTGATTCGAGAATATAGGAGAAATAAGGATGAACACTCACACTCTATTGTCAGCAACATCCCCAGAATTAGTGGATAAATGTTAGAAGATAAAGAAGTTTAAAAGGCAACAAACTCTAGCCAACATGGGAGTCTAATTTGATAAGGAAACAACAGCTACAGGAGTGATTGATATACAATCAAAATCTATCTATAGGAAACACACAAGAGTAGAATTCTTATACACAATGGAAAAGATCATCCACAAGGATAAAGATAAGGCTTGTCTTCCTTATCCTTGTAGATAAAGTAGAGATGTAATGTATACCTATATAAATACATAAGAAAAACTCATTTTGAATTTTTTTGAGAGAAAGGAATCATAGTGCTTATGTTAATAAAACAAACAACACAATTGTTGTTGTTCTGTCCTCTTTCTCCAAAACAATCTCTGCAAATTCAATTTTTCTTCTAATATTACAGAATTCTTTATGGAATGGCCAATCACCCTAAACAATTTACAATAATTCTTCCCTTTCAATTCTTCATTAGTCACCTACTTATGTTTCCTTTTAATTCTAATTCTTTTGTGTGATGACAACCAATCAAAAATAAGATCAACTTGATTTATGTTAAATGAATAATGTCTTTCTTCATTAGACCTTAGAGATCATAAAGCTTTCCTATTCTTTTTTGTTAGTGCATCGCAAACTATTGGCTCACCGTTTACGAACTCTAGAATATCTACATCTATTATTCCTTAACAATAGGTTTTATAAATTAGGCCATCTTTCTCTAATTACTCTCTCAATAAACTCTCATACTTAGAATTTTTTACCCCAAACTCATATATATCCTTGAACCCCATTCCTTCGAATCTCTTTCTGAATTCTTATTTTAGACCTTGTTATGCAATCATTACAAATTCTTTTACAGAATCCTAGACAAACACTTCCCTCTAGCCTCCATAAATCTATCTAAATATTTCTTTACAGTCTCTCCATGGTATTATTTTAGTTTCACTAAAAATTTTAACACAAACTCTGGTTTTGTCTTAGAGAAGTGTGTCTGGAATATAGTTTGCTTGTTGTTTCAATTATGGACAAAGTTCAGTGGTAAATTTATATACCAAGTGAATGCATTTCTCATTAATAAATTTGAAAACAATCTTAACTTTAGAAATTTAGAATCAACTTCTTTGTATTGGCAGATGAATCTAGCTATATGATGTAGAGCAGATATTAACTCTTGACCATTGAATAACGTAAAATCTAGGTATTTAAAATTAATGGGATAAGAGTATATTGTATCTATGTAGTCTGGATAGGGTCTTCTATAAGTTGATCTATGAATTTGTTAAACCTTTAGACCTTAACCTATTCGAGCATCCTTAAAATATATTATGAATCATTCCTATCTAATGGGGTAAACTCTGGATCGCCTGGTATTATTTTTTTATCCATGTTTTTTTGGTGAAATACTCTCATAATTTATAATCCTTGCTTTTAAATTACTTCCAACTTCTTCCATAACTACGAGTTTTCCTAAATTTATTCTAGGTTCTGATGAGAAGCTATTTTTTAAGTTGAACTACTTTGGCCAAAATGGTTTTTTACCAACTGGCTTGGGACTTAGTTATTTAACCTCCTTTGTATCTATATGGTTTTTTACTTCATCGGCCACCTGTTTAGATATCTTGTTAATTGTTTCCATCATCACATGTTTAAAGTCCAATATTACCTCATCATTTCCACTCTTTATTTTGATATCTAACTTTAAATTGACATCCTCCAATGTTTTAACCACTTCTTGACAAGAAACTTTATAAAAGTTATGTAGTTTCTCAAAACTTCCATCCAAATTCCTTTCAAGCCTTTCAAAACTTCCTGTTATATTCCTTTCACAAGTCTACCTTTCTCTAACATTAGACTCTAGTACATTATAATTTGACATATCATTCATCACCATAATCCTATTATAGTAATCATCACTAATCTTTATTCTTTCCTTATGTCTTTCCTACATTTTCAGCAAGGCGTCCGTATTTTTCATCAATGACTATTAGTTTCTTATAATTTTCGTTCAAAACGTGCATATATCTCCTCTAATGACATATATATGTCTCTCTCCTCTTCATTTTCTAACTTTTTTTCCTGAAAAGTTGATATTTCATTTTCTATTCCAACAAGAACATTAATTAACTCGCTTTTCTCTTATAAACTTCCTAGTAATTTTGTTTTCTTTGTTGGTGCTATAATTCTAAAAAATTAATTTAACATTCCCACTGTGATCACCAATTGTTTGATGTAGGTTTTTTTGTGTCTGCCTCAATTAAGAGGACTTTACAACTTAAGATTGAAGTTTTAAGTTAACTGATTTGAATTATGGAGTTCTAAGTTAACTGGTTCTAATTATGGACTCAATCCTAACTACTCATGTATTTTGAAATTTCTATTATAGAGTTTCACGAATATTAATATGATTAAATCCATTTCACACAAATAGTAGTTCAAATAAAAAAGTAATCAAATAACTAAAACAACTTGAATGTAAAGTAAACTAAATATCACAAAAAAATAATTGCATTCATAGAGTGATCCATATTCTGATTACATGTACTAATTGGAACTACTGGATAATGCAATATCTTTTTGGTATTGTTTAATTTATGAAATTGAAATTGCAAACCTACTTGATTATCATCTATAAAGTTATCGTTTATTGTTCTAACACCAGCAAAGTTATCACCTACAGGTTTCAGGTTTGAAAGGACCTGAGAACTTGATAAAACTATAATTAATGTAGTAATTGAAGTTTTTGTTGAGTTATGTGTTTTTCTGATCTTCCTTATCATCTGTCTTATATACTTGAGTGACATCAACTGCTGGTAACTTTTCATTCTTTAGAATTATTCACTAATTTATATGTCAACTTCAAATAACCTTTTATCTTTCAAAGTTCTTTTCACGATTTTACATTTAGAAGAGTTAATGCTTCCTTTTAATTACGTAGCTTATATACACACACATGTGTCTGGGGTAATCTTTATTTTCTAAATTTTTTTTAATTATTCAAACATTATAGTTATCTTCTAACTTTATTCATAAATTTTATAGCATAACAATAACAATATCAAAAAAAAATTTATAACCAGAATATATTTTGTGATATTTAAAAAACAAAATCGATCCGATTCGATTTACAGCAAAGCGTGGCAATTTAAACTAGTATCTATGAATTAAGAAGTCGTGGCAAATGTCTCAGTATCTTTTTCCACATCTTATCTCCTGTCATCGCAAAACTTTATCACTCTACTTAAGATAAGAGTGCTATAATGAGCAGGTAAGAAAAGTGTCTAGATTCAATAGGTAGACTTCTTTTACATCGAAACTTGTGGGCTTGACAACCAACAAGTTTGGAAATTGATAGGTGGGATTCTCAACCAACTGTTACTCGCTAAGAAACAAAGGTCGGTGCCAAAAAGATCAATTCACTGCCACTATGGATGCCTCTAATAGGATCTATCTTTAAGAAATTTCATGATGAACTGTGGCGTAGAAATTCGAGCAGCTTTGTCTCTTGCCTTTTGTTTCTGCCCCGGTCCGTTGGTTGCGTATTCTGGTGGCCCTGGTCTCATTTTAGGAGAAAAAGGGTAAAGCTTCAAAAAAGGAGCCCGTCGTGGCTTTGTTTTATGCAGCTCTTTGATAAATCTTGAAGTGAGGCAACTTACGGGGTAGAGTGGTTGTCATATGATACCTAGTTTAAGCATCTCCTCCTCCTCCTACCGAGATCATAATTATCCTAGCAGTAGAAAAGAAAAGTAAAGAAAAAACAGAGAATTAATCATTTATTAGGTTAGTGGTCACAACTGAAAATACCACGACTTCGATTTACTCTTTATTGGGGCTCGTTTGGAAGAAGAATAATTGCCCAATTAAGCATCAAGGTCTCAACATATGGAAGTTTGAGTGCATCACGTTATAGACTGAAGAGGTGATGGATGGAATATATGCAGGCGACGTTGTGTGCCTGTGCTCCACAAAAGCTACCATTAGACTTGATAACAACTGATCCTTTACATGATTTTCAGACTTTCTTAAACATGCTCGTAGTGGGGGCCATATCAGCTGAGAATTATTGAAAGCATTCACTAATCAGACACTTAGTGGGGAACACTACACTCAACAGCTTTCAGTACTCCCCATGAATTATTGCAGTGTAAACCAGCAACTGCTTTCTATAAAAGTTTTATTGAACGAGACCCAAAGGGCGTCCTTCGGTTTTTATTTTCTTGTTCTGGGCAAAAAGTTTGTCACATGGTTACTTTATCTATATATATATAAAGGTCTTGGTTGAATGACTTATCTGCATCAGATCAGATTTCTCTGTGAACTAGAGCAGCAGGATGCGATCACCAATTCCTAGGTTCAAGATAATCTCAAATGTACAAAAGCTGTTTTTCTTTCGCATGCGATTAATTACTGGAAACAACTCCAATTTCAAATCAGGATTTTCGGAGTCTTTTTGGTTCTGTATATCTATCTAATCAAGACGAGGTTCGCTTTTGGTCTCTTTTAGAGACACCCAACCCAAGCTCTTCAATAGTCCTCAGAGCTGAGAAAACACTGGTTTTTCCTTGAGCCGAAACATAAGCCCTAATTAAATAGCGGGAATCTTGTAATATGGTGTTTTTCTTCTTAAATTGATGTGCTGTATTGTCACCTTTGTTTGGCCGGTAGAAGACAATATTAGTCCGTTGCTAATGTCAAGAAAATTGACAATATAACAACCTCACATCTTTTGGTATTTGCTTGCTAATAATAACAAGGCCATCAAAAGAAAAATAATACAAGAACTTGAGACCGCAGCAGTACTGTCTCAAGTCTTTAACCTCATTACTTGAGTGATTAGCATCCACTGGTGTGGTGAAAATGATGGGGGTTGATCTTACTGGGATTGCTCTGTCCCTTCAAAACCCTGATGATGAAACGTCGAAGTTTGATTGGAGAACTATATACAGCACCAAATTCCAAGATTTCTCAAGATCTCTTTGTCCCCCCTCCCCAGAATGTTCTTCCCTCCTTTATATTATATTAACACAAACTAATCAGGAGGGGAAATCACTGTTCCCATCCACTGTTGTAACAGTATTTTTTTATTTTCATTTTTAAATATTCAATTTATTGAAGATTGTGGCTCCTAATTTATTTTTTTATTATTATTTATGGAGTTATCTTAATTTTATAATTAAGTTCTAACTTTTATGGTTGATTTAGGTTTTTTTAATTATTTTTTTAATTTTATCCATTAATATTGAATTGATTAAAAATTTAACTTCATAATTTATTTTAGATTGTTTTCTAGTGGATTATCTCGATTTCATGATATAAATTTAACAGGTTAATCCAGATTGACTCGAATTATATATTTTCTTGTCATTTTTTTCAATTTATTTTTTTCAATTTCGATATTTAATATTAGCTTCATTGAAAATTGAGTTTCAAAATATATTTTTTATTTGTATTTTATGAGATTATCATGATCTCATAACTTAGATCATGGATTTTACATGTTAATCTAAATTGACTCGAGCCGATTTAATGTGTTGTCTCAATATTAAAAAAATGATGTCATCTTGATTTTTTTTAGTCGAACTATGTTTTTTTTCTTATTGTTCAGGTTGTCTTTAAATTTATCAAGTCGACTAGAATCAATCCCTATAAAGTTCAAAAAAATTTCTTTTTTCAAAAACTAGTTAGCAATGCCTGTCTAAATTGTTTTTTAATGTTTTAAAAAGTAATCATTCAGCCCACTACATAGCACAAGTAAATCATCTAGTTTATTTCCTAAAACTAAATGCATAAATCAATGTCATTGATTTCTTTTATTGTTGTTTACATCACCCATGTAATTACTATATATTGAGAGATGCCCTGTGTTTATTATATTTGAATGAAGACGAGCAAGCCTTGTTTTCAAATTTAATCATTAATTCTTATTTTCTTGCAATTGTCAAAGAAAAAAATTGAGCATGACAAAAACCTTAATCTATGGCTTCTCTCTTGCAATCTCAAGAAAATAAGTGTTTTGCCTAACCCTAGCATGGATGATTCTTCATCATCATCATAATAAATAGATAAATAAAAAGAAATATTAAATTTCAATAAATTCTCATATTTTCCTTGTTATTCCATCAACCCAAATTTTCCTTTTTTTTAATATGATATAGATGAAAACACAATAACACATAAAGATAGCAAGCAAGAAAATCAGAATTGATGTTAAAAAGGGTTTTCACACAAGAACTTTAATTCATACTTCATTGTTAAATAATTGTCTATATTATGGTCTGTCTCTTTAAGAAATTTTATAATTTTTTAAATAGGTTAAAAACCGACTCTTACAAGGTAAGAAATCCAAAAGATAAACAAAAAAAGAAAACATAACATAAAATTTAAAATTAAGATGAGAGTCCAAAAATAAAAAGGAAAAAAAATAAATTAACTCAAATAACATCTTTGAGGCCTAATCTAAGAGTCTTTCATAGCTTGTCCAATTATAATGAGTTAGGCCCCTAATAAAATTTAAGTTCAATCCAATATTCAGATCTAACGTTATGTTTTTTTAATGTCAAATTGTTGGTGTAGCGTGAACAAACATCTTCTTGGACTTAGCTCTATCTCATTGGTCCATAAATGTGTCTGTTAAGCTTTCTACATGATCCGTTATTGATGGATCTATATCTGACTATTCAGAACTATCAAACTCTTATGACTTGCATACATTAGGCTTTCCAAGTTGGAGAGAACTTTCTCTCGAGTTCTAGTTATCCATCAAGTATGGACATAAATGTTGCATATTAAAAACATTAGAAGCTTTCAATTGACTTGAAAGAGAGAGTTTAAAGACATTGTTATTAATCTTCTATAATACCTTACAAGGGCCTATCTTTCACCCTTTTAGTTTGTTATACTCTCCCACAAGAAATCTATTGCGAATAAGTATTTTCCAAACAAAGCAACCTACCTCAAAGATTCCTTTTTGCGATGAGTTACAATTTGGGCTTTATATTTGGCATTATTACCCATAATAGCTTGCTTAACCTATTCATGTACCCCTACGTAGATAATTTGCCATACCCTCAACCTGAATGCTTAATCGTTCAATACAAAATATATCTGTTAACTCAAACATACCAAAATGATTCCATCCATACACAATCTCGAATGGGCTCAATTGGGTAATTTGATTTCTAAATTTGTTATATATGAACTCCACTTTTGACAAAGTTTGTCTTCTACTAAACTTCATAATAGATTCCTGAGGCTATAATTTATCATTTCTCTCCATCCATTTATCTAAGGGTATAACATTTATAAAAAATTAAATAAGTGCCAAGTTTCCCCACAAACCCTTTCTCAAGTTGCATATAAACTTTGTATCTCAATCCAAAATAATAGACATAAAGACTCTTTGCAAGTGAACCACCTCTCTAAAGTAAAGGTGGGCTATACAGAAAGCATTCATGGTTTTATGATATGTAATAAGTGGCCTATATTAGAAAATATGCCCACAATTATGAAGATCAAACCCATAACTTGTTTGATAAAAGAAAAACCCAATATAAAGTCCATATTGGCATCCAACCAAGGGATATTTGGAATAGATAATGGTGTACACAAACCAGAATTAGTTAAGTCACCCTTGGACCGCTGATAAATTATACATCTCTTTAAAAAGCTTGATACATGACTTGATAATTTAGGCCAATAATAATTTGATAACACTAGGGCCAAGGTCTTATCATATCCAAAATGACCCTTATAATGCAACTCATGGATGATATGTTCTCGTAGAAAATAATCTAGGATACACAACTACATATCACAAAACAAGTAACCATTCACATATACAAAATCGCCTCATTTACATCATATATCAACTTAGCATTAATATACCTAAAAAAAGGGTTATTAGGTACAACTCTTAGAAGGTATCAAATTTTGCTCTTGTGTATGCGTGCTGAATAGGACAACCTATCTACTAAATGCATCAACAACCTTGTTGAGACTATCAGATTGGTGTTTTAGAAAGAAAGAAAAAGATGAACTCTTATAGAAAAGACACTGACTTGATATATTGATGACTCAACTTCTATTGCACATTGATATATTTTAGACCCTCATGATTAATGATGAGTATGAAATCCTTTTGCACTAAGTAATTCCTTTAATATTTCAATGCTTGAACAACAACATAGAATTCCAAGTCATATATAGAGTAATTCTTCTTTAAGCTTAACAGCTTCTCACTGAAAAATTCTATGAACCTCTCATCATTTCTAAAAACACCTTCAATGTTTAGTCTTAATACATCACGATTCATTTTAAACAACTTATCCAAATCAAGAGTGTTAGTACAAGAGCTTCAATTTTTTCTACTTTACTAACTAAATGTTGGCTTCGGTCTTTTCCATCCACTATAAAGTGTACCCTTTTAAAATCTCATTAATAAGTATAATTAAAGCATAAAAGTTATAGATGAATCATTTATAGAATGGTACAAGTCCATAAAAACTCTAGACATTATGGATACTTTTTACCACCTAGACACCCTCAACAAAAACAACAAAACCCATAAAATAATGGTGTTGGTGAAGAACTTACATTTCTCAAGATTGACATATAATTGCTTTCATTTTAAAATGTTAAACCGCAAGTGCTCTTTATATGCAACTCCAAATATGCACTATAAATTAAAATAACATCAAAATAAACTACTACAAACATGTCTATAAACGATCCCAACAATTTATGCATTAATCTTATGAAAGTGCTAGAAGGATTAGACAATCTAAACAACATCATTAATCACTCATACAACCCATGTTGTATCTTGAAGGCTATCTTTCACTCATCCCTTAACTTGATTCTAATATGATGATAGTTATTTTCAAGGTCAAATTTTAAAAACACCTTAGTTATAACTAGTTAATCCACGATATCATCTAGTCATTAAATAAGGTACTTGTACTTCACAATGATTTGATTGATAATTATGCTATCTAGACACATTCATTATGAACCATCCTTCTATAAAATTAAGAGATTTGGAACTTCATAAGGGCTCATGCTCTTTGTATATACCTATTATTAGCAACTCTACCACCCAACATTGTAATTATTCAGACTTTTTAGGAGTTGATCTTGTATGTGGCCTATTTAATAGATTAAAACATAAGATTAGGTCAATTTTATGTCGGATGTCTTTCACTAGGGTAACCTTCGAGGAAATTTTTATAGTATCATATCCTTAAATTCTATCAGAACTCCTTGAACTTTTATAGGACTATCTTCAACCTCCTTCTACATAACACCACTATCACGCATTAATGCATAAACCACCATTTCATTCTTCATCTCTTTCATAAACTATGATAAAGATAATGATATATGCTTATTCAAATCAGTTTTAATAACTACCCCTTTACTTATAGGTGTTAACATTATACGTTTTTCTTTTATATTGAGGGTGTACATGATATGACATCCATTATGCACAACACCTCTATTATATTTTCAATGTCTTCTAAACAATATATGACACATATACATAGTTATTACTCATGCCAAACACTATCATAATATTTATTTCCCATAAAAATGACACAAGACATCATTTATCCATGATTATCTCAGTATTTTTGTTCAATCAAGTTAACTTGTAGGGCTGGTTTTTTGTCTTAAGCTGGAGTTTTTTCATTGCTTCTCTGAGCACCATATCTTCATAACTTCCATTTTCAATTATTAGATTGCATACATAATCTTTAATACTATATATTCAATAGAAGATATTGTTGTGTCGCTAATCTTCACCCTGATCACTCTTAAAAAGTAACATACTTTTCTGAATAACTAAGGTTGCACCACCATTTCCATGCAAAATCTTCTCACTACTATTATAATCATCATATACAAGATCAACCATTGTTGTCAAAATCACGAGTTGACTCGTAAAATTATATGATTTTACGAGTTAATATGTATCTAACATGAAAAATTGAAATAAAAAATTAAAAAACTGGTAAAATCAAAATTAACTCGTGCAAAATCGGTAAACTCAGTTTGAATTTGGCCTTAAATATTTGCTGACTAGTTTTGTGAGATCGAGCATATCTCTCAAACCGTACATTAGATCGAGTTAAAATTTTACAGAACAATACTAGAGACATGAAACTATATTTTGTTAAATTTTAATGTCAAATAAAGTTCAAAAACATATTATTTTATAGGGTCGAAGTTACTAAATGAATTTTATCAAATCTGTTGAACTAGACCTTCATGTATTATCTGAGACATATCTAAAGCTACAGGAAAAATTTTGTTGCGATTAAACTTGTTCTAGAAACTAGACATCTCAATCTTTCAAATCATATATGGTAGACATAGTAATTCATCTAGACAAGAGAGAACAACATGTTTGAAATGAGGATTAAAATCTACCAAAAATGTGCGAACATTGAAGATTCGAACTACATGGAAACTTTGTTTTTATTATCTTATTTTATTTATTTGTTTAATGCTAAGTAATTATTTTTAATTTGGGTTTGTTATGGCACATTAGACATTTTTTAGGGGTTTATTTTATTATTGAACTTATGTTAGTTAATTACTAGTTTAGGCCCATTAGATTGCAACCCAAAATAGGTCTATTAGAACTTGTTATGATGGGAACAACCAAGTTGTTAACAGGTTATTGTGTACTTCTTACCATTCAGAGATCCTCCTATATTAGGAAGTTTTGTTATAAGACATTTTATTTCTCCATATCATTAATTTCTTAATTCATATTATATATCTCTCTCATTTTATTTAGATCACTTATTGATTATAATGTTATTGACTCTCTTTATCAGATTTTAATGTAATTTAATTTCTTGGTTTGAATTGTGAATATATAATTAGTTAAAAAAATTATGATTTTATAATTTTACGATCCGATTTAACATTGTATTTTTTGTATCATGTCAAAAAAATGTTTTTGACAACCTTGAGAACAACCATTTTTTTAGGCTCTTCTATCAACAAATCCTTGCTTAAATGACTCTCTAGCTTATGATATTTATTAACCGATGCCCTTTCTCATTATATATGTTACACTAAGTTTTAAAAACAAAACTAGAACCAGAACCAGAACCTTGACCTGTCATTTGTTGAGTTTACTAAAGGGTTGGTTTTTGTTGAGAAGTGGTCATTCTCTAACTATTATTACATCTTTTATCTAGTATTTTATTCAATCTAAATATTTTACTAGCTGCCCTGGTAGTCTATTGCTTCTCTATTATCATGGCCCTTTAATAGGATTCCAAAAACATCTATAAAGATTGAAAATATTGCCCAACCTATATAGATTATCATACACCACTAAGGTATTTGGCCATCAACTACTCTTCCATTTTAGACAATCATTCCATGCCACTATCTAATAAAATTAGTCAATGTAATCATCACAGACTACCCCCTTGTCGTAATTGACCTCTTCAACTACTTCCACCAAGTAGAAGCTCACATCTTCAATTTATTAGCGATTAGTTTGACTCTCATCTATTTTAAGACTTTTTATTATTAAAAAAAAATATTCAGCTAATCAATGAGCTTTTATGCTTGCAAGGTTCCTACGAAGTTAAGGAATTTGACTTGAAAACCTAAATCTCCATGATACTCTTCTCCAAGAGCATATCTCCCATGTTCTTACCTCTAGAAAATGCTTCTTCATGCTAGTTAAGGTTATGTGGCCACTCTTATAATATATATCTTGGGTTCTCGTCTATTTTAACTATCAGGTCAACTCTACAACTCACCTCCATATTTTTTCTATCACCAACTCTTAAACATCTTTTTCCTAAGAGGAACCTTATCATCCTCTCTTTCATGAGCACACTCTATGTTGTGATTTATTGTAGACATAGATGTTTAGTAACACTCAACAAGAAAATAGTCATTGGGGATTGTTGGGCTTTGACACTAATGACGCTGGCAAAAACACAATACGTAAGAGAAAAGGAATTGGTGTTAAAAAACATTTTTATAAAAAACCCTAATTCATATTTTACTTTTTAATATTTATCTATATTTTAGTCTGTCTATTTAAGAGGATTTATAATTACTTAAAGAGGTTAGAAATTGGTTCTTAAAAGGTATAAGAATCAGAATCCTATATATATATATATATATATATATATATATATATATATATAAAACAATATCAAATCCAGAATTAAGCTAAAAATATGAAAAGGAAAGGAAAAATAATAAAATTTACTCAAATAGCATCTTTTAGGCCTAATTTGATGGTCTTCCAAAGCTAGGACGTTATAGTAAGTTGATTCTCCTGTAGATTTGAGTGTGTGTAGTTACATCTAAAAAAATATAAGCTTGATCTAATGATCAGATCTAAATTTATAGTCTTTTATGTCAAATCATTGGTATGTAATAAACAAGCCTCTTTCTGTATGATTAAGTATTTTAAGCCTTTTGTATGAACCACTAGTTGTAAAATTGCAACTAAATATATAAAATTGTATGATTCTTCTAGCCCATTTATATCATAATATTTACTAACACCGATATCATAATGATAATACACCAAAAAAATATAAGAACAAATATAAAGTTATGTAGTCATGCAGTGTGGGCTTGGCCCAGTCCTTATATTAGACAACAATTTTTTTATTAGGCTTAATGGGCTTTAGCCCAACCCCTTGATAAACCGGGCTTAACAGGCTTTGGCCTCACCCTTATACTAGATAACAAATTGTCCAATTAGTTTGGTGAGCCTAAGCCCAATCCTTAAACCAACAGTAAGTTGTCTAGTTAGACGTGGTGTCTTGTATGTTGTTATGACCTCTATTTTCTATGAGGAATCAACATGGAACAACTTAATTATCTGTTTTAGAAGTCATCATAGCCTATAAAATTTTCACATGGTATCTCTTATAAAGATTACCATATTGATTAGCATTTAAGAATATTCATTGATTATCCTTCATTACCCTCACAATCAATTTTAGTTTATTAGATAAGCTATATGGTCTACTTATTCTTTTCATTGACTAAAAAATGTTCTCCAATGGTAACACAACTTCCTGTCATGATTTTTCCTATGGGAATGCAGGTCTAATAACCTATTTCTCATCAGGTAAATCACGTGATCTCGGTGACTAAGGGTATATAAATACCTTAGAATAACCAACATAAGGGATCCAAATCAACACTTACACAACTTTTCCTCTAAATTTACTCACCTGCTTTTATCCTTTTTAGTTTACCTCTCTTCACTTTATTTTACTAATTTAAGCATCAGTGAGTCCCCTAACTATATAGAGACTAGTTTTGTAAAATAATACACAACAACTAAGCCTTGACACCTTCTCCCACAAGCAGTTGTGGAAAGCCTAAATTTAAATTGAAATTTTTTCGATTTTATTAGCAGAGTCATTTGTGGGAACTAAACAATAGTTAGTTCATCCTTAAAAGTTCTTTTCAAGGATGATGACTTAGAAATATCATAATATGAGAGAGTAACTGACCTCCTCACCACTAGCATATCATATCCTTCTAATCTTTAACAAATCATCCATAAAATAAAAGGTGATCACAGAAGTTGTTCTAGCTATGCAAGAACACTTTTAAACTTTTCCACCCTTTCAATAAGTGACACAAAAACTAGCTCCATTATATGCACCACTGAGTGCTTCTTGACAATTCTAAGTTTTTGGAGGACCATAACATAAAAATATACACGAGAATTGTTATACTCCAATGTCTCTCCAACCACGAAGAACATTCTTAAACTATACATTCTAGGTTTGAACTCCAAATATGTAAAAGTAGAGCCTTATAAAGTCCTAACCGTATAAGTAGCTATTGCCATCAATCTCTCTCTAAACCTTACTTGTGTACTCCTAAAAACAATACCTTGATACAAGATAAAATCCGTAACAATACAAGCGTTTGAGAATAAATTTTGCCACCACTATGTAAGAGAATCTCCACTTTGCCATCAGGTATTGCACACTTGTCTTTCCAAATATTGTATATCCATGAAAGCAAACTTAGACAACAAGATGGACTTATAGGCCCAATGGAACGCATACAAAATATATGAAATAGATTGGAGCTTGTAACATAAAATAGCGATGTTATATGTAAAATTCTTCTAACTATATTTCATAGTTTTGCTAGAGCATAGTATCATATCTAATAGTCAGGCTCCATCTTTAACTTTTAATGATTAATATGTTAAAATCATCTTCTAGCTAAAAAGAACACAATTGAGCTCTTTGTCATTATATATAAAAAAAAGAGAGCACTAGAGTATATCCTTGAAGGTTTAATAAGGAAATGCTCAATATAGAAGGCTTGCTTAAACCTATTGTCACTAAGACCCTGATTAGTGGGCTTTACAACTATATCTTATAGAAATAACTATACACTCTCCTTAATTAAACTCTTTTAAAAGTTAAAGAGATAATGAAAAAAAATATTCATATGGAGAAAGCAAACGTGACTAAGCTAGGATACCCCTAGTTATAGCAATAAAAAAAAACCCATCAAGTGCCATCATTCTCTTAATAGCCTTATGGCATCTAAAAAAAACATGAGAAGGTCCATTCATAATTTTCTATTTTTTCCAAAATGATGACCACATCTCTAAACATAATACATATAGAAGTATTGGTTTCCATTAAGAAAGGATAATTTATGCAGTACTCTTTTCCAATGAAAGGAGATGCAAATAAACACAATTCTACCTTTTTTCAAATAAACAGAGGTTATGACATCGAGGATTATTATAATCTTAAGCAAGAGATAGAAAGGCTAATTAATAAAGTTATCTCTAATAATTTATTAAGAAAGAGACATGACTTGAATAAAGAAGAAAAGAAATTATTTGAAAACTATACCCGAAATCAACATGATCCTAGGAAAAATGTCTGCAGATGGTGACTCTAGTCATGCTAAGAAAACCTATGCAAATTAGGATTTGGTTGCCTTGTGATTCCCAACTCCATGACATGATTCCATCATCTTTACCCATGAAGATGGAAAAGGAATAATATTTTCCTATGATAATACTATTGTAATCATTGCCTGATAAACCAAAGGTAGAAGAAGAATTGGTTACATGATAGTTAGCTGAGATTACATCAGGATCAGGATTTCTGTTAATTACCTTTTCTTCTCCTTATAACTAACTCTAACTGCCTTCAGTGCAATTATATTAATTGTCATGACAAGCTGTTAGTTATGCCAGCTATCATGACAATTTGCATTTGTAACAGACTATATATATACATGGTGCATGCATGTATAGAGATATTGAGAAGAAATACAATCAATAGAAGAGAAGGAATTCTCAAATTTTATCTTGGAATCAGAGCAACAAAGAGAAACTTTTTTCTTTTCTTCGATCCAGCCATAACTTCTGCTTCAAGTAAGTCCTCCTCAACCTCCAGTCCTCTTGTATCTAGGCAAACCACAATAATGACACTCACTTCATCTTATTAGCAGCTCAACCATACATTACAAGTAAAACTTGATCGAACCAATTATGTTTTGTGGAAATCTCAAATTGATAATATTGTTTTTGTTAATGGTTTTAAGGACTTCATAGATGGTACCTATATCTGTCCAAAGAAGAAATTAAATGCAAGTGTAATCAATCCAATTATTGCTTGGAGGAGACAAGATTGCACAATCCTTAGCTGGACCTACTTGTCTCTCACACTAACTATCATGGCACAAATCATTGGACACACTACTTCTCAATCTACTTGGAATGCATTGGAGAAAACCTTATCTTCCTCTTCAAAAGCTAGAATAATGCAACTAAGGCTTGAACTGCAATCCATAAAAAAGGATCTATGTTTATAATAGACTACATTATGAAGGTGAAAGGAGTTGTAGACAGTCTAGCAGCCATTAGAGAACCTGTATCAGAACAAGATCAAGTCATGAATCTACTTGGAGGACTTGGATCTGACTATAATGCAGTAGTAACTGCTATCAACATTGGAGATGATAAAATCATAGTTGAAACTATTCACAGTATGCTTTTAGCATTTGAAAATCGACTTGAGCAACAAAGCTCAATAGATTAAATTTCCACAATGACAACCAATTATGCCTCTTCCTCTAATAACAGGGGTGGTGGAAGGAAATATAATGGCAGTAGATGGCAAAGCTACACAAGCTACACTTCAAATGCCAGCAATTACAACTACAAAAGTCGTGGTCTTGAGGGCAGATATACACAGAATGGAAGACATAATTCAATCAGTTCAGAGAAGCCACAATATCAGTTATGTGGCAAATTTAGCCATATAGTACACGTTTGCTATCACAGATTTGATATCTCATATCAAAACTCTTTAAACAGTGGTACTAACTCTTTGAATATGAATATCATAAATCAAAACAATATACCTGTTATGGTTGCCTCCTCTAATAATCTTGCAGATGACAATTGGTACCTTGATTCTAGAGCAAGTCATCACCTGACTCAGAATATGAAGAATCTAACCAACTCTACTCCATACACAGGCATAGATAAGGTCACAGTTGGTAATGGTAAACACTTATCCATTTCCAACATCGATTCCCATCATCCAATCTCTAACTCACAATCATTTCAACTCAGAAAGGTGTTTCATGTTCCATTTATCTCAGCAAACTTGATAAGTGTTACCAAGTTCTGCTCAGATAATAATGCTTTGATTGAATTTTGATTTACTAGTTTCTTTGTGAAGGATCTGCATACGAAGAAGATACTGGCACGAGGTAGACTTGAGAAAATGGTATATGTTGGCATTAAAGATTTCTCTGCTTTTCATTCTCCAAGCTCTAGATCTACTCATAATAAAATGAAAATATGGCATCACAGACTAGGTCATGCTGCCACTGATGTTGTAGTCCAAATATTACAAAACTGTAATGTTTTCTATGAAAAGAATAAAACTGCTAATTGTTCCACTATATGTTCTTCCTGTCAACTTACAAAAAGTCATAGATTGCCCACTCGTCTCTCCTCCTCTCATGCCTTCAAACCGTAGGAATTGATTTATATGGACATCTAGGGGCCTGCCTCAGTTAAATCTACATCTGGTGCTACCCTCTACACACAAAGGACCAAGCTCTTCCAATGTTTAAACAATTCAAACTTCAAGTAGAGAATCAATTTCATGACACTATAAAATATATGCAGTCTGACAATGGGGGTAAGTTCAAATCCTTCATAACCTTTCTTCAACAGGCTGGTATTGTGTATCGTTTTTCCTGCCCTTATAATTTAGCTCAGAATGGGAGAGTTGAGAGGAAGCATAGACATGTTGTAGAGACTAGATTGGCCTTACTAGCTTATGCTTCTTTGCCAATGAAGTTCTAGTAGTATGCATTTTAATCAGCAACATTCCTTATTAATAGAATGTCAAGCAAGGTACTCAACAATGATTCACTTTATCTACCCCTTTTCAGAAAACTCCTAATTACAAGTCCTTCAAAGTATTTGGTTGCCTATGTTATCTTTTCATTCGCCCTTATAACAACCATAAACTACAATATTGATTGGTTTAGTGTATATTTTTTGGTTATAACATCAACAACAAAGGTTAGTTATGCCTTGATTATCTCATTAGACGAGTCTATGTCACACCTCATGTTGTTTTTTATGAAACACAATTCCCTTTCAACAAAAACCTTCATCTACCTCAGACTGATGATGCTTCCTCAACAAGTTTTCCTCCTGCAATATTATCCTCCTATAGTTGTTTGCCTTACTGCCTTATTGATAAACATACCTCAATGTCCACTTATGTCATTCCTACAAATGCATATTCTTTTTCTTTGAGTGAATCTACAACCTCCATAATCTCTCATTCTTCTCCTGAATCTATTCATAATGATCAAACTCCCGAGTCAAGTCCAGTTCTATGGATGACAACAAGGTTGATGGGTGGTATAACTAAAAAGAAGGTCATTATTGATCTAACTGATGTGAAGATATCAAAACCATATATACTCAGTCAAGCTCTAAAAGATCCACATTGGACTCATGCAATGGATCAAGATATTGCAGCTCTTCATTGAAACCACACCTGGGATCTTGTTGCCAAGCCTTCTGATATAAATATCATAGGCTGCAAGTGGGTATACAAATTGAAGCACAAGCCAGATGGGAGTATTGACAGGTATAAAGCTAGACTTGTGGCAAAAGGATATCATCAAACACTTGGCCTTGATTATTTTGAGACATTTAGCCTAATAGTTAAAGCTGTAACTATCCATATTATAATAACCATTGCTCTTAGTTTTAATTGGGAAGTACGACAGCTTAATATACACAATGTTTTGCTAAATAGTGAGCTCGAGGAACTAGTCTACATGTCTCAACCTCCTGGCTACGTGGACACCAAGTTTCCTACCAAATTTTTTCAATTGAGGAAAGCTTTATATGGCTTGAAACAAGCTCCAACAGCTTGGTTTCAAAGGCTCAGTTTTGCCCTTTTATAGTGAGGGTTCAGCAACTCTAGGACTGACAACTCTATGTTTTTATATTTTAATGAATCTACAACTTTGATTGTTTTTATCTATGTAGATGATATCCTCATCACAGGTAGCTCACCTACACAGGCTGCTTCACTTGTTGCTAAACTGAATTCTGTGTTTGCATTGCAAGATTTGGGGAGGCTGACATATTTCCTAAGTTTTGAAGTCTCTTACCATGAGGATTCTATACATCTTAACCAAACCAAATATGTCTCTGATTTACTGCAAAGAACAACAATGTTTGATACAAAACCAGTCAAAACTCCTGGGGCTGTTGGACAGGATTTATATAAATTTGATGGTGAGCCTATAGAAGATGTTTTTCATTATCGCAGTATAGTAGGAGCACTTCAATATCTTACAATTACAAGGCCTAACATAGCTTTTGCTATTAATAAAGCATGTCAGCTTATGCAACAACCAACTTCAGCCCATTGTCTCTTTGTCAAAATAATCCTTCAATACCTACGAGCGACTATGCATGATGGCTTACTTTTAAATTCATCAGATCAATTAACAATAGAAGGTTTCACAGATGCTGATTGGGGTGCTCAACCTGACAATCAAAAAAGTACAAGTGGCCATCTCATTTATCTAGGGGGTAATCTAATTTCTTGGTCCTCTACCAAGCAAAAACTAGTATCTCGCAGCAGTGCAGAATTAGAGTATAGAGGTCTTGTCCTGGCTACGGTAGAAATTATCTAGATTCAAGCCTTGTTGTGAGAACTATGTGTTCCTACCCCTATTGTTCCTATACTCTGGTATGACAATATCAATGCCTATCATATGGCCAAGAATTCTGTATTTCATGCCCGAACAAAACATATAGAAATTGATCTACACTTCATCCGTGACCAAGTTCTCTGAGGGAAAATACAGTTACACTTTGTTCCTATTGAAGAACAGTCAGCAAATCTTTTGACTAAACATCTCACAAGTTCAAGGTTTTTGTTTCTCAAAACACAGTTGTGCCTTGTTCCTAAACCCTTTCACTTGCGGGGGGGATGATAAACCAAAGGTAGATGAAGAATTGGTTATGTGAGAGTTAGCTGAGATTACGTTAGGATCAAGATTTCTATTAGTCAGGATTTCTGTTAATTACCTTTTTTTCTCCTTATAACTAACTCTAACTGCCTTAGCTATAGTTATATTAACTGTCATGACAGGCTGTTAGTTATGCCAGTTATCATGACAGTCTGCATTTGTAACAAAATGTATATATACATGGTGCTTGCATGTATAAAGATATTAAAAAGAAATAAAATCAGTAAAAGAGAAAGAATTCTCAAATTCTATCTTTGCCATTATCTCCAACTACAAAGTATATTAGGTGTTTGTAGATGATGGTAGTGTTGTCAACCTCCTCTTCAAAGAATCAATAAAACATCTAGGTATATACTCCTCTAAACTAACTCTGGTAAGAGCTCCTATAATAGGGATAAAAGGTAGTGATGTGCCAATAGAGGGTGCTATTAACTTATTAATAACCATTGGCAATCACCCTCGATCTTACACACTCTAATAGTCCTTCATCATGATTAAGATGGAAAGCTTTTTTTCTATTAGATATATAGGGTAAACAGCACCAAATACTTAGACATGAAGTTCCCTACCGATAAGAAGTAGTGATAGTGAAAGGGAATTTTATGATATCCTAATAATGTAACTTTACTTGCTTTGAAGATGCTACAAATTAATTAAGAAGCTATAAAGGATTTCAAAGAAATGATTCTTCATGAGCAAGGAATCACCCTACTAGTATAATCAAGTACATCTTTTATCTTAAACAAGAGAAAGTCTTTACAAATCTCCCCAACATTTAAAAGGAAGACTATTTATCTAAAATGTCAATCTTTCTAACATCTTTATTACCTAAAATGTATTTTAAACTTTTGCTTCAAGGAAATGGTGTTCGACTTCATGATTAATCTCTATTACATTATACTTCACCCATTTTTATAGCAATTTCTCAATTAATTAAAAATTTACGTATCTCTAAACAAAATCTTCATGACTCTATATACTAATTCCCTTTAACATTATTCATCATGGTAGTTTCTCCATCTCTATTTTTCTATAAAATATTTGTACAAAATGTTTGGTGTTCTCTCTATTTAGGTTCAAAACAACACCTAACCTCGAAGATATGAGAGACAACCTAAAAACCACGACACTTACCATGACACAACTTTCACCAACATAAAGTCGTTCCCTACCTCGCATAGAAATGGTCTTCTCCACCAAAGTTACCTCACCTCTTCTTATCTTGTAGACATTAGTCACGGGAAAGTCATTCTCTACATGCAAGTTGCATGCATGGACAAAGAAGAAATGTAAACAAAATATGAAAGTTTCAAGACCACTTGGTAAGTCTATTGAACATATAAATATTCAAAAGATTTAAAGATAATGACAACACATCAAAATAAAAATACACAACTTCTCATCATTAGATGACAAGTTGTTCGATTAGGCAGGGTAGGCTTGGGCTAGCCCTAGACCGAACAACAAGCTATCCAGTCAAGCTTGGTGGGCCTGGGGTCTACCCATTAAACTGGACGTCAAGTTATCCGGTCAAGCCTGTTGTCTTGGTTAGGCCACAACCCAAATCCTAATATATCAGAAACTCATCGATCCTAGAAGAATCGATGGCATGTAAAATGATGTTTATGTTTATGTTGTTATGACCTCTATTTTCTATGAGGAATCAATATGTTATTATCTAATTATTCATTTTAAAATTCCTCAAAGCTTATAGATTTTGCATCTGAAATCTCCTATAAAAATTGCATTATTGGTTAGCATCTTATGATTACTCTCAATTACCTATTCAATCAATTCATTTTATTGGATGAGCAATGTGGTCTATTGTTCTTTTCATTGGCAAAAAATTGATCTCCAATGGCAACACAACTTCTCATCATGATTTCTCTTACGAGAATGCAAGACTAATACCATGCTTCTTTGCACTTCTCTTGATCTTAGTGACTAAGAGTGCATAAATACCCTAGGACTTCTAAATTTACTCTCCTACTTTTATCCCTTTTTAGTTTACCTTTCTTGTCTTTGTTTTATTAAGTTAAGTATTAAAGAGTTGTTTTATAGGAGAAAACAGAATAACTAAGTCCAGATACCTCAGCCATAAGCATCTATGGAAAACCCAAATTCAAATTGAAGTTTTTTTGCTTGCTGATGTGTTTAATCAGGGTCTAAAAATAAAGGGACAAAGGTAATAAGGTAATGACAACTAACTGATTTTGCTATGAGTCGTCGTACTATAATCCGGTCCTATAATATGGCGCAGCTAAAAATTAATTATATTATTACATAAATAATACTGCTATAACTTAAATCCTATAATTTGCAGCAATACAAGGGATGTGACAAAACACACACACCGAAAAAAAACAATTAAAAATTAGAAAACAATTTAAAAAATGATTTTGAGTCAATTTCAAACCACATTCACAGCTCAGAAAGTTAAAAGCTGCATAAACTGTATATAACAAGTGTGAGGGGTGAAGCCGGTTCACTGCCTATTCGAGTTTACATCTCTCCTTTTCTCTAATGTGATTAGACAATGATTAGCTAGAGCTATGCTTTTTATCACTGTTGTTCTTTCCCGAGTACTGTCTACTTGATCAAAAAAAGCTTCCATTTTCTTGGGTTAGGCTACAGTGTTCTCCTTTCCGTCTTCATCCTTTTGAAAAAACTTGGAGATTTGGCAAACCCAGTGAAACTGGAGGAGGGGCACCCCTTCTCCTTAAGCTAATCATCCGCTCTGTCTCTTTCTCGCTCTCAGCTATGAAGCGCTTCAATTCCTCAGATTCCTTGGCTGCTTTCATCTCTATTACTTCTTCAAAAGGTAAACAAAACTCCACCAAAGTGATCGAGTTTTTTTAAAATGATTTTTGCTTTCTGGGTTACCAAACAATATCTGGATTTTGCATAACTTTTGGTTCTTTTCTTACATGCTACTCTTAATAACCTCGTTAACCCAGAAGATAGGACTCAAAACACCAACCAAGGTTACAGTAGAGATTTTCAGGCAATGCTGGACAGTCTTGAAGAAGAAGACTACATTGAGGAAGCTAACCTTGGAAGTGAGAAGAAACGAAGGTTAACCTTGCATCAAGTTAAGGCCTTGGAGAAGAATTTTGAGGTCGATAACAAGCTTGTGCCAGAGAGAAAGCTGAAATTAGCTGAAGAATTATGCCTGCAACCACGACAAGTGGCTATTTGGTTCCAAAACCGTCGAGCCCGTTGGAAGACTAAGCAATTGGAAAGAGATTATGGCACCCTTAAGGCAAACTATGAAGCTCTAAATCTTGATTACAGTAATCTTGAACAGAAGAATGAAGCCTTAGCACAAAAGGTATTGCCTCTACATTTGTTAATAGGCTGAGTTGATTAGATTTTTGTTTTTTTTTGGATAATTTATTTCTTAGTTATGCTGTTTGTTACCTGAAATTTAGGTAAAAGAACTGAAAGCAAAGTTGAGAGAAGAAATAGTTGATAGCAGTCACTCTGTAAAAGAAGAGTACCATGTTTCAGAGTCAGACAACAATGCCTCAGTGCACAGTCAGAACCATGATTTCAGTGAAAACAAGAATTCGAGTGCAGTCACCAAAGACCACAGCAATGTTTCCTCTTCAAATGAATTGATGAATTGCTTTAATTTAACTGATTCGAGAGCTATTTTGGGGAATAGGTATCAAGTATATCAACCCCATCTTATGAAACTAGAAGAACAGAGTTTGTTTAGCGCTGAGGAATCATGCAATTTCTTTTCAGTTGATCAAGCTCCCACACTTCATTGCTATTTTCCTGAACAATAAAGCTGGTGTAATTCTAAAAAGTTCCAGCCTTGGAAAGAAATAAGTTGCTTTTGGAGACTATTGTTTTTTAGGACTTCATATTTATGCTGTTCCATTGCAACAAAACATCTTCAACCAGGGCGGGAACAGTGGTTTTACCATTTACTTCAGTGTAAGAAATCATACTACCTGTATATGGTACTATCCAGCAACCAATGATATTTAAGTTGCCAGGTCTATACTCTATCTGTCAGAAATCTGCCGTGCAATTTGTATAGCTAAAAAGTAAACACTGTATCAGATCATTAAAAGATAGTTAGTACATCACATTATAAATTAATTAGTTTGCTTAGCTAATGATTCCCTTTGGCGTGGTTGTTGCATACCGCCCCACACAATAGGGTGTAGAAGATTTGGCATCTAAGAATTCTCGTTTCGTTCACTCTTGCAGCATGTACAGAGTCAGAAAAGTTACAATCTTCTTTTATTACGAGGATTGACTAAAGTGTCGATTAGAAATTTTAGTAGCGGCACAGAGTTAGACATCTCAGAAACTTTCATCTTCTACAAAATTTATGTCTTTGGTATATAATGCTTTAAGAATCGAAGGCCCTCTTGCTACCAAACAACAAAGATGTCCATCTTTCGGATTTTGAATGTTTTCAAGCTGCTATTGTGGCTAAAGACTTGTGTTTCATAATGCACAAAAGTTTGAAGAGATCCGAAAAACGTTTAGGTCCCATGTATTCTGTGGGTTTTCTTCCTTCTGGGTGGGACTTCCGAACAAGCACTTATCAAACCATGTGGTTGGTACAAAGTAGGTCCAGACCCGTAGATTAGCTAACTACTATTCAATATTCAACGGCAAGATTGTGCCGAGAGCTCTTCTAGTGGAACCAATCTCTGAAGCCTAAAGACATATAGCTCTCCCACAGAAACTTGTAGACTGCTCCCATGCACGTTCTTGAAAGGAGGTTGTCAGTAACCAAGAAATGGGAAGCCATACGCAGCTCATTAGGTAACCAACCTCTCATCAACTAACCAAAACTATTTTCATATTGCCGATACAAGAATTTGTGATCTTGTGTATGACCCGATTAGTCCTTCACTCCCATGAACTAGAGACTATTAAAGTCGCCTCTGATTTCTGATCAGTTGACTAGCATTCTTTTCTTGTGAAAGAACAACGCCAAGCTAGCAAAGTAGATGTTTTCTCCTTTGACATTGATGCTTAAACTATGAACATATTATGGTAAATATATTTTCGACTAACCTTGATGATTAAGCAAAAGGCAAATTAATTAAAAACAGGTCTTGGTAAGCAATCGGCCTCTACTCTGAATGGAAGATCTTTTGGAGGGTTTAGTAGCCTATTAGTCTTGAACAAGTGGAGATGGAGAGGCCAGGAGTCCCTTACCACTTTTCTTTGAAGTTTTGAGTGGGAAAGGGACAGACAAAAAAAAGCTGCTGCGACTCTTAGCTCCTCCAAGTCACTTTCATGTCAGAAACAGGGGCCCATAATGTCACCCATGTTTGACTGTTAATGCCCTAAGGGAATCTAGCTAGCTAGATTGCATGACGTTTGTGTGACAATCCCGAGAAAATACACCACCCCCTGCACCTCCATTCTTCAGGATTTCTTTTTTAAAAATAAAAAATAAAAATATCATAACAGGACCAAAATTTGACAGCACAGCATAGCAGAAATATTAATTATAAAAATAGCATAGTTTTTGCAGAGACATACATGTATCACACATGCATCACATGCACATTTAAATTTAAAGATTGTACATTATCATATGCATAATTTTAAAATAAATCGCAACGACAAGCTTATTTTTTCAATGAGGATTTTTGCCTGCTATGATTAGACATATATTATCAAGTTGTGCATGTGAAACATGTACAACTTTTAAATTCGACCCCTAAATATAAAATGTGTGGCTCAATGGATTGTGTTATTTTTTATAAATAAATTTCTAGACATCTTATTTTAATTAAAAAAAATATTTTTTTTCTATACTAATTTTTTCTATATAAAAAACTAAATTCTTTGCGCAGCTGGAGTGAGGTGCATCACTCAAGAACCTTGAGCTCTTTTTTTACTTGTAATATTGGTGCTTTTCATTTGGTTTTATTATTTTTAATTTAACATCTTATAGACTATCATATTTTAAAAAATAATTAAGTAAATAACATAACTAGAAAGGTTATGGTACTAAATTTATTCAACAAAACTTCTACAAGTTGTGCTTTTGATAATAACACAACTATCTAAAATGAATTATGAAAAATTGCACTACTTCAAATAGTACAACTTCTCTATTTGTGCTTTTTCTCTAGTTATTTTTTAGAATACTCTATGAAGCATGGTTTGAATCATCAGCATCTTCATTCTCATTCCCATAAACAAACTCATCTACAAGTGTGTTAGCATGTCTTTCCCGCTTTATGATATTAGGAAACCTTTGTGATGGCTCCTCTTACAGACTAGCAATTGTGGCCTTTTGTATATCCATTTGATCTTTCTCTTTGCCGAACATTACATTTATCCTCTCAAATTATTATTACGTTGGCCTGTAAGACAAAGAAAGTGATAACCTTCTCTTTCTTAGGTGATGAAACGTCTTTAAAAGACATCATCAAATTTAAAATTTTTATTAGTAAATAAATAAATAAAAACTCACACAATCTTTTATATGTTTACACTCAACGATATAATTAACACTTTATTTGTGTTTCACTCAAAATTTATTTTTTCATGATAATAGTCTTACATTTTTTTTCCTTTTACCTGTTTTGCTTGCCTATTTAGTTCTTTAAAGAACTAAACAAAAACAAGGAAGAATTTCAGTTCCTATCATCTAACCAACAAATTTTAAAAAAAAACATGACAATCAAGAAAACAAATACAAAGATAAAAAAAAATAGTTCAAGAATGATTCAATAAAACTTGAAACTACACTCAAATAATTTAAAATCAATATCAAACAAATAATCACTGATGAAACAAAGTGTATGAACTGAAATTTTCTTAATACCTTAAATAAATTGTAATTTCAATTTGCGGCATAAACCAAATTTACATTTTCTTTCTAATTTTTCTTTTTTTAATCTATTTTAGTAGTAGTTATAATTTTTCTGAAATTTTTCTTTTGTTTTTTAACAGGTATCTCAATTCAAGAATTGATAAACAAGAATAAAGAAATATATTCTTGAAATTAAACAAGAACAAAGACGCCAAACAAAATAAACATAGATAGATAAAACCTAATTTTAGAGCTAAGCTCTAATACCAACTGATATAAGCCTAGAGGGTAAGAACCCTAGAGTTTATAATTAAAAGATTGAACACAACATAAGAAAATTAAAATTAATTGAAAAGAACTTGATCTAATGATTACTTGAACTAAAATATCACAGTTATTGGATGAAAAAATTGTGACCCGTTGATTTTAAAGAATAAAGAACCAAAGGTATAAGAATGAAAAACCTCGCTCGTTGATTATAACAAACCAAGAATTAAAGGTATAAGAATGAAAAAAAATGAAGAAGTAACCTATGATAAGTTCTGAAAATTACATGAAGAACCAAGAGTAAAAAAAAACTTTCACACATATATTTTTATTTTCAAATAATCAATCCATTTCTCTAAATACAAACTAAATAGCTCTATTTATATTAGGTAAAACATCATGACTAAGGCTGTTAAAAAAAAAGTTCTAAATAAAATATAAAAAAGAATCCTAAATCAACTAGGAAAATATTGTAAATTCTAAATAGTGACTTTTAGGCTTTATCATAAAGCCTTCTCAATGTTTGTTTACTAAGAAATTTTAACCCTAGAGAAAATATGACCTTTAAGTTCTACTTAAAAACTTTAAGCCAAATCCAATCGTTGGGTCGAAAGTAATACCCATTAACTTAAAAATACATATTAGAAAAATAAATCTAATTTGCATGCCTTAAGCCCAAGAACCAGCTCTTTCCTTTCCATATATTATATTAATTAAAGCTTGATCATTCCTTGTTGTAATATTAAAGCTTCCCATTAAATACCTATTTAATCTTTCTAGTCATTGACCTTGTAATTGACCCAATTGACATCTACAACGGATTCTTTAATGATACTTATTGATTGTCATCATTTATATATTGATAAGAAATCCTTAGAGTTTAAATAGGGTATTGAACAAGAAAACACATTTAATTTGATTAAAGAAAGGCTATTTTACACACTTTTATTAGCATTACCAGACTTTTCTAAAGCTTTTGAGATTGAGTGTGATACCTCAGGAATAAGTGTTGAAGTTGTTGTAATGAAGGAGAAGTGACTAATTGCCTATTTTAATGAAAAACTTAATGGACAACATTTAACTACTCAACTTATAGAAATGAGCTTTATGTATTGGTAAGGACTTTGAAAATTTAGAAACAATACTTGTGGCCAAAAGAATTTGTTATCCATTCGAATAATGAATTCTTGAAGCATTTAAAAGGACATGGTAAGTTGAATAGGAGTCATGTCAAGTGGATAGAGTTTATTGAAACATTTTCATATATTATTAAGTACAAGCAAGGTAAGGATAATATAATGATTGATGCATTATCTATACGTCATTATTTTTTAATTTAAATATGAAATATTGGGTTTTGAATATGTTAAAGATTTGTATGTCACTAATAATGATTTTGCTAATGTATATGAAGCTTGTGAGAAGTTAGATTGTGATGAGTTTTAAGACTTGATGGTTTGTTTTTAGAGATAATAAAATTTATATGCTCGATAGCTCTATGCATGAAGCTCATGGAGCAGTTTAATGTGACACTTTAGTGTTAGGAAGACTTTAGAAATTTTACATGAATACTTTTATTAGTCTAAAATAAAACATGATGTACAAAGAGTGTATGATATGTAGGCAAGATAAATCTAAAGTCTTATTGCATGGGTTATATACTCCATTACATATACCTAAAGAATATTAGGAAGATATTTCCATAAAATTTTCTTAGGTTTACCTAGGTAAAAAAAAAAAAGGGTCAGGAATTTAATTTTTAAGGTTATAGATAGGTTTTCTAAGATGAAACATTTATATCATGTCACAAAATTGTTGATACAACCAATATTGTTGATTTATTTGTTAGTGAGATAATACGACTTCATGGTTTTTCTAGGAGCATTGTTTCTGATTGTGATGTTAAATTCATTAACTATTTTTGGAAGGTTTTTTAGGGAAAGTTAGGAGCTAATTTGTTATTTTTTTACTATGTTTTTTTGTTTTTTACTACTTGTCATCACAAATGAATGGTCAAACAGAAATAGTAAATTGGATTTTAACTATTTTATTATGTGTTATCATTCAAAAGAATTTAAAAAATCAGGAAGAATATTTGTCATTTATAAAGTTTGCATATAATAGGGGTTTGTATTCTACCACTGATCATCCATAATTTGAGATTATTTATGGCTTTAATCTACTAACCCCTTTAAATCTTATTCATTTACCTGTTAATAAAAGGGTTAGTCTTGATAGAAATAAAAAAACAAAGATGATGAAGATACTTAATGAGAGTGTTCGACAACATGTAGAGAAAAAAGAATAAAAAAATATGCATCTAAAAATAACAAAAGTAATAACCGTTTTATCTTTTGATGCGATCCAAGTGACACCAAGAGATCCGTTAGATGTTCTAGTTGATCCAACGATAAGACTTAAGGTTAAGAGGCTTTCAATGGATTTCTAAAGTAGACTTCAATAAGATATTGAATAATAAAGTAGAGGCCTTGATTAATTTAAATCATGTTCAAGAAGGGCTTATAAATAGGCATTCAAACATTAAAAAAATATTGGAATAAGAAGATTTAAATCTGCCAGTTTTGACATTGCTATATTATTTATGTCATAACTAGAGCTATAAAAATACTTTTAATGTAATTCTAATTGTTTTGGAAAGTAGATATTCATAACTTTTCAATTATAAATGAAACACCTTCTAATTCATTAAAACAAGAGAGTACCATGTATTTAAACTTGGGTTTTGACTTTACCGGTAGAGCTATAAAAATACTTTTAATGTGATTCTAGTTAATTTGGGAAGTAGATATCTATAACTTTCCAATGATATATGGAACACCTTCCAATTCATTTAAACAAGAGAGTACCATGTATTTGAACTTGGGTTTTGATTTCACCAATAGATTTTAAAAATGACTTTAGTCTTATTTAAATTAGTTAAGATATTGTTTCATTTATCTTTTAATTATTATTAAAGCTTTTAAAGATATTTGGGCCTTTATTTAAATTTGGGTTCATTGGATTATTATTATTTATTATGTTTATTTATATTCATTAGGGATATCCTATTAAACTTAAGATTCTTTCTAGTATAAATACTCTTTTGTAGAGATTTATTGAGAAAGAAGACTATTTTTATTTTTAAAAATGACATTCTTGCTATCTCTTTTGGTTGAATGATTCCCATATGAAGTTCTTGTTTAAACTTGCAAGCTTTTTAAAGGATTGATCAACTTCATTGTAATTTTATACTGCTCATTCATGTCTTTTTATAGGTGTAAGGTGTCAGTGATTATCGCGTATAACTTTGGTTCTTCAAGACATGTTCTTGTTGGGTCAAGTTACAAACCATTCAAATATGATTTTAGTGTATCTTTGGAGGTGTCTTTATCATCTTTGAACTAAATGATTAAGTTTGGGTGCATATGAGGAATGAAAGATTTCTAGTACATAGAAGATCTAAGTTGCATCCTAGAGTAGATGGTATGTTCCAAGTTCTTAAACAAATCAAGGACAATGCATATAAAATGGATCTTCTTGGTGAGTATTGCTTTAGTGCTACTTTTAATGTTTTAATCTTTCTCTATTTGATGTAGGTTCGAGGTCGAAACCTTTTGAGAATAGGAGAAATGATAAGAAGCAATAAGCATCACCAAATGATCCATTAAAGGTATTAATTAGGCCAATTACAAGGTCAATGACCAAGAAAATTAATACAGCCATTCAATGAGTTAATTCAAGATATTTGGCACTAGTCAAACATCAAGATTACAATAAGGGATGATAAGGTTTTAATTAATACAATCCATGCAAAAGAAAGAGTTGGTTATTGGGCTTAAAGCATGCAGATTGAGCTTATTTTCTTAACGTGCAATTTCATGAACATAACTTTCAATATAACCATAGGATCAAATTGAAATCTTGTTAGAAAATTCTAAAGGCCTTAATTTCTATAGGATTGAAATCTCTTAACGATCAATATTATGAAGGCTTTACGATAAAGACTAGAATTTACTATTCAGGATTTACAATATTTTTCTAGTTGATTTAGGATATTTTTTTATTTTATTTAGAAATATTTTATTATTTTTCAAGCGGTATTTACTAAACCTAGTGTAAATATGGTTATTTAAGTTGTACTTAGAGAGATTGATTGATTATTCAGAAATAAAAACTGGTGTGGAAGAGTTTGCTCTTATTTTTGGTTCTTCCTTAAACTTTCAGAACTTATCAAAGATTACTTCTTCGTGGCATCTATCCTTATACCTTCGATTCTTGAATCGTTATAATCAATAAGTCGAGTTTTTTATCCAATAATTACAGTTTTTTGGTTTATACAATCACTAAATCTAATTGTTTTCAGTTTGATTATAGCTTTTTTAGAAGAAAAAACTAGAATTATTATTCATGTTGCTAGTGGATGGTTAAGAAAAACATTTATCTTATATTTTGTATAAAATCCTCACTGTTGATTTTAAATCAATCTATTCAGATTAATAAACATGATACATTATGTTCTTGTGAACATGAAAAAAGCCAAATCGGGAATGTTGGAGTTGACGGAGGACTTTGAATTTAAGAAGTAAAAACATACCAGAAGACCGACCATCTCTTTAATTCTCTTTAAATATAAAATAGGTCCTTAGTTTGAGAAAAAAGAAGTTTGTCCGGTGACCGGATGCTACAGATCGAAGATTGATACGAGGATGAAGATGCAAGGTTGGACTGAAGCCTATCCTTAGCAACCAATTTTCCAGCATATAAATAGTTTTCGAGCAAAAATACAGTTATATTATTGGTCAAATGGAAATGCTCCCACTATTACTGACTCCAGTGATGTATGGTTGGCTGGCGATGATCGTAACCACAGATACCAGATTTAATAGATGAAGAAAGAAAAATTAGATAGGAAAAAGGAGTGATTCACCTGAATCTCTGTCTTTATGCATTCATTGTGTAATTGTTTCTTCTCTGCTCTCCCAATTTATACACACAAGTGGTTTGTCCCGAATAGCAGGGATAGCAGGCCTTATTACACGTGTCCCCCTAACACATTACAAAATGGAAAGTAAAACGGTGCGTTTAGCTACTTGGTGAATTCCCGTTTTGACCAATGATTCAAATCTCCACTGCCTCTGTTATTGCTTGTTCTTCGTCTTCGTCCCCTGTAGTGCTGGTATTTGCAGCATGTGACATCCTGTTTGTACCAAGATGAATTATAAAAAATAAAAAGACCCTGTATTCTCCAAGACTTGTGCTTTGTGCTTCGAGGCGTAGAGTTCATGGAGGGGATAATCTTCCTGTCAATCTCGATAACCTATTTTGGATTGGAAACGCTTTAAGATGTGACATGAGACTCTGTGCGGTGGTTGATGCTGACCCCAGAGACGTTGACATTTAGCAAACGTCTTTATCCGAATCGTGATTTTTCGACCTCCCAAAGGAGGGACCAAGTTTATCTTTATATTTTTCTCGATGCAAGAGCTCCTTCTTGTAGTGGTCACCGGTTATCTGAATCGTGATTTCAATTGATTTAGCTAGTTCAATCATCTTAAATGTAACGAAGGAACAATATTATCAAATAATTTTGTGGGGATAAAAGGACAATTCCACAATTAATAAGAATTTTAGGGTTTACTCTTAATTTCCTATTCAAACTCAATTTGTTACAAATTTCCAATCCAGAGCCATCTATATAAAATATTTTTTATAATGCCGCAGGGCGACAATCACACAGCCCATTTCTGTTCATTATACCTCATTTGCCCAACTTGCTTGTTTGGGCAGAAACTAGTCTCTTTCAAACATGGTTTTAAAATCCGATCCGGTTATTGATCCGGTCCAGTGACCAGATCACGGGTCAGATGGGTTGACTCAGGTCAATCCAAAAAAAAAAAAACTCCTATATAAAATGCCTAACTAATTGCAAATTTACAATGCTACACTTACATAAACCAAATTTAAATTTTAAACCAACAACATAAATTTAATTTAATATCCAAAACACAAATCTTATCTTATCTTAGAACTCAACAAGTTTAATAACTTCAATTCACATACACTTTCAGTTCAATAATAACTAATAATTAATTCTCACAAATTCAGTTAAACGGCCAACCCACCCAAATTTTCACAACTACAGTTCAATAATAACTAATCCATTATATCAACATCACAGAAAACTGAAATGGCCAACACCATCCATAAAATCGATATATCAACATCACAGAAAACTAAAATGACCAACACCATCCATAAAAATAAAAAATAAAAGTGTCAGTTCTTTTTCAGTAAGCAGAGTAATATGAGGATAGTCTCAAATTCTGATTCAACTTAAGCATTAACAGAAGCAGAAGAAGAAGTAGAAGCAAACGAACAGGGATAACCAATATCAACTTAAGCAGAAGTAAACGAACATGGACAGCCTAAAATTAACAACAATATTAACAGCTACTTCCAGAATATTCACAGCTACAAAAATTAACGGATGAAATATTCACATTTCACAGCAATATTCACAACAATATTCAAAGCAAACGAACATATATTTGACCATTTGAACTTGTATAAAAATAAAAGAACAGAGAAAACAAGATACATACATGTGGGAAGAATCGATGGGTCAATCGATAGAAAGAACCGATGGGTCAATAGAGAGAAGAATCGATGCCACTGTTATACTCTTTTGCAAGTTCAATAGAGGGAAGAAGATGAAACTGAGGATAGCAAAAGGCAAAAGAAGAAAGAAACAAGTAAAAACTCATCTAACCTTATGCTCATAATTGAAACGGCGATCAAGGTCTTCTGCTCATCTGCTCTTCTTCGAAACTGAGAGTAAAATGGGTTTGACAATTTCTTGAAATTAATTAGGTTTTCTTCTCACTTCTGCTGCTATGGAATGCATTCGTCCCTCTGCTCTTGTCGTTTTGGGCATGAGGATATATAAAAAAATAAACCCGGGTCTCAGTTAGGTCTAGCCGGGTCGACCAGGTTTGACCGGGCTAATTTCCAGCCTATTTTTTGCTTAGATCAGGCCCGGCTACAAACTCGGATCAACCCGTCGGACCAGGTCTTAAAACACTGCTCTCAAGCCTTTATGTGACAAGAAGCTGCAAGGAACGAAACCCCTAGACCCTCTACAACTACAACCCAGTAGGACACCCACCCTCTTTATTACTCCACCGCAGCTTTTCATTTTCTTTTAAAGTCAGGACAGCAAATTTATTCGTTTTGTGCTCATTCTGTGCTTGATTCACGGTTTATTTGGTGGGAAATGCCGTTGGGATTGATAACCGGGATAGGGAGGGCGATGAGGAGGAAGCGGACGTCGTCGCTGGACATTCTTTCGTCAAAACGTGCTCCCCGTAATTACTACAAGGGAAAGAATTGCAAGCCCACGGGTTTTCACACTCGTAAAGGTCCTATTTCACCTTCATCTTTTATTTAACCAACTCACCAAGTATTTGATAAAATGCTTCTCTGTGTATTTGGAAACTACAATCCCAACACTGTATTTTATTATTATTAATGCCCAGATGCTGAATCAGAGGTTTTAGGTGGTAATTTGTGAGGTCAAATGCGCCACCATCCGCAACTCAACTTTGTTTTGCCTAAGGAATTGTATATCATTCAGATTGTTAATTTTGTTCTTCGAGTTGTTGATTGATGATGCTTATCTTATAAACATGCAAATGGTTAAACGAGAATATAGATATGTATATTTCGCTATATGATTTGACTGTTTTATTTAAACTGCCTTGATTTTTGAAAATGCTGTTGATGTATGAATTATGAATCTAGGACTTAATGTTTCCTAACCAACCACCTCGTTGCAGGCGGGTATGTTGTTGTACCGGAGAAACTGCCCAACTATGTAGTCCCTGATTTGACAGACTTCATGGTAATCTTATTTCACCATTGTCATTTGTTTGAAGTTGTATATTTTTTTTTTTTTTTTTGTGGATGATGGATGTTAAGAACTTGCATCAAGTATCAAAATGGCTCTGCTGATAAGTTGGCAATTTTCGGTGTTGCGGGAGTATGATACTCTCTTTAAATTTCTCAGGTCATAATTTGGTTAGGATGTAAATTTTGCAAGTGCTTGACTGGCAGTATATGGTGGTAATCCTTTAATACCACAGGAAGATAAAACTATAGGTTTCCTACTAATCCCCTTATGTTCACTAGAATAGTCGTTGTCATGTCAATTCTTACTGTTGGTTTCGATATGGAATATGACATGTTTTTCTTAGTAGGTAATGGTGTGCTCTTGAATTTCCTAGTATTTATTTTTGTGACCATGGTTCACGATGGGGGAAGTTGTTTCATAATAATGAAAAACATGGAAAGTGGAAACTTTGATGATCGACTTTGTAGTTGGCAATCAGATTACAATCCCATCATTTGTATAATATCTTGATATTTTCAAGGTTCTGCTCTCCCTGGGAAACAAAAGATTTAGAGTGAGAGCACTGCATGATACACTGCCTTCGTGAGCAGAAGGATCTGTATTCATTCTGCTAGTTCTGTGGCCAGCATGTATACTAGGAAAAACAGGGCCATATTTCACATATAATACATAAAATCCACAACTAAAAACTGCATAATTTGCCCCCTGGTAAGATTTTGATCGCTCAAGTTAGTGATTGAAGGATTTTTTGGAGATACGGTTCTGTATATATCACTGACTGGGATTTGTCTCTTTTTTTTCCAGCTCAAACCATATGTGTCTCAATTTCAAACGGAGGTTAAAACAAGTGAAGCATCTGAATCTGCGAAGTAGAGCAAGAATGAATATTTGATCTCTTACAGTGTTGTTTAGCTGCCCATTTGTTGATCTCAACTCAAGCTGGACGTAATGTTATGGTGCCATTGTGGAGTACGTGAAAGGGGTGGACTAGCTGGTTAGTGTTTTTTTCTCATTCTTGTTGAACTAATGAGTTTGTTGCTTATTCAAAGTCTATTGCTGGAAATTCTGTGATGGTACCAGTAATTTACATTTGTTTGAACTTGTAAAGATACAGTGTCGTGATTTTGATATTAGAATGAGCAGGCAATTATAAAAAAAACTAGCCCTTAAGCAAGATAAAAACAGTAATTAAAAGTATGGATAGTACTCTTTTTCCTGCTGACCATTCATGGTGTTTTTGATAGGGAGTCTCGAATTGAATTTCTTCAGGTTTTTGGTGGGTGTCGGCTTCCTAATTTGTCTGGCATGTTAAAAAATCAACCACGGTTAATCGATTCGAATCTTTATCCTATCCTCTTTCGGTCACTAAACTAAAGGATACAGGTATTGAGTGATGGTAAACAAGTTCATCACTTGCAGACCAAGAACCAAATTCATTTCCTTTACAACCGTTTCAAGTGATCATCGAAAACAAGCAGCGTAAGTGGTGTCTGGTTACGGAAAGAGACCGTAGCTCTTAAGCTAGAGACAAGTACACCTAATAAAGCAGGAGTGGCTGGGTTGCCATTAGCCAAGATCAGAAACTCTTAGTAAGCATAAAGCCTGTATTACAGATGGGGTATGGACCATTATGGCTGTAAGTACAGTGGCTCCACGGCCAAGTTTCCGCGTGCGAATAATTTCTTGTTTTGCTTGTTTGTTGAAAATTGTTATTTTTTTAAAAAATATTTTTCTGAATTTCTTATTATAAAAACCTAATTGGTGTGGAAAAAATATTTTATACATGTCATGGTTTAATGTGGATTATAGTAAAATCAAGATTTTACTCTTTGCTTAAAAAAAAAAAAAAAACCACTGAACTGGTTACCCTAAAGAAAAAAACAATTTACCATGCATATTTCAATTACTCTATTGTCTCTACAACCAAAGATTCTTAGGCTTGATTTTAGAGATATATTAGTCATTTCACTTTGCTTTCTCACAATATTCATGTTTTTCCTAGGTGGTTTGGTAATTTAATTAATAAAAATATTAAAAAAAATTGTTGGCGTGTTCATGAAATTCACTAGTAAATAAGCCACACTGACATCTTTGAATGGTGTTTGCAGTGGCTCACGATAGAGAAAAACAATCTTCCCTGGTGTTTTTCAATTCTTCACGGCAAAGCCTACCTTTCTCGGTGGCGTGTGTACTTGAATTCTGCTGGTTTAGAAGCGGTTGACTTTCTTCTTCTTTTTCCCTTCTTTTCTCTCTTTTCCTTGATTTCCGTGCCTAACCTTGCAACATTTTACAACAACTTTTCAATTTGTTTTTCATAAGGATTTGGTCTCTGTTCTTTTAATTGTTATTTTTTATTTGAATTCATTCATGAAATTGAATTTTATTTATTTATTTCATCCTCCATCATTTTTTATTATTATTTTAGATTTGGTTTTCATTCTTTTGATTGCTATTTATATTAATTAAGATAGTTTTTGAAATTGATTATTTCTTACAACTTCATCCTCCTTTATTATATTTACATATTATTTTTATCTTCATTCTTTTGATTGTTATTTTTTTACCTTGTTAATTTTTTAAAATTGATATTTTTTTTTAATTCCTTCCTTCAATATTAAATTAAGTTTCTTGATTGATCTTAGGTCTAGAATTTAACGGGTTATGAATTTGAGAGAATAACTCGAGTTTAGAAGATTTGCTTAAGTTCATTTGTTTTTCTATTTTTTAAACTCTTGTTTTTTAGTTTCATCATTTAGCATTTGATTTAATTAGATATTGGATTCCATATTTTGTTTTGCTTTATATAGGATTTTTCACTCATTTTAAAAATGAGCTAATTATCTCTAGTTTTTTTATTTGTTTTTCTTTGTTAGAGTTAGCTTTTTTTTAAGGATTTTTTGTAATTAAATTAAACTATTTGACTTGTGGCGTAGCCCAAAGCAAAAATTCATTTGTCTTTTTTTTTTTTGTAAGTTCATGTTTTCAGTTTCATACTTCAGCATTTGATTTGTTTGGGGATTGAGCTCTGTTATTATTATTATTATTTTTTACTTTCTATAGGATTTTTGACTAATTTTAAAAAAGACTCAGTTTATCTTGATTCTTTTTATTTATCGTTCTTTATTAATTAACCCGACTTAATGGATACATTCAGGTCAATGACAATGGTTTTAGATTTTTTTTCTTTAAAAATATTGGCATCACTTGGACATCCTTTTTTATGTTTGAAATAATTTAGGTCGAGCTGCGACATAATGCAAGTCATCTATTTATGTTAGCTTGAGTTATTTTTTTTTCCTTTTTTAATTAAATATTTTTTTTCATTTTAAGCTTTTAATATTTGATTAATTAGAATTGGACTTCTTAACTAGTTTCAATTTAGATTTCATAGGGTTATCATGGGCTCATGCCATGGACTCTAGGTTTCGTGGGTTAAACATAGTTGGCCCAAATTGATTTAGTGTGTCGTCATCTCAATATTTTTCTTTAAAAAAAAAATATATCGTCTAGTATATCACTAACTCAATATTATAAAAGTGTTTTCTATTATACATCAAACTTTTGACTTCCTGACATCTTTATATTTTTTTAGGTTATAAAAAATGATTTAACCTGCAGTATAGCGTAAGTTAAAAAATAGTGTTTGACTATATTGCAAAAAATCTATCAACAAAATTCACTTTTTGATCAAAAAAAAGCATCAACTTTAGATGGAGAAAAGTATTTTCCAGTTTAAAACATTGGAAAACACTTTCCATAAAAGACTTAAAAACTAAAGTGGTAGAATACTTTATTATACACACACAAAATAATATAGTAATAAAATACTTTAAAATATAATGTTATTAGAAAATAATAAATTACTAGTATATTTATATAGGAAATAACATATTAGGATATATTAATATACAATATAAAAATATATCAATTTGATATATTAGTGCATGCATACAATACTTTAATTTAGATAATATTACTGGAAAATACATTCAAATACAAATTATATTTTAGTATACAATAATCATACATTTTAAATCATATAAATTGTGTTATAAAATTAGGATATCATAAGAAAAAAAAACTATTTTCAATTTTCTTCAAATACCAAAAAATAGCTATATGTCTATAATATTATATTTAAAATATTTACAATTATATATCCATAGTTACATTTTATAAATTAAACCCTATGTTATGTTGGGTGTGTTCTCAAAAAGGGATATTCGTTAAAAGATGAACTCCTCTCAACTAACTGCTATTGTCTTCTTCTTACCAAAAACAAACGAAGAAGAAAAGAAGTCATTGTTTAGTAAAAATCCTTTTCTTCTTTTTCTTTTTCATCTTCTTTTTTTTATTTGAGTATTAACATAGATGCTTTTCTTTAAGAACACAGTTCAAACCGTATTTTTTTAAAATTAAAATTTTTTTTTTATTAAAAATGATTTATTTTATGTTTTTATATCGTTTTGATGTGCTGATTTTAAAAATAATTTTTAAAAATAAAAAAATATCATTTTAAAGTATTTTTAAACAAAAAATACTTTAAACCATATCTACTATTATAATTTCAAACAAACCCTTAAAGAGTAGGGGTTCGGATAAAATTATATTTATTGCTATCGAGCAAAATCAAACTTATATATGTTTTTTACCAGTAATCTTGTGCTTTGAACCAGTTTAACAACAACAACAACAACAACATAGGTTGACACGGCTTGCATGTAATTGGTGTGCTCGTGGCGAAACCTTATTGGTGGCATAAACCCTTGTGCAAAGGACTTGCTTTTGCAAATCCTCTTTTTTTTTACTAGCTCCTTTTTTTTAATTAAAAAAACTGTAAAGGCCATTAGATAGAAACAATTCTCGAAAAAAAAAAAAAAAAACCTCCTCCAAGCAAGCTTGATTTTAATTTCCACGCCGCCTCTCCAGAATTCCCTTTTTTTCCCCTTCCAATCTAGACATCTTCCTCCATCCAAACACATCACAACCACCGACTCAATAAACCCCATAGGGCCCATACAGCTTTCCACTTGATTACAGCCTTACAATTAAGTCCTCGGGTATATGTAATATTTATTTGTTTAATATTACTTGTATCTAATCATTTTGTTACATTTATCATTTATATTCATATAAATACTTATTTATTATTAATAAATATTTAATTTATTTTTAATATTCATATGATATTAAATTAATGAATCTATAATAAAGATAAAGTTTTTATGACAAAAATATTTTGTAAAAAAAATTATAAAGTTGTTATAATTATGAGACTCTTGTTTAATCAAAGCATTGTTTCTAAAATATTTATAGTCAATGTCCTCTTAAATATTAGACATTCATTATAATCATAAAAACTGATACATATTATGTCATTTCTTTTATGAAAAGAAACAATTGTTCTCATAAGCTGAAACATAAGGGATACTTAGAACTAATAAATAAGTATTTGTCATAAGACATGTACGTTAAACTAATCCGCATGAGAATTTTATATGGAGAGATCACCTATGTCTATGGAAAGGCTCACGTGACGGTTGTGTAAGTGATCTTTAGACTTGAGATCATTAAGTTATCTTATATAAAGAATATTATACCTTGATCTTGTTACATGTTATCTTAATCGAAGTAGGTACTTGAGTGATTGAGAGAGGATTCATCACCTTAGGTGACTTAGAGAAAATATTTTATATATTCTCAAATAGTATCGACTGGGAAATCCTTAGCCAAGATGGAATGAGATTTGAAAAGAGTTTCAAATCTTATTCAAACGATCAATGACTATTATGTAAGGAACAAATATGATTTAACATGGCAAACATACTTCATGCTTTAATGTTAAATCATAATATTATTGATGAAATGATATTAAATACAATGAGAAACCATTCACTGAAAGGTTAAGTCAAAATACTAATGACTTTTCTAATATTTGGGGATCATGACACATTACTAAGCAATGCACTTGATCTTCAAATATAAATTAATCAATTGTTGTATTGATAACAAATTAAATTATTTAATTTATTTAATTCTACTTAATTAGAGTTATAATTTATATTTAGGCCAACATATTAGGAACCTAATGAGTCACACACATTAAAAACCATTAGTCAGAAATTAAATTGTGATGATTTAATTAAGTATAACTTGATTAAAATATATTTTAGAAATTAAGGACTAGAATATAATTAATACATGGATTATATTTTTAGACCTAGAAAAATCAAGTAATGACTTGATTGAATTAATTTCTAAAATTATCCTGAATTAATATATGAATATTATTTAAGGGGTAAATTGATATTTTATCAATTTATAGGGTTTTTTAGATTTTTCTATAAATAGTAAGTTATGCCTCTTATTTTATGGTTGTCTTAAACAAAAAAAAAACTATGTAAGTCAAAGAATAAAGAGCTTGCACTCTAAGCATAATAATCTCTCTCTTTCTTAGAATTAGGAGATTTCTCACTAGTGGCTCATATAAATTATCGTTGAAGACCGGATAATTGGATGGCTTGTGGTTTGTAATAATTCACCCTTTAAAGAATTATTTAAAACCAAAGAAAATTAAATCTTTAGGTAATAAATCCCTAAACAACTCTAGATATGTTTAATGGATCTTAGGGACTTCCGAATAATTTTGTTTTATTATTTCCGTTGTGTGAATAATATTCAGGAAACCCAACAATATTTCCATTATCTGACCTGGTCCAACTTGTTTGACTCAACTTGTCAAAGTCAAATAATATAGATATTATAAATGATAATAGATTAAAAACTTAATAAATAAATATTACACATTGGGTGGCAGATCAAGGTTTTTGAAACCTGATCTAATTCGTATATTCTATACTCCTTTTGTTTTTATATTTGATAGTTTATGGACCAACAATTATTTTTATTTTATTTATAAATGTTTTGGCTCTAAAGTTCTTATTAATGAGCTTTAGCAAAACAAAAAAAAAATCTCTTTGTTGGAGAGGAGAGGAAGATAACTAGAATTTAATGATTGTGCAATATATTAATAATTAGACCTAATATTAAGAGTGTCATGGAACTTTCAGTCTTTGTTGTAGGTCCGTCTTTAAATACGAACTTATGAAAATTAGTATAATAAGTTCAACCCGTAAATATATGTAATATTTATATAAAAAATAAACTTAGTCCAACTTGATTGGATGCAAATAATAATAATAATAATAATAATAATAATAATAATAATAATAATAATAAATGAATTAAGTTTACTATTTATAAAAAAAAATTAAGTTAAATAAAAAATTATCTCGGGGAGGAGGAGAAGATAACTAGAATTTAATAGTTATGTAATTTATTAAAAATTAAATCTAATATTAAAACTTTCATGATATATTCAGTTCTTGTTATATATTCGTCTTAAAAAAAAAAAACATGGTACAACCTGAATCTTGGACGCAAAACAAGAATAATAATAAAATAATTATGTTTACAATTCATAAATAAAATTAAAAATTAAGTTTAATATAATTATAAGTCAAAATCCAAACGAGCTACGTCCTTGAATTCCGCCACTCACTCCTATCAAATTTAATACATATTGAGTTCGAAATTCTTCTTTTCAACCAAACAAAAAGTCCTCACAGCCAGCTTGTGATCTTCTCTCACAAACTGTCAAAAAAGCAAATTTTAAAGAGAGAAATTCCGAAGAAAATTCCTGCTATGAACTATCATGGAAACAAACACACAACTTCCTTTCCTTTTATAAATATACCAAGGCAGTCACATAGAAATACCAAAACCGAAAATGGCTAGCTTGTGGAGATCAAAGGAGGTAAAGGGTCGATCAAAGCCCGATCGTAAGTGCAAGAAACACCCAAAACACGAGCAACCACCAGGTGTTTGTTCCGTTTGTCTAAGTGAAAAGCTTTCTCAACTTCTGACTAGTGCGACTACTTCACGTATTGCCTCTCTTAATACAATGGATGGCTCCTCCTCTTGTTCATTGTCATCAGATTCTTCATTTTCTTCATACTCATCTCCAATGCATCATTTTCAATATCCTACTCATGGGAAAGGTTCTTTTCCTTTGTTCTTCAATGGCAAGAACATGTTTCTCACCAAGAGTCGATCACTGGCTTTTGTTCCGAGAAGAGGGAATAAAGATTGTCACGAGAAGAAGAAAGGTGGATTTTGGTCCAAGTTGCTACGTCTTCCGAAAGGTAAGAAGGTTGAGGAAGGATTGGTACACTCCAGGACCATGAGGGAAAGGGTTATCATCAGTACTAGCTAGGGTTGAACGACTATATGTAGTTTCTTGAATATTTTCTTGAATTTGTTATTTTTTGTTATATAAGTTCGATTAGTTAAATGTTATAATTGTACAACAAAACTAAAACAAATGGATATAAGAATAGAATAAACTAAGAAGAAAGATAAGAATGCTGTGTTTTTCTTGTAAATTAGTTAATCCATGTATTGATCATCTCTTGATGAATTACTATGAAGAGAAAGAATCAGTTCTTGTTCCCGTTTGTAATAATTATATATGATGTTTGTAATTAATTTACTCCAGAAACTATTTAAGGATCTTGGTTTATGTTTGAGGTTAATTTAGGATTAATTATGATATTGTTTGGTAGTTTTTTGATATAATTAGAATTGTCTCGTCGTTAAAATCTTTCTAATGATATATAGTGTGTTGAAAACAAAACCTCAATAATTTATTTATTTTTTCTTTCCTTATTTCTCTCTCCACTGCACCATCTTATTTTCTCTCCTTTTTTTTTAGCCATGAGATCTTAAATCTTATATTTTAGTCATTCAATTTTTTTTAAATTATGGGTTGATTTTTGTTAAGATTAATTAATATGCAAAAGTTATACATTTTAAAACATGACTAAGCAACCCCTATTAAAGATAATAGTTGTTTATAAAAAATAATATTGTGTTCAAATTATGCTAATATTTTTCAAACTGATGTCATTTTCTTAGAATTTTACCAAACTGTGTTATTTAAAAGAAAGAAAAAGAACAATGGATCATCTCGTGTTTATACTATTGTTGTCTGTGTGATATTGTGGGAGAAGTTTAATTCTGTCTGCCTTTGATATTCTGATAAGACAAAAATTCCATAAATGACACCAAGGAAACATGCTGGCATTGAGGTTGTATGGCAGTCAATTTGGGGGTAAAGTAATATTGACCATTTCCACCAAATATTTTGAGGCCACAAGTTTTGAAACTTCGACCAGTCTACCTTTGATTATGTTGGTAGTAAATGTTTGAAGAGCAAGTCTGTGGAACAACAGGATAAACTTGGGAAAGGTTTCTTCTACGCAGCTTCCTGTAGGCTTCAAAGTTGAGGTCTGCTAAAGCTAAAATTGAAAATCCTACTGACAAATGGCAAAATTCCCAAAACAAGTTCTTGGCAATTCCGCCGTGACACTATCAAATTGCATATCACCTGCGAAATATTCCATGGAAAAGGAAGAATATGATATCATACTAGCCGTGTGATTGGTTAGCATTCATCACGTATAGAATACTTTATTAACGTCAAGCATGATGTAATGTCACTCCTCCAAGTAATTAGCGTACACGTTTCTCTTGAGTTTTCAAAGTCATATATTAAATAGAAACAATTAAATTAAATTAAAATTATTTAGAGATTTATTATTTAATAATTTGATTTTTTTCAACTTTAAATAATTCTTTAAAGGTCAAGTTGTCTCAAACTATAAATCATCTAATTATCTGGTCTTTAACAGTAATCCACACGAACCATCAGCAAAAAATCTTCTAAATCTTTATTTATGAGAGAGAGATTTCTACGTCTAAAGTGCTCAATTTCTATTTTGACTTACATAATTTTTCTGTCTAAAATATAACAATAAAATAAAATGTATGATTTACTATTTATAGAAAAATCTAAAAAACCCTATAAATTATCAAATTATCAATTTACTCTTTGAATAGCATTCATATATTAATTCAAGATTATTATAGAAATTAACTCAATTAAATACCTGATTTTTCTAGGTTTAAAAATATTAACTATATTTTAATTTTTAATTTTTAAATTACATTTTAATCAAATCATAATGAATTATAATTTCTAATTATTACTGTTACGAAACTTGATTTGGCTCATCAATAATTCTTTAGAGATCATCGATGTCCCCTTGCGTTCCTTCTACCTTTTGTTGATTTGGTCTGAGAGCTCCCATAACCATCCGAATCAATGTCAATTATTAGTGTTCGATTTCACGTGATTGGGCTCCAAAAAACACCTGCCCAGCAACTACCAAACACACTTCAATAACCAAGCTTTATGTAACGAAGCCCTGATGGAGCTTAAGGCTAAATAAGCTGTGCCCATTCTCTTCTTGCATTCTTGACATGAGCGAATGTTGATGGTCATCTGCAACTCAGGAATTCTACTTTGTGTTTCGTTCCCTTTTGAAGCTAAGCTCCGGTGGCTTTCTTTCCCCTGGATGGTATTAAGAAGCTTAGAGTCAGCCATGCAGTTCACTTGCTGTACAGAAATCGAAGATCCGTGACACTAATTTCAGTTTGGATTGAAAGAAGGAATCGAGGTGACTGAGTGCTAACAAGCCGGAAACACGACATCTTTTTAACTGGAGCCCAACCACAACCACCTTCTCCCCATTGCAGCATTAAGGCCGAAGGAATATGGTTATGATGTCTACAATTTGAAAGGAAACAATGACGTGACTGCGGCCCAATTTAATCATGCAATAAAGAGCTTGTTACACACACAATTGGCTTTATTATTCAGGCATCAGTCAAATCCATAAATTGTTCTGGTCCCGGATCCGGCGGTCGCTGACAATCAGGTATTTCGAAGTCGTGCAAGTTTCTCCCCCAGACGCATATAACCACTGTTTATAAGTAGTAGTAGATACGTTGCAACATTTTCGGAAAACGAAATCAGCCCACCTCACTCCAAATTCCAAATGAAAAATAAATTATTTTTTAAAGTTTAGTGTTGTTATAAAAAATAACTTAGAAATATTTTATAGTGTTTAACTATATCATGAAATATAAACTGAAAAATAATTTATTAATATTTTATTATTTTAAATTTATTAAAAGAATATAGACCAAATTTCCTAGAAACAAAACTAAATTTTTCTTTAATTCAAAAGTGTTTTCCATTAACTAACTTTTCTAATTGTAAACAAACACATGAAAGTTTAGAAAATGATTTTCAGAAAGCCACTTTCTATGAAGCAAGGTTTAAATGAGTTATGGAGAGAGTAACAACATTTAATTGGCTTATTTACCAAGTGCATGGAGTTAAGTGAGGAAATTAAAGATATATTAAAAACCACAGAGTTTACGTCAGGGGTCAAAAAATGTTGAAGATTACTATAAAGAGATGGAAATTACAATAATCATGGCTAATGTGGTTGAAAATAGAGTTACTATAGTAATGTTGTTGAGCTACAACAATGTGCGGAGCTAGAAGACTTAGTTCATATGGCTACAAAAGTGGAGAGACGAATCAAAATAAAAGGGAATGTATGCTTGGCTTACATTTCAGGTTCTTTATCATCATTAAAGTTGAAATTCAAAAGAGAGAGGGTTGCATAACCAAAACCCTTCACTAGGACAAAAGTCAAACCACTCAATGCCAAGGTTGATGCCTTTACGGCTTCTAAAGGTAAATTTGATACTTAGCCTAAACATACTCGTGATGTTAAATGTTTTAGGTGTCAGGGGCTTGGGTAATACACTTTAAAGTATCCAAATAAGAGAATAATGGTTATAACAAACAATGAAGACATAGAGTCCAAAAGTGATAGATCTAATTGTGAAGACATGCCACCATTGGAGGATTATACCGATAAGAAGGTTGCATAGCCCACTGGAGGTGAGCCTTGGTTATAAGGCATATACTTCAGGTTCAGTTTAAGAAAGATGATATTAATTATCAAAAGGAGAACATCTTCCATACGCGTTATGCACAAACCAAGGTGTGTAGTTTAATTATAGATAGAGAAAATTATGCTGATATAGCTAGTATTATTCTTGTTAGTAAACTGAACAAGATAGTGGGAGAACATCTCGCTAGTAAACATCATGGACCTTATAGATTGTAATGGTTGAATGATTGTGATGAGGTGAAAGTGATTAAGTGTAAAGTCCCAGTAAATCATAATTGAGAAACATGGTGAAAATTTGATAAAAAAGACTTGCTAAGAAAAATATTAAATAAAATATCAGGATACCTTGAAACTTAACCTAAGGATGTTAACGATTTCAGCATTAAATTGTAAACCCTCAGTCTAAACTTGATAAATCCAGACTTAATAGGGTAAGTATTAATTGAAAAATGATAAACTAGAGAGAAAATTATTGGTGAATTAGAATAAACATTCCTAAATGATTAATTTAAATGTCAGGTGAGATGAAAAAATAAATTGATATGTGAAATATTAAATAGCAATAAATCATGTAAGTTTCTTGATCGAGTAAGATAATTATTGGAAGGAGGGAATTTTGTAATCTTAAGTAATACTATTTATAAAATGGGAGAAGAATTTCAAATAAATTATTGCATGACCATTCCAAGAGAAAGGCTGAATGTCGGTATAAACGTGCACACAACCATGCTAAAAAGTGGAAGGGGGGTTTGGACTCTTATGAAAATTTTATGATAATTACAAATGGGAATCTCCAACAAATTATTCTAAGACCAGCAATGATTTAAGTAAATTATCTAGTATGTAAAAATTCAGATTTTTGGCATAAAATTACCTACTATCTAGTTTTATGGTATTGAGCATATCTCCCAATATACTATTGGATTGAGTTGAAATTTTACGAGAGGCCTTCTGACATATGTTTTTATCTTGGATTAAAATTTGAGGACAATTAGAAAGATAAATTTCAAGAAGATCCCAAAGATAAAATGGTAGTACTAGGTCAGTGCATAAAAACAAGAAGATAAATTATGGTGTCACCAAACAAGGCTTTAAGCTCATTAGTGGGGCACATAAAAAAAAAACAAAGGAGACAGGACTTTTATGCCTTGCCCCAGTTAATGCAATCGGCCACTCCTAAACCAAGGAGTCAAAATTCTATTATCCCACCATTTGAACATTGGGGTATTTGCTGCAAGAAAGAGTCTTGAGAGGGAGTTAGTGGTTAGGTAAGTAGGAAGATAAAAAAAAAATTAATGTTAAAGGAATAAGGGGACAGTTTTGTTGAGAAGAAAAGAAAGAAGTGTTTAGGAACCCAAAAATTAACTTCAATTTCTTATAAGGGTATGTGCAAGTGAGAAGAGAGCTAAACATCTGAGAATGAAGAGAGAGAGACGTTACGGTTTGGGAGTGAAAGAGAAAAAAGAAAAAACCAAAGATTAATGGGAGGAAGAAGGAGAAGGAAGAAGAAAATGAGGAAGAAGAAGTTGTCTAAACATCCATAACACTAACTTAACCTTGTTGGTAAGATGATCTTCATTATTTCATTTATATTCTTATTAGAAATAGATGAAGGAGGTGGAAAACCACCATTATTGATGACCTTAAGGTTTGTATAAATGTTTGATGATGAAAATTGAATTGAATAAATATGTCAAGTTAACAATGAAAAGCATAAATTAAGGAAATATGGAAGAAAAATGAAGAAAAATAAAAGAGAAACTCATGACCTTAAAGCCGACCAATACTGAATAGTAGGGGGAAAGAATTTTTTGCTTGAAATTATAATGTGAAGAACTTAAAGTTATGTAAAAAGGTAAGTTATGGTCTAAAGGAGTGTTGGTTAAGTTGAAGAATTGTGTACTCCTTATATAAGTGGAATGATAGTTTGGTGTAAGGTTGAGAAGGAACCTTGTTGTATGGACATGATTAAGATTTGCAACTAACTTGTTGGGTGTGTAAATATGAATGAGGTGAAGAACATGAAAAAATTAAAATGGAAGAACTTGAAAATAGGCATGCTAGGGCTGTCCATGAAGGTGATTTAAGAAAGGTTGGGATTTTGACTTATAATATTGTGTAAATAAAATCATTTTAAGGGAATAATAGACATAAAAAAAAAACTTGACAGTTTTGTTATGAAATTCTCCAATAATATTAGGGCTTGAAAATGATAATCTGTGAAGAAGGTTTCTTCAAAAGAGTTATAGCTAGATATGTTAAGGTTCCAATGGATCTGACCTTGCCTGATTTGGAGTTGTATAACTCCAGATATGATCTAAAAAACCTAGTAAAGGTCTAAATCGATGTAAACCTGGACAGAATTTGGAATGCTATTATGATTGTTTGATCTGAACCTTAAAAGTATATAATTTTCTGCACAAATGTTATAGGTATGGATTTTACCTTTCAAGTGAAACTGATCTTACTTAAATTGAAGTTGTATAACTACAAATATGAGCCAAGAATCGAGTAAGAGTCTAGCTAGCACAAAACTAGACAGATTATAGATGTCTACTATGGTGGTTTAAATTGAGCTATGAAAAGGTATAATTTGGAGTTAGATTCTTTATAAAAGTCGTAGGCATGAATGTTAGCTTTCAAATGAAATTGTTCTTGATAAATTTAGAACTATATAACTCTCGAAATGACTTAAAAACTGAAGGAATGTTGAATTTAACTTTACTAAATAGATTTCATTAAGTATAATAACGGATGAATTTCGATACCCTAAGGATAGAACTGAGTTTCCTTTCTTTTCTATAAAGTTGTAGATTTGTGTTTTATCTTTCAAAAGAGTCAAGCCACGTTCAAAACCAATGCCTAGAACTCTACTTATAAATAAAATACAAAATAGTGTTCTAGAGTAATAAAATGAAGATAAAAGTGTAATGAGGAGATTAGTTGAAGGAAAATGAATTCATAGTAATGAACTTACATGAATGAGATTTCAATAATATTATGAGAATTCACATTATAGTAAAGTTATGAAATCTCTTGATCGAAAACAGGAGAGGTGTCTGGAGCATGTTTATTTGTGGTCGGAAGGACTCGTTCGAACGGAGGAACAAATAGGTGCATTGCACTTTGTCTTTTCAGTTCATGTAAACTTATTGGTAAATTTCAGAATTAGTTGTTGTATTGTTATGATAAATACTAAAATAGATATAAGTATCTCTCGTACATTGGTATGGATCAATTAGTTATGATAATGTTTGAATTGATATAAGTACCTTGCGCACATTAATATGGATTAATTAGTTATGATAATGTTTGAATGGATATGAGTATCTTGTGTGTATTGTTATGTATCAAATTGGTTATGATATTATTGGAATAGATATGAGTATCTTGTGTATATTAGTAGACATCTTATACCTCGTTGAACATATTATAATTTTATCCTTGATTTTTGCATAATTACAAGTATGTCTATTATGTTGAAAGTATATAAAGAATTAAAAATGAGAATTTAATTGATTTGTTTCCTAGTTTGAAAACTAATGGCATCAGCGTGCCTAACGACCTAGATTTCAATTAATTAGTTTCCTGGTTTGAAAACTAATGGTGTTATCGTGCTTAACAATCAAGATTTCAATTGATTAGTTTTCTAGTTTTGAAACTAATGGTGTTAGTATGTCTGATGAACGAGATTTATATTTATTAGTTTTCTTATTTGGAAACTAACGTCAACATGTCTGACGACCGAGATTTTCAATTGATTAGTTTCTTGGTTTGAAAACTAATGGCATTAACAAGTCTGACAACAGGAATTTGAATTGATTAGTTTCCTGGTTTTGGAAATTAATGGTGTTAGTGTGTCTGACGATTGAAATTTTAATTGATTAGTTTTCTAATTTGGAAATTAATGGTGTTGTTGGTATGACGACCAGGATTTTAATTGATTAGTTTTCTAGTTTGGAAACTAATGGCATCGGTGTGTCTGACAACCGGGAATGTAAAAAAGTAGCCATTGGTTAAGGGGAGACTCTACCAAAATTTCAGCAGTAATAATAATAATAATAATAAATAATTACTGAAAATTCCCAATGTATCATGAAAAATGATGTATAAAATCAGAGTAGTTACACTATGGAAGTTTTGATTCTGTTGTTTTTTATTGGGATTTATGTTGATGAGATTCTTTACGATATGATTTCAATGTATACATGCAAGTCATATCTTATTAGAGGGGTTATGATAGTTCAATAAGAAGGCAACAGATGACGGGGTTGGAAAAAAAAGGTATATTATTGTAAGAGATAGTAAAATCATCACTCTTGTACCTCTTACATCCAAACAAGTATATGATGATAAAATAAAGTTAAAAAGAAAACATGAGGATATGAGTATAGAAAATCAAGGTGAGGAATAAGGTGAAAGAAGACAATTAAAATCGGCCATAACCCAAAACACTTCTCACACTACCCAAAACCATTTGAAGAAATAACCTAAACCATTCGGCCATTTCTAAAACAAGCCTGAGTCTAGCCGAGAGTAAAGGTAAGACCTAATGAGTGAAGAAAGTAAGGAAATGAAATGAAAACAGTATGGAAAAATTGAGAAAACAACAAGATTTTTATGCTAAAAAGGTGAGATTAAATATGCCTTTATACTAACAAGCCAATTATTATACTTGTATATAAGGAGGCTTATTTTAGTACTAATGAACTTTATCCTTTTATTTCTAGTATGGCTATTTCTTTGTTGATTTGAGGTTGAATCCTTTTTAATAATAGGTGAATGATATGTATTAGTTTATGACATCAATGAATCCATTTAAGGTGTTGATCAAGTCCAAGAAACAAATTGACTAAAAAGATTGTTTTGGGTTTAATGTTTCTTACTGTTTAAATTTATGATATTGAACATAATTCTAAATCCGACTATTGGATCAAGTTAAAACTTTACCAGATGATACTAAATGTATTTTTATATGTTGGGGTAGAATTTCAGGTCAATCGAAGTTCAGTAAGGCAATATTATACAAGTAAGAAATTATATATGAAAATTATATTATTTCCCTAATTGGTTTGAGATTATCTTTTCTTATGGTTTTTGGATTCTATGTTTGGCATGGATTCCTTATTTTATTAGAAGACATATATGACAACATATTATTTTTATATTTTTACAAGGATTCCATGTGCTACAAGGAATACAAAATCAACAAAGATTCCAAAGTTACTAAGGAAGAGAGGTCAACATCAATTCATATTCTACAAGGATTGTTTAGCTACAAATAAGGAAGTTTCCTGGTGCTTTGGGGGATAAATAAGTGGTAGAGAAGAGGAGGTTCATTGATAGATTCTCCCTCAATTCCAAGAGATTGCAAGTGGCAACTTTTCCTTGTTTTTTAAAAAATAAAGGACAACTACTTCAAATTATTTAAGTAGGGGATCATACTTGTTCTTGTTTTTTTTTTGTTCTCTAAAATTTGACAACTTATATAAACTTATTGTTTGTGATTTAAAATTTCTTTTAGACTGACCAAAGTCATGACAACCTTGGTTTTTATGGGTTTAGTTGTTTAAATATTGAGTTTGTTGTTTTATGGGCTTAGTTGGTCTTAGTTGTTTTAGCTATAACTCAATGCTTGTTTGGGCTTAATTTATATTTGATTTTAATTGTTTTTAGCTACAGTCAAAGGCTTATTTGGGCTTAATTGTTTCTTTAGGATTTCAAGTTTAATCATCTATTTTGGGTCAATTTTGTAAGTGAGTTTAATTCAGCCCCCTAGATAGATTCATTATAGTACTTTTGTTTGGAGTATAGAAACTCTTTGTAAGACATTTTTTATTCAGTTTATGATCAATATTGTTGCCAAACTATTGTTCTTGAGTATTGAGAGGATTTGTCGCATTCTTTTGTTCTCTAACAAACTAAATTGACTTATCAAAGAATAATTAGCTTTTTAGCGTCTTTCTTATACTTATCGTTCGCGAATTGAAATTTGTAGGGTTCAGGTTCTTATTCCAATAGTGTTGGTGTCTTAGGATAGGTTTTTATTATGTCTCACTCCTATCAGACTAGTTTCAACTTTCCGGGATTCATTGTCAATCTTCTTATGGGTTGCATAACTATGTAATCATGAGATTCGTATCATCTACCTGAACAGAAAATATTTACTAATAAAATTTTAAATTAGAGTTTTATGTGATCCTTTTTCATCATTATTCTATGTTATTGTGCTTGATGTCTTTCGTGTATTGCTTCCATTTGCGTCATTTGATATCAGAGCTTCGCGTCACATATAATCTTTTTTTTTAATTTGATTCTTTTGCATTGAGTTGATTTGAGTTTGAGCTTGATAGTTTGATTCGATTTACTTAATATGAGGTTTTCGTGATGTTGAAAAAATATCTCGATATTAAATTGATGTTCGATTTTGTTAAAAAAAAATTGATTTCATTTTTTGTTGATAATTAAGAATAGAGAGACTTAAAATGAAATTGAAGGGGGAAAAAAGCCACATTTTTTTCTTAAATCATGCCTTCATATTTTTGTCAAATGCTATTTTCATCCCTTTAGGTTGACAAATATATATTTTTATTCAAAATTTTAATTTGTTAGACTTATTTCATGAATAACAACCAAGTTTGGTGTTTTCTATATTCCAAATAAGAAGAGGTGTCATTAAGGTGGTTTTAATTTTTATTTTATCGAGATAGGTAAATTGGGTTTCAAGATTTATTTTTTATTCAATATGATTTTTTTTTTCAGAGCCTTTATTGAATGTAATTTTTTGATATTTTCGAATAAAAAAAAAGTAAAAACAATTGTTGTTTTTTTTTGTGTGTGGTGGAAGTGGAAACAATAACATGGAAACAATTATGGTATTATGTCTATTATATACAAGTCAGAGAGAAAAAAAAAAAAAAAAAAAGAGTAAAAAGGACTGGATGGGGCTTAATCATCTGCAAAGCTTTATCGATTGTCCCCCGCATGCGACCAAAATTCATCTCCTTCAACTTCAAGGCTAATAAAGGTCTTGTCCTCCCTCGTTTTTGCTGGCCATCCGCTCGTGACTTGTTCTTTTCTTGCTGACAACAGTTTTCCCGACAACGTGAATGACAATGGACCCACTTGATCTTCGTTGTGCAGATAATTTGTATTAAATAACCTGGAGGGGATCTCTTGCCACGTGTGGCACATAAAAAAAGGGTAACTATAACAATATCATTATTAAATTAAACCAAAACCACTAAACACGTCATAAGTAGTATTATTTATTTTTAACAAATAAAAGTAGTTTTAATCCATTTACTTTGACAAGTGGCAACAGCAGTACTTGAATTTTAAAAAATAGCTTAAGCAAATCCTACGCAACTGCAAGAGTTTAAGCCCAATAACTAATAACTACTTTTAAAAATATAAAGATTTAATTTAAAATAAAAAACTACCAACGCTAGCTAAATATACTAGAAATCTTGTGGGCACGCTACTGCATTCGGTGGTGTGAGGAGAGGATCCCGGCGGCGGTGCCACGAGCAAGAAGGCTGTGACAAGACTAGAGGAGGCCGGATGTCACGAGACCTTAATGGCATTTGTTGAAGCACACACTCCCAAGAGATGTTGTCCCAAGAGTAAATTTAACTTTATCAGCTACGTATAATTGCTTAGATTTTCCCGGATGGTGACAGTGTATGTAGCTGACATTCCAAGGCCCTTTTTCACATGGCATGCCCCATTTTCTTGTTTGGACATGTCAGCATTCCCTTGGTTTGATTCGCTATTTAGTCATTGGGAAAATATGTAAATAATCCTATGTATTTTTTATCGATTCTTTCTTTGGGCTAAATTAGAGAATATGAAGTATTATAAAGTTATTAAAGTTTAAAATTTAATAAGTGATTTTTAAAATAAAGAGACAAAATAAAAAAATAATAATCAGATCATAGAAAACTCGATAAATTATTTTTTTTATTTATGTTGTTGTATTTTATTAAGAAAAAAACTAAAATTAAAGTGAAGAATATAGTTTTTTTCTTTAATGAAAATATCACTTTAAATGCGTAGAATTTCTCCTTTTCCATAACTATTGTTTCTTAACATTTCTTATTATATTTTTATTTATGAAAAACCTAAACTTTTGTGAATTTTATTAAAATACAGATTTCTTCATCACCAGGCCGGACTAAATCTCTTTATTTCCATCATTAATTGCAATCAAATAATACCGTTAGGCTAAAAATCTCTTAATTTTCACCTTAATCACAATCAAATATTATCATTAAGTTCAAAATCAATTTTTTTTTATTTTCTTCCTTTATTATATTAATTGGTTCTCTAAAATTTGATCTTTCCTTTTCTTTTTTTCATCATTTTCATTCACCAATCCTTTTTTATTATCATTTCTCGACATTAAAAAATGTGTGGGTAAAAATTGAGTTACGAGAAAATATATTCAATTAAAAATATGTTACTTTTGTTACTAGCATATCGTTAATTGTTTTTCATAAATGAAATGTGCACATCAATTCAGGAGAGGTTATAAAATGCTCCAATCAAGACTTAAGTGTACCTATGCGTGCTTGAATTTTTTTTTAGAAGGATATGGAGGGTTAAAATTAACAAAGAATAAGATTTGGATTTTAAAAAAAAAAATTATCAAATCATGTTTTTAGATTCAGAATCACGCCGAGTCGAAAACTAGTTTAAATTAATCAATTTTGTTCAACTCAGTTAAATTTATTTTGTAAAAAAAATATATATTTTTATCGGGTTCTTTTTGTGACTTTTTATGGATTTTTAAAAGCCTTTTAATTAATGTAAAAAGCCTATTTCAAAAACAAAAGGTTTCCATAGAAGTTATACAGACAATACCATACATGTTCTAAGCTAGGGTTATATCTTCAACCATTCTAATCATTCATTGCTTATGCTTCACATATCAAGCTTGCTAAATATCATTATATGTGTTCGTATGCATGATAAGAAAATCAACAATAATAGAAAAATACAAAAATAGCAAATTAAATCTATTTTTTCCCTAATGATTTGTTATTGCATTAATTACTACACTATAACTCCCAGGTAAATTCCTGTATTTTGATTTATATTTTTTTAAAAGGGGAGATGAATAATTAAATAAATAATAATAATAGAAATTAATGGAGTAGAAATTATTACCTAATGAAATTAATGTTGGATAAGAGTGAAATTGAATAAGTCAAACTTTTTGGCCAAATAATTTTAAAACAAAACACGGAAGTCCTTAGATGAAAAGGGAGGGAAAACTTGTAAATATATAAACAAGTGAGAAGTGGGAAATTAGTCATGTTAGGGCTTGAGAGAGAGAAGAAATTGAGTGGAAATTATCAAAGTTCATCCAAAACAATTCACAAAAAAAGAAGAAGATAGAACTAGTGATTAAAGTATACTAGGAAGGGTTTCAACAAGAAAATCTCAAAAGGAGAACAAGAGATTTTTCCTTGAAGGGGGTGGCATTGAGAGGAAAATAAAGGGGGAGGAGGAAAGAAATTTTTGTGGTGATTTCAAGCTTCTCATTTCTTATTTCTTTAAGTTAAAAGGTAACAAATCATTTCCTCTCAATTAAATTGATGTATTTAGTGTGTTAAGATTTCATTTAATTGTATTAGTGTGTAGTTATGGTATGAGTTGTGAGGTTGAATGTGTTAATCTATGAAATTGTAATGAATTCATGTTCAAATAAATGAAATAATAGTGAATAATGTTTCAATTTGTGAAATTGAAGAAAAATTATTGGTTCTTTTTTGAGAAGGGGTTTCGGCCTAGAAAAAAAATGATTGAAAATGTTGAATCAATAATTGATAATTAAACAAGTTATGTTGTAATGTTGATGATGAAGAAATTATATTAGTGATGAGTTGATATTGTTGATTGATAATTAATTGATAAAGAAATTATATTAGTGATGAATTTATATTGTTGATTGATAATTAAATGAGTTATGTGATAATGTTGATGATGAAGAAATTATATTAGTGATAAATTGATATTGTTGATTGATAAATAAATGAGTTATGTGGTAAATATTAGTGATGAGTTAATATTATTGTTTAATAATTAAATGAATTATGTGATAATGTGTTGATGAAGTAATTAAATTAATAATGAGTTGTTATTGTTGGTTTGATAATTAAAGTGGTTTTGTGGTGATGATGTTGACAAAATAATTAAATTGATGACAAGTTGATTTTATTGATATGTAATAAAATTGGTGATGCAGTGATATTATTGATGTAATAATTTAATTAGTAATGAAATAAACCTGCAGGAGTTGACGAGGCTACAGAAACCACTCAATAGATAGATTCAGCTAATAGGACGCAAACACCAGGTAGGTGCTTAATACCTTCAATATTTTTTTTTTCTAAACTTTTAGATATTTAAATTATCTTCTCGATCAATGAAAATTTATACGTCATGCTGATAGATTTTTCTATGATAATTTATTATATGAATGAGCGACTGGTGGACCAGTTATCCAGATATAGAACTGGTGTCTTATGAATAGGCGACTGGTGGTCCAGTTATACTGATTTGGAACTGATGCTCTATGGTGTGGACAATTTTAAATTTTAGATTATTGATTTGTGACTAGTAATTGGAAGATGGGTAGTAAATTTTGAAATTTCTTTGTGAGTAACTATATATATAAATACTCTAATTGACCATGATTATCTTTTAAATTATTTTGCAGGTTCATCTTAATATCACGCATCTTAGTAGCTTTAGACTCTACTCCTATTACTAGTAGATCTTTTGGACATGTAAATTAATAATAATAATAATATTACCTCTTACATATTTTGAAGATTATTTTGTTGTATATGTATGAACTTAAATGGACTAGCTTATTCAACTTATACTTTGTTATGTAATTATTTTCTAATTATAATAGTGATATATATATATATATATATATATATATATATATATATATATATATATAGTTAATATCGTTTGTTTAATAATAATACTTCAAAGATTACATATGATTGAAGGAAGTATATTAAATCTATAATCTATGATTTTGTGTATAATTGTTAAAATAATTGTTTTTTTTTTATTTTAGTTAACATGATTATTCTTTGAATTAATATGTTAGAGAATGTGAAATATTGCTGATTGAGAAATTTTGTAGTAAAATAAAAGATTGGTGTTGATATTGTCGATAACTTGAAATAGATTAAATTAGGAAAACCTGTTGAAATAAGTTTATTCGACTATTTCTAACTATTTCTATTTATTTTTTCATAGATTTTTATTCCTGATTCAATCTTTCTAACTATTTCTTCTTGGTTTTATCAGCCTAACAAGTTTTTCTAGTTTTTTTCTCAACCTAATTAGAAGGGAAGGTTAAGATCCAAGTGAACAGTTAGCTGCATCGAGTGTGAATGCAAGCAGTGACTTTAGAAAATGATGTGCACATGCATGCCAATTGCCGTCCTCTTTCATTCAATGCAACTCTTCTTGAGATCCACAATTCGATCCACCCAACCCGAATTATACAGCTTTTTGTTGGTTTGGGCGAAATAAATAAATGGAAATCAGACATATTTACATTTACATTATGACCAAACAAAATTAATTGTAATTGTAATTAAAAGATAAAAAAATAATTTAAATTAGGCATAAACAAGCACTCGAACGTGCATTGTAAAAATTCATATATATATATATATATATATATATATATATTCATTTAGATGAAAGAGTATTATAATTAACCTTTTTTTTTTTTACACAACCATCATAACGGTGATTTTTACTTGTCTGTGAAAAGAGAAGCTTCTTCTTCTGCTTCTTTTTTCTTAAAAAAAAAGATTTATGGGTGGGAAGAAAGATAAACAGTTAAATAATTTTAGCGCATTTTTGTTTTTAATTTTTAAAAGTATTCTTTTAAAAAGTTTGAATTTTTTTATTTTTTTAATATACTGATTTTAAAAATAAATATTAAAAATTAAAAAATTATTTAAATCTATTTTTAAATAAAAAAATATTTTAAAAAATAACCATAATATAATATTAAACAGAATTTTTAATTCCATCTCAGAGGATCCAATCTGTCTCCACTGACAGCGCAAAAAAAAAAAAAAAAAAAGATATTCCCCAAGCAAAGAACCCCCCTCCTTACTTTACTACCACAGCCGTCTGCTACACACAGACACAAACTCTCCTTTACCTTTCTTTCTTTCATTGATCCTTCCTTCTTGTTTTCTTTTTAATGGCCATTGATACCCATTGCTCCTTCATTGACCTCTTCTTCTTCTTCTTTTCTAACTGTTAGAAAAAAAAGCAGCGATAGAAAGGGAAAGAGAGACTGGAAATAAACACCAAGAAAGAAAAAGTAGCGAAGGAGATGATGCAGAAGCGAAGATGGAAGACCGTGGGTTTGATGAGGAAGATGCTATCATGCGCCATATGCACGATAGCGATGATGGCCCTCCTCTCCGTACACTTACATGTTTTCCCTCCTTACTCTAAACTCCCTGATCCTTACAGGCTTCCTCATCCCGTAAGTAATTCCACACTCACCTGATTTTCTTTTTTCCCTTTTTGGTGTTAGAATTAGGGTTTCTTCTACTTTCTAAAGTTTCTGCTACTTCTTTTCCGAAATCCGTTAACTGTGGCCTAATGTGCTTGAAAGATAGATATCTTAGCCTTCTAATTCTTGGGATTCTGCCTATTTTTGTACTAACTGCCGTAGTTTTATTTCTTCTTTTTTGGAACAATAATTGGTGGGATTTTAGTTCATACTATTTTTTTTAACAATAAAAAAAATATTATCTGTAGCAAATTGAAATCAGAGACAAGATATTGGGCAAAGAGCAAGAACAGAGCTGGACAAGTGAGATCACTCCTCCCAATGTATACAAAGGCCCTGTCTCATCCCACCAGGTCTTATTACATGCAATTCATTCCAATATATTTTCCAATTCAAGCACTTTTTTTTTTTGAATTCTGATTCATTGATGAAATTTAACAGAAATGAAAAGTATGGTGAGGAAACAATTTGGGATTAGTCTGTGTGTAGCTGTGGATTGAGCGTCATAAGTGTTTATGTTTTTCTTTATTCTAAGCAGTCAGTCATGCATCTTTCATGTTTTCACTCCTTTAGACTTGACAGTGTTCTGATCGGAACCCCAACTGTACCAAACTATGGAAGCCTCCACCAAATCGCAATTATTTGCCTTGTACTCAACCTAGTCCTAACTATACTTGTAAGTTTGGCTTTAATTTCATATTGATTTGATTCTTTAAAAAACTTTTGCCTGTTTGCTTATTTCTGCTTTACCTACTGTTTCTCAGCTCCTTCAGAGTCGAGAGGTTACCTTCTAGCTCATACAAATGGAGGGCTCAACCAGATGCGAGCTGGGGTACTTATCTACCGTCTATCTTCTATAAAAATTTACAGTGTCGATATCCAACACTACTTAAGTTTGTCAATCACAATGGCTGTGTTTGAAATTCTGAAATTTTATTACACTACGCTATTTGTTAGGCTTCCCAAATTCTTATTCTGTTTCTATGTTATCCTGGAAAATTTATGTAGTTGTGCTGTGCTCTATGGTACAATTTATTAAGGCAACAATAATTTGTGTTTTTTTTTTTATTGGTTCTTGTGTTTTTGTACTGGGGTTGAGAAACACTGTCTTTCGTGAATTGCAGATATGTGATATGGTAGCTATTGCACATATCATAAATGCCACTCTTGTTGTTCCAAAACTAGATAAAAAGTCATATTGGCAAGATTCCAGGTAATTTTAGATCAGTGAAAATTTCAAGTTGTCGGGCCCTTTCATGTCATGATGCCATAGCTCTTTCTTTCTTTGTTCGTTCTTTTTTTTGCAGCAACTTTTCAGATGTCTTTGATGAAGATCATTTTATCAATGCTCTAGCTAATGATGTGAAAGTCATAAAAAAGCTTCCCAAGGAAATAGGTAGTTCTATGAAAGCAGTTAAATATTTTAAAAGCTGGTCTGGTATGGACTACTACCAGGAAGAGATAGCAAGCATGTGGGCTGATTATAAGGTATATCAATTGGAAGTTTCACTTGGTATTTATGATTGCAATCTGCTGGTTTTACTCTCATTTGTTATTGAAATTCTAGCACAATCTTCCTAACATAAATTTGTTTTCACAGGTTATTCGGGCTGCCAAGACTGACTCTCGCCTAGCAAATAACAATCTCCCTCCTGATATTCAGAAGCTGCGTTGCCGTGCCTGTTATGAAGCCCTCCGTTTTGCACCTCAAATTGAAGCAATGGGAAAGGTGAAAATAGCTAGATATTTTTGCTCTTGTTGATTTCTTGTATGTGCAATGATATGATTTCAAGTCACATTGGCATTGTAGTTGTTGGTGGACCGCATGAGGTCATATGGTCCTTATATTTCCCTGCACTTACGATATGAGAAGGACATGCTTGCCTTCAGTGGATGTACACATGATTTGTCTCCTGCTGAAGCAAATGAACTAAAAATGATACGGTAATTTTGCTGCTTATGTGATAATGAATTCAATTCAATGTTTGGGCTTTTTTGCTTATGTATTTTATGTGACATGAAGAGACGCAAATGATAACTGGAAAGTGAAGGATATTGATCCCAGGGAGCAGAGATCCAAGGGTTTTTGCCCCTTAACTCCAAAGGAGGCTGCAATATTTCTATCTGCTCTTGGTTACCCATCAAATACCCCTATCTACATTGCCGCAGGAGAGATATATGGAGGTGATTCACATATGGGTGATCTACAATCCCGATATCCTATGTTGATGCGCAAGGTTCGTGTTTTGGCTTTACTTTATAGCTTTTCCATGTTTTCTCTGTATAAGTTAATTGTTGTTATTGTTAGTTTTGTTAACCTATAGATAAATGTCTTTTCAAAGGCCTTGCTGTGAGAGCAATGCAAAATTTTATACTTCAGGAAAACCATGAGATTGAAAACAAAAAAAAATAAAATTCACTCCTCACATCTAAGGATACACCCTAGTCCATCTACACAACTAATGATGAGTGCAATTGCTCGCATTGACGGTGCCTTGTGCATTTTGTATGCTGTTTTTGTGTTCATTGTTTTTTGTGGATAATCAAAATAGTAGTTTATTTTAGAAGGCAAATTACGAGGGGATGCCATGTATAATACTTTTAACCCATTCATCATATAAAAAGTAATTTTTGGAATTGTGTTTGTAATCAAGTTGTATCCAAGTCTGGAAAATTGACAAATCACCTTGCTTCTCTTTCTATGTGCCTTTTTGTTGTCAATCACAGTGCACAGATACTTATGCTTGCATGGAGACTTGTAAACATTCATGAATATTCTCTGTATTCTGTCTATAAGTGCTGATTTTGTTTTCTTTTTGGTGCGGGAAGTTGGGCCGGGATGAGTGAGAGCTGCTAATTTTTTAAGTGTGTTGCTCCGTGACTAGCATGTCCTTTAAACATCTTGCAGGAAACGTTGGCATCTTTTGAGGAGCTTGAACCATTTACCAATCACTTGTCTCAGCTGGCTGCGCTTGACTATATTGTATCTGTTGAAAGTGATGTATTCATGCCGACATACTCTGGAAACATGGCAAGGGCAGTCGAAGGTCATCGTCGCTTTCTTGGACATAGAAGAACAATTTCCCCGGACAGGTATGGGATATTCTTATATATATTTTAGCTTATTTTGATCAATTTCTGTGCACTGAGCATTTTCTTTTTTTGTCCCTTAGGAAAGCACTTGTTCGTCTGTTTGATAAAATTGAGCAGGGAAAACTGAAAGAAGGCAAATATTTATCAGACCATGTCATTGAAAGCCACAGAAAACGGTATGTATTCTTAAGCATTATAATCACAATTAATACCCAAAAACGTCTTCAACAGCTGAGTTGCCCATGGGCACTGCTTTTCTGGGAGAAGAGGTGAGGTATAATTAATATTGTGCAGCCACAATTGGGTGGCATGGGAAACTACTGCTCGTTTTGTGATATTTGGAGGTTATCTTCCATGGCCATTATCTTGACGGGTCAGCATTCTATAAAGATTTGAAAATAGAATCCACTAATTTAAATTTTGTTTCTCATGTTGGTTGCATAGGCAAGGCTCCCCAAGGAAGAGGAAAGGCCCCATTTCTGGAACAAAGGGCACGGATAGGTTTCGTTCAGAAGAAGCTTTTTATGTAAATCCTTTACCAGATTGTTTATGTCAGGGGCAATCCCAGAATCTGAACACCTCTATCATAAGAAGTTAGTTTAGATGCTGAAGAACAATTCTCTTCAAGATCCAAGTGCGGGAGGATAGTGGCAAATTTAATCAGTCACTATCCATTGATACTACAAGCCGGCTGTGCCAGAATCAGGGTTAGGTATGCGGATTGTGTATATCTCGAGTTTAGGTGGGTGGAGGCATGCATGAAGATACAGAGCAAATGGACGCTGCTGCTATTCGGTGCCAGTGCAGGCACAGATTATGTTGGGAAGAGAAGGGGCCTTTCATTCCATCAACCAAAAGCAATTTTCATTTTTCAAGAGGACAATTTAAATAGTCAGATTAAAGGAAGTTAGGGATACGATTATCATTGGATCTCTAGAGTAACATCATTTTCTTCGATGCATGTATTCGATTCATCGTCATTCAATGCAATAAAAGTGAAAACAATTACTTCTCTTTTCTCCCGATTGTCGTCCACCTCTCCTTCTTTTGCAATAATCTTTATCCTTGCATGGTAAACCGGACAACGAAAATGATCTTTGGACTCCTAAAGTACTAAATAATTACCCTACAAATGAAGGAAGAGAGCGACGGCATATGCAGGCTGTCACTCTTTCTACTTCAAAAAAAAAAAAAAAAAACAAAGAAAGAAAATGGGTCGGCGAACCGGGTCGGTAACCAATGAAAAGAAGATAGGATATCCACATATCTCCTCACGAACACTCATGCCCACTCCACATGTATAGGTATAGCCACGTAGGCACACATAATCTTGTTACCTCTCTCCACGAAACGGAAGAGCCTTCTGTTTGTCTTTTAGAAGCTCGAAAGCACAGAGGTTCCACTGTGGAGGCAACTATGGGTGCTTCTTTCCTATCAACCCTCCCCTCTTTGGTTAGTGTCCCTTCTTTAACCATCTCTACTACTCCTACCATTAGATGTCCTTCTCATGCTGTAAGTTCTCTTGAAATGTTGCTTCAGTTTCATCTTGGCTGGGAATGCTACAGAAAATGGAATCATTTATTTTTCTCTCTTTTGCCTTTTGGCTAAATATTGATCAGGTCGCTATTCGTTGTCATAAAATGGACACTGATGTCCCTGGTGAGAATGTTCTACGGCGAAGAGAAGTTTTGAAATGCTTTGGTGCTACTGTTGGCATGGTAAGAGAGAAATAACACTTCCCTTTCATTGCTCAAGGATTTGGCATTCACATTCTATGCAAACTTGACCATCCACTTCTTGATTCTATTCCAAAGGAGATACATTAGTGTGTTGTTTTGGTATACATTGTCAGATGACACTAATCCTACATTCGAAACATTGTTGATTTATGAGATATACAATTTAATTGCCTTTTTTTTTCCCGCTCAGAAAAAAATATAAATAAAAAGGTGATATCTGAAATATTTCAGTTATAATATTATCTCATTTTGATTTTGTGGAATGCTGATGTTAATGGTTGTATTTTGACGCATCCTTTATATATTGGAAATCCATAATGTAGAATGATGTGGTGATGAGTTTCTAACCTGTTTTGCTGTAAACTTAGGAATTGCTAGCAAACTCAGGATCATTTGTTGAAATGGCTAGTGCTGCTGATTTGATCCAACGCAGGCAGCGTTCTGAGTTTCAGTGTGAGTTCTCTAATCTCAACATCTCCAAGCATGCTCAAATCAGCTACAGTTTGCTCAGTTGATGTTGCATCTTCTTTCTCACAGCCAGCATAAGGCAGACCCTTTCCGCAGCTATAAAGGTGAACCACACAACCTTGCCTTTATGCTTTCTTTTTATCAAGTAGTTGTTCTGCAGTTCCATAAAATGGATAGAAATATCTACATCGTGCTTTGATGGTGTTTTGATCACTATTCTGTTGATATTTGTTTCAGGGCAAACCTGAACTTGTACCATACATTCTAACTCTGGCTCTGAATGATGCCATTACTTATGATAAGGTCAGACAAATTCCTTCACCTGTTGAATTCCTATATGATTGCTATGGAAGTCCTTAACTAAAGGTAAAAGTCGAAAGAAATGCTCTGATTAATTCCTGATTAAGTTTGCAGGCTACAAAATCTGGGGGCCCAAATGGATCCATACGATTCAGGTATTTCAGTTATGAAGTTATCATCTTTTATGAGTTTGTACACTGATTTATCAATGTGTGGCAGTTTACACTTTCCTCTTCCTCTAGCATGTAGAGAAACTGGGTCTCAGACATTTGCATACGCACTGCAAGCATCAACTCCCAATTGATTATGATTATTCACTGAGGAATGAGCAAATAGAACCTCCTACAGGTTCTTTGTGAAGCATCCTGCCAATACGCTTATATCACGATCTGTGATGTTCGCTGTTCCTGGTTTTTGGATGCTTAAGTAAATTAGAACACCTGCTTAGGTTGTAGAATTGTAAATTATTGTCTGAAGTAATCCCTGCTTCTTGATTGAAGTCCCTTTTGCTTTTTGAAGCAATAACTTAGCTCCTTGCCTGAATGTTGTCTTAATTTTCTTCTCCTTTTTTCCCACCTGAAGTTCAGAGATAAGCAGACCTGAAAATAAGGGACTTTCTGCCGCGTTGAATTTAATAGAGGAAGCGAAGGAGGAGATAGATTCATATTCCAAGGGTGGACCCATCTCTTTTGCAGATCTTATCCCGTATGCAGGTTATACACATTAATAATCCCAAATTTATGCCGTGCTGCATACTAAGGCCTTATTGTATGACCTAGTTTATGTACAGATGAACAGAATTTAATTCATCAACAGAGAGAAGACCAATGTCCCTGACTCAATTTTGTTTGTTCTCTGCAGGACAAAGTGCTGTTAAGGCTACATTTCTGGCTTCTGCCATCCGCAAGTGTGGTGGTAATGAACAGAAGGGGAGCATATTGTACTCCGCATATGGATCCAGTGGACAGGTTAGTGTTTCTAATTTGGCTGTGTTGTGGACGGTTTTAATTTGCACCGGGATATATAAAATATTGGCAACTCTACCTCTGAACCAGCCTTATTATTAAAGTCAAGGTCTAAAACAGTGGCTACATAAGAGTTAAATCAGAGAATTCCTCGTATGTAAAGGTACTTTTGCAGAAAGGTTAGGAAGATCCTTGTGTAAAAAGGAACATTACGATGACTGCAATTATGCTCAAATGAGTTCTCGTAAATACATACAGATAGAAGTAGATATTTCATCATTTTTCCTATCATCCGACCTACAATAGGGTTTGTTGTTCTGTGTTTTTTCGGGGAATTAGTCTTAGTGCTTCGATTCTAGTGTGTGTCTATTATCAATAAAAGCAAGTTATAGTGATAAGCAATTAATCCCAACAATTGTTGTTGTTCTTGTAGTGGGGATTGTTTGATAGACAATTCGGAAGGACAGATTCCCAAGAGCCAGATCCAGAAGGGAGGGTTCCTCAGTGGGAGAAAGCCACAGTCCAAGAAATGAAAGACAAGTTCTCATCTATTGGCTTTGGTCCCCGCCAGGTATGCTTTCAACAAATATATTAAGGATCACGAACTCTAAAAAGACAGGAAATTCCACTTTGGAAAGACACCTATAGATGGTCGCTGATCCAATCCTGTTCCTTCCCTGGTTGACCAGCTAGCTGTTATGTCTGCGTTCTTGGGTCCTGATCAAGCAGCAACAGAGGCCTTACTGGCAACTGATCCAGATGTTACACCATGGGTTCAGAAGTACCAACGTAGCCGAGAAACAGTGTCTCAGACAGATTATGAGGTCAGCTGATAATTCTCAACAGGGATCCCAATCAATTGAACCTGCCTTATTTGAAATTATGCGATGTAGTTTCTTGCTATGGAGGAGCAGAGGGAATTTGATGCTATTATGTACCGTTAAATCCTCGCATTTCCAAATTTATGTTGCCTCCAGATCTGTTCTAATTACGGTCTTGGAATTGATTTTCTTGCAGGTCGATCTGATAACTACTCTCACCAAATTAAGTTCCATGGGCCAACAAATCAATTATGAAGCATATACATATCCTGTCCGAAAGATTGAGTTGAGCAAGCTCAAGTTATAGCGCAGACGATTTGCATTTTCAAGGAGCCATCAACTGTTCCACCACGCGCAATTATTAATGTTTCTCACAATTTTGTAAGCAGTGATGTTTTCAAGCTTCCCACTTGATTCAAACCAGGAAATGATGATTTCAGCTGCTTGGAACACTACATCCATGTTTCTAGTTTGCGATTCTCCTCGTTGTCCCACGCCACGCGGGTACTCGCTATAATGTGGTTTGTGGTATAAACAAATCAAGATATGACGCTACAATATAAAAACTCAATTTAGAGAATGCCTCCAATTATCAACACCTGCAGTTGTAATTCTTCTTTCTTCATTTACCAACCTCTGATGTTGTAATTCTTCCTTCAAGCTACATGGATGAAAGCCAGGCTTGGTGTCAACTCCAAGCTCTGCCATTCTGTAGCCTTGTGCTTGCTGCTTGTTGAAATTTAATGGCTTGATGAAGAAGAATGTCATCGCCAATAATGGTTACATCCAACGCACCTTCTGCTGCCCAACTAATTCAGTGCACTCACGTCTATTTCATGTTTCTCGTGCTTTTAATAAAAAGGCATGAAGATTCAACCAAGTAGAAACTATCAAGGCCTTGAATAAATTTGGCACCCTGGCAATTCACCAAGCCAGCATATAACTATAAGGAAAGAAGTGGTGTTTGAAAAAGCGGGGCCAGCAACAAACTGCAGGTGGACAGTGTAAAGGAGATGCATGATTATTGGAGTTTTCCATTTGTAAGGAACCTAAACAGTACTTAATACTGGATTGCTGTTATCAACAATAATGAAACAAAAGTAGCAAGGCCATGAATATATGGTTTGGCAATTAGCCAAGACATGAGAGTTGAATATGAACACTGATATTCCTGAATAGAGGAAGCCCACCATGAAGAATGGAGTATTGGTATGAGACACTTTGCATCTAGGTCAGAGTATCAGACAACTGTCATACAAATGAATAAAGCCAGATAATATACCTTGTTGCTGTGTCTGCAGCACCAGCCTCTGTACGGAAGCAATGGGAAAATGCCACATACTTCAATGGCAACAGTGACTCGGCAAGGATAGCATCCATGTGAATTCCTCCCACAGGAATCTCTGCAGTGCCAATGAGGCATTGATCACTATCCTTGATAGAGTAAACCTGTTAATTGTCAGGCATAAGTATCAACAAGTCAGGGGTGCCTGCCTATAAGAGCTCAGGGGAAATATACTTAAACCTGTAAGATGTCCAGCACCATCCCCTCCTTCAAACATACTCGCACACACGCACGCACACTTCTCTAACAACATACTTGCAAATGAATTATGCTATTATCTCATGCAACATCACAAGTACAAAAAATTGGCAAACTTGTAACTGAATTCAACTGCCCGGTCTTTTAGTTGCAAAAAGCAATTCATGTCTTCGTGTTTTGTTCTACGTTTCATTTTACTCATGAAATATAAGGAAGCAGTTGAAAGAATTACATACCATCGCTCTCACTGTTGAACTATCTTCCCCTCCAATCGGAGCATGTGGATGAGTCATGTTAGGTATACATTGTGCTTCCATCTGAAGCTCATCTGTAAGTTTAACCAGGTCTTCTTCCAAAGTTGCAAGTCCTTCTTTCAGATTCTTTCCTGAAGAAAATGAAATGACATTCATTACACAGATACATGCAATCAAAAAACCGAAAGAATGATAAATATTCAAACCATACCTTCCTCAATCAGTTTTGACGCTCTGATGGCTCTAGCTTTCCCTTCATCTTGTTTGCTACCGCATTCCTTTCCCCTCGAAGCCCCCAGAGGACATGGAGAGAGGACCAATGGGAGAGCTTATCACATGACCCAGGAGGAGGTCAGAATTGATCTAGAGGTGGTGGCAGGTATGCTACAGTATAATTCTCTATATGCTTTAATTGATCTTGAAGCCACTCATTTGTTTATATCTGTTAGAGTTGAAAAAAATTAAATGTGTTACCTGGTAGATGGAAAGAGCGATAATAATTAGTACACTCGTTTGAGAAACACTAGATATTTATTAGGTATATAAAGGGTTAACAGTTAGGACAGAAGGGTTTGAAATGAGGGTAGATTTCTTGTCATTAGAGTTAAATGATTTTGATGTCATTTTAGGAATAAATTGGATTGGATGCTCATCAAGCGTAAATGAACTATTTTGCTAAAATAGTATCATTAAATTGAATTGATGGAAAAAAAAAATGTTATACTTTGATTATGACGGTAAGAAATGAAAGGGATATATATGATATATTTAGCTTATTTCATGAGGTTAGAAAAGAAAAAAAAGATAGAATTGACTAATATCCATGTACTTGGGGAATTATGTTTCCATATGAGTTGCTAGGATTACCCTTGAAAGAGAGGTTGAAGTCTCTATAGCTATAATGTCTGGAACTACCCCTATAGCTCAAGCACCTTATAGAATAGCACCTGCCGAGCTAGTGGAATCAAAGGTTCAACTGCAATAATATCCGCCCAAGTAACTCATCATGGGGTACCCTAATGTTGTTTGCAAAGAAGAAAAATGGAACCTTTCAACTTTGTATTGATTACATACAATTAAATAGAGTGGCAATAAAGAATAAGTACTCACTTTCCTGAATAAATGATTTATTTGATCAGTTGAAAGGAGCAAGGGTGATCTCGAAAATAGATCTAAGGTCGGAGTACTACCAACTGAGGATTAAGGAACAAGATCTACCAAAGACTACCTTTAAAACCTATTGTGGACATTATGAGTATCTTGTGATGTCGTTTGGGTTGACGAATGCTTTGAAAATATTTATGGACTTGATTGGTAGAGTCTTCATACCTTACTTGAACAAATTTGTTGTGGTTTTTATAGATGATATTCTGGTATATTCTTGCTCGTAGCGGTAACACGAGCAATATTTGAGACATGTATTAAAATTTTTAGGGATCAACGATTGTTTTTCAAATTTAACAAGTGTGAATTTTGGTTAAAAGTAGTCTTTTTGGGACATGTTATCTCATGAGAAGTAATATATGTAGATCCGAGGAAGGTAGAAGTAGTGTTGGAGTAGGAGATACCTTTAAATGTGATAGAAATTCTAAATTTTCTTAGGCTTGTTGGTTCCTATAAAAGGTTTATTAAGGAGTTTTTAACAATAGAAACCCATTTGACTCGGCTGACCTGGAAACAAGTAAGGTGGGAATGGACAAGAGAATGTGAGTAAAGCTTTTAGGAATTTAAAGAAAGACTCATAACTACTCATATGTTAACTCTTTTTTCATGTTCACAAGGGTTCATTATTTATAGTGATACATTAAAGAAGGGATTAGGTTGTGTTTCGATGCAGCATGGAAGAGTGATTACCTTTGCTTTAAGGCAATTAAAACAACATGAGGTTAATTATCTTGTCCATGACTTAGAGTTGGCCATTATAATGTTTGCCTTGAGAGTTTGGAGGCACTACTTATATGAATCTCAGGTTCAAATATTTAGAAATCATGAAGTATCTAATGTCGTAGAAAGAGTTAAATAAATGACAAATATGGTGGATAAAATTAGTCTAAGATAATGATTGTGTAATAAATCACCATCTATGAAACATTAATATGATGGAAGATGCTCTTCGTTGTAAGGAAAAAGGGAGTGGAAGAAGAAATGGTGGCTAGGGACAAAAAAGAGATAATAATGTTAAAGAAGATTAATGCACAATTGAAAATAAAACTTGAAGGATCCTTGTTAGCATAATTCAAAGTACATTATAAACTCCAAGATCTAGTGTTGGAAGCTCAGAGAGATATAAAAGTGGAGAAAGTAAAGAGTAAAGTGAACGCATGAATCGAAACACCCTTCCAGATCTTGAAAAATAAAATAGTAACAATGGATAAAAAAAGATATATTCACCTGATGAAAAGACTCTTAAAGAGAAGATCTTGAAAGAAACTCATGAATCAAAATTTGCTGTACATCTGGGTAGTACCAAAATACATAGAGATCTTAAGGATTATTATTAGTGGCCTGATATAAAGAGGGAGATAGCTGAATATGTGGCCAAGTATAGAATATGTCAATAGGTAAAAACAGAACATCAAAAACTAGTTGGACCATTACAACTGCTTTTAATACCAGAATGGGAAAGGAAAAACATTATCATGGATTTTGTATCTAGATTTTCAAGGGGGGAGAAAGGCAATAATGTTATATGGGTTATAGTGGATAAACTAACGAAGTTTACTTTTATTTCTGCCTAAGAATATGATGGACCCTATTGATAAGTTAGTGAGATTGTATATGAATAAAGTAGTCAGATTACATGGAGTGCCTGTATCCATTATATCATATCATGGCCCCCAATTTTCTTCTCACATTTGGCCTAATATTCAGGATGCTCTAGGAACTAGATTGAGTTTGAACATTGCTTTTCACTCTAAGATAAATGATCAATTAAAGAGAACAATTCATACTTTGAAAGATTTATTAAGAGCCTGTGTGTTAGAATTTAGGGACAATTGGGAGAATCACTTGCCTTTAATGGAATTCACCTATAACAATAGTTATCAGGCTACTATAAGAATAACTCGTTATAAAGCCTTGTATGGACAAAGATGTTGTACTCTATTACGTTAGGAAGAAATTGGAGATAAAAAGGTAATAGGGCCAAAGTTGACCCAAATCACCACCGAAAAGGTAATGATTATTAAAGAAAGAATGAAAGTAGCTCAAGATAGACATAAAAGTTATGCATATAATAGATAGAGGCCACTTGAGTTTGATGTTAGAGATAAATTATTCTTGAAAGTTGCTTAATGGAAGTATGATGTGGTTTGGTATAAAAGGTAAATTAGGTTCGAGATATATTGGATCTTTTGAAGTGGTGAGAAGAATTGTGTATTTGGTATTGTGGTAGCTTTAGTGGTTGTGATTTGAAAAAAGTTGTTTTATAAAAAACACTTTTAGTTGAGGTTAGTTTGATATTTATATATATTCGGTTAAAATTGTGGTTGAAATTGAGATTGAACAAAAAGTAATTTAATGTGTTTGGTGATATATATTAATATTGATGATTTTTAATTTAAATATTATAGATTTAACTACTGCTATTATATCATGAAATAAATAATACTTTATATATAAAAAAAATTATTGTTCCATTAAACTATCTACAATTCTATCGCATACGAAATTCATCCGACAAGGACTATAGTTTCCATGGTTTTTTGAGCGTACAACAAAATCAGGTAAAATATTATCAAGAATAAAATTAGGATTACGATCAAATTCTGCAAATGCTACACCATCATGCGATCTCCTACTAATTTATATAGTGTCATTGAATAATGTTAAACACTAGTTTTTCGAATAAAACATAATTAAAAAAATTGATTTTTTTTACTGTTCACGTGAACAATAAAAGTGAATAAATTTATTCTGCACACTGTTCACTTTTGTGAAGTGAACAGTATCGGCGAAGCTAGTGCAAGATGCTTCTCCTGAAATTGCGTTTCTATGCTATTTTTTGGTGGGTCCCATGTTTTTAAAATGTTGGTTAACACTTTAATGAAATAATTTTTTGTGGTTTGTTCAAAACACAACTACTGTCGTGTAGACAAACACACTCTAAACCAGTAGCATATAAGTTGGCTTTACCCTCACACTTGGCCAAAATTCATGATATATTTCATGTTTCAATGTTGCAAAAAGAAAGAAGAAAAGAGATAGACCCTTCATGGATAATACCACAAGTGACTTTGATGATTAAAGAGGACTTGATAATTGAAGTGAAACTATGAAGATAGTAAATTGAAGCGAAAAAAAAGTTAAGGACTAAGAAGATTCTTATAATTAAGGTATTATAGAGAAGCACTCAAGTAGAAGAGGAGGAAACTTGGGAAAGAGAATTGAAAATGGGAATGAAGTATTCTAAACTTTTCCCATACTCAAGTATAAAATTTAAATTTTATGGATGAAATTTTTAAAGGATAGGAGAATGTAAACCCCAACTAAAAGAATTAAAGTTAAAAAGATCTTGAAATTTTAGAATGGTGGGTTTCAACAAAGATGAAGGATTAAATTAATATTTCATGATTTAGAAGATAACATTATAAGGATCCAAGTAAGAAAACGGTTGGCCGGTTCATTTAATAAAGTAGTTGGGTTTCTTTCCATTTTCTTAAGAAATTGCTTAAAAAGAGTAAAGATTAAAGGGGTAAGGTGAATTATAGTGTGTAGCTAAGGTGTTTTGAAGAATTAATTATAATTCGGTAAAGGATGAGAAAAATGGAAGTTTGATTTGTTTGAATAATTGGCATGTAAAGGATGTGAAATTGTAATTCGGTAAAAAATAGATTAGTTTTAAGAGAGAACATGTTTTTTTGTTGACCCAAATAGGTGTCCTTCACCTTGACCTCATGGAGCACAATTGGCATCGGATTTTTGATGGTATCCAGTTGAAACTTGAGTGGGCCATCAATTTCTCATTAACTTTTTAGTCAAGTATGATTAGAGCTCAAACTTCGCTTAACATGAGCCTGAAAAAGGTTCCCGGCGAGATGAACCAATGCATGATCGATCGCAGATCACATCAGCAGGAAAATAAAGTGGCGTTTTGAACCACCTAGTAGCAGATCGATGAGAATCTGATCCCACTACGCAATTTTTTGCTCGATGTAAATAGCAAACTTTTAAGCTGCGTAAAACAGCAGCAAAGCAACAAGTATAAACTTGATAAGAGATATTCCGCAGGAAGTCTTTCTTGAGAGTAATCAATCAAGGCGAAGTATATGTTCTTATTATCTAATTCAAGATTCTTTTGGGTTCTAAACAGTAATGAGTAACTGTTACACAACAGTTAACGCAGGAAAAAAAAATGGGAAAAAAAATAAGCTTCATCTTAAGACAAGCAACACATTCTTTGTGTTTAGACTTGAGCTAGTTCTAAAAGACAAGCCAAAATTTCTTATTAACTCATTGATTCAAACAGGGCATTCCCTGAGAAAACGCTTTTCATTAAAGGTACTCATCTGTTGGTTGAAACTTTGATTTAGCAGCAGAAAACAAACTGCATGGGGGTCTTCAAACAGGAACCACCTACAGGGGGCCTGGAAACGTGCCATTCGACCTTTGCTCATTCCATCTCTCTACCTGCCACCAGATAACAAAGAAAAAGTTGGCTTACACAGCATTAATATAGCCAGGTCAGGAGACAGAAACGAACATTGATGCCCAATTCAACCTTAAAAAGTAATATTATGATCTGCAGCAATGATTCATGGTTATGATACTTAGCTCAGTAATCATCTAAAAACCTAGTATCAGAATGCAGCCCAAGCATAAATGAGAAGCTTAAATATAGCAGCCTAAAACAAGATGCCTCATGAACAAAGCACTGCTAAAAGAATATCTAATAGTGCTCCCGGATAACCAGAACAGAATTTGCAGTGGCAATTATAGATGTGCTTACAGCCTAAATTCAACAGAATATGAGTATGGGTTTGTCGAAGATTTTGACTCTCACGATTATGGAGTTGGTTGTTGGCTGGTAGAGACAATATGGAATAGAAGTCTGTTTGGGGATAACAGACCTATAAATGATGAGGAAAGTGCAATTTTGTCTTATGCTAAAGATGTTCAGCAAGTCTTGCTGCTATAACGGGCAAGACATCTTGACATCAGAAAAGATAGAAAACCTAATCGTAAGTGTAAAGTTGAACCTTGATGGAGCCCCTAAAGTTAAGCCAGGAATGCCAGGTGTGAGCGGTTTATTGTGTGATGAGAGGGGGTGCCCCATCTATAGTGCAGGGCCTGTTTCAATAAAGCTCTTGCTTGGCACTCTTTTTGGCTTACAGATGTTAGGAGGCTTTGCACACAAATTGGGACATCAATTGGCATGGATTTTAGAGTTAAAGAAGTTCATCCTAAATAGTTGATTCAAAGGTGACGCTCAAACAAATCAACACAGGAGCCAACCTGTGTGGATTCCAATGCACCTTTGGACAAAGAAATCTGGAGTTTGGAAGAGGACTTGGTAATGAGATCACAGCAATCTTAAAGGTGATGAGCATGCTTATCAAGTTGAAAATTAAGATCTATATTTAGGACTTGGTTTTTTCTTTCTTCAACATCCCATGACATGACAATGGTATATATCAACGTAACACTAAGGTCTTAACTTCCGAGATTTTTATGCTAGGTATACATCCTTCAACATTTAAAGAGCATTAAACAGCTTTGGAATAGCCTGTTGTTGAGAGAAAAAATAATATCATGCTCCTTAGTATATTGAAGATCTCAGATACACATACCCATTCACTAGGGCAGAGTGAACGATAATATTTGGCAAACTTATCACACTCTGAAGCATCTTCACCCTTGGCAGCTACGCACCTGGAGAAAATTATAAGAATAAATGTTTTATCTTGGAAGAAAGAGTCAGCATCAACTTGGAAGAATGATGATTAAAAAAAGATGGTGGTAGAAGAAGAAGAACCATGGGTGTGGTTTCACTTACCGATGATATTCAATGTATCTGGTAAAGCAGTGCCTTGTTTGATTTGTAGTTGGGAATCGGTAATCAGCTGGTGCTGTCTCAATCTAAACATCAACAAGGCAATCCCATCACAAAATGAATATATGGGAAACATGAAGATGGAAGTAGAATGTATATGACAATTATGCCACCACCACGAAGAATATCTTGATAAATGGTTACCTTAATCTCCCGCTTCTCTTCTGCAGCTTCTTTTCCTGAGTTCTCTTCTGTAGCTTCATTGGTTTCTTCAGCAGCAGCAGGGGTATCTTCACTGTTGCTTTCAGCAGTGGCGGGAGTTTCAGTGCTTTCTTCAACAGCAGCAGGAGTATCTTCAGTTTTTTCTTCAGCAGCAGGTGCTGGTGGTTCCTCAGCTTTCTCCACAATTTCCTCAGAAACAACAGTTGCTGGCTTCTCCTCTTCTTTTACTTCTACAGGTTTTGAAACCACATTGGTCTTCTCTTCTTCTCCCTTCAATAAATATTGCTGCATGCCATAGCATGTGAGCAAATGGGTTGGTTAATACTAGTAGCACGCCAATGCAGAAAAAATTTCTTGAACATGCAAAATGACCAAAGGGCTGGAGGTTTAACATCTTATCACACTTCAAATTTTTCACTTGTGCAGGTTAACAATAAAGACATTTACATTGGTGAAAGGCAACGTTTGTTAGTGAGCACAAAATCAAATTTGTGTCATTCTAAATGTGCAGACATAGCAAGTAAATGTTGTGAAAAAAATCAATCTCTTACAAACCAATTTGCAGCTGAGTTCAGAGCATATGAACAGGTCAAACAGCAGCTGATTTTATACTGAAATAGTAGCCTATCTTGACGCCAACAAGAGTGCCCCTCAACTGTTAAAGCTTGGGTTGATCTGTTGATCAAGCTCAAGTTTAATGGGCATAAGAAAACACAACAGCGAGGGAAAGGCATCAATCTATTGAGTCCCGATCCCACAAATATTTATCCTTTGGTAATTGAAACATATAGCCACAGGTTCATTTGAAGAAGCATTCGCTTTAAAAAGAAAAGGAAAACGGAGACAGAACTTGTTTCCAAAAATGCAAGTTAATATGACGGCATTAACACAGATTGAGAGAAAAAAATTAACAGCAGCCGGCAGTACATCTGTAATTGCACATCTCTTATGCAAAACATATGTTTTTTGCACAATCTGTAGCAACTACAAATCGAGATTCTCACTCTTCCACCCAAAAAGGGGGAAAAAAAAGAATCAACCAATCAAAATATCACCATCAAAGTTTTCCTTTATGATTTACAGCAAAAGAAGATCCAGTCAAAGAAAAAAGAGCATAATTATTCTCATTTTCTCCAATAATTTTCTAAATGAAACGAAAACATACTAACGATCCGAATAAAGAAAATGCAAAAAAAAAAAAAAAAAACTTTAGGCCGAGCTTAAAAATTTAGAAACTCGAAGTAAACATTTGAGCAGTGAGAGAGAGATGAGGAACCTCAGATAGGGTTGGGGCTTCGGTGGTTGCAACAGCAGTTTCCGCCATTTTGTGGAAGAAGAGGAAAAAGCGATCAGCTTTGCGGTTGAGTTGATTCAATAAGAGCGAGCGGCCAATCAGAGTGATATCAAGAAGGCAGCGCTCGGGTTAGGTTATGACTTGTCCTGACCTCACCAGTAGTTTCGTTTTACTGCGTGTTACTGTGCAAGTAAAAGTTGGTGGAAGCTGAGTTACACGCATTGTAAGCCACGTTTCCATCTGGCGGTAGTTTAACTTTAAGATAACTTTTGGAAGCTTCTGGCTTGCTGGCTCGGCTCATTATATTTTTCTTGGACCGATGAGTGAGGGCTTCAAGACTGGGCTAGGGTTGGATAGGTTACTTTTTAGATATTTTTCAGCCGAAGGGCCAGACTTGGGTTTTAACCCTTCCATTGATGACCCAATAACACTTCTACCTTTGAGCGTCTCGTAATTGAGATTTTAAAAATGATTTTATATTATTCTTGAATAGATATTATTTAGTTTTCATGTTAATCATCAAGTTTTAGGAAGATTATTTAAAAATTCAAATTTTAAGATTATATTTATTTAGGATTTTCAAAATAATGAGTGACTTGATTGATTAATTACTTAGCTGTTTATTTCTAGGAATAAAATTAAAAGAAAAAACATGCTTCTTAAAAATATTTATGTGTTGACCACTTTAGTTTTTTTGATAGATGAATGGAGATCATCCTATTATATCATCATATAATTAATTTGACAAGAATTTTAAACAAATTGTCTTCTAAATTTCTATCTTAGATATTTTCTGGCTCACATAAATAAACCCTGTTTGAATTGAAAAATATTTTTACAAATCAAAAGAACAATTAAATCTAGGATAATAAGCAAAGAAATCCCAAGAATATGATGCAAAAGGCTACTAATCTCTATTCTAAGCTTGTAACATTAGAAGAACTATTTTAAGTAACAAGTAGTTTAACATGGTGTTTAAGACTGTAGTAACAGTTGCTTTTCAAAGTACTTTTCACTCATAAATACATTAAAATGATATTTTTTTTATTTTTAAAAAATTATTTTTGATATCATCATATCAAAATGATCCAAAAACATAAAAAAAATTAATTTTAAGCAAAAAAATAAAAAATTTCCCAAACCTTAATTGGAATGCAATACCAAACGAGATGTAAGTGTATGTAAAATGTCAAATAAAAATATATGTGATTGGAAAAAAACGTTTCACTCATGAATAAAAATGCATTACTACAAAGAACGAGGGGGGTAAGTTACATTGTTGCATACTTGCAGCCTCTTAATATTTTCTAAACTTCTATACACTACTCATTAATACTCTACAACTTAGAAGGGAGGCCTTATCGATAGGAATGACAAGGCTAATCTTCATGACATGGGCAACATCCACCACAATATACTAAGAAAAAGCTTGAAACATTTAAGAAATAGTGCAAAACTTCCCCTTTTGTGTCCTTGAACCTACCTGTTCCATCCTTTGGTATGCCAAATTAAGTTGGCCTTAAACTTTGAGCAAATGTTGTTCTTAGCTGACATGCAATCTCTTCTTTATCCATAATGTGATGTAAACATGGGCAATACCAAATCTCCTTCGTTCACTTCTTTCACACGTTGAGTTTTCTAAAACATATACACGCAGTAGAAAAGGTATATTTAAAAACTTTTAAGGAGTTCTAAAATCTTGTTAGACAGATATATGGCTGTGTAGGATTTGTACCAAGATTACATGAAGATTAGATTTTCTTTTCGACTTTGAATAATTGCTTCAAGGCTGAGTTATTGCAAACCACAAGTTATCCAAATGTTCGGTCTCTAACGATAATGTATACTAACCACTAGTAAGAAATCTCCTAAACCCTTTTAGAAGATAGGGATTGTTATGCCTTTAAGTGCTTTTTCTTTTCTTGTGTTTTTCAGGTGGTATGTAATATACTATGTACTATTTTGAAAATAAAAGGCATGACAAATTTATAGGAAAATCTGAAAACCCTATAAATGGTAAAATATCAATTTTCCTCTTAAATAATATGACATATTAGTTCAGGAAAATTTTAAAAATTTATTCCATCATGTCATTACTTGATTTTTCTAGATCTAGAATTGTGATTCCCTATATAAATTAAAATTTAGTCCTCAATTTTTAAAACTTATCTACAATCAAGTCACACTTGATTAATCATTCCATTTTAATTTCTAACCAATGGTTCTTGTGTGTGTTGCCCATTAAGTTTCCTAATAAATTGGCCCAAATATAAATCATAATCCTAAATAAAATAGAATTAAATTAATTTATTTATTATCAAATTAAACAATTGATTGATTTATATTTGAAGATAAAATACAATGTTTAGCAACCTATCATGATTCTCATAATATTTGAAAAATCATAAGTGATTTGATTTAACCTTTTAGTGATCAGTTTATCAATACAATCATTATTCTTTCATCAATAATATTCTAATTTAGACATTATAGCATGTAACATGTCTACTTTGTCAAATCATGTTTGTTCTCAACACCATAGTCATTGATTATTTGAATAAGATTTGAAACTCTTTTCAAATCTCATTCCACATTGTGAAAAGATTTACAATCAATATTAATTCACCCAGGGTGATAAATCCTTTCTTTAAATTCATTCATATAGTTTATGTTATACTCAATATTTGTCAATTTGTTACCGTTGATTAAGATAACGTATAACAGGATCAAAACTTAATACTCCCAATAGAAGATAACTTGGTGATCTCAAGTCTAAGGATCACTTATACAACCGTCAAGTGATACTTTTCATAAACATATGTTATATCTTCATATGAAATTCTCATACGGGTCAGTTCAATGTACATGTTTTATGACAAATATTTTTATATTAGTTCTAGATATCTCTTATACCTTAACTTATAAAAACAACTGTTTTTTTTAATAAAGGAAAGAACATAATATGTACCGGTTTCAATGACTCTAATTAATATCTAGACTTAATAGAGTATTGATTAGAAATATTTTAGGAATAATGTTTTGATGCAATAGGAATCTCATAATAATAACAATTTTATAGTTTTATTTGCAAAGCATTTTTGTCTCAAGAACTTTATCTTTACTCTAGATTCATTAATTAAATATTTGATGAATAATAAAAATAAATAAAGTCTTTATTGAAATTAAATATGTTTACTTGTAAGGCTATGAAAAACACTTTTTTGATACGATATGGAAAATGTAATATAAACTCGACTCGTAAAGTAAAATTTTTTAACTAATTATATAGACAATTTCAGCTAAGTAGTAAATAACAATATAACACAATTAAAAAAGAGAGTAAAATAAATAATATAAAAGCTCAAACATTTTAAAATACATAATTTAAATAAAAATTCATACATAATTTAACTTAAAAATCCCTTAAAATACAATTATATTTATAAAATTTCATTAAATAAAGTCTTTATTGAAATTAAATAAAAACAATTTCAGCTATGGAAAATGTTTACTTGTAAGGCTATGAAAAACACTTTTTTGATACGATATGGAAAATGTAATATAAACTCGACTCGTAAAGTAAAATTTTTTAACTAATTATATAGACAATTTCAGCTAAGTAGTAAATAACAATATAACACAATTAAAAAAGAGAGTAAAATAAATAATATAAAAGCTCAAACATTTTAAAATACATAATTTAAATAAAAATTCATACATAATTTAACTTAAAAATCCCTTAAAATACAATTATATTTATAAAATTTCATTAGCTAATAATTAAACGATTAGTTTGCTAATTCGAAAAAGAAGCTGTGGTAGAAACTAATTTACCTACTATATACATTGCAAGTTGTTATAGCATATAACAATTAAATTAAAAGGAAAAACAAAACATAAAGAATATAATGCAGAAAAGAATGATATTACAAATCAAATATATGGGCCGAGAGTAGCAAATATAACTCACGTCAACTAGGATCTACATTACATTTTAATGTCGAAACCAGTCACCAGAAAAAAAATAAAGAAAAAAATTACAGAACTTCATTTTCCCTCCTTGCTTCTTCGTGTTCTCTATCCCTGAATTACATCCCGGATGAGGACGTCCAACGCCCAATTTTGGAGCAGCAGGTTTACCTTGGCCCCTACCAGCTGCCAATGGTTTGGCCCTGGTAGTAGGTGAAGGAGCAGCAACGGTGCCCAGGGGTCATCAGTAAAAATTTCATGGTTTGGCCCTGTTAGTAGGTGAAGGATCCTGATGCGAATCTCCCAAGCTTTTGGAGGTTCAACTTCAATCTCTTCTATCTGTTAACACTAGCAAGAGACAGATCAAGAAGATATTTTATTAAGCTGCAGCAGTGGCTATTAAATAGCCTTACACCGTGACAAAGAAAAATAACAAACTCATGATTTTACAGGATGCAATCGTGGTTAACAAAGGGAAAGAAACGTGTTCCTCAAACCAAAGAGGAATTATTCAACATAACTAAAAATAATCCTAAGACTCAGGAAACAATATGGAATATTTCAACATTTTATCATCCTCCCTTAAACTGAGTTCTGTCAGTTTATATTTGGATATTCACACACACCTAGTAACCTTCGCATCTTTAGAAAGACATCCAGCTTCAATGGCTTTGTTAGAATATCAACAACTTGTTCTGTTGTAGAGCACGTAATTAGTTCTAATAAACCATCCTTAACAAGTTTTCGGAGAAAATAAAACCTGATATCTATGTGCTTGCTGCGGCCATGCATTACGGGATTCTTTGAAAGTTTGATTGCTGAAATATTGTCACAATATACCTTCGTTGGAGTGTGTTGTGTCTGATTGAGACTCTTCAGAATTCTACTTATCCATACGACTTGGTATGCACTTGAAGCTGCTGCTATGAATTCAGCTTCGGTGGTGGATAAGGAAACAACTGGTTGTTTCTTCGACGACCAAGAAATAGCCCCTGAACTTATAAAGAAAACATAACCCGAGGTGCTTCTTCTATCATCTTGATCACCGGCATAATCGTTGTCCGTGTATCCAAAAAACTCTGCATTTCCTCCTTTTTTGTAGAATATCCCGAAGTTGGTCGTGCCTTTGATATACCTCAAGACCCGTTTGGCTGCTAACAAGTGACTTTCAGCAGGACTTTCCATATATCGGCTAATCAAGCTGATAATAAACATCAAATCTGGACGTGTAGCAGTTAAATACATGAGGCTTCCCACTATTTGTTTATAGAGAGTACTGTTAACTTTAATGCCTTCTTCATCTTTTGTAAGTTTAAAACCAAGAACTGCTGGATTATGAACTGAATTGCACTGATCCATTTTAAATCTCTCTAGAATCTCTTATGAATATTTATGTTGACTGATAAATATACCATCTGTTCTCTGTAATACTTCAATACTAAGAAAAAACCTCATTCTGCCAAGATCAGTCATGTCGAATGCAGACATCATGGAATTCTTAAATTATGCAAACATCATTTGATCGTTGCCGGTAAAAATGAGATCATCAACGTAAAGACACACAATTAGAATTTTACCTCCACCAGTAGTTTTAATGAACAAGGTGTGCTCGTATGGGCACTTTGTGAACCCTTCTTTGATGAAATACGCTTCAATGCGACTATACCAGGCTCGGGGTGCCTGTTTGAGTCCATATAAAGCCTTCTTGAGTCGATAGACCTTGGATTCGTGTCCTTTCTGTTCATAACCTGGGGGCTGATCAACGAAGACTTCCTCATTAATTTCCCCATGTAAGAAGGCGGACTTGACGTCAAGTTGATAGATCACCCAACTGTTCTGTGCAGCAAGCGCAATGACAATTCGGATGGTATCCAAACGGGCTACTGGTGCGAATACTTCAGCATAATCAATTCCTTGTTGCTGACAGTAACCTTTGGCAACTAGCCTTGCCTTGTATTTGTCTACTTCCCCTTTCTCATTGACTTTAGTTTTAAAAATCCACTTTACTCCTATACTCTTCCCTCCTGATGGTAATGTCGTGAGCTCCCATGTGTCATTCCTCTCTATGGCTTGCATTTCTTGGTCCATGGCACTCCTCTATCTCTCAGATTTTGCTGCTTCTTCATAGGTCATAGGATCACTGTCACCTAGCAGGGCCAAGAACATTGAATTTCCAGCTTCTTCATCGAAGAACCCTTGACCAGCAGAATAATCTTGCATCTAGACTGGTGGTTTCCTGATTCGTCCCTGATGCTTCAAAATGTTGCTATTTGGAGTATTTTGTTCCTCATCATCGACTCCAGGCTGCAATCCATTTAATGCAGACTCTTCCTCGTCAAACTCAGGCTCATGTTCGCCTGAAATTGCTCCCATGTCTGCAATTATTCCAGAATCAACTTCCTTTTCTGCTGAAATGGCTTCCAGTTCTGCATCTGATCCAGAGTCAGCTTCAATTTCCCCATCATCTGTATCTGTTGCTTCTTGTGGCTCCCACTCAAGATCAGTCAATAAATTATGTTTGTGATTGTCATCCCAGCACCATTGTTGATCTTCTTCGAACACAACATCACGACTAACAATTATTTTGTTAGATGTAGGATTAAACAACCTATAAGCTTTAGATTCTTCACTTACCCCAAGCAGAATGCATTTTAAGCTTTTAGCATCTAGCTTCACTCTTCTACTGTCCGGTACATGCACGTGGGAAACACAACCAAAAACTCGAAAATGATCCACTGAAGGTTTAATTGCACTCCATGCTTCCTCAGGTGTTTTGTTCTTTACGGCAAGAGTTGGACATTGATTTAGCACATACACAGACCAATTTGCAGCTTCAGCCCAGAAAGTTTTAGGAATTTATTTTGCGAACAACATGCTTCGCACCATATTCATAATAATGTGATTTTTGCTCTCCGCAACACCGTTTTGTTGAGGAGTATAGGCAGCAGTTAATTGTCTATGAATTCCATGAATTTCACAAAAATTTGTGAATTCCTGGGATGTAAATTCTCCCCCACGGTCTGTTCTGACAGCTAGAATGCATGTCCATGTTTCCTTCTCTAATCTTGCTTTATTACTTTTAAAGAAATCAAATGCCTCTGATTTTTCAGCCAAAAAATAAATCCAAATTTTTCTGCTAAAATCATCAATAAATGTAAGCAGATACCTCTTTTTACTATTGGAGCTTGGATTGATTGGCCCGCATATGTCTGCATGTACCAGTTGAAGTGTGGTGGAAGCTCTCTAGCTGCTTTCACTGGGAAATGGATCACGATGCTGCCTTCCTTTTAAGCAATCTTCACATACAGTTTGAGAGCCTTTAAATTTGGGTAGTCCCTTCACCATTCCTTTTTGTTGAAGAAGGCGAAGTCCATTCCAGCTGAGGTGCCGTAACGATAGTGCCAAAGATTTGCTTAATCTGTGGTGGATGATGAAAAGCATTTCTGTTCTTCTGATGAACACCGAGCATGGACACAAAACATCCTATTTTGTGTTATCCTGCTTTCAATAATTAGACCTTTGGAAGCATGAAAGATTTTACATTTTCCATGTTGAATCAACACTGTCATGCCTTTTTCTTGCAACTGTCCGAGACTTAATAAATTGTTCTTTAAGTCTGGCACATAAAATACTTCTGGAATTACAAACACGATGCCATTTACCTCAAATCGAATCTTTCCCTTGCCGCGTACTGCAAGCTTTGAGTCATTTCCCATCTTCACTGACTCTGTGAAGTTATTGTCCAGCTCATAAAACAGAGACCTTTCTCCACACATATGATTACTACACCCAGAATCAAGGTACCAGGTGTGCTCAGTGTCAGTCTTTTCGTGTTCTATAAGTGCCATCAATAGCATTTCTTCCTTTGTTTCTACATACTTGGCCATATGATCTTTGGCTCACTTAGAACACTCCCACTGAAAATGCCCAAAATCATGACAGTGGTAGCATTCTATGCCAAATTTGTCAAATTCAAATCTGCCTTCAAATCTGCCTCTGCCTCTCCCTCTACCACGAAAAACACTTTTGCCTCCACTTCTACCTCCTTGGTGTGGTCCATGACTAATTTGAAAGGCTTGTTCATCTACTCCATGTCGACAGATCCTCTGTTCGTGTACTAGAAGACTGCTTTGAAGCTCATCAATAGACAAAGCATCAAGATCGTTTGATTCCTCAATAGAGCATACAACATAATCATACTTAGGAGTCATCGATCGCAGAATTTTCTCAATAATTACCACATCATCCATTTTTTCTCCATGGATTCTCATTTTGTTGGCTATAATGAGAGTTCGGCCAAAATAGTCATCAACTGATTCTCCATTTTTCATGTGCAATACTTCAAATTCTTTGCAAAGTGCTTGCAGTTGAGCTCGTTTTACTCGAGCTGTGCCTTGATACTTTCGTTTCAAAGAATCCCATATGTCCTTTGCAGTATCCTTCTTCAAGATGGTTTCCAGTATTGAATGATCAATAGCCTGGAAAAGGTAATTCTTGGCTTTGAGATCTTTCAATCTGAGCTCATCAATGATTTTCTCCTGTAGATCTGTGTCCTCTGTTGCAGCAGTAATTCCAGTCTCTATCAACTTCCAATATTCTTTGGAACGTAGAAAATTCTCCATTAGCATACTCCAATGGTCATAATGACCATCAAATCGCGGAATAGCAAGTTGCACAAAGCTATTCTTAGATGACATAATTGTGTGTTTCTTCTCTCTGAAATTTTGAAAATTATGTGTTCCTCACAGTGTTTCTCTCCTCTCTGTGTTTCACTTGTATGTGTTTTTCCTCACCCTCTCGGTGTTTCACTCCTCTCAATGTTTCGTCTTCTTATCTAGTCCCTGTAATGAAAAACTAGTGATCAGATTTTGTGCTCTGATACCATATGTTAATGCTAGCAAGAGACAAATCAAGAAGATATTTTATTAAGCTGCAACAGTGGCTATTAAATATCCTTACACCGTGACAAAGGAAAATAACAAACTCACGATTTTACAGGATGCAATTGTGGTTAACAAAGGGAAAGAAACATGTTCCTCAAACCAAAGAGGAATTATTCAACATAACTAAAAATAGTCTTAAGACTTAGGAAACAATCTGGAATATTTCAACATTTTATCACTATCACCAGTGGGTCTCCAGGGTTTCTGCATATTGCAGCTATTTGTGTAGCAACAAAATAAGAACAAGAATGGTATCAGTGTGTTGGGGACTGGTGCAATATAACATGTGAAAGCAGTAAACTTAATAGTCTATTCAGAAAAGAACCTCTGCTCCGTATTATGGCTTTCCCTGCAGTTTCAGATCCGTTATTCAAAGCACAGACACTCAAAGTCATAAGATCTCTCTCATTTTGCACACAGATTAATGTCTTATTTGTTTTAAGGAAACCAAATTCCAGAAATTTATTTTCCTTATTTTCCAATGTTTGGCAACCATCCAGAAACTTGGTCGCAGAAAAATTAATTCCGGTCAACAAAAAAAACTTACTTTACCCACAGGAAAGTGTTTTCCTTTCCTTGTCAAAAGGAAAACACTTTCCTATCTTTACTGATAAAACACATCTGAACCTCTCTCTGCATCTCTGTCCAAAAACAATTGAAAAGCAAGAAGATTTGAGTATCACACTCTTCATTTCAGGTATTTTTCCCTCAAATTTCTCTATTATTTTTCTATATTATTTCCTTTATGTTTTTATCTTCTTCGTATTTTTTAGATCTGCAAGAATTATAGCTAAAAATCCTTGATCTTGTTTGTTTGTTTCGAAAAACACTATATATTTTCTTTATTTAATTTATCTTCTGCCTGTATTTCTCTATTTAATTTATCTTCTGCCTGTCAATTTTTTTCCCATACCCAGTTTTCTTCTTCATCTCCTCGTCACAGTAAAAAATGCTCACAGAAAAACCCAACCAATTTCATCACAATGAAGCCATAAAAAACACATATTTTCTTGCACATTCGGCAGCTTCTTGAGAGAAATAAAAATCCCCAAACAAGACCCAACCAGCCCCTACCTTGTTTCCCCATCACCGGATCCTGCACAAAGAGAGTGACGCAAACAGGAGGGGAAACTGTCGGGTGAGAGAGGGATGAGAACTGGGGATGAGGAGCAGATCAGTGATAGGCGAGAGAGAACTGATAGAGAGAGAATAGGGGAATGGTGATGGTGTCCTGCCTCTTAAATCTGTAATGGTGTCCTGCTTCTTTAGAGAACAGGGGAATGGTTAGAGAGAACCGAGAGAGAGCAGGGGAAGAGAGACAACCGAGAGAGAACGATTAGTGATAGGCGAGAAAACCCAGGGGAATGAGGGGAATGAGGGGAATTTTAGAAACTGAATGAGGGGAATCAGAGGGGAATGAGAGGGGAATTTGAGAAACCGAATGAGAGAAACCGATTGAGAGGGGAATGAGAAACCAAATGAGAGAAACCGATTGATAGGGGAATGAGAAACTGAATGAGATGGGAATGACAGTGGAATGAGACCGAATGAGAGGAGAAACCAAATAATGATGGGAATGACAGGGGAATGAAACCGAATGAGATGATGTATTTAATTAGTTATGGGAGAGAGTTAGAGATAGGCGAGAGAGAACAGAGAAAACGGTGGGGTTTTTTTTATAAAGCAAAGGTATAGGCTGTTGTAGTTTGTTCATGTGGTTGTAGTAGAACGCGGCACAGATCATGAGAACTAATTATACTATATTTGTAATTTTAGTTATAAATTATGTGTTTAATAGCATAATGAAATATAATGTAATACAACTCTAAGTAGGTGTTGTTCCTTTAAAAATAGAGATTAACAATAAAATCTCCCTAATTTGTAACTGATGATTGGGTTGATTAGTTTTTTAATCATACAAATATTATGGACCAGCCTTGCCTATCCTATTAGTGCTTAAACTCAACAATCTCTATGGTTATAACTAACAAATCAAAATAGAATAGAATTGAACCTAGCCATGAGCTCGATCATGTGTTGTGTTGCCGCATACGAGGTGATTTTCGAAACTTATATTTATTTAATTATTCGATAATCACATTATTTTTAAGAATTAAAATGATTGATCTTATTGATCATTGTGAACTTATGAATTGTATATTGTCAGCTTCTTTGAGCATAATTTATTGTATTGATTGTGTAAGTATTTTATATGCTTTTTTTAATATTTATTTCCCTATATTTTTAGGTTTTGTTATCAGAAAACTTCACTTTCATGTTATGGATAGTAAGATAATTAATGCAGCATGCATGAGAGCAGCTGTAACTATGATAGTTACAGGGGTAGCTATTATTGAAGAAGAAAAAAATAGAATTTATATACCAAGAGAACCACGTATAAATGCAATTGCTCAACGAGAATTCTATATTGACAGCATTTTGAATCAAGGTGATCGACATTGCGTTGAACAAATTCGTATGAAACCTGTTGTATTATATAGATTGTTTGATGTTCTCACAAGTCGTAACCTATTACGATCAACTCAAAATGTGTCTATTAGGGAGCAAGTAATTGTGCTCTTACAAATTGTAGGCCAAAACCAAAGATTTCGGGTTATTAGTGGTATATACTATAGGTCTTTTGAAATTATCCATCGTTACTTTTATAATTGTTTTAAAAGCAATTCTTAAGTTATACAAACACCTTATTAAAGATCTAGAGGATACAATTCCAGCAAAGATAATGAATAATAGAAGATTCTATCCTTATTTTAAGGTATGAAAATAAGACCAATATTTTTATGAATTAATTAATTACATTCAGAAGAAAAGGTTATAAATTATTTTTTCATATTTATATAGGATTGTGTGGGAGCAATTGATGGTACCCATGTTCCTGCAAATGTTCCTGTTGAGATTCAAGAAAAGTTTCGAGGATGAAAAGAAGGAACAACACAAAATGTTTTAGCAGCTATAACTTTTGATTTGAAGTTTATATATGTTTTAGCTGGCTGGGAAGGAAGTGTCCATGATTCACAGGTTTTAGGTGATGCATTATCAAGATCTAATGGTCTAAAAATTCTAGAAGGTATATAATAAAGTATGTATTATATGCAATAAACATATAAAATGTCTTATTACATAAAGATAGTAATAGGGTTTTTTTTTTAATTTGTAGGGAAATATTATCTTGGTGATGCTGGTTACGGTATTCAAAAAGGAATCATTTCTCCTTTTCGTGGAGTTCAATATCACTTGAATGAGTTTATAGAACGTTCACCAGAAAATGAAAAGGAGCTATTTAATCTTCGACACTCTTCATTGAGAACCACTATTGAGCGAGAGTTTGGTATTTTAAAAAGTCGTTTTAGATCAATTGATGAAAAAACTTTTTGGTCTTATGAAGCACAAGTAGATGTTGTGCTTGCATGTTGTATTATTCATAATCACATAATGAGGGTTGATCCTTATGACTTTCTTATGAAAAAAATATGTTCGGATAGTGAACCAATTAGACGAACAATCAACTTAAGTCAATGGGAGGAAAGGGAAGAGAATAGGGAGTAGATAACAAAAAGAAAAATAATTGCCTTAACCATGTGGAATGATTATAACACTCAAAGAAACTAGTAATTGAGTGTTAATTATATGTGTTTGTTTTTATTATGTCTTACTTGAGTTTGTATTATATTTGTTATGTATTTGGAGTAGATGTTGACTTTATTATAACTTCTTTTTTAATTATTAATTGTAGTTTTTATATAAAATTTATTAAATCTAAATATTATATGATTTTATTTTGTATACATTTGTAATTTCTTTTTTGTAGAAATGAGTTCCACACATAATGAAAAATGCAAGGGCAAGCACTTCACATGGTCTAAGCCTATGTCTCACATGTTGCTTGAGATATTAGCTGAGGAGGCACTTTAAGGAAGCAAACTTTCTTCCACCTTTAAAGCAGAATCTTTTGTTAAGGTGGCTATAGAAATCAGTCAAAAGTTCAATGTGCAATGCTAGCCTAAGTATGTGGACAATCATCTCAAGACTGTGAAAAAAAAATGGAAAATAATAACCAAGCTTAAAAATAAAAGTGGCTTTGGCTATGATGATTGTTTGAAGATGATTATAGTTTCGAAAGATGTATATGATGAAGAAGTAAAGGTATGATAAATATTATACTCTTTGTAATTTTTATATTTACTTTTGTTTCTAAAATGTTATACAATGAACTAAAAAATTGCATATTCTATACTTTATGAACAGACACATCCCAATCATGACAAGTATCTCAACAAAAAACTTGATATGTACGAGATAATGACAATTGTTGTTGGAAAAGACATAGCAACCGAAAATTATATCAAATCATATGCTGATGTCAACTTAGAAGAGAACACTGAAGAGCAATCAATTTCAATTGAAAATGAAGGGAATATGAAGAAACTTCTAAGGGAAAAGAAACATCTTCCTCTAGTACACAAAAGAGGCAACATAGGAAGAGAAAACGCATGTATGAAGATGATGATATTGAAAAGTTGTCTAAACAAATTGCAGATGTAGCATTTACAATTCAAAGCCTCAGCAAAAATCAACTTGATATTAATGTGTTGTATACGGAAGTGATGAAAAATGAAGGCTTTGATGAGATCACTCTTGGGGAGGCATTTGATCATTTGGTCCAAAATGAAATGTTGGCAAAAGTATTTATGGCAAAAAATGCTAATTTGAGGAAAATTTGGATTCAGAATTTTGTGAACCAACACTACTACAGACCTGCTTGCTAAGATGGTTTGACTATGTTCAAAATTTGGGTTCAGACTATGTTTGTTATTTGACGAGTATGTTTACTTGTTTAATTCTGTCTAGCATGTTTATGTTCGTAATTTGAACTAATATATATGTATATGACATCGAAACTTAATATTTATGTATGACTATGTTTGATGTTAGATATTTATATTTATTTCTTGATTCTTATTTGATATATATTAAAGGGATATTAAAGGGATAATTGCCTTTACCCGTAAAAAAAAATATTTATCCAAAAAACCCATCAAAATATTTTTGTATCTATTTATCTTTTAAAGAATTCTTCATACAAAAAAAACCCAAATATATAACTCTTACCATAAACTAATTTGGCTTTCTTCATATGAAAAAAAAAACTTATTTTAAGCTTTTAAAATTGAAAAAAAAATATTAATAGGTTTAACTTAAAATATATTCACAAGCTTATTTTTTTTATAATATGATATAACATATATAGTTATATTTTATAAAATAAGCTATGTATGAATATAAAATATAATTAAAAAAATTTATCATTATACTTTTTAGATTTTATTTTTTTTATTGTAAGTGAATAAATATTTATATTAAATATTTTATATATATTAGATAAACTTGAAAAAAAAATTAATTCATTAATAAATTATTTTTCAGTTCATTTTTTATAATATAATCAAACACTAGAAAGTATTTTTCAGTTTATTTTCTATAATATTACCAAACATCAAAATATATTTTTTTAAAATTTACTTTTTTAAAATTTATTTTTTCTGGAATTTACTTTCTAAAAGAAAATAATTTTCTTGAAAACAATCCGAGCCTAAAGAAACAGAGATTTCCCGGCCTTTCCTGATTTCATTTTGTGTCAAAATGTATACAGGGGATATGCAGTGCGGAGATGTCAGGTACCAAGTAGTCCAAATCGCTAGGCCAGAGATTCATTTCCTGATTTCATTGATGAAAATGTTGCAACATTATTGTCTTCTCTCGTGTTTCTTAACTCTTTCATTTTGTGTGTCTGAGAATGTAATCCTAAATGTTTTTTATTATTTAAAAATTTATTAAAATAATATTTTTTTTATTTTAAAAAATTATTTTTAATGTTAATACATATGATATGAAAATACTAAAAAAAATATTAATTTAAAATAAAAAAAATTAAAATTTTTTAAGAATATTTTTAAAATACAAAAATAAAAAATACTAAATCCTCCGTACAAAAAGCACATGCTGCCTGAGAAAGACGCCGGCATAACTTCACAGCTACTATCTTATAATATTGTATAATATTGGAGTTCATGAATCATTTCTTCAGGCAGCCTTTTCATCTCACGAGGAGGGTTACATTTCCAGTCTATCTGTCTCCATAGGCTCTAAAACGGATGAGAGATTGTGATTATAGATGCTTTTTAAATAATTTTTTATACTAAAATATATATTAATGATGTTTTTTTATTTTTTAAAAATTATTTTTAACATCAGCATATCAAAATCATCTAAAACATACAAACTATATTAAATTTTAATCATAAAAAAATTTTAAATTTTTTAAAAACACAGCCGCAGCCGCGTTCTCCAATGTTCCCTTAGTGTATGCGTGTCAGAATTATAATGGACCACATGTGTTAGCTTGATTTTACGAACAAGACAAAACAAATTGCTTGCGCTCATAGATTCGAAATCTAATTTATAATTTTCCCACGATAAAAAAACACTTGAGGCCCGTTGACAGAGCCCAAAAATTCCAGCCTGAGCCGCCTTCGGGATAAGGACCGTCTACCCTTTACATCAATGCCAGTTGCCAACCACTTAAATAACACAATTAGTCAAATTAAAAGATATGATTAAAAAAAAAACAGGAGAAGTTTAGAAATGTTTACTCTGAGTTGGTTTATTTACTGAAAAATAATTTTTTAAAAAAAGTTAATTTTTTAAAAAGTAAATTACTTTTTAATATTTGATAGTATTATGAAAAATAAGTTGGAAAATACTTTTCAATATTTGACTATGTCATGGAAATTGAGCTGAAAAATAAATTATTAATATTTTTTCAAGTTTATTAAAATAATGAGGAACAAATTTTACAAATTAAAAATTTGAATGAGAATAAAATTAAAAATATATATAATTTCATAAATTATCTCAAATAAAATAAATAATAATTAAAATAATAATGATCAAATATAATAGATAAAAAAGTTGAAAGATGATGAAATTAAAAAAATTACAATTTCATAAATTATTTCAAATAAAATAAATAAAAATCAAAACAACGAGGACTAAATTTAATAAATAAAAAATTTTAATTAAAAAAATATTAAGAGAAAGCAAATAATAATTATAAAAATTAGGATTAAAGTTGATAAAAAAAAATTTAAATTAAATCAAATTCTAAGGGATGAAATTGAAAAAAAACAAGATTCAAAACAAAATATATAGCAATCAAAAATTTGAGGACCAAATTTGATATAATCAGTAAATAACATAATATTTTTAAATTTCTCACAACATTTGAAAAGTGTTTTCTGTTCAAAATAAAAGGAAAACACTTTCCTAGAAATCAAGCCAATTTTTTCTTTGAATGTAAAATATTTTCCGTTGACCAACTTTTATAATGATAAATAAACGCATGAAAGTTTAAAAAATAATGTCTAGAAAATCACTTTCCGTAAAATAAATGGCCTAAGTTTAATTCCCCCTTTCTTCTTCTTCTTCTTTGCTCCTTTGTGTATGGTTGGCCGCATTCTCCCATAGAGGAGGGACTAACAAAACTTGATGTTACAATCTTATATAAAATATATAGCAAACAAAAGTTTGAAAACTAAATTTAATATAATCATCAAATAATATAATATTTTTAAATTTTTCATAACTTTTAAAAAGTATTGTCTGCTCAAAATAAAAGAAAAATACTTTCCTGAAAATCAAGCCAAATTTTTTTTTAATTAGAAAGTATTTTTCATTGACCACATTTTATAACGACAAATAAACACAATTTTTTTTAAGAAAAACTATTCTCCATAAAATAAACTGTTGGTCTGAGTTTAATTTCCCCTCCTTTTTCTTCTTTGCCCCCTTGTGTGTGGATGGCCCCATTCTCCCACAAAGGAGTGACTAACAAAACATCATCTTATACAGTCACGCAGCTATAGAGCAGGAAATAATCAACAAATTGCCCGTGGCTGCTGCGGCAAAAACCGCAGTGCTTTCGCTGAAGTTTGCAATTTACTTTAAATGTTTAGCTTAGTCAATTTTTTTAAAAAATAATAGATCTTGCTTGAATTTTCTTTTGTTATTTCAATGGCTCAGCCCATTTAACACATTTCAAATTTGAACCGTAAGCCGCACTTGGAATTCCTTGTCTAGCTTCAATTTGATTAGTAACTGACTGATTTGGACCGTGCAACAATTTTTTTTTTTTTTTGCATTGAAATTTCCAAGCATCCATGTTACCGGGCTCTAATATAATTTAACTTTTAACCGTCAAGTTGCACGTTGTAAATAATTTTAGAGAAATGCTGTTCTTGTGGAATATTTTTTATTTTATTTTAAAAATCTCTCATACATTAAAAAAAATGTATTTCGCCCACAAATCCAGTTATTTTTATTATTAAAAATGATTTTCCCTAATTTGAAAAAAAATATGAAAATATTTGAAAAGATTACTAAGATGTATGGTCTAGATCGGGTAATGTGATAATTTGGACCTTCTTAGCATATACCAGATTATGTTAATATCGGTGATGAGCTACACAATATTAGTCATCGGAGCAAGCATAATGAAAATTGGCTAGTGATTTATGCATCTTACCTAGCTCTTTGGGATTCTAGGAGGTATTGTGTTTTTAAGGAGCAACATCTAACGATTTATGTAGATACATACATGAAATGATATCTATCCATTACATGTTGTTTTATTACACCTATCGGTCATATTTTATAAGGTGTCGTCGCAATTTGATGCATTATATGCCTCGATATCGAGATAAAATTGATTGGTATGCAATATTATTTTATATACAATATTTATTAAATACTATATTATTTTTCTTATGGATGATGACTGTTAATTTGTTTTTAATATATGTATATAGATTCATTACTTAATACAGGAGGCTTGGAAAGCAAAAACAACTATTTGTGAAGGTGTCGATGAGATGAGACGTACTGTAACCTACAATACGTTTAATTTATATTGTGGTGAAATTTAAGAGGTTAGAGAGGTTAAGCATCTTGAAGTGGCATTAACAGAAAATGAGATTGCTTATCATGAGAGTGTTGAGGATGTTGATCCGTCCATGAGCATTCCAGGCCCGTCATTGAGCATCTAAGTCTTGTCCACAAGCATCCCAGGTTTATTCATGAATTGAGATGATATTGGTTATCCTCACACTTACATGGATATTACAGACCCTTTCTCAAGTTGGACGAGTTAAGGTGATACTCCAGACCCGTCCACAAATGCTCTAGTCCGGTATACGAGCTGTAGCGATCATTATATATAGTTACATGTTATTATATGTTATGAGAATTATGAATTGATATATTGCTAATTTGATTTTAATAAAATGTTATGTTATGTTAATTCTTGGTCTAATTTTATTATTTATGATTGAAGAATATGTGTTGGTTATGTGAATTGTGTTTTGATGTTAGAAAATTAGTTATTTGAATTGTGTGAATTGTGGTTTTTTTAGAAATTAAGTTAATGATACAAGAAAATAATATCTAGTACTTGATTAAATATACCAAATTCCAAAATAATTTTTATTTGTGTTATTTTATTAATATTTTTTTAAGTGTGCTAAATTTCAAAACACTCGATAAAAGTTTGGGACATAAGTTTGGTAGGAAGGAGTGTTGTGGTGATGAAAGATGATATACCAACCCTTTTTGCAGCCTTGATATCTAAACGCAAGGATGATGCCACCTCTGATTTTGAAATTTGTTGGACGTTTCAAATGCTACTGGAACGCCAGTTTGACAGGCAATAGAAAATTCCAAGAGAGACAATGCGTTCTTTCGTTGGAAAAACATACACCATGAACTACACCAGTAGAACATGGCAAATACATTAATTATCTGAGGTGGCAGAGATAAAACATTAATAACTAGAAAGAAGAATAAACCCAGTCCCCTCGGTTGAATTTGCTGCTTCTTTAAGGGTTTTTGGTATATCAGTACAAAGTATTTTTGGTTGGAAATATATATATATATATATATATATTATTTTTTTAAATTTATTTTTGATATCTACACATTACAATGATTAAAAATAATTTAAAAAAATAACAAAAAGATGATTCAACCACAACAGCAGCAAACATATTATTAATCATGTTATTATCTTTATTTTTTTTTTCAAGAATAAAATACAACATCCTCTGTGGAAGAATGAAAGAAAAGAAAAGGCAAGGCAAATGACTTGGAGCAATGGGATCAGTCAAGGAGATGCTCAGTCACTAACAAGGAAAATACGAAGTGAATTTTAATTTTGGGTGGGTGCGAGTGGAAAGTCCAGAGACAGTCCCGCAGCGAGTATTAATTGGGTTGTTTTGACCAAAGGAAACAGACAAGGGAGAGAAAAACACAACCATTGTTGACGGAGACACACTATTTAACACTCCTCCGAGGATAAGATCAGATCCAAGATTAAGTGATTTCTCAGAGAGAGAGAGAGAGAGAGAAGGTGCGTGCCTTCCTCCTCATACGGGTCTTGTCCTTTCTCTTCTTTTAAGCCTCCAAAAACCAATCAGTAAAAAGCAAAGACCAAACCATGATAAACTCACCATCACATCTCTGTGCCCCTTTTCTCTCTCTCTCTCTCTCTCTCTCTCCACTTGTACTATTTTTCTACGTCATCTGTTAATCTGTGCGATCCTGCTGCTACTCTGTCTAAAACACCTCTTTTGAAGTCCGCCACAAAGAAGAAGAGAATAACCTCGCCTTGCAGCAATATTTATCACCATATCATTGGATTAGATCTAGAAAGAAAGAGAGTGGTTTTTGCTTCTATAATGGATAGAGGCTGTCAATCCTCCGGTGATTCTACAATCACCAGTGTTAATAGCACTAGCACCACCATCAACAACAGAGATCACTATCTCAAACACCTCAACAAACTCTCTCACAAGATCTCCAAACCCCCCATCATCACCGCCACCTCCACCATAAAAAAAAACCCTTTTGATCAGCCAAATCAGCTGCAACCACAGCCATCATCACAACAGCCGCCAAATCAAGATCTGCAGGGGCAGCAGCAGCCTCCTGTTTACAATATAAACAAGAGTGATTTCCGTGACCTGGTACAAAAACTAACTGGATCTCCAGCGCACGAGAGATTCTCTACCCCTCCACCTATACACCCACCCAAACCTCAAAGCACTCGCTTACAACGTATTCGTCCTCCACCCTTGGTTCAAGTTAGCAACCGCCCTCCTCCTCTGCTAAACAGCGTCATCCCCCCTCCTCAACAAAAACCACTCACCACCGCCTCAAACCCCTCCGCCACCAACACTTTCATCCAACGGTCAACGACACCTCTCTCACCATTACCGCCATTCCCGGCGGTTCACGCGGCGGCTGAGTCGCCAGTTTCTGCTTACATGCGGTATCTCCAGAACACGATCTCGGCTGTTGATTCTAACAAGCAGTTCTCGGGATTCTCGCCGCTGGCACCGCTTGTTTCACCTAGATGGAACAATCAAACAGCTTCAAAGCAGCAATTTCCCGTGCCGTCCCAGCAACAAGGAATAGATCCCTCGCAGTCAGCGGGAATGGTAGCGCCACAGGCACATGAACAGCCGCAGTTTCAATTGCCAACGTCACCTTTGCCTTTTGGATGCTTGAATTCACCGCGGTCTCCATATCCTTTGCTTTCGCCGTCTTCATTTCCTCTCTCACCCACAGTGCCTGTACACAGCCCTAGATGGAGAAGTCTTTAAAAGTATAAATTAATTTTACTCCTCTTCTTCTTCAGGTTAGCGTTGTTATTATTACTACAAAATAATAAACCTTGTCCTTTTAGTCATAGGGTTAGGGTTTTTAGCTTTAATTCCTTTTTATTAATAGTTTATGTAAATATTGTTATTAAAATTTGATTAGCGGTGGTGGCTAGATTATACAACTGTTTGCCGCTCTGGTCAATTAGTTTGTTAAAAAATTCCAATGGTTACTTTATATATATATATATATATATATATATATTTTAAGGTTATATATATTTATTTATTTCCAGTGTGCTACTTTGCAAATTGATAGTAGTACTATCTCACGTAAAATATAAATGTGCAATCCTAGCATGAGTAGAAAAATTGCTCAAGGAATATTTCTGTCAAGTCAATATGCTATGGTACCGTCGTACCATACGCGTACAAGTGACTGGGTAATAAATCTTATTTGGAGATTGAAAATGATGACACCTCTGGATTGCATTCTGGGATTCTTACAGGGATGAAGCAGATGCAGAAGGGGGGTTGACACCTCTGGGCAAAAGCTTTACTAATTATATGATTTAAGCGCATACGAATGGCTTTGCGGGGTTCTAAATCTTTAACGGGGGCAAGAGTTTTCCTCTCTGGTTTGACTTTTCTACGCAATCAATGGCTTGTTGTTTTACCTGGATTCTTGTGGTATATCTGAATCACCACTAACTGCGGCGCAGAAGCACACTTGGCGGTTTTGTAAATATCCTACATCAATAGATATAGACATAAGTCAGACATGCAGCGGCTTGGGTTGAGCTGAGTTTGGGTTTATTCCAACCTAAAAACCTATCTTAGGCTTGGGTTTAGATTTATAATTCTTAAAATCTGAATAAAAGAATTTGAATAATTTCTTTAATACAAATAATTTTTTTAGCTAAAAGACATCAAATTTAAAATCAAAATTATCAAAGTTGATTCTTGTTTCAATATTTGGTGATCAAAATTAATAATGGAAAGAATTTATTTTATTAATTGTTTCAACTCATGAATAAAACAATTTTTTTAAACCTGTATAGTTTTGTTAGCTAAAAAACTTCAAATTTAAAATCAAAACTGTGAGGTTTGATTCAATTCTTTAGCCCATATTTTTTTTTTGTTATCTCATGAATAAAATAATTTGAATAGTTGCTTTGAACTCTGAAAATTTTTTCAACTAAAAAAAATTAGATTTAAAACCAAAACTGTTAAATTTGCTTAAATTATTTGATCCATAAATAATTATTTTTTATTAGGCCATAATAGAAGAATTTGAAAAGTTTATTCAAAACTAGACAATTTAGATTTAAAACCAAGATTATCATGTATAATTCTTGTTTTATGACATGCAATCAAAACTGATAATGGAGTGAATTTATTCTGGTAATTACTAGATTTTATTCTATATCAGTTTTGGTATAGAAAGTAATAAAAGAGCTATAAATCAAATAGAAAAAAATATATACTAAATCAATAAAGAAAATATTGTAAATCCCAATCAATAATTTATAGGCCTTGTTTGAAAGTCTTTTTAAACTCAGATAATTATGAAATCTTAATCCTATAAAAAAACAACCTTTAAAATCTCAAAGAAAAATTTCAGTTTGACCTAATAGATAGATCCAAAGTTATGTTTTTTTAACATGAGGCTACAAGTTAGGGAAAAACTCTCAAGCATTAGTGTCTTCCTGAGTTGGAAAGAACCCGTTCTCGAGTTTTGATCATCCATTTGCTATGTTCCTATATGGTCAACTATTCAAAATGATTTTAGTACCATTTGTGCTCCAATGACCTCTAGCATGTTGGCATTGTATACTTAGCCAACTCATATAAAGAAGGTCAATAATCAATTTTTAGAACACTCCTAATCTTTATAAAAAAATTATTAGTCATTAATGGCTTGTTCCACAATGTACTATTTTTTTACATCATTCTAATTCTCCATACTCTTCTTAATATCTCCTTTCTTCTTCTTCTTCTCCATAAACTAGGATAAAAACAACATATTTTTACTCTTTCTCTTAGCAATTGCCTCCTCTCTCTTAGGCGTCAATAGTATATATTTCTCCTTTATGCTGAAGGTATACATAGTAAACCATCCATCATGCATGACATTCATATCATATTGTCTTAGTCTACCTAGTAGCAGATGATATGTATTCATAATACACTACATAAAACTAACACTATCAAAATATCAATTTCCTATAGAAAACAAAACAAAACAAAACAGTGTTCATCCATGATTACCTTACTATCTCGATTCAACCACTTTAATTTGTAGAGATTGAGGTGTTTTTCTATCTTCAGCTGTAACTTCTCTACTATATCGAATGACACCACATTTATCATAACTATCACTTCCAATGATCAAATCATATACCTTGTCCTTAATGATACAAATTGAAAAAAAAAAACCGTGCATAACCAATCCTCATCCAAATTATATTTAGAAGCAAACAAGTTCTTTTAGGTGACCAAGGTAATGCCATCATCACCTTATAAAACCTCATTATTACCATTTGAATCATCATAAGTAAGATTACTTGTCTTTTTGCTAGGTTATTCTACTAATAAATTTATAGTCGAATGACTCTCTTGTTTATAGCACTTAGAAGTTTGATACCCAACTCACCACACTAAAACACCAAAATTCAAAACCAAATCTAGAACTAAAACCCCGACTTATGATTTGTTTAGTTGTTGATTTAGGTTACACAATTGACTTTTATTCATTGGTGTGTACCTCCATGTTATTTTGGTTAAATTAAAATTCATCTTTATTAGTTACCCTAGCAATATGAGGTTTCTCCACATTCAAAGACCTTTGATAAGCTTTTGAAATTGTTCACAAAGATTATAAAACATAATATACCTTGGTAGGACCACTATAATCCATTTAGGTACTTAACAACAAACTACTTTTTTGTTTATAAAATATCATTCCTAGTTATCAATTGATAGAAATTATCAATGTATTCATTAATAATTCTCTCATCATATCTCAATGCATAGAGTTGTTGGTACATAGTTTGAGTATACCCGAATAGAAGAAAGTGGTCATTCATTTTCTTCCTTATCTCTTCTCAATCATTGATATTTTATTTAACTTATCTTTCTCAAGACCTTTTCAATTGCTCCCACTAAGCAAAAGTTCTCATATTTAATTTTATGGTAATTAGCTTTACCCTCATCTATTCTAGAACCTTCATGTACTCGAAAAATCATTTTTACTTTATTTAACCAATTGATAAAATCATTTGCTTATAAGGTTCTCATGAAATTAATAAGTTTTATCCAAAAACTTAAATCTTCATGGTACTCATCCTAATCAAGAGGTTGCTTCTTATGCTCTTGCTTTTAAATTGAGTTTACAAAGCTGGCTATAATCCGTGATCACTCTATTTATGATCCCTAAGGCTCCTCATGCCAATTATCAATTAATTTTGCTATCCATCTTTATGTTTCTTGCATCACTAGTTCTTAAATGTCTTTTTTCCTAATAAAAAACCTCTTCATCCCCTTTTACATTAACACGTCATATTATTTCACCTTTTTCATTCATGGTTATTCAACAACATACAATAACTAACCATTAGGAATTGTTAAGCTATAATATCAGCTAATGTAGATGGACACAATACAAGAAAGATATCAAGAACAAGCATCACAAAATTCTACAAAATAGGGTCACGCCACAAACCCTAACTCAAAACTTTATTACTAAATATTTCACCATATAAATATTCTAATCAAGACTTCATATTAGAGCTCTTCTAGGTTTCTTATATACTAGCAAAAAGCCTTAAAAATATATGGAAACATAATAAAAAAGTTCTTAATAAATAAAATCCTAAATTAACTAGGAAAATATTTGCAAATCCCGAATAATAACTTATGGGTTTTATTTAAAGGCCTTCCCAAACTTAAATGGATATAAAATTTTAATCTATAAAAAATAGAGCCTCTAGAATCCCTAACAAAATTTCATTTAAATCTAATGAATAAATCAAAAGTTATGCCCATTAATATAAGGCTACAAGTTAGGAAAAAGTCTCCTACATCACTTGTATATGCTATTTGGTTAATTTTATTAAATAATATTATTACAATATGATGCATATTAAAATGGTACCTTTTCTTAACTAAATCTACCATAACATGTTTTATATTATCTTGTATAATTGAAAAAGTTTTATTTATTTGTTTAGCTTTTTATAATTATAATAAAATTTTATCAAACTTTATTTTATTAAAATTCTATTTTAGTTCTTTATATTTTTATACTTATTTGAGAAGCCAAATTTATTTATATAATTTTGGCTATTATTTTATAAAAAGATTATCATGACATAAACTCTAGAATCAGTTGTCGCAATATCGCTTCAACAAATACTACTTTAGTTGAGAAGATTCTACCATCACTTTTTATGATACATGGTAAGGAATCTGAAAAGTTCAATGGATTAAACTTTAAAAGATGACAACAAAAATTGTTATTCTATCTAACCACCTTGAATTTAGTAAATTTCTTGTAGGAAAAAGCACCAGAGCTATTAGATAATGAATCTGATTTTGCTGTTATCATAACTATGGACACATGGAATTATAATAATGTTGTGTCCAAGAAATACATCTTGAACGGATTGGACAATACACTAGATGATGTGTATAGTTTAATCAAGAATGCAAAGGCATTTTGGGAGGCTTTGGATAAAAAGCATATTGTTGAAGATGTTAGCATGAAAAAAAATTCATAGTTAGCAATTCAAGATGGTCGATTTAAACACCAATATAAGTTAGGTTCAAGAGTTTCAACTCATCTTGTATGATATTCATGCTATAGGTATGGTTCTAAGAAAATCATTCCAAGTGATTATGATTATTAAAATTAAAAACTTATGATAATTTTGGAAAGACTTTGAGAATTATCTTAAGTATAAGTACAAGAAAATGGAACTTGAAGACCTAATCTTGAGGCTAAGGATAAAAGAGGACAATAAATTGTTTCAAATAAGAGCCAACTCTCGTAGTATCACCCTTAATACAAATTTTATGGAATAAATGATGAAGTTATACAATAAAAAGCTTGTTGTGTAGGGAAAATGAATTTAAAAAAAGTTCAATGGTAAATTCTTTATATGCAACAATATTAGGTATTTGGCTAAGAATTGTAGAAATAGAGCTAAAAAATAAACCCTAAAAAGAAAAAGATTGATGAAACCATTATCAAGTTAACTAGTATCAACCTTGTTAATGAAGTTTCAGAAATAAACTGGTCTGATGTTGTTTTCAAAGTTAACTTGATAAAAATTGCATACTAATGGTGGGTTGATACTAGTAGAACGAGACATGTATGCATTAAAAAGATAATTTCCTTCACTTAAAAAGAATGGATGGTGACACTTTTACATGGGTAATTCATCAACCTCCAAGGTACTAGGTTTTGGGAAGGTCACAGTGAAAATGACTTCTGAAAAACTTCGTATCCTTAACAATGTGTTTCATGTTGCTAACATTAAGAAAAAATTAGTGTCAGACTTATTATTGAGCAAAGATGGTTTTAAGATGGTCTTTGAGAGTGATAAAGTTTTACTCTCTAAAAATGGTATATTTGTAGAAAATAGGTATCGAAGTGATGACCTTTATAAAATAAATATAATGACCATCGTAACCATGTATAATGATGATGATGATGCCTTTTTTCTTATTTGTTTGAGTCTTATGACAATCTGCATGACATATTAGATCATATGAATTATGATTCTATAAAAGATTAATAAATCTTGATTTATTACTAAGTATGATTTTGAGAAAAAATCATAAGTTTGAGGTTTGTATAGAATCAAAATTCATAAAATTCTCTTTTAAACAATTAAAATAAGTAAACTCAATTCAATCGAATATTGATGATTTAAAATTTGTGCAAACTAGAGGTGAGAAAAGGTATTATAATACTTTTATAGATATTTGTACAATATATTGTTTATACATATGTACTTAGAAACAAAGATGAAGCTCTTGAAATGTTTAAATATTATAAGAATAAAGTTGAAAATCAACCTGATAAAAAAAATAAAGGTAATTAGAAGTGATAAAGATGGAGAATATGAAGTATTTTTTGGTGAATTTTATTCTCAAAATAGTATTATCTACCAAACTATTGTTTCTTATTCACTTCAATAAAATTATAATATGAAACTTAAAACAAAACTTTAAAAGAAATGATGATTATCATCTTGATAAGTTCGAAAGCACTTGATAAGTTATAGGGGGAGGCAATTCTGACTATAAATTATATACTTAACAAAGTACCCTATAAGAAGCTAAAGAAGAAATCATATAAATTATGAAAAAAATAAAAGACCTTCTTATATATACATTAAAGTGTGGTTGTCTTGCAAAGATGGAAATAACGAATTTCAAAATGGTCAAAATAAGATCTAAAATTATGGATTATATTTTTATTGAATGTGCTTATAATAGTAATGCATATCAATTTCTTATATACAAGTTAAGTATTGAGGACATTCATCTTGATATTATAATGGAATCAAGAATTGCTACATTATTTAAAGAAGTGTTTTCATTGGAAAAAGCACAAGAAAAGCTTTCATTTAAAAGAATGATTGAGGCTAACTTAAGTAGTCATCATCAATTGAAAGAAGATGAAGTTGAGCCCAGAAGAAGTTAAAACAAAAAAAATATCCAAAATATTTGGTTATGATTTTCTAACAAACAAAAAAAATATCCAAAATATTTGGTTATGATTTTCTAACATACTTATTAGAAAATTAATTCAATCAAGTTCTTACTTGATTTTTCTAGGTTTAAACATATAATATCTGTTTAATTATATTCTATTTTTTAATTTCTAAAATATATTTTAATCAAGTCATACTTAATTAAATCATTATAGTTTAATTTATAACTAATGGTTCTTAATGTGTATGACCCTTTAGGTTCCTAATATGTTAGCCCAAATAGAAATTATAATTCTATATAAATATAATTAAATAAATTAAAAAATTTAATTTATTATCAATTCAATAAATAAATAATTTATATTTTAAGATAAGTTGTATCGTCTAACAACGTATTATGATCCCTCAAATATTGGAAAAGTCATTAGTGATTTGACTTAATCTTTCAGTGACCGGTTTCTCAATGTAATTAATATCCTTTCATCAATAATATTCTGATTTAACATTAAAACATGTAGTATGTTTGTCATATTAAATCATGCTTGTTCTCTACATTATAGTTATTGATCGTTTGAATAAAATTTGAAACTCTTTTCAAATCTCATTCCACATTGGCCATGAATTTCTCAATCAATATTATTTGAGAATAAATATAACATTTTTCCTAATTTACCTAGGATGATGAATCCTTTCTTGATCATTTAAATACCTTTATATAGTTCATGTTATACCAAATGTCTACCCCTTCGTTACCTTGATTAAGATAACACATAATAAGATCAAAGTATAATATTCTCTATGTTGCACATAACGCGCGTAACGAGGCAGTATGTCAAGAAGTCGTCACCTAGTTGTTTGGTTTAGGGTCACTAGGAGACCTGAGTGAATTGGTCTTATCTGAAATTTCATGGTAAATGACTAATTATGGCTAGGAAATATATTAGCACCCCTAGTACTCCTTACTTGAGGTAAACTACATTGTATGGTATGTATGTGGTTTAAAGGTGTTGATGGGTTCTTAACCGGTGGTCCGTCTCTGGTTTAGAACAAATATTTACGCTCATGAATAAATCTAGCATTTCTAATTTGTTATAGGCTTGTATGCCCAGGTATATTCTTAGAAGAAGAATTTATGTAGGTGTCCTGACAGGGTTCATCTATCATGAGAGATGAAAGTGTTTTTCATAACTCGTATATTGTGGTGAAAAATACTTCCAATTAAAATTGGTGAATATCCAAATAATTTTGAAAATTTTCTACTCAACTCCTGATACTTAAAAGTCATTTTTTAAAAAAAAAATTTTACCTGACCAAGTTGACCTAAAACTTTTAGTTCAACCATAAACAGAATTATAGTCTATTGGTTTAACCCAAAAACCAAACCTAAACCCACACTAGAATAAAATAAATCAAACTAAAAACAACAAAAAACTTAAAAACCCTTTATCAAAACAGATCAAAACCCAGGAAAACTGAGAACATGAAAAACACCGAAGAACAAATATGGATTTCAAATCAAACCAAAAATGGACAAACCAAGGACAAAGATATGATGAAAATCATGCAATGATCAATAATCTAGCATTCATGCACTTCGATTATCACTTAAAGACTATAATTTTGTTAAAATTGGTTTCATTTCAAAAATAAAACCCTAGAATTAAAACCTATTGAAAAATGTTATTGGTGTAAATAAACTCTACATTATTGACTAATCAAGTTGCACGAAGGTTCTGTGTAAAGAATTGAACCAAAACCGATCCAAATTATAGAGCTAAGATAATGTTCTATCCAAGAACATGAAGAGCACTACCTAACAAACTCAGAAATGAAGATCAAGCTACCAAACCTAGAAAATAGCCTTTTATGCCTCTAAAATATGCTTTCTTAGTTCCAACAAACCACATTACCATAACCAAGCATATTTGAATCAAAAGAATCAATAAATAACATCAAAATCATGCAAAAGATACTAAATTCAAAAACTATCAACTTAAAACAATCTATGTTCATGCAATATGGATTCAAAATTGATTTTCTAAACTCATTTTGGTCATGAACAAACCTAGAAAATCCATGATAAACATCATTACTTCAACATGCATTACTTAAGTTAAACCAAAACAACACTATTTCATCAAGAATAAACAACTTAAATGGAAGATTTTTACTACATCTAAAATATAAAAAAAAAACATCTAAAAGAGCTTTAGAAAATAGAAATAGACTATTATAGTAACTAAAAGGGCAACCACAACACTACTTGCCAAGCATTCCAAACCCCATCTCCATGTTTGTAAACATAAATACAAACCAAATGACAATAAAAAACAACTCAAGCAAGCCACATATACTTCTCCATTAAAAGAACTCTATTTGCTTTCCTTTGTCAAGTTTGCTTTCACAAACTTGTTGCCCTTTCAAAACTTACGAAATACTTGTGCTAAGCTCTTAAACCTTCACATTTAGAGTTCTTTTATCAATCTTTTTCCCCCTCTTTTTTGCTCTAATTTCCTAGGGGGTATTTACAGAGTTTTGCTAAGATTTTTTTATAGATTTAAACATAGATTGATCAAAACTTAGCCTTTTAATCAAAATGAGAGGGTTCTAGTGTACATTTTACAACTGTGAACTTTGTACTTATGTTGGTTTTACAATCGTGATTTTACAATAAACTTGGTTTTTAGAGGTTTTGGTGGTTTTGCAAACTTGGAGACCAAGGAGCTTGTTTCTAGCCTTTTGATATTGAGAGAAATATGACTAACCTTTGATAAGAACCTACTTAAAAGGCTTGAAGTGTAAACACACAAAAAAAATTTAGTGGTTTTGTGAAATGGGTATCATAATTATTGATGACTGAGTTACCCACTTTTGAGGCTTCATCAAAACAACTCCATTGTAAACATCATCGAAGACCACCTGATCTTAGTAAATGATGGTGGTCTTAGTAAATGACAAGCATACCTTTTTTTTGGAACCATCTTTACTCATTTTAGAGATCTATAGCTCCATATTTATTCATTTAAAAGTGTTAACCCGATCAGCTTAGAACTGAAAAATACAGTAATAGCTGATCGAAGACAAGCTGTTATTGAGTTCTGGGAAGAAAATGGGATATAAACATTTAATGAGAGTATTTGATATTTGTAAAGAAGGTGTTTCTTAGTTGAATGGTGGTGGTTACAACCCTTAAAGTGGTCATAAACATCACATTCATTCGCTTGAAAGTGCCTACTTAACGCATTGTCTAGGATAAACCCTAGAAATTAGGGTTTTTAACTTGATATTTGAAAATTTTCACTTTAGTCCATATTCTTCCAATTTCTTTTAACTGCACTTGTAATTACCTCCCAAACTCTTAATTTCATGCAAATTTACTCTTGTTAAACTCAATAATCAACCCTAAAGTTCAACTTCATTTTCATCTTGGTCTTTGGTTTCTGATTTGTGCACGTAAACCCTTAATTGACTTTCAAACTTTCAATATTCTTTAATTTAACCTATGATTTGGTCAATTTCAACCCCTACAATCACACCCTTTTTTCAGTTTAGTCTTTTCTTGTAGATTTCTTCGACTAAGTCTCTAATTGCCCATCAAACTTTAATATTTATGCAATTAATCTCGTGATTTAACCAAATTAACTCTTTAAAATTGCAACTCGACCCTTAGACTTTAATTTATTCCAATTAAAACCTAGATTGACTTTAAAAATCAATTTTTCTTGTAATAAGTCCTCAATAAATTTAATTAAGCCTTTCAAAATTCCCATTTAGTCCTTATCTATCCAAATTTGTATTTCTTTACTCCAAATAAAAATATTTTCACCAATGAGGCCTTTTGTCTATTAGAATTGGGTTGTTAATTTTGTTAGTTTTATACATTTTGATCCTGCAACTTTTCCACTTGTCACTTTGATCTTTCACCACTAACTTAGACAATCTTCTAGGCTTTAGTCATGTATATCCTTTTGTATTTTGGATTTCTTTTTTATATTATTTTTTCTTGATTTTTTATTTGTTCAAAAAAGGATAATAACACTTTATATAAGATAACTTAGTGATCTCAAGTCTAAGAATCATTTAGATAACCGTTATGTGAGCTTTTCTATAGACATAGATGATGTCTCTATATGAAATTCTCATGCAGATCAGTGCAGTGTACATGTTTTATGACTAGCACCTACATATTAGTTCTAGGTTTTTCTTATACCTCAACTTATGAGAACAATTGCTTCCTTTCATAAAGAAAAGAACATAATATGTATCAATATCTATGACTCTAATAAATGTCTAGTTTTTAAGAGTATCGGCCAGAAACATTTTAGAAATAATGCTTTGATACAATAGAAATCTCATATTTATAACAATTTTATAATTTCTTTTGCAAAGCATCTCTATCCCATTGAGTTTATCTTTACTCTGGATTCATAAATAAAATGTTAAATTCATTAATCTAATATTATATAAATATTAAAGATAAATTAAACATTTATTAATAATAAATATGTATTTATATAAATATAATAATGTCACGTGTAACCAACTGATTGGTTACATGATATATTAAACTAACACGTTGGATCTTATTTAGAAATGCATGTAAACAAAATGATGTTGTAATCTTCTGAGGCATATTGAAATCCATTTTTTTTACATAAAGTAATGAGTAATAAAGCCTTAAAGATAAATGGTTGATTATTAACAACAATAATTTTAAAAATTGATTATACTTTAAGTGCTTCAACAAGTAATTATTCTATATTAGTTTTTGTGTAAGTATAATTTCAATATATGTTTAGTTTGCATGCTAGAAATTAATTTTAATTTCTTATGTGTGATTATATATATATATATATATATATATATATATATATATGCAAGTTGTATAATGTTTTTTATTGTAAATTTACTATAATCTTATAATATTGCATGTTTATAAACTAAATATTCATGATCACCGGTCACTGATTTATGAATTGTGACATCGTGAACAAAATTTGCAAGGCATGTCTTGCTTGTTCAAGCAGACCCATTATTGTCAACAATAATTTTTAGTCTCCTTCTGCCACCATTTTCAAATGTTGAAAATGAAAGTCTTAGAGAGAAAAATAACTTTTCTCGAGTTTTAATGGCATCTATTCTAGTACAAATCGAGTTTTCCGACTGATGAGCAAATTTAACATTAGAAATGGGATCGTAAAAAATAATAAAAATAACTTTTTCAAGTTTTATTGGTAATACATTTATATTTTCTTTAAAAAAAAATTTAAAAAATATTTATGCTATATAAGCAGCAATTATATTGAAAATTAAAAGAAAAGAACACCTGAGATATTTTTCACTTCACCAAACATATATTAATGAAGACATGTATATCTTCTCATTACCAAACATATATTTAGAATGCGAAGTCCAAATCAGAGGCGCCATTGCTGACTGATCAAAATGGATAAGGAATCTAGTGAAGGAGCTAACAATCTGGTAAAAGCTAATCTGCGTGCTGAGATGATAGATAAAGGATTGGCTCGACGTCTCCTATGGACCGCGTGAAGACGCCAGCTTGACTATTGCCACCCATGGTTGAAAAAGGTTGTCTGGCGGACATGACATCATCAGCTGCTCAACGTTGTCTACAAAATTGAATAATGCAAATACTAGTGATTATAACAACATTAAATCAACCGTACTTCTTATTATCACCATTTTAGACCCAAGACTAACGTATCTGTAATAAGAGACACATGATTGGATCCTATGATTTGACTCGAGGTTTACCCCATCCATTACCAAATCTTGACACAAAATAAAAACACAAAGCTCATCAAGATCTTTAGCCATCAGTCTCATGTGAGCCCTTCTTGCTCGGATAGAATTTAACCTTCACTTTGGGTCTAGGCGACAAAAAATAACAGTGGTATAAATTCTGAGGCGTGCACCGTTTTCAACATGGCCTAGTTGTTACAACTAGCACATTATATACAACCCTCATTTGAACTTGGGATGTCCTTAGTGGGGTAAGTCCGGATCCAATACCATCACACTTAGGTAGGAACACCCAAATCTAATTTTATCTACCTATCATTTGTGTAGTTGATATATAGCTAATGCTTGGGAACGAGATTTAAATCATATTCCTTTAAAATTTAAAAATTTATTAGTTTAAAATTAGTATATTTTTACATTTTCAAATCATTGTTAATCATTTCAGGAAAACGTCGTTCTTACTCTTCCAATTTCATTTCTTTGATTTGGTTAATAGGTTAACTATAATTTTCTTTATTTTAAACATGAGATTATCACTATCATAAATACCTTAAAATCTTATCAACTTTTTTATTTAATAATTCATTTTAATAAATTGTGACTCTTGCTTTGAGTCAACCAAGTATATTATTTTATTTTAATATTCATATGCCATTTTGGATTCATTTATTCATTTCTTATTCTAGACTTACACCTTAATACAACCATGTTTATTTACCCAATTAAATACCCTTAACTAAGGCCTTAATTTAATTATAGGATTTATTAAACTAAGATAATGCTCAATCTTATGTTTTAGTTCAATCTAAAAATTCATTAATCCAGAAACAAAGTTCATATTTAGAGCTCTTATAAATCAATTCTGATCATTGATCCAAATCAATAATCATATTTTATACTTAAAATGAACATCACATTTATTGTTCTATCTTGATAACATGACTCACACTTATTTCAATTATACTTTTATTATTTTATTTCATTAATGGTTGGTGCCCGTTTATCGATGTAAATGATAGTAACTAAAACTCTCATTTAACCATGTTCGTCAATCTCAACATAAAAATTTATAACTCCATTTTGTTCATCCATAGTCGATTGTCCATTTCAACATTGGTGGCTTCTAATTTACATCAACCCGTCATTAATTGATTTATCATGGTAATCATAGACGGTACTACGATTAAACTTTGTACTCTCTAGTTCATTTTGATAATTCATAATTCATATTCTATCTTATCTATATCCACCAATTTCTTTTTAAAATATTCATAACTCAGACTTCAAAACAGAATAACCCTCGTCGTTGTGGTTAGCTTAAAATTTTGCATAATAGGTCTGCTATTGAAGCTGATTTGAAATCACACATACAAGTTCCCTGCCTTACAGGAATAATTTTATACAATATTACTTTCCTACCTTGTAGGCATCATTCATGTAATGTTATTTTCTTGCCTTATAAGCATAATTTACATATTATTTTTCTTGCACCGTAGGCATCATTCACGTAATGTTATTTTCTTGCCTCATAGGTATCATTTACATATTAATTCTTACCTCGTAGGCATCATTTACATCTTATTATTTAAGCCTCCATCAAAATAGATAAGTCTTCGTTCAAATGACCAACTTGTATATAAAATAGACAAGTCTTCGTTCAAACGACCAACTTATACATATAATTAACTAGTCTTCATTTAAACAGTCGACTAAGATATAAAATAGATAAGTCTTCATCCAAACAACTAACTTAACATATAATTAATCAGTCTCTGTCATTGTAACTGACGTATTCTTAACATTATGAAGTTTTATCATTGCGCCCATTGCGAAGACTAAACAAATTAATCTTTGTCATTGCAGTTATTTACATTATCAAATTTCACTATTGCGGCTATATTGAGAATTAAATTAATTAGTCTTTGCCATTGCAATTATGTAGGTGTATTATTATTTAATGTCATTACTCCACCCGAAAACATCATCCTTCCACCTTGAATGCATAGTTCCCCATGACATTTATTTTCCTCATCGGAGGCATATTTCTTGTGATGTTATCTTCCTTAATACCATAGTTCTGATAATGAATATTTGTTCTTGATATATAGAAATAAGCATACAATTTGTATTTCAACATTTACATGAACAACTAAATTAATTAAAGGGAAAAAAGAAAACCCTTATCTGAAGCTCTTGTTGGAACTGCTTCTGAGAAAATGAGTTTTACTTCAAACGTCTCTTTTAAAATCCCCAACAATAAAATTTTAATATCCTATTTGGCCAACGCACATATTCACTTATTTAACAACCAAGTTAGTAGGACATATAAATACACACATTACCATAAACAATTATACAAGTCTTAGCCTATTTTAGCATTTTAACATATACTGCTCAAGCCTTCACATTATGATTTTTATGTGTTTAGCATAAATGTTCTTATGCATATTTTTCTTTTGTTTGGTCGCGCTCAAGAAAATATTAGAATTTCAAAGTTAACTTCAATCTCCTTTAATTTCCATCAAATTCATTAATTATCAACACAATCTATCCCTTTTTTTTAGTTTAATTAAACCTTCCCACATCAAAATTATCAAATTTCATTTTTGAAACTCCCTTTCCAATATGTAAAACATACAATCATCCATTATTCTATCCCAATTATAATTAATGAGGCCTACATAATAATTAATTTACACATGATTTCACAATTAGAACAAATTCTCATTTTCTTAACAAATGCATTTCCATGATTGATCACATTAACCTTTAAAATTGTAAAATTCTAATATCTTTCTAAATATTACAACATCATTAAAATACTAACATTTACACAATTCTACCAGTCTCCACATTTTCTTCTTCTCTTTCACACATTTAACAACATAAACCAATATCAACTAATTTATTCCACGTAAATTATTGTCAAAATTAACTCACTTCCATAATCACACCATTCAATTTAAGTATAACAATAATATCTAAAACACCAAAATTTAATCAATTCCTTAACATTCCACACTGCCATCTTTTCAACCTTAACAAACATTTTCTAATGTTTAGGCATTCTTCTTCACATGATTTGCAAATATAACTAACACAATCTCATTATCATATTAATCAAATTTAAATATAACATCATCATTAAAATACTCACATTACACAATCTTACAAATTTTCACATTTTTCTCTTTCCAATATATAACAACATTAACTAACTCTTTATAATTCCACATTTCAAAAGTCATACATAATCTCAAGCATTTCAAAACATTATTTAAAACACCAAAATCATTCTAATTTAAACAAATTTCTAAATCCTTAAAATTTCCAAATATGATCAACTACTAGAGTTTTGATTTCTCAAAATTAGTTTTTAATTTCTTCAATTATATCCTCAATCAAATCATATAAACCCCAAGTAACTATCAATCACTCAATTTATCATATCAATAAAAATTTACATAAACCCTAAATTCATAAATTTTAGGATTTTCCAACTCGTTATACAATTAACCCAATTCAAAACATTTCTATACAATATCATAACCCAATAGTAATAATAAATAACCCAATTAAACATTCAATCACAAAAACAATATGAACCTTAATTTCAAGAATCATGAACATTTCAATCCAAACATAAAAATCCACCAACACCTTTTCTCTTTAATTTCTCATAATTTGGTCTGATATCATGGATGAAAATAACTTAATCGCATTTCATAACTCATAACCCAAGTAAATTTGAAGAAGAAAGAAGGATAAAATCATAAATTCTGAGTTCTTACCCTTTTGCATAACCAACTAGTTTTATTGAGAGAGGGAGGGGGATTTTGTCAAGAATTAAAACAATGCCACTTGTTTAAATCCTATATGCATTGTCATATCCATGTCTGTCAATATTTTTGCTTATATAAATTTTTTATTATTTCATTTGATTTTGGCATAGTTATCTTGGGATTCTTCATCAGTTATCATAATAAAATGCTCTCTAAATTTTATTATTTTTTAGTTGAAAATTACATTGTTATGCACGAGGTTCACACCGACTTTCAGTATTTACATACATAAGATAATTCTTTAATTCATCTGAGTTTTTTGTTAAATAACCAAGGATTTGCACCACTCGTCACACAAAAATATTCTTTTAATTTTATTATTTCCTAGTTGGGTATTTACATGATTCATCATAGGGTTGACAGTTCATGTATCAATTTATTATTTTATTTCATCCAAGACTTTAAAGCTAATTTTCTAGTGATTTTTTCCCCTAATCATAAAATTTTTCTTCTTAATTTATTATTTTTGGTTGAGGATTACCCTATTTAACACTGGTTTTATAATTTTATGTTGAGGGTTTGCATATGCCCTCTTTTCAATGAAGTTGTTATGTTTTTTAGGTATATAAACACCTATGAAATATGTAATCTTAAGCTCATTCATGTTAAACGTATACAAAACATTCCTTATTCTCTCAACATCTGTAATTATTATCTTTTTTTTTTTGTAATTTAAACAACTCACATCACATTCATGATAAAACTTTACTAACTTAAGCATCAAAGGTCCTTAAATCTCCATGTAAGACTTCCAGTGTTCATAAGCTTCCAATGTAATTCTTCTTTTTTAACTTTTTAGCCTAGTTACTTATCATTGAAAAAAATAATTTCAGTGGGGTTTGCTAAAAGGCTTGTCTATGGAGCTATTTGTGAGATACTAAATAGAAACCAATTCATCTCCCTTTTCTTTCTAAAACCTTTTTAGTTCTTTCAATAATAGATAACCCAAAAACTCTAAGATATGGGAAGGTTATAGACCTTTTCACCATAAATACACCAGTAACTTTTCTAGATCTCCAAGATCAAGCCTAATAAGTGAGAATACTCATGGAGACTCATTTAATTATATAAAAACTAATCAAGGTTTTTCATCTCCTTTTAGTGTATAAAAACAACTTTAGTTTCTAGAAGAAGTTGGTCAGAATTACATGTAAAAGAGTAAAAGGCAACACCATTATTCTTAAAACCCACTCTCATTATCATACAAAGTGTTCGTATGATGGACACATATAAAAGTTAAAAAAATAAAATAAAGCAACATGTAATCATAATCATAATCATAAGAGCAGTCATCATCATTGTTATTGTTCCTTATCAAGGTCATACTTCGGTAACCTTGATTTGATAAGGCCTTGAAAAGAAGTTAGATTCATGGTTATACATGCCCTTGATATGAAGGTGTATGACCTCCTTTTAGGTGAAGGGTATTCTACTAGGAAAAAAAATAAGTGTTGAACTATAGTCTACCTCGGTATTTTATCTCTATAAATATGAACCTGTACAACTTTGACGGATTCATTGACCCTATGAAGCATATGTAGAATGGATGTAGTATTTTAGAGATGGTCATGCAAGACACTAACACTATATATAAAATCCTTCTAACTATATTTTGTGGATCATCCCAAACATGGTATTATAATTTAGAGTCTAGGTTTATTCTAAACTTTAAGGATCTTTATGCAAAGCTCAAAACCCACTTTAACATAAATATCCTAACTATAAAAAGCTACACCAAACTTTTCACTATTACACAACAAGAGGATGAGGTCACCATAATATACTTGAAGAGATTTAAGAAGAAAATGCTCAAGTTGGAAGGCTTGCTGAAGTTTATGGTTATTAAAGCCTTGATAAAAAAAAAATACATAGGGTCCAGGATCTAGCCATATGGAGAGAGCAATCTGCTCTCCAGAAAAAATGTTCTTAAAGGTCAAGTAGGTTATAAAAATATATATTCTAGTAAAAAAAAGCTTATGTAGTTGATGCGTACCTCCTAATCACATGGTCAAGCAATCTCAACAAAACAAATAACAACTCGAAAAGTTAAAAATTAGGTTTGATAGAACCTTGACCTAGAGGTAAATCTGTACCTAAGAACCAAAGGTATTGGAAAAAGACTTAGACTTAGAGATGACCTTGTATTTAAGAACTCTAAGTATACGAATAACACCACAAAGCTAGTTAATCTTTGATAAGTTACTGTACGATCTTTGTCCCTACAAATAAAAGTTGTTTTGCCATAAACAAACAAAAAGAAACTAATATTTATTCTCTAACTTGCTGACCAAATTTGCAGCTAAAAAAAAATAATATAATGTCCTCTAATAAATCCTAATGGACCCCTTTTGGGTTGTATGTAAAGGAGCCTAAATTAATAATCAACTAACATAAGTCTAATAATGAAATAAACTCGTAAACAATATATAATGAGCCAGAACAAAACCAAATTAAAAGTAATTATTCAACATTAAATAAATCAATAAATAAAATAGGATAATAAAAATAAAATCTCTATGCTAAAATTCCTTAATATAGCCCAAATCTCTAATTTTTGCATATTCTTTCCAAATTTTCAGTTCTGACTTCAAACACGTCGTTCTCTCTCGTCTGGATGAAATATTGGGCCTAATATATATGGTTGGAAATATTGAGATGTATAGTTTTCAGCCCAACTTAAATCACAACAAACATCCACTTGTATCTCCAGATATGTCTCAAACAGTACATAAAATTTTAGTCTGGCAGATTTGACAAAATTTGTCTAATAACTTTGACCCTCTAAACTAGTATTTTTTCGAACTTCGTTTTACCTCAAAATTTACCAAACTATAGTTTCATGTGTCTAGTTTCTCCTTATAAATTTCAGCTCTTTTTGATGTACGGTTTGAAAGATATGTCTGATCTCGTAAAACTGATAAACAGATATTTTAAGGTCAAATTTGAACCTGACTTGGTTTGTATTATCCTCCTCTTCTTTAGAAAGATTCAACCTCGAATGTGTTCATGGAAAACATCTTTTAAGGTCAATAAATCAGTATTGAGCCAAATAATAGAATCATTATCAAAACCAAGAAGAACCTTGTTAGTAAAGAAGGTCCCCTTGATATACAAGCTCTCATTTTCAACCATTTTCTTCTTCTTTAATTTTAGTTGCTCCTCATATATTTGCTTAGGTGTCAAAAATACAAGAGTTATAAGTCTTCTATTCATCTCAAATGAATACTTATTTGTCACTCCATCATGCATAACTCTCTTATCATACTACCATGGTCTACCAAGCAACAAATGACTAGCTTGCATTTGCACAACATCACAATACACTTCATCATAATATTTACCAATAGAAAAAGCAACCAACTACTTATTCACTTTCACTTCACCACCATCATTTAATCATTGTAATTTATAAGGTATGAGATGTTTGGTAATGTGTAAATTCAACTTTCTTACCAATTAAGTACAAGCTACATTAGTATAACTACCACCATCATAATTAAGCTACAAACCATATTATAAACATGACATCTCTTATGGAATTGTTCTAATCATCCACCTTGACATGCATATTCAATGTTCTCCTCACCATAAGTGTCTCACTCTCAACCAGATATTCAACACAAACATCATTAACATCCTCCAATTATGGCATCTTCTTTTCTTCATCCTCGCTATTGATCTCAACCTCATTATAAGCTTTCATAACCATAACTATTTTGTTTAGATATTGTGAAGTAACATGACCAAAGCCCAGATAATAAAAGCATTTAATGTCATAATTACGAGAAGTAGGAGTAACATTGTTACCTTTAACATTAGCTCGAATCATAGCAAGTTTCGTCTCATTGTAGTATTCATTAACACTCTTTGTACCTTAACTTAAACTCTACAACCTTTGATATAATTCTCTATAATAGTGGCTAGGTACAAATCTCTTCCTCATAAGTAATTTTATTCTCATAATTCTTCCTGCAATTTGTCACTAACTAACCATAAATCCTCATTATTCGCGTGATATCATACATTATTTTGTTTATAATAATAATAATAATAATAATAATGATAATAATATTGTCTAATTATTTTCACCTTGATTTATACAAAACCTTTCCTTTAAAATAATTATTTTACCCAATCGAGATGTTTATGCGATTTATCACTAGTTACCATTTAACGTACTGATTTTATTACTTTATTTCATCCAAAATTTAAATTAAATTACTAAGAGTTTTTTTTTATCTCAATTTATAACAATTTGCCTTCTTAATTGTTATTTTTTCCAATTGAGAACTTTCCTATTAACATTAGTTTTCTGATTTTTAGACCGGGATTTTATAAGAATGGTATCAGAATCTTAATGAAAAAAATAATGAGTTTGAAACTCATCACTCTCATTCTTTATTCTAATTAAAATTATTGAATAACATAAGATAGTATGAACATATGCTAGTTTCAAGTTTAAAAAACTTTCAATTAAAAAGATGTGTTGAAAAATAATATAAATCATATATTGAAATAATATAAATCATATGTTGAGTTATTCAACAATTTAAACTTATAAATTGAGTTAATTTTTTTGCATCAAATGCTCCATAATCAAACAAGATTTAAGTGTAACTTGGGCTCAAAGCACTAAGAAAGTAGCATGATCTTCTAGGTGGCTTAATTGGCCCAACTAGCTTTACATCCAACATGCCTAGTTGCTACAAATAAACCATTACATACCAACCTCATTTGGACTTGGGATGGGTATATCTGAATCCAACACCATAGCAATCTTGAAACTTCAAGAAAAATTTGTTTAATTCATTCATACTGGACAAAAACAAAAACATTCCTTATTCTCTCAATATTTATATTTATCATATTCTTCCTACATGCAATTCAATCTTTAAAAGCTATATTTTATATTCAATTTAATTAACTGAATCATTGAAGAGTTCATGAATCTTCATATAAAACTTGTTTTACAGATGAATCCAGTGCAGCTCTTATTCTTCAATGTTTTAACTTAGTTACCTGCAATGACAGGAGCAAAACTTCAAATGAAATTTGATTCAAGCCTGGTCACAATCGTAGTGGACAAATCCATGTCCAATGAAATACCAAGAGAGGGACCCTATCTCATAGGCTAAGAGAGGGTTATCTCTCAAAGAGTCGACAGAAAAGTAGATGGGTATCCATGGCCACCAGCTCAGCGCATGCTCAAGGACGAGGCATTCTCAATGGCCACCGCCGCGGCCTCTTCCCAATGCAAGATGATGAGCGTTAGATCGAGTGCTAATGTAAGGTTTAGGCCCGGTCTGTTTTTAATTATTGAATAAAAAAGAGATTCGAGAGGGAGAGACGAGAGAAATGCCAACATTCAACATTCAACAAGTAACCTCTTACGGTGGCATCTGAATAGATGAAAGGCTGTATCTTTGCTCAAGTAAATAGATTCCTATGGACTTTTTAATAACTTTCAGTCTTCGTGAGTAATTCAGAAAGAAGAAGGTGAAATTTTTTAAAGTATGTAAATGCGGTCGAATTGAGGAGCTTTCACAACACATCAATGGCGGAGAAAAACCCAAAATGCAACTCCATTCAACCCCCAAGAGAACATGGCAATCAATGGCGAGATTAAATGTTTCTTGAAAGAGAATTTTAAATGACAAAACCAGATATCATTGAGAATTCAAGAACACAAATTGATATGACAAGCTAAAATAAAACAAGGAAAAAAAAAGCTTGGTGCGTACACAATTCATAACCAAAACAAGAATGCCTACAAATCAAGCAAATTAGCAACAAGCACCATCTCCCGTTAAAAACATATAGAGAAGTTCCAACACTAGTTTGCAGTAAAGCACCTTCACTGTTCATCACCAGTTTTAGGTGCTGCTTCTTTGATCTCATCAGCAGCATCATCCTGAATCAGAACAGAATATTCCAATTGTGAATTCGAGTATGGAAACAAATGGAACAAAAAGAATTAAGAACAGAGCCCATTACCTGCATGTCAGATGTCCAAAGAGTAAGATTATCACGAAGAAGTTGCATGATCAAAGTGCTGTCCTTGTATGACTCCTCGCCCAATGTATCCAGCTCAGCAATTGCCTCATCAAAAGCCTGATAAATTCGAGAGAAAACTATCAACCTAAGCAAAATATAAATTCGAATATATAGCAAAAAATGGTTTAAAAATTAGCAGAGCAAAGTCAGTTTTATATAGGTTGAGGTACTTCTTTCAGTTATGGAAAACAGGATAAAATCTCAAGCAACAATAGGCTTAAATCTAACAACCCCAGTTTGAAGCTTAATCACATGCTAATCTGGTCAGGAATGTTGAATTCCAAAAGCAAAACCAGCGGTATTAAAACCCAACATCAAAGTTTCTGTCAAAGATCTCATCAACCACACAGGAAGGTAATGCAACAACATTCACAGATCAATTTTCTTAATTTGTTTACATTACGTTGTCTGCCATGGCAACCACCTAGAAGACAGAACAAACGCAAAGATAAAAACTAAAAGGCAAACCTGTTTGGCAAGATTGCAAGCACGATCTGGAGAGTTGAGAATCTCATAGTAAAACACTGAGAAGTTAAGAGCCAATCCGAGACGGATTGGGTGAGTGGGAGCCAGTTCTGCATTTGCGATATCCTGCAATCACAAATCCAAATATTCAAAACAGCAAGCTAATCAGAGGAGGAATACAGAGTAGAATTACAATTGTACAAAATTCACCATGCTGCCATTAACGGATGTTAAATCTATGGGCAAAAGATAAAAAAGATTAAATCAACGTTAACCCAAAAAAAGGCCAATCAATGCTGTCTAGCTAACAAATCGACAGCGTAAGGAGTACTCACAATAAATGTTACGCAAAAGAGCAAATTGAATTAAAAAAAAAAGTAGTCTATAAAATAGATAATAAAAACAAATGGGCATCGAAACTTAACAAATCTAAAATGAAAAGTCGTAAGCGTAAGATCTGAGGAAAAAAAAACCTGAGCAGATTTGTAAGCAGTGAGAGTACTCTCAGCAGCCTCTTTCCTTTCCGCACCAGTTTTAAACTCAGCCAAATACCTGTGATAATCCCCCTTCATCTTCAAATAAAACACCTTCGAATCACCAGAAGAAGCCGTTGGAATCAACCTGGTGTCGAGCAACTTCAAGATCCCGTCACAGATCGAAGACAGTTCGGTCTCAATCTTAGCTCTATAGTCACGGATCACAGACACGTGGTCTTCGTTACCACGACTCTCCTCTTTCTGCTCGATCGAGGAAATAATCCTCCAAGAAGCACGTCTAGCTCCGATCACGTTTTTGTAAGCCACAGAGAGGAGGTTTCTCTCTTCTACGGTGAGTTCCTCGTTGTCGATGGAGGCGGAGACTTTCTCCATGTACTCCACCATTTCTTCATACCGTTCGGCTTGCTCGGCGAGTTTCGCCATGTAGACATTTTCCTCGCGAGCAGATGGTGTGGCTGCCATTGTTTTGGTTTTTTTCGAAAGTGAGAAGATTGAGGGGGGGAGAGATGTGGTTTTCTGGAAAGCGGAGAGGGGGAGGGGGGAGGTTAGCTTATGTGATGTTATTTGAGAGGGAAAAGGGGGGGCGATTTTTGGGGTAGTGCGTGCTGTGGCGTTGATTGCGTTGGTGAAGATGGATGGGGGGTTTGGGGGATGGGATGTGGACCGTTGGATCATTAAAGAAGAGGGCTGTTTGGCTGGCCTGGGACACGAGGGATTTTAATAAATACAAGTGGTTTTTAAAGTGTTTTTCTTTCTTTCTTTCCCCTTTTTTTTTACAAGGAAACAAACAAAGGATAGGGGACGTTTGAATTTTTAAAAGAAGTAGGAATATGAGGTTCTGATGCTTGTTTGACTATCGAGATTGAGGAATGTTGAAGACTTGAGGTGCTGGAATCTTAGTTGGGCTTGGCCTAATATTTTACGCCTATAATTTCAGAAAGCTATAAAATTGGGCGCCGGCAACATTTAAAGCCCAACAAATCTCACGGTTATTGTTTATTACTCAACCACTTTTTTTAAAAAAACAAAAAAAACAGGTGACCTTTTAAGATTTTATTTTACGATGTTTTACTATTTCATATAAATAGTAAAGCAACTTGATATATTTTTTAATTATTTATAATAAATCTCAGTAGTAGCTTAGTCGGTTTATAAGTTAAGAATCATATGTTTGAGTATATATATATATTTTTAATTATTTTGTAATAAATCTCAGTAGCAGCTTAGTCGGTTTATAAGTTAAGGATCATATGTTTGAGTATATATATATATATTTTTAATTATTTTGTAATAAATCTCAATTGTATTTTAGTTGATTTATAAGTTAAGGATTGTAGGTTTGAGTGCTAGGGGCACACATATATTTTAAATTTTGATAGATGACCTATTATTTTTCATTTTTCTAAAATAAATAAGGGGCAAACCTTTTAATAAAAAAAATAACATATCATGTCTGTCATCCACCTTTTTAATAAAGAAAAAAATAAAACATAGTTAAACATGTGGGCCTAACCTACTATGCACGTGTGGGTCATGTGTTGGGTTTGGCTCTTTGCTGGGTTTTTTTTTCTTTAGTATTTTTTACATTTCAAAAATTTTTCACTTATTCTTCTATTTTGACATGTATATTTAATACCATTATAGATTTTATATGGATTTTAATAATTTTTTAAATTCTTATGTATCTGATCTAAAAATAATAATATTAATAATAAATTATTTATGAAAAGTCGATTGACGGATATTTATTATTTAAAAATATCTAAATAGATTTGGAATATGAATTTTTCACACTTGTGATTGTTTTAACTTTTAATCACTCAATATATAGACATACTATTTTGATATATTTTTATTAACTTGCTTTAACAATTATTTTTGTTGACTAAGATATACAAGAGATTCATTGATAGGAAAATTTATCTTTAAAAAAAAGAAATTCAAAACGACTATATTTACGAGTTTAACGACAATATCAAAGCATTTTCTATGACTTGAAAACTTTTTTTACGTTTAAAAAATTTTGTCCCCTCACAACGTGACATTAGCATATAAACTAGTCTTGAGACAGAGGGTTTGAACACACTAGAGATAAAAATATGTTTGTTTAAGAGACAAAGATAAAGAAATAAAAATAAATTTATCTTTAGAATAATTTTAGAGTAAATTTTTATACTTAAAAAACAGAAGGTATAAAGGAGACATGTCTCCGAAAATAATATTTTTTTATTTTTTATTTTTTATTCCAAAATAATTATTATCATAATTTTAAAACCCAACTCGAGGGTCGATCTAAGACAAAGCTCGGGTGGTTGTTGCTATTTCTATTATTGATGGCGGCTTGTTGTTGCTACCGTGGTGGTTATTGTCACTACTTGTTAAGAAAGGATCGATAATATCCTAATGTTTACGTAATGGGTTAGGAAACAAATATGTAAACATGTGTTGTCAAGTATATTTATTCCTATTGTAATTCATATTCCTAATATAGCTAAGCATAATTATAGGAAAACACTTGTATATAAGTGGCAGTAACTCATTCAATGAAAGGCAATTTTCTAGCAAATCTTTTCCTTTCCTGTTTTACATGGTATCAGAGCTGGTAACCTATCTCTCTGCCTCTGCCTCTATTTCTTGCCTCAATTTTCTGCCAGTTGTCCAATATCATAGAGCATGAGCAATTTTCTAAGGAAGGCAAGAACAATGTCTTCGACTTTTTTCTCTCTACCATTTTGATCATCCAGGATCGGTGCTTGTTTCCAAGCCTCTCAACAACGATAATTACTCTACCTGGTGCAGATCTATGACCATCTTTTTAAACGCTAAAAATAAGTTGGGATTTATAGATGGTACAATATAAATGTCGTCTGCCAAAAGCTAACCTGACGATCATGCTTCGTGGAAAAGATGCAATAACATGATTCTATCATGGATTCTCAATTCAATTATACCAGAACTTGCAAACAGTGTTATATATTCAACTACAACCCTGGAAGTTTGGGAGGACCTTCGAGATCGTTTTTCTCAGAGCAATGCCCCTCGTATCTTTCAGATTGAGAGGGACATCATTTATACTTCCCAAGTTCAGATGACAGTTGTGACCTATTATACAAAGCTGAAAAGATAGTGGGATGAATTGGGTTCCTATAGCGGAACTGTTTGCTCTTGTGGGGTAGATCATAAGCGACGACAGTTGATGCAATTTCTCATGGGACTAAATGACTCTTACAAGGCAATTCGATGACAGATCCTATTGCTAAATCCTTTACCTGATGTTTGCCAGACATATCCCTTCATCATTTATGAAGAGAAGTAACACAGCTTAGGTGATATGCATAAGACAACAAAAATTACAGCCATGACAGTTCAACGAGATGAACTCATAGCTCTGGCAATTCAATCAGGACAAGGTGCTTCCTCCCGCTCCAACTTTTTTAACCGTAAGCCACTATATTGCTTATATTGTGATAATGATCATCATGTACGAGATACATGTTGGAAACTGCATGGTTATCCACCAGGCCATCCAAAACATAGAGCCAGCCGTTTCAACCGCCAAGACAGTTGTCCTCATTACAACAAGTCTGCCCAGCTTTCAGCCAATTATGTTAAGGAAGGTCCCACAATGCAAGAGATGTAATCGGTGATGAATGAATTCTCTAATTTACAGTTTCAACATATATTGTCTATTATGAACAATAAAGGGACAGATCAAACCTCTAATCCTCAGGCTAATGCTGCTGTTACTTCTCCAGGTTTGTTACAAGCACCATTAAGACTACATCGATTGATTCTCAACAGTAGTGCAACTAACCATATCACTTCTTCTTCGAATTTGCTTGTCAATAGTCGTCAAAACTCTATTTTACCAACAGTTATTATGCCAAGTGGAGAACAAGCTCCAATTGCGTCAACCAAGACTTTACCTTTGAACTCTATTATTTCTCTAAAAAATATACTTGGTGTGCCATGTTTTAAGGTGGATTTGATGTTTATAAATCGAGTTACAAGAGGTCTCAATTGTTCAATAACCTTTTTTTCCTTATTGGTGTATTTTACAAGACTTGGCAATGAAGACAATGATTGGTTTAGGTAAACAATGAGGTGGACTTTATTACTTGGTTGTATTAGCATCAATAACACCAACACCAAAATTCCAACCCTCTGTTGTCGTTGCTACCTGATCATCTTGTTCTTAAGTCATCTCCTCCACCGAGTTGTGGCATCGCCAATTAAGGCATTTATCTTCCTCTATATTAAATTTTATGGCAAAAGGTTTACTCAATTTCTCTTTTAAAATCAAAGATGCTTGTGATATTTGTACACTTTCAAAACAATGTCGACTTACTTTCTCTGCTAGTTCAATTTCCTCTATTCGACCGTTTAAATTAATTCATTGTGATATTTGAGGCCCTTATAAAATTTCTTATCTTTCCGGTGCTAAATACTTTTTGACAATTGTGGATGATTATTCTAGATTTACATGAGTATTCTTTATGCATCACAAACATGAAACAAAAAATTTATTTACAATTTTTTTTCCTTTATCAAAACCCAATTTAATGCATCCATCACAAATATTCGCGTTGATAATGGAGGGGAATTTTTTGCGACAAAATGGCACCACTTATCAACACTTTTGTGTTTATACACCCCAACAAAATAGGGTTATAGAGCGTAAACATTGTCATATCCTTGAGTCTGCCCGTGCCCTTCATTTTCAAGCTAATCTCCCTTTGCATTTATTTATTTCTTTTCATCCTGAGTTTTCATTTCTCGTGAAGGTCTCATTACCTATAGTTTTACATTTATGCGGAAGTGTACATCAATGAACTCAAATTTAAATAAAGATCATAATATCTTTAAAATGCCTAATAATAAATAAAATATAAATAAACTAATAGCCCAACTAATTTAAATAAGACTAAAGTCTTTTTTGTAATATGTTGACAAAATCAAAACCCAACTTCAAACACATGGTTCTTTTTCATTTAATTAATTAGAAGGCATAGCACATATATCTTTGGAAAGCTATGGGTGTCTACTCTTCAATGCAACTGGAATCATATTAAATATTTTTTTTAGCTCCAATTATGACAAAAACAACAGTGAAATGTTAAAACTAGCATATTTGAATTTTCTTATTTCAATTTTTTTGTAATAACTGAATGTCTATGTAGAAACACCTTTTAAACATGAATTAAATTTTAAAAAAAAAGACTTGTACTTTATTATTTAATATATTCTTGAAATTCACCTTATCTCATGTGTCTTGAAAAAGCCCATTAAAGTCTCTTTAAATTTCTTAGTTCTAAGTCTTATCACTAGACCAACTAGAATCTTTAATGAATCTTTTAATATTACTTAGATCACATCACGTGTCCAATCATAACTTCTATATTCTCTTAAATATAACCAATCCCTTACTTGAATTTACGAAATTAATATATACTTTAAAATTTTTAGTTTCCTTTAAAAACTAAATGGCCATTTTTTTTTCCAACAAAATCTTCCAATGGACATTTCACATAGCCCTGCTCACATCTCCTGTAGGGACAATTATAAAACACCTTAATGATTTTTATTTTTAGAAAAAACCTTAAAAAAGTCTCCCCACTCTAGTCTTAAATAAGTTCCCCAAAAATATTTAATTAAGGGGTCTCTAGAATATTTTATTATAATTCAATCAAAATATTTTACTACATTTTAATAAAAAATTAAATAATATAATTTCTTACTGGAAATAGTATAATTTGGAGAATTCATGAAAGAACATGGACGAAAAGATTGAATTGGAAATTTTTGAAACATTAAATAAAACTTTTGGAGAGTCAAATCAAGAAACTGTATAGTTGGGGAAGTTTTTTTTCCTTAATTATCATTTTTCGAGGTTTGTCCCTTTTCACTGTACCAAAGACTGGACCTTTCGTTGCGCCAGGCCACTCTAAAGTTTGAAATCTTCAGCCGAAACAAAAGGCACGTGGGGCACTAGGTTTTTGTTTGTAAGCGAATCTTACCTTCCAAATGTTTTTTTAGATGTTTTTAAAAGATGGTGGGTCCATGGTTTTTGGGCAATGCTTTTCTCCTCGCGAAACAGAATTTTTGCAGCTCTTCCACCGGGACCACATCCGCACCGCCTGTCTCTCAGTTTATCACTCCCTTTCGTTGTGGTTTCTTCTCAAAACTCAAAGTAAACTAAAACCAAAGCTATATCCATACCTTACCATTCTTTCCACGTGTCAACTCTTTTCCCTGTCTCTCAGTGCAGTCAACACATTGGCTTTAGCTGTTGAGATGTATTTGCATTGTAATTCAATTGTATTTTTAATTTTTTTTAATTTTTATTTTTTTTCAATTATTTTAACATGTTAATATTAAAACTAAATTTTAAAAAATAAAAAAAATATTTTTTAAAGCATTTTCTAGTAAAAAATACTTTAAAAAACAATTTTTACAACACTCTCAAATATGTTTTTACTAGATTGGTCGCCGACACAATACGGGACCAAATTATTTTTCAATATAAAAAAATGCATAGATAACGACAATGATTTTAAAGAAGAGAAATCCGATAATCAAGTTATTGACTCTATTGGATTCAATAACATCAGTTAATTCAATAGTATAATAACAAACAGGCAAATCACTTGAGCAAGTTTTGGGAAGGTCATCTGGAGTGGTAGAATTATCAGTTTTTCCTTTTCTAGCTCTATTCCTTCAATTTTTGTCATTCTTGCCTCCTTCTTGATCCTGGTAACTTGCCTACATTCATCCTTCTTGGGATTATATCTGACCTCAAATCTTTGGTTAGCAAATTTTAGTTTCATAAAATTAACTTGTTCTAACATTCCGATGTCAGGATCAAATTGGAAAGGACTCCCATGTTTATAGAAGCAATTAACTATCATTCTTGTTGTTTTTGAAATATTTGGCCCTGTTAGCACTGTATTCTTAGAAAGTCACTTAACATTCACAATTTTAAAAGCATGAATATTCTTATCCCTATAATTCTCGATGAATGGTACAACTATATTCCTTATAATAGAAATTGTTTCTTCATCCTTGACAGTTACTAACATCTCATTCATGATGTATTTCAAGCACTGATGTAATGAGAAAGCTACCACTCCGGCCACGTAGATCCAAGATCTTCCTAATAATATACTATAGAAAGGATGGATATTCATCACTTGTAGTTTCACTAAGAATACTGGCGGCCCCATATATAGCTCCACTTCCAAAGTCTGGTTATATGTCTTGGCATGCCATCATACACCTTCACCATTATCTTATTTGGCCTTATATGCAATTCATCAACAATCATCTCGCTTAGTATATGTCTTGGAAACATATTCAATGTTGAGCCATTATCGACCAACACCTTGCCTATCAATACATCTTTGCATCATACGATAATGTACAATGGTTTATTATGTTCAGTACCAATGAGGTCCAACTCACCTTCAGTAAAATATAGATAACTTGAGGCATGGATTTTGCCTACTAGGTGCTCCATAGTCTCCTAGTTGATTTATTGACACATATATGCCCCGTTTAACACCTTTTATAAAGCTTCCCGATGTGGTTGAAAAAATGGTGTTGGTTATATGTTTTGGAAGGAATACCCGTAGTTATATGTTATGAAAAGGCATTGTATTTTCCATTACATGCCACTGTAGGTCTGTACAAAATCAATTTAGGCAATCCATCAGCAGTAAACTATAATAGACAAACTTTCTTGTTCTGGCTAGGTTCATCTATTACGGGCACCTCTCTACTTGTTGCCCTCTTAATTCTGAAAGTTCCTTAAGTCAGCATTCGTATCACCTCATTGTGGAATTGTTCATATTGGTTGATCATATGACATTCTTTTTTATGATACTTACCGAAATCCCTGCTTGTGAACCCGTCTTCACAATTACCTTTTTTGTATCCAGTTACTACCAATTTTTATAAATCCTATCTAGCTACCTTTAAGCTCCTCGGACTTTCAATCTCTAATGCATTTACAATTCTGCTGCTTATAACATGATTAGGTAAAGGATATATATTTGGAGTCTTCTCAAATGTTTTCCATTCGGTTTTAATTAACTTCGTAAGCTTGTTTTTTGAAGGCATTACAGGTGTTAATGTTTATGTCCTGCAACGCCGACGTGATACTAACAAGTGAGTTCTAGCTTGTACCAGTTAGGATAGGGTGGCTATAGTGGTCCGAGTGGTATTGAAGCTACCTGTCCAATACTTAGTAGTTTTTGTACATCTCGCTCAAGGGTAAAGATGACGGGGGTAGTTGTTCTTGGGTTATTTAACAGTTTCTTTTAAGTTGGTTTTTAGCTTGATTATTTTGGGTTTCAGGCTTTTTAATGGGAAAAGGCAAGTTTAAGTTGATGTTGGCTATTTGGAATGTAAGGGTTTGAGTGCTATAATTTTAGAAACTTTTTTCTTGCCTTTATAGCTTGCCTCGATATGATGAACATCCTTCTTCTTCCCTCCAAAGCCCCTTTTCTCAGTTGGTGAGGGGATTCTACCAATCCTTATCCTTTACTTTATATGTTCAGCCATGGCTACAGTGTTAGTGTATTTTCGTGTTGAACTACTATAGTGTCAGTATATTATTGTGTTAAACTACCTATCATACGCTCATAGTATGACGCATTGAGCATATTTGCAAATAAGGTGCCTATCTCTTTATCTAAAAATAGAGGATATACTTGTCCAGCCAGATCCCTCAATCATTGAGTGTACTCTCACATGGTTTCATTGTCTTCTTTTTCTAGAATAGACATACTTGATTTATTAGGGGCAATTTCCATATTGTACTTATACTACTTGATGAAAGCATTTACGAGGTCTTTTCATCCCTAAATCTTTGTATTGTTTAGTCTCATACACCAGCTTAGTGTTGCCTCACTCAAATTATCTTGAAAAAAATGCATTAGTAATTTTTTTTTATCATGCATGACTTCAGCCATTTTATTGCAATAAAACTTGAGGTGAGTGGCAGGACATTGAGTTCCAATGTACTTTATGAAATTGGGGTACACAAAACTTTCTTGGTACAATCATGTTTGGAACTAGACACATCTCTATGGCTTGTACAAGATACATGTCCACTCCTTTGATAACTCTTACTCTCGCTTCCAATGCTGCTATCTAATCATAATCAACATGTTTAAAGGATTTTGTCATATGGGCTTCATTGGTGAATCCACCCACAGCAGTCGAGGCAAGTGTAAGTATAGTTAACTGCACAAATGTTGTCTTATAGTAGGGTTCCTGACTTTGGCCACCCATTTTTTCTTCAGGCTGATTTATTGCTTGACTCTAAAAAAAGTCACGGGCTAAGTGGGAGGGCCTTCACCTGAGATTTTTTTTAGCATTTCTTTGAGCAAGCTAATGATACAGGCCATATTAATCTCTAAAGAGTCCAACTCTTTTTGGAAGTAAGCAGCATTATGGGCATGTTCCTTGTCTTCCATGTTTCTTTGTCAAAGTTTAGTGTTATGGATTCTGGGGATTTAGACTTTACAGGGACCTATATTTCAACTTGAATATGCACACATAAAAACCCCAAAGCATGAATACACGTGTGCTTATGGATGTAAGTGTATGTACATGTACATCAAATATGGATTAACATATTCAAAAAGCTAATCCATGACTTCCTTGTTGAATACATGCAAAATTCGTAGTCTGACAAATCCAAGGAGATCTCTCCAAGTCCTTGTCTTAGTTGAGTTTCATACACATTGAAAAAACATGACAAAAAAATAGGTCTGAGCCCTTTTCATTCAATAAAAACAAATAATTCTTACAAAGAGTTCTTACATACAAGGATAAGACTCCTATACATCTCTACTAATTTTTAAAAGGCATCCCCCTTTTGCTACTTTTCTAATAAAAGCTAAAACCTTATTCAAATACTCCTCATATTTACTAGCACTATTATGGATCAGATAGGCCTTCACTTGCAGTTCATTTTCTCTTCGAGCCACCCTATCAATCAACTTGTTTGTCTTCTCAATATTGAAATGGAACACAATATTGTCTTAAAAAAACTTATTGTTTCTTATAGCTAATGACTCATTGTTCCTATCCAGCACCTGAACTATCTTTTCAAGCTGCTCTAAAGTTCTTCTCATTCAATGTCAAACTCAACTATCTTTGTTTTCATCTGTAGATTGAATTTGCTGATGTGATCTTGCCATTATTTGAATTTCTATTTTACCTCACTCAGCTCTTCATCAGCTTTTTGATACTGGTCTTTCAGCTTATTCAATTCTTTCTCCCAGGTTTCTAGTTTAGACTAGACTATGGAGACTCAATCTCTTAGGGCATTTACTTTATCCTTGTACTCTTTCATGTTTAATCGACTACCTTTCTAGCTTCTCTTCCATCATCAACTTGGGTTTTATACTAAGCCCTTAAGCTTCTTTCTTCCTCAATGTTGAAACTAGCCAACCTGTTCTTTTTTTTTTCTCAGCTTTCAACCTTTTTCTAATACTGTCTCTTTCCTTTTTAAAAGAAGAAATCAGTTCTTTATCAATATTTTCTTTACCTTTGGAGACCTTTTTTAAAGCAACTAGTTCTTTTTCTAGCATCACATGCTTGTTCACCAGTTCGTCGTACTTGGCCATTCTTTCCTTCAACTACTCCTAGATTTCCTATGTAATTTCTTCATACTTCTTGGTCATGCCTTACCATTCACTAATCATCTCTTGATCACTATTTCCCCCAATTCCAAATCTTGTATTAGTGAGGCTATTTGTTTATCATTTTCTCTCAATTGCTGGTTCAAAAGGACGTTCATATTTTCTTCTTCAAGTAGCTAGTTTTTTAAGAACTTCTCCTGACTCTTACTGTAACTTAACTTAATTCTTAAATTATCCAACCTATTTTGTAGTTCCTTTTCATTGCTAACCCTTTTTCTCTTAGGTTTCTCGATGACAGATGGTCCAACTTTTCTAACCACCATTAGTCTTTATATTCCCAAGCCTCCAAGTACCCCGGATAACCCATTATTTCCCAAAATTGAATAATTAAGACTAACTAAGAATTCTTCATGTTTATCTTTATAGATCAGGACACTGCTTTCAATCATGTCTGATAGCATCTAATTCAACCAAAGAATCAAAATTCTTAAATAACTTAGTATACTTGGTTAAATCCCAAGTCCTTAGCACTTGTTAAACCCAATCAGTTGGACCTATGCTTTATCTCTGCAATTCATGATATAAAAAGAAATTCTCTACCCAAGGGCCTTTCCATATAAAATTAGTATGAGGGATAGCCTAGTATTTTTCTACCCATGCCTTTTCATCCAAGTTATTCTAATTCTTACTCATAATCAATTTAAAGAGCCTCATGTTGAACAACTAAAAATTATTAAAAACTTCTCTTTATGTTTCTAAATGACTCATTATCCATATGAACAACAAGGGAATGCAACATTTAGAGACATGAAAGTTTCAGCCAAGACAATTATAGTAGGGCTTTTCCTTGTTTGTTCATATTCAACAAAGGCATTAACGAGTTCAACACTAATGATCCCAATAATTTCTAAAGGAAATAGGACCAAACCAAAGATGGAAAAACGACTACTTGGTATCTTTCTTCTCCTAAATTTCCCTCATCTTTATTCACCTTCAACTTAGTTTCAATAAGCTTTCACTTAAACCCCCTATTAGTCGTCCTATATTGGTTAACTTTGTCTAAGTGCAACAATTTGGTGACTTCGGTAGTCATATCCCCAATTCTTTGTTTAAAGTACAACTTGCGAGGTTCGTTGGAGAAATTTAAGATTTGAGTATATTCCTTGATAGTAGGGGTCAGGTCGATATCCCTAAAAGGTGAAGCATCTACAACCTGAGTCCCAAAAATACAACAGGGCCTTAACTGTAGAAATCTATTATAGAAGCCTCATTATATAAGCAATTCTCGAATAGCTTATCTTAAAAAAGGTCTCGTCCACATACCTCAAAACTCACATAGGTTTGTCCATTTTATTCACAGAGCAATGTACTTTAGTCATGTACGGTAATTTCCCTACCTTGGTCATTGGGTAGTCCTCCTCAACTAATTATGTCATCTTGGATTTTTGCCCATATTTAGAAAAGGTCATGAAAGTTATGGTTTTAGCTTGGATAAATATTGCAGAGTTCAAGATTTTTTATCAAGTCTGCCTTGATGCAAAATGAATTATTATAGAGTCGACATCCTGAGGGCAAGTTCTAACCACTATATAAAGGGTAAGTTTATTACCTGGTCTTAAAAGGGTCTATAATTTTTCTAGTGACCGCCTCTTGTAAATGCAATATGGGGGTTTATAAGAAATGGTTAAGATAAAGTGTGATCGTTATTATCGAGTAAACTCTAAGCTCATAGTTAAGTGTTTCATGAATCTGAACTTGAATGAAAGTCATAAGGCTAACTGCTACTCCCCTACCTAACTTAGAATTGGGTTTATTCTCTCAAAATTAAAATGCATGAAGGTATTAATCCATATCCGATGTACTTATGAATGAGCAGTTAGTATAAAAAATGTATGCTAAAATTAAATTACACAAACCAATAAAATAAGGCACAACAAATAAACAATTAACAAAGCTTAGTCCAACCAGAGTGTCTCTAGTGGTGTCGTCATCCTGTCATGGCGTGCATGATGTTGAATGATGGATCTGCTTTTTGGATTGAAAAAGTTTTAGGATTAATCATAAAGAAGGAGTCACCACCTAGTAGCATAGTCACTAAGAAACCTAATGGTCTAAAAAGTTCTGGGTAAAGGGACTAGTTGTGCAAGGAAAAGACACATCACCTCAGTGCACCTTACCTATGGTAAATTGTATTGTTGATTAATTGTTTTTCTAGGTTATGTTCATAATTATTGGTCTATCTAAGGTTCAAGATAGATCTTTCTTTGGTAAATGAAAAATGTCTTGAGGTCGTGTTTGGCAAACATGCCTTAATGACCAAAAAGAGGGATTTTCCTTAACATGCCCTTAAGGTTGGTTCGGCTTAGCCCAACCATATGGGTTTGGCTTACTGGGCCCAAGGTAAGGTGCAAGCCCACGTATACAAGTTGAACCTAAGCCTAGCCAAACCCAATTTTTTTGGGTGGATAGACGACCCAAAAGCCTTTTTCTAGATGGGACTTAGACCAACCATGTTGATTTCAACTTGGTCCTTAATCTCATATATTTTTAATTTCAACCTCAATTGATCTTTAAACTTTTAATTTCTTCAATATCACTTCTATTTTCAACCAAAATTGGTCCCCAAATTCACGTGCTCAAACTTTAGCTCTTGATTGACCTTCAAACTTTGATTTTTTTGCAATTTCGCCCTTAATTTCATCCGATTGAGATTGTGAAAAATAAATTTGATCTTCTAAAATTTCAATCTTCTCAATTAAGCTAGAATTAGGCTTCTAAATTTATTTTTTCATCAATTAAATCCTTAATAAAATTAATTTGATCTATTAAAAGTCTAATTAAGTCCTTGCACTTAATTAATTCTTTTAATTTTTACCTAAATTAATTATTAAACTTAATTAAATCCTTAATTAGGCTTGTGGTTAAATCAAATTAGCTTATTAAAAATTTAATTAATTTCTCAAACTTAATTTTTATGCAGATTTGTTTGATATCCATTTAAATTAACCTTGAATCTACATTGTTCTTCACATTCGGGTCCATTAAGGGTGCAATTGAGCTTCCAAATTTGCACTTAAATCCCTCTTCATCCTATCCTTGCCAATCAAGCTACATGTACTCCTTCATTTTTTGTTTTTTCATTTTTTATTTTCATTTTTTTGTTTATTTTATTTTATTTAATTTTTTTTTAAGGAAAAAGATGATTTTGGGGGAAACTCAAAATTGGGTTATGACAAGGACCAAATCTGACAAAATAATAAAATGAAATAAAATATTAAGGGATGTAGTTGAAAAAATAATTTAATTAAGAAAATGATTAAGGATTAAAAAAAAGCATAATAAAAAAATGAGGACTAAATCTAATAAGAAAAAATCAAAGGATCATGAAATTGAAAGAAATTCTAATACCATGAATTGTTTAAAATTAAACAAGTAACAATAAAAAAGAGAGAGGAAAAAGAACAAGGAAATAAATTAAATAAACAACTATGGAATTGGAGAGAAATGATTGATAGAATTGTATAATAAGTAAAATTGTTAAGGGTTGAGAATAAAAGGCTAATAACTCAACCAAATACTAAATTGAAAGGTTAGAAAAAAGAGACTAAATGACTTGAATATAAATGATTAAGGGACCAAAATAAACACACACAAAAAAAGAAGTTAGCTCTCTCTTAAGGGAGAGGCTGATGGCTAGAAAAAGAGAAAAAAACCTTATTCTCTTTATCCTCACTGGAGCTACACTACCAAATCAACCATCCATGTCACCCTTACACCCCTAAAGAAAGAAAAACAATGAGAGGAAAGGATTGGAAACACAAGATGAATACATGAGCTTCTACAAAGAAGAGATGAAAGGTTTGTTAAACCTAATAGAATAAGAAAAAGAAAATGAGTAAGAAGAAAAAGAAGGAGAAAACTTGAGAGGGGATCTAAAAGGAGCTAAAACACAAACTAAAGTGTTTTAGACACCTTTTAAATAGAAATTATAAGTTAATTTCTAAAACTTTTGATTTCTCTTTAATTAGGGTTCTTAGACTATTTTAGGGGAAATGATAAAAACTTGCATGTTTAGGTAAAATTGAGAGAAAATGGCTTAGAAGTATAACATTTTATCTATAATTGGTGAAGAATTGAAGGTAAAACCTAACCCTACCCATTCAGCCAATAAGAGAAAAGTGAAGAAGAAGATTGGTTCATATGTGTTTAAGTGTGTTGTTAATGATTTAACCCTTTACTCTTTATTTTGATGATCATTGAATGTCAAGAAAAGCTTACCATGAACTCATATTTTATTGTTATATATATAACAAGAAAATACTTTTGACTAAGATATATGTGTATATATCAAGATGAGTATGGAATTACTGTAGAGAAATAGTTTGACTAAGATACAAACTAAAAGCCTTTTTATGAATCAGGAGGGATGACGAGAATCATATCTTCTTTTGGAGGAGGCCGAAACACAGGAGGGGTAGGTAGATGTCTTATCCCTTTGTGTCTATCTTTTGTTAAATTACTTATATTGTTTAGATATTATAAATTGCATAGAATGATATTGTTGAATTGATGTTAATAAAAATAAAAATTGATAATGTGGGAAATGAAGATTTTGATTGGATGATTCAAGGTTGTGTTTAGATTAGTAAATGCTAATAGCATCCATTCGGATAGTTGACATTGTGTTAGATTGGTGAATGTCAATGGTATCTATTTCAAATAGCCAAAATTGTGGTAGATTAGCAAATGCTAATGGCACTCATCTCGAATAGCCGAAATTGTGTTAGATTGATGAATGTCAATAATATCCATTTTGAATAGCTAAGATTGTGTTAAATTGATGAATGTCAATGGTATGCATTTTGAAAAAACGAGATAGTGTTAGATTTTGAAAAAACGAGATAGTGTTAGATTGATGAATGTCAATGGTATCTATTTCAGGTAGTTAGGATTGTGTTAGATTGGTGAATGCCAATAATATCCATTTTAGATTGATGACATGTATATACTTATGGATTTAAATTAATTGGTCATGTGATATACATCCAAATGAGTCATAAGGTTGATTTGAATTGAATACAGAAAAGAAAGGTTAGGATACTTTTAAATGAAATATTAGCATTAAATATTTTAATGAATTAACCTTATTACCTTCATCTAAATCTGATTTATTTCGTAACAGGACCTTCCCATGCATAGGACACTTCATAGAATCTTAGTGTGGTGTTTAATTTGAAATGTAAAAACACTTATGTAATAGAATTGTAATTTCTATTACCTGAACTAATGATGTAATGTAGTGATAAATTAGGACTATGATCTTAACTACTACCTGGAAAGTGACATAACCTTTTGTGTACGAACTTATCTTATGATCTTAATGTGTATTTAATTAATGATGCACTCAATTTCAGGATTTTATGTAAATTAAAAAACCTTGTCTTCAATTTCGATTGATTGCCAATTTTAATTCCTTACTATATATGTTATATATTTTATGCCTATTAATTTATTTTTTTTAGATTAATGTAGGTGTCCGGGTCAGCTTGTGCGCACCTCGACTAATCTCACGGGCTCTAAAATTAACGATCATGTAAACCTCCAGTGACTATCATATTAATAATTATAGGACTCGAACTTAAGATTATAGAGAAAGCAAATCTCTTGATCTCTTAACTATCTAGTACCACATTAGTATTAAATTTGAATCAAGATCAAATATCCCTGAAAGATTGAATGAGGTTGATGTTGAATTTCATGTTAATGGTCATTGAAAGGAGAGCATATATTCTGACTTGATGGTTTCTTTTATAATTAATTTGGGATGGAAATCAAGTGTTTTCCGACATTTGGGTAACACAGCAAAATAAACGGAAACTCTGTTCAAAGTTTTTTAAAAAATTCTCAAGTGTTTGCATTAGTTTTTCTTGAAATGTATTTGAAATAGAGTGAAAATTATGAACTGTTATAGTTTGAAATTAATTCTCTATTGTAATTAAATTTAATTATAGTATTTAATTTGAATTCAATTAATAAATAAATTAATCCATATATTTGAAAAAGATAAAATTCAATTAATTTTATTTTTTATATTACCTTTATTGTCTTATTTCTTCAAAAGTTTCTTGAAAAAAAGATGGGAGTATAGATATTTTAGGAAAACTAGTTTTAATATTAAATTTTTTTTTTGAAATTATAAATTACAAGTGATGGTTTCTGATTTATTTTTATGTTATTTTTAAAGATTGAATTTTATTTGAAATCCAATTCTTAAAACTTAAATAGTTTTGAAATATAATATTTTATTAAAAACTACGAATTGAATTGAATTAGATGTTAGAAAGATGTTGTTAATAATTAATACTTCCGGTGGCAATAACTTGTAAGCCATGGACAAGGCTGCCTAACCTCTCTAAAACTATTTTCAAACGTTATGTTTTGATTTTTTAAGTTGTTGATAACAAAAATATTATCGTATATTATTTAATCAATCAGTTGGTTGATATATATATATATATATATATATATATATATATATATATATATATATATATATATATATATATATATATAAATTATTTATCTTTAATATTCATTAAATATTTTATTAATAAATATAATATTTGATTAATGAATCTAAAGTAAAGATAAAGTTCTTGAGATAAAAATATTTTGTAAAAAAAATTATAAATTTATTATAATTATGAGATTCTTATTACATCAAAGTATTGTTTCTAAATGTTCTAGCCAATGTGTTTGTCAAATAACATATACACTAAATAGACCCATATAAGAATTCCACCTGGAAAGATTATCTGTATCTATAAAAAAAACTCACATGATAATTGTGTAAGTGATCTTTAGACTTGAGGTTACTAAGTTATCTTTTATAAGAAGTGTTATGTTTTGATCCTTCTACATGTTGTCTTAATTAAGGGTAACAAATAGACAGATATTGGATATAATATGAACTATATGAAGGTATTTAAGTAATCAAGAGATGATTCATCATCCTATGTGAATTAGAAAAAATATTTTATTTGTCCTCAAATAATATTAATTGTAAATCATTGCACAACGTGAAATGAAATTTGAAAAGAGTTTCAAATCTTTCAAAGAATCAATAATTATAGGGTTGATAACAAATATGATTTCACATAATAGACACATTGTAATGTCTAAATTAAAACATTGTTGATGAAGAGAAAATAATTGCATTAAGAAACTAGTAACTAAAAGGTTAAGTCAGCCCACTTATAACTTTTCTAATATTTAGAGGAACATGACATGTTGCTGAACATTTTACTTGATTTTCAAATATAAATCAATCAATTATTGAATTGATAATAAATTAATTTATTTAATCCTATTTTATTTAGGATTGTGATTTATATTTGGGTCAACTTATTAGGGAACTTAATGGGTCATGAACTAAGAACTATTTGTTAGAAATTAAAATGGAATGATTAATCAAGTGTGACTTGATTGTAAATAAGAAATTGAGGAGTATAATATAATTAATACGTAGATTACAATTTTAGATTCGGAAACAATCAAATAAAGACTTGATTAAATAAATTTCTAAAATTATTCTAAAATAATATATATAATAGTATTTAAGGAGAAAATTCATATTTTGTCATTTTTAGGATTTTTTAGATTTCACTATAAATAAAAATTATGTCTTTTATTTTTTATTATGAAAAAAATGAGTACAGTATAGTACATAAATATTTAAAATACAAAAACAAGAGTTAATATTCTAAGATATATTAATTCATCTTTTCTAAAAAAATTTAAGAGATTTCTTATTAATAATTCGTGTAAATTACCATTAAAAATCAGATAATTTGATATTTGTAACAACTCAATATTAAAATAAATATTCAAAACTAAAAACAAAATATAATATTTAGATAATCATCATTGTATAACGTTTAAACAATCCTAAACTTATTCAACAAAATTCTTAAAACTAAAGAAAAAAATTAATTAATCATTTTTATTGTATTTATGTGTTTCTAAAACCAATAAAAAGAACAGCCAAGTTTATAGATAGGGGAGTGGAGAAGTGAGACTCAATATAACTAAATAAATTTTTCATTGTTTTTGGTAGCTATGGATCGTTATGAGATCATGAAGAATATTGGGTCTGGAAATTTTGGGGTGACCAAGCTGGTTAGAGATAGATGTACCCAAGAATTCTTTGCTGTTAAGTTTTTTGAGAGAGGCGAAAAGGTCTGTTTCCTCTGTTTTACTATCTGTTTACCTATTTCAATTTCAAAATTTTTCCATATTTATTATAGTTTGTTGCTAATCTCTTGAAACTCAATACTGTTTGTTTTTACCATTATGAATTCGTCATCTTTAAGCATCAGGGGGTGCTTTACCATGGGGTTGATTGAGGAGTTAGTTTTGTGGTTGCAGATTGATGAACATGTGAAAAGGGAAATTATGAATCATAGGTCATTGAAGCATCCCAATATAGTTAGATTTAAAGAGGTTTGTTATTTAAATTTTTCTGTCCTGTAATGCTAATTGGCATCTGTTGTCTTGTAATTGTTGTATGCTGCAACAAGTAAGCCAAGGACTCCATTTTGTTCCATAGAGTTTTTTTCTTTCTTTCTTTATTTTATGTTGGAGAACCATAAAATGTCTTGAAATATATTTTCTCCACAGTAAAGTGGATTGTCCATAGCTACTTTACTAAGAACTAATTGGAGTAGATGTTGTTAATTATTCTCTTTTGAGTGTTACTTCCTAGAATAGATCAATTCAATGGGAAGGAGAAAATCTTTGATTTGAATGTCATCCTTCCAGGTTTTGCTAACTCCAACCCATTTAGCTATTGTGATGGAGTATGCTGCAGGAGGAGAACTCTTTGAGAGGATATGCAGTTCTGGTAAATTTAGTGAAGATGAGGTAAAGTAGAGCAAAGAAATTTTACTAGTATTACATGAACATTCAAGGTTGTTTGGAAGTTGAATGAAAGGAAATAAGTAGAGCATCTAGAGGCAGTAAATGTTGTGCTTTGAATGTTATTAATTAGCAGCGTATAATCGGATTAATGTTTAACTTCTGGGGTTTTTATGTTTTTCTGCATCAGGCAAGGTTTTTCTTCCAGCAATTGATATCCGGAGTAAGTTACTGTCATTCAATGGTAAGAAGTTTAATCTTCCTTTTGTCTTTTCAACCTTTATAAAATGCACAGTAATTGTTTTAAGAATAGTATTTGATTTTGATACGAGGAGATATTTATGCTGCAGCAAATTTGCCACAGAGATCTTAAGCTTGAAAATACACTCCTAGATGGAAACACAGTACCGCGTGTCAAGATATGCGACTTCGGGTATTCAAAGGTAAGCATTTTTACTAAAGGATAACATGCGTGCATGAAGTTTCACCACCCTTTTGGTTACTAATTTCCTTGGCTTATCGTGTAGTCAGCTGTGTTGCATTCTCAGCCAAAATCTACTGTGGGCACCCCAGCTTACATTGCCCCAGAAGTACTATCAAAAAAGGAATATGATGGGAAGGTAACAATCTTTCGGACTTTCTCTTCCTTTTTGATGCACATGCTTCTCATTTAAGTTGTTTGAAAGCATTCGTATTATGTCTCATCTCGGAGAGTTACAGATTGCAGATGTATGGTCCTGTGGGGTTACCCTCTATGTAATGCTTGTTGGGGCATACCCCTTTGAAGACCCTGATGGTCCAAAGAACTTCAGAAAGACAATTGGGGTAAGTGTCTATACAAAGTATTAAGCACCAGATAGAATTTAGTTGTAGTGTAATTATTGAAGGTCTGCATATTTATTATGGAATTCTAGCTAATCTATTATTGATCCGATTAAATTACTGTTTGCTCATTGCAGAGGATACTCAGTGTCCACTATTCAATTCCGGATTATGTTCGTGTTTCTATGGAGTGCAAGCATCTTTTAACTCGAATATTTGTGGCTGACCCTGAAAAGGTAACTTGGCTTTAGCTTGAACAAAAGTGTTGTGGTATCAACTGCATCTCCATCCATGATTGCAGTGAAAATAAAAGGGAGAAGATTTCAATTATATTATGATGCTTTCTTAATGGATGATAGAACAAGGTGCCTGATTTTTGGTAGGAAACTCCCAGGACCAATTAAAATAAGCCCTTGCTTTTTGATACCTGATAGAAAGTTTTCAGCTCTTAATGTAGGAGACATAAGGACACGCAAGCACCTTCAAGTTGAATGATTGAAAGGAACAAAGTTCTTTTCCCTTTATTCCTTGAAGCATTGCCACCTTTTTCTTTTTCTTTTTTGTAACTCCTATTTTTTCATCAGTTAATGCTTTTGTCTATGTGTAGAGGATTACTATTCCAGAAATAAAAAACCATCCATGGTTCTTAAAGAACTTGCCTATAGAGCTGATGGAAGGAGGAAGCTGGCAAAGCAATGATGTCAACAACCCATCCCAAAGCGTTGAAGAAGTCCTGTCGATAATACAGGAGGCAAGCAAACCTGTCTTCCTGTCAAAGGGTGAAGAGCATTTGCTTGGAAGCAGCATGGATCTTGATGACTTAGATGCTGACGCAGACCTTGAAGATATCGAGACAAGTGGTGATTTCGTGTGCCCATTATGAGCTGAAGCTGTGTACATAAATTGTCAACTTTCCTGCGGTATTGTTCAATGATTGTGAGCGCCAGATTGTTTCTGGTGAACTCTTTACACTGTGATCCTTGTTTGGCCATGTGGCATACGGATGCCCTTTTGTAGATCCCCTAAGTTTCTTTGTTGTTCAATATATTACAATAACATTTTCCTTCGCGTTGGTTCTTAATATTCGCTTATTCATGTAAAGTGACCTGAGATAAATTATTTTGTAAGGTGATGTGTGTGGCAAAGTTTAAACATCACGGATACTTCTAGAACAAGATTGCTTGCTCTTTTCTTTAATTGGTGTTGTTCTATCATATAATAAGAGTTCTTCTGCCAAAAGAAGTGTACTCCAGATCTTGAGCTCTTTGATTTTTTAACAGAACTGGTGAAATATATTTCTTAATATTAATCTTATTATTTTATTTTTGCGTTTTAAAAGCGTTTTTAAAAAAATTAATTTTTTTTTATTTTTTCCTTTAAATTAATATTTTTTTAATGTTTTTAGATTATTTTGATACCCTGATATCAAAAATAATTTTTAAAAAATAAAAAAAAAATTATTTTAATATATTTTCAAGTAAAAAATATTTTGAAAAGCAACCGCAACTATATTTTTAAACAAAAGTGGGAACTAAAATCTTTTTCAAGATTGGCTTGTTAATCATACTTCATGAAATTTAACTCACAAAAAAATCCCAAAGTCTAAAATAAAAATTACTCAAGATTCTACTTGTCAAACATGCATTAAAAATTAAAAAAAATAAAATATTTTTAAAAGATCTCACATATAATTTTATGCAAGACCTTTCGTAATTATATTAGTTTCTGGCTAAAAAGTGACAATTCCTTTTGATTATTGGTCAAAGTGCAAGTACTCCCAACATAAAAATATCATTGGAAGTGGTTCATGAACAAATTTGTGTTGAAATTGAGTATTTCTGTTAACAGTAATTAAGGTTCCATCTATCTTTCCCTGATTATTATTATTTTGTATAATATTTTGCCTTCCTGTGCTTGCTTGCAACTTGTTCTTGAGCCATTTTACTGAGGACATTCTGAAGAGTTTGGACGCCGCATATCAAGGGTGAATTCTGCAAAGAAACTCTACAATGAACTCTCGTTGTAGCTTATCACAGATAATCGAAACATAAGCAGCACTCAAGAAAACCATGGATGATTAATGAATGCTAGTGATTTAAAAGGATAGCTCACTATTGTCGTGCTGGACCCATCTTTGTTTTAGCATGAAAAAAAGGTTTTTGCGACGGCAACACTTATTAAGAAGCAAGAGCAATTCGAAAGTCGGGTTATTATTTTTATTGATTCAGTAAATTCAGTTAATTTAATAATATAATAAATAATAACAACAACAAATAATAAAAAAAACAATATTAATCCAAGTCAAGTTGTGTTAACACTCAAACCTCGTGACTTGACACATGAAATTAAAATAATACCATAAAAGGATAAAATCAGAAAAAACTAATTGTAAAAAATAACCTAAAAAAAGATCGAAATCAACTCGGTTCAATCTTTCAAACCTATGACTCAAGTGCTAAGACCAAAATCATCTTATAAAAGACAAATTTTAAAAAATTATAATGTCAAATTCCAGGTTAACAAAATTTGATCAAAAAAATTATCATGGATAAAATTGAAAAAGAAAGTTCTAATAAAAAAGGATTAAAAACAAAACAAATAGTAATTAAAAAGAACAATGACCAAACCTGACATAAAATAAAATAAAATAAAATATTAAGAAATACAATTGAAAAAATAATTCAATTAAGAGAATGATATAAAATATTGAGGGATACAAATAGAAAGTTAATACAATTAATAGAATGATTAAAAACAAAAAAAATTACAATCAAAAGAATGAGGATCAAATTTAAAAAGTTAAAAAAATAAAAAAAAATAAATTAAAAGAAAATCTCAATTTTATAAATTATTTTAAAAAACAAATAGTAATAAAAATAATATGAAACAAATTTAAATGAGAAATAAATCGAATTACTATTTTTAAAATATGTATGAAAATGCTCTAAAATTGAGAGGAAAAGAAAAAAAAATACTCGATATTGTTTGGCCACATACGCCGCTCAGTAAGAGCATCTTCAATGGAGAAGCTAAATGGATAGTCAAAAATTAAAAACTAATATTTTGGTTTTTCTTTGCTTGTTTTGCACACTTCAAGGGGAGAGCCAAACAAAATGCTAAAATGGCTTTTCTCTCCCACAAAAGCTATTCCTACATATCTCTTCAAAGAGCCAAAACCAACAAAGTAGGGCCACTAAAAAAATAACCAATTAAATGTAGCCATGTGGAAAAAAAAAATAACATCAAATTTATTAAGAAATAATAAGACACTTGTTTCTTTCACTCCAATATAAATGGCTCTTCAAATGGCTTTTTTCCATTGGAATAGATATGGTAAAAAAAAAGCTATATTTACACTATTCAAAATGTTATTTTATCAATTTAGCTTTTCAAAATAGCTTTTTGCATTGGAGATGCTCTAATGGATGTTGCATCGTGAGGATTAAAACCTCATCGTTGATGCCGATACTTGACAATTGAACAATGTTGTACGCGACATCCAAAGATTGTAGATGTTCCCACTCAACTCCATATGGTCTACCCGCGCAACCTACCTTCAGACATTAAATAATATTTTATAAATGCTAAAATAATAAATATTTATTTTTAAAAAAAAAAATAAAAAAAAAAAATTTTGATCAAACACGATGATGATAAAAACACGAGAAAAATACCAAAAAAACGTTTAGAGTAATTAATGGCCTACTACTTGACCAAAATGACGTTAACAAACGTTTAAGAAATACCAGAGATGCGTTGACGTGCTTCCTGTTTTTGATACCATTTTGGCATAGTATTTCTTCTTCTAAACTATGAACCTTGATCTAAGCAGTAGACATAACCTAAATTTAGAAAGAATACTATTTTTTTTTTATTAAAAATAATCTCTTTTTATTTAAAAAATTCTCTACAAATAATTATTTATACTAGAAAGAACTCTATGGATAAAACTAATAAGTAAAAATAATCCAATAAACCTAAATTTAAATAAAAATCCTAATATTTATAAAAAGCCCAATAATAACTAAAAGATAAATAAACCCCAAACCTTAATCTTTTCAATTACAAGTTTTTCAAGTGGCTTATATAATTATATATGTAAAAATTAGGTTAGGTCACCAAACTTTTTAGAGTAGAGAGATCTTAGAAAATATAAGCTTTGAGCTAAAACAACCATACATATGTACTCAGATTATATATGAGTTAATTATAAAATAACTTTTTGGTCAAAGAAATTATATTTTTTGCCGACCTATGAATAATCACTTATCTAGATTCATTAAATTTTTCAGGTTTAATATTTTGTCTGATCAATTCTTTCAGGATAATTTTGGTTAATTTTTCTAATATGTAGTTTAATATATTAAATATTTTTAATATTAAGTATTTATTAAAAATATCAAAATTAGATTCATTAAATCTGTTAGTTTTAATACTTTGTCTTAATAGTTTCTCCATGATAATTCTTGTTGGTGTCTGGTTTAATATCTTAAATATTTTTTATATCTGGTTTAATATCTTAAACATTTTTAATGTTAAGTATTTATGAAAAAAACAATAATTAATTTTTTTCAATTAGAAATAATTCTAGCATCCTAGGTTCCATAAATAAATAAGGGATGAAATAATTATCTAGATGTATAACAAGGTGAGCAAGTCTTATGCTTCTCTTGCCTTTTTCATTATGCCTTCTTCATATGTCTTTTCTATTTTGCCTACTAATTCTAAAGTTTTAAGTTAAGTTGTTGTAAAGAGAAAATCAACTTTGTTTTCTAGTTCGTAAACCTTAATAGGAATTGCGGCATTTCAAGATAATGTTAATAGAATTTTAAGAAATTACTTGAATTGAGATTGTTTGCACCAAGTGACAAGTAAATTAATTTTAAGAACAAAAGATATAATTGTTGACAACAATGTTTTTGTTCCCTTGACAAATATATTATTCTAAATGTTTAGTTTAATGCATTCATATGTTATGTGTATGCATATAAAATTCATTTTTTTGTATTTATATGTTTATGTAAAATATCTTAATCACATTGAATTACACTCAACAATTAATATTTGACCAATACAATATAATGTAATCAATTGTGTAATATATATATATATTATTTTTTAAAATTTATTTTTGACATTAGTACATCAAAATATTTCAAAAACTTAAAAAAAATTTTGAAGTAAAAAAATTTTTTTAAAAAATAATAAAACAACAGTTCAACTGTAACACTAAAAAAATCTTAAGAGCTCTTCTAACCCACCATACGACAAATAACAATACTACCATATGTAAATGTAATTAATTATTTTGCAACAATATAAATTGTTATAATTAAAAAATAAGAAAATTTTATAATAGAAAAGGAAAAACTAAAGAAAGAAAGAAGAAAGAAACACGATATGTAATAGTTTTTAAATTTATGTTCTTAGCTTTTTTAACATTATGGACACTAGGTTGGAGGAATTCTTATTATCTCAAGCATTAACAAGTTTTCATTCTTTTAAAAATGTTATAATTAAATATAAGAATGTAATAAACCATTATATTACATCAAACCAAACCAAACATGAATGAAGTTAATTCTTTTAGAAAAAAATATAAGAAACACAACATTATAAACTTGGCCTATATATTTATAAACTTCTAAATTATGGTGTGAGCCAGTCTTAATGCCCTTTTCATTGAAATATTTTTCCAATTATATATTTATTTGCCAAGTTGAATAATAATAATAATAATAATAAAGAACAAGATCCTCTTCAGTAATAATAAAACAAATTTTCTTCTATAATTTTCTTTATTATTATTATTATATTCTTTATTTAGAGAAAAATGATAAAATAAAAATCATGTTTAAATTAAACTTGCTTTCTATAATATTCTTTACATTTTGATGTTCACAAATATATTTTTTCCTAATCTTAAGGGTATCGTCTTTTTAAAAAAAAAATCTTAACCTAATTAAATTAAATGAGATGCAAGAATATACACAACAACAATAGAATATTTTCACAGTTAGAGTGTCTATTAATTGAAATTAAATCATATATGAAATTGAATTCAATTCCACGGTGATTTGAATTCAATTAATGACCTATCACAATTCTTATTTTTTTCAATAAAATACTAATTTATATAATTGAATTCAATTATACTATTTGAAATAGATATAGAAATAAATTGAATTAATAATCTTGACTATTTTGCTCTTAATTTAAAAAACTTATTACAAAGACTCTTATGACTATAATTGTGTGCACGTAAAATACAATTTGTTCTCGTAAAAGGATCTCTGTCTAGATTTGGAATTCAAACCAGTATTCTCAAAAGAATTCCAAACATAAAAATTTATTTAACTCTTGGAATTGAATTTAATTTCAAGGATTCCAAACAATAGGTATAAGTTGAAAAACTATAACAAATATAAAAAAATAAAAAATGAACCAAGCATTATTTAGTTCCCCTAACATTCACAAACAGGTTAATGCTAGGATAACAAGAAGTGGAAACTAGAAAAGGTAGGGATTGAAACATAAACACCAAATAGATTCATCTCATTGGTGTAACAAAAAAAGAAAAGAAAAAGTGGGAAATAGATAAGTGAAAGTCACAGCCAACAGAGTCCATGATAAAATATAAAATAAATAAATAAATAAATAGAATCCAAAATTTACAATAAAAAATTACATAAAGACCCTCATGAGGACAACTACTACTTCCTATTGCAAGAGTTTCTACAACATAATTCTTGGAGTGCAAGTTTGTTTACGATTTCTTGTCAATCTTGGGCAACCTAGTGTACTTTCAACATAACAGCAGCCAAGCTCTCAAGAAAGATGATATGGTAGGCCAGTTTTTCAACACGGTTCAAACAATATTTTATTAATTTTTTTAAATTAATTTTTAAATCGTGTTTTGATATGCTGATGTTAAAAATAATTTTTTAAAAATAAAAAAAATATTATTTTAATATATTTCTAAACAAAAAATACTTTGAACAATAACACGACTACACTTTCAAATGCCCTAATCCATTTGATTTCTTTTAGACTCGCAGAACCATTAAGGAAAACTTTAAAATTACATCAAGAACACTTGCTTGACAAGATCGTCTGGACAAGGAATGGTGGGTAAAAAAATAGCCAATAGATGAGCCTTGCCACCGCCGGCAGGAGGTATAGAAAGGTTACATGTTAAGCAAGTATACAAATGCTAGATAGATAATCAATCGCTCCAATGTATCCTAACTATATGCTTTGCATATACACATGTTGCTTTCTAGAATTCAAAATCATAACAAGCATCCCTTAAACATTCTCACCCTTTCACAAAGTTTCAAACTTTCTCATCCCAAATCCTAAAATGATTCCAAATCAATCAAAATCCATGCAATTGAGAAAATAAAATAAAGACCGAACATAAACATATAAAACTATACATAAATAAATAAAAAGCATGCTAAGCTAGCAAGAAAAGAAATATAACATGCTTTCTTTTAAATACAAAAATTAATACAAAATAACATAAATCAAACTCAATAATATAATGGGGTTGGTAATAATAATTATGAAAACACTATTAATATAAAATTATTATTATTATTTTTATTGTTAGAAGCGATTATGATAGTGTTTTGATTATGATAAATAGTGAGTGGAGAAAGAAGAGAGAGATGGAGATTTTTGTAGAAGAAAAACAACGTAAGCGTTGTATAATTGTAATTAAATAAAAAATAAATTATCATTTTTATATATAAAAAGCCATTAAAATGGGAAAAAAAAGAAGAAATGCCTTTTCTATCTCTTTTAACGCATGTAAAATTTTTAAAAATATTTTTTTAGATTTTCCAACTTCAACTTCAATGTTTGTCTTGGAAAAAAATGAAATAAAACTCTATTCCTTTTTCCAATTTATAAAAAATATATTATCTGAACACAATTTTTTTTAAATAAAAAGAAGTAATACTCGAACATGCCCGAATTTCCTCATGTTTTTATTTATTTATTTAAAGAAAGCTTATTTTTTGTATAGCATCAAAAGAAGAAAAAAAATACTTCTGAAAAACAATGGGTCTAGAACGAAAACCAAATAGTGATCGAACGGTCCAAAAAACATATTGTAAACCACGTGTACGGTAGATAATGTAAACCGCATAAATACACAATAGGCAAACACACATAATAAAAAAAATCCAGGAATGAGATAAATAAAAAGCCTAGTCACACGTTAAAACCCTAAGCAGAAGAGAAGGCGCAGTCTCTCTTTGTTTTTAGTCATCTCATCTTGGGCACAGCCGCTTCTGCTTCTATCTCCCCATTATGAAGGTTTTCTTTTTTGGCCAATCTTTTTGACTCCCAATCACACAAAACAAAGTTTTCGTTTAATAAATATGATTTCGTGATTCTCTTGGTCTCATTGAGTTCTCTGCTTGTGTTTCGCAGTTCAACATCGCAAATCCCACTACGGGATGCCAGAAAAAGCTCGAAATCGACGATGACCAGAAGCTGTAAGTTCCCCCGCCCCTTTTTTTTCTGTCAAAGTGTCTTTGCATTTGTGGGTTTCGTTTAGTTAATCAGTTCTTTTTTCTAGTCAAACTATTTGCTTTTTTAGATTAATGGGATAGATGCTCGTGAACTGGGACAAAGATGCATTATTTGGGCTGTTAATATAGTTTCTGCTTTTGAGCTTTATGATTTTTTCTGAATTTTGCAAAATGTTAAGACACAAGTCTAGCACGCCCTTATTTGTGTGAAAATGTTGTTTTAGCTAATATGTTGAAATGTGATGATGCTAGAGCTTTCTTTAGATTTTTTGTATATCTTTTCTGGATTCTGTGTTGGTATTCATGTGCTTTGTTTTGGAACCTGAACATCTACTGCATCCATTGTTTAGCATTAGATTCATCATCTGTTTAAACCCCAGTTAGTTTCGATAGTCAAAATGTAATAAAGTGCAACCGAAGTCCTGCAATAGGAGAATTGAAATCAGAATGAGTAAGAAAATAAATCATGATCTGATATAAAAAGGCTCTCACAATTTCTTTATGTCATACAAAAATTCTTCTTTTCAAGAACTTGATGTTGAAAAATATCCATTTGCATGAGTTTAGTGTCGAACTGAAATTTGCATGAGTGTACTGTTGAACTTCTGAAGTGAGCAAAGTGTCCATATTATTATACCTTTTCTTGTTCGAGTGACAGTCTTCCCTTGAGTAAGAAACATTAGCAACCTATATAGTGCGCTATTCTGTATCATTCAACTAGTCTAACATGATTACTGTAAATGTGTTTAGCAGTAACCATTCTTTGATAGTAGTCAACGGCAAGATCAGATTACTATGTTTGTGTGTTTAGTGATTGCCATTTGCAATTCTAATTCTGATTTTCTATCAATTTTTAAATCTTGCCTCTGTAGACGGGCATTTTTTGACAAGAGGATCTCACAGGAAGTCAGCGGAGATGCTCTTGGAGAGGTATGCACATTCTGGTTTTCCATACAGTGAATGTTTATATTAGTTGCATGTTTCCCACCAATTATCCTCTGGGTTTGATAGGAATTCAAGGGCTATGTTTTCAAAATCATGGGAGGCTGTGACAAGCAAGGATTTCCCATGAAGCAGGGAGTGCTAACCCCTGGTCGTGTCCGTCTCTTGCTTCACCGAGGTTGGTGACTACTTAAATGCTAGACCATGTTATGCTCTCTAAATTGCTAAACATTCTTGGTAAATTTTGTCTGCGAAAACCTTATAGCGTACTCCTGTTTGCCTGACTAATGTTAAGTTGCATTTCTGTTTTGCCTCCATAGGAACCCCCTGCTTCCGTGGATATGGAAGGCGCAATGGAGAACGCAGGAGGAAGTCTGTGCGCGGGTGTATTGTCAGTCAAGACCTTTCTGTTTTGAACTTGGTAATTGTGAAGAAGGGTGAGAATGATCTTCCGGGACTCACTGACACAGAGAAACCAAGGATGAGAGGTCCAAAGAGAGCATCAAAGATCCGCAAGCTTTTTAATCTCTCAAAGGAGGATGATGTTCGCAAGTATGTCAATACTTACCGGAGATCATTCACAACCAAATCTGGTATGACTTGCCATTCTTATAAATGCATGTTTAATTTTTTTGTAGAAGATCAGGAGGGATGCAAGCAGCTTCTTGGGACTTGTTTGCCTTAAGCTTGTTAATGTAATTAATATCTCGTGGTTCCTGTTTGTTGCAGGAAAGAAGGTCAGTAAGGCTCCCAAAATTCAGAGGTTGGTGACTCCTTTGACTTTGCAAAGGAAGCGAGCAAGGATTTCAGATAAAAAGAAGAGAATTGCCAAGGCCAAGTCCGAGGCTGCTGAGTATCAGAAACTTCTTGCCACAAGATTGAAGGAGCAGAGAGATCGTCGCAGTGAGAGCTTAGCCAAGAAAAGGTCCAGACTTTCCATTGCTTCTAAGCCATCCATTGTTGCTTAGATCTACAAATCTCTCTAGTTGGGTTTTGGTAGCAAGAGGAATGGTGTCAGTTTTATTTTTTAAATTTGAGTTGTCATATTTTGAGGTGTTACATGAATCTTTCTGGAAGTGCTTTGACACTAGGTTCATTGGATTTGCCATGATATTATGACTCTCTGCTACAATCATTTGGAATATTTTCAAGTCTTGGTATGATTAGTTAAGCTATTCCTAATACACTACTTAATGCGAGCCTTTTTTGTTCCTTTTCAAGTATTTTTGTCAGCGAAGTTAAATGTGTACTTTTGGGTCTTGATTTTAATATTCGAGCGCAGCGTAGTTAAGCTAGAGCCATTGTACCAGCACTAGCTTCTTGCTTGGAGGATTCGTGGAGTTTTGAACGGTAAGAGACTCTCAGGTCTCAGCAAAAAGATGGTCGCTAAATTAGCTGATAACTTCCTGACATCAGAATTAAGTCTTGAATTACTGGCTATTTCAGCAATTAAATCCTCAACTTCCACGAAATCAGGGTCAAGAAACTCTGCTGCCAATGAATCGAGGACAAATTCTATAATATGCCAGAAGGGGCATTGCACTTCTTTTTTCCGGTTCACTGAATTTTGAAAAGCACTCTATGTTATGCAGTATGGTTACTGGAACCAGTAATTTTAAAGCTGAATCAATCTATAATGGCGGCAATCGTATAACTGATTTTGGTGACCGTAAATTGCATGGTACAAGGAATTTTTTTTTTTTAATATAGAATGCAGTTAAACTTTTGCAAAAAATAAAATAAAAAATGCACTGAATTTTCCTTAATAAATGAATAAAGTCCATGACTGATACATGCATGTATAAATTTGTGATTGATTTCGTTTTCCATTGGAATATGCATGCAGATTTATTTCAATAATGCTAAAAATATGATATTTCAGCAAGCTACAACTTGAATTGTTAGTCGTCACACGAAATCCTGTGGATTTGATGCCAACCTCAGTATGCACAGCTGCGACTCTTAAATACATGAGGAAGGTAGAGGCCCTTCAAGACACACTTTTATAATACTTCAGTTCACCCCACACCGCAAGCTCAACTTCTTCCCATGGGTTCGCCATTCTGAGTTCCTTCCCAACACTGAAAATAGCCCCAAGATATTCTCTTCATAAGTCACTAGAGTTTATTGTTGGGCTTGGTCCTTCCTCTTTTAAGCCATAACTCATGTAAATTAAGGAAAACAGGGACAAAGACTTCAATCTTTTTAGGTAATATAGGTGATAAGGTATAAAACGTCAATTTTAGCTTTTTTTCATGTTGGTGACCGACATATACAAAGAGAAAAAAAAAGAAGCAATTGATTTACTGATGGATTGAACTGAAATTTTGATAGAAGATTCTGAACATATAACTCTTTTTCATGTATGGTTTGATTGAAAATTAGATGTGTCTATATTTATATGTTCTTCATAGAAGCGTGACTATTAGTTTTGTGAAATCCTTCTCAAGTCTCTCTTTAATATTGATGTATTCCAAAAATATGTTGTTCTTAATAATTTATGTTATAGCCCTCAGTTTTAACTAAGGAAGAACACTTGTGTACCTATTATTATTATTGATAGTAGAAGTCTTTTTTATGGACTATAATCTCATGGTTTTTTTTTTCATATTAGGGTTTTCCACATAAAAAACTTTAGTATTGATTTATTATGATCATTCGCTTAGTTTGTTTGACCCTATTTTTAATTGCATAAAAAGGAAAAAGAATTGGGACTGTGAATTTGGTTATATTGGTATCTTTTTTCAATAAAATGGTATCAGAGTTTGGTTGTGCAGATTGATTTTCTTGTATAGTTAAAATGAAAAAAAAAAGATTTGGGTATGATAAAACTCACTTCCTTTAATTATTTCTTATTGAAAGACATTAATGAAGAATCACCTTTATTGCAATGATTTAGATTTGCTGTTGGAGTGCAAAAGAAAGAAGCTTGCTGGTATGGAAGAGGCAAAATGAAATGCACTTAATAGAAAAATGATTGCTAATGTTAAAAAAAGATGTATCTTCTAAGATTATCAATCATATTTCTATGGAACATGACTATTACAAAGTTTGGAAGATATTAGAAGAAACTTTTGCTAAAGAGAGTGCACAAAACAAGACGTTTGCGATTAGAGATCTTATGAATTTGAAGTAAAAGGATGGTTAAGATGCTTCAGTGCACGTAAATGACTTCCAAGGGTTTCTAAATAAGTTATTGTTGATGAATCTCGAGCTAACCAATGAGATACAAGTATTAATTCTATTGAGTTAATTGTTAAATAATTGAAAGACTTTGGTGGTGTCACCTAATAAATGGACAAGCACTTATGAGTCTTATGTACTTGTTATAGAAAACTATAGGAGAAACCAAAATAAACTTTCTAGCATGAAGTGAGATAGAGAGTCTAGTGATAGAAAAAGCAAATTGAAGCCTGAAGGGGAGATATTAGTCAAAGAAGGGATTTAAGTGTTATTATTATGACAAGTTTAGACATATTCAAAAAGATTGTAAAATGTACAAATTCTTTTATGGTAGAGCATGATTATCGTAGATACCACTTTTGATAATTATATGTTTATAAAAAGATTTTCTAATGGTAACTTGATTATTCTCTTGCAATTAATGGATGTTGTGTTGATCGTTAGTTATAAAGCTAAGAAGATCCAAAGTTTAAAGGGAGAGTTAATCAAGTCTTTTATAACGAAAGACTTGGGAGTGACAAAATAGATTCTTAACATGAAGATTACTTATGACAGAAAAAATGAGAAAATTTGGTTATCTCAAGAGAGATATTCAATATGAGCAAGTTAGAATCTATTTGTTCTCCATTTACAAGACACTTAAAGCTAAGTTTTAAACAATGTCTTTTACATGATTAAGAGAGAAAAAAGAAGGTTACTTATGCATCCACAGTTGGTAGCTTAATTTATGTCGTAGTTTGCAGAAGGCCAAATATAGATCATATTGTTGGTGTGGTTAGTCTGTTGCTCTTTAATCCTGGTAAAGAACACTAGTCTACAGTGAAATGAATACTCATATACCTCAAAGATACTTTTAGTTTTAGTTTATGTTTTAGAAATGGTAAACTTGTGTTAGATTGATACAAAGATGCATATATGATTGGTGATGTTGATTCTATAAAGTCCACATCTGGATACTTAACGACCTTTGCAGGGGGTGGTTTTATGACAATCAAGATTGCAAAAATGTATTGCATTATCTACTATAAAAACTGAATACATTGCTCTTATTGAAATTGGAGAAAATTGGTATGGATGAAGAAGTTCTTAAATGAGTTTGGCCTAGAGAGCTTTTTATTGCATTGCAACAATCAGAATGCAATCCATATCAGTAAGTATCATATTTTTCATTCTTAATCAAAACACATTAAGATTAGATGCCAATGGATTTAAAATATCATGGAGATGAAGTCTTTTGTTGTTGAGAAAATCCATATTAATGACAATGTGTCATGTATGATGACCAAGTCTTTATCAAGAGAGAAGTTTGAGTTCTATAGAAGACAAACAGACTTGGTAAAGCCCTTTACATGAGTCGGAAGGGGAAAAATGATTAGGTTTGGTCCCTCATTTCTTAGGCTATGACCCATAAAACTAAGAGAAAAAAAAAAGACGCACTTGAGGCTCTAGCTCAGTGGTCAATCGTGTGACTTGTTCCGCCCCCGTCCCGAGTTCGATCCTCTATGTGCATGCCTGTCACCCCCACGGTGCCTTACCTGCTCATTGGACTTGCAGGATGTTCAGTGGGCCGTGAGGAATAGTCGTGGTGCACGCAAGCTGGCCCGGACACCCCACGATAATCAAAAAAAAAAAGAAAAGAAAAAAAAGACAGACTTAAATCCTCTTAGGTTATATAGGCAAATAGATATAAAAAGCTAATTTTGGCTTATTTTGAAGTTGGTGGTTGATATATACAAAAAGAAAATAAGAGAAAAAAACAACTTCAATAACCTCTATTTAAACTTTGTTAAGAAGTTTATTCACCATTAAATTGAGCTAAGTTTTTTGTACAAGATTTTGGACACATAACTATTCATTATGTACGATTAGATTGAAGTGTCGCGGTGTCTAAATTGGTTTGTTCTTCACAGGTTTGTGAGATTCTTCTCAATTCTTTCTTTTTAATGTTGATGTATTTTAATAATATATTATTATTAGTCGTTATTTTTAACTAAGTAATAACACATGTTTATCTATTATCTATTATTATTATTATTATTATTATTGATAATCGATCCCATGGTTTTTTCTCACATTGGAGTTTTTCATGTGTTAATTTATTATGATTGTTTATTTAGTTTGTTGATTGATTTATCTTTTTTTTTTAGTTTAATGTGGATGTTCGGGTCAGCTTGCGTGCACCTCGATTAATCCCACGAGCTCTGAAGTTAACGACCATGTAAGTCTCTAGTGGCCATCATATGAGCAACCATATGGCTCGAACCTGAGACTATAGAGAAAGCAAACCTCTTGGTCTCAAGCTCTTACCACTAGAGCACTATCTAGATAATTATTTTTTTAAATGCACAAAGCGAGCGAAAAATTGATACTTTATATATTGTAAATTTTATTATATCAGTGCCTTTTCTCAACAGGAATTTTACATGTTGTGGGACCCATGTCAACCTAAAAGAGAGAAACAGGGAAACAAGAAAGTAATTTATAATTATGAGAGCCAATGGAAAAGAAAAGAAGAAGAAAAGGACTTCTTCCTATGAAACTAAAACATATTTTTATCAAAAGAAAGTTGGCTTAACAACCGGCAAATTTTCAATACGTGAGAGACAAAGGAGTGGCAAATTCATCGACAACAGTGTGCCTAAGGTCCAGTAACAATAATAAAATCTAAAAGCATTCTTTTAAAAAGATTATTAAAAAGAATAACACAAATTTTAAGAAGAAGGGAGGATCAAGAAAAATCATTCCAGTAACAATAATAAAATCTAAAAGCATTCTTTTAAAAAGATTATTAAAAAGAATAACACAAATTTTAAGAAGGGAGGATCAAGAAAAATCATTGGATATGATGGTATTGTACGTTAATAAATCAAAGAAAAGAAAAGAACAGCAACAATCTGTTTTCCCATGTAAATCACAAATGGTCGTTTTGAATTGCAGTCTTAACCTTGTCTTTATTTCCTTGTTCTTCAAAGTCTCAAACATCATTGTCTTCCGGTATTCACACACGTGATTATACAGCACAACATATGAAACTCAAAATTATCATCTTACATAATACAGCTACTAATAACTTGGTAAAAATAAGGAAATTATATATATATATGGCTGTCTGTGCCTTTTGCAGCCATTCTACAGCAATGCTGGTGCGACAGAGGATTGTGATCCAAGCCTCCTCCTTCTAAGGCGCTCTGCAATGATGAATGCAAGCTCTAGAGATTGTGAAGCGTTGAGCCTGGGATCACAGTGGGTATGGTAGCGTGAACTCAAATCATCAAATGTCACAGTCCGTGATCCACCAATGCACTCTGTCACATTCTGGCCAGTCATCTCTAGATGAACTCCTCCTGGGTGGCTTCCTTCTTGCTCATGCACATCAAAGAAGGCTCTCACCTCCGCCTGCCCAATTAACGATGTAACAACATCAGTCAGGGATATGCATAATGAAAACGATGCCATCATGCTGTAAACCTCTGTTTTAAAATGATAAAAACAGGCTTATCTGATAATAATGGAGAAGGGCATCATTTGCACCGAATTTCTTTTTCTGAAAAAGATTTCCTAACAATAGCATAAACAACAATCTTACAACCACCCCCCCTCTCAGAATGACCCATCACATGGGTCCGGGAATTCATCCCACTGGTATATAGAGCACAGAGGAAAACAACATCCAATGAACATGAGAATTTTTTATTGCAAAATAGAATTCGAAGTCAACTTGCAGATAAACATCTACTCACCTACCCACCAAAGCCATATAGTTACCTACTCCAGGGATATGATCCAACTAATCTACATGAAAGCCTCATAGGAGAAGTCACTATCTCACCTACCAACTCAGCTCAACTAAGACTCAGGCATAAACTAGTTAAGACTGGTTACACGAATCCTTTTCCTCTACTGTATTATGTATAGTACACTATCCCACCTGCCACTCCTGATTTTGATTGCCTTCATGTTTATTAATTCTAGGAAATCAAGTAGGCTCTTATTCAAAGCCACCGAATGCCCCCCACCATTTTCAACTTTGGAACTAGTTGCTCAGCCTCATGAATGAGCCAAAATTGATTGCACTACTTGAAAGATAATTCAATTGCAAGAAATGATTGGTATGCATGACCCATTTTACAAGGATAAGATCCCAAATGGTTTCATATAAGCTCATTTTGTTGGATGCATATTAGGGAAATAAAATTTCTTTTTCTAATTAGTTCTAGTAACAGGGGCCAAAGCTAATATCTTGTCTGGTTCCTTTATTTCTCCACTTGTTTTCCTCCCTCTTAATTTGATTTTTGTATAATTCCTTGTGCTAAAGTATGTGATTTCCTTAAAATACCTAAAAGCCCTTACTTAATATCACAATTTAAACTCCTAAACATTCTTTTGCCGTCTCATTCGAAATCCACAAATAATGCTAATCAATTAATTCAAGCGAAGATATAAGCATCATACCCTGATGGAATCAAATGGGCGAGTTTTCAGACCGCATGGAGCCTTTATGGTGTTTCCATGCATAGGATCACTGACCCATGTGACAATTTGCCCAGCCCTGCGAACAGCCCTGATTAGATGGGGAAGCTTCACTCTCATGTTCTCAGCTCCCATTCTAGTAATAATTGTTATTCTGCCTGGTTTATTCTGGGGGTTGAAAATCTCTATGAGCTTAACTAGCTCATTTGGATTCATCTTATCACTGACCTGCAGCACAGAAGCTAGATTGCATAAAAAGTCGGAAGCACCAAATTACAAAATGAAAACTGAAAAATAAGAACAGTGATATTAAGGATCCATTCAGATTCAGTTTGTTGCCAAGTTAAATTTGGATAAGAAATGCGTAAAAAGAAGAAACAGAATTCCATAAGCATAATCACAAGAACACCAGCTTAGGTCAACATCTTAAGAATATGTGTTGATTACTTAATTTAAGGAATCTTGACAACGTTATATGGTCAGGAAAAAAAAAAAAAAAAGAAGCCAGAAACAAGGGCAGACAAAATTCCCTCAGTGGGGTAAATTCAATCCACGCAAAAGAATATGTAGGCTAAGATTGAAGTCCTTGTGGGCATTTTTACTCTATAGACCGCAATAAATTAACATCTCAAGTGAAAAAGACCTTTGTTTACTTGTAGTATTATATTCGGAGCTATTTTCTTTGACTTGTACTTCAAAATCCTGAACTATTCTAATAGTTTTGTTCAAGTAATTTAGTATTTAAAAGCATTTTGATGAGGGAAGAACTAAAAAAGCTCCTACCCATGTCATTCCTAACCAAACTATTATACATACTATTTATTTTAAAATATCTGTCTTGTGAGTTTTTTGAAAAAAAAAAAACCTGATATTTCTAGCAGCCAAAAATGAATTACTGATATATGAACTGGCTGGCTAGATTAAAAAAAGAAAGAAAGTTACCTTAATTCCTAGGGGATTTGCAACTCCTCTCAAGAACTCGACATGAGCACCATCTAGCTGCCTGGTACGCTCACCAACCCAGAGAAAATGGGCTGAGCAGTCATAGTAAAGACCCGAAGTTGAATCCAGCCTAGTAAGTGATTGCTCATATGGCAATAGCAAGCACTCATGGGATGTCCAGAACTCAGTAGTTGTCATGATAGGATGATCAACAGTGAGACCAGCTGCAGCCATGAATCCAAGGGCCTCATCGACCCGGTGGGCAAGTTCCCGGTACCTATCATATGAAGACAATTATACATATACATATTATAGAAGCAAAATCTGACCCAATTAAGATATGAAATTAGCAATGAACTGAAATCATTTCCATCCAAGATAAACATGTTTTAGAAGGAAGATCTAGCCCAATAACAGTACGAGTATAGAAATGAACTGAACCCATTTCCATCCAAGATTCTAATAAATATTCTTAAGAGAACCCATCAAAACTAAAACAAAGTGAAGTAGAAATTGCAGCACCAAAAAAAGGAAGGCGACTCTTTTAAACAACAAGTTTAAAGTGATATTAATGGCATCGCATGAAGGAGGGCATAAAGCCCATCATAACTCCATATAGCAGCAAAACCATTAAAATCAGAGCATATTGGTGAGCACGTGGAGAGGATCTTAGAATCTAAATTCTCAAAGGCCAATCATAGGAGAAAAGTAAAAAAAAAACTACTTCGGTTGCCTTGTGCGGATAATTCAGGCATGGATAATTGTGATCGTGAAACTTGCCAATGATGCTCTGATCAAATGAATACACATGGAGTAAATATCACTATCTAGTGCATGCCCGCCAAAGGTAGTTGAGGACCGACCCGACTGGTTGCTCGGTTACAAAGAAAAAGAAAGTGCAGACACTATTTCATCAAACTCTAAAAAGTCAGCAAACAAAAATAACCAAAAATAAATTGATTCAGCTTTTTACTGGTCCCTATATGAAAACTCTCTCTAAAAAGCATCAAAACCATTTGCATAAAAAAACCAATCCAAGAACCAGATAAACGGAATATCTTCATAAAATAAGATTCCAAAATTAAACTATTTACCTGTCTCCTTGCTCACTGTGCTCGGTGAAATCCAAATTCCACTGAGTAACCCTTTGCATAGCTGCATAACCACCAGTAGCAAAAGCCCTAAGTAGATTCAAAGTAGCTGCTGATTGACAGTAAGCCCTGATCATCCTCTGAGGGTCAGGTATCCTCGACTTCTCATCAAAAGCATCTCCATTCACATTGTCCCCTCTGTAACTTGGCAGTTTCACTCCATCTTTTTCCTCAAATGGATCCGATCTCGGCTTCGCAAACTGCCCTGCCAACCTCCCCACCTATAAAACAGCATCCACGCATTTATCCCAATTTAGTAAAAACCAATAATTCTCTTCAATATGAAAAAAAAATAAAATTAATAACCCTTCTCATGTAATTCTACACTGAAATACTAACAATTCAATTAGGAAGGGGAAAAAAAAAACCTTGATAACAGGCATTTGACCACCGAACATCAAAACAACACCCATTTGAAGAAGAATCCTGAAAGTGTCCCTGATATTATTAGCATTGAACTCTTTAAAACTCTCAGCACAATCACCTCCTTGCAACAAAAACGCATTGCCCATAGCAGCCTCAGCAAGCTTCTCCTCTAAACTCCTGGCCTCACCAGCGAAAACAATTGGTGGGAACGCATCGAGAGTTTTGAGAACCGAATCAAAATCTTCTTTGTTAGGATATTCAGGGAGTTGCAAGGCCTTCTTTGATTTCCAGCTTTCAACTGTCCATTTTCCAGCACCCACATTGACTGTTGGTGCAACGGTTGTTGATTTAGTGGATGTTGCTGCAGGTGTTTTAATGGGTGGTGGTGATTTGGAAGGATCGGCAGAGTGGACAGCGGAGATGTGGAGGGTGGACCTGGAAGGTTTAGTGGTGAAGAAACAAGGCTGATGGGGTTTGTTGGAGGGGATCAAGGATTTGGAAGGGATTATGGAACTGCTAGTTAGAGACATTGTGTCTTGCTGATTTTGTGAATGGGAGAGGGAGAGGGTACCTGCAGTGGAGATAGAGAAACAAAGGAGGTTTTTATAGGACGTTTGGTTTGGTGCAAGAGAGGAGAGGCCCGGGAGAAGGTGGTGGAGTCTGGTAAGAGACATGGTGGTGGTTGTTAAGGGTGTTTTGGGGAATATAGAGGGTATTCTGGGTGTATTTTCGGGAATTCGGGATAGATGTTGGGAGGAAAGTCAATTTGTTTAGTTTTTTTTTATTATTATTATTAGGAGCACGAATTCTTCACCTACTTTATTAGAGGCAGCCGGCTGGTTTCATCGCTCTTTCCATACAAAAAAAAAAAAAAAGTATGTGGTATATTTTTTTTAATAATAGTTTGGTATCTTTCAATATTTAATTATTTTCAATATCAATAAATAAATCAGATACTTCATTATTTGAATTTACTAAGCAAATAAAAAGATTTACTATAACCGACCCTTCATTATTTTCAATATCTTTTAATGCTTCAAAATCAAACATTAAAAGCTTCTTTCCTTGCGCAGTCATTGTTTGGGAAGTTAGGAGAGCATGGTATTTATGGCGGGAATAGCCGAGCCGAGCCGATCCGTAGAACATCACCTCACCTACCATTGTCAAGATGATCATAGTAAAAGCGACAAATTGCTAAAGGGATATCTAGTTGCAATTACAAGCAGACCCTTTATGATTGGCAAAAACTACCCTTCGTAATCTGTGGGCTGCCAAAGAGATATTTCCCAGTCACCTCACCTACCCTCTTTCGAATTCATGCACCATCACCTCCTCCTACCCCCGAGCCCCAGGTCCCAGCATGGAAAAACCCCCATTCACCAATTTACACGTGTCCATCTCCATGATAAGCTACCTGGCATATTCTTTCAAATATTTTCTTGGTGACGACTGAAAAGTGGGAGGAAAAAAAAAAAAAAAAAACTCAACTTTTGAAATTTAGCTGACAGCCAGGAGTGATTATCAGTGGATGGAGCTGAAGCTCAATAAGCCCGTGTTCCGTGGTTGGTCGCAGTTTCAGAAGTTTTAAGGGATTACGTAAGTCGGCTTCAAGACGTTCGTTGAAGTCACACGCATGTGCAATCTAATTATTATACGATAAGACTAAAATATTATAGTGTTTTTGCCCGCGTTCTCTTTGCCGTTTGGATAAAAAAAATAATGACCATCAACATCTTTTGTAGGTTGAAGATTTTTTTTTATTGTGAATAAAAAATATTAACTTGGTTATTTAATTAAATAAATTGAAAATTAAATATACAAATAAAAATTTAATTAAGAAGATAAAAAATAAATATATATTAAATTTAGTATGAGATATTAACGCAATTATAAGATTTAATTGAGAAGATAAAAGATAAATATATATTAAAATATTTGATCTCGTGTCGTTGAGAGCTATTCATATTTTTTTAAATTTCATTACATGTTAGTATTTTTTTTATAAAAAAATTAATAATTTAAACACTATCAGAATAAAATAATTTGCTTGAATAATCCTTCTTTTTCTTATTAATATATTTTTATCAATAAAAAATATAGCTTTTCTTAGTAATATACTTCATTTAATAAATACTCATGAGACTCTAAAAGGATACATAATAACAATAAAAATATATATTTTTAATTAAAATCTCTTTATACTATTAATGTGATTGTTTTTGGTAATTTATTTATTAGAATATTTATTTTTTGAAGCAAAAAATTATGAGAATCATAAAAGCAAACTTTTTAAAAAATTAATGGTTTTATTAATATGAAGTGAAAGTATTAAAAATATAAGAATAACACACAAAAAAAAAAATTTAGCATGCTTTTTATGTAATCATGCGACTATAAAGTAGATTTACTTAGAAAAAACAAAAGTCAAAATTTAAGAAAAATATCAATAAAAATCACAAATTACTATAAAAAAAAACTGCTCAATATTTTTTTTATCAAAAAAGTATAATTTTATTCTTAAAAATGATATTCCTTAGATATTTCAAAGTTATTCATTTCATGTTATTTCTGTGTAGCATGTTTAATAATTTTATAAAAACAAATGATATGATGTCATAAAAATTAAATATAAATGGAGTAATATTTAATAAAATGATATTTTTAATATATTTTCATGTTATTTATTTGAATGAAATTTAATTAAATATTTTTTTAAAAAAGCATAATGAGTTGAATAAATAGAGGCCAATGTGGCTGGGCATGTGTAGCCTTAAAGGAAAAAAAGGCCACACGCAGGGGCTTGTACACTTGGCATTTTCTTTGTTTTTTTTTTAGTAAAAAGGGCAAACAACTTTTCATACAAAAAAATATAGGCGATGCGTCATCTATCTTTGCTAGTTATTGATCACTAGAGAGGTGGTCAAAAATTCAAGTTAGAATTTATTTGACCTAAAAATTTATTTTAAAGCTATTTTAATCTAAAAATACCTAATGAACATTCTTCTCATGCCAATAAACCAATCTTTCAACTAAAAACATCTCAAAATAAGTTAAAAACACAAAACTAAACTAGGAAAAATCACCTCTCAACCTCAATCTACTTTCTCAAGTAAGATGAAGGGGAAAATACATCAATGAAGCTTCCTTATCAAATGAAACTCGTTGATAACAAGATTGGACTATGACCAACCAATTACTTTCCCTTTTTTTCATTATTTTATAACAAGTATCTCTCTTATCTTTCAAACTTTGTGACTGAAAATGAACAAAATAAACATTTAGACCAAAATAAAAATTGTAAAACCTTTGAGATTAGCCATGTATTTTTTTAGTGTTTTATATTGTGGTCTTCTTGTTTCATTTTGTCTTTCTACTACAATTTAAAATTTTATCTCATGAAATTATGTCACAATACGATTACATATAAAAAAAAAGTATGAAGACAAAATTAATAAAAATAAAGGACAAAAATAAAAAGAAAAAAAAATATAGTAGCTTCACTATTCATATGAACAATGAAACACTTCTCTCATACCACAATTCTTTTAATTGACTCGTTAATTGTGTGATGTCTATATAAGGCATTTGCATTTTGCATTGAAGAGTGTCTTTTTTTCTTTTGGATATTAAACTTTATTCTTTTTCAATTTTATTTTTTTATGTGATGTTAGTGATATTTAATATGTTGAGATTTTCTTATCTTAGCACGTTTATGGAAATTCAAGATTTTTTTATAGAATTTCAAATTTAAATTGGAGGTCAATTTAATATAACAAACAATTAAACAAAGAAAATATAACAATGCCTTCTTATTTTCAAGCAAAAAACTTCATTTCCATCCAAAAAGTCTTCATTTATGCATTTATGGTCCCTTTAGTTTTAGTCATTTAAACTTAGGCTATAAATTTTATTTCTTTCAAGTTTCAGTTCTTGAGTTCTAAGAGAGAAGAGATAATGTCATTGGAAAACAGGGGATAAAAAAGAATGTGGTTTGTTGGCCGTATTATGACCATATAAAAAGTTGATTTTGATATTAATAGGTTTATCATGGTGAGAGGTGTCGTGATGTGCATGATGTCGAATGACAGAGCAACCTCCTAGATTGAAGGGTGTTTAGGTTAATCATAAAATTATAATTAAAAGGGAGTAGCCACCTAGTATCATGACCACTAGAAAACCTATGGTCTATGAGAGTTAAGGGGACTAGTTGTGTAGGGAAAAGACATATCACCCCTAGTGCATCTTACCTATAGTAAATTGCATCATTAACTGATTGTTGATCTAGGACACGTTCTATTTGTTGGTCTTATCTAAAGTTCAAGGTACATCTCATTTCGTGAGGAGGTTTCTATCTTATTAGGTTAAATACTAACCATTCTAAAGCTTAATTTGTAGAAATGCATTTATTTACTATTTTGTATCTTTAATACATAAAGGTATACTTTACAGTGTAATTTTATACTCCTAAATATTAAAGTCTATAACTAAATCCTAATACTTCAAATATTAATTAAATAAATTAATTGTTGTGGGATTTTTGGTATTTTGCCAAATTCTAATGAATAATTATAAATTGGCTACGATATCCATTTTGCATGATAAAAAATGATTTTGTTTTTTAGAAAATATGCATGAAAAACCTTTAGAATTTTGTCGTATGCAAGAAAAAAACATATTTTTTTTGTGTTTTTGAAATGAGGAAATCTTTTTTGAATTTTTTAGATTTTTCAAAATTTTAGAAAAATTCGAGTATTTTTAATATCGGGTTTGTATTTTACAATGTAGGTCTGCAACCCAATATTAAATGAAACTCTTGAAAAAAGTAATTTTATTTTATTTTTTTTGAAATTGTTTTGAGAAAAATCAAGTATTCTTAATATCGGGCCCATATCTTACAATATAAGTTCACAATCTGATATGAGGTAAAAACTATAGGAAAAACATGCGAGGAACTCACAAATGAATTCAAAATGGTCCCTTAGTTTTTGTAAAAATGTTTTTAAAAATTTTAAGGGTTTGTTTGGCTAGAGACACAAATATAGACAAAATTAAGGCTAAAGGGAAAAGACTTAAGATATATTTGCCAAACATGTCCTTAGCCTAAAATCAAAGGCAAGGAGCCAAACAAAACCTTATTTCTTAAGGAAAACCAGGGCAGACCATACACACCTTTACGTCTATATTGAGCTTTGGTCCAACCACATGGTCTGGGCTTATTGGGCGTAAGTCTCCAACATCCCCTCTACAACCCCATTTTAATGAAATTGAAAGTTTATATCCTAATTCTTCCATAAAAGTCTCCAACATCTTCTTCCTGATGGGCTAATCGAGTTGACACCTTTAAGTAAATAAATGTGGAGCTACAAACCTCTAAATGGATCATGGATAGATCCAAACAAAAGGGTTGCATCTCCTTTACCAATTTCAGGTGGTCTTCGAAGACATTCATATCGGAGTTTATCCGACGAAGCCTCAAAAGTGGCCAACTCAGTTAGCCTTGACTAAGATACCTATTTGTGCAAAACCACCTAGCTTTTCGTGTGTTCACACTTAAAAAATCCTAAAGAGTTCTTATCAATGGCAATAAATCTTTCATCCAATATTAGAAGGTGAGAAGCACCTGCCTTTGTCTCCAAGAAAGAGAAAACCACCATCCCCAAAAACCATTGAAGGACAAAGGTTCCAACTGTTAACATTTGTCCAAAGCTCTCTCATTTTAATCAAAGGATTGAGATTTGATCAATCTTTGAGGGAATCCATTAAAAAAATAGAAAAACCCTATAAATACCCCTATAAATCAAAGAGAAAAAGGGAGGTAGTGAAAAAAAAATGAAGATATACTTTGTAAAAAAAGACCCTACTGTGAAGGTTCAGAGACCTAACATAAAAGGTCTAGCAAGTTTTCGAAAGAATAGAAAGGGAAAGGGAAAGAAGGAAGGAAAAGAGAAGGGAAGTAACAGCTAATAGGCAGCAAGCTTACAGAAGGTATAACCATGTGAAAACTTATGGGTGGAGTCTATGTGGCATGCCCATTTATATGTTTTTAATGTTTAATGTCATTTTTAATCTTTTTGGCATTATTTTATGTTTTAGCATTTTTATGGATTAATGAATGAAAATATTGTTTTGATTGATTTATCTTGTTTTGAAGTTGTTGTCAATGTTGTTAGGATGTTTAAAAGGTGTTTGTGTGTTTGGTTTTGATGAAAGTGGTAGTTTTAGAATCTGTCAAAGATAGTAGAGGGCATATAATGGTTTTTTGCTAGGTTGGTATTGCATGTTCTTGATTCTTGAGTTTAGTTTGGGTCTGAAGTGTTTAAAGAGTCAGTTTTGCATTGAGTTTTGATATTTTTATTGATTGATAATAAGGTTGTACTTTTGGAAGTTGAAATCTTTTTTCCCAATAAAATTGACAAAGACAATTTTAGAAAAAAATCATTAAAAAATCATTTAGAGAAATACTGTAGCAATTCACAGTATTTTGTGAGGGAAACTACAACGCTTTCCCCATATTATTTAGCTTTATTTTAATTATAATTCTTAACCAACTCAATATTCAAAAAAATAAAATTAACAAAGATAATTTTGGAAAAAATCATAAAAAAATCATGTGGAAAAACATTATAACAATTCACAGTGTTTAAAAAAAAATTACAAAGCTAAATTCTCAATCAGCTTAATATTAAAAAGATAAAATCGACAGAGATAATTTTAGAAAAAAAAATATAACAAAAAAAACAGGGAAAAAAAACCATGTTGGGAACATTGTAGCAATTCACAATATTTTGTGATGAAAGCTACAATACTTCCCCCACATGATTTAGCCTTACTAAATTTTTAACCAGCTAAATATTAAAAAAGTAAAATTAACAAAGATAATTTCAGGAAAAAAACTGCAGCAATTCTTAGTGTTTTAAAGAAAAAAAATTTATAAAGCTAAATTATCAATCAGCTCAAAAAACAAGGAAAAAAACCATGTTGGGAATACTGTAGCAATTCACAGTGTTTTGTGATGAAAGCTATAGTGCTTTCCCACATGATTTAGCCTTACTAAATTTTTAACCAGCTAAATATTAAAAAAGTAAAATTGACAAAGATAATTTTAGAAAAAAAAAAAAAGAAAGCACTGTAGCAATCCACAATAACATGTGAGGAAAGCTACAGTACTTTCCCTATATATTTTAACTTTATGTATAATAGTTTTTTTTTTTTTTGAAATTATTGTTTTTAACTATATGGGATAAATGATAACAAAGTCAAGGTCAATTAAAAAAAAAATCCAACCAAACTTGTAAACCAGAACAACTTGGATTATCCTAGCAAATAGATAAACCATTTTAACCCTAGAAAAAGGCAAAATAAAAAAAATACAAAATTTAATTTTCAATTACATCAATATTAAAAAAAACATAAACAAAAAAATAAAAAAAACTAAAAAAAAATATGAATAAACAATAAATTTTCCATACCGTTTAGCTTATTACTTAATTATGACCACTTATCAACCGTTGCCCTTTTAAACATTTCATATGAAGCCTCTGAAAATTCAAAATTAACATTTGGTATAGCACTCCATCATGACAAAAACATTAGTCCCATCAAATAATGGCGCAAAAATCTATTTTTTTTTGCCCCAAAATAGTTTGATTTTAAAATTTGATTTTATGAAAAGTTAATATTTTTTTACACTTTCTAATATTTTACTATATTACAAAAATAAATTGAAAAATCACATTAATATTTTTCAAGCTTATCAAAAAAAAATTAAAAACCAAATTTACCAAATAAAAAAGTTAACACGATGTAAAATAAAAAAAATAAAATTTATAAATTATTTTAAATAAAATAAATAATAGCAAATAATTAAATCATATAAATTAAAAACAATAAAAATTATAGAGCCAAATGTAAAAATCAACGAGAGAAAAAAATAAATCACCATTGCCACTATCTAGGAAGAGAGAGAGAACAGGCCGCTAAGTCAATTTTAACCGTATCAAGAAAGGCCACTTCAAACATTGTTCGCGGTATAAAACTCCGCCTAAACACAATGACATGATTGACACACCACCACTAGCCACTTTTTATTTTAAAATTATATTTATATTTAAAATTTTCCCTCACTCAACTTAATTAGTGCTAAAACAAACCAATATAAAAATACAAAGTAAAACCCTAAATCTAGTTTAACAAATTTTGATTTTAAAAATAATTTAGTCTCCAAATTATTTTATGAGAGAAGGAAAAAAAATATCCTTTGAAAATGCTTTAAATTTTTCTTTGATTACAAACCATCACCAAATTTCCTAAAATTATACAACCTTAAGAAAGTTTAGAAATTAGTTTTCAAAAGAATATTTTCCTAGAAACAAATACACCCTACGCCTTGCATGCCATTTGTTCTACATTCATAAGAGCTTCTTTCATCCCTCAGCCACTTGACAGGCAATTATTAAACTACCGTCAAATAAGTTGTAAAACAAACGGATAGATAATTATCCGATACTGCATGTGCTGTCAGTTTAAGAAAATAATAGGAAGAAAAAAGAAAACAGAAATAGCTCAAAGAATTCACAGTAGGAGCACATTTCCACTCTGTTAAACTCATGGTGAAACCCGGTGGAAAAATCACCTCTTGGTTCCGTAGCATATGTTCTTATAGAGCTGATAAAACGCACTACTCCCTGAAAGAAAAAGGAAAAAAGAACCAATCACTAGATTTAAAATGAAAATATATAAATCAACATTGAGCTTTCTTTCGAAAGAATAAGCTACAATTAAGCAGATCATAAGCCAGCTACAGGCATTCAAAATTTCCCAATTGAGTGAGACAATTAAAGACTAGAGAATGCTTTCCAAGTCACAAATGGCAGTGCAATGACCAAAATAAAATAAAACAAAAACAATAACTCTTTTAATCATAAAGGAAACAGTCGTTCCAAATAACAAAACTCCAATCGATTCTGATTCCAAGTTTTGAGTAACATTGGTACCATAATGAGCAACCTAATTAATACAATTGAATGCAATGTGTTTGTTCTAGGTGCATGTGGTGCGACATTCATTGAGCTGCATCGTGCAAGGATAAGTGATTGCCAGCTTGATATATTGATAAACTCGACCTTACGTTGAATGAAGAAAAATGAAATGGCGGTGTTAAGTATATTGGACACCATCTTGAATGAAAAGGAGAATGTTAGACATGCCCTAAGTGAGTTAACAAGCCATAAAGTTCAGGCACCACTTACTGTGTGGTGCTAAATTTGAAGCAACTAATGTCCATGCCTTGCCAATAATCAGTGTTAGGTTTGTAAAATCTTCCATGGCAAGCACAGAGATATCAGCCAAACACTGGGGTCTTTAATGCCCCGCAATGAGGCTGCTGAAATCAGACCACTGGAGCATAAGTATCCTCCACGCAAGTTCTCACAATCAAGAAGTGAAGTGGAATCTATATACTAGGAAAAAGTCTAAAGACATTCAAAGAGGAAAACACCAAAACAACCCAATGGCAATCAAATGCAAGAAACTTAATAATAAGCCAAATTAAAGCCAGCACTTAGTATTTAAGAGATCCTTGGTTCAGACATAAAGACAATTGTATGAAAACTTGTTAGACTCAAATCATGTTTAAAATTGATGACTTCAAATGCATCTTCATTCGAAGGTGTACCTTAGCGCCCATCAAAATCTTATATTTATAAACATTATTTTCCTTGCATGAAATGGCAACATTTTCACATCATCTAATTTCAATGAAAAGCCAGAATTCAAAATATAACATGAATTTTCAATGTAACTCCTAAACCTAGACACAGTATGCAAGCAGTTTCCTAAAAGCTTGCCCTGGAAAAGTTGAATGAAAGATGGAAGGAAAAATCTCACGATAACAAAGAAGACCTTCTGTACTTGAGAAACATATCAAAAGTTCTTGAAGAAGCAAACATGAGGCAAGACAAAATGCTTCCAACTGGAGATCTGTGTGCTTGAAAATTGGACTACGGAAGAGGCAAGTGCTGCTTGCTCTTTAAGACAAGTGAGATGGATGGTTTAATTGGATATGGACAGTGAGACTTCATGCAAGCATCTTATTCAAACCAATATCACATGAAAGAAAACCCAAGTTGAAGCAATCATCCTCCTCTATACTAATACACAAATATTCTGTTAAGAAAAGTAACACTTTGTACAACATGTAAAATCATGGAGAATAAGAATTGGAAGTGTAATGAAAAGGCTACAGACAACTAATTGCAAGTACAACAACTAGTAATCTATGAAAAGAAGAACTATATATTAAGGATAGAGCTATCAATCCTGCCGCTGCAACCTGATAAACAACCACCATGCATAAAAGATAGCCAACTATAAACTCAGCTCATGTGCCAAGCTAAAATCTGCATTGTGCTCTATCTAATTTTCATGTCAATGTCTATTTTCATTTCCACTAATAAATTTAGCAACACCACATTAAGAAAACTCCTAATTCACACCAAAGCAAAACCAAATTAGAATGAAATAACCAATGCATTAATTAGTCATGGACGAGAAAAAAAAAACATACCACTTTATAAGCGACCCAAACAGAAAATGCTGCATGATAGGCACTTTCTCCAAGACTTCTGCTCTATACATCTTAAGCAACCCACTATTCACCTTCTTCCAGTTAGGCACTCCACTGATATCATCCAACAAAGGCGAGTGCTCAGCAAACAAACCTTTCTTAACCTTCTTAATCAATAGAATGCACGAAAGATACATATACTCATTTGAAAAGTTCTCCAAAATATCCTCATTGTGAATAGACTTAGGCTTCATATACTTATGATCAATCAACTGTGATGATCCAAATATAAACGGCAAGAAATGATAATCATCCAACCCCCAAACACCGTGCGACCCTGCAGGCTCTAGATTATAAACTGATTGCAGTTTCCTCATTAACTCAATATACTTAACAAAAACCCTAGAAACTACAGCTTGATAATCAACTTCCTCTATAATCCCCATTCTTGCCAAACAATAAAGCCATGCGGCGAAATTAGTTTCATGTCCTGTACCGTAATCAATCCGGCTGGAATTACCAAAACTATCAGTAAAATAAGGAACAATCTCGACCATTGAAGACTTTAAATTATCAGGTAAAAATTGAAGCATTAAATTCTCACTATTTTCTACCAAACGGTTATGCCAGGTACGGTAAGAGATGTTACCGTATCGGGAAGATTGTTGAACCGGAGGTATTTCTTCGATCCAATGAACAAGGCCTTCAATAACGGACACAATTTTTTTCAGAGTAGTGGATTCATGACAGGAATCGGAGATTTTGTGGGCGCGTATGGATTCTGAGAGAGCGACGACGAAGCCGAGGAAGTTTTTAGAGGAATCGGAGTTGATGAATCTACGAATGTCATCAGGGGATTGGATTTTTTTGGAGGGCGATTGGAAGGTGTGAGGAAGGGAAATGGTGGGGACTTTTTGGGATTGCGGGACTGGAGCGAGGATTATGGCTTGAGAATTTGTATTTGGTGGGAGATTTATTGCCGGAGAACGGATAGGGCGGTAGATTGGGGGAGGGGAGATTTCGGACCATTGGGATTGTGTGGGTGGTGGAGGGAAGGAGCATGGGCCTCCGCACTTAACGCAGGTAGGTGATAGTGGAGCTGTGGAGGATTTTGGAGGGTCCTGGTGATTGTGGTTGTGGTTGTGGTTGTGCTCGTGCTCTTGGGGTTCTTCCATTTTGGTGGTTCTTTGGTGAAGAGGAGTTGAGGAGGGGGTGTGGACCGCGGTGCGGGGGTTGCTGAAAGCAATTCAATTGGAGGCTTCTTGACTTGTGCGGAGAATGGAAATGTGAGTTGCTGGGCTACATAATTGGGCCTACCCTGAACTTGACGTCTAGTGGGTTCACATATTGCCACTTAAGGGAAATCCAGCACTACTATTGCTTTCAAGTTGCATTTGGTTAATTTCTTAGGACAAAAAAAATGAATATAGTAATGACAAAAATATGTTTGGTTTAAAAGATATAAAGTAAATTTATTTTTAAAATGATTTTAGATTAAATTTTTATATTCTCAAAACAAAAGTATAGAGAGATAATCTCTCGCTTTATTGTCTCTGTTTCTTTTATTTTAGAATAGAATAGTAATCAAACTCTATCTAAGAATATAAATATATGTTTGCGTGTGTTTTCTAGATAAAAAAAAGATTGGATTCAAAGTTATTAAACTTTGTTTGGTTCATTACCCAGCCCAAAGCTCAAATTACAAATTAAACAAATTAACTTAAGTTGTTTCATATCAATATTATTTTCTTTTTAAAAAGTTAAAACAATAATGTTTTGAAGAATTTTTTAAAATCAACCCGTGTTTTGACTAAATCAACCAGGTCATAGGCTGAATTCTTTTGAAACCCAGTTGGAAGGAGGAGGAAGGGATCAAAATTTGATAGGTGGGCATTGAAGAGGGGATTACATAACATATCAACTCAAAGTGGTAGCCTAGAACTTCTAAAAATGACGACACATAAGAGTCTAGTCAAATAGAAATTGATCTTATTCAAATTTTAATTCATTTCAATTTAAAATTTTAGCTATTTTTCTCATCACATTTCAGTTATTTAAAGAGAATAAAAAAAACTAGATTTATCATATTAAAACATTATGAATTCAAATCTTGTTTATAAAGTTACAAACTACTTTGAAGCAGTCTAGAAATCCTTAAATTCCTTTTCAACCATTTTCTTACAACTTTCAATTTAGTCATTGTAATTATTTCTAGATTTCTAGTCAATTAATAAAAATAGTTTTTGTTTCCAGAAGTTTAGGAAATATTAAAATTTAGTATCAAAACCTTACAAACCATGATAAACAGAACTAGAATAACTTAATTATTGGGAACAAATGCTAGTATAAAAAAGCAATAGGAGAAGCAACAAAGAAATTAACAGGCTTAATAGAGGGTGTTAGAAGAGTTAGTTTTCTTTAATCTATTCTTTTTTTTATTTTATTTTTCATTCAGTCCGAAAAGTCTCATTTTATTTTCACGTCCTAACATGTGTTAAGGGTCATTTTTAATTTTTTTTGCAACAAATTAAATAAGATAAAAAAGTTATCTTATAAGAGTTAAAATACATATCAATTAAGGTTGATCATATAACAAAAACATAAGGAAATATCCTTATAGAATCTCTACCAAATACTCCATTAACTTCAGTAAATGTCCATCATCAGAATGAAATTGAACAGCTAAAAGATTAATAAATCTAGTTAAGGTCGATGAAATTAGATTTTTCTTAATTTAATGGGGATGATCAAGCATGCGGGGTGAATAAAGCCAACCATTTTTTCAATTAACACAACACCAATCCTCGACATAAATTGTTTATGGCAAGCTCCAAATGGAAGTAAAGGCTATGTAGCTTGTTTGTAGAAGATGAAAGAAACCAGAGCCCTTACTAGTTGGAATGTCCTTGATAAAGGCTCCAAGATGGAGATTGATGTTTAGAATTTCTATTGCTTCTTGATGAAAATATGAAATTTGCTATAAAAATCCATAAATTTCAAATTTAAACAGTCCAAGAGCCCAAAAAAAAAAAGGGCATTTGGATTTGGTCAAAAAATCACAAAAAAAACCTTTTATTAAGAGATAAAATAATCTTCAAACATTATTATAAAGCAAAAGAGAACCTTCAAACCTAGAAGCAACTATTTACTTTTCTCTTTTAATAATTAACCACTCCACACACACACACACACACACACACACACACAAACTTGTTAAAATTGCTACTCAAAATTCTGCTCAAACGAGGGTTTTACAGGTGGACGTTGTTGGATCCCACATTGCTGGGAGCAAGTACTTGCGCCCATTGATACCAAAAGCATTATAGCTTGCTCCTGTCGTTTTGTCCACCAAAACCTTCCCTGGATATCCCGGGTAAGCCCCCTTACCGAAAATACCAGTGCACGCGCTCACAGCCTCTAGAGGTGCGTTAGCTGGCCCTTGGAAATACCCGTTATTAAACGGATTCGTTACTGTTCCCGCTAAAACCGTGGCCAAATTAACGATCATGCCGTCAATTCCTACGTCACCGTTAGGAGCCACCAGCGGTGGACCTTGTGGCCCGTAAATTGGCGGGTGGAAAGGCCACGCACATTGACCTGGACACTGAGTCGCGGAGTTACCGACCCACGCATAGGCAAATTTACCCACCTTGTCCTGCCCAGACCCATGGGTCCCACACTTGCTCATGCAAAACCCATCGATCGCCACGTCAGCAGAGGTAAGTATAAGGTTGATTGAATTCTTGCCGTGGCCAGCTTTTGACACTAAAGTAACAATCTGTGGGGTCTTTAGCAACTTTCCAAGAGAGTATTTTTCTTCAAGGACTTGTTTACCTACGACTACAGTGCGTGGGCCTCCCCTGAACCTCCCAGTAGTTCGCCACCACGTTGAGACTGAAGGTGCCGGGGGCTTCATGGAATTAAGAGAGTGGAGAAAGTCAACAATTATGGAGCGCTGGGCTGGTGAGAACTTGCCATACCAGACGATGTTTACTGTGATGTTGCCTTTGAGAAGCGGGCCGTTGTGGTACTTGAGGACAAGAGGTTGTTCTTGAACTAAAGCAAGCTGTCTTGCTGTGGCTACGGCAGGAACAAGTGAAGAGAAGAGCGCAAGCAGTGAAGTGAAAATGACGAGATGGGAAATGGAAGCCATGGAGTTTTCTGTATCGTATGCTTAATTTTGGTAAGGGAATGCCTTGGAGTGAAGAGAGAGATGGGGGGCGGAAGGCATTTATAGTGGGTGAGGAAAGTGGGATGGGCGATACAGCTGGAAGAGGAAGGAGCATAAATCTAATTTAATGGTGACGCGTGGGATTGACTTGTTGGCTGTCAAAGACGCAGCAGAACCGCTGGGGACTTGGCTAATGGTATAAGTGTAGTCAGGCAGGGACCTGGGAAGGAGCTGACTTTTGAGTTTTGATCTGATCAAATAGTTAATGCTGAGCAGTTCCTGTAAGCAATGTCTGGCCACTTTCTAGAGCGTGTGTGTTTTTGGTCGGATCGTATTTTTTAGATTTATTTTTGTTTTAAATTAATATTTTTAATTTGTTTTAATAGTTTTGATGTGTTAAAGTAAAATAATAATAATTTTATTTTGATATATTTTTAAATAATAATAAAAATATTATTTTCATGTAAAATTTACTTTAAAAAGCTATTTATACTACACTCTCAAACAATATACTCTAGAGTTTTTTTGTATTCTTTTTTTTAATAATGGAGTAATTTGTGGTATTTTAAGATTATTAACAACATTTTAAGAATTTTTTTAATTGAATTTAATTAAGAAATTTCAATGAAATCAAATATCTAAAACAATTTTAAATGTTAAGAATTGTATTTAAAATGAAATTTAATTTCTAAAATGATGCAAAAATAAATAAGAAACTAATTCATATGAATTAAAAATTAAAACTAACCTTTTCAAAATATTTATTTACCTGTCTTTTTTAAATACGTGGTGATAATAATATAGAAAAAAAAGCGTAAACTAAACTTATTTCTCTCTTAATACATGAGGGGGAGCCTAGCCCTAGGGGATAGGCATTGACACATCAGGTGAGTGCAAACTGAAACCAGTACATAGTTTTAATTAAAAAATAAATAATAATGGAGCCAGCAATATTGTTATTTTTAATTCAAGCAAAGCCGAAACCAGTTAAGTGGAAAAAGGTAAAACAAAACCAGTAGCGACTGAGGATTAAATTTAGAGGATGCTAGCTGGATATAATTAAGTAGGTGGGAGGAGGGATTGCGTGAAAAGGGCAAGGATAGTCAAAAGAGCGTCGCTAGCTCACTTAAGATGCCAACACGGCTCAGCAGTCCCTTTTATTGCCTATGGACAAATAGTCTAGAAACAGTAAGTTCGTGTTCAGTAAGCCACCGGAGGTTTAAATAAATATTAATTTCAGGAATTATATGTATAAGTTGGTTTAAATATTGATGTTAATAAAAAAATATACTATAATTTTTTTTTCAGCTGTTTAGAAATGTCTTCATGTTTGTTTTTTAAAATGGTATTCATTTATAAATATATTAAAATAATATATTTTATTTTTATTTTTTAAAATTTATTTTTTATATTATCACATCAAAACGATTTAAAAATATCAAAAAATAATTTAATTATGATAATAATCTAAAATACTTTTCTATTCAAACAAAAATATAATCGTATGCTTTGTCAATACTATTAGACTAGAAACAAAGTCTTCATGCAAACATGTCACAAATATTTTTTTTAACCAGCTATTAAATATCTATTTGAACAATAATTTATTACTTAAGGTTGTTACATTAATTAATATACAGATTTATTATGTAATTGAAGTTTATTTGTAAGTAAATTTTTCTGCCTTGTAATTGAATGCTTGAATGTATGCTAAATAATTTTTATAATTTATATACATTAAATTTAATTTTAGAAATAAAAAATATTTATTTCTTATAATATTTTTAATATATGTAGTCTTGCATAATATGTTTTATTTTTTTATCTTATTCAATCAATCTTATGTGTGTATCGATTTCTATTTCAAATTGATTTTCAATTTCGAGTCTACAATATTGTTCTAATTCAGCATTTATTTGGAAAGGTCTTTTTTTTGTAGGTATTTGATTTTCAGAAAAGTTATCTTCATAGGAAACATCAACAACATGTTTTTTTTCTTTTTTAAAAAGCATTTGGCAAATCAAAACGAATTTCATGTTCGATTTTGTTTCGAAAATCTAAAATTCATTTTTGTAAAATAGAATTCTGTAATTGTTGTACAATTCTTTGTAAAAAACATCTTTTTACAAATGATGTAAATGAAATTGTTTTTTATGGATCAATGTATTAATCTGATATTTATGTATAAAACATGTTTTGATTAGATTAAGGTTTCTAATTTTTTTATTTTTTTAGGACATGAAAAGTAAGTTTAACATCATTAATTTTTGAAGTAATGCAGTCATGTATAGCTTTGTAAGGAGTAATTATATCATTATATTCAAGAGGCAACAATTAATTCAAATATGCTTAAAATTTGATTTCAATAATTGAATGAAAGAATGATTGAATAAAAGAATAATCTCTCTTGCAGCTCCACGTTTACTCTCATACATACACTAAGGCTATCCCTTCTCAAATTAAAGTGGAACAAGTTGAAGTTGAAGGGTCAAATAAAGCTGGAAGCACGTATTTCCTTCCATTAACACCATGAGCATTATAGCTAGCACCAGTTGTAGAGTCCACTAACAAATCCCCAGCATAACCAGGATACGCACCCTTACCATAGACCCCAGGACAAGCAGATGCGGCCTCAAGAGGAGCCTCCTTTGGACCCTGGAAATAGCCATTTTCAAATGGGTTTGTTGCCGTCCCAGCCAAAAGACTAGCCAGATTGATTACCATACCATCGAGACCCACATCATTGTTGGGTGCAACCAATGGAGGGTTCTGTGGTCCATAGATTGGCTGGTGGAATGGCCACGCACATTGACCGGGGCATTGAGTCTCAGAGTTACCAACCCAAATGTAAGCAAATTTCGATCTCTTACCGTTGATTGTTTTAGCACTCAAAGAGGACCCATGAGTACCACATTTACTAGAGCAAAACCCTTCAACAGCAACATCGGATGATGTCAAAACAACGTTGATTGCACCCTTTTGACTACCCTTCGATGCTAGCTGCACGATTTGCTTGCTGGAGAGCGATTTCCCCAATGAATAGCTCTCGTCTAAAATCTGTGCTCCTACAGAGAGGAGAAGAGGAGAGGTTTTCTTCGTCTTGACAAGGTTGTAATATTTCTCAGTAGCTTTCCACCACGTGGCAACAGAGGGTTGGGCTGTTGTGGGTCTTCTAGAAGAGACAGAGGCAATAAAATCTGAGACAATGGCACGCTGAGATGGCTTGAACTTGCCATACCAGATCAAGTTGATCGAAATTTCACCGGTAAGAAGAGGGCCATTGTGGTATTGAAATAACAAGGGATCTTGGCTTTGATCTGACACGGAGAAGGTCCTTGCTGCTGAGCTGAATTGTATAATAGAGATTAACAGAACAAGTTGAAGAAGAGAATGTGAAGAAAGAAAGGAGGCCATGATTGATCTGATGATCGGTAGTGATGGAAGAGAGGATTTTGTGAGTGGAGAGAAACGGAGGAGGAGATTGGGTATATATAGTCTCAGGGAAGTGTTGAAATCTTAGGGAGGGAAGCTACGCGGAGAGTGGGTTGAGAATTGAAAGTTTGCAAGTGGTGACATGACAGGTAAATAGCGCGTTGTTTCATTGGTAACCTAATGCGCGCGCGGCTACTCTCGTTTTCAACTGCATCTATTGTTAACATTACAGTGCTTGGCCAGCTAAGAGGACCAGGGACCGAAAGTGAATGAGATAACTTTTTGTAGACAGCCCCACTCATGACGCCGTGAAAAAACCTCACAAAAAAATTAGGTTTTCCATTGCTTGGTTAATAGGTTTGACTAGTGGCTATTCTAATCGCCTAAAAAATATCTCTCTTGATATATATGAAATTCTTTTATATTTATATTAGTAATGTGTGTTAAAAATATTTAGGATGAAAACAAAAATGGATTTGGTTTAAAGGCATGAAAACACTATTTTTAACGATGAAACAATATGACTATTGATGAAACACTATGATTGTTTATCAAACAATATTATTGTTGATGAAATAATATGACTGTTCATCAAACAGTATAACTATTCATGAAATAATATGACTATTCATGAAACAATATAATTGTTCATATTAAATTTCAAGTTTCAAATGCTATCATTTGATATTATAAATATCCATATAATAGTATTAGGAAGCCAAATATAAGAGTCTGTCCACCATAACTTAATTTATTACACAATAGAAACCCACACTTAGAAACATTAGAAGGGAGTGTTTCTTTCAAATGTGGAATAAACATCTTTTCTTTCTTTATTCATTTACGTACAAACTACACCAACAATCCCCAACTATTTTGTAATGAAGGTTTTTTCACTTGATAGAATTATGCTTACAATAAGGTATTTTGCAATTTCAACCTTCAATTAGTGTTATAACTTGAATCCTACTAAAGTTATTGGTGTCTGCAGATTGAACCAAAACTTTTGTTGTAGAATAAAAAATACTACACACATAATACTATCCAAACTCTTAAAGAGATCTACAACTATTTAGCACTATTATGGCCATGTGCTAAAATCTTATTTTTTCATGAATATTTACAAGAGAAAACCCTAACTCTTGTAAAAAGTGACACCACTTTTATATTCATATAGGTGAAATCATACATGTCTCTATCACATTAAAACGAATTTTAAATTCTATTAAGAGCTTACGCTAATCCTTTTTTACATAATAGAACACACTGAATATTATCAGAATAGAGACTCAAATTAATTATCAATGTCCAACGGATACAAAACAGTAACTTGTTATTACCCGTTAAACTTAGAGATAAGCTTCTTGCTGATCCGAAGTTGGGTTCCTATTACTGGTATTGTCACGACCCGAGTCCCGGATCCATGACCGGCACATAGACAAGGTTCCCCTCCAAGGTTCCATACCTATGCGAACCCAAACTTACACACAAACTTATCCTAACTCAATTAGAGTTCAACGCAGCATTAATAACAAAATCAACTTTATAATATAATTGAATTGTCTTAATACAAAAGTTTATAAAAGTTCAGAGTTTTGGAGCACTAACTAGACATAAAGGAAGGTACAAATTACTACCAAAAGAGCAGGTTCTGAAGGTCCAACAAAATGACTTGCTATCAAGCTATAAGCCTGAAAAGGATAAATAATGAGATGGTGAGTTCAACAACTCAGTGAGTAGATAACGTTCAATATACACACACGGGGTAATACAACAATGAGAAATATATATACAAGTATGGCTTTAGGTTCTTATAGGAAGGTTTCTCAAATAGGCCATAACAAGAAGATCATATGGTAAAACTCGCATGAGGCTCCGTACTGTGGGATGATCAGTCCACACAGGTTGGTGACTCTCCCGACCAACTAGGGTTCAGATACGATGTGCACAAAGACTAACACTACCCTGTTAGCATGGGTATTCTGACTGACATACCATAGGTTCATAATCATAATCAAACAGACATATTCATATCTCAAGGCTCAACTCATGACATCAATCAAATGAGGAGCTATCAATTCAGAATTCAATTCAAAATATATACTGGTTCATATCAAGAATTCAGATTCAACAATTGATCATGCTTTATCAAAACAAGGATAATAATTAACATATATATTATCAAGAAGCATGATCCAATTCATATTAGCAAATCAAATATTTATAATATTTCTCATGCATATGGAAAATTATCGACTCACCTGACTCGAAAGCAACAAAACTCAAAGCTGATATCGAAGAAAATCCTACTGATGTCCCGCCGGTAGAATATCAGGATTATCTGAATATAAAGGAGACATATTTAAGAATGACTCAAAAGAATATATATATAACCTATTTAATACACTTATCTAAGGGTGTATTCCATAACTCTATATATTTTTGAACTAACTAGTTATCTTTCCTAAAAACCCAACATTTAACGGTTTTCCCGAAATCTAATCCATAATAAAACAATTAATAAAATTGGTAATAATTCACTAAATAACCCTCAATTATTCATCAAAATAATCTGAAAAAATTAATATTACAGCTAGGGACTAATCTATAATTTATCATATTCTTAAGGGTTAAATTGCAACTTTTGTCAAATTGGAGGACCAAACTAAAATTTATCATAAATCCATGAATATACTGAAATGATGTCCATAATTCATCCTCATTTCTGTCCAGATCATCTCATTATACTCCAGGGACCATTCTGGAATTTTACCAAATTTTTAGGATCAAATTGTAATTTTGTCAAATTGGAGGACCAAATTGAAAGTGTTAAATTCTCTTATCTATACAGTAATTCTGTCCATAATTCATATGTTATTCTGTTCAGAATCTCGGAATAGGATCCAGGGACCATTCTGCAAATTTTCCAAAGTTTGGGGACTAAACTGTAATTTTCCAAAATTGAGGGACCAAACCGAAATTTTGTCATCTTCAACCTCCAACTCAGAATTTTTAACAGAAACCTACTGTTCTCTCCAAATTCCTAACACAATTTCACCATTCAAACAAAATCATAACTCAAAATCATCATTTTCATCTACAATCTCTCAAAATCATCCAAATAATCAAATACCCACAACAATTAACTCTATAACATTCAAATTAATTCATCAATTAACCCAAAACACAAATTTTCAAAACCCTAACATTCATCAAAACTGAAATTAAAGCTAAAGAAAACATATTATACACATTAAAGCATAATCTTACCCCTTTTTACTTATTTCCTCCAACTCCTTTCCTTCTTCCCTTATTTTCCCCTCTTTTCTCTTCTTCCTCTTTCTCACTTCACTCCTGCGGTTCTCTCTCAAAATTTTACAGGTCTCTTCTTTTTTTTTTCTTCTATTTATATATATTATGTATTTATACAATTACTACAATACCCTTCATTTAATTATACCTACTTCTAAACCACCAAGGGCTCTATAGCCTTTTCCTATCTCTTTATATTTAAAACATTACAATCTCCCCACCTTATAAAAGTTTCGTCCTCGAAACTTAATAGAAAAGATTGAATACTTACCGAGATTATTGAAAAGATGAGGATACTCCTCACGCATCTTATCCTCGAGCTCCCAGTCGCTTCCTCACATGAATGACCTTTCCATTTCACCTTCACTGAAGCTATATCCTTCGACCTAAGCTTCCTCACTTGTCGGTCGACTATAGCTTCTGGTTGCACCTCATAAACCATATCATCCCTTAATTCAATGGGATAAACCTCTAATACATGCGATGGATCTGACATATACTTCCTTAGCATGGAAACATGAAATACCGGATGAATAGCAGACAAGTTTGGTGGTAATGCTAACCTATAAGCAACCGCCCCAACTCTCTCCAGAATCTCATACGGTCCAATGAATCGAGGACTCAACTTGTCTTTCTTCCCAAACCTGAATACTCCTTTTGTCGATGATACTTTTAAGAACACACAATCACCCACTGAAAACTCTAAGTCACGCCTTCTTCTATCCGCGTAACTTTTCTGTCTACTCTGAGCTGTTTGAAGCTTCTTTCTAATTACCTCTATCTTCTCTGAGGTAATCTGAATCATCTCCGGTCCCATTAGCCTCTTCTCACCAACCTCAAACCAACAAACCGGTGATCTACACTTCCAACCATACAAAGCCTCATAAGGTGCCATCTCTATGCTAGCCTGATAACTGTTGTTGTAAGCAAATTCCACTAATGGTAGGAACTTACTCCAACCAACTCCAAAATCCATGACACAAGCCCTTAGTATATCCTCCAAGATCTGAATAGTCCTTTCAGATTGACCATCTGTCTGAGGGTGAAAAGTTGTACTCAACTGCACTTTAGTACCCATAGCTTCTTGGAATTTCACCCAAAACCGCGATGTAAACTGTGGACCTCTATCAGACACTATTGAGATTGGCACTCCATGCAACCGTACAATCTCACTAATAAACAATTCCGCCAACTTTGCATATCCATAAGTAATCTTAACTGGCAGAAAATTGGCTGATTTTGTCAACCTGTCAACAATCACCCATATTGAATCATAACCCTCCTGACTCCTAGGTAATCCTGTCACAAAGTCCATTGTGATCCTTTCCCACTTCCATTCTGGAATCAACAATGGTTGCAACAATCCAGGAGGTTTCTGGTGTTCACCCTTTACCCTCTGATAGGTCAAACACCTAGAAACAAAATCTGCTACATCAGCCTTCATCCTATTCCACCAATAACACACCTTAAGGTCTTTATACATCTTGGTGGAACCTGGATGCATTGTGTAAACTGTCTGATGTGCCTCTACCATCAATTCTCTCCTCAGATCATCTACATCAGGTACACAAAGCCTATCCCTATATCTCAGCACATCATCATCACCTATCACAAAACCTGCAGCTTTACCCTGCTCAACCTCATTTCTAATCCTGAGTAGTGAATCATCTTTCTTCTGAGCTGCTTTTATCTTATCAAACAAATCTGACTTAACCTGAAAATGAGCAATCATTGCTCCAGCTTCACTAAGATCAAATCTGACTCCTTCATCCACTAACTCATGCAGCTCCCTAATCAGAGGTCTTCGTACCTCCTGAATATGAGCTAAGCTCCCTGATGATTTTCTACTCAAAGCATCGACAACTACATTTGCCTTACCCGGGTGGTAATGTATGGTACAATCATAATCCTTCAGCAGTTCCATCCATCTCCTCTGTCTCAAGTTTAGATCCCTCTGCTGAAAGATGTATTTCAAACTCTTGTGATCTGTGAAGATCTCGCAAGTTTCACCATATAAGTAGTGCCTCCAAATCTTCAAGGCAAAAATTACAGCCGCCATCTCTAAATCATGTGTAGGATAGTTCTGTTCATGCTTCTTCAGCTGTCGTGAAGCATAGGCAATAACCTTGCCATGCTGCATTAGAACACATCCTAACCCCACTCTCGAAGCATCACAATACACTGTGTAACCACCAGAACCTGATGGTACTGCCAAAATAGGCGCTGTAGTCAATCTCTCTTTCAACTCTAAGAAACTTTTCTCACAAGCTTCAGACCACTGAAACTTAACATTTTTTACGTTAACTTAGTCAATGGTGCAGAAATCCGAGAAAAGTTCTCCACAAACCTCCGATAATAGCCGGCCAACCCTAAGAAACTTCTTATCTCTGTCGCCGAAGTAGGCCTAAGCCACTGCTTAACTGCCTCAATCTTTTGAGGATCAACCTCAATCCCATTCCTTGACACTACATGCCCAAGAAATGCTACACTCTCCAACCAAAACTCACTCTTTGAGAACTTGCCATACAACTGATGATCTCGCAAAGTTTGAAGCACCATTCTCAAGTGTTGCTCATGCTCCTCCCTAGACCTCGAATACACCAAAATATCATCAATAAAAACTATCACAAATCGATCAATAAACTGGCCAAACACTCTATTCATCAAATCCATAAAAGCTGTTGGTGCATTCGTCAACCCAAAAGACATCACTAAGAACTCATAATGACCATACCGAGTTCTGAAAGCTGTCTTTGAAATGTCCTCATCTCTTATCCTCAACTGATGATACCCAGATCGAAGATCGATCTTAGAAAAGAATTGAGCTCCCTGCAATTGGTCAAACAAATCATCTATGCGAGGGAGTGGGTATCTATTTCGAACTGTCACCCGATTCAGTTGCCTATAATTTATACACAACCTCAATGACCCATCTTTCTTCTTCACAAACAACACCGGGGCTCCCCAAGGGGACACACTTGGTCGGATAAACTTTTTATCCAACAAATCCTGCAGTTGCTCCTTTAGATCCCTCAATTCTGCTGGTGCCATTCTATATGGTGCCATTGATATCGGTTCAGTACCTGGAACCAAATCAATACAAAACTCAATCTCTCTATACGGAGGCAATCCAGGTAAGTCATCAGGAAAGACATCAATAAACTCCCTAACTATAGGGACTTGGTCTAATTGGGGAACTTCTTTCTCTACATCCACTATATATGCTAGGTAGCACTGTATCCCTTTTCTAGCCATTTTCCTCGAGATAGCCGACAACATAATTGATGGAGACCCAATCTTATCTCCTTGAAATACCAACCCAACTTCTTCATCTAGATCAAATATTATTTTCTTACCCCAACAATTTACTGAAGCCCTATGCTTTGCCAACCAATCCATTCTCAAAATCACATCAAAATCAACCATATCTAAGACATTTAAGTCTCCCATAAAGATCTTATCTCCAATCTCTATTTCACAATCCAGATACACATACTTCACTAATATTAATTCATCTAAGGGAGTGGAGACTGAAATCGGGGATTTTAACAAGGTTGGTTGTTTATCTAACCTCATGGCAAAATATGGAGACACAAATGAATGGGTTGCACCCGTATCAAACAAAACTTTTGCTTCAAAAGAGCAAACAGGAAGAATACCTGAAACAACTGTGTTGGATGCCTGAGCATCCTGCTGAGTCAAGGCAAAAACTCTGGCATGCCCCTGACCCTGTTGTATCTGACCTCTATCACCTGCACCCCGGCCTCTCTGATCACGGCCACCAAAACCTCTACCCCCATGAGCCACAGACTGGCTCGTCGATGGTGCCTGAATAGAATGCTGGACTGAAGCAGATAACCCCGAAGCTGACAACTGTCTCCTCGGGCACTCTCTGATCTTATAACCTATCTGGCCACAACTAAAACAAGCCCAAGTCCTTCTATAGCACTTTGTACTAGTATGACCTCCTCCACAGTGCTGACATGAAGAACTATCACCAGGTGAAACAAATGAACTATGAGGTGCAGTCTGAACTAAACTCTGAGTACCATTACTGCCACTCTGACCGCCTGAGCCACTAACTGACGGTCTCTGTCTAAACCTCCTCTGAACCCATGAGCCCTGACGGCCACTTCGTCCCCTAGACGGACCTGTACTTAATCCCTGTTGCCTAAAAGACTGACCCTCTTCTCTAGGCCTTTTAGGTTGGCCTACTGTCATGTCCTCTAATTCTCGCGCCTCTATCAACCTGGCGCTATCAACAGCTAAGGAGTATGATGGAAACACCTGTAACACCATCACCATATACATAGAGGATTTGAGTCCTCTAATAAACCTCTTCACCCTCCACTCCTCAGTGGGTAGAAGATGCTTTGCATACCTAGACAGCTGAGTAAACTTCAGATCATACTCATCCACTGTCATGCTCCCCTGAGATAGCCTCTCAAACTCATAAAGTCGAGCATCCCTGACGCTCTGAGGGAGAAACCTGTCTAAGAACATGGAGCAAAACTCCTTCCATGTCCACTGAGCCTCTACTGGTTTTGCTCTTTTCCTAGACTCAAACCAAGAGATTGTCACATCTCCTTCCAACCTGAACGATGCCAAACTCACAGCTCGGTGGTCTGTACATCCCAAAGCTTCACACCGTCGCCAAATATCATCTAGGAACCTCTGAGGATCCTCTGAACTGTCCATCCCAGTAAAAATAGGAGGTGCCAACTTCATGAAGTCATTCAACGACACATTAACTCCCTGAACAGTGTGGGATGTCGAGGGTACATCTCTATCCCTCCTTCTATCTCTCTCCATAGAAAACTCTATCCAGGTCCGCACAACCTGGGTAAGTTGCTGAAACTCTGTAACAGGTTCAGGGTCAACTACCCCCACATCTGTTTCATCAACCATATCTTCCTCTTCTATCTCCTGAGGCTCTTCCTCCACTGGTGGAGGTACCTCCTCAACATGTTGAGGCCCGGGTGCACCGCGCCTCCTTCCTTGCCTTGTAGTTCTCAACCTCACAATAGGGACATCATCCTGATCATCCTCTACTCTAACAGTATCAGCTATTCGTCTATTCCTCGGCATTTCCTAAAATAAAAATGAGAGCACTTAAGTCATGCTAGAACAATAGCATAATAGTTATCACAGAATTATAGGAAAGCATATCTATCACAAGGAAGAAGACATGCTTAATGAGAATTCAGAATTTCAAAGACAACAAACAAGACAACACGGATCCTAATGCTCCATTTATTACGAATCTAATTATATTATTATTTCTTTAACCTAAAGCTCTGATTCCACGTTTGTCACGACCCGAGTCCCGGATCCATGACCGGCACATAGGCAAGGTTCCCCTCCAAGGTTCCATACCTATGCGAACCCAAACTTACACACAAACTTATCCTAACTCAATTAGAGTTCAACGCAGCATTAATAACAAAATCAACTTTATAATATAATTGAATTGTCTTAATACAAAAGTTTATAAAAGTTCAGAGTTTTGGAGCACTAACTAGACATAAAGGAAGGTACAAATTACTACCAAAAGAGCAGGTTCTGAAGGTCCAACAAAATGACTTGCTATCAAGCTATAAGCCTGAAAAGGATAAATAATGAGATGGTGAGTTCAACAACTCAGTGAGTAGATAACGTTCAATATACACACACGGGGTAATACAACAATGAGAAATATATATACAAGTATGGCTTTAGGTTCTTATAGGAAGGTTTCTCAAATAGGCCATAACAAGAAGATCATATGGTAAAACTCGCATGAGGCTCCGTACTGTGGGATGATCAGTCCACACAGGTTGGTGACTCTCCCGACCAACTAGGGTTCAGATACGATGTGCACAAAGACTAACACTACCCTGTTAGCATGGGTATTCTGACTGACATACCATAGGTTCATAATCATAATCAAACAGACATATTCATATCTCAAGGCTCAACTCATGACATCAATCAAATGAGGAGCTATCAATTCAGAATTCAATTCAAAATATATACTGGTTCATATCAAGAATTCAGATTCAACAATTGATCATGCTTTATCAAAACAAGGATAATAATTAACATATATATTATCAAGAAGCATGATCCAATTCATATTAGCAAATCAAATATTTATAATATTTCTCATGCATATGGAAAATTATCGACTCACCTGACTCGAAAGCAACAAAACTCAAAGCTGATATCGAAGAAAATCCTACTGATGTCCCGCCGGTAGAATATCAGGATTATCTGAATATAAAGGAGACATATTTAAGAATGACTCAAAAGAATATATATATAACCTATTTAATACACTTATCTAAGGGTGTATTCCATAACCCTATATATTTTTGAACTAACTAGTTATCTTTCCTAAAAACCCAACATTTAACGGTTTTCCCGAAATCTAATCCATAATAAAACAATTAATAAAATTGGTAATAATTCACTAAATAACCCTCAATTATTCATCAAAATAATCTGAAAAAATTAATATTACAGCTAGGGACTAATCTATAATTTATCATATTCTTAAGGGTTAAATTGCAACTTTTGTCAAATTGGAGGACCAAACTAAAATTTATCATAAATCCATGAATATACTGAAATGATGTCCATAATTCATCCTCATTTCTGTCCAGATCATCTCATTATACTCCAGGGACCATTCTGGAATTTTACCAAATTTTTAGGATCAAATTGTAATTTTGTCAAATTGGAGGACCAAATTGAAAGTGTTAAATTCTCTTATCTATACAGTAATTCTGTCCATAATTCATATGTTATTCTGTTCAGAATCTCGGAATAGGATCCAGGGACCATTCTGCAAATTTTCCAAAGTTTGGGGACTAAACTGTAATTTTCCAAAATTGAGGGACCAAACCGAAATTTTGTCATCTTCAACCTCCAACTCAGAATTTTTAACAGAAACCTACTGTTCTCTCCAAATTCCTAACACAATTTCACCATTCAAACAAAATCATAACTCAAAATCATCATTTTCATCTACAATCTCTCAAAATCATCCAAATAATCAAATACCCACAACAATTAACTCTATAACATTCAAATTAATTCATCAATTAACCCAAAACACAAATTTTCAAAACCCTAACATTCATCAAAACTGAAATTAAAGCTAAAGAAAACATATTATACACATTAAAGCATAATCTTACCCCTTTTTACTTATTTCCTCCAACTCCTTTCCTTCTTCCCTTATTTTCCCCTCTTTTCTCTTCTTCCTCTTTCTCACTTCACTCCTGCGGTTCTCTCTCAAAATTTTACAGGTCTCTTCTTTTTTTTTTCTTCTATTTATATATATTATGTATTTATACAATTACTACAATACCCTTCATTTAATTATACCTACTTCTAAACCACCAAGGGCTCTATAGCCTTTTCCTATCTCTTTATATTCAAAACATTACAGGTATCTTTAATAATGGGCTTCAACCCCATTCTATTAGTTGTTTTCCGTACTATGTCTCTAGATAGTCCTTTTATGATCGAATCCGCTAAATTATTCACAAACTTCACATAGATAATGATGATTACACCATTTGTAATCAACTCTCGAATATATCCATGCCGAATGCTTATACGTCTTGACTTACCATTGTAAATGTTACTATAAGCTCGAGACATAGTTGCTTCACTATCGTAGTATAAAAAAATAGTTGACATAGGTTGTGGCCACAACTTAATATCAAACAAAATATTTCTTAGCCATTCTGCTTCTTTACCTACAATAGCCATAACAATAAATTCTGATTCCATGGTAGAATGAGAGATGCATGTTTGTTTCTTAGATGCTTAAGATATTGCACCTCCTCCAAGTGAGAAATTCCATCCTGATGTGGACTTATTATCACTTGAACTAGTCATCCAACTTGCATCACTATATTCTTCCATCACAATTGGAAAATCAGAATAAAACAAGCCCAAATCGATTGTTCTTTTACAAACGCGTTTATCAATCTTAGGAGTTTATTCTCTGAAGACATGTTCATCAAAAGTTTGAATATGAGCTCTTTGGTTATTTTGAATGGTGTTAATTTGGCTTGTAGAGGTTGAAGGATTGTTACTGACTTGAGGGGTGTCAATAACAATCAGGGTTAATTGTTTTCTTAAAGTGTTAAAGTTGGTATTGGTAATAATGTCTTCACCGGGAATTTTATAAGGAGTAACTTTAACTGTCTGGTCTTTGTATTGATTTTGAGGTTTGTGGATGTTCATACTCAACTGAAGGACCACTAACAAGTTCCTAAACAAGAGTTTTATTTCTAGATGTTATGGGATATGCATGCTTTGTAGATGTGAAATGATATGCAATATGATGTTCGGATGCATAATACATTTCAAACGAATCAAAAAATAAGATTTGAATTTTATGTAATGTGATGAACTCATACAAACATTTTTGTATCTCGTGTCTTGTAAAAAAGTTTTGAAAAAACAAAATTTCTTATCAGAGTTATGGGCTCCATAAAAATCATTTTTGAAATAAATCTTGTCAATAACAAATTCTTTTCCTGAAGTTAAAACATTCAGCTAATTTTTGATATTTTTTTTGTGACTGCATAAAAGGTTGGAGGGGATTGCTATTCGGGGTTTATATATAAAGGTTTAAGTATATTTGTAGTGTACTCTACTTTTTAGAAGCATGTATTTGAAATATTAGAGGTTGATTTTCTAGGTGGATTTATATGGTATGGTATATTTATGACATAAGAGATTTTAGAGATTCTTCCTAGATCTATAATACCAGATGAGGAAGATTTATCTGAAAACCTGGAACTAGTTTAGTGTCGATGGAAAGACAATTTGACTTTTCTGCCATATGCTTTTTTGAAAAGAAAACATGTTGTTGATGTTCCTTACGAAGATAACTTTTCTAAAAATCAAATATCTATAAAAACAAGACCAATCCAAATGAATATTGAATTAGAACAATATTGTAGACTCAAAATTCAAGATTTAGAGTTTAAAGGTCTGATCTAGAAGTCCAAATCACCTTGGTTGTGTGTTGCATTTTATGTCACTAAAAATTTTGAAATAGAAAGAGGCACACCTAGGCTTGTGATCAATTACAAACCACTAAATAGAGCTCTAAAGTGGATTAGAGCCCAATTGCTTTTTTGTTTTGTTTTTGTGATGGTTGAATTAAAAGAAAAGATAATTGAAATGACAAAAACGAGTAAAATTGGTGGCAAATATGCAATTTGTTTGAAACTTCATTTTCACCCCTCATCTATTTAAGCAATTAGGTCTCCAGTCCCTATAATTTTTTAAAAATATATTTTGAAACCAAACTTCATTTTCCTCCCCTTCCGTCCTTTTTTAGGTGGAGGAGAGAGAAGTGGTCGCTAGACTATGGCTTATAGAGAGAAAAATGTCATTGGTGAAGGTTTAGGTCACCAAAACATACAATTTTTGTGTCAAGAGGTTCTACATAACGATGGGGATTAAGATTAAGTGTTTTTTTTTACCTTGAAAAGACCTAAAAAGCATATTTATGCTTGAGAAGACCTTTGATTTCGGGTTTGGGGCTAGTTTTTTTTGTGTTTTTGAAGGCCATGATTTAGTTTAACAAATTTCTTACTGTTTTTTCTGTGTTTTAGGTAAAAAAAAACGAGTTGAGAATAGGTTTTTGGATGAAAAAAACCCATGAACTCTGTTTTTCCAGTCACCATAATAGCTGGATTTTGGGATCATAGATGACGCGTCGACTATTGCAGCCCACGACGCATTGTCTATTAAAAAAATGCATTATGTCATCCTTTATTCTTTTAATTTATTTTTTATTTTGGTTTTAACCTTCATTCTTTTAATTACTATTTTTAATTTTGGATTTCTTGTTTGTAATTGTTTTTGTTTCATACTTCAACATTTCAATTTCTAGGGATTGAGCTTTATGATTATGTCATGTATAGTGGTGCTTCAAGTCTGATGACCTAGCTCAAGGGTTGATATCTTTTTTTGTCTTTTTTTTATATCGCCATTCAATATTGTTTTTTTAAAAAAAAAGAAAATGGCTTTGTAGTTTTTTCAGTATTTTTTCTATCAACTTTTCCTGACATCATGACCTAGAACACGAGCTTGTCAGGTTAATTCAGACTAGCTCACCCTTTAATATCTAGATTATATGTCTACTTTGCTGGCTCGGGTTGGCCTGACCTCATTTTTTTTTCATTATTTTTAGATTAGAACTTTTTTATATTTTTAAATATAATTTTTAAGTTTGTATTTCACTTCTCTGTGATTTTTTTTCTTATTTATCCTTTTATATATAGTGATTATTTGTTTTAATTATATTGGATATGTTTACTTTTTAAAGAGATTATTATGATTCTTTTATAATTTTTATATATTTTAAATATATTAAATTTATTTTTAGAGATAAAAAAATTTATTTCTTATATTATTTTTAATAAATACAACTTTGCATAATATGTTTTTTTTCTTTTTATATTGTTCAATAAATCTTATGTGTGTGTCGATTTCTATTTCAAATTGATTTTAATAAAAAAAATCATTAAACAGAACCAAGTAAATAATCCATATTGCGATATTAAATATCTTTATCTATAATTGTCTTTTAATTTTTTCAATTTTTTTTTGTTTAAGAAAGAAATTAAAAATCCAAAATTGGTTTGTTGGGGTGTCTTTTTTCAATTTTTTAATTGAACTTGACTTTTTTATCATTTATTTTTTTCTTATATTGTAAAAAAAATAGTTTTAGAAAAAATTCATGCTATTAAACTTTACAAAACCAATATATTATTATCTCAATAAATGTTTTTAAAAATTATCACCTTAGAGTTTTGTTAAAAGCTAAGTTATGTTTTTATCGGTCATCAAGATTACATTTGAACCCATAAAATCAATCAATTTAGTTTAGACTAGCTCCCGTGTAATTTAGTTGGAAACTAGAGATAGACATACAATTGCGAGATTTCAAGATTGTGCCATTAGATCAGTTTAATAAAATAATAAAAAAATTTCTCACTTTTAACATTTAAAAAATTAATCTGACCTGTAATTAATAAGACATGGGCTAATATACTAATATATATCTAGAAGCCGAGTTGAAATATAAATGAAGTTCATGGACCCATTCCAAATAAACCTCGAATTCTAGAGACTAAACTTAAAATATATTTAAAAAAAAGAAGAAAAAACACTTATAATTTTGGTTGAAATGACATCATTTCACACTTCAATGGTATAGTTAGAAAGTTTAATAAACAATATTGAAAAGTTTTATAAATAGTGCATTAATGTGATTATTTACCGTGAAAGAACTTTCTATTTTAGTTTTAGTTTTTTTAATTAATCATTTACAGTGAAATGGAAAAAACTACTTTTATGTCCAACGATGTCATTTTGAGGTTTGATAAACAATGTGCAACAGTGATTATGAATGAAAAATGCAATTTTTGTTTGTTAATTGTTGATGATACAGCACAATAAACAATAAGAAATGAATATTAATTTCGTGATTACGAATCTGAATTGAAAAAAAAACTACCCTTTCCTTTTGCTTTCTCTGGTAAATTAATTAAATTCAATTAGAAGAAGAGACAAGCCAGTTTAGTATTGAATCATCATACTCAAGAGGCAACAATTAATTCAAATATGCTTAAAATTTGATTTCAATAATTGAATGAAAGAATGATTAAATCAAAGAATAATCTCTCCTACAGCTCCACGGTACTCTCATACACACTAATGCTATCCCTTCTCAAATTAAAGTGGAACAAGTTGAAGTTGAAGGGTCAAATAAAGCTGGAAGCACGTATTTCCTTCCATTAACACCATGAGCATTATAGCTAGCACCAGTTGTAGAGTCCACTAACAAATCCCCAGCATAACCAGGATACGCACCCTTACCATAGACCCCAGGACAAGCAGATGCGGCCTCAAGAGGAGCCTCCTTCGGACCCTGGAAATAGCCATTTTCAAATGGGTTTGTTGCAGTCCCAGCCAAAAGACTAGCCAGATTGATTACCATACCATCGAGACCCACATCATTGTTGGGTGCAACCAATGGAGGGTTCTGTGGTCCATAGATTGGCTGGTGGAATGGCCACGCACATTGACCGGGGCATTGAGTCTCAGAGTTACCAACCCAAATGTAAGCAAATTTCGATCTCTTACCGTTGATTGTTTTAGCACTCAAAGAGGAACCATGAGTACCACATTTACTAGAGCAAAACCCTTCAACAGCAACATCGGATGATGTCAAAACAACGTTGATTGCACCCTTTTGACCACCCTTCGATGCTAGCTGCACGATTTGCTTGCTGGAGAGCGATTTCCCCAATGAATAGCTCTCGTCTAAAATCTGTGCTCCTACAGAGAGGAGAAGAGGAGAGGTTTTCTTCGTCTTGACAAGGTTGTAATATTTCTCAGTAGCTTTCCACCACGTGGCAACAGAGGGTTGGGCTGTTGTGGGTCTTCTAGAAGAGACAGAGGCAATAAAATCTGAGACAATGGCACGCTGAGATGGCTTGAACTTGCCATACCAGATCAAGTTGATCGAAATTTCACCGGTAAGAAGAGGGCCATTGTGGTATTGAAATAACAAGGGATCTTGGCTTTGATCTGACACGGAGAAGGTCCTTGCTGCTGAGCTGAATTGTATAATAGAGATTAACAGAACAAGTTGAAGAAGAGAATGTGAAGAAAGAAAGGAGGCCATGATTGATCTGATGATCGGTAGTGATGGAAGAGAGGATTTTGTGAGTGGAGAGAAACGGAGGAGATTGGGTATATATAGTCTCAGGGAAGTGTTGAAATCTTAGGGAGGGAAGCTACGCGGAGAGTGGGTTGAGAATTGAAAGTGGCAAGTGGTGACATGACAGGTAAATAGCGCGTTGTTTCATTGGCAACCTAATGCGAGCGCGGCTACTATCGTTTTCAACTGCATCCATTGTTACCAAACATTACAGTGCTTGGCCAGCTAAGAGAGGACCAGGGACCGAAAGTGAATGAGATAGCTTTTTGTAGACGGCTCCGCTCATGAAGCCGCGAAAAAACCTCGCAAGAAAATTAGGTTTTCCATTGCTTGGTTAATAGGTTTGACTAGTGGTTGTTCTAATCGCCTAAAAAATAACTCTCTTGATATACATAAAATTATCTGATATTTAAATCAGTAATATGTATGTAGAGAAAACAAATATGTATGAATATATAATATGTATTTATTCTTGGTGAGAAACAATGGCCATTAAGATTAAAAAAAATTGTGTTAATCAAAGGAAAATATTAAGGTTAAATTTCATATTTATCTATCTTTTACTTTTAAGGGAATGATTATCTTTTTATTTTAGAATTTTATTGTCATTAACAACTCTTTCTCAATTTATTGGCCTTATATTTTAAGATTTATTTTGTTTTTCATAGATAACATCTTTACATTTCTCGGTGAAGAGAATTATTGATGTGAATCCCACGAACATAATGCTATGGAAACCAACATTTAAATTGACCATTCTCAATAAAGTTGATGTATGATTGATATCATTTGTAACAACAAAGAAATTTTTAATATAAAAAGCATTGTTGAGAATAGATGCTTGAGTTTTTCCTAAAAGATGAAGTTTGGAATTATTTGCTGCAGAAAGTCTTTTAGAAGTGTTTTGAAGAAATCGTTTAGAAACTACTCCTACTTTGATACAATTTAAATCAGCAAATATATCAGACAAGACAATAGTTTCTAATTTTTAGTCTTATGAAAAAACTAAAGTTATTTTTATTAAATACCTTTGTTAAAGTAATTTGCATTAAAACATTAAAAAAATCTTCAGGAATATGTTCAATGTTTGATAATGTATGATCTAATGCATGAGTCTCAAGAGTTTGTTCTGCAGATTCTGGTTCAGAATCTGACTGACTTTCTAACTTGGTCAGGAGGTGTTGTATTATGACTGAGTCTTTTTGTTGTGCTTGTATAAGGGTTTCTAACTCAGACTTAAGGGTCTTAATTTATGATTGTAAGTCTAGGATAGTAGCTATAGGTTTGGATTTTTTTTTTCTTGTGGAGGATTTTGGTAAGGTCATAAGTGCTGGCACTGGTTGTAGGTAAGATGGAATGACTCTGGACAGGCTGGGGTGTCTCAGGTTTGTTTAAATTACTCAACAGCTTATCTAAATAGGATTTTTAGAATTGGGGGTCATCCAATTTTTTGATGGCTTCAAGAATAAATTCTCGGTTTCTAGTTAAGACATTGAGTTGTTTGTGGGACGAGGTTTCAAAATCATAACTAATTGTACCTCATTATGACAAAAAATAGAGAAACAATGTAAATTCAAGGTCAAATCGAATAATTATTAGACGAATTTGCATAAAAATTAAGTCCAAAGATATAATTAAATTTTTGATAGGCTAATTTGATTTAATCATGACCCAAATTGAATTTTAATTATGTTTAAAAATTAATTTGGGTCCAGTTAAATGATTTAATTAAGTACAATGACTTAATAATACTTTAAATGGGTCAAATTAATTTTATTAGAGGGCTTAATTGGTGAAAAATTAAGTTTGGGAGCCCAATTTAGGCTTAATTAAGAAGTATGGAATTTTAAGAGACCAAATTTAATTTTTCTCAAGTTAGTTGATTGAAATCAAGGGCAAAATTACAAGAAAATTGAAGTTTTGGGGGTCAATTAGAGGTTAAATTGAAGATTTTCGCAGCTAAGGACTATTTTGTAAAATGAGTCGAACTATAAAGGCTTAATTGACCAAAATCAGGGGTGAAATCAAAGAAATTGAAAGTTTAATGGTTAATTAGAGGTTAAATTGCATAAATCCGAGATCAAGGAGCATATTACTAAAAGCGTGTAAATCCGGGGCTCAAATGGTATTTCGGCAGGGGCTTTATTACATTAAATCAAAAGTTTAAGGTCAATTAAGGGTTCCATTGAACACAATTGAAAGTTGAAAGACTAAATTGAAGTTTAACAAAAATCCCTAGTTTAACACAAAATGACATTGTTTTTCTTTTTTTAAAAAAATAAATACCAGACGACGTTGTTTTACTCAAAAGAAACTGCTTGAGTGTTTACTTTTCAGGTACATTTAATGCTTCATTTCTTCGTCAAATTTAACCAAACTTGCACGCAAATGATCACCTGACATTTCTCTACAATCCTATATAGTCCGTTCAAGGTAATTGACACCACAGTGGCCACAGAGACGACTTAAAGTAGCCAACTCAAGTAGCCTTGAACTATCAGATTTGACAGTTCACGATGCCTATTTTGAGCCAACGGTTGGAATCCTTTCCAATAGAATCAAGGGCTGAAAATTATTCCCCTGTGAAGAAAAGATTACACTCTTCCAACCTCAATAAATAGGAGTGGATTTCATGGTTTGGGGAGGAGGAAAATCGAGTCCAAAGTTGACAAAAAAACCAGCCTCCCTCCACTGTTTTTCTCTACCGTCTCTCTCTTTTCTTTTTGCTCAACCACACCTTCAGCCATCACTACTCTCACCACCTTCTTCCCACTACCGTCTACACCACAATCAGACGCACAACCACCTCAGGTGGTGGTCACACTGCCTTTCTCTCTCCTCTAAAAAACTCTTCTTCCTCTCTGCCACCATGACCCCAACAGCAGAAGCAGCAACCACCTTGTTCAGGAGCTTTTGTCCTTCCCAACAACAGCTAGAAGCAGCGACTCTATCCTCAGCCACTCCAACTCCAACCGCGAGCTTCCCCTCTCCTTTGCAAACCTTTGCTTCTTCATCTTCCAGTTGCAGCCAGCGCCAGCCGCCGACCTCACCACCTTCAGTCATACTGTATGCCACCAGCCAGGCCGCCAACTATTTCCACACCAGGCAAGCCTCCCTCTTCTCTTCTTCTTCCTCCCTTCTCTGTTGCCATTGCATGCAAACAATAGAGCGTGAATTATAATTCAACTCCATTGTTCATACACTTAGTTAGGAACAGTGCAACATGATTTATAATTCAGGATGTACTATTCATGCAACCCAGTCACTAGGCTGTACTAGTGACTAAGTTGAGTTGGGTTGGACCTATCTCAGCCCAACTCAGTTTTCTAGGCTGGGTCCAGCCCAAAAATTAAAAAAAATAAAAGAAAAGAAGCTCTGCTGGGTCGAGATCGGCCCAATACTTGTCGGACTGGACCAACACGACCCGACATTCCTAGCTGCGACCCAATCAACTGGGCTGGCCCAGACCATTTATATTTAATATTTATTAATTTATAATAATATATATTATAATATTTAAAAACCAAAAAAAATCCAAAAAAAATTCAAAAAATCATTTCAAAATTTTTTGATTGTCTCAAATGTTTTTCTACCAATTTTTCATAATATCGGGTTGTATATTTATACTGTAAAATGTAGATCTAGTATTAAAATATCCGGTTTTCTCCGAAATATTTCAAAAAAATTCAAAACATTTAAAAAAAACTCAAAAACTTTAAAATGAACTTCTCTTTTCAAATAATAATAATAATAATAATAATTTGTTTTCATGCATATAGCCAAATTCTAAAAATTTTCCAAGCATACTTTTATAAAAAATTGCATCTATCCCATGTTTTGAAATAAAAAAAATGGATATCGTAATAAGGTTAAAATCATCCATTAGGTTTTGATCAAAATATCAAAAACCTTTTTCCAATTTTTTTCTAGGGTCCAGATATAGACTTTAATATCCGTGGGGTGTAAAATTACATAGTAAAGTACACTCTTAGGTATTAAAGATATAAGGTGTAAATAAAAGCGATGCTAAAATTCAAACTTTAGAACGGTTAGGATTTAACCCAATAAGGTCGAGACTTTCTCATGAAGAGAGATCTACCTTAAACCTTAAAAAAGACCAATGAATAAAAACTCAACTTAGAAAAAAATAATCAAACAACAATGTAGCTTACCTTAGGTAGGGTGCATTGGGAGCGATGCGTATTACCTTTACAAAACCATTCCCTTACCCAGACTCTCGCAGAACATAGGTTCCTAGTGACCATAATAATAGATGGCGAGTGCTGAAAATTAATCATAATTTTATGATTAAATCCAAAAACCTTTTGAACACAACACCTCATCAGGTTGCACAACAAAAGCTTCCGTCATCGCCGAACGACGACGTGACGCGACTCCACGACATACATGATTTGAAAAAAAGATGATTCCTTATAAATAATTGAACATCACTAACAAAATTTTGTTTTACAAAAAGAATTTTAGATTTCCAAAAACAAGATCTAACATGAAATTTGTTCTGATTTTTCAAATGCTTTTTGAAAAAAAAACATGTTATTGATCTTCCCTATGAAGATAACTTTTCTGAAAATCAAATACCTGTAAAAGCAAAACCAATCAAAATGAATGTTGAATTAGAACAACAATTTAGACTCGAAATCCAAAATTTAAAGTCTAAAGGTCTTATCCAGAAGTCCAGATCACCTTGGTCATTTGTTGTATTTTATGTCAACTAAAAATCTGAAATAAGAAGAGGCACACCTAGACTTGTGATCAATTACAAACCACTAAATAGAGCTCTAAAGTGGATTAAAGTCCAATTTCAATATTTTTTTTGTGATAGTTGAATTGAAAGAAAAGAAGACTAAAGTGGGTAAAATTGGTCGTAAATATGCAATTTGTTTGAAAATTTCATTCTCACCCCTCATATTTTTAAGCAATTAGGTCTTCAGTCCCTATAATTTTTTTTTAAAATATTTTGATACCAAACTTTATTTTTTGGGTGGAGGAAAGAGATGTGGTCGCTGGATTACGGTTTAGAGAGAGAAAGTTGTAATTGGAGAAGATTTAGGCCACCAAAACATAAAAGTTTTGTGTCAAAAGGTTTCATATAATGAGGGGGATTAAGATTTGGTGTTTCTTTATCATGAAAACACCTAAAAAAACATATATAAGCTTGAGAAGATTTTTAATTTTGGGTTTCGGGCTAGTTTTTTGCATTTTTGAAGGCCATGGTTTGGTTTAATTATGTTTTTAGCGTGTTTTCTATGTGTTTTAGGTCAAAAACGAGTTGAGAATAGGTTTTTGGATGTAAAAAACCATGGGCTCTATTTTTCCTGTTACCACAATGGCTGAATTCTAGGATCATAAAAGACGCGTCGTTTACTGCAACACACAACACATTATCTGTTAAAAAAAAAACACATTATGTCATCCACCCCTTCAACTAAAAAAATACAGGCCCGCATATGGGCCTTTTCTATTTGGGTCAGGTGCATGGTCTGGCCACATTTTTTTCCTTTTTAAAATTTTAAATTAATACTTATTTTTATATGTATTTTTTTAAAAAAAATTAATCAATATTTTAATCAATACCCTTTCTCCATGATTTGTTTTTTTGTTTCTTTAGCCTTTTATTTAGATTAAATATTTTTTTTATAATTGTTTGAATATGTGCAGCATTACATAATATTTTGTTTTTAATTTTATTAAATAAATTTCATATGAGTGTCGATCTCTATTATAAATTTATTTTAATAATAAATTTATGAAACAAGACCAGTTAAATAACGCATGTTGCGCTATTAATTATCTTGATTTGTCTCTCAATATTTCCACTTAAATTGTTATTTATAGTTAATGACTTTTTTCCATTTATTTACACAATAGTTCATGATTTATTTAATTTAATGCAAGTAAGTTTTACTATTTACATTTATGACTTTTTTAATGTAAAAAAATATGTTGAAAAATTCTACATGTTCAATTTTTTTTTTATCATGTATTGATATTTTCAATTTAATCCTTATTCTTATGATATTTTTTGTTAACCCTTTTATAAAAGTTTAATATTTTTTTAATGTCAACCTCCAATCCAAGTTGATAGTGTAATTTTTTTTTGCCATCCTCATTCTTTTGGTTTTTGTTTTTGTTTTTTTCATTTTAAATCTCAAAGTGAAAATTTTTTGTTGCTCTTTAATTTATTTTTTATTTTTATTTTAACCTTCATTTTTTTAATTGGTATTTTTAATTTTGGATTTCTTGTTTGTATTTTTTTTCTTACGTCAACATTTCATTTCCTAGGGATTGAGCTTTATGATTATTTCATGTATGATGCTTCAAGTCTAATAACATGGTTCACATTTCATTTTTTTGTATCGCCATTCAATATATTTTTTTAATGGCTTTGTATTATTTTTCCTATCGAATTATCTCATCATCATGACCTAGAACACGAGTATGTCAGGTTAATTCGAACTAGCTCACCCTTTAATATCCAGATTACATATCTATCGTGTTGGCTCGGGTCGGCTTGACCTCATTTTGTTTTTTAGTTTTGATTTTTTTTAGTTTAGAACTTTTTTATATTTTTAAAAATAATTTTTAAGTTTATAATTCACTTCTATGTGATTTTTTTTCTTATTTATCCTTTTTTAAATAGTGATTATTTGTTTTAATTGTATTGGATGTGCTTAATTTTTGAAGAGGTTAATATGATTCTTTTGTAATTTTCATATATATTTTATATTTATTAAATTTATTTTTAGAGATAAAAAAAACTTTTATTTCTTATAATATTTTTAATATATGCAGCCTTGCATAAATCTTATGTGTGTGTCGATTTCTATTGCGAATTGATTTTAATAAAAAAACTCATTAAAAAAACAAAGTAAATAACCCATTTTGCGATATTAAATATCTTGATCTATATTTGTTTCTTAATTTTTCCAATTTTGTTTTTGTTTAAGAAAGAAATTACAAAGCTTAAATTGGTTTGTTGGGGGGTGTCTTTTTTGGATTGAACTTGACTTTTTTATCATCTATTGTTTTCTCATTTACTAAGAAAAAATAATTTCAGAGAAAAGTCATGCTATTAAACTTTATAAAATTTATGGATATGTTGCTAGGTTTGGCTGATTGATATGGTTTGCAAATTATATTTGGACCCATGAAATCAATCAATTTAGTTTGAACTAACTCCCGTTTAATTTATTTGGAAACTAGAGATAGGCAAACAGGTTGCAAGGTTTCAAGATTGTGCCATTTGTTGCACGTGTGTGGCGTCGCGGCGATCATCCACAACTCTCAGGGAAAATGGAATGTGGAGAGACAAGAAATTCTTGTCTCTTATCAGTGGAAAATTTGAATGGGAGTCGCCACTTAGTATTTTGATCACTAGGAACCCTAACTAGTCTCAAAAATCGGGTACGAAAACTGGTTGCGTAAAGAAAATGTATTAGCACCCCAATTACACCCTACCTAAGGTAAGCTGCATTGTTTTGTTATCTGATAAAATTTGCAGTCTTATTGTGTTTTCTAATTGTTGGTCTGTCTAAGGTTAAAGAAAAGCCCTCCTTAATAAGGAGGTTCTTATCTTAATGGGGTAAAACCTAACCATTCTAGCTTCAAAAAAAAAAAATTTAATATTCAGAATACGTATTACGTGTACTATTGTACCCCAGATATCGAAAGACAAACAAAATAAAATTTTTATTGTTTTTGAAATTTTGGCCAATGTTCTCTTGACTAAAATAAATTGGTTATTAAAGCCAAAATGCATGCTAAAACATTGTTTTTTGGTGTACGAAAAACACAATATGAGTTTTTAGCTTTGAGACACTTGGCCGTATGCACAAAAACAATTTTTTCAAAAATTTCAATTTTTTTTTGTATTTTGGAAGTTTTGACAAAAACCGAGTATTTTAATATTGGATTTGTATCTTTACAACGTAAAATACAGACCGATATTAAGCAAAATTTAGTAGAAAAATACATGGAAAAAATTACAATTTTTGAAAAAAAAAATTAAATTGGGCCAGACCCGGCCCAAACGTTTTGGGTTGGGTTGGGTCTGCCAGCCCATAAAGAGTGGGTTTCTCCACTGTTCACATGCAACGTGAACAGTGGAGAAGAAAATGTAGAAGAAGAAGGAGGAGGTGGAGGAGGAAACGGAAGATGGCTTACCTGCGGTGGTCATAATGCTTCTAGCGACTGTGGCGGTGGTGTTCACTGTGGGGGGGTTGTCGTTGAGGTGGCCGATGATGCTTCTCTTTCTTCTTTCTCTCCCTCCTCTGTTTTTCTATGCTATTTTTTTCTTTCTTTTTCTTTCATTTTCTCCTCCTTATTTCTCTCTTTTCTGCTTTATCCTCCTCTTCTCCTTTCACTTCTGCTCCCTTCCTTCGTTGTCTTCCTTTGTTCTCGTCTACCCTGTATTTATAGGTGAAAAACAGAGGAGAGAGAGGTTGGGGCGGCCATTGTGCTACCGCCCTAAACCGCCCAAGGGGTATGTCCCCTCTATTCTTTCACCACGTAGCAAGCAAGTGGGTTGTGTCGGTGTCTTTTTGAGCCCTCGGGGGAAGAGAATACAGTGAGAAACAAGGGAGAAAAGTCTTCTTCTTCCCTTGTTCTCTGTGTGTCTAGGGGAATAAGAAGACATATGGTGCCGTTCAAAACAACACTGTTTTTTCTTCTTCTTCTTCTTCTTTAATGAACAGTATATGAAACGACGTCGTTTTGGACAAAACGCGTCGTTTCATTTAAAAGAAAAGGCCGGCAAAAATGTGTCAAAATCCAAATCAGTTTTCAATTTATGATTTGTTCAATCAAGTCCTCAATTGCAATTTTGATTTTAAAAATCAATTCAATTGCATCCCTGCCAAATTCAATCTCTGGCCTTGAAGTTGGCCGCCTTTTCCAAATTGATCCTTGGTCTATGATTTATGCAATTTGACCCTTAATTGATCAATAAAACTCTAATTTCTTCAATTTGACCCCTGATTCGGTTTAATTACAGCCTCTCTATTTACGCGTGTTTTTCATTTTGGTCCTTGGTTTTGGATTTCTTCAATTATGTCCTTCATTGGCCATCAAACTTCAATATTTATGCAATTAAGCCCCTAATTTGACCAAATTAACTCTCAGAAATTATATGTTGACCCAAGAATTTGAATTTCTTCCAATTAAAGCCCAAATTAACTCCAAAATCAATTTTTCTTGCAATCAAACCCTCCATAAATTCAATTAAACCTTCAATAAAATTTAATTGAGTTCATAAATATCTGATTTTGGACTTTTCTTCCTCAAATTGACTTTTCTTTGTCAACAAGGCTCTCATCAGTCAATAAAATACTACCAAATTTTAATTTTTGTATTTTTTAAACCCCCTCAACCAATTTTTGACCATTTTCTGAGCGTTTTAACATCCTTTTTTCACTGTTATATTTTTTGATAATATTTTTTTTTATTTTTTTGTTAAGAGAAAAAATATGAATTGGGGAATAACCCAAAAATGGGTTATGACACCATTAAACCAGGTTTAATAACATAATAAAAAAATTCTCAGTTTAACATTTTAAAAAATTAATCTGACCCGTAACAGAACACAGGCTAATAAACTAATATATATCTAGAAGCTGAGTTGCAATATAAATGAAGTTCATACACCCATTCCAAGCAAACCTCATATTCTAGAGACTAAATTAAGAACATTTTTTTTAAAAAAAAACCACTTATAATTTTGATTGAAATGACATCATTTCACACTTAAATGACATAGTTATAACATTTAATAGACAATATTGAAAGTTGTTTATAAATAGGGCATTAGTATCATCATTTACAGAGAAATACCTTTCCATTTTAATTTTAATTTTTAGTTTTGTAATTAATTATTAATGTTAAGAGGAAACGGATATTATTTTTTAATTTAATTGTTTTTAATTATTTTTCTTGATTTTATACTTCAATATTAAATTGGTTTTGAAATAAACTGCAAGATTTATTTTTGTTTGCTTTTTATAGGGTTATCACTGTCTCAAATAAGTTTTTATTTTTTGGTTGGTGCTCTATTTTGCAATCATATATGTTTACCAAAAAAATTACAAAAAACTTATTAAACTCAATGGAGTCCATGACAAGGGTCCCTAGAAGACTGAGATCGATTCAATCTGTCATCGTCTCTATAATTTTTTTAAAAAAATTGTCACCTTGGAATTTTATTAAAAGCTACGTCATGTTTTTAGCAGTCATCAAGATTCCATTTGGACCCCATGAAATCAATTAATTTAGTTTGAACTAACTCCCGCACAATTTAGTTGGAAACGAGAGGTGGGCAAACAGGTTACGAGGTTTCAATATTGTCCCATTAAACCAGGCTCAATAACACAATAAAAAAATTATTTGCACTTTTAACATTTAAAAAAATTAATCCAACTCGTAACAAGACATAGGCTAATCACTACAAGATTTTAGAGTTTTACCGACGGAATTTCTCTATCGGCGTAAGACACATATTCCGTCGGTAATTAATTTACCGATGACATCACCGATGGAAATGCTCCGTCGGTGAATCCTTCATCGGTAATTTTTTATCCGTCGGTAAATCCGTCAGAAATAAAAAAATAAAATTACCCGCTTCATTTCGTCGGTATATCCCTCGGTAATAATTTTTTTATTACCAACGGATTTACCGACAGAATTACCGTTGGAAATTCCATCGGTAATTATTTCAAAAAAAAAAATTTTAAAAATTCATTTTATAAAATTATAAAATAATTAAATTAACATAAATCAACACTGTATAATATATACTCAAAATGCTTGAAAAAAAATAAGAAAATCAACTCAAACAAATTTGCAACAAATAAATAAAATGAAAAAATAAATTCAACTAAAAAATGCATATGAAATAAATGAAGTTGCAATTGCTAAAAATTTAAAAATCCTATAAATAAATCAACTAAAAATTAATCTCATATGAAAAAACAAATCTCACAACAACATTTATGCAATTATTAAGAACAAAAACAATTAAAAATAACATAAAAAACAAATATAAAGGGTTAAAAAATCATGAAAAAAGAAGAAAAATCTTACCTTAATGTAGTTGCAAGTGAAGCTAAGGAGAGAATTTTTTTTTCGTAAAGCATATTAATAAAAAAAAACTAAGAGGATAAAAGAAGAAAGAAGAAGAAGACATACCCGAGCATGGAGAAAAAGAGAAGGAGATGAGGAAAGAAAAGAAGAGAAAGAAATAGATATTGATGTTTTTTACATATAGTGAAGAAGAAGAAGAAGAAGAAGTAGAAGAATAAGAAGAAGAAGTAGTAGAAGAAGAAGAAATAAGTCTATCTCTTGTGAAATAAGAGATTCGGGCTTTTTATTGGGGCGCGTTAGCGATGGATTTACCGACGGATAATTGAATATTAATATTTTTTAATTATTCCGTCGGTAATTCCGTCGGTAATATTTAATTTAAATTTTCAATTTCGTAAAAAGTTTTCAGAAACCGCCAACAATTATCGACGATTTTTCAGTCTGTCGGTGATTCCGTCTGTAATATTTAAATGAAAATTTTAAATCAATTGAATTTTTTCAGAAAACCGCCAAATAACACCGACGACTTTTCAATCCGTCGGTGATTTTGTCCGTAAAGAACAACAATTAACAATGCAATTGGAAAGTGAACAGTTCTGGAGCTCTCTGGAAAATACCGACGGATTTTGTCCGTCGGTGATTCCCTTTGTAATTGACATGATGAACAGTGTAAACAATTTTACCAACGGATTTACCGACGGATTTTACCAACGGAATAAATTCCGTCAGTAATTCCGTTGGTAAATCCTGACACGTCATCATTTTTTTTTGCTTTGTTTTAATTTTTTTGTCCCTCCGTAATTCCCTCGGTATTTCCGTTTGTATTTATCGGTTTTCTGGTAGTGAATAGAATAATATATATCTAGGAGCTGAGTTGCAATATAAATGAAGTTCATGGACCCATTCCAAGCGAACCTCGGATTATAGAGCCTAAAATAGAAACGTATTTTTTTTTTAAAAAAAAAAAGGAAAAACACTTATAATTTTGGTTGAAATGACATAATTTCACACTTTAATGACATAATTATAAGGTTTAATTATAAGGTTTAAATCATAGTTATTAAAGCAGGACCGGCCTAGCGGGTCGACCTGAGACCCGGTCGACCTGGTGGCTGGACCAGTCCGGGTTTGTCAAAAGCCTAGCTAGTGCAATGACCCGGCCAAACCCAGTCGACTCGGCAGGTTAACCCATGACCCGGGCAAACCCAGGCGAGACCCGGGTGACTCTCCATGGCAGATTTGAGATCTTATCTCTGTCTGGATCTTTCTTGCCGCCTCCAACCCATCCAAACGCGATGAGCCTCATAATTTTCCTTGCTGGGGGACATGGCCAGACGATTTAAGATCTAACTTCAAAAGACAGGAACAATGGTTGTTAAATACCTTTGTATATTTTTAGCTACCATACATAGTAGTCTTGATAGATGAAGCAGCAATATAAGGCTTGAGATATGAAGCAGCAGAAGGCTAAAAAAGGCTTCTCAAAGGACCACAAAAAAACATTCATAACCCTTTGTAAAGGCATATATATGAGACCACAGAAACATGGCCTGGAGCTCACTGTTCCTGCATCCAAGCCCAGAACTGAGTCTTGATGATAATTAAAAGAAAGTGATTGAAGAAAGAAAAGGCAAGCAATATCATGGCCAACCTGGAACAACAAATCCAACCACAAAAAATGGATTACGCGTTGGCAAGAAAAAGAAGCAGCAGTTGCGAGTAGTAAAGTATGGAGGATAAAGATGAAAAATGAATCAAGAATAATAGGAGCAGAAATAAACATGAAAGACAGTAGCGCAAGCATCCGAGAAAGCAAGCTGCCTTTGGATGAGGATGACCAATTGCTGATGCAGAGTGGTGGAGCGGGTGGAGGTGGTGGGATTGGGGTTGGGAATAATGGTCTTGAAACAAGAGCGGGTTCTGGGGGGCTGTTTTTTTTTTAATGAGTTTTTCTATATTTTTTTTTAGTTAGTTATTAGCACTTTTTAAAATTCACTATATAAATATTAGAAAAGTATTTTATTTACAACATGTATAGCCTATATTCATATGAAATATTAAAACTTTAAATATATTTTTTAAAATTTTTTCGGGTTAATCCGAGTTAACCCAGGTTGACACATGAAATCCGAGACCTGGTTCCTTGACCGGATCAACACCCGGACCGGGCTTGATAAGTATGGTTTAAATGCAATTGTTGTTTGTCAATCGTTGATGATACAACACAATAAACAATAAGAAATGAATATTAATTTCGTGATTACGAATCTGAATTGAAAAAAAAAACTATCCTTTTGCTTTCTCTAGTCAATTAATTTAAATTCAATTAGAAGAAGAGACAAGCCAGTCAATATTGAATCATCATACTCAAGAGGCAACAATTAATTCAAATATGCTTAAAATTTGATTTCAATAATTGAATGAAAGAATGATTGAATAAAAAAATAATCTCTCTTGCAGCTCCACGTTTACTCTCATACATACACTAATGCTATCCCTTCTCAAATTAAAGTGGAACAAGTTGAAGTTGAAGGGTCAAATAAAGCTGGAAGCACGTATTTCCTTCCATTAACACCATGAGCATTATAGCTAGCACCAGTTGTAGAGTCCACTAACAAATCCCCAGCATAACCAGGATACGCACCCTTACCATAGACCCCAGGACAAGCAGATGCGGCCTCAAGAGGAGCCTCCTTCGGACCCTGGAAATAGCCATTTTCAAATGGGTTTGTTGCAGTCCCAGCCAAAAGACTAGCCAGATTGATTACCATACCATCGAGACCCACATCATTGTTGGGTGCAACCAATGGAGGGTTCTGTGGTCCATAGATTGGCTGGTGGAATGGCCACGCACATTGACCGGGGCATTGAGTCTCAGAGTTACCAACCCAAATGTAAGCAAATTTCGATCTCTTACCGTTGATTGTTTTAGCACTCAAAGAGGACCCATGAGTACCACATTTACTAGAGCAAAACCCTTCAACAGCAACATCGGATGATGTCAAAACAACGTTGATTGCACCCTTTTGACCACCCTTCGATGCTAGCTGCACGATTTGCTTGCTGGAGAGCGATTTCCCCAATGAATAGCTCTCGTCTAAAATCTGTGCTCCTACAGAGAGGAGAAGAGGAGAGGTTTTCTTCGTCTTGACAAGGTTGTAATATTTCTCAGTAGCTTTCCACCACGTGGCAACAGAGGGTTGGGCTGTTGTGGGTCTTCTAGAAGAGACAGAGGCAATAAAATCTGAGACAATGGCACGCTGAGATGGCTTGAACTTGCCATACCAGATCAAGTTGATCGAAATTTCACCGGTAAGAAGAGGGCCATTGTGGTATTGAAATAACAAGGGATCTTGGCTTTGATCTGACACGGAGAAGGTCCTTGCTGCTGAGCTGAATTGTATAATAGAGATTAACAGAACAAGTTGAAGAAGAGAATGTGAAGAAAGAAAGGAGGCCATGATTGATCTGATGATCGGTAGTGATGGAAGAGAGGATTTTGTGAGTGGAGAGAAACGGAGGAGGAGATTGGGTATATATAGTCTCAGGGAAGTGTTGAAATCTTAGGGAGGGAAGCTACGCGGAGAGTGGGTTGAGAATTGAAAGTGGCAAGTGGTGACATGACAGGTAAATAGCGCGTTGTTTCATTGGCAACCTAATGCGAGCGCGGCTACTCTCGTTTTCAACTGCATCCATTGTTACCAAACATTACAGTGCTTGGCCAGCTAAGAGGACCAGGGACCGAAAGTGAATGAGATAGTTTTTTGTAGACAGCTCCACTCATGAAGCCATATTATTATAATTTTGTATGTGTTTAATATTTTTATGATATTATTATAATTTCTATAAATTTTAATTTATATTTTATATAAGTAAAATTTCTTTTTAAAAATAAAAATTATTTATTCTTGGTGAGAAACAATGGCCATTAAGATTAAAAAAATTATCTTAATCAAAGGAAAAAATTGAGGTTAGATTTCATATTTATTTATCTTTTACTCCCAGAGGAATGCTTATCTTTTTATTTTAGAATTTCATTGCCATTAATAGCTCTTTCTTAATTTATTGGCTATACATTTTTAGATTTATTTTGTTTTGTATAAATAACATTTTTATATTTCTCGGTTAAAAGAATTATTGGGATTGTCTAGCTAGAAATTACTCATTAGCTTCTAGACCTAGTTGTGTCTTTTAGTTTCCTTGCGTGGTGTTGGGTATCTGGGTGTATTTATATATCTAGGCCTCGAAAAGTTTTCATGGAGAAGATATTATGTCATCGCTGAAGAAATTGATGCTTAAGCTAGTCATTCATTAGAGGGGAAAAAAAAAGTGTAAGTCATATTTATTTATCTTTTACTTTTAAGAAAATGGTTGTCTTTTTATTTTAGAATTTCATTGCCATTAACAACTATTTCTCAATTTATTGGCCGTAAATTTTAAGATTTATTTGTTTAGTATAAATAACATCTTTATATTTATCGGTTAACATAATTATTGATGTGAATCCCACGAATATAAAGCTATGGAAACCAACATTTAAACTAACTATTGTCAAGAAAGTTATGATCATGTTTGGAATTGACCTTGACACAACGATAACCTGTGCTGAGACACCAAAACTAAAAGTAATCGAACCCTCACTCATCGCTTATAAAAAGACGTGAACAAGAGTATAGAAGACATTATAAAGCTTGATTAATTCTTTGATAAGTCATAACAGTTTAATGAAGAACCAAAAGGTATGAGCAAAACCTCTCACACACACAATAATAGTTACTGAAATTAAAGTCTATCCCCTAAAAAAACCCTAAATATAAGCTAAATAACCCTATTTATAATAAGTAAAAACTTTATAAACAATGCTGGAAAAATAATAAAAGAGTTCTAAATAAAATAAGAAAAAAAATCCTGAATCAACTAGGAAACTAATACAATTTTTGCGTAGTAGCTTCTAAACCTTATCGCAAAGCCTTTCTGGTCTCTGATTGCTTTAGTATTTTAAGTAAAAATAGAAAAATACCTTTGAAAACTCCAGGTAAAATTTCAACCTAATGCATTGTTACCAATTATGATTTAAAAATTATAATTGTTAGAGTAAAACTATGTATTAGTAAAAACAAACCCCAAACCGCCTCTAATGCCAAAATTAATTAGCTTATCATTGTGAAATAATGAGGCCCATGTTGTAGATGGATCGAACTCCCCATGCACATATATTAGATTGATTAAGATCTAATCATCACTTGTTGAAGTTGTAACTTTATTGAAATTCACTTTGGATCAATTACTCTAAATAAGCTCATTAAATGCATCTTTAAGCTTCGTTTTATTAAATTATATTTTGATATGATGTAAAATAATTTAAAAATATAAAGAAAAATATAAAAATAAAAGAGAAGAGGGTTAGGGTTTTATTAATATTGTATAATGACAATAATCTAAATAAATAAATTTAATTTAAATAGAAAAAAAATTATATAAGTTGCACAAGGGATCCGATAGACCGTGCTCTTGTTGAGAGAGGGACTCAATTGATAAAAATAAAAAGTTAAAACGTCCAGCTACAAAAGTTAAAAAAGTTAGAACATTTATGTATAATTATTCTCAGGATCTTATAATTGGCCTGATTGGAACTTCTAATAGATTATTTGGTGTAGTATGGATTGTATCAATCATGAGGTAGTGAAACACACTCACAATAATGTTCCATTTTTCTACTATATTAAAAATTAACTTGAGATCATATATGTTTTTATTAATGCACATGATCCTTCTTTTATTTTATTAAATATAAGCATTGGATTTTCAATTTATAGTTATATTTTTTACTCGATGTCAAAAAACACGTTAACAACACCTACTTATTCATTCTTTTGCATTAGATTTTTTTGTGTTTCATATTTATTGACATAAATGATTCGTTTTATTTAATTAAATGCTTGTATATGCTTTTATTTATTTATTTATTTATGATTAGGATTTTTTTTAGTTAAAAGAAATGTTGAAAAGGTTGCATATATTTGTTTTTTGCCAAAAAACATTATTCAATCCATGACGAAGCGCGGGTCAAATAGCTAGTTTAGCCTATTTGGTGAAACTGGTCGGTGCATATGCCATGATTTTATTCTAAATCCCTCATAACTTAATGGGCCCAAAGGGGACATTTAATCTTATAGATGCGTTAACACTTTTTTCTGTATTTATTGGCACAAATGATTCTTGATTTATTTAATTAAATGCATGTTTATGCTTTTTTATTTATTTATGATTAATATTTTTTTATTCAAAAGAAACGTTGAAAAAGTATGCTTATGTTTTTTTTCCAAAAAAACATTATTTAATCCACAGTGAAGCGCGAGTCAAATATCTAGTTTAGCCTATTTGGTGAAACTGGTCGGTACATATGCCATGATTCTATTCTGAATCCCTCACAACTTAATAGGCTTAAAGATGATATTTACTAGTATAGACAACAATTTAATCCAAACTAAAAAAATATCGACCTGACCTAACTTGACTTGAATTAGTGGGTATTATTTGGATAGTTACCTTATCCTAATATATACTGGATAAAGTATGTGTAATATTAAATCCAATCTGAAACTTGCCTAAGCCCAAGTCGAGATATATATTTATATTATAGATATATTTATAGAACATTTAAATATTTTTAATACAACATGATATATACATATCGCAATATTGATATAAAACACACACACATGTATAATATTTATAATTTTAGCATTTAATATATATATATATATAACATGTAGATATTCTTTATCATTCATGTTTATTACTAGTTTAGTGTGGAAGTGTGACACAAAGTTACTAACAAATGTGCTTATTGGGAAAAAGAAGAAATGGTACAATTAACCTAATAAAAGCAAAATATATATACATTTATTATTGGTGAACATCTTGATTTATTGAATTTTATAATTTTGTTAATATTTAATGAGAATAAATATATTTTATTTAACATGTTATACCGTATAAATTACTAATAACTATACATTTATTATTTTCTAAAAAAACCTCATTTCACAAGTAAATTTAGTATTTTATTTGGTTTGAAAATTTATTAAGGTTAGTCTTTATCATCAACATTATATTAATAATTATAGAATATAATTTTAACATAATTTCAATGATTTTTATAATTTAAAGACTTAAAAATTCCTTATGATTATTTTAATGTTTTTTATAAGAAAAAATAACAATTTAAGAACTTAAATATAAAGATTGTCTATCACAAAAAAAACTAAAAAAAATGTAAAGAAATTAAAAAAAAAGTCAAGCGAGCCTAGCATGCACACTTAGGCCAAGCGTTTTAGGCCCATTTGTAAGAAGATTGAAGTAAATGACACGTTGTTTAAACCATCTTCTTTTTCGATGACTAGAATCTAAAAATTATGTTTTATTCCCATGCCCATTTTTTATAGCTTTTGTTTTTAATAAAAATACCTAATATATATATATATATATATATATATATATATATATATATATATATATATAGAGAGAGAGAGAGAGAGAGAGAGAAAGAGAGAGAGAGAGAGAGAGAGAGGGAGAGAGAGCTCTAAAGTCTAACAAACACATAGCATATTAATTTTGCAGAAATGTAAATATATAGTAGGATAATGAGATCTAAAGTAAAGAATCTTACTTAAATTTGTATAGAAATTAATACAGGAGATATTGGTTACAAGAGTGTGTTTACAAAGAATTTTTTTTAGTGTATTTTGCTCTGCCTTTTGAAGCTTATGAGGTCTTTTTTTATAGTGGAGCTGTCATGAAAGAGGCCAAAAGACTTTTTGAAAGGCTGAAGATTCTTTGTGGCGCTTTTTAGTTGGCTATATGTTCTTGTTCCCTATGCTAAGAGACAACAATCATGGAAATTGCCTTTAAATTTTATGGGGTTTTTCTTTATTGTCTTCTTATTCACCGATAGTTGATTTGTTGTTTAGTAGCATCATGAGATTTTATAGAAAAAGACCTAAAACAATGGGCCTGAAAAAAGAGTTTGAAAATGAAAAGACTAAGCCTATAAGAAGGGCTCAAAACAAGAGAGCCTAAAAGATCTTGAAAATACTTTTTTGTTTATGGACTCTGTAAACATTGTAGGATGCCATAGTAATCATATTCATTTTCATTACTGGGAGGAGTATATGATCTTGAGGATGAAGAGGCTGAAAAAGAGGAAAACATAAATTCTCCTTTTCCACTATTTAAGAGTTGTTTCATGACCTCAAAACATTCTTCTTTGGACTTGGCAGTTGCCAAAAGTACTGAGGCATGGGCTTTTTGGGCGAGAAAAAGGGATTGAGACTAGTCTTGTAGAGGTGGTGGTTTTTTAATGCCATGTCTATTGTTTGAAGAAAACCATAACATTACAGCAGATTCAAAGCATTTATTTTTTGCCTCAAAAGAGTCCCACCATTTGACTTTGTATTTTCTTATCAAAATTATATGAGTATTTTGGTCATTATAGTCAAAGTACCACGAGCATACCTAAGACACAAAGAATTTGAAATAAAACATAAGCATTGGGGGAAATTTCTTTTCTTTCTTGGTATCTTTGAAATTCTATTTGAAAAGTTTGTAGCCCTTTTCAACCATAGGGTGTAGATGAAGGAGTTCAGTAATACAACCAAGGTAATCCTACTATTGACGGAACCAATTTGGTATTTTTATAGTATTAATAGAGTTATCAAAATAAAATAATCAGGGAATGGCTTTCTTTGGAGTTTTGGAGAAAGAAAGCATTAAACCATGCCTATTGGTGGTCCCAATAGGAATAAGTTTGGCAATGGTTATTTAATTTGGTTTGGAAGCTGATAGGAAACGGATGCTATGATGAAGAAGTTGTTTCCAATCAGTTGGATGGAGGAAATCTTTGATGATACTGGTGGAATAGGTTGATTCAATATAATATTGTTTGAGGTTAAAATGTTTAAATTTTACTAAACCTGTAATTTCAAGGATGACCATGTAGTAAGCATAGGTTTTTGTAGTGTTCCAATGTTTGAAGTACCACCCTAGAGGAAAAAGTTTTGTAGCCGTGACAAAAAGATCAAGATGGTAAAATCCATCTTCAATAGGTAAAACATTTTTAAAATTGTTTTTGATAAAATATTCAAATTTTAGTTTTGAAGATGTTTTCATGAAATTGGTTTGAGATAATGAAAGATTTATAGATTGAAGGAGAGGTTTTTAAGAAGAAGATTGCTTGGGTTTTGAAATTAATGTAGAAGTTTTACCTCATTGAGAGGATTCATCCTTTTGAGAGGACTTTTAACTGAATTTTGTAAGGTTAGAGTAATTCTAGAGATTTGGATAGAGTTTCTACCAAATTTTGTACTTTGTCACTTTGGATTAGTAAAGGATTTGTTACTTTCTCTTTAACAATAACTGCATCGTACCAAGAAGTTATTGGTTTTGCATAAGATATAGTAAAAGCCACAAGTTTTGGAGTGCTTTCGATTTTTTGTGGTTTTGTAGGTGATGACCGAGAGGTTTTGCCCTTATATTTGGACTAGGGAGGCAACAGGACCTGTTTTGGAGAAATTTGTGAGTTAGAAAACCATGAATGAAATTTGTATCGCCTTTTATATACTCAATATCAAAATAAAAAATACTTAATATAGCTTACCATCAAGCAAAAATCTGTTTTGAAGCAATATCTTGAACATCTTTTTGTAAAACTTCTTTAGAAAATTTGTAATCAATACGTAATAGGAATTTTAGGTTTAATAAGTCGCTTTGAAGTTTTATAATACATAGAAAAATTGAAAGAATTTCTTTCTTGATGGTAGAGTAATTCTTTTAACAGTTATTCCAATGGGCAGATGTAAATTGAAGAATTTATTGTTTGGAATTTTGAACTTGTTTAAGAATTCCCCTATACTCTAATTCTGACTCATCTATTTCTACAATCTTAGGAGCTAAGGGATTGACTAGATGAAGACAAGGGATTTCTTGCACTTGTTTTTTAATCTGATGAATGAGAGTAGTATATGCATTGGACCATGGTACTGAGTTTTTTTATCATCTATTATGAAGGGGTTTTGCAACTCTGCTGACATTAGGATAAAGTCTAAAACATAATTTAGACTTCCCAGGAACCTTTGTAACTAAGGTTTATTAAGAATTTTATTAGGGAATTTGTTAGCAAAGGTAAGGGGTCTTATAATGGGTGTGATGATACCTTGGGAGATATAATGACCGAAAAAACAAAAATGAGTTTGAAACAGAGAAATCTTTGATTTGGAGACAACTAAATCATTTTGTTTTGTAACATGAAAGAATGTTTGTAGGTGTTTAAAATGTTACTCTAATGAGTTTGAAAATATATGAACATCATCGATATAAACTATATAAAATTTGGAATATGCATTAAATTTGTCATTTATTATCCTTTGGAATTTAAATGGTGCATTTTTAAACCAAATGGCATAACATTCCATTTATACTGATCAAAAGGAATTGTGAATGCAATTTTGTAACAGGCTTTAGGATGAATTTAAATTTGCCAAAACCCTGATTTCATATCAAACTTAAAAAATATAAAAGCAAAATGCAATTTTTGTAATAAATCTTTCTTATTTAGAATTGGATATCTAATCCACTTTAAACCTCTATTTAGTGATTTGTAATTGATCACAAGTCTAGGTGTGCCGTTTTCTATTTTAGAATTTTTGTTGACATAAAATGCAGCACACGACCAAGGTGATCTAGACTTTTAGATCAAACCTTTAGACTCTAAATCTTGAATTTCGAGTCTACATTGTTGTTCTAATTCAACATTCATTTAGAATGGTCTTACTTTTGTAGGTATTTGATTTTCAGAAAATTTATCTTCATAAGGAACATCAACAACATGTTGTTTTCTTTTTCAAAAAGCATTTAGCACATCAAAACAAATTTCATGTTCGATCTTGTTTCGGAAATCTGAAATTCTTTTTTGTAAAACAGAATTCTGTAATTGTTGTTCAATTCTTTGTAAGAAAACATCTTTTTTAAAATGATGTAAATGAAATTTTTTTTCATGGATCCATGCATTGATATGATATTTATGTATAGAACATGCTTTGATTAGATTCAGATTCCTAGTTTTTTTATTTTTCTAGGATAGGGAAAACAAGTTTCACACCATTAATTTTTGAAGTAATGCAGTCATGTATGGCTTCATAAGGGGTAATTATGTCTATGAATGAAGTTCCAAGAATGATGGTATGATTGATGTCATTTGTAACAACAAAAAAAATATTTAAGATAAAAACCATTATTAAGAATGGATGCTTGAGTTTTTCCTAAAAGATGAAGTTTGAGATTGTTTGCTGTAGAAAGTTTTTCAAAAGTATTTTGAAGAAATTATTTAGGAACTACTCCTTCTTTGATACAATTTAAATCAACACATGTATCAAACAAGACAATAGTTTCTAACTTGTAGTCTTCTGAAAAAACTAAAGTATTTTTTATTAAATACTGTTTTTGAAGTAATTTGTGTTAAAACATTTAAATAGTCTTTAGAAATATGTTCGATGTTCGATAATGCATGATCTAATGCATGAGTCTCAAGAGTTTGTTCTTCAGATTCTGGTTCAGAATCTAATTGGTTTTCTAACTTGGTCAGGAGGTATTGTAATATGAGTGAGTCTTTTTGTTGGGCTTGTGTAAGGGTTTGTAACTCAGATTTAAGAGTTTTAATTTTTTACTGTAACTCTAGGATAATAGCTATAGGTTTGGATTTAATTTTCTTGTAGAAAATTTTTGTAAGGTCATAAGTGTTAGTAGTGCTTGTAGGTAAGATGAAATAGTTCTGGATAGATTGGGATGCATCAAGTTTGTTAAAATTATTCAATAACTTATCTAAATATGATTTTTGTAATCAGAAATCATCCAATCTTTTGATGGTTCAAAATAATGTCATCTTTTACCGTGAAACACCTTTCTATTTTAATTTTAGCTTTTTTAATTAATTATTTACAGTGAAATAAGAAAAACTACCTTTAGGTTTGATAAACAATGTGCAACAGTGATTATGAATGAAAAATGCAATTTTTGTTTGTTAATTGTTGATGATACAGCACAATAAACAATAAGAAATGAATATTAATTTCGTGATTACGAATCTGAATTGAAAAAAAAACTACCCTTTCCTTTTGCTTTCTCTGGTAAATTAATTAAATTCAATTAGAAGAAGAGACAAGCCAGTTTAGTATTGAATCATCATACTCAAGAGGCAACAATTAATTCAAATATGCTTAAAATTTGATTTCAATAATTGAATGAAAGAATGATTAAATCAAAGAATAATCTCTCCTCCAGCTCCACGGTACTCTCATACACACTAATGCTATCCCTTCTCAAATTAAAGTGGAACAAGTTGAAGTTGAAGGGTCAAATAAAGCTGGAAGCACGTATTTCCTTCCATTAACACCATGAGCATTATAGCTAGCACCAGTTGTAGAGTCCACTAACAAATCCCCAGCATAACCAGGATACGCACCCTTACCATAGACCCCAGGACAAGCAGATGCGGCCTCAAGAGGAGCCTCCTTTGGACCCTGGAAATAGCCATTTTCAAATGGGTTTGTTGCAGTCCCAGCCAAAAGACTAGCCAGATTGATTACCATACCATCGAGACCCACATCATTGTTGGGTGCAACCAATGGAGGGTTCTGTGGTCCATAGATTGGCTGGTGGAATGGCCACGCACATTGACCGGGGCATTGAGTCTCAGAGTTACCAACCCAAATGTAAGCAAATTTCGATCTCTTACCGTTGATTGTTTTAGCACTCAAAGAGGACCCATGAGTACCACATTTACTAGAGCAAAACCCTTCAACAGCAACATCGGATGATGTCAAAACAACGTTGATTGCACCCTTTTGACTACCCTTCGATGCTAGCTGCACGATTTGCTTGCTGGAGAGCGATTTCCCCAATGAATAGCTCTCGTCTAAAATCTGTGCTCCTACAGAGAGGAGAAGAGGAGAGGTTTTCTTCGTCTTGACAAGGTTGTAATATTTCTCAGTAGCTTTCCACCACGTGGCAACAGAGGGTTGGGCTGTTGTGGGTCTTCTAGAAGAGACAGAGGCAATAAAATCTGAGACAATGGCACGCTGAGATGGCTTGAACTTGCCATACCAGATCAAGTTGATCGAAATTTCACCGGTAAGAAGAGGGCCATTGTGGTATTGAAATAACAAGGGATCTTGGCTTTGATCTGACACGGAGAAGGTCCTTGCTGCTGAGCTGAATTGTATAATAGAGATTAACAGAACAAGTTGAAGAAGAGAATGTGAAGAAAGAAAGGAGGCCATGATTGATCTGATGATCGGTAGTGATGGAAGAGAGGATTTTGTGAGTGGAGAGAAACGGAGGAGGAGATTGGGTATATATAGTCTCAGGGAAGTGTTGAAATCTTAGGGAGGGAAGCTACGCGGAGAGTGGGTTGAGAATTGAAAGTGGCAAGTGGTGACATGACAGGTAAATAGCGCGTTGTTTCATCGGTAACTTAATGAGCGCGCGGCTACTCTCGTTTTCAACTGCATCTATTGTTAACAAACATTACAGTGCTTGGCCAGCTAAGAGAGGACCAGGGACCATGCGGCTCAGAGAGAGAAAAGTGACAAAAAGTTAGTGCCACGTGGTCAGGGACTTGGTGGTTGGCGAAAAAGCCCCTCGTGTCTTTGTAATTTTAATTTCTCACCGTGTTGAAAGCTCTTCTATTTTCATGTTAATTAGTTTTATAACCCCAACTTAGTTTCAAACATGATAAAAAATATATATGTTAATTTTTTAGATGCATTTTAAATATTATGATTTTTATTTTGATTTAAGAACACAAACTTATTGTTTGTGTAGAAATGTTATTTACATGACAAGTACCACTTCAAGCTAATTTTTAATGTCATAAAAAATATATGAATGTCTTTTTATTGTATCATGGTTTTTTTTTTTAATTTGTAAACATCAAAAATATTATTTACACTTAATAAAATAAATTATATATATATATATATATATATATATATATATAAATGAATCAACAAACCATGAAGACTTGTTAATGATAACTAAATACTTAAATGGAAAGCTAATCATTTTTCTAATAATAAAAAAGCTTAATTAAAATTGATATTCAGTTGATATAGTGTAGCAAATTATCATCGCCCACATCTTTTGGGTTGGCAGGCACAAGCCAACAAACGAGCGATGGTTGAGTGCCGATGATATAGTTTTAAAATTCAGCTCGGTGGATTGATCCGAATATTTTTTATATATATTTTTTAATTTTTTAATTTGAAATTAAATTAATTTAAAAATTAAACTAAATAGTTTTATTCAATTTTCTTTCTGCAAGATTATCGTGATTTCATGACTAGGTTATAGATTTAACATGTTGATTTTAACAGACTTGGATCAATTTCTTTCTTGTTTTTTGAAATTGTGTTTTTTTCTATTTTTTCATTCAACATATTATTTCTGGGTATTGAGACTTTTATTTTTTTCATGCAATTATCATGTTCTTATTTATTTTTTGTTTTATTAACAGATAATATCATTGAAATTTTTTAACAATATCATAAGATTATATTTTTATAATATTGATAAATATTTATTTTTTTTCTTTGAATTATTGTTGATTTTTTATTTATTTGTTTGTTGTTAATATTTTTTTTAATCATGTTATTAAATTAATTAAATTGATTCGGTTAAATAAAAAAAATTTAGATTCTTTTTTTTAAAAAAAACATTTACAAATATCTTTTTAACGTTTGAATGAAAATACATCCGTCCTTGCTAGCGCAGTAATGTAACTATAAAAAGTCACCACAGAAAACGATTACAGCTTAGGAACAGATTTCATGCTTGATAATTGACCAAATTACCCCTCATCCTTTCCTGGAAGATGTAAAGGGGAAAGGGAAATGGATGTCTGTGGAGGTGACAGGCTGGGAGTGCATAGGAGTTCATACTATATATAGTGTATACTTCAATTTCTTTCATTGGGAAGTGGGGAGGGATCAGCTGTCTAGCTTCCAGCTGGCAATCAGCGAATGGCCGTCAGGTATCCTAGGTGAGTGATCACGTGAGGTGACGCGCTCTGGCCGTGGATATGAATGCTCATTTCGAGGTAGGTGAAACATAGCTGGTGAAGGGAAGAGGATGTGATTTTTGATTTGTTAATAATAATTAAAAAACAAAAAGCATCAGCATTCCAGCTGGTTCAAGCTAAGACATTAGTTGGCACGCCAAGCTAAATTTATTGTGGAAGTGAATCTGTGTCTGACTTGGAAAAGGAAAAACAGTGAAAAATAATCAAACCTCTATCTCATATTGTCAAGAATTATAATAACATAATTTAATCGATTAGATTTTTAATTTTTTTTTAAAAAATTATTTATTTGAATTTTATAAAATTTAAAATTATTAAAGATTTATATAATAATTAATTTTAAAACTCGTATAATTAGTTAAAATACAATCAATCAGACCCAGACACGAATAAAAATAATAATAATAACTACAATAATTAATCATATTTTTTTAAAAATTAATCATACTTATTATGCAAAATATGCTATAATATTGTGAAATTCGCATTTTGATTATAGTCAAATAAATAACCATGTTATTTTGATTGAGTAGTATAAAAATTGAATTGGTTAAATGTTTTTATTTATTTATTTATTCAAACTTAACGAACAATAAAAAAATCGTCTTCTTTCTAAATAATGTGTGCAATAGTATAACTTTTATAACATTGAATTTAAATTTTTCAAGATTGTATAATACAGTCTATGAAATAATTCACTAAAAGAAAAATAATTTGTAATGGCGTTTGTCTTAAGAACTTATAAAATAGCATTTGTAGATATACAATTAATATAATGATATTTCATCATTGCCATTAGGTATTTTTCTTGATTTTAATAAGAATTATATATATATATATATATATATATATATATATATATATATATATATAACGTATTTGTTTTCAAACACCATTGGATTTAATAGTGTTTCTAAACAAATACCTTCATATCCAATATCGGTAAAATCTTATCATGATTGCTAGACAAATTAAAATAAATACAGTTAAACATGTATAATAAATATAATTGCTAGAAATGCCATTATAGCATGTACATACAATGACATTTAATTGAAATAATGATATAGTTATACAATAATTGCTACTAAAATTTCATTATATATATATATATAAAGAGAAAATATTATTAGAAATTAAATATTTAAATTTGAGATAAAAATATTAATTAAAATCCTTTATTTGATTAGATTATACTAAATAATAATAAAATTTGAATTATATTATATTAGAAAATAATATAAACTATATCTTTAGCCTAATATTATAAGAACTTAACTTTTGAGTTCAAATTAATGATTTTTTTAACATATTATATATTTTTTATGAGGTTTTAGATTTAATTAAACATTATTTTTTACTAATTATTAAAAAAAAAACCTAAAACGCCTTAGTCATGTACGTGGCCTGTTTGGAGATCCATTGTTCATTCAAACAATGGATCTCTTTTATTAAGTTATTAGGGTCTTTTACGTTCACTTCCTTAATTCTTTTTTTTTTTATTTGGTCATTTACATTGCTTTGGTTTGTGATTGATCCATTGTTCATTCAAACAATGGATCTCTTTTATTAAGTTATTAGGGTCTTTTACGTTCACTTCCTTAATTCTTTTTTTTTTTATTTGGTCATTTACATTGCTTTGGTTTGTGATTGGTTTTGGTGACTTGTTTTTTTATGCATGTGTAGGAGGATCTTAAAGTGTTATGAAAATATCACGTTACTCCATTGATTTTTAGTTTTGCAAAATAAAATTTAACTTAATTGATTTAAAATAATTAAAGTTTTAGAAACTAAATTTAAATTATAAAAAATATTCAATCTTTTTTTATTTTACCAAACTTAAGGAATTTTTTGCACGGCTAGAAGAAAAGTTTTAGGCCTGTTTTACACTTCAATCCTTCAACATTTATTTTTCAATTTAATTTTTATGTAATGACTTTATTTGAGACTTTACTTGGTGTGTTTGTCTTCATAACAGGATGCTGTAATATCAGGAAAATTTTCAATGTTTTGTTTATGCTGGGCTTTGGGAAATAATACACAATTAGGCTAATTTAAAATACTTTAGTATTAAGGGATCAAAATTGAAACTAAAACAGGTACAAGGATTAGGGTAAACAAGCAGGAAAAGTTGAATGATGCGTATAACCCATGCACTAATGTGCGGGAAGCATCTGCGGTCTTTGAGAGCTATGTGAGGTGCCTCTTGGGGAATGACAGGTAGCTTCCACAACGACATTCAATGCCTACCACTCGCTTTTTCTAATGGTATGTAGCATGTTAGTGGTGACATCTTGGTTGAGCTCCAATGAACTCTCTTTTTTCTCCTTTCTTTTTAATTTCTCTTCAACTCTAGAATCGTGCTATCATGCTAAAATCAAGAGTTGTCCTATTATTTAATTTTTGTATCAAATTTGATTTTTTTTTCTTTTTAATTGCTATTTATTATGTTTTGAATAATTTCTTTCTTTCTTTGATTGATTTTTTTAATATTGTTCCTTGGCAATCAATTTCATTTATTTTTTATATCGGATTTAATTCTTATTCTTTTAATTATTATTTATTTATTTTGTTTTTTAATCCTTTTTAATTAAACCTTTTTTTTTATTTTTTATCCTTATGATTTTTTATTCTTTTTATCCACCCAATATTTGTTTATAAAGAATCATACGATACTTAATCATCTTGCCCAGAATCCAGCCATGGTAAAGGTGATTAGAAAATCAGGGGGTTGTTTTGACATAAAAATCTATTTTTTAACTTATTTTCACCACAAAAATTCAAATAAATACCCCTAAAATCTCAAAACAACCAATTTCTCATTATAAAAAACCCCAAAAAATATGCATAAACACAAAATCAAACCGGAGAACAAGAACCTCCTCCAACCCATATCTACTTTTTCCAACAACATGGAAACCCAAAAACACCTTACACCTCATGTAAAGAGAAACACTTTAAAACTGAGTTTGGTTATTTTTATCAATGAAAACCAACAAATCAATCTTTTTATTCCTTTACTGTTTTTCAACAATTTTTTTTCTTCTTCTATCTTAAATATATAGATTGAAAAATGAATAAAATAAAATTATAGACTAAAATATTTAATTGCATAACTAAAGGAACCAAAAAGAAAAATTGTTCAACGAAAAAAATCTTCCCAAAAGCACTAACTAAACAACACTTTTCAAAAAGATTTGTAGTTTCTTTTTTTTTTTCAAATTCGATCATCTAATTTTTAATTTTTTGCAAACAATATAATCATTATTTTTTTTTCGAGCATCGATCCAATGCCAATAATTTTTTTGATTCTGCAATAAACTTGTAAGGATCAGATTGAAATAAATTTTAAGGTCTAATTCTTAATAAATTTAATCTTGAAGGATTAAATTAAAAAATATTTAAAATATTAGAGAATAAAAAAAATAACCAAATCATTATGAGAATGAACAATGACTTATGTCTGTATGAATAGTAAAATCACGAGCCCCTTAGAATTCTTTTTAATGTTGTATCACATATTAATAACTTATGTTTAGTTATAATATCATTGTCAAAATAAAAATAAAATTAATGAGAAATCTTTTATATTTTCTTTTCCTTGAATCATTGTGCAGCTCCTCGTAAAGATAATGTGTTGTTTCATCTTGATCAATTTGTTATTTCACAATTATTATTCCATTGAATAATAAAAAAACATTTAACAGAAAAAATATTTGTATTTAGTGTGTTGTTTCACAAATATTATTGGATTGAAAAACAAAAAAATATCCTTAATTATAAATTTCTTGAATATGAAAATTGAAAAATGTGGATGGAATAAAATTAAAAACAATAAAAACATTACTTAATTATTTTTTAAATATTAAAGGTAATAAATATATTGGGCGCAAAACACAAAACACAAAACACACAACTAGTTAAATATAATTGGATAATTTTATGAGAAAAGTAAATGGTATAAAAGTAATTAATTAGGCTAGCAAACTAAGAATACGTTTGTGAACGCGGTGCAAAATCGCGTTCCCAAAAAATTTAAATTTTTATTGTTAAAATTTAATATGTTTTGTATGTTCTAGATCGTTTTGATGTGCTGATGTTAAAAATAATTTTTAAAAAATAAAAAAATATAAATGGCAAGTATTTCGGCACGAAAGATTATTTGAAAAACAACCGCAACTACACTGCCAAATACTCTCTAAATAAATATAATCTAGGTGTTTGCTAAATAATCTCTTATATAATAGTACTTCACTTATCCAGAGTATGTAGGATGACATACCATAAGAACTAGAATTGTAATAAAATTGCTATTTTTGCTTCTAAGAAAAACAATTAGCCAATTTTGGAATAAAAAGTATTATTGCAACCACAAGATTGTATTTTATCGGTTTATATTTTACCAGAATAAATAATGCTGAAGGTAATTTTTTTTAACTGAACTAAACAATAGTAAACATGCTGGCAAACCCTAACACTGAAGATCACTCATTTCTTAAACTGCAAATGGCTTAATAAATAAATAAAAGGGTTGCAGTGCACTAAACTTAATTAACACCGTGGAGATCAAACAGCCATGCATCATCTAGAACCTAAATTCACGAGCTTAGCTGCTTTCTATAAATTAAGGTAGCATTCACGAGGCATTGATTTGTTAAATGCAAAGATGCTCAATGCCATGCATGCATAGATTAATGCTGACGAGTTTGTCAATGCGTCCACTTACAATGCCCTACATTCCCGATCAACGCCATATAGCGTGTCTGATGGCTAATTTCTTCAGTACTGGCAGCATCTGCCTTGTTTCATACTTGCAGACATAACAGAGCAGATAACTAAGTTCAATGCTCGATGATTTTAAATTTTAAATCTTATAGCTCCACGAGTGCGAGCTGACATCTTGGAAATTTATAGCATTAATTATCAGTAGTTTTATTTTGACATGTTTCAAAACTATATATATATATATATATATAGATATATATAAACCACAGCATTAATTGCTTAATTATACCTTTAATTATCTCAATCCAATTTCTCTCTTATTTATATTCAAATATTGAAGTAATTTGAAAATGGATAATATGGGATTCAATTATTTATATCTTCTTAATTAATCTGTTTGAAAATCCAAATAAAACTATATGTTTGAAATGAAAAAAAAGTATTGAGTTAAAGAAGAGATGGGGCTAATGTTTATCAGCGAGGGCCTTGCTTAATTTTCTAGCCATCCTGGATTCCTTTTGTCTCCTATTAGGTGGCGGTTCATAGCTGTAGCTGTCCATATATTTGCTGAGGCGAATTTGGACTTCGTTTGAGAGAGGAGAAGTGCCATTTCTTTTGCCATCCGTTTTGGTGGCAGCTTATTAATTTTTCAGTAAAACTAGCTAGTTGCATGTATATTCCGTATAAAATTATGTCACGTTGGGATTTCTGAAGACTTTGCCTCGTATTCCATGGTCTTTGCTGGCGAATAAACCAGCATCGAATGTGCTATGTTTGTGGCTTCCGGTCCCGACCCTTTGAATTCAAGATTTAAGAGCCATGGCTAACGTAATATTATTGTCTACCAATTGATAAGTTTTGGAAACCGGGAGAAGCAGCAGTATACGAATTGGCTTACTTAGCCTATCTTTGACGATCATGTCACCAACCTTCAAGCTCTACAGAATTATACAAATCGTTCACACGGTGAACACAATAATGTTTGTCCTGGATTTGATTCCTGTAAGCCATGAACATTGATAAGAATGCGTAACGTTGAATATTATCATATATCGTTGTATTATGAATCCCATTTGTCAAGCTGGCCGCATTTGAGAATTATGAAACCTGCCAATTAATTCCTAATTAATATATCATCCAAAAAATTACTCTCCACTCATCAATTTCTTCAACATCACCGTAGATCATAACCCCATAAAAATGTAAACAGAACACGATATCTCTGATTTGTAAAATACCCTTCTGCATGCGTAGCTTTTTCTGGTTTCACTCTGGAAAGTTTTGATAAGAAGTAATTTTTGAAGTAAAGTACAAATTAAAGCGAATCTAAAACATTGCACAAACAGCCTTTTAGTCAAATCTTTTAGGTAATTTTAAATTCATATAATATGTAGTATAACATGTATATACATGCATGAAAGGGAGAAAAAATTAGTGGGATTTGTACAACTTAACATCCACTGAAAGCTTTTGTTTTTTTCCTAGCTATTAGATTCTAGGGATAATATAATATATAAATATACTGTTAGCAGCTCACTAAGTTACCTTGGATGCCGCATGAATTCAATGAGCTCGAAGAAAGAGAGGGCATCCGGGTGTCTTCGAGCTGAGAGTTGCCTTTTATTTCAATAATTTGCTAACATAAAAGTCGTCCCGTTTTGTCTTAAATCAAACTTTCACGAGTGGTGTTTCTGAAAGTGGAGGCCTAATTAAGGTCAAATTTCGCTCAAATTAGTCCGACTGAACCTGCTACCTAGTACTCATTAATTTCTTCCATTATAGTGGTAGTTGCAACAATGAAATTGTTCACGGTTTGATTAATCTTAATTAAGAGTGTATTTAATATTATATTCATAGTTACTTTTTAAAATATTTTTCATTTAAAATATATTAAAATATTTTTTTATTTTAAATTTATTTTTAATGTTAACACATCAAAACAACTTAAAATAAAATAAAAATAACTTGTATAAAAACTTTTAAAATACAAAAATAAAAATAAAAACTCAAAATCAACACACGGTAGGTAGCCGGAACAATTTCTTTCATGACATTGACACCTCATGATGGAGGGTGGTGGAAAGTTAGCCTTTCAACTAATGGATATCCTTCGCTCACGAGCCATGAATAAAGCACCACAAAGCAGGCCAGCAACTTAAATTTCCAGGCATGGCATGTGAGCGCACAAGCACGGGAGGCTTGGTAATGTGTCCCCATCAAGTCTTTTCTGCAAGAGGAACAAAAGGTTTTGGAATCCCATGATTTGTAGCGAACTTCTTTGTTGTTGAGTGAAAATGCAATGCATTTTTTATGTGGACATGCTAAAAACGGACGAACCAAGACTCCATATGGGCATGATATAGATTCTTTTAGCACATTTATTAGGTACGAAGTATTTGGTATGATGTTTATATTGTATTTAATTTTTTTTAAAATATAAATAAGCTATATAAACATTAACTTAATACTTTTTTTAAGTATTTTTAGATGATTTTAATTTATTATTATTAAAAATATCAAAAAATACACACAAAAAATTCAAATTCAAACACACTTAAGTTTATAACGCTTAGAACACGCGTATAATTTTAATAAGGCCCTCATCTGCAGTAGTTGCAAGCTTTGCTTAATTTTTCTGCCAGCAGATTTACAACAAGTATTTCTGTGTGTGTGTGTGTGTATAATACTGCACATAAGTGGCTCGAAGCCCAGTTTTTGTTGCTCCATTCAGTGGTCAGCTTAAGACAATAACAGTGATTAAATGCACGCATTGATCCAAGAGAAACTCTAATAATATTGACATTGAGATACAGACCTGCCTAGAGAAGAGTTTTAAAAGACATGCATCCCATATATAGCTGCAGCCATGGTCCCTTTATGTCCGCTATTGTACTTGACCTGTATCCCATTTTGGTAGCTAGCTGGAAAACCAATATGTGACCATGGCTCAAGTCTCCTAACCTCTATACAATAAGATGCTCGATTGATGAAATGAAAGAATGGGAGGGAGAGAATATTATGGCCACAGTCTTTTCTTATCCTTCAAGGTTTTCGTGATCTTAGTACTTTAAAGTGCTCTAATACGTTGCTCATGAAAGCAACACAACAAACCACCCCTTTGCTCAGTGCATGCACCCATTCACCTACATATGCTCTCGTTTCATTTCCTCTCTCCATTTGAAATCGAAAACCTCCCTCTCTTGATTTGAGACAATTTGAAATATCTTCATTTTTTACTCGGGTTTCTCTTATTTTAGCAAATTGGTCTCTCTGTTCTTTCTCATTTTAATCTCAGGCATAGCTAATTTATGTCTAGCCGCAAGAAAGCTAAATGCACTATAACAACCATCACCCGCGTCTCTACGATGCAGTTAAGGTGCTTTGCTGACTTCATTCAAACTTTAATGTAAAGTGTTTCCTCTACCAAATTTTAGTGTAAATGATCTGATATTGAAACACCCTTTTTTTAGTGTTTTTGGATCGTTTTGATTTTTTATTTTAAAAATAAATTTTAAAAAATAAAAATATATTATTTTGATGTTTTTCTAAACAAAAAACAATTTAAAAATCAACCGTTAGCATACTCTCAAACACCTTTTCAGATTATGTTTAGTTAACCATGAATTACACTTTTCAACTTTTTCGGACCCACAATAACCTATGTTGCAACCATAGGTTAAGCAAAAGTAAGCGTGACTTGCTTTTTGCTGAACATACATAGATGCATCGACACAATTAAACCGTTGAATTTTCTAGTGACGAAAATAACCATGTTTTGCTCTTAACGTGTCTTCTCTCATCATTCTTCTTGCTTTTCTCTTCAGTGTGTCTTTCCTCTTCTCTATTGTTCTTGCCTCTCATTCCAATCTCATAGACCTCACACACTCTCATTTTCTTACCGATTAGAGATCCAATTGTTAAAATCTTAGGGAATGTACTGTTGTATGTCAACAGATCATTTAGACTAAAGATTACCCATCTCCAACCCAAATCCCCGTCCTTAACTCAAACCATACACCAGATCTGTTGCAGTCTTTTATTCTTTTCGCGGTGATGATGCTTCTTCATAACCTAGAAATAGTTGAAGACACGCTGAAATTGATAATGATGTTCAAGGTAATTTTCTTAAGAAGATATTTAAAAAACTTCATGTAACTTAAATTTCCAATATCAGCAAAAATCATTCCCTTCTTCTTTCTTTTTCTAAATTTATACGTTCTGTTTTGTTTCATGAACCATAGATCTAACATCTTTTATTCCTGGAAAGCACAACAAACTCTCGATTCTCACTATTCCGGTACATCCTACACTACTGGACTCATGATCTTTGTTATCTTTTTTTTTCAAAAAAAGTTATATGTTTTCAAGTTTAGCTATAACTGGGCAAAAATTAAAGACATGTTCTTATGTATGTTCTTAATGCACGGTCACTATATACGTCAATATTTGCATTTTCTTTCATGTTATAAACTAAAAAATTGGATTATTTTATATGCATAAACATTTCAATTCCAGTACAACATCAATCCCTTATCTCACCTCATTGCAAGATAAATATTAGATGTCATTCATGATTAGGATATTTTAACAATGTTGTCTGTAATTCTGCAATTTATTGATGTTTGATGCTCTTATGTCTCAAGCCATAGATGACACGACCAAAAGATTAGTCTTTTCTCAAGTGTAGGAGTGCCGAAATAATAAATAACCCAGTAAGACTGGGGTCGAACCACATGGAGGTTAACTATATAAATAATAATAATAATAAGAAGTTAAAAAGACTTTACGATGTGATATTGATATAAGGATTAAACAATGATAAAAACAATTGTAAAGGTTAGAGGATCCACTAATGATATTTCAAACAAGTATAGTATAAAACTCTTATTACTCAACTGGAAACCACACACAAAGGAGGTTCCAATCGGATTATAAATTGTTAACATGATTACATTAATTATCTTATTCGAGTAATGCTAATCAAGGTTGTTAAAATCGCGAGTTGACTCTTAAAATCTTACGATTTACGAGTCAACATGTATATAACGTGTCAAATCGGGTTAAAACTCGAAATCGATAAAATCAGACCGATTTTACGAGTTTGACCGATTTTGACCGAGTTTGACCGATTTCGAGTTTTAACCCACAAAAGTTAAAAAAATTACTATCTCCTTATCCGAGTCCCCTGACACTCCACTACACAGTCTCCACTCCTCATTCTCCCCGTTGCCCAAATCTCAAATTTTCAATTTTAGTAGACTAACACCAGCATTAGAGGATTTTGGGTATAAGAAAACCTTATACTGTATTTTAGGTCGGGAAGGCATGATCGGAGGATCAAAACCATGGGAAGACAGAGGTAGATGGTGAGGAATCAAAGGAGTAAAATAAGAGATAGGAATGCTTATATAGAGAGAAATACTGTGTTTTAGACTAACCATTTGTTAACTACAAAGAGAGACGACAAAGACTCAGAGAGAACTTGAAATACATGTATTGCTTGGTGGGATATTTGAACATTATTTCTAGGACTTTTTACTAACATAAAAAAGGTGGAAGGTGAGGTGGCATGAGATTAAATTGATGTCATTTTATACGTTTTTGTTCTCGTTGTACGGGTTCACTGTATTGGTCTCTGTTAATTTTTTTTTGAAGTTGGTGATATATCTTAGAATGTTGTATCATCTCACTAGTTGCCTACAGTGTGTTTCAAGACTTGTCCTCTAGAAAATATTCTGAAACTCTATCAATAAAACATAGTTGTTCAATCTTATTTTTTTTCTTTTCGTATTTTTAAGTTATTTAAACCATGTATGAATTTTTATTTGAATTATGTATTTTAAGGTGTTTGGACATTTGTATTGTTTATTTCACTTTTATTTTAATTGTGTTATATTATTATTTACTACTTGACTGAAATTGTCAATATATAATTAGTTAAAATATTTTTGTTGTGATTTTATGATTTTACAATCCGATGTTATATTGTATATTTCATGTCGTGTCAAAAAAACATTTTTGACAACTTGATGTTAATACTTGTAAATATTGTCAGGTATTCATGATTATAACTTATGTTAACAACAAATCAAGTTCCTTTCATAGCACAAGTGTCAGTTATACCATACGGTTTGGGTTATGAAAGTGCCAAGTATTTGTTGTACCAAGGTTAGACAACATAAATCTAGATTAACCATTTAACAAGCAAAGTATTAAGAGTGAATAAGATAACAAATACAAAACATGTTAGTATCAAACATAAAAGTCCATGTTGAGTTTATACATTACTTATTCTTACACCATTAGTGTAACCTTTTCACCTTGACATAATAAACTTAGCTAAACATAATGAAGAAGAGAAACATAAATAAACAAGATAAGAACATAAATAAGATATAAGTTAACTAAGTAAAGGAAAGGAAATGAAAATCATAAACAATAGATTAATATAAACAAAACTTCAGCATTACAACAACATAAAGAGAGAGAGAGTAAGAGCATGATCTTGATCTGAAAACCAAGATGCCTAAATGCATGGAAAATGCATCCTTTTATAGGCCAAAATTTGGAACTATTGATTTGATGACTAATTGTTGAGTGGGTGGCCACATCTTGACTTGGTGACAATCCTTATCTTCTTGTCTGAACAAAACGTCATTGATACCGTCAGAATTTGAATAGACTTAAATCATGAAAGTTCTAGGACATTGTCTCAGCTTTCCAGGAAAAAATATTGAGGTCATTCGGACTTCTAGAACTTGAGATATGGGTTGAACACTAAATATTATCTAGGCTGCAGGACAGATTCAGACTTCTCAGTTGTTGCTACAATTTGGACTTGAAACGACTTTTTAAATGTTAGACTCTCATGAAAGTTTTAGGCTTATGTCTTAGCTTTCCATCCATATAAAGCAGACCTAAATCCAAGATCTACAACTCCAAATATGACCCGATAACCGAACAGTGTTTCAGTTTGGACTGAACCAACATCTCTTTTCTAAGTTTGGCCATTTCTTTATCCTTTCAATTTCAGTACTTAAACTCATCAATCAATCCTTTCATTTATGTGATAGACTTGCATTTAAGATGAATATTTACCATAAATTAAAGGTATCTTATAGTATCTGACTTCTTATTATAAAACATGCTTTAGTTAAGGAGTTATTGATACTTTAAGTGCAAAATGATGATATAAAACCTTGATAAAAATGCACTTTTAAGTACTACTCACACTCCCCAACCAGCTTATTACTAGTCCATAGTAATCAAAGCGTTAAAATAGAAAAATAATTTGCAAATTCCACAAAGCAAGGTATTCATCATTCAACTTCCATTAATCTATCTAGATAAACAAACTCTTATTAAATTTATATATCTGCTCAATGCCTCTTAAACAAGATATTAATAAACCTTTTTTTTATGCTTAATATATCAACACATAGTTATGGGGCTTTACTTGGAAGAAAACAAAATTTTTATTATAATGTTTAAGGTTAACCTTCTTGGGTTGGGATTATTATCTTTTTCTTCCTTTTTTTTTCTTTTTTTCCCTCTTTTTTCTTTTTTAATATATATACATATAACTTAAAACACAATGCATCTTTAACCCATGTAACGAGCTTTCGACTAATGACTCTCAAACCAGTTGGTCTTAGGGCATTAGGTGTTGAGACACCCCTACAAACTTAGTAACTCGGGTTGCAGATACTGATACGTAGATAGTGCAATGTTTGATTTCCTTAAGCTTTTCTCCTCAACCCATGTAACAAGTGTTGGGCCAATAGCTCCCAAGTCAGTTGACTTTAGGGTATTAGGTATTAAAACACTCTTTCAGGCTTAATTGCTTAGGTTAGGGAGGCTACGAAACCAAACTTATCTATGTTTTTATTATCATTATTTATTTTTTGCAAATTATGTACTATCATTTTCTCTTAGTTGTTACCTTTAACAAAAGAACATAAATAATGTAATAATCCAATGTGCAACCCACTATCATATGTTAAAGTGTGTGTGTGAAAATAAAGGTTTAAGAATACTTGTTAAATGAGTATATGAGCAGAATCAAGTGATAACAATGCGAGAGTTTGTAAATCTGAATATTTCAAAAAGTATTCTGATAGACCTTGATAAGAATATTTACTAAGATGCATCTCAAGAGTCAATAAAATTCCTCCTTACTTTGTCATCCTAATAACAGTTTTGTCAAATGGTTTTAATAATAGCAAAAAAAATTTAGTAAGTTAGTTTTTTATATATATTTAATGTTAACTACTACCCTCCCCCCCAACCAGAACGAGACATTGTCCTCAATGTCATAAGATAGAAAGATAGAGTATAGAAGACATCACCTAAAACAGTGAATACTGACAGACCTGAAACACACTTAAACAAATATAAAAAATAACAAAACAAAATAATATGCTATTAATAAAACCAAAAGACACAAGGATTCACAAACGAAGGCTCAAATCTAATCTAAGCTTTTTACGGCTTTCCTTAATTGACTCATTAAGGGATCAATTACAGGGATAAAAGATTGCAGTTGGTCAATCAATTTTTCAGCAGTAGTAGCTGAGATTATGATTTATCGTGCTGAAGATGTTAGAAATTTCTGTTCCATAGCTTGATCAAGAAAAGACAACAAATTATCATAAAAACTATTAACATTTAACAGACTTATTGGTTTATAGTGAATGTGTAGTTGGGCCCAAGAGGAAATATGAAAGATCTCTTCCAGTATGCCCAGACCGCCTGGTAAAACAATGAAGGCATCAACATGGTTAAACATTGCATTCAGTCGATCAGACACTGTAGGGACTTGTAGTTCTTCTCCAATTGTTTTGCCAATGATGTCCTCTTTTTGCTAAAGCTTTGGAGACGACCTCCAAAATTTGACTGCCTCCTAAAAATGTAGATATTGACACACCCCCTATTAACCCAAGGCTACCTCCCCATACACTAAAGGAATCTTTCTTTCAGCTAGTACCTGACCAAGATGATTTGCTGATTCTAAAAACTTCTTTTTCTTTCCCAGGACTGGATCCACCGAAAACATAATTATTTTTTTATGTGATGACTTGAGGAACCTGCCATTTTTACACACTTCAAGATCTGTTAAATGTATGGGTTGAGTAAAAATGAAGGAAGGAAGAGAAGATTTTATAAATGAGAAATTGAAAATGCAATCATACCACCTATATATAGGCCAGCTGTAGTCTCACTCTCTCTCTCTCTCTCTCTCTCTCTCTCTCCCTCTCTATTTATTTATTTTGAAAAAGCATGTGTATATACAGTTAGTTGTGATTGTGACTCACATCTTCCCTTGGTTTTACGTCCAAGAACGGCTTAAATGCCCTCTATAGGTCGGGGATAAGCTTCCTAGCTAGTTTTGTTAAAACTAGCAAACATGGTCTTTTATAGTCAGATTCCCAAGACTAAGTCGATCATGTTCTTTATGAAATTGTGGCCATAAATCATGAATTGCACGATGCACATCTCCACTAGGATGCGTCTCAAGAGTCAATAGAAGATTATCTAAAGGCCCCTTACTTAGGCCATCCTTAATGAATTGTATTTTATCTTCACGGTTTATAGATATCATTCCTAAAGAATGATATTGTATATTACAAGTCCATCTGGCACATCAGTGACAGACTTTCAGTCATTTTACATGACGTTTATTTGCAAAAGTGCTTTTACCTGTCCCATGCATGTATGAAATAAAAGAATTAGATGACTCACCTGATAATCAGACCTTTGCTTCAATTAGCCAGCAAATATCTTCAGGAATTCCATGATTCATTAACAACCTCAATCTTGCACACCTAGCATGGTAAATTTTTGCAATCACATTTGGAGGCAAAGCAGGAAAATACCTTTTCAATTTTTCAAGACTGGTGTCCATTTTCAAATGAGAATTGGAGAAGAGATTCAAAGAAAGGAGAAAGAGCAAAGAATTGCGCAAATATATATACAGATATTAGTTATTATGGGAAACTAAAAGAACCAACTTAAATCATGGAGTACCGTTATCCGTCATTTGACTAGGGTGAGAGAAACTAGCAAAAACAAATTCACACCAAAACAAAACACAAAACAATGTGAGAAAAAGAATCAATCTTTATATACTTCTACTCATTATCACAACAAACTTCTGTGTTGTCGTCATCTTTTATTACATTGCATCTAGGAAATTAACTTATTATTGTATGTTAGAAAAAAAACATTTTAACCGAGAACATGGAAGATTCTCAATCACAAGATAAAGCATATTGGACTAGAGAGATGTTGAACACATTTTATGACATTTGTATCAAAGCAATTGAGAAAGGTATGCGACCGAACACACATTTCAACAAAGTTGGATGGAAATATGTTATGAATTGTTTTAAGGAGCAGACTGGCTATGCATTAACGAAAACACAATTAAAGAATAAGTGGGATGAAATAAAAAAAAAAGATTGGAGAATATGGAAAAAGTTGATTTTCAAAACCGGAGTAGGTTGGAGTCCTGTACTTAGAACAATTTCAGTAACTGACGGGTGATGAAAATCTAAATTCAAGGTCTGTTTTTCATTTCACCATGTGTACAATTACTATAAACTGTATTATTATTTGTTCTTACAATTATTATGATTCATTTATATCTTTAGTTTCCCTTGATGTAGGAGATACGAGGAGCTCGAAAGTTTAGGAATTCTGGTATTGATCCTGCATTGTGTTGTAAATATGATATCATGTTTAAAAATATTGTGGCTATCGGTCAGTATTCTTGGACTCCATCACAGGGTTTGGATTTTGATGATGATTATATAGGTGAAAGGGGAAAGAATGCTACTAATAAGAATTTACATCTAGAGGAAGTTATTGGTGATTCAGAGGAGGATACTTTACTAAATTTTGTAGAGGATGTCAATAATATGGTTGCTGGTGTTAACTTGTCCAATAGTAGTAGCAATCCTAGTAGTAGTGGAAAGAGAAAAGATGTTCAACAATGTATATAAAATAGTGATAAAAGAAGAAGAAGAAAGGTTTAGGAATGAGAGCACAACTTTTTTCATGTTTAGATTGTTTGGTTCATAGTATCTCTACTAGGAGTGAATGCACATCTGGTTGGGATAAAAAATGATATAACATAGAAGAGGTCATGAAGGAGTTTCACGTCATTAAAGAAGTAGTTTTTGGCAATGAGTTTTATTGTTTTGCAACTGAGTTTTTCATGGTTAGAAGCAAGAGGGAAATGTGGGAAACAATTGGAGATAAGAAAAGAAAATTTCAATAGCTTAAATTAATGTTCGAGAGGAGATCAAACGTTAAACCTTGATGTAAGGGTAAATCTAAAATAATGTACTTATAGTTATCTCTATGTCATTTCTTAGTAATTGAAGTTGATTATGATTCATGTCTATTTTCGATATTATCTGAATTTCATAATTGAAGTTTAATATTGTTGGATAGGTTATTACAATGATTTGTTCATTGGATTTTAAATGCTTTATGAACATATTTTTCATATTTGAACTGTCATGAACATATTTTGGTGTTATGTGTTTTATAGTTAGAAGAAATAAATTTTGTTGCGATATGCTGATCTGGACGTCAATGTTGTTGCTGATATGTTGTTGTCCATTACTCTGTAAATTAAATGGTTGCTGCCAAGTAGGAGATTCAATGTACGAGATTATGATTTATTTTTAAAACAATGTGTTCTAACATTAAAATTGCTGAATGTATTGCATTTTATTGATGACTGTTGTAAGATAGTGGTTCTTGTTGGAAGTTAAGAATATTAGGTGAGAATGCTTCCTGTTGTAAGCTGGAATTGTAGGTTAGAAAGTTGGTTTGAATGGTTGTTAATCATTTGGTATGTTACTTTCATTTCAGCTCATGTGAAATTTTATTAGTTGCCTATTTAAAGCACACTAACAATAACAACACATCCATTACCTTCAACAACAAACGTAAAACAAGTCTACATTATATAAAAGGCATTTCATCTGATGCATTTTGAATTGCATGTATTTGAAAAGGTGAGTTGTCATTTTCAACTTATATATTGAGGTTTATGTACAATCATGGCCTTATGTGAAACATTTTTTTTTATCCACATTCCATCTCAATTAATTGACTACATTTTATTAAAGTTAACTCTCAACATCATGTAGGGGTATTCAAAATAACCGATTAACCGAGAAAATCGATAAAACCAAAGAAAAATTAACCGAAAAAACCAAACCAAAATGAAAAACTGATTAAACTGATTTTAAAACCATAAATTTTAATAGGTCCAGTTCGGTTTTGAACCAAAAACCGGACCAAACCAAATCGGACCCATTAAACAATTAACAAAAAATTATGGGATAAATAGTTAAGCAAACCTAACCGGCTAACCCTTCCTCCTTGTGCATCTTATCTCATAAAAAGCCGCTTCCTTCCCAGATAAATTCTCAATCTTCCTCTCAATTAATTTCCAATCTTTCTTTCTCAGTTTCTGCACTGCCATCTGCGTTTAAGTGTTTAACAAGCAAAGCCTTGGCCTCCTTTTCTTGGTTCAACTTGATAGTGGATGTATTAGATATGTATATAGACAGGTTTGGTTTAGATGTTTTCTTGGCTTCAGGGATCACAAACATTTGAATTGTTCTTCTGGTTCAAGAAACCCCAATGGTACCTGTTCATGTTCATAGGAGAAAAGGTGAAAATCCAGCCAGGTTTCCCCAAACGAACCCATCACCCTTTGATAAACTCCTGAGTGACGACAATGCTGGCCTCGAAGGAAGCGGGGAGATCATGGACAGCGTATGAAGTGTCATCGCGGATAATGATGGATTTATTTTTCAAGCCGGATCCACTTCTTCTAGGTCTTTCTTGTAGATTTCGATGACGGATTCAGATTTGGTTACTAAGGTTTGGATGAGAGAGCCAAAGGACGTGGTGGAGTTTTGGGTTGGCGGGTCAGGGTTCGGATTTAGGTTTCCCGTTTTTTTACAAGAAAACCAGATTTAATCGAACTGTATCGGTTCAGTTTGAACAGGTTTTTGGTCCAGTTCGGTTAATATTTCACAAAATTAATGTAATTCAGTTCGATTGGTTTTTTTGTATAAACCAAACCGAACCGAACTGTGAACACCCCTAACATCATGTATGTAAGTGATCTTAACTAAATACCTGTTGCGATGTCGCGGTCACACAAATTAATTACCCTAGCTTAAATAAACAAGATAGTATAGAGCAAGCAAGGGGTCAATCCTACGAGGAAGTTTTAGTTCATATTTTTATGCTATATGATATGCAATTGGGGAGAATTTTGAGATTGTCTAGATTATAGCATAATTAAACAATCAAGCTAAATTAAATAAATTAGAAAACTATCAAGAGAACAAACCTTTGTTTCAAGTAAACATCCACCTACAAAAATCATAACCGATCATTGAAATGAAACATCAATTTATATTCTGAATCCTCATCTTTTCTTAGCATTGGTTAGTTAACAGATCTGCTGTATAACTAACCCTAACCATCAAACAATCATAGTATCCGCACTAGTAATTAAAATTCAATGGCAACCTTAATAACTAGATAAGTTGATTAATCTAGAAAAAATAACTGTCCGCAGTTCATGTTTGATTTGATCGAATGTTTTCCCTAAGATTGATATACATAGATCCACTATGATTATTAAACTTAATTACTTCACAAGTTCATATATCACAACTCCGGTTTTGATAGCAAACTTAACAATATATTGTTCACAATAATAACTTATAGTCCGCTCTAGCAATTAAAATAAACAATCCTAAGAAATAAGCATAGGAAAACAAACATATTCATTCATCATATAAATTGAAAATAAAAAGCAAAATAAATCTCACAGTTCTTGAAATCCAAAGGTTTCCGTGTCCTTGCAACCAAGAAAAAGAGTTCAGCCTTGCATGTCTATTGAATAACTAATTAAAAAGAAAGAAGAATGCATGATTTCAGGTCTTTTAGAGGAAGGTGTGCTTTTTTCTCTCTTGCCTACCCACACCCTCTTCCTTTTTCTCTCTCTTTTTTTTCTATAGGAAACCCTAATATATCTTTCCTATAAAATAGTCCTTATCTAAGTAAGCAATTTACATTTAATTAGTTCAATAACTATTTCCCTAAAAAAGAAGAAATAGTCTTGCATAAAATCCTCAAACTTTTAATTTGGACTTATAAGAGTTAAATTGCTGAAATAAAGACTTGGATGTCGGTTTGGATGCTTTGGGAAGTAATTTGGACTTGTTTTTTCACAAAACCCTGTATATTGGTAGAATTCATGTGGCATCTTATAAAACTCATATATCTCTCATATGAGCTCTTTTTATGCTAAAATTTAATATGATGATAGGTCTTCGAGTCAGGAATCCAACACAATTGAATTTGCATTAAATGAACATCTCTAGCTCAAGATATTCAAGTTGGAATGGCCAAAAGTCAGCATTGGCAGAATGCGAGATTTGTCTTTCAAGGCTGCGATCTCCATGTTCTTTCTCCTTTTATTTTTCTTGCCATATATGTACAAAAAGGTATGGATATTATATTTCTAATGCCACTAGAATCACTTCATCTCAACCTTTAGAGCTCAAGTTTTGCACAAAACATCGATTGGAGGTCAAATATGTCAATTATCTCCAATTTACTTCTTTTTGAATCTTACATCTAAAAGTGCCTTCAAAACATAAAATAAAGAATATTAAGACATTTTATATATATAATATAGGCAAAATACTAGGTAAACGTGGGTAAAACTATTAAATAATATGGTTACATCAAATACCTCCACACTTAGCTCTTGCTCGTCCTCGAGAAAGGAGAGATGAAATTAAACTTAAATTAAATAAGTAAAATAAATATGACTAATCTCTTAATTTCTCAACAATGTCCAAGAGTATAAGCATTATAAACAAGAATATAAACAAGAAGGATAAAAAACATAAATTTTCATGAATTTATTTACATGCGAACTTCAAAACTCAATTAATCTTTGGGATTTAAATGAAATCTATGTCATGCTAAAGTAATAGATCCTCTCATTGATATACACTCCAACATTCACGTGTTTAGGGCTTATGTATTTAAATTTCTTAAATTCAATCAATGAATATGTTCTACCATAAGTTTGCTCTTCAATCTCATCTCCATTACTAAAATATTAAAAGGAATGCATGAATCAAAAGGTCTTACTTTTTTGTTGTAATGAGGCTAAGGTTAAGGTGAGGTAAAAGAAAGAAAAAGAAAAGGCTAAAACTAAAGGAAGTAAAGCATTCAAAAAAATGATTTTTTTTAAACAAGATATCTCATCAAAGTGCATAAATTTTCTATCTTTAAGCACCAATGCTTAACTTCTTTTGATTTCAAAGCTCTATCAACATAAAATTTTTAAGGCTTACACATGGATAAAGCAAAGAAAAGATAGACAAGCTCAAAAGGGCTCACTAAGGATAATATGCTTTAAGTTGACTTTTTGGCTCAAGTGGTTAAAATTCCTAATGCCTTTATCATCTATATGTACACCTGTAATGTGAATGTAATCTCAACAAGATATGAAGCAAGTTCTAGAGAAACATATCATTAAAAAAATGCACAATTCGAGAATATAATGTTGAAGGCTCAAAAGCTTGCATTGGTATAATAATATAAAGTCAACATGACATATTTTCAAAGTCAATCCCTAGACTAATTAAAATTTAAAACTTGTATGCATATTCATTCATTCAATTTATATTTTCATCTCTCTCAACTGATTCTCATACATAATACTCATATTCTCATAAACCAATGGGAGATCAAAAGATAAAATTTAAAATTTTAGAAACAACAAAGGAATTTAAAATTCTCTTAATATCCCCACATTTTAAACACAACATTATCCTCAATGTTGAAATAAAAGAAAATAAATATAAAAGAATGACAAAAACAAGTTAAATATGAAAAATAAAAGACAAGGGAAAAGGAAAGCAAATCTGATTTTTTTTCTTTTTGTGTTGGGTTGGCTCCCAGTAGGCGCTTTTGTTTTATATCATCGGCTCGACATATCGCATGCTCATGCTTCATAGATTGGTTCAGCTAAATACACAAAAGCAGTGAGATTTATCGCCCAACTTTCATAAAAAGGTTTCAAGCGATGCCTATTGACCTCGAGCACTTTGTTTATTTCTAAACTTGTAATTTCAACTGCACCATAAGAAAAAACATTAGAAACAACAAAGGGTCCAATCTATCAAGAGCGCAACTTTTCAGGAAAAAGTATCAAATGAGAATGATAAAGAAGGACTTTATCTCCAATATGAAACTCCTTTCTTGTAACCATTCAGTCATGAAGACTCTTGGTCTTTTCTTTGTAAATCCTTGCATTCTCATAAGCATCATTTCGTATCTCTTCCAACTCTTATAATTGCAATTTCCTTGCAATCCCAACAACATTATAATCCATGTTACATTGTTTAATGGCCCAAAAAACTTTGTGTCCAAGCTCCACCAGTAGATGACATGCTTTCCTATAAATCATCCTATAAGGTGAAATTTCCATGGGTGATTTGTAAGTAGTCCTATAAGCCCAAAGTGCATCACTAAGTTGCAGACTCCAATCTCATCGGTTAGGTTGCACTATCTTCTCCAAAATGAACTTGATTTTTTGATTTAAAATTCCAACTTGGCCATTCGTTTAAGGGTGGTAGGTTGTGGAAGTCTAATGAGTCACATGGTATTTGCGGAGTAATGCTTTCATTGAACAATTGCAAAAATAAGTGCCACAATCATTAATGATAGCTTTAGGGATTCCAAACTTGTCAAATATGTGAGTCCTGACAAAATCTAAAACAACCTTAGCATCGTTAGTTCATGTGGTTTTCACCTCAATCCATTTGGACACATAATCAACAACAAGAAGGATATAAAGATTACCAAAAGAAAAAGGAAATGGACCCATAAAATCAATACCCCAAACATAAAAAATCTCACTTACAAGAATATTCATTAAAGGCATTTAGTTCTTATGAGTGATACTTCTTGTTCTTTGGTATTTTTCACATGATTTGCAAAAGTGATATGCATCCTTAAAAATAGAAGGCCAATAAAGACCACTTTCAAATACCTTGTAGTCGTTCTTTTTTATCCAAAATGCCCACCATAAAAATAAGAATGACAAAAAGTGAAAATGAAAAGAAATTCATCTTGTGGTACATATCTCCTAACTATTTGATCCACATAAAATTTCCACAAATAAGGAGTGTTCCAAAAATAATATTTAGCATCAGCTCATAACTTGTCTTTTTGAAATATAGACAAACTTGGAGGGAATTCTTTGGCGACTACATAGTTCACCAAATCAGCATATCATGGTATTGTAGAGGAATATAACACATACAACTGCTCATCGGGAAATGACTCTCTTATTATTTCAATTTGTATATCCTCGATCCTCAATCGGCTCAAGTGATCAACCACATGGTTTTCGAGATCTTTTTTGTCTTTAATCTAAAGATCAAATTCTTGTAAAAGAAAGATTCACCTAATCAATCTTGGTTTGAACTCCTTTTTCTTCAAAAGATACCTTAAAGTTGCATGGTCAGTAAAAACAATGATTTTTGTACCAAATAGATATGACTTGAATTTTTCAAGAGCAAACACCACTGCAAAAGATTCATTTTCAGTTGTATGGTAATTGTATTGTGCTCCGTCCAACATACGGGAAGCATAGGCCATAACATGCAAATTATTCCCTATTCTTTGCCCAAGTACATCCCTTATCGCATAGTCACTCGTATCACATATTATCTCGAAAAGCTCATCCCAGTTTAGTGGTTGGATGATAGGGGCAGATGTGACACTCCTCTTAAGCTTATCATGAGCATCTTTACATGCTTGATCAAACACAAAATCCACTTTTTTGGCTAATAATTTGCACAAGGGTGTTGTAATCTTTGAGAAATCTTTGATATAACATCGATAGAAACTTGTATGGTTAAGAAAAGAACGAACTTCCCTTACATATGAGGGGTAAGATAATGATTAAATGACATCTGTTTTAGCTTTAACAACCTCTAATCCACGTGAAGACACAATATGTCCAATAACTATTCCTTGTTCTACCATAAAATAACACTTTTCATTGTTCAAGACAATGTTAGTTTCAACGTATCCTTTCAAGACCAAAGATAAATTTTCTAAACACTTATCAAAAGAATCATCATAGACCACAAAATCATCTATGAAAACCTTAATTATTCTTTCAAAATAGTCAGAAAAAATACTCATCATGCATCTTTGAAAAGTTGCAGGTGCATTACAAAGACCAAAGGGCATTCTCTTATATGCATATGTACCAAATGGACATAATCAATGTAGTTTTTTCTTGATCTTCAGGATTAATAACAATATGATTATATCCACTATATCCATCAAAATGCCTTCAAGAATTTGGCATACTTGGAAATTTGCTTGATATAATTAATCAATGGAATGTTGAGTTTCATTTTCTTGAAAACCTCTAAAATCTCTTTTTCTTTATCCTCTTTCTTAGACCTAGAGGAACTTACAAGTGACATGACCAAAGAGTTGATGTCTTCTTCCAAGTGTAAAAGTGTCGAAGTAATAAATAACCCGGCAAGACCAAGGTCGAACCACAAAGAGGTTAACTGTATAAACTACAAATAAAGAAATAAATAATGACAGAAAAGGAGTTGGAGAGCTTTGAGATGTGTTATTGATATAAGGATTAAACAAGGATAAAATAATTGTCAAGGTTAGAGGATCCACTAATGTTATTTCAAACAAGTATAGTATAAACTCTTTTTATTACTCAACTGGAAACCACACACAAAGGAGGTTTCAATCGGATTATAAATTGTTAACATGATTACATTAGTTATCTTATTCAAATAATGCTAATACTTGTAAATTTTATCAGGTATTTATGATTATAACTTATGTTAACAACAAATCAAGTTCCTTTCATAGCACATGTGTCGATTATACCATATGGTTGGGCTATAAAAGTGCCAAGTATTTATTGTACCAAGGGTTATACAACATAAATCTAGATTAACCATTTAACAAGCAAAGTATTAAAAGTGAACAAGATAACAAATACAAAACATGTTAGTATCAAACATTAAAGTCTATGTTGAGTTTATACTATACTTATTCTTACACTATTACTGTAACCTTTTCACCTTGATATAATAAACTTACCTAAACATAATGAAAGAGAGAAACATAAATAAACAAGATAAGAACATAAATAAGATATAAATTAACTAAGTAAAGGAAAGGAATGAAAAGCAAAACAAGAGATTAATATAAACAAAACTTAAACATTATAAAATATAAAGAGAGAGAGCAAGAACATGATCTTAATCTGAAAACCAAGATGCCTAAATGCATGGTAAATGCCTCTTTTTATAGGTCAAAATTTGGAACTATTGATTTAAGACTAGTTGTTGAGTGGGTGGCCATATCTTGAATTGGTGACAATCCTTATCTTCTTGTCTGAACAAAATATCATTGCTAACATCAGAATTTGAACAGATAGTCATCATACAAGTTCTAGGAAATTGTCTCAGCTTTCCAACAAAATAAGAATCGGCGCATTTGAACTTCTAAAACTCGAGATATGGGCTGAACACTGAACAGTGTCTGGGCTGCAAGACAGATTCTAACTTCTCCGTTGTTGCTACAATTTGAACTTGAAAACGGCCTTATGAATCTTGGACTCTTCATGAAATTTTTAGGCCTATATTTTATCTTTCCATCCATATAAACCAAACCTAAAAACAAATTCTACAGCTCCAAGTATGATCCAATAACCGAATAGTGTTCTAGTTTGGACTAAACCAACATCTCTTTTCTAAGCTCGTCCCTCTCTTTGTCTTCTCAATTTCAGTAGTTAAACTCATCAATCAATCCTTTAATTTATTTAGATGCTTCTCTTTTGGAAACATTTATATATAAAATCCAAAAATTAAACAAGCTTTCATAATTATGTACATTTAAGAAAGATATGGATGTAGTCCTCCTACTTGCTGTATAAACTCGGCTTGTGCTCTATCGTTGTTGTTGAGTAGCTCTTATGGTCCCTCCTGTATTCATAAGTATACCATATTATTTCTTATTCAAGTTATATTTCTTTTAACAACAATAAAATCAGCAAATATTGACTTCCCTTCAACAATTTCTTCCTTCATATTTATGTTTCTCATTAAATCTCTTAAGATCATTCTTTTTTTTTATTTAATCATAACTAACATTAAAAATCTTAGTTTTGAATGACTTATTTTCATTAAACATTAAAACATAGAACTATATATATTTTGAAAGGAAAGAAACCCAATTATGCCCTTAACGCAGCTAAATTATCCATTTTAGCAACTTGTCAAAATTGCTAGCAAAGATGGCAGCCCGATCTCTTCTCTGAGTTTTACCTATATATGGCATTCTAGAACTCTAAATTAGGCTAGGTCAGTCTCGTTGGAAAGCTAACATCCTTGTATATAACTTCTATGAAAAGGCATTTCCTAAATTTTATCATTTTTAAGCTTGAATACCTTGTGGAAGTTAGTGAGACAAATGTGTACAGTTTTAATCCATATTTTAAATAAACCCTCAAACATCCCCATTTTCTACTCTCCCTCCAAAATAACCATTTGTTCACATTATAAACAACACATTACAAGCAATTTACAAAGAAAATAATAAATTCTTCTTTTTCAATTCACCCCCAAATGGCCGACCATCTTTGCTTCTTTAACCATTGAATTTTTTTCTGTGGTATCTCTATATAATTTCACATTCAATACAATCTTCAATTCTCTAATTAATTCAATTCCACACGATTATACATTTCCCCAAATTCTACACAAGAACCCTAACTTACATTCAAGATTAATACACCAATTCCTAATCAAATTCAAATTGGCTTACATATTCAAGTTTAGAGCTCCTTACTTGATGATAAATTGGACTTCGATCCTTAACCAGTCAAAAAATTTCAACTCTTCTCTTTTTTCACACCAGTCGGCCTTCACTCTCTCCCTTTTTCCCCATAATTTTCTTGACTTGTTTCTCGCTAATTTCCTTGCCCAATGATGTTTTCCCTACCAATTGATCTAAGCCTTGTGTAAACTTAGCAAATGTTTGTGTTTCTCTCTTAATCTTTGGTGGAAAATTCTAATTTCTTCCCTCTTTTTTGTTGCTACTGCAGCTAGCCTTAAAGATAAGAAAACAAGGTATTTATAATCTCATTTTTTTATTTGATATTTGACTTCACTTACTGAAATGTTTTATTTTTTACCCTTTCTATCTTCATCCCTCGACATTTAAATTTAATTTGTTTTCCTTACATTTAACCTTACCCTCTTTATCTTTGAGTTAATTATAACTCTTTTTTCTTTTCTTTTTTTACATTTCAAAATATCTTACCCGGAAAATTCATACCAGAAAAGTTTATAATCCCTAATTTATTTAATTTGTACATTAACTATCTCAATTTTTTTTCGATCTATATTATTTTCAATTTATACAAAAATTTATTCCCAGAGTATATATAAACACTTTCTAGGGTGTTAGATTTTTATACTTCAATTTAGGCTCTCTTTCTATATAATACCATCTCATCAATATTATTGCTTTCTCCTTGCTGATTAGTACTTAAAAGTGTATTTTTATCAAGGTTTGATATCATCATTTTGCACTTGAAGTATCAATAACTCCTTAACTAAAGCATGTTTTATAATAACATATCTGATACCATAAGATACCTTTAATTTATTATAAATGTTCATCTTAAATGCAGGCCTATCACATAAATGAAAGGATTGATTGATGAGTTTAAGTACAGAAATTGAAAGGACAAAGAGAGGGCCAAACTTAGAAAAGAGATGCTGGTTCAGTCCAAACTAAAACACTGTTCGGTCATTGGGTCATAGCTGGAGCTGTAGATCTTGGATTTAGATTTGCTTTATATGAATGGAAAGCTAAGACATAGGCCTAAAACTTTCATGGGAGTCCGAGATTTAAAAAGACCATTTTCAAATCCAAATTATAGCAACAATTCTATAAAGAACATGCTCGACATAGTCTTGGGAATCTGATTAAAAAAGACCCAATTTGCCAGTTTTTAAGAAAACTGGATGGGAAGCCTATCCCCAACCCATAGAGGGCGTTTAAGCCGTTCTTGGACGTAAAACCAAGGGAAGATGTGAGCCACAATCACAACTACCTGTACATACACATGCTTTTTCAAAATAAATAGAGAGAGAGAGAGAGAGAGAGAGACTCCAGCTAGCCTACACATAGGTGATATGATTGCATTTTTAATTTCTCATCTATAAAATCTTCTCTTCCTTCCTTTCATTTCTAATTAACCCATACATTCAACAAATATAGAAGTGTATAGAAATGGCAGGTTCCTCAAGTCATCACATAAAAAATATTTATGTTTTCGGTGGATCCAATTCTAGGAAAGAAAAAGAGTTTTTAGAATCAGCAAATTATCTTAGTCAGGTACTAGCTGAGAGAAAGATTCATTTAGTGTATGGAGGAGGCAGCCTTGGATTAATGGGGGTGTGTCAATAGCTGCATTTTTAAGAGGCAATCAAGTTTTAGGAGTCGTCCCCAAAGCTTTAGTAAAAAGGGACATCATTGACAAAACAATTGGAGAAGAACTACAAGTCCCCATAATGTCTGATCGACTGAATGCAATGTTTAACCATGTTGATGCCTTCATTGCTTTACCAGGCGGTCTAGGCATATTGGAAGAGATCTTTCATATTTTCTCTTGGGCCTAACTGCACATTCACTATAAACCAATAGGTCTGTTAAATGTTAATGGTTTTTATGATAATTTGTTGTCTTTTCTTGATCAAGCTGCGGAACAGGAATTTCTAACATCTTCGGCACGATAAATAATAATCTTTGCTGCTACTACTGAACAATTGATTGACCAACTACATTCTTTCATCCCTATGATTGATCCCTCAATGAGTCGCATAAATTGGTTAACTAAGGAAAGCCGTAAAAAGCTTAGATTGGATTTGAGCCTTCATTTGTAAAAAATTTGTGTTTTTTAGTTTTATTATTGTGTTTTGTTGTTTCTTATATTTGTTTAAGTGTGTTTCAGGTTTGTTAGTGTTCGTTGTTTCAGGTGATGTCTTCTATACTCTATCTTTCTACCTTAGGACAATGTCTCGTTTTGGTTGGGGGGAGGGTAGTAGTTGACATTAAAAAAAAAAATAACCAACTAACTATTTTTGTTTTTAATAAAACCATTTGGAAAAACTGTTATTACTAGGATGGCAGAGTAAAGAGAAATTTTATTGACTCTTAAGATGCATCTTAGTAAACATTTTCTAATGGTTATTTGCAATATTCATAGCAAGGTCTATCACATACTTCTTGAAATATTCAGGTTTACAAACTCTCGCATTGTTATCACTTGATTCTGCTCATATACTCATTTAACAAATATTCTTAAACCTTCATTTTCACACACACACTTTAACATATTATTGTGAGTTGCACATTGGATTATTACATTATTTATGTTTTTTTGTTAAAGGTAACAACTAAGGAAAAAGGTATAGTACATAATTTGCAAAAAAAAAACAAAAAATGATGATAATAAAAACATAAATAAGTTTGGTTTCGTAGCCTCCCTAACCTAAGCAATTAAGCCCGAAAGAGTGTTTTAACACCAAATACCCTAAAGTCAACTAACTTGAGAGCTATTGGCTCAATGCTTGTTACATGAGTTGAGGAGAAAAGCTTAAGGGAATCAAACATTGCACTATCTACGTATCAGTATCTGCAACTCGAGTTACTAAGCTCGTAGGGTGTCTCAACACCTAATGCCCTAAGACCAACTGGTCTGGGAGTCATTAGCCGAAAGCTCGTTACATGGGTTAAAGATGCATTGTGTTTTAAGTTATATGTATATATATTAGAAAAAAAAGAGGACAAAAAAAGAAGAAAAAAGATACTAATCTCAACCCAAGAAGGTTAACTTTAAACATTATAATTTTTTTTTTGTTTTCTTCCAAGTAAAGCCCCATAACTATGTGTTGATATATTAAGCACAAAAGAAAGGTTTATTAATATCTTGTTTAAGAGGTATTGAGCAGAAATGTAAATTTAATGAGAGTTTTTTTATTTGGATAAATTAATGGAAGTTGAATGATGAATGCCTTGCTTTGTAGAATTTGCAAATTTTTTTCTATTTTAACGCTTTGATTACTAAGGACTAGTAATAAGATGGTTGGGCGGTGTGACTAATACTTAAAAGTACATTTTTATCAAGGTTTTATATCATCATTTTGCACTTGAAGTATCAATAACTCCTTAACTAAAGCATGCTGTATAATAACAAGTCTGATATCATAAGATACCTTTAATTTATGGTAAATGTTCATCTTAAATACAGGTCTGTCACATAAATGAAAGGATTGATTGATGAGTTTAAATACTGAAATTGAAAGGACAAAGAGAGGGCCAAACTTAGAAAAGAGATGTTGGTTCAGTCCAAACTGAAACACTGTTGGGTCATCGGATCATATCTGGAGCTGTAGATCTTGGATTTAGGTCTGCTTTATATAGATAGAAAGTCAAGATGTGGCCACCCATTCAACAATTAGTCATCAAATCAATAGTTCCAAATTTTAGCCTATAAAAGGAGGCATTTGCCATGCATTTAGGCATCTTGGTTTTCAAATCAAGATCATGCTCTTACTCTCTCTCTTTTTGTAATGCTTAAGTTTTGTTTATATTAATCTCTTGTTTATGCTTTTCATCTCCTTTCCTTTACTTAGTTAACTTATATCTTATTTATGTTCTTATCTTGTTTATTTGTGTTTCTCTTCTTCATTATGTTTAGCTAAGTTTATTATGTTAAGGTGAAAAGGTTACTCTAATGGTGTAAGAATAAATATAGTGTAAACTCAACATGGACTTTAATGTTTCATACTAACATGTTTTATATTTGTTATCTTGTTCACTTTTAATGCTTTGCTTGTTAAATGATTAATCTAGATTTATATTGTATACCCATGATACAACAAATACTTGGTACTTTCATAGCCTAAACCGTATGGTATAACTGACACTTGTGCTAGGAAAGGAACTTGATTTGTTGTTAACATAAGTTATAATCATGAATGCCTGACAACATTTACAAGTATTAGCATTATTCGAATGAGATAACTAATGTAATTATGTTAGCAATCTATAATCTAATTGGAACCTCCTTTGTGTGTGGTTTCCAGTTGAATACTAAGAGTTTATACTATACTTGTTTGAAATACCATTAGTGGATCCTCTAACATTGACAATTGTTTTTATCATTGTTTAATCCTTATATCAATATCACATCTCAAAGCTCTTATTATTATTATTATTATTATTATTATTATTATTATTAGTACTACTACTACCACTACTACTACTACCACCACCACTACTATTATTATTATCATTGTTGTTGTTGTTGTTGTTGTATTGTTATTTATAATTTATATAGTTAACCTCTCTATTGTTTGACCCTAGTCTTGTCGGGTTATTTATTACTTTGACACTCCTGCACTTGAGAGAAAACATCAATCTTTTGGTCGTGTCACTTGCATCTTTGTTTATGTTGTCTTTACTCATATCCATAAAAAAAAAAAAATTAACATACAAAGTTTGATTCATGTGTTGTTTGTTGTATTTTTCTAGGTAATGAATGAAACACATAAAAAAGGATATTGCTTCTATCATCCTCTTACTTTATGCATATATGTCAATATAGATGTCACATTTATAGAATCAAAACAATATTTATCAACTTCCCTTTCCACCTTTCTTTTTTAGGGGTGGACACATAATAAATAGAAAAAATAGATGAACTTATACTTTAAAAGTATATAAAATTAAGGTACCTATCTATAACAAATTTAACTATAATTGTCGATATAAGAAAATAAAACTCCCCACCTTTTCAAGAACATTAGAGGACCAATCTCCTTAGAAAACTTTTGAGGTAATGCTCTCCACTTCATCTCCTAATATAATATATACTTATTCTAGATTTAAACTAATTTTGTATCATAATCATAGAAATAAACCACCGAATTAGTATTCTCTAGAATATATAGAAAAAAAATCAAACCATGTATCATCCTAAAAGCTACCAAAATCACTACAAGCTTTTGTACATGATCTATCATCTAAACAAGTTCCTAACAATCTATATAAAGCTCTTTCTTTACTAGAGTGGAATCAAGTAATAATGATATAAATAAAGGCATTATAGAAGAATCAAACATGAAGTCTTGTTCCTTTATCTAAAGGAATAAAATTAGAAGATGTAAGTGGATGTTTTCTATTAAATATAAGGCAGATAAGACCATTAATAGGTGTAAAGAAAGAATCATCGTATAAAGATATACTTAAATGTATGGTATAAACTACTAGGAGATGTTTTTTTCCAGTAAAGTTGAATAGAGTCTAGGTTAATGAAGGGTAAAAACTCTAGAACCTATAATCAAGATTGAAAACAACCTAAAAAAGCTAAAATCAAGTTGAAAAGAATTTAAGTGATTACCTGAACCTAAAAACCATAGTTATTGGATGAAAATCACAACCTATTAATTATAAAGAATAAAAAAACTAGAATTATAAGGGTAAATACCACAAATAAGTATCTTTGATAAGTTCTGAATAGTTCAATGAAAAACCAAGATATGAGCAACCTTGCACACACAATATTATTTCTGAAATCAAAATACTCTAAAAACTAAATATAAGTTAAATAACCCTATTTTTACTAGGTAAAATGTTCTAAAAAAAACTGAAAAAATAACAAAGAGTTTTAAATACAATAAAAAAAAGAATCCTAAATCAACTAGAAAAATAGTGCAAATCATGAATAGTTTCTAAATAACAAAAGAGTCCTTTTGAGGAGAGGATTAATGATAATAATCATTAAGCAATATTACATGATCATATATGTCAATTGGGCTTATTGCAAGGTTAAAAGCTAAGAAGATTAAAGAGGCATTCAATATTTTAATTCAACACATTTAGGCCAAGTCAAGCATCAAGATTATAAAAAAGGATGATCATGCTTTTAACTAGTGTAATCCATACAAAGTAAGAAGTTGGTTCTTGGGCTTAAGGCATACGAATTGGGCTTGTTTTCTTAATATATTATTTTATGTTAATTGACATAACTTTAAATTTGGATCATTGGATCATGCTAAAATTTTATGAGATGATTATAAAAGTCTTTTTTTTTTAATAGGGTTAACATTTAATAGCCATCAGATATTGATAAGGCCTTGTAATAAGGTTTAGATGATTTAACATATAGTTGTGTTGTTTAGAATTAATGTGAGGCGTGGCAAAAAAAAAAAAGTGTGGCCAAAGTCCAACCAAAAGACATGAAAAACAAGAGAAAGGAAATCAAAGTTGCAGAAGGCATTCAAGAAAAAGAAGTATTGTTTTAACCCAAACACCAAAACGAGTTTTGGTGCTTTGTTTTTTGTATTGAACCGTTTCATTTAACTGAGAGTGAAACACACCAAATAAAACGACTTTATTTTGGTTTAAACTGAACTTTCATGTTTTCAGAAAAGTCCCTCAATTTATCTTCGTTTTGAATTTGGTTATTTTTTTCTATTTTTGGCCAATGTCAAACTTTTTGTAATATTTCTTTTCAATTTCATCCCGAATTGTGTTAAAATGGTCCTTGTATGTTGTTGCCTTTTCCAATTTAGTCCTTGGTTTTCTAATTTTTAATCATTTAGCCAATTTCAACCATTTTCTCAATAGTTCTTAGTTTCATCCCAAATTGCATTTTTTTCTTTTCTTTTTTCTTTTTTCCATCATTTTTTAAATATTTTTTTATTGAAATATTTTTTTTCCTTTATTCTTAGATATTTGAGACGCATTTGAAATTTGGAGTATTACAATTGACATACAAGTGTTAGGCATGCATGATGATAGGTGATTATGGATTGAGTTTCTAGTATATTTATATTTAAATTTAATAAAAAAATTTTGGTTACGTCTTAGGTAAAACTTTTAGATATTTATATTAATGTATTGAAATATTTCATATATCCATTACTCGAATATTTATATATTACTTATACAAATTCAATAATTTTCAAATGATAAATCATAAATTCAGTGAATTTTGGCATCTGTAAAATTAATGAATGAGAATTCTTTGGTTGTAATGTGTTTTTAAATATTTTATGTGTATAGTATTTTTTAAACAATACCTTTTATATTGATAATAAGTAATTGCGATGTCTTTATTATTTTAAATAAATTATAGGTTATATAAAAACCAATCTTTGGTGTATCATGATGGAGATTCAGGGCTCTTGTATTTTGATTCATGAGGACGCTCCTTCTCCTTTTCTGTCCTTTTCATTTTTCGTGGTTCAATCTCATGTTTGGGTTATGTGTTGCAAAAGAGGCCACATTCTCTCAAAATAAAAACAAGGGAAGCCCGATTCTGTCTGTCATGAGCACAACCCCATTCTTACTATCTTAAAGTGACAACGGCCCAGAATTATATACTATTACTTCACCATTTCATGAGAATCTTGATCCATTCAGGGGTGGTGGCGCAGTTGGCTAGCGCGTAGGTCTCATAGCTTCTGAGTTATCCTGAGGTCGAGAGTTCGAGCCTCTCTCACCCCAATTGTTTTTTCTCTTGTTTCCTTTTCTGGCTGGGTCTAATTTTTCAATTCTACTTTTTCTGTATGGTGGCCAGTTGCCATGGAGCTGCCAGATTGTCTAGTTACCACCTGGCCCTGAATTAGCTATGGAGACCATGGAGGTTTTTTCTTATAAATTAGTCTGCATAGATTTTCGAAACCTCTTTAAAAATTAAAATAGAAGGTCATCTCCAGCAAAAATCTAACTTAAGATAACTTACACTCCAAAATTGATAGAACTTTTAGAAGAATTGCTGGAAACATAGTTTATTAAGGATGTATATGTTTTCACGCACACACATACATGAAGGTTTTGATTTTCATGAACAAAATAAAATCTATTAAGGATTTTTTTTTTGAAAAAGGATTTTTATGTTGGAAAAAAATCAAAAAGCTCTTAAAATAGAAAAGATAGTTAAAACATTGACATATGATGGAAAGCAATGTCAAATCATATTTTCAGTGAAACAAGAAAGACCCTATAAAAAACAAAAATCGAAAGATTCTTTTCAAGAATAAAGTAGATAAAAGATGCAGCTTATAAACAAATCTTGGCTAGAAAAGATAAATTCGATTAAACGAATAAACTCACACCAGAAAGAGGAGTTTATAGGAAAACCCCAAACCATTGCATAATGTTTTATTTTATAAGAAAAATCCTCAAAATCAGACTCAAATGAGTCAAAGATTGACAAAGAAAGAATCTTTAAGTTGGGAAATCAAAAGGGGAGAAATTAACTCTACAATCAGAAAAGGAGCTAGCCTTGTAGTCAAAATGTTTTCGATTTAATTAAAACAGTTAAGATGACTTTGAAAGGTTCTAGTTGAAGGAAATCGTTAAGATATAAAATTTCAGGTCATTTCAGCTAAAACACTAGAGTTGTTGAGATGACAATACTTTGCTAGAAAATGATTGCATAAGAGAATAGTTGTGAGAATACAATTCTCATAGTAACTGCAAAACTAATGTTCTAATTGAAGGGAATCACTAAGATGCAGGATTTTAGGTTAATTGAGCTAAGAACAAAAGTTGCCAAGATGACATAATTCATTTTTGAGGAAAACATTTGAATCATAGTTATTGTTGAAGATGATCATTGAGATGCAGGATTTTAGGTTAACCCAACTAAAGCTTTTAGAAGATCAAGTTTTAAGAAAAGTCTATTTGTCTTTACAAACTTACTAGACAAAGTACTTGAAACGTCTTTGCTCCATAAGTATTGTAAAGAATGTGCATTTATTGTTACCTATTTTTAGGCTCCATAAACAAAAAAAAATAATAAAAAATATCAATAGAGAGGACATGAAGAACACCTAGAAACTTATCAAAGACTAGTTGAAGAGGATTATAATATCCAAAGTTGGGAAAATTGATAGTTCAATTTTGACTAATGAAGGCTCTACTGACAAGAAAAATTAAATTTGAGAAGAGAAATTTAAAATTGAATGTTTAAGAACTCAATTGAAATTTTTCAAGGTTTAATTGAATTTATTAAGGGCTTAATTGCAAGGAAAATTGGTTTTAAGTTCAATTTGAGCTTTAATTGGAAGATGTTGAAGTTTGATGGTTGAATTGCAATTTTGAAAAGCTAATTTGGTTAAATCAGGGATTTAATTGCATAAATATTGAAGTTTGATAGACAATTATAGACTTGATTAAAAAGGTTCAAAACCCCTCGCGAGACCGTGACATCGCGGTGACCTTTTATCAATTTTGTTATGATAGTTTTAACATATTGTTATGACAAGATAATTGTTAAGTAAAAAATGCTCAAATAAATTTTAGAATTTTTGACTATATGCAAAAAAACAGAAGAAGAAAAATTGTATTTTTCATCTATTTGTTTTTATTTTATAAAGTTTTGTTTGTCAAAAAATCATTTTCCTTTCAAATAAAATTATCAAAACAGGTCTAAGGACGTGTTTGCCAAATACGTTCTTAAGCCAAAAATTCCTTTTATTAAAAAAGTTGAAACCCAAATAGGGTCTTACACATCGGACCCAAATTTAACCCAATCGAGTTGACTTGAAATTTTTGGTTTATCCATAAACAAAACCAAAAACATTAGTTTGACCCTAAAAACAACCTACAACCAAAATCAAAACTTAAAATGAATCAAACTTGCAAAAAGCATGAAAAACCAAAAATGTTTTTCAAAAATAGATCAAAACCCAAAAAAAAAAACAATGAACACGAAAAATATCGATGAACATTCAAACCAAATCCAACAACATGAACTCGAATCCAGACCAGAATCATGAAATAAAAAGGCATAGAACATTTATAAATCATACAAGGATCAACAATCAAGCAATCAAACTCAACAATTATCAAACACAGTGAACAATTTTGTCTTTGAATGCTTCAATCAACCGGGAAAAAAAACCTAGGATCAAAATGCTAGAACATGTGTTTTTAATCAATTAAACCCTAGATTATAGATGCATGATGACCCACTAAACTTTGAAAATCAAAATAACAATAAAACAACACCTGAAACTAGCACTTAAGACAAAGTTCACCAGACTAATGTTTGAATATTCAAACCTAGAAACCTAGAAATCATTTTTTTTGCTATCAGACCTAGAAAACACAGTACAATGCCTAAACCCAAGGCTTTTAAGCTCTAGCAAATCACATTGTCATAGTTATACATGTTTGTATCAAAACGAACAACAAAAAACAACAAATCATAGAAAAAACATATGAAATTTCAATTTCTAAAACTGTCAAAGCTAAATAACAAGCATATTCAACAATATGAGATTCAAAATTAACACTTCAACACTTCACGTGACTCAAATAAGACCTATAGCCAAGAACATGCATTAGCAAGCCTTAAAAAAAAACCTATTACCATATTTGGTAGGTTCCAAAAAATATTCCATTTTAGCCGAAACAAACATCAAAATATTTTCTAAACATTTAGTAAACTGAAATAACCAACTCAAAGCATGATTAAGTAAAGAAAAACAATATTTTCATGCATTAATTAAGATACAAGCTCAACACAATGTATCACCAAAAACAAGTTTAAAAAATTATTAAAACATGCAAGGAAAAGCTAGAGGTGTGACTCTTGGGCATCACTTACTAGTTTAGAGAAGGTATATACCTTCAAAGTTACAAACAATAGTTATTGCTTTTTTTCTCTCTTTTGTAAAACTTTACCTCCATAAATTTCAACTCTTGGAAAGCTAAAGAAATCATTGTGCTAGGCTCTCTAACCTTCACAACTAGAGTATCTTTATCAATATTTCCTCTCCTCCCTCCTTTTCTAGCTTAGATTTTCTAAGAGGTATTTATAAGATTTTGTTAGGGTTTTTTGATGGAGTCAATAAAAGATTAAACATGAGTGATCAATGTTGGACCCTCTAATTGAAATGAGAGGGTTTTGGGCAAGTTTTAACACCTGAAAGCTTTATACTTGGCTGGTTTTGCAATGGTGATTTTGGTTTTGAGATTCTTGGTGGTTTTGCTAAACTTGGATGACAAGGTGTTGTTTTTGGCCTTTTGATCTTAAGATAAAGGTTTTGAGTCCTAACTTTGCATGACTGTGATACCTGTTATGCAAAAACCACTTTTTTTTTTTTCATATGTTCACACTTCAAACCTTCTTAGTGGGTTAAATAAATTGACAATTCAATTTTGACTGATGAAAGCTCTATTACAAAAAAAAAAATTCAATTTAGGAAGAAAAATTCAAAATTTGATGGTCAGGAACTCAATTTGATTTTTTTAGGGTTTAATTGAATTTATTGAGGGTTTAATTGCAAAGAGATTTGGTTTTTAAGTTTAATTTGGGCTTTAATTGGAGAAAATTAAAGTGTGGAGGGTTGAATTGCAGTTTGGAAAGCTATTTTGGTCAAATCAGGGGCTTAATTGCATAAATATTAAAGTTTGATAAAAAATTATGAACTTATTAAATAAATTCAAAAACAATGACCAAACCGTAAAAGGCACAAGACTCTAAGGACTGAAGTCAATAAAGAAGTGGTTTTTGCAATGACCAATCAGAAGGTTTGAAGTGTGAACATATGAAAAAAAAAGGAGTGGTTTTTGCATAACAGGTATCACAGTCATGACTGACTAAGTTAACCACTTTTGAAGCCTCGTCTAAGTGACTCTAACATCATCATCATTAGATACCACCTGAAGTTAGTAGATGGGTTGTACACCTTTTATTTGGATCTAACTTTGCTTGATTTAAAGGTCTTTAGCTTCACATTCACTCATTTAAAGGTACCTACTCGATCAGCCCATAATCTGTCAATGCAGTGATGATTAATCATGGACAAGATATTGTTGAGTTCATAAAAGAAAATTGAATATTTATGTTTGATTGGAGTAATTGTTCCTTGTAGATGAGGTATTTCTCAGTCGAATATTGATGGTTAGAACCCCTAGAGTGATTGGAGATGTCACATTCATTCGCCTAGATATACCTGCTTAATCAGTCAAAACTATCAAAAGAAAAAAAATAATAAGGGTCAAATGACATGTTACTCAATCCCTTCATTAAATCTAAATGACACGTCATCCAAGTTAAATCCTAAAATTAGGGTTTTAATTATGGATTTGACTAATTTCAATCTGATACTTGATCTTTTAATTTTTTTTAATTGCACCCGTAATTGCCTTTAAACTTTCAATTTCAATTAATTTTACTCATGTCAAGCTCAATTGTCAGCCCTGAAGTTCAATGCCTTATCCAAATTGGTCATTAGTTCTTGATTTGTGTAGGCTTACCCCCTATTGATCAACAAACTTTCAATTTTCTTCAATTTGGCCCTTGATTTTATTGACTTTAGTCCTTAGAGTCTTGAGCCTTTTATGGTTTGGTCATTATTTTTGAATTTCTTCAATAAGTCCTTAATTTCCTATCAAACTTTAATATTTATGCAATTAAGCCCCTGATTTGACCAAAATAGCTTTCAAAACTGCAATTCAACCCTCCACACTTCAATTTTCTCCAATTAAAGCCCAAGTCAAACTTAAAAACCAAATCTCTTTGCAATTAAACCCTCAATAAATTCAATTAAACCCTAAAAAAATCAAATTGAGTTCTTAACCATCAAATTTTAAATTTTTCTTTCTAAATTGAATTTTTCTTGGTAATAGAGCTTTCATCAATCAAAATTGAATTGTCAATTTTTCTAACTTTAGGTATTGTGATCCTCTCTGATCAATCTTTGGAAATTTTCTAAGTGTTCCTCATGTCCTCTCCTTTGATATATTTTTTTTGAATTTTTTTTTTGTTTTTTTTTGTGTTTGTTGATTTGTCTAATTATATAATAGGCCTGAACTCTTGTGCTTGTGATCCTCTTTTAATTTAAAATAGAAGGAAAACTCATGTGTGTATGTTATATTCTGGAAGAACCTTTTCATTTGTCGATGTGAATGAAGGCTCATCCAAGTCTGAGATCGATGACAAGATGGGAGACATGTGTAGACCCGAGCGGTGGTCTAGTGTTGCGAGGTCTTGATGGGCAAAGCCTAAACAACGTTTTCAACACATTAGTGGTAGTGGTTGGTGCATAAGCTTACGTTTCCATCAATTTTTAGATAATTTAGAATAAAGTTATTGCTTCTAAGAGATTCCTGCTCTGTGTGATTTTGACACAGATAATATCTATTATTAGATGGCAATCAATTAACTGATTTGTAAAGGTTCTGGTTGTGAACGAAATTACAAGGGAGTGACATATCCTGGAATAAAAGCAAGTGAAAATAGTAATTCTTGTATGCAGAAGCATTTCTGTGTTCCTCTATTTTTCCATCTCTTTCTCTGATATTCGACTATTAATCCTTACAGGTCCAGGTTCTGTATATAGCCAATACTAGGACCCGCCGGAAGTGGAAGGCCCGCCATTTCCCGGGAGATGCATATTCATTAAAGGTTATCACCGATTCAGGCCACAAGCCAGTGGTCCTTGCCTCTTTAATCTCCACCCCGATTCTTTTCAAAATCTCCACAGGCCATAGATGACCAAACAGATTCTGGTGTAATGCAGCATTTATCTGAGATGAGGACTATACAAGTTGGTGAAATATTTGCAAGGTGATGTGGGGGGACCTGACTGAAATAGACCGGCGCTAATCATGTCGTCGATGAGCCAAAAGCATATACAGGGTTGGGTGGGTTGCTTGAATGGAGTTGGTTGTCAATCCTATTCATTAATACACGGTTGGGATTTTACCTGTCTTAGTTTATATTTTGCCTAGACCATTACTGATTCGTTGAAAGTTGATTTACTTTGGTTTGCTGTTTGTGCCATTAATTTGATGCTCGGGGTGGGACTGAAAGTTGCTGACTTTTAGAAGAATACTGGGTGCGTACTAGAAAATGATGACGACTCATTTTACGTCATGTGGGTGTATTGGAAAAATTTGTTTAAAACAAGATTAATAAGCACAATTAAAATTGAAATTCATTTATTTATTTTTTAGATTAAAATTTTATTGGAATTTATTTTTTAACATGAAATAGTAATATGATTAAAACAAATTATAAATAAAAAAAATTAATCTCAAATTTTTTTTGGTTTGTATGTTTTGAGAAATCTAAAAACCCTTTAAAAATTTATTCCATATAAAAAAAAATATTTTTTTATTATTTATATAGTGGATAATTAAATTAGAATAAAAAATACTCAAGATTTTGGAAAAGTTTTAAACAAAGTGGGTTTTAAGTCTCATGTCACACAAGTGTATTCAGGCTTTAGGCTTAACTTGGATTTACGTTTACTTTAGGCTACAAAATATATTTTTTTATAAATATATTAATTTATCCAACCCATAAATATAAAAATTTGATCAATTTCTTTCATAATAATTTTTCAACTAAAAATATTAAATTTAAAACCAAAATTGTTAGGTTTAATTCTTGTGCTTAAATTAATTTTAATAATTATTAGAATTAATTTTATTTTTGTTTTGGATAGGCCGAAGAAGAGTATTTCAAATTGGTTTTTCTACTTGTTTTTAGATGCTCTACTTCATTTTTGGGCTACAAAAATATTATTTGTTGTTGGTCCATTGTTTTGTCCCGTTGGTGAATATAAGAATTTAATCAAATTCTTCTAGAGTAGTTTCTTCCAGCTTGATAGTTTTTTCAATTTAAAAATGACAAATTTATAAGCAAAATTTTCAAATTTAATTCTTGCTTAAGGATGGGTAATCAAAGCTAATAATGGAGTGAGTGAATTTAATCAAAGCTAGAATTAATTTTATATCAGTTTTGGATCCAAAATCATTTTTAAAAGGGGATGAACAATATGTGGTTGGCTTTTCTGAATACTTTCTAGACACTCTCCTTTCCTAGAGGGCTACAAAAAATTGTTTTTTGCCAATCTAATATTTTGCCCACTCCATGAATTTAAAAATCTGATCAATATCTTCTAGAATAATTTCTTTAAATCAGATAGTTTTTTCAACTCAAAAACTTAGATTTAAAACTACAACCGTCAAATTTAATTCTGATTTAATGGTATGTAATAGAAATTAATTTTAGATAGGTTTCTTCAAACTTGGACAGTTTTTCAACTAAAAAACATTTTAAACTAGAACTATCAAATTTAATTTTTGTTTAATTATAGGTAATCAAAATAATAATAACGGGAATTAATTCTAATAATTACTAGAATTAATTTTATATCAATTTTAAATCCAAAATCCTCTGTAAAAATGAGCTAAAAAGGAGTTTTTCTTATTGACTTTTCTATTCAAGGACACTCTCATTCATCTAGATTTTTCAGCTTAGCTACTCTATTTTTTTTTTTTTTTTATTCCATTATAGAGCTAACATTTAGTCTTTATATAGAGATTCTTGATGTAATTTTTTTTTTGTTTGTGGCCCTCGTTTAAAAGTTAGTCTAAACAAGATGTTGTTAAAATACTAAAAAACTTATTATCATCAATCTTTTTGCACTTAATAAAAAGTAATAAAATTTTAGAAACAAAGAATTTATAATTCACAGTAATAAAATTTCAGTTAAATCAAATTCTAAGAATTTCAACAAGTAATTCATATACTTTTAATTTAAGGTTAATATGATATAAATTTAGTATGCATGCTAAATTTTTTATTAATAATGTTTTTACAAGATTGGATATATACGAATACTAATATCTAATTTGGTTTGCCGCAAGGTCATTTTGATAACCGGGAGATGCAGTAAAGTCACATGCTCAAATAGCACATGATTTGTACTGCAAGGAAGTGATCGGAGAAGCATGGAGCTCTGCTTTCTGCAAGGTTGCCAGGATAGTGTACACAAGTGCCCACACTTAAGCACGTCACATGTATTGTTGGATCATGAGGCTCTTGGTCGCTGCGTGGGTGGGCCTTGGCTTGATGAGGTTGATCTGCTGTGGCTTCAATTTGTGCAATTATTATCAGCGCTGTGTGGCGTGGAAACGAGGCAAATGGCAACATGCCAACATGGTTTCCTCTTTGGAACGTTGATGCTGTGATCATACTCGATTTGATGATGCATTAATTCTTGTCAAAAACATCGTCTTCTTGGCCATCGGCAATAACAATGGCCAGTTGGTTTTTTTGCCCAAATTTAATGCTGGATGGATACCTTTACCGTCCAATCATGGGGTGCTGCTGGGCCATCAAATAGAACTGGAAGTGCCATTGATAGCCTTCAGAGGTTGACAATCTGAGTTTTTTCTAGTGCCGAGTCTATTCGAAGACAACTGATACTCCCTCCATTGCCTTTCACTGGATGATCCATTTATCTTGGTGGGCTGGAATCCTAGATTTTCAATTAGTAACTACTTCATGATCTTTTCATTTCTGTGTTTTCCTGTTCGCAGGTGCATTTCAAATGACAACGATGTATTTTCTAAGAGGTAGAGCCAAATGAAAGTGAAAAAAAACATCAAATCGTTGAGATCTTTCATTTAAACACAAAGGGTTAAATTTGAGACTTTTTGCAATGTTAGTTGAATTACAAACTCACTTTGTTGAAAAGATTTTTCGTTAAGTCAATCTATTCTTAGCTTAGTGAACTTGTGATTCCTCTTTATGTTCAGGTTTTCTTCTTTTTGTCGGCGATTGTCAAGGTATATTCAATTATTTCTAGAATGCAAGAATATGTAACATTCAAGTATGGAAATAATGTAAAGATCTTCAAGAAGTGGAATCTATTAACTATAGATTAATTTTTTAACTATATTATAAAATGATTAAATATGAATAAGTGTAATTATAATGTTAAATAAGTAATCAATTATTATTATTACTACTACTGACAACTAAGAAGACAAGGTAACCCAATTGGTACTATAAGCAAATGAGTGGTATTTAGCCGTTGCAAGCGTATTTTAAAACATTAAGAAAAATATATGACCCTAGTCATAAACCTGACTGCATAAAAAATAATAAAAAACAATGATAGAATCAAATTTAATAAGAAAAATTATTAGGATAACACTTCAAGAAAAATAATTTTTTTTTCAAAAACAAACAAATAATGTATTTCAGTTCACATCTCATTAAATGCAGAATAATAAAATTGGGTAAAAAATGACATAAAAAATTAGTCTTAGTCAACCCGAATTAACTTAACAAACCTGTAACCCAGGTTATCAGGTCAAAACAACCAGAGATAGTCCGCCAAACCCACGGTCTAGATCATGAGACTAGAATAACTCAATAAAAAAAATAAAGGAAATTATAAAGCTCTTTTAAAAAAAATGTTAACTTTCAAACCGGTGACCCGGGTCATTAGACCTAAAGCATTCTATATGGAAAAACCATGAACTTCAATTCTCAATCAATTAAATATTGAAAGATAAAATTAAAAAAAAATTCAATTATACAGAAGGATTATGAAAATAGCAATTAAAAGAATGATAGTCAAAATTAAAATACAAAATAAATTTTATATTTGATTCAATGGAGAAATTTAAAAGATAAATCAATTTAGCAAAAGGATCTAAAAAATCAAAAGAATGGGAATCAAAATTGACATAAAAATAAAAATAATTTTTTTGATTGAAAGGTGAAATTAAAAAAAATATTAACTTTTACAAAAGGGACAAGAAAAAAATTAGAAATCAAAACAATGAAAACCAAATTGAAAAATATAATACCATCAATTTGGATTAAATGATAAAATTAAAAATTAATAAATATTTTATAGAGGGACCAAAGAGCAAAATTAAAAAGCAAAAGAATAAGGATCAAATTGAAAAATATAATATTTGGTTAATTGGGATTGAAAGATGAAATTGAAAACAAATAAAACTTTTAAAAAATAACAAAGAACAAAAAATTAGAAATCAAAAGAATAAGGACTAAAGTTAAAATGCTAACAACAAAGAGGATCAAGCTATAATTTTCAGGGGAGAAGAAAGAAAAACAAGGGGAAAAGCCCACCAATGACAAATCGGACCACCAACGCTAACACACGTTGCTTCGCAAAGAAGAAAACACGACAAAGCTTTTAACAACATGGTAGAAGGACATTTTATCGATGCCAAGAGACGCTACACATACCTCTTAGTGTCAAATCGAACCACCAATGCTAACATCTCCACAAGTAAGAGAACACAACAATGTTTCCAACGACACGGTAAAAAAATAGTTTTTGGACGCAGGAGGCTCTGCACACGCCTCTTGGTGCTATGCACGCATCTTTTTTTTGTTTTTTATTTTTTATTTTTTATTATTAGCCATATACCAAATTGCCCCAAAGCTGACAAGGTAATAATGAAAAAACCACTATAAAAAAGACAAAAAGCTCTTTGACTCCAGTTTTAAGATTATTGCTCTTGAGGGCATTTTGATTATTTTATTGTTCTTTTTATTGCTTATTATTTTTATATTTGGTCAAATACCAAATTGCACCTTAGTTGACATTATAATAACGAAAAAATCATTATAAAAATATGAAAATGCCTCTTGACACTAGTTTTAATTTTTTTGCTTTCAATGGTATTCTGGTCATTTCACTATGCAATTGAGATAGACAGACTTTTTTGTTCTTGGTCAATTTGGTAATGAATAATATGTTTTGTGAAAAGACTTTAATGTCCTTGATAGCTAGTCTTAAGTATTTTAGGTTGAGAGGCAAAATTGTCATTGCACTATTCCAGTAAACAGTACAAACAAGTCTGGAGCTGCAATGTTTTCCCAAGGCAAATTAATATTTTTAGACCTTGTTTGTTTATGCAACTACACCATGCTTTTTAAAAATATTGATTTTTTTTATTTAAATTATTTTTTTATGTTTTTGAATCATTTTAATATGCTAATGTAAAAAATAACTTTAAAAAACAGATTTTGATTTTTTTTAAGCAAAATGTATTTTTAAAAAAATCACTACAACAATTTCAAACACTACCTTAATAGGAAAGGGTCATGAGATTGACAAATAGCAAACTCTAATGAGCAATATATATATAGGCACACATACACTTTTTTAATTATAAATAATATTTTTGAATTAGTTTACAAGTTAAATGAAATTAAATAATTTCTAAAAACACATCTCTTGTATCATTTTAATGTATATAAAAAAATCTAAATACTATCTCTAATAATCAAACAAAAATAATTAAAATTATAGTATAAACTAAATGAGATAAAAGCTTCACTGTAGCTATTTTATTGTTCATCCTCTCATGTATCACTATGAACTTTAATAGTGAATTTAAAAAAACTCAATTTGATTCTCAAACTTTTATTTTGAATAATTGGGCTATTTTGAGCTCAAATTAGCATCCAATTGCATATTTTTTGGGAGAGGTGTTTGAATTAAAAGATAGAGAACTTAAGTGAAAAAAGTGGGTAACATAGGTGGCGACTTTGAAATTTGTTTGAAAAGTACATTTTAGCCCCCTGTCTTTTTTAGTTATTAGGTAATTAGTTCATCTAATTTTCAAAAATTCAATTTTAGTACCAAACTTTTTAGTACCAAACATTCTCTACACCAGATTCCGGTGTAGAAAATGTTTTCTTTGCAAATGATTTTGGCCACTAAAAAGGTTAATTTTTTTAATTAAATTGTTTCATATGATGAGGAAAGTTAAAATTAAGTGTTTTTTTTTAATCTTGAAAGTGCCTTAAAAAACAAATATGAGCTCGGTAAGATTTTTTTTGTTTTAGGTTGATTATGAGTTTTGATGCGGTTTTTTTTGGTGTTTTTAGAGGATATAGATTGGTTTAACAAGATTCCGAGGGTGTTTCCTAAATGTTTTAGATAAAACAATTAATTGAAAATGAATTTTTGAGTGAAAAAACAAGAACCTCATCTAGGGAATTATAGATGATGCGTTATCTATTTCTTTGTCAAGGAATGAGATGGACGACATATCATCTATTCCATTAACTTAGAAATAAATTTAAATAAAAACCCACGTATTGGCCCTTTCTTGGTGGGTAAGGCGTTTGGCCTGGGTTACAGGCACACAACGCCTGACCTTATTTTTTTAAAAAAAATCATTTTTTATTAATACTATTTTATATGTCTTTTTTTAAAATAATGTTTATATTTATATTTTAATTAATATCTTTTTTCTGTTATTTTTTCTTTTTTATTTTTTTTAAATAGCAATTAATTTTTAATTATATTGGGTATGTTTGATTTTTTTAAGAGGTTAATATGATTCACCTGTAAATTATTTTTTATATGTTATATGGATTAAATATTTATTTTTTATTATATTTTTAATATGTAAAACCTTGCATGATATTTTTTTCCTTTTATTTTTTTAATAAATTTTATATGTATATTCATTTCTATTACAAATTAATTTTAATACACAAATTCTTTAGACACAATCACGTAAATAACTCATTCATTTGTTTTTGGATAAATATTCTTTTTTCCTATATATATATATGATTCAAATGTGTTATTCGGGACTATAACATGCGTTATTGGATTTTTTAAAAACAAAAAATACACTTGTGATGTATAAATGTTTTATTGAAAAAACAATGCATAACGCGTGCAGATCCGCAGCATAACGCGTGCACAGTCCTTCTTGACCAATAAACGCACTCTTCTCCGGAGCAGTTTCTCCCATCCGCGGCAAAGCAACAAGTCCCCGCCCCCCGGCAATTTGGTAGGGTCCTTATATTTATTACCCATCTATGTCAATTTAGAATCATTTTTATTTCCTCTAAATTCCACATTCTTTTTCCTCGTATATTATCGACTGACTCGAAATATGCTAATTTCATCTAGGTTGCTCCGTGTAGATTTTTTATTTTATTATTTTAAAAAAAATACTAGTGGCCAAAGGAGACAAGAAAGTATTTTGAGAATTACCTTCTCATAGCTAAAATTATTATAGTTATCAGACTCGTTTATCTTTATCGGTTATCGAAATCTAGATAATTCAAGATTTTTTTTCATTCAAAACTCAGGTTTGTAATTGGCCTAAAAAAAATTGGTTGACCTATCGGGTCAACTGAAACCCTAGTGACTCGGCAAAACCCGATAAAGACCTGTTTTTTTCTTAAATGTGTTTTTCTCATAGCCAAAGATCTTTTTTATATATATTTTTCATTTGGTTACTAACCCATTTCAAAGTTTACTATATAAATACTAGAAGAATGTTTTATTTTTTTCTTTGTGAAATTTGAAGCCCTTTAGTATATATACTCTATGTTCGCAAGAGAAAAATTATATTTTTTCAATGTAGGATAAAAAAATTTTTGTTTAAATACTTCAACTTAAAATAATAAGATAGTATCTTTCCAATGTGAGATAAAAAAAACCTTTTAAAATAATCTTTTAAACTTCATTATTTACAACATATATAGCTTATATCTACATGGATTGTTTTTAAAATTTTTTATATAAAATATTAAAATCTCAAATATTTTTTTTAAAAATTTTTCTAGGTTAACCCGGGCTAATCCAAGTAACCCAAGATCTAAATCCTTGGCCAGATCAACCTCAAGGCCAAGTTTAATAACTATGAAGATTACTCGGTGACAAGTCAATAATTAATAGTCAGCTTTTAAAGGACTGTTTGTCCTCGCAAAAAATGTACAAAGCAAGGGGGGGCGCAAAAAATGCACAAAGCAAGGGGGGTTGACTATTAATTAATGAGTTTTTTTGAGGTCCAAAAACATGGACCTTGATTTTCCTATCATATAAGATGACCCGGAAAAAAAAAAAACAAGATAATATATCACTAGACTTAAATAAAATACAGGAGTGGATCATCTGCTTCCATGTAAAAAAACAAATGTCACTAGCCTTAAGGCTAGGTGTGTGGGATTGACACATCAACAACAAATAATCTCTAATATTAAAAAAATAAAAAAAAGCATAAATTAAAAAGAAAATTTAAGGTTAAATATTGATATACTCAATTGTCTTTATGTTTAGAAAAAAATATTAACTTTCCATTTAAATATTCAATTAAAATTTAGAAATATTACATGCAATATGCTAACTTGAAAGGTTTTGACTTAGTCTAGCTATGCTTTTTATACAGCCCAATAAATTAGATTAGGTAGAGGATCGCAATGGTTATGGGCTTATAATTGTAGCTGATTATTTCACCGACAAATGATGATTGCCACTTTAGATGATAATCAAGTAAATTAGTGTAGGCTTAGGTTCAATCTAAGATTTTTATTGCTCTAAGGTAGTGCTTAGTTACTATCTTGAGACATAAAAGACAAAGACAGTAGAGACATAAATGTGTTTAATTAAAGAGACAGAAATATAAACATAAAAATAAATTTGTCTCTAGGATGGTTTTGCAGTGAATTTTTATACTTCCAAAACAAGAGGTATGTAGGGAACATATCTCCAGAGACAATATTTATTATTTTTTATTCCTAAAATATCCTTATAACAAAACTTTCAATTCCTAAATTATCCAACTAAAATATGTAAGAATAAAAATGATTATTATCATAGTTTTAAAACTCAACTCGAGGGTCGATCTGGATCAAAGCCTGAGTCACTAGTTGAAGCCCAAGTCACAGTTCAAGTTGGCTCGAGTCAATGTAAGAATAAAAATAGTTATTATAAGAGTTTTAAAACTCGATTCGAGGTTTGATATGGGACAAAGCCTGGACCACGAGTGCGATTGATCATTGACTCGATTCAACATAAAAACAAAAATGGTTACCATCATAGTTTTAAAACCCGACTCGATGGTCAACCCGGGATAAAGCCCAAGTCACGTGTTAAGAGGATCAAATCAAGTTGACATGAGTCAGAATAAAATAAAAGTGGTTATTATCATAGTTTTAAAACTTCATTCGAGGGTCAACCTGAGGCAAAACCTTGGTCACGGATCAGGTAGGTCAACTTGGGTTGACCCGAGTCAATATAAGGATAAAAGTTATTATTATTGTAGTTTTAAAACCTGACTCAAAGGTCAACCGAGGCAATGCCCAAGTCACAAGTTAGGAGGGTCAACATAAGTTAATCCAAGTCAATGTATTGGTAATTTTATTATTATTATAGTTTTAAAACCCGACTTGGGAATCAATCCAATGCAAGGTTCAGGTCATGAGTCAGGAAGGTCAACTCAGCTGACCCAAAATTTTTATTTTTTCTCAAAAAAGTCAACAAGTTTTTGACTTATGTTTTTATCCCAAGTTGACTTGGGTTTTTCACTAAGCTAAGTTAAGTCAATCCTTCATGTACATTTTTGTAAACTCGGACCAGTTCAGACCCCAGATCAACTGATCAAGTTAGTCCTAGTTTAGAGTGATTATAATATTATTAATTTCACTACTCAATATAAACTAAAGTAAAAAAATATTGAATTATTTTTTAAAAATATATAAGTTTGATAGCAATACACTTTAAGGGTATAATAGACTTTTTTATATTTTTATTTTATCTTATTCACCATAACCAAACAGGATACAAAGACAATCATTTTATCTTGTACATCACTAACAAACATTAATTATGTCTTAGTATCTTGTCTCTATTGTCTCTCTCTCTCTCTCTCTCTTCTATCTTACAATAATATCCAAACGCTACCTAAATGAATAGTATTTCTAACATACCAACCTCGCATGAAGTGTTTTTTGACTTTGAACTTGAATAAACACAAAAAACCATCCACAAGTCCATCTTCTCTAGCTTATTTCTAACCTATGTGTGTTTAATTTATTATTCCCATCGATTGTATGCCAATTAATTTAAATGGAAAATCAAGGTCCGCATAAGTTTCGTTGTTGTGGAATGTGAACTTGATTTGATTTGATTGGAGTCATGCGCCTGCACTTGCTTTACATACTCATAGATGCAACATGTCAAGTGAAGTTTTTTTGGTTTCCTAAAATATACACACACACACATGCGTAATAAAAATGATAGATTTAATATTTTTCAAGAGTTTTAAGGATTTTGTTAGATAATTTAAGAGTTATTTAGGTTTTATATAAAAATTACTTGAAGATCAGATATTTTTTTTTTCTTTTTTTAATTGGTTTAAGGCCAAGTTATCACAAATTACAAGTTGTCCAAATATTTAGTCTCTAACAGTAATTCACACAAACCATTAGTGAAAGATCTTTGAAGCCTTATATGCGGGGGGAGTCCCTACTAGGTTTTTTTCTAAGTCTAGACTTGTAATCCCTTGTATTAATTATATTTTAATCCCTAGTTTTTAAAACTTATTTACAATCAAGTCACACTTGATTAATTATCTCAATTTAATTTCTGACTAATGGTTCTTATGTATGTGACTCATTAAATTCCCTAATAAGTTTATCAGTTACTTTCACAATACTAAATAAAATAAAATTAAACAAATTAAACAAATGACTTTCTTATCAATTCAACAATTGATTGATCAATATTTGAAGATCAATTACAATGTCTAACAATGTATCATAATCTTCTAAATATTAAAAAAATATAACTGCTTTGCCTTAGCTTTTTAGTGACCAGTTTTTAACTTTTTAGTAATCAATTTTTTAGTGTAATTATTATCCATTCATCAACAATATTATAATTTTGACATTAGTAGATAAATGGTTTGTGTTATGTTGTGGGTTAGGTTAATTTTTTACAAATATAGAAATGGATATTCACGTGAAATCAATGTTTTAAAAAGAATAAAAAAATCTAATAATTTAGTAACTAATAGAGATCGCCCATGTTGTTAAAGTAGTAATCCAGAAAGCAAACAAAAATAAAATATCATGAATTGAGCATCTCATGATTACTTTCACACAATTAATTTAATTTAATTAAAAAATAAAATCCCTTTTAAAGCAGCTAGTTTCAACAATGGGAGAAAACAAAATCTAATCTAACCCTTGTTGCTTTAAAAAAAAAAAAACCAAGTATGCCTGAGTGAACTTTGTAAATTCGGGTTAATCTCTCAAACTCATAATCCGTTAAATTATAAACTTGAGCTAAACTAAATAGCTCAACACATACCAAGTTAAATGTCAAATGATGAAATCAATAAATTTAATTTAATTTAAAACAAAATTCATTTTAAAGAAGCTAAATTTAACAAAAACCGGGAAAACAAATACCGAGGCAACCCTTTTTATTTTAAATAGAAAGATAAATCCCATAGAGAAAGAATAAAAAAGAATGTTAGAGGATGAAATCTGAAAAAAAAAATAGAGCTTAAAAAAACAAGGAAGCCTGGGTGAACCTTGTAAACTTTGGTTTAAACTCTCAAACTTGCAATCTGTTTAATTCTTGACTTGAGCTCAATTCAGGATCTCAACAACTAAAAAATTAAATGTTAGATGATGAAATCAATTAATTTAATTCAATTTAAAAACAAAATTCCTTCAAAAAAGCAAAATTAACAAAGACAAAAAAAAAAGGCAACCTGTGTTATTTTTAAAATGACTGAAAAATACCATAGAAAGTGAATTAAAAAATAACAAAATGTTGGATGATGGAAAACAAAAGCTTAAAAAAATAAAGAAACCTGTGTCAACTTTGTAAATCGAGGTTAATCTCTTAAACTCGTAAACCATTAAATTATAGACTTGAAATCAACTAAAAATCTAAACACCCAGCTAATTAAATGTTGGAGGATGAAATAATAATAATAATAAATACAGTCTAAAAAAGGATTAGATTTTACAATAGAAAAACCAAAGAATGATGAAATTGCAAAAAAAAAAAGCAATTGAAAAAACCATCTAAAACAATAGTAATCAAAATAAAATGAACCAAATCTGATAGATGAGTATATTTTTTGGGGATGAAATTTGAAAAAAAAAAATTAATTTAATAAAGTATTCTAAATAAAAAAAATTACAATAAAGAGATTAGGGATAAAATTGAAAAAAAAACCCTTGATTTCATAAATTATTCTAAATCTAAAAAATTGTAATAAAGAGAATAGGGATGAAATCTTAAGTACAACAAACTTTATGGGTTGATTTAATTAATTTAAGGCCAACATGAAAATCGAGTAAGAGAGAGGGAAAAAGAAAAAGAAAAAACAAAAACAAAAGGCCATACGCGCCACCCAACCATCATTGGGCTACATGCGTCACTTATTCATGGAGGGGATGCCAAGACTCTTTGTCCACTGCCTTGGAATCACAATTGTGGTCGCTGCACGACGTCGTACGTGTTATCTAAAAGCGGCAAAGATGGCGCCGCACATGTCGTCCAAACACAACAGACATTGTTCACGTGTTTCTTTTTATTTAATTTCCTTATTCATCAAATTATCTTAGGGCCCCCAATAACAATCAATAACTACCAAATCACCACATCTAAATGACAAAAGAACCCCTAAATTAAAGACGGTTTTTGTTTTTAATTTTCAAAGGCAATGAAGTAACATACTTGTTTAAAAATTAAGTCAGAATAAAAAGCTCATTGACCCAAGTTATTTTTTTTGTCTTTTAAAAGCAATTAAGTAATCACATTGTGCAAAGAAAATGTAAACATACCATATAACCCCTCTGTTTCTAGTAATAACCAATGTTTCCCGTAGAAAAAACTCTCTTACCCCTAAACCTAAGCCTTGTTAGTTTGTCCACCAAGAGGTAAAATCAGCATTTCACTATGTGAATCCATGTTGAAATGTTAATCTCTTTTAGTATAGGGTATAATAATATGGAGTGTGTCTACTCTATTAAATGATAATGATATTTGTTCTTAACATCATAATTATTGATTATTTGAATAAAATTTAATTTTTTTTTTAAATCTCATTCCACCTTGTGCAAGGATTTACAATCAATACTATTTGAGAACATATGAAATATTTTCTCTAATTTACCTAGGGTAATGAATCATCTCTTGATTTCTGAAATATCTTCATATAGTTCATGTTATACTCAATGTCTGCTCGTTTGTTACCCTTAATGATGACAACATTTAGCAGGATCAAAGCATATCATTTCTTATATAAGATAATTTGGTGATTTCAAGTCTAAAGATGACTTATACAACCATCACGTGAACCTTTTAACAGAAACATGTGCTCTACATATGGAATTCTTATGCGGGTCAATTTACTATACATGTTATTTAACAAGAACTTACATATTAGTTCTAGGTATCTCTAATGTTTTGATGTGATAAAAATATCATAATCATAACAGTTTTATAATTTTCTTTGCAAAACATTTTTATCTCAAGAATTTTTTTTATTGTAAATTTATTAATCCAAATTTGATGAATATTAAATAAAAATAAAATTTTTATTAAAAATATAATATGTTTATATTAATCAACAGTAGTTACAGGACATAAACACTAATAATTTACTAGTATTATTTTGTGGGCCTTAGATGTATTGATTTTCTTTCTGGAGAGAGAATAGATTTATTGAATCTGATGAATTGAGTACGGCTATAATAAAATTATTTGCATAGATGAACAATTCTCACTCAAGAACACATACATAGGCATGTGTATATCATGTGCGAAGCCAGCAAAGGGCAAAAAAGCAGCAATGATTGTTAAAAAACATAAAAATACAAGGACAAGACAAAAACAAATAACAGGATGAAGAGAGACAATTGTAGCAGCAAAGCAACCCCACAATGGCAGCTTTCACAAGCTACGCTACAAAGAGCATTATAATTCCATGAACACAATGCAGAGTAGAAATGTTGGCACGAAGGTAAGTATGGTTGCTAAATTTATTTAAGTCCTGTGGGTCCATTTTTGAAATTCATTGAAGTTCTGGATACGAAATGAACACCATCTCGATAACAACTCCGAGTTTTGTTGGGTTCAAAATCATTTTCAATCCGATCTAAAAGGTAGGTGATGGATCAATCTGTTCATGTTGAAGAAATAGATTCCACCTGTTTGATCGTGCTTTCTTGCACCCGCAATTGCCCTTCCACTCTCCCGGCGTCCACCCCCACTCCACAGAAAGCATAACTATAATCATCATCGGTTATGAATTTGGTATCTTCGTAATTATAGTCATCGATTATCGGTTATCTATTTGATTTGATATTATCCCATTTATAAAACTAATTATCTAGAGGTTATGATGTTTAGCTATTAGAATAATGCTTTGTTGGGATGTGGCAGTTGTCTCTTATTAGTTGAAAAAGACTGATATTACCTTTTGTTTTTTAATGATAGATATATTTCCTCAATAAGATCCGATAGCGTGGCCTGTTACCCAATTGATCTATGCTAGTGCTAAGTTCAATTGTGTGCATCATTGGAAAAAAAAAAAAAAAAGGCTTTATTTTGGACAATTTTTATTGTGAAGTTGGAATGAGTTTTCAGTAAGTTCACTACGTTTGGCCAAATTATTTCTTTTGTTGCATAAAGATGATGTTCAATGCAAACGTGTTTTGAAAAATAAAGAAAAAATTGCGATTTAAGTTATAAATCTGATTAGATTAAGTAAGTTGATTTTATTTAAAGTATATGATATATAAAAAATAATAATGACAGTAGATGAACAAATTTCTTTTTTAAAAAATAATCATGTCAACCTAAAAAAAATCTAAATGTGACAAACAACGTAACTCAATTATCAGCCTATTAAATACGGAACGACGAAGCCTAGTCAACTCAAGTTAGCATAACAAACTTGTAACTTCGGTAATCAAGGTCGAGATAATCTGAGTTATCTCACCAAACCTGCAACTAATGTCATGAGATTGATAATCTGATAGAAAAAATGAAGAAAATCACAAAGTCTATTTTTTTAAAAAAAAAAAAACAATGTCAACCCGTGTTAACTTTTCAAACCCGTAACCTAGGTTATTAGACCTAAAGCATCCTATAAAAAAACCATAAAGCCCAATTTCCAATCAATCAAATATTAAAGGATGAAAATGAAAATATAATTTCATTTTTACAAAGGATTCAAAATAAAAAATTGCAATTAAAAGATTGAGTATCAAAATTAAAATACAAAGTAAATTTTATTTTTGATTGAATGGTGAAATTTAAAAGAAACGTTAATTTAAAAAAATGACCACACAAAAAAAAAACAATCAAAATAATGATCATCAAAATTGACATCAAAAGTAAGAAAACAAATTGATTGAAGGGTGAAAGAAAGATCATTTTAACAAAAGGACCCCAAAAACATAACAATCAAAAAAATGAGGATCAAATTAAAAACAATAGCTTATCACAAATTGGGACTAATGATGAAATTGAAAACAAATCAAAATTTTATGAAAGAGCCAAGGACAAAAATTGAAAATCAAAATAAGAAGAATTGAAGTGGGAATCCCGATAAATATAAGGAAAACTCTGAAATTTTACATGATCAGCGAGAATTCGTGGGGAGAAGAGAGAAAAGAAGGGGGGGAAACGTTGTCAATGACACATCGTGCCACCACTGACCACACACACAGTCCTAATAGGAAGATAACATCATGATGCTTTCAAAGATATGATGAAAGGAGAATTTTGGATGTTAAGAGGCATTACACGCACTTTTGGAGAGCGTGGGCGCCTCTCATACGTTAGCACGTGTGTTACACGTACTGGTCACTTTTTATTTATTTTTTATAATTAGTCAAATACCAAACTTTTTCTCAGCTAACCTGATAATAACAACAAAACCATTGTGAAAACACAAAAAAAAACCTTGAAAACCAATTTTAAGATTTTTACTTTCAAGAATATTTTGATCGTTTCACTGTGCATTTTGTTTTTTTAATTTTTATAATAATAAAAAAAATTTTAAAATACAAAAAATTCATTGGATGATAGTTTAAATTTATTTTCTTTCAATGACATTTTGGTCATTGCACTGTGGCTTTTGAAATGTGAAAAAAATTATTTGCCCCTGGTTAATTTTGTGATAATTAATGCACCTTGTAAAAAGACCTCAATATCTTCAATAACTAGCTCAATATTTTTTGTTGTGAAGGGTAAAGACGCCATTACATTGTTCTAGTGAACAATGCAAATTGGTCTAAGCCTATAATGTTTTTTAATGCCTAATTAGTTTTTGTTAATAAATAGACTATTTTCTATTTAAAACATCATTACTCATTATTATTATACAAAAAATTGTAATTATCATGTTAGTTTCTTTTTTATAAGAAAAAAGTCATTGGATGAGAGTTTAAATTTCTTTTTTTTTTTATCATTACTCATTATTATTATTAGTTTTTGTTAATGGATCTTCTAGTTTTGATATATAAATAACTTGTTTTTTTTTAATCCGGTAAAGAAGTAAACTTAATTTTAATAAATTAACAATAGGTTGGATGATAATTCAACTAGTTAAAAGAATATTGAAAACTTTAATGCAAGTTGAATATAAAAACATGTACTATAATACTCATGTATAAACATTCATAAGAGAGAAATTAAATTGATCAATTATAGGTGGGAACAAGTACAGGGCCCACACTTCACCACGGGTCCATCTTTTTATGTAAAAAGCGATGTCTAGCAACGACATGTAGCCTATGTAATGAGATCATAATAACACATGACCCGAGTGATATGGGGCTTAGGTCGGACCAAATTTCAACAAGAATAGGAGGGGATTGACCTGATATGATTTGGTCAAAAAACGATATTGACCTGTCACCCAATTAGCCTTGGAAAAACCCAGTCAAAACCTGATAATCTTTTTATTTTTTTTTTCAAAATGAATTATTTTTACATTTTTATAAAATAAGAAAAATGGGTTGACCTAAGTTAACCCGGTCAACCCACTTGACTCGTGACTCAAAAATTCCCTACGTCGACCCCCAAGTTAAAACTCATCACATGTGTCATTAGATTAGAAGCACCATGCATGAAAAAAAAAAAAAAAGTCCAATCAAATTAAATGTTAAAGAAATCAATTATACAAAAGGATATCAAATAATAAAAATAAAAATTAAAAGAATGAGAGAAAAATCAAAATTAAAAAAGGATAAGAACAATTTTTTGATCGGCGGGTTAAATTGAAAATTAAAAAAAAACAAAAGGATAAAAAAAATCAAAAGAATAAGGACCAAATTAGAAAAAAAAAACACTACAAACTTAGATTGAATGATAAAATTGAAAACCATCAAAATCTTGACAAAAAGCCAAGGAAAATAAATAGAATTAAAGAAGAATGATCAAATTGAAAAACATTGTATATGAAAAATTAGAATTGAAGATTAAATTGAAAATAAATAAAACTTTAAGAAAAGAGCTAAGGACAAAAACTAAAATAAAAAGAACAAGGACTGAAGTTGAAAAACCAGGAATAAAAAGAACCAAGTTGTATTTTTTGAGTAGGAGAGAGACAATAAGAAGGAATAAAAAGCTGACCAAGGCTAACTAGTGATAAACCGCACAACATTCGTCTAGACATGGTGCACCATGAGAAAAAAGACGCAACAATGCATCCAACGACATTGCTGAAAGGTATTCCTTCAACATGCTGGAGTGCACAAAGTACATGTCATCAACTTTTTAAAATTAAATAATATTAAATTAATATGAAAAAATGTATATGCCATTGATTACCCTGATAATCACCAAAAAACCAATGTAAAAAACCTTAAAGGCCCCCAACCCTATGGTTTGATTTTTTACCTTAAAGGCATACTTGTTAATTCACTGCACATCAACAATAGCCCCTCCATGAAAGGTTTATAAAATTTTTATTCTATAGGTAATTATATCATTTTACCATGCAAAAGGAGGATGGGAAACACAACCATACCTCGAACAGATTTTTAATGACTAATCTAGCTTGTAAAAAGATGAAAGTACTCCAAAACCAAGACTTATGAATATTTTTAGGAAGAGTAAAATCATCATTTCACTACAACAATAAATATAAAAATGTTTCTATTATTGCAAGATACCTTTTGTTTTAGTTGTTTTTTTTTTATTTTTTACGCATTGTTCATGTTCCATGAATGAATGAATGATATGGTTATTTGTAATCCCATCATGTGTGCAAATCACAAAAAATGATATGACTAGCAAAATCAGTATAAATTAGGCAATTAACATGTACAATGCAAATAAATGGTGAAATGGCATAGAAACAAAATGTTTTGGCAAAATAACATATTTTTGGATGTCGTTGTTGGGAATCACGATATCAATTAAATGTCATTGTTGAGAACCATGACAAAATCTTAATTCATGTCATGGTTCACAATCACAATATCTATTTAAATTTAGGACTAAAAGATTGACTGGTTCATTAAACCAATCTACTGGTTCGTTAGGAAAATCACTAAACTTCCAAAACTAGGGCTCTAGGACGAGATTTTTGAAATTTAAAAATCTGACAGTTATAGTAGCAATTTCATGGTTATTTTATGGAGAACTGCCTCCAAAAATGCCTATAAAAATTTAAGCGTGAGCCAATAGTCGGATCAAAAGTTGTGGTTTTCTAGGCCTAGACCTACTCTGTTGGTTTATAAATGCATCTGCTAGGCTATCCACATAATCTGTTTGTGACAGATCCTTATCTAGTTATATTAGACCTACACGTAACTACTCAAAATTATCATTGAAAACTACTATGTGAATAGTAACTTTTTAATATTTTAATTGGAGTCTATTTATGAGTCTAGAAGTTAAACAAAGATATATATTTTTACTCATAAAATTTGTTTGAAAGAAAAAATTCATAAAATTATAGTTTTTGTGTGAAATGATCGATTGGTTATATAATTGTATCGAACCGGCCGACTCATTGACAATTGTCGCGTTTAAAAACATAACATGTTTAAATGTTGTTATTTCGAAGCGCAACAACTATTTAATTGCACTTAGGAATAACAACTTTTAGTAAATGTAATGTTTTAAAAATATAATAAGATAAAAATATGGATGTTCTATTTAAAATTTTAATTTACTATGCTCCTTTTTTTTTTTTTGAAAAAAAACCAAAATTAATAGCCATGTCTGTACAAGTTATACAAACCAGTTCTCGTGACCATAGTTTTGTCCACCTCAGATCAACGGCCATCAAATTGAAAAAGTAAAAAAATCGATTCAATCCCGTGAAAAAAACAAACTCTTCAATTCCCCGTTGAGCATATCCACTGCCACCGCAGACGAACAAAATTTTGCAAAACAGAACAATAACAACTCACGAAACACACGCAGGAATTAAAAAATAAAAATAAAACATAAAACCAAGGATGTTATCCTCTGTAACCGACCGGTCTATCTACGTCCGGCACGTCACCCATCCCGCTCACCGACAGAGAAACGCGCCTGTGTTGGGGCCCACGATTACCTCGCAGAACGAATATTTAAACAATTGTAGCAAAAATGGACTCTCGTACTCGTCTTCGGGCGGGGTGATTGATGCAGTTTAGCTGTGTCCTTTTTTAGGAGTATTTTTTAAGTTGAAGAATATTAAATTAATATTTTTTAATAATTTAATGTGTTATTATTAAAAATAAAAATAAAAATAAAAATAAAAAACTTAATTTAATATATATTAAAATAGAAGATTATTTAAGAATGAAATGCATCACAGCTTCATGTGATGTGTCCTCCTCTTTTTCTTTCTCCTATATTAAGAATATAATCTTTGGTCCATAAACAATGCACATAATCTTACTTGCTTTTTAACGAACATGATCTTTTATTATGTGAGGAGTCAGTGGAAAGAAAATCCATTACCACTGATGTGAGGTCAGTCAGTCAATCACATCGTTGCGTTTTGCTTGCTAAAAATAAAATAAAATAAAATAACTGATGCGAAGCCTTGAACTAACCGAATTGAATTAAAATCGGAAACGCGGTGTATGACTGGAAATTTTAATTCAACATCAAATTTAAGCTATTTTAGCGTATGACCCAAATCAAATATGGTGTAAATTATATTTTAAAAAATTTTAATTTTTTTTATTTAAAATAGTTTTTTTATATTTTTAAATTGTTTTAACGTGCTGATATCAAAATTATTTTAATATATTTTTAAATAAAAATTACTTTAAACCGTTATTACTATTATAATTTTAAACACACCCTTATGCTAACCTTTATGTGTTTTTTAATGAGAATTATAAATTATTTATATAAATATATTTAAATTGAAAAAAAATATTCTGAAAAAACATTATCAAGGAGTCCCACTGAATTCTTAAAACCGTAGAACTTGGCATCCCTTCAGCCAATAGTATCCTCTATCAAGCCCTATCAGTCAAATCCTGGGCTAAATCTCTATATCCTATTTATTTTGTTTTTATCCTTTTAGCACTTATTATTATTATTATTTTAATTTACTTCGAAGTATAAAAAACACACAGTAAATGGCGATACGTGTCTTTGTGCAATTGGGTACAGTAGAAGAGCCACATCTTGGAATGATTGCCATCAGTAATTACGGGTTGAAAATCGGTCTAAGATTGTGATCTTTGGGGCCTAAAAAGTCCATCCTTTCGTCAACATTATCATTATTATTCTTATCCCTCCCATAGACAACATTTTTTTTTAGCCTATTCGATTCCCATATGCTGAGCATTTCAATTCAACATTTTACGTTTCCACATCATTAATTAGTGGACGTACTAGATTGGTGTAGTTGGTGATGTTGCGGGTAAGATTAAATTTTTTTAATTTAAATAATAATAATAATATATTTTAAAGAAATGAGAGAAATTCAATAATCAAGTTAAATTTTGATTATTTTAATAATAAAATAAAAATGAAAGCAACATAAAAAAAAACAAATGAAAAAAATATTACTCTGGGTAACAAAGGGTTAACACGTGAAATCTATGACTTGGAAATGAAATATATCAAGATTACGTGTCTATCATGCGTCCTAGATCATGAGATCAGAATGATTCAATAGAAAAAGAAATTGACGATAAATAAAAATAAAATTGCAAAAAATAAAAAATTATTATAATTAAAAAAAATAAAGACATAAAAAAAACATAAAAAAATTATATAGACGCTCAATATAATTTAAAAAAATTATTATTTAAAAAAGACTAAATAATATTAAAAAATTATATAGGAGTTGTATTAATTAAAAAAACATAAAAATAATATTATTCAAAAAAAAGTATAAAAAAAGGAAAAGCTCAGGCGTGTGGGCTTTGAAGCCTAGACCAGCGCACCTGAGTCTGCTATTTTTTTCTTTTTTTAAAAGGGGAGGACGACAAGTTGTCCGTCTCTATTTTGTTTTTAAAAAAGAATAGGTAGACAACATGTCGCCTATTATAGCAGACAACATGTCTTTTGTTAGTCTAGATTTTGAGCACCATTGTGGTGGCTAGAAAATCCAACTTACGAGTTTATTTACCAAAAAAATTTGTTTTTCAACCTATTTCAACCACAAAATACCCTTAGAACATGAAGAAACCAACCTATCAACCCATTAAACAAAAAATGTCCATACCACTAAATCAAGCTGGGAAAAAAATACTACATCCTTAATCTAGATTTGATTTTTTTTATGCTATATTGAAGCTCAAGACAACCATATTAAAACTCCTCTCATCTAGTGAAACTTGTTAATATCAATTTTAATATGTTTGGTGATCAAAATCATCACCATTAAGAGCTTTTTTTTCGTTAGAATCTAGCAATTCCTCTCTCTTCTTCCTTGAAAAAACAATTGAAGAATAAAGAGAATGACATTTGATATGAAAACGTATTTTTTAAGGGTTAAAGGGATTGGATACCTTATAACAAAAAAAAAAGGGCTATAATGTACTTCACAAACAAATTTAAAAGCGACATCTATGTTACCTGTGTTTTTCACTTTAATTTCATGTTTTTCAACTCAACCCTCCCTCTACAAAAATAATAATAATTTAGTGCTAATTTTGGCTCAAAAGAGCTTAATTATACAAAGAAAAAGTTCAGGAATCAAATTAAAAATTTTTTAAAAAATCAACGCTCCAAACCACAAAGATTTGTGAGTGATTTTACACACAACGGGAACACAATCTTGCTTTAGTTTTTGTTAATTAATTAGTAAGATTATCAATATACAAATAATAATAATAATCAAGTTTCAAGTTGTTATTTGTCTGTGAATTATACATATAAATAAGATTATAATCCTTAGTAGCGTCCGGAATTTCAGGCCCAAGTCAAACGTGATCTCATAAATAACACAGGTATAGAAACGTTATTTAAAATAAAACGTTTCCTGGTCTGCCGTCTTACTCTCCCTGCCTCTCACCTGCACATATCCATGGTAAATTCCATTTGCCTTTTATTTTCATAGCAATAACTAAAGAAAACACCACCAAAAACACCAGCTCCCTACGCAGCAATATATCCATATCCCTTGTTTCTTATACACACGCACGAAGAGCTGATCCTAAAATGATGTCATTCATGTCTCATAAAACAGAGAGAGTGACTTTTTATCTAAAATGAGTTTTTTTTTTTAATGATTTTGAGGCATTCCGCTCGAGATACATCATTTAGTAATGTCTTAGTAATATTCAGCTCAAAGATCTGAAGTAAAAAGATCGAGGGAATAAGCAAATATTCCTATTTTTATTTAGTGTGGAATGGCTTTAATTAGATGGAGAAGGACAGCTGGGATTGGAGTCTACTGTCAAGTCCAGGAGATAAGCTAGTTTTATAATTGTTTACGTCTCACTTATTTATTGATCACTAAGTAATAAATCAAAATCAACAGTAGTAAACTACTACCACTACTATTATTTAGCTTCTTTCATCACAAAAAAAAAAAACTTTCCTCTATAAAATGGAAGAGTTTTTAGTTTTCACGAGAGTTCTGTTGTGTTGGGATCCATAGTAATCATCTCTCTCGCGTCCGTCGTGAGAGAGATCCAAACATATCTTTAACAGCAAAAACTGCTTCTGGGTTCAATCACTCCATCCATTCATTCATGGGTTTATGTTTCATCACTCCATTCATGAATTCTTGCTGATTTCAGGGATTTTTTTCCCTCGTGGCTCTGAAAAATCGAACTTGTATTTTCGCTTGTGCCCCATATAAGGTGGTGTTTTTCTTCTCTTTGAAGTTCTGCTAGATTTGATTGGATTGTGAAATTATGATACCTCTTTGTTTTTTATCAGTTTATTGGATTGATCTGTGTGGGCTATTTGTTTTTTTAGTTAGGTACTGAAATGAAGTGAGTTCTTTTACTAGAAATGAACTTTCACTCTCACTTGCATATATACAAATCAAAGGTTAAGAGCCTCAATGGAATCAAAAGTGATTATCTTACTTTTGAAATGTATTTGCTTTGTTTGTCTTTGAATCTCAATTGCCTTTCTTTTTTATCCTCTCATGTGTTTAGTCTTGGATTTTCCAATGAAGTCTATTCCTTTTTTTTTTTTCTGATTTTTGTTTTAGCGTTGCCTTTTAAAAAAAAAAAAAAATTTTTTTGGAGTGGGGTTGATTCCTGGCAATAAGGAAGGTTTCTTGCCTTCTTGGGCTCTTTGTTCTTTGCTTTTTTAGCTCATTTGAGAAGAATTTCTCTCGTTTTCTATTGGGATTCAGGTAAAAAACTTAGTGAGCTTAACTTTATTTCAAAAGTTTAATTATTGCTGGTTTTTCAGGTTATAGAATGTCTAGGCCTCTGCATCGAGGTGCAACAGGGATACGGATCTCTGGGAACAGCAATGATTTATGGGACTCCCAAATGAAAGATAAAACAGAAAAGGAAGATATGGATAGGAATCGTTCTTCTGATCAAAGTTATTTAGCTCTGAAGTTTCCTTTCCGTGTTCTTTTTCCTGATAATAATTCTCCTTCCAAATATGTCAACGGTGAAAGTGGCTTTGCATCTGATCCATTCAGTGTCGGAAGTCCAAGAAGCCGACACAAATTAACATTGCTACTTTTGAAGTTGAGCTTAGCTGTGATTGTAGTTCTTGCTCTTACCGGATCTTTTTGGTGGACGATCTCAATATCGACATTGTCAAGGGGTCAAATATTACACACTTATAGGCGACTCCAGGAGCAACTTGTTTCTGACATGTGGGATATTGGGGAGCTATCTCTTGGTTCCTCCAGGTTGCAAGAATTGGAGTTCTGTTCTCAAGAGTCTGAAATTTATGTTCCTTGCTTCAATGTTTCCGAGAATCTTGCTTTGGGATATTCTGATGGTAGCGAGAATGATCGTCATTGTGGGCAGAGTTCGAGGCAAAGTTGCATGGTGCTTCCTCCTGTAAATTATAGGATCCCTCTTCATTGGCCTACGGGAAGAGACATCATCTGGGTTGCAAATGTAAAACTTACTGCACAAGAGGTTCTTTCATCTGGTAGTTTGACAAAGAGGTAAGTGAATGGACTTTACTGTATTACTTGCACTTGTATTTCCTTGTTATCCTCTGTTGATTTCTCTGTTACCGTGGTTGGCAGGATGATGATGTTGGATGAAGAGCAGATTTCTTTTCGTTCAGCCTCTCCCATGTTTGATGGTGTTGAAGATTACTCACATCAAATTGCTGAAATGATTGGACTGAGAAATGAATCCAACTTTGTACAAGCTGGGGTAAGCCCCTATATTTTTTTTCCCTTTTGGGAACCTTAAAATAAGTTTAATTATGTCTCATGTACTTTCTTAGTTTGTAGCATTACTGTAGTCTGGTATTGGATACAGAGTGGTTTCGTTAACTAATAAGAGTCTTTTTTTAGTAAACTGTTGGAGTAACTAGTTTTCAAATTTAAACCTTTTAATTTGAGCAATGTGCAACCCAGAATACAAGGTTTGAGCAACGTGCAGTCTAAATTCTATAAAATATAATAGTGCTCTTTGATTAGTTATCAAATGGAAAAGATAAAAAAAGGAGAAGAAGAAACCATTTTAGTGCTCTATGACAGTATGATGTCAAATGCTGTCAAGAATGGAAATTATGCAGCTCACTTGTACTCTGCAGCCATCTGAAACTAGTTATGCTCTCTGTGCAATACATGTAATAACTACCCATGTTTATTTCCTGATTCTTGCAGGTGAGAACCATTTTGGATATAGGATGTGGTTATGGTAGCTTTGGAGCACATCTCTTTTCAAAGCAGCTCTTAACTATGTGCATTGCAAACTATGAGCCTTCAGGCAGTCAAGTTCAACTTACTCTTGAAAGAGGTCTTCCTGCGATGATTGGTTCTTTTACTTCGAATCAATTGCCATACCCTTCTCTTTCCTTTGATATGTTGCATTGTGCACGATGTGGTGTTGATTGGGACCACAAAGGTATTGGTTCTGATGTCTTATTTAGTGATCATTGTGACAATGTGGAACATATATGAATACTGATATGAATGCGTATCACATCTTATGAAGAAATTACAATGTCAACTAAATTCTATTTTGTGCTTAAAATTCACTTCACTGCATATTTGACAGGGAAAACTATGCAAATTTAGTGTTCACATTAACTGTAATAGATTATCAGAAGTCTGTATGGATAAGAGTTGGAATAAAGTGTACAAATTACTAGTAAACAATGATAAGCACGATCTACCTTATATTTGTCCAATTTACATAGCCTCTTTTCAAAATCTAATATTGCAGATCTATCTCAAAGTTATTCCATCAAGTATTACTTTGCCAGCTTCATATTCGTTTTTAATTTTAATTCCAGAGGTCTAGAGGTTGAATAAGTGTGCACAACTCATAGGCTACTAATTACTCTCCTCCATTGGGTTACCTGGTTTTAAATCTGATTGCTGGAAAATGATTGTTGAAAAGACCAGACAGTCTTCAAACAGTGTGCCTGCAACTGTTAACTTTAGAATCTTGTTTGCTATTTGCTGTGTGAAACCGGTCATGTAAACACTGCTAAATATTCACGTCACATGCTGCAGATGGTATTTTTTTAATCGAAGCTGACAGAGTTTTGAAGCCCGGTGGGTATTTTGTCTGGACTTCACCACTTACCAATGCTCGTAACAAAGAGAACCAGAAAAGGTGGAACTTTGTACGAGATTTTGCTGAAAATCTCTGCTGGGAGATGCTGTCACAACAAGATGAAACTGTTTTATGGAAAAAGACAAGTAAAAAAAGCTGCTATAGTTCACGGTAATGCCACTGGCAAGATATCTACTTGCATATTGAAAATTGGATTGATTTTGGTTGAATTTGCATCAGTATAATGCTTAAAGAGCATGCATATGCATCTATGCATAAATCGGTTAAAAAAAAATCTCTACATAATTATGATGACTAAGGGGTGGTTCTGATTGGTAGCTTAATATGCTTTGTTATGATAGGAAGCCCGGTGCAGGCCCTTCCACCTGCAGTAAAGCTCATGATGTTGAATCTCCTTATTATAGACCACTCCAAGGGTGCATAGCTGGAACACAGAGTCGCCGATGGATTCCTATCCAAGAGAAGACAAACTGGCCTTCTAGGTCTCACTTGAACAAGAGTGAGCTTACAGTATACGGTAATTGATATTCTTTTTACATGATTTTGGAACAGCATCTTGGTGGACAAACTACATAATATAGAACTGAGTATGGATATCCATACCTTGTATGCCTTTTGCCTTATCCATGTTCTTTATATATTTTTTCAGGCCTGCATCCAGCAGACTTTAGGGAAGATGCAGAGAACTGGAAAACAACACTCCCTAATTATTGGTCTGTTTTGTCACCTATAATATTCTCTGATCATCCAAAGAGACCTGGTGAAGAGGATCCTTCTCCACCTTATAACATGGTCCGGAATGTACTAGACATGAACGCTCATTTTGGTGGTTTCAATTCAGCACTACTGGAAGCCGGGAAGTCTGTATGGGTAATGAACGTGGTCCCAACAGGAGGACCAAACTACCTTCCATTGATAGTGGACAGAGGCTTGGTCGGTGTACTGCATGATTGGTAATTCTACCATCTACTTCCCCTTTTTTTCAGTTTATCCATTGGTAAATGCTATTCCTGTTCTCATATTCTTGCATGTGTGGAATGGGCTTCTTAACCATCAGATGCAATGTCAGTTATTTGTTTTGGATGATGATCCTGCAGGGTGTTAGTACATTTCATGCTAGATTGGAAATACGCCATTCTGATTTTTTCCTCTGTTTGGTTATCTACTCTGCACCTGACCTTCCTCTTCCCATTCCTCTTTTGGATGCCCACCCCTTCTCCTTCACTCTCCATTTGATTGCCCGCTTATCCCTTTCTTGTTGTTGGGTTATCCTAAATGGATAAGATAAATAACATTCCTTTGGACTAGTTAAGCCTTAACCTTCCAGTCCCAAGTTTATTTTATGTCCTAACTCCAGATTCTGTGTGCTCTTCTACCCGTTATTCTTTAATTATTGCTTTTTCCCCCACTGATATGGTGAACCTTCCAGCATCAAGTTTATTTTGTCTTAACTCTAGATTCTGTGCACTCTTCTACCCTTTATGCTTTATTGGTTGCTTTTTTCCCCCATTGATGTGGTGAATTATTTCCATGTAAGGTGTGAGCCATTCCCGACTTACCCTAGAAGTTATGATTTAGTGCATGCTGAAGGGCTTTTATCCCTTCAAACCCGTCAGCAGCGCTGGTGCACCATGCTGGATCTATTCACCGAGATAGATCGGTTACTTCGTCCAGAGGTACCCAATTCAAGCAGATCTCTTTTTTAATTTTGTATCCCGTGTAATCCTTGTGGGTAAGGTGGAGAAATACTTTTAATCCGAGAGACTATTCTCTAGATAGAATCCTCAATGATTGGAAACTGTTAGATTTTATGATCTAGTTTCTGGGTCAGAAGAATTTAGATGCAGTGATGTTGGTGATTGGTGCAGGGTTGGGTGATAATGCGTGACACAGCTCCACTTGTTGAATCAGCAAGAAGGCTGACTACACGGCTGAAGTGGGATGCACGAGTTATAGAAATCGAAAGTAACAGTGATGATAGACTCCTTATCTGCCAGAAACCTTTCTTTAAGAGACAAGGAGTCACGTCTTGAGCTTTTCAAATGGAACTCGAGAAAGTTAGATCATACTATTCATATTCATTTTGTCATGTTAATTAACGATCATGAAGCTTCGCCATATAAAGGAAGATAAAAAGTTTTGAACAGAAAGAACAAACAAGAAAGCAAAGGAGAGGAGAGGAGAGGAAACATGGATCATGGTGGAACCAACCACAACTCTCAGAAGCCGCAAGGCTTATGCAGGACCATGTAATTACTCAAGTTGAGGTGCTGAGCAAATGAGAAGTATAGAATAGGGTTTGATTTAAATTTATTTTTCATTTTTGATGTGATGTCAAATTATAACACTATACAACCACATGATTAAGACTGTGAAGATGATTACGGAATGAGCAAGGTCCTATTTACTTGATGTGGTATATAAAAATGCTTGGCTGTTCATTCATCAATTGGAAGAAATATATTTATTTTCATCATCTTTTCTCTCGTTAAACATCCTAGTGTTTGCTTCACTTTGGAAACTACATTTCTACTATGCTTCAACCTCTATTTGCAGTTTGTTTTCTCCCTTCTCATTCCCAAAGACATAAGATGGTACTAATATGGCCTTCCGTCTTATGCAAAAAGCAGCGGGAAAAGGGGGCAAAATTGCATAAAAGACTATATGGGATCCGCATCCACATGGGGATGCTTCTTGCGAAAGCAAGAATCATGTCATATTTTGGACATTGTAAAACACTTAACATACTGATATGATGACGATTCAAATTCGTGGGCAGTAATCAGGGATACCAAACTTGTGATTTTGTCGCATTCCATCTTTCTAATACATGGTGCCTTTTGTTTTGGATTACATGCATATAATTACATGTATAATTATGTTTAAAACTTTGGTTTTATAAAAGCTAAAATAATTTACTTTTTATTAATCAAAACCTGTTTTTTCATTATTGATTTTGCATGTAAAAATCTATGGCACAATAGTTTTAACCAAACACATACTAAGACATCCTAAAAGCACTCTTCATGGGCAAGAATAACAAGGAACCCAAGACACATTATAGCTCCAATGATAACATTTCCAGTATCATCAGAAAAATCTCGACAAAATGAATCTATAGACATCATGAAAAACCAACTTTGGAATAGGTGATGAAATGCCAACAAGTAAGCATGTCACATCTTTTAGGTGGTACATATGGCTCATCACCAATTTTAAAGTTGATTTTTCATAGTATCTATAAATTTTTCTCGTCGAGATCTTTTTAATAGTTAAAGAAGTGTTATCATCAGAGCTTTGATGTGTCTCTTACATCACATTTTTTATTTTCTTTTTCTTTTCTCTCTCTTCTCTTGTCTTTTTGTGTCATCTCATCTTTCTTTTTTTTCTAGCCATTGAAATATTTGTTTTTCTTTCATGGTCATTGGATATTCATAAAACATGTGTATTGACTTGCTATATTTACATACAAGATGGGGAATTAATTTGAATGTGAATGCATGGACATGCAAGAAGAAAAATGAAATATACTAGTTACGTAGATACTACATACGCAACACACCTACGTAGTTGTATAGATAGTACTTGTGTGTATTGACTCTTGTAGATGCGACCTATGTAAGGGCTTTAAATGTGTTAATTTATGATTTTTTTAGCAATGCTAGCCTGGGAAAAAAAAATTTTCAATGTGCGTGCTAGCCTGGGAAAAAACTTTGTTTTTCTTTTGAAAGATCATTCACAATTATTATCCTAGTTATATTCCATTCTGATTGCCATAACTCTAATATTATTGCATTTTTGTTATTCAATAACATTAATAAAGAGATAATCTAGGCTAAAAATACAAAAAGACAAACTTGATAATGGGACTTACTTGGTAAGTATGCAATGAAGTATGGGCCACATTAAGGAAAAACATGATTTGGTTATGAGCTAAACCAATATTACACAAAGGAATGACAAAGTTTGGATAAGAACAAAGGAGAATTAGGATACAAAGTAAATATGATCCAGATTTGTAAAAGAAAAACTAACAGGGCACATGGAGTATTGAAGAAGAGCAGTTAAAGTCATGCATCCTTAAAACTAGGAATGAAGAAGATAGGTGGTTACTAGACAATTTTCTATAGTTTTCCATATTTAAAGAAGGTTGAATAGAAAAGAATGAGATAATTAAAAAAAGAAGGTTGAACAGAAAAGAATAAGACAATTAAAAAAATACAACAACTCAATAAATAAACAACAACTGCATTGTAGTTCAATCAAATTTGAAGGGACTTCAAAACCTATTTTATCAATAGGCAATAACCAATAGGTAGTAATCAATATGCAAATAACTAGTAGGCAATAATCAGTAGGCTGGTAATTTCCATTATCAAGAAAACCAGAAAATACCAAAAATATCAATTCATATTCTTTTATGAAGGCTTTCTAGTGCATAGTTATAATAAAAACAAAGATAATCTAATGAATGCAAGTTCTTTAATATTGAATTATTAAAGTTCTTATTTAACTTCAAAGCATTAAAGTATTTGATTACTTCTTGAGAATTGAATTGTATTATGGCATTGCTATAGTCTAAAATTACAAATCTAGAATTGCAGTAGAAGTCTAGAATTTAAATCTAAAACATACATTGCACACATCAAACTTAATATCCAAACTTAAAAAACTAAAGTCCTCTTAATTAAGGCCATAGTGGGAGTGTCATATTTATTTATTTGAAACTATAACACCAAAAAGATCAAAATTGCCAGAAAATCTAGAAGAAAGAGAAGAATTAATAGATATCTTTATTGAAGAAAAAAAAATAGAGAATCAATCCTTCAATGGAAAAAAATATAAAATGAAGAAGAAAGTTATTTTATGATTGTAGAAGATAGATATTTACTATTTGAATAAAGAGTAGAAGAGGGTAATAAGATACTCGAAGAGAGGTATAAATGTCTTTATGAAGAATTTAAGAAGAAACATATAATCAAGATAAAGATGATTGAAGATCATTACAGTAGAATTATATCAGTGAATGAGATATCAACTCATGCCATTCTAGAGTATTTGAATAAAGAGTAGAAGAGGGTAATAAGATACTCAAAGAGAGGTATAAATGTCTTTCTGAAGAATTTAAGAAGAAACATATAATCAAGATAAAGATGATTGAAGATCATTACAGTAGAATTATATCAGTGAATGAGATATCAACTCATGCCATTCTAGAGTCCAATGTTAGAGAAAAACAAAATGGTGAAAGAAGTTTGGAGCATGAAGTAGGAAAACTATAAAACTTGAATAAGGAGTCTTATTAGGGAATGATTAAGGCTATTGAAGATGTCAATATAAAATTAGATGCCAAAATAAGAAAAGAAAATGATAAAGTGATATTTGATTTTAATTATACTATTGAATAAGGTTTCCAAACAAGTGATAGTTGAGGTTAAAAACTATTTAGATAAGAAAGTAGAAAAGGTATCAAATCATAAGAGGAATGAGCCCAAACAAAATGTGACAGAGCCCTGTTGGCCGGAACAATTCATTGTTAGGAATAATTTTTTATTTGAACCAAAAGTCAACCAAGGAAAACCTTTAATAAAAGAGGAAGTTGGGAGTAGTTTGAAAAACAAATTTGTTAATTCTAAAAGCTTATCACTAAAAGATATAGATGGGACAATAATCCTAAATGACTAAAAAATAAATGAACCTCCAAGTAGAGTTGATCCAGAGTAGATTTTAGGGATAATGGAACAAGCCTATGGACTCAAAGTGTAACAAATAATTAGGCCAACACATAAATGATCATATCCAAATTACATTGATAGAATGAACCTTTATCCTAGTAATTTTAAGTTTCCATACTTTACTTTATATAATGACCAAGAGACCATGTCTATTATAGAACATATAGTAAGATTTATTTGCTAATGTAAAAAAGTATTTGATCCTGACTTTCTGAAACTAAGTTTATTTCCAAATTCATTAATTGGAGATGCTTTTACTTGGTATATAAATTTCCATCAAATTCAATTCAGAGTTGGAATGATATGCAAACTATATTTCAAGCTTTTCTATGACAGACTTAGATGTTGTATTGGCTGATTTAGTGAAATTAAAGCAATATCGTGGAGAAACTGTTTAAAAATATTTGGATAGATTCATGGAAGCAAGAGCAAAATGTTGGGCTAGAATTCCAGAAATGAAATTTATTATGATTGCTCAACAAGGATTACAATTAGAGTTAAGAAAGAAATTTGAACGAATGAAGTTCAAAAATATATATTAATTGGGAGTAAGGGCTTCTAGATATGAGAAGTTAATGAAAGAAGTAGAAAGGAAAATCCTAATTTATGGAACTTACTATCAAGAAACAGTGGATGTGGATATAGATATGGATATAACAGAGTTTGTATTTGGTGGACCTATAGTTTGTGATGTATTAACTAAAAAGAATGTTAAAACTTTAAAGTCTTCATCATAACCTAATTCTAGACTTCCTATGATTTTTCATTTTTATGAAAGAAATGTTTTTCCTTTCAAAAAAATCTAAAAATCAAAAACAAAAAATCAAAATTTTAAAAAATATTCTAGGTAATGAACAAATAAGGTTTTGAGTCATAGCTGGCGAGAACACTAGGTGAGAAGACAACTAGGGTTTTCTTGATGAAAAATAATTGAAATTGGATCTTGTTGCACAAATTACAAATTAAAAGATCAAAATGGACAAAATAAAGAAGTTTAGGAATTCAATTGTATCAATAAAGAGCCTAAATGAAGGAAATACATTAAAGATTAGGACTTAGTCTCAGAAAATATATTGAAGATCGGGATGAATCTACAAAATTTTAAAGTCTAAGGAATTAATTAAACTTTTTATGCGTTTAATTGACTTAATCAGAGGTTTAATTGGAATAAATTTAAGATTGGAATTCAATTTGACCAAAATAAAAGGAATCAACAAGTTCCAAAACCCAATTGAACTTTGGATTGACTTAATTAATGCAATCAAGGAATTAATAAAAAAAATCAAAGTTTAGAAAGCAATTCAGGTCAAATTTACATGAGCTAAAAGCTTATGGACCAAGATGAAGAGGAGCCAAAATTATGTTACCTAATTAATTTAATTAGGGATAGAATTGAAAGAATTAAAAGTTTGAATGGCCAATTAAAGATAAAATGGAAGAATTTTAAAATCAAAGATCAAAGTGTAAAAGGTGCCAATAGTCAAGGGTCCAATTAAAATAATAGGGATATAATTGAAAAGCTTTCCAAAGATTAAGATCAATTGAGAGCTTGATTGTGATGTTTAAAGAGGTTAGGGACTGGAATTGAAATGGGAAAATTAAACCTTGATTTTACCCTCTAATAGATAACTTGTTCATTGATTTTTTTAAACATAAATCGAGTGACTTGTCGTCTAGCCATTGTTTATCTACTTTCTCAAATAAAAGCTCGAAAAACATGACTACGTTGCCACATTTCAATATCTATTTCACCCTTATCCCACCATTAAACCACACCAAGATTCTCCCAATCAATAACCATGATCACCGCCTACAATTCCAACCACTCAAATCTTCTTTCTTTACCTCCAAGTTGATCTCATAACACAACTAAAACCCCTCCTTAATAGTCCAAAATATGAGATTATCGATGTGCTCCCCTCACTAACTGCAGAGCAGGACAAAATTTCTTCCTTAAATGTAATAAATGGTTACAATTTCATCTTAAACATCAAAGGTCAAGAAATCCCCAAGTCACAATCTCTAGAACTTTCCCATCATCCTATATAAAAAATCTACACCAAAACCTTAACTACAAGGGGGGAGGAGGGCGCTAGACTAAGACCCTCATTCAAAAACTCTAAAATTCTTAGATTTTTTTAGTGTCTAAAAACCTTAGATTCAACTATTCAAGATCCTCTTGAAAAGACTGACACTACACACCCAGTAAGACCTTTAACCTAGGAGATTGAGTAACAACCTTTGAAACCTTTGCGAGCATCCGCTGTTTCTTTTTTAAAAAAACTGAAACTTGAATCATGAATATTAAATATGAGAGAGTAAAATATAAGAACAAAAAAAAATATAAATAGGTTATTTGAAGGCATAAAAATTAATTAATTAAAAAAAAACACACAAGGGTTGTGATTGGTAAACACAAAAAATACAAAAATACAAAGTTTGAAATTTTAATAGAGACATGTTTGCCAAATAAGCATTAAAGACCCAAACAAATGCATTTTTCTTCGACAAATTTCCAAACACAACTTAGGCTTTAACTAGATGTGACGTCCGCGCGATGCCGCGGGCTTATGACATGCTTGTGCGTTGTCATGGATTTATGAAAAAAAATTATATGGAGAAAAACTGTTGCAATCCATAATGTTTTCAAAGAAAAAACTACAAAGCTAAATTCTTAACTAGATTAATATTTAAAAAATAAAATGAACAAAGAAGATTTTGGAAAAAATCATAACAAAAAAAACTAAAAGGAAAAAAAAACCATGCAGGAAAACACTGTAGCAATCTATAGTGTTTCATGAGGAAATTTACAGTTGTTATTCTCAACCAGCTCAATATTAAAAATAATAAAATCGATAAAGATAATTTTGAAAAAAAATCATAAAACAAATCATGTGAGGTAACATTGTAGTAATTCACAGTGTTTTAAAGAAAAAAACTACGAAGCTAAATTCTCAACCAGCTCAATATAAAAAAAATAAAATTGTCAAAGACAATTCTAAAAAAAATAATAAAAAATGAAAAAAACCATGTGGGGTAAACACTGTAGCAATCCACAGTGTTTTTAAAGTAGAAAAAATCAACAAAAACAATTTTGAAAAAAAAAACACAAAAAAATGAAAAAGAAAAAAGAAGAAGACAATTTTGGAAGAAAAAAGCAAAGGAAAATGAAAAAAAATAGAAAACAAAACATGCAGGTAAAGTTAAAACTGAATTCTCAACCAGTTCAATATTAAAATAAAATTAGACAAAGATAATTTTGAAAAAAAACACGTGTGGAAACACTGTAGCAAAACAAAAACCATGTGAGGAAACATTGTAACAATCCACAGTGTTTTTTTTTTTTTAAATTACGAAGCAAAATCGACAAAGACCATTTTGAAAAAAAAAGAAAAAAATTCATAAAAAAAACTATATAGGGAAACATTGTAGTAATCCATAATGTTTTAAAGAAAAAAACTACATGACTAAATTATCAACCAATTCAATATTAAAAACAAATCGACAGATAATTTAAAAAAAATACAAAAACAAAAAAGAATAAGACAAATCTTGAGAAAAAAAAATCTAAAGCCAAAAAAAGGGAAAAAATATGGGGAAAAAAAGAACGACAAAAAAAAAACAAAAACAAACAAAAATAAAATAAAAAATGAATAAAAAAAGAAGAAGCATGTGGCATGGGGAAAGCTAAAGTACTTTTCCCAGGACTTTTAGAATATTGTTAATAGGCTCAGCCTAGTCATGTGGACTGGACTTTTTAACCTTGACCCAAATCCTATACTAAAAATCAAATCCACCTAAAGCAAACCTAAGCCCATGATAAACGCAAGCTTTGTTCAAACAAAAAAAAAGGGGTTGGGCACAAAAGAAAAAAAAACATAGACAAGCATACAATAGCAGTGAATTATAATGGAAAGAAAACTATGCTTGTCATGGCAGTAATAGTTATAATGGAAAGAAAACTATGCCTGTAAAAGCCAATTATATTCTAACCCGACCAATAGTAATAATAATAATAATAACAATAATAGATAGATAGATAGATAGATAAATAGTAAGCAAGCATTTGGAGGGGCAAAAATTAAACAAAGAAAGTTATAAGGCATTAATTTATTAAGAAACAAAGAATGGGGACAAATTTGGAAAATGCTAAACACAAGGGGTCAATGTGCAAATTTAAAAGATGGGACTATATAAATGCCCATTTTTTTCTTTGCTTGGCCGATGGCTAGAAGCCATAAGAGAGGGAGAGGATTTGTGTGATTTTTAGTTGTTTCCTTGCAAATTATATGTGTAAAAAAGAAGAGAAGTGTAATTAGAGTGATTAGCACTTAGAAAAAAGGAATTAAGAGGGGTGATTTAATTCTTGGAACTTGTTTTGAAGAAAGAAATCTAAAGCTAGGGTTTAAAAAGGAAGAAGAAGGAAACTTGAATTTTTCTTGCATCCATTCCTTGAATCTTTATCCAAGTAAGTTGAAGAACATGTTTAGAATTATTAATTATAATTTTGAGTTTTGATGAAGAAATTAAATTGCTATGATTATGTGAATTTGGATATTTGTGGTGTTAACTATTGAAATGATGCAATTTATGATTGAACCTATATTAGGAAGCATAAATTATTAATGGGCAAGTGTTTAATTTAGAAATGGAAGAAACAAACCCCTCCTCCCGTTTTGTTATTGCTCTTGACAAAAGGAGAAGTTTTGGGAGATTGAAGAATTAAATGCAATTGTTTAGGAATTGTGAGAATTTATGGGCTTATAAATGTTAATAAATGGAATGGTTAAGGATGTTACAAAAATAAAATATTCACCTTTTTTCTTGAAAAAATTTCGGACATGACATAAAGAAAGGAGAAAAAGGACTTTGACTTGGATTTTGTTAATTAAAAGAGTGAATTTAATGCAATTGTTTAGGAATTATGAGAATTTATGGGCTTATTAATGTTAATAAATGGAACGGTGAAGGATGTTACAAAAATAAAATATTCACCCTTTTTCCTTGAAGAAATTTCGGCCATGACATATAAAAAGAAGAAAAAGAATTTTGACTTGGATTTTGTTAATGTAAAAGAGTGATTTTAGATGAATGAAATGAATTTTTGGAGAATTAGAAAGTTAATTTCGATGAAGAGTTAAAAAGGAGAATTTTACTCTTCTTAACTTAAAATGAAATGAGATTTTTATTATTTGGTTATGAATAATAATTAACATGTTGATTTTTGTGCTGGTGCAGAAGAGGTCGTAGGACCTAATCAACAACAGGGGACCACTTCACGCCCACAAACACCAGGTAGGTGTTAAATACCCTATAATAAATTAATTGTTTAATTTAGTATTTTAGAAGAAATTTCCTTTGATTGTAATTTTAATGTAGAAATTGTGAAATAAAAAGAATGGAAATAATGCCCTGTTACATGGGTGCGTCAAAAGATTATTTCCTGGTTAATGGAAATAATGCCTTGTAAAATGGGCACATTAGTTGAACTATTTTCCTTTTCTTCTTACCTGAACTTAAGATATAATGTACTAATTAATGGACAACTTGAGAAAGTTGTATACTGGTTAATAAAGAAGATATCTAGTAAAGGATTGGCAAAAAAATAAAATTTAGATTAAATTATTATATTGATGATAAGTACTTCATTTAATGAGCTAGTGCGTATATTATTGTGTATGCTTCAAATAACTCTTATTTAAATTGTGTATTATTAATAAGTGTAAATTTTTTAGTCTACCAAATGTTCACATGTTATATAAATATATTGTTAGGTACATCGCACCCTCGAGCTGAAAAGTAGAAGCATAGATGGAAATCCTTGTTTAAGTTAATTTTTGTATTGGAAGTATTGATATTATGTTTTATATTGCTTGTATGTTAAGAAATTTTAAAATGTTTAAATTATTCTTTTGCAGGGCATGTAATTAAGAACAATGCCCTTATTTTAACTAGTAATATAGTTTTGTTGTATTTATATTTGAATGTGTATGTATCCTAAAAAATTAATGTTATTGTAAGTAAATTAGTTTTAAATGTTGTATATGACATCATAGAATGTTAACTATATATATATATATATATGTATATAAACTACAGGGGACATGGAAATTGTTGTGTTTAGTAGAGTTGTGATGTTTATTTATATTGGGATGAGTTTATAGTTATTATTTACAGGTTTTAATTTTGAATCGATAACTTAGTATTGAAAATACAAAAAAAACCTCTACCAAAATTTTAAAAAAATATTTACTATACCAATTAACTCTTTTAAATAACTTTTTTTTGATCCTTGACAATGCCTGTCATGGCAGTAACAGTTATAATGGAAAGAAAACTATACCTGTCATGGCAGTAACAGTTTAGTAGTCTTGGCTTCTAAAAGAACAGACTTTATCCTCTGAAATTGATTACTTGGGAAAGCTTTGAGCAAATCATGATAACGAAATCAACAACCACTAGTACAGTTGCTGTGAAAAAAAGGATGTTTCCCATGGCATTGTTGCTGCTGTCAGGTGCTGTTTCTAACGGTTGAACATGTAACTACTGTGGCTTTCGGTTGGAACAAGGGAGATAGGGCTGCTTGGTTTATGTGAGGATGAACTGAAACTGCTGGTCTCGGCTTATCAACGCATTGAAGCTGTGTGCTGGTGCAAAGGAGAGCTTCTGAACGTTGCTTCAATGGATGTTGGGAGAGTGCACAGCTGCGCTGCAGCTTTTGGAGGAGTGCACGTGCGCTGGACTGCTCACTGTGGTGCTGGTGCAGAGCTTGGAGCAGGATGAAGCTGATGGAGAGGACTCCTACATACGGTGGAACCGGAGAGATATGACGTGACTGATGAAGAAGACTCCAACAGCTGGTCCTAATTGAAACCAGTTCTGTAGATGAGGTTCTCCGCTGGAAAACAAAACTGCATATGCCTGGAGAGAAACCCTTGTTGCTTGCACACGGTGGGATTAGAGGTTGCTGGTCTGAGAGGTTGTGAGAGATGTTGCTCACGGTGGTAGCTTGCTGAGGAAGACTTCTGAGAGGAAATGTTATTTTCCTCCAAACCAGTCACAGCTCCCTTCTTTTCAGTAACACTAGTCACAACTTTTTGTGTTTGTCTGTCTTTGAAAAACTCGGGGGAGAGGAGTTGAAGTCTTGGTCCAAAACCAAAATAAATGCCATAAAGAGGGAAGGTCCTCTCCTCAAAAAATGGAAGAGCTATCGGTATTTTTTTTGTGTTCTGCTGGCGCGGCTCACGGGTTTAAAGATGGAAATGGTTTTGTTGCTTGTACAATTAAGGATCAAAGAAAATGGCGTGGGGGCTGGTTTTCTAGGTTGCTGAAGATGATGGAAGAGGAGGCACGGTGGCTGGTTTTGGTAATGGAGCTACTAGGGTTTTTTTTTTTTGGGGGGGGGTGGGGAGGCGTATGATTTGAGGGGTGTTTCTAGGTTTGTTTAAGGCTGGAAAGATTAAGGAATAAGGTTGTTGTAATCTTGGCTGGGTGAGATTTTTATATGAGAAGCATGGAAGTTTTAGGGCTCATAGGCTAATGGAATAAATCTCAACCATTCATTAAAGGACATAATCTTGCGGCTTTATAACTGATGAAGGAAGGATAAAAGGTTATTTTTGTAGGCAGAATACTGTTGGATAATGTTTTTGAGAGAAAATTTAGGAGTTTATGCTTAGAGTGAAGTGAAGTAATAGGATGTAAATTGTCATGAGATTCGCATGGTTTGGTGAAGAGGTGAGGAAAAAATTAGAGCTTTTTTTTTGTTAGGGAGAAGACAATGAATAATAGTTTTTTTAATTTTATCCCTTAATCTTTGAAACTTTGCAATAGAACTCCAAATCAGCTCTAATCTTTTGAATTTCTTGCAATTTCACCTTTAATCTTCTTCAATTAGACCTTCAAATTTCAATATTTTTTACCAAGTAGTTTTTAGTTTCAGATTTCTTCAATTTGATCATCGATTGAACTTTATAATTTAATTTTTTTTCAATTAATCCATTGATTGCACCGAATTAACCTTTCAAAGTTTCAATTGTGTCCTTAATCTTCCAATCTTTGCAAACTAATCCGAATTAGGCCTCCAAACTTGATTTTTCTTCAATTGAATCCTCAATCGAATTCACAAAACGCATTAAAAGTTTAACTATTCTTTAAACTTAATTAAGAGTTTAATTTTTCTTCAATTGACTTTCAAACTTAGTTTTTACTTCAATTAAGTTCATAATTAAGTCAAATAAGTATGTTAGAAGTTTAATTAAGTCCTTAAACTTAATTAATTCTTTCAATTTTAGTTAATAATTAAGTTCATAATTAAGTCAAATAAGTATGTTAGAAGTTTAATTAAGTCCTTAAACTTAATTAATTCTTTCAATTTTAGTTAATAATTAAGTTCATAATTAAGTCAAATAAGTATGTTAGAAGTTTAATTAAGTCCTTAAACTTAATTAATTCTTTCAATTTTAGTTAATTTTGGATTTCTACTTCAACTTTCTTTTTGTTAAGTCTTCCTTGAACCTGTCTTATCAAAATATCACAATCTGACTATTCTTTTGGTGTTTTGACTTATTGCAACTCAAAGACTTATCTCCTCGTGTCCCGAAAATATTTTTGAATTTTGAATTTTTGATTTTTTGAATAAAAATGTATTTTTATAAAATAATTTTGGAGGATCCAAAATTGATTTTTGATAACACATGTGACTCTTCAAACTATGTTATTCAAAATTAGGTTTTGAATAAATAATAATTTTTTAATTGAGTTATTTCCTTAAGAAATTTTTTCTAATGTTATACTTTGAAAGAAAAAAAACTCTTACATATTGCTAGGGGCGAAGTCGAAGGGCATCGTTTTAGCCATTTGAGAGGTGTTGGAGAAAGAAAGGGTTTTGGATATAATCATAAAATTATAATTATAAATTTCAGGAGTCGCCACCTAGTATTATAGTTATTAGAAAACTTATGGTCTGCGAGAATTTGGATAAGGAATTGATTATGCAAGGAAAAGATGCATCACCCTCAGTGCACCATACCTAAAATAAGTTGCATTGTTATTTGATTGTTTTTCTAGGTTGTATTTATATCCATTAGTATTTTTCTAAGGTCCAAGACAGATCTCCTTTCGTAAGAGAGCCTATACCTTATTGTGTGAAATTCTTGCTGTTTTGAAGTCTAACTTGTAGCATCACATTTATTTCCTAAATATAACTAATTCCTAGCATTCTGAATAGAAGAATTGTTATGGATTTTTTATATTTTGCTCAAATCCTAATGGATAATTATAAACTAGTTACAATATCTAATTTTTTTAAAGTATGATAAAAATATTGTGATCTTTTAGAAAATATGCTTGGAAAAACTTTAGGATTTGGCTGTATTCAAAACAAAACAATTTTTTATTATTTTTTGAAATTTCAGAGGAAAATGAGTATTTTTATACCAGATATGTATTTTACAGTGTAAGTCTACAGCTCGATATTATACAAAATTATTGAAAAAATATGCGAGGAACCCATAAATATTTTTAAAATGACCCATAAAATTTTTGGAATTTTTTTTTAATATTAAAATATTATTATTATTATTATTATTATTATTATTATTATTATTAAAAAATATATTGAGTTGGGTCGACCCAACTATCTAAGCTGAACCCAGCCAGATTTGGCCTGACTAGTGGCCCAACAGATCTAGCCTTTTTTTTTTGTTGGGTTGGGTTAGGTCGGGTCCAGCCCAACGCAACTTAGTCATTGGCCTAGCCTAGTGCTTAAGTTATGTGAACAATAGAATGTGAATTATATTTCACATTCGTTGTTCATATGCAGCGTGAATGTAGAAGAGGGGGGAGAAGAAAAAAAAAAGAGGGGGGAGACTACTTGGCATGGAAAGAGTGGTTGATTGGTCTAGCTGTCGACTGGTGGCAGAGATGTTGGTGGAGACCCCGATGGGCAGTGTTCGCTGCTGAAGGGTGAAGAAGGAGAAACAGTCGGTGTGGTTGGAGATGTTGTTGTTGCCGGTGTTGGAAAAGGAAGAAACTAAAATGGTGGTAATTTTTGATCTACTGGTGTTGTTGTCTTTGTTGCTGGTGACTAGAGGTCGAAGGTGTAGAGGTTGTTGCTGGTCTAGGAGGAAGAAAAGGAAACTTATAGAGAAGAGAGAAGCTCGTGGTGACTACTCTCGACATAAGGTGGCCAGCAGGTAGTCATGTTGGCTAATCGTGGTGGAGTTTTCGATGGAAAAGACGGCGGCAAGGTGGCTGTAGAAGTAGAAGTCATGGCGGCAAAGAAAAAAATGATAATGGCAGATAAAATATTAGGGGGAAGGCTAGTGTTTTGTCAAGTTTGGACCTGATTCTCTTCTCCCTCAGGCCATGGAATCCACTCTTATTTATAAGAGATAGAAGAGGGATATTTTGTCTTTAATAATGCCAAATCTTGGCCCTTGATTCAATCCAGAAGGATTCCAATCGTTAACTCAAAGTTGTCATCATGGCCTAAAACGTTACTGCAGAAGGGTTGGTCGGGTTGGTCACTTTGAGGCGGTGTCACAACAGTTGTGGCGTCAATTGATCAGAAAAAACCCCACTAGAGTGTAGTTAGATGTCAAGCCATTATTTGTATCCAAGTTCTGTCAAATTTAATGGAAAGATGACATATTAAATGCCGTCAAAAAGAGGCTACCCTGGCAGCTGTTTTTGGCTTAGATAAAGAAGAAGATAAAAAGTCACCAGATGACGCATCGTCTGGTCCCTTTTATTTTATACTATCCAAAATGGTGATATTTTTGAATTTTTAGGGTTTTAATTTAGGGTTTTGGTCAAAGTTCATTTGGTCCTCCATCTTTTAATTTCTTTCAATTGCACTCCTAATTAACCATAAACTTTCAATTTTATATAATTTTCCCTTGTTGAACTTCAATGTCATTCCTGAATTTTATTGTCTTTTTCACATTAGTCCTCGGTCCTAGATTTATACAATTTAACTCTCAATTGATTATTAAACTATTAATTTTCTTTAATTTCACCTCTAAGTTCAATCAATTAAGTCTCCATAGTTCGACGCTTTTTACAATTTCGACGCTTTTTACAAAATAATCCTTGGCTATAAATTTTTTTAATTTAGCCCTTAATTGACCCAAAAAATTTAATTTTCTTGCAACTTTACCCCTGATTTGAACCAATTGACTTTGTAAAAATTAAGTTTAGTCTCCTAAAATTTCAATCTTTTTTATTAAGCCCAAATTAAGCTCCCAAGCTTAATTTTTCACCAATTAAGTCTCTAATAAAATTAATTTGACTCATTTAAAGTATAATTAAGTCTTTACATCTAATTAAATCTTTCAATTGGAGCCAAATTAATTCTTAAACATAATTAACTTTAATTTGGCCTATAATTAAATTAAATTTTGTTATTAAAAATCTAATTATGGCCTTGGATTTAATTTTTATGCAGATTCGTCTAATAATCATGTAAATTGACCTTAAATCTGCATTGTGTTTCCAGTTTTGGATAAAATGGGGTACAATTAGGCTCTCGATTCCATCCAAAATTCCAGCTTATTTTTTTTTCTACATTTGAAATCCTCCCAACTTGCTTTTGCCAAAATACAGATCTTTCATATTTATTAAACTTAATCGCTTCACAAGTTAAATATCACAACTCCAGTTTTAATAGAAAACATAGCAATATATTGGTTAGAATATTAACTTAGAGTCCGCTCTAACAATAAAACTAAACAATCATATTAAATAAGTATGGGAAGACATTCATAATCATCATATAAATTGAATAGAAAAAATAAAAGAAAAATACTTTCATGTTGAAAAGAAAATTTGCCTTAAAAGAAAACATAGAAAAGATAAGAAAAAAATACTTTCATGTGGAAAAGAAAATTTGCCTTGAAAACATATTTGTTTTATTTTTTAATGAAAATACTTTTCAAAACAAAATAAAAAAAAACTAAGGTGAAATGATTTTTTTATTTTAATTTCATCTTCCTTCAACCTTTACATTTGTTATATTCAATCCCTTCCTTTAATAAACTTAAAATAAATAAAACATTAAAAAATTAAAAAAATATTTTTTAATTTATTTTTCATTACATTATTCAAAAAAAAAAACAACTTCAAAAAAACAAAATCCAAGTCCCAACTCGCAGTTACTTCTATGTGCAAATATGAATGAAGCACAAAATAAAATCACAGATATAAAATCCTGTAAAAGTTGTAATTGACGTGTAATGGTCCCAGCAAAAGAACATGGGGGAGGGGGGCATATCTGATAGGTGTCATTTCTTGTGGGGTTTGGATGCAAAAGATGTTTGAACATTGCAACTCGTTCTTAGTACCACAAAACAGATACAAATACATAAAGCAAGAAATCTCCCACTGAAAAATGTCCTGCTTCAGAGGAGGAAAAACACAGGAGGGAAAGGCACTTTCAAGAGCTAATAAGTTATTTATTAAAAAAACAAAAAATTCTGAATAGGGAAACAATTAACGAGATGAAGAAGCATGCGCAGAGGACAATGTCTTTAGGTGATGAGTTCGGCTGTTCGACCTGTTCCTGCTTTTCTGCCCACCCCCAACACTGCCCCTGTGCATACTGGAGATTGAACTGCTGGAGGTCACTCTCTTCACTGCTTTTTTCCGATAGCTCCTGCTGCTGCTGGTTCCAAGGACGGCTCTGGCAACACTATCTGTGAGAACTTCTCGCGCTCTCTGTGGTTTGATGGGTTGCTTGTTCAGGTACACTAGCTTAGGGAGGAGACCACAAATTGCCTTGCGAAGCTGGTCATCACTGATGTTGCTCTGAATTGGATTGCCCACGAGATTCAGAGCTTGCAGTGAGTTGTAGTTCGCAACAAGCTGGCCCAGAGCTTTTGTTGTTGTTATCTTGTTAAAGCTCAGGTCTAAGACTGTAAGCTTCAGGAGCCTGTGCAGCCCCTCAACATCACTAATCTTGTTCCCAGCAAGATAGAGTTCCTTTATTATTGTACAGTTTGACAACCCTGATTTGTAAATCCAGAATAAACATATACAACCATATAATTAATTGGGGAAATATTATTTCTCGTGAAAGAACTGCATGATTTAAAATGGCTCTAGTAGCATGTGTTTTCTTCGAATTAAATACCTTGTCCAAGTCGAGAAATGCGATTGTAACTGAGATCGAGTACCCGCAATCGGATGAGATCTCTGAGTCCTTCAATAGTGCCGATCCTGTTTTTCGAAAGATTGAGTGTGTGAAGGCCCTTTGGCAGTGATCCAGGAGTAATGTGGACTGCAAACAGGGGTAGAAGAGATGCAGCAAGTTATTACCATGATGTTCCTTTTAACAATTGACATCTTGCTTCTGCTAAAAGCATACCTATGACATTGTTTGACAAGTTAACAGATCGAAGACTGGAGAAATGTGATATGGTGGGAATAGCTTTTAAGCCAATGCCTGCAATGTGGGCTACAGTTGAGGATGAATTAAGTGACTGGATCACGCTATTGGCATGCAAAATCTCCTCTGAGAAATTAAAATCTGGGCATGCCGTGGTTCTTCCTGGTGATCTACCAGTATCAGGAGAGGGTAGGAAAACAATGCCATTGTCACTCTTAACATCATTGTTATCATCATGGGCATCTGGAGGAGGGGGTTGGGTATCAAGATCTTCGACCCATTTATTCACTCTTGAAAATGGAGATGACTCTATTGAGAAAGCAACCCACTGGTTCTGGGGCCATAGACCAGAAATCCCAGCATGAAAACCATTCCAGCTCTGGCTGTCCTCTTCATTGTTGATACGGCCCTTGTTCATTGACTCTCTGGTGAATGAACCAGGTGATTGCATCTTGCTCAGGGCTCTGTCGAGTTCAAGTGTATCTGAAGAGTAGCCACCTTGCTGATTCAAAACCTTACTTACAGCCTGTGGCTGTGGTTTTACATACCAGGGTTTGTGAAGATTTCTGTGGCTCCAGAGGAACAATTTCCACCAGAGTCTTCTACTCCTAGAGGGTAGAACTTGGCTAGAAGAATGCTTCTTTAACATCACTCTGTCGGCACTGCAATGGCTTATTATAGATGCGGGGCTGCGAGGATCTCTCAATTTCTCAGCCAGTCCCTGCAATTCTTCAGAATACTGAGATGCTAGAGGCAGCTGATTGGCAATTTTTCTTAGGAATTTGCTTGTTTCCAGATTAGAACAGGACCGTTTAAGCTTAGGCGAACCCCAAAACTCAGCCTTCCCAATACCAGGATCACTAACATGTCCACTTTGTATGACATCAAAACCTTTTTCATCAACTTTTTTCTCATCTTTCTTTGCATATCGTTCATTGCCCATTCTATCAAGTGAATCAGAGGAATCCAGCCTTGCACTTACAGGAAAAGACACTTCTTCACCAGAATTGGCCACATGGGATTGGAGATCAAGGTCAGATAAGTCCCTCTTCATTGAAACATCCTCTTCAAGCTCATCTTCTCCTTCATATGCTGCTTCATTCACAACAGGACTCTCATGGCTCATCACCTGGACATTGATTGAGTCCTTCTCAACATCTAAAGGAAATGACACACCAAAAGATGTGCTTTTCAACCCATCGCTTTCAAAAGGTTCCACTGGGTGCTGAAGCCTGATATTCAGGGTTTTAAGCGCAGTGTTGAAGTCAGCTGTTCTTGATGATTGCTTATCAACCTAAAATCGAACAAAAGAAAGTTACAGCAAGCACATCAAAAGCTCCAAAGAAGAGTAAAACAGCAAACTTCACCTAATCCATATTCCAATCAATTCTCACCTTCTCTTTCTTCTTCCTCCCAATCGGACCAGAGAAGCAGTTAAATTTCATCATTTTGGAAGAGAGAGAAAATGGCCAAACTCAAATTTCCTCAAAAGGAGCTCGAATGAGATGTGCACTCCTGATTTATCCTTTTTCTCCTTGTTATTCTATTCTGCCTCTTCTTCTTCTATCATCGAAGTGTAAAAATTTATGTTGTCGATGGTTACATCTCTAAATACTGTAGAGTAGAGTAGACGAGATAGAAGTTGATTGAATGATCAAATGTTAACCGTAATCGACGGGAAGTCGCCAAACCAATGACCGAGCACAGTAGCATAATAATGATGAGGAGAATGGTGTTGGTGTTGGTGTCGGTGCTGGTGCTGGTGCTGGTGCTGGTGCTGGTGCTGGTGCTGGAGGACTGGGAAACAAAGGTTGAATACTCGCTCCGGTTTGAGCAAATATCACTAAAGTGTCGGCCAGAGTTATCTAAGCAGCAGCTTCTCTCCAGAAGCTTCACAGAATCTTTCTTCAAAACTTTCCCTGATATGCGCAATAAATTCAATTAAACGAAACAACAAAAGAGAGAATTTCAGACCCATTCAACAAAACATCTAGATATGTTTAAATAAATTCCAGACCCCCTTAAGTTAAGGAATAATAAGCTCCATTGACGGAGAATTTCTGAAAATCCCATCAATCAATATGGGAAAAAAAAAAAACTTCCTTTCTCCACCCCTCGTTCACCAATTAAAGATGATTTTTCAAACTTGATTCACAAAGCACTCACTCTTCTGCGCAGTTAGAGAGATAATTCTTCAAGATTTAAGGCGGATTCGGGCAATGAAAAAGAGGAAAGAGTAGAAACAATACCTGTTGAAGCTGAAAGGCGCCAGATTTGAACGGCAAAGCACAGGGAGGAATATTACAGTTTCAGTATGGAACCTTGAAAGAATATCTCAAGCTAGTTTCAATAAATTAAATTACAGAGAGCAAAACAAAACCACCACACAAATAAGAGAGAGAGAGAGAGAGAGCGTTGTTGATGTGGTTGTGGTGGTTGGGAGAAACTGGAAGGAAAGAGGGGGAACTGAAATAGACCGTGATAATAATGATGAGGAGCGGAGGAGGAGCAATTGAAGGTTACTTACCTCTTCGGTGGGTGGTGAAGCCGCATTAGACAAGACAAAGCACGCGCATGTTACACGGCTTTTGTGTAAGCTAACCTCTTACTACCATTCGCTTTATAAAAATGAATTGTTGACTTTATACTATTTATAAATTTTGTAATCTCATTAGTCACCAATTATAATCTCAATTCATATTCCATTCCATAATAAACCATAACATACTAAATTATTAGTACATGCTACGCTGGAGATTATATTAAAAAAAATAACATAAAACAAATCTAGGAATTGTTAATATTTAAAAAAAAAAATTAAATCATGTAGGGATTAAATTGATGTGATTCAATCTTCTTAACGGATTCAAAGGCAATCCAGATGACCAATGAAAGATTAATTTGATTCAAAATAAATATTCAAGATGTGATTTTTTGTATAAAAACATTGAGATAATAATATATTGGATCGATTCTGATCAATCTAAGTTAATATATCAATCTACATATCGAGTTATCAGACCATGATAACTCTATAGAAAGTAAATCAAAACAAATTATGAAGTTTAATTTTTAATAAACTCAATGTTGAATAATTAAATTGAAAAAATAATCATTTAAAAAAAGAACCCAAAAAATAACATGAGTTAATTTGGGTTAACTTGTTAAACTCAGGATCCGGGTCATAAGATCATGATAACTTAATAGAAAGAAAATTAAAACAAACTATGAAGCTCAATTCTCAATCAGCCTAGTTTTGAAAGATTAAATTAAAAAAATATGATTAAAAATTATTTTTAAAAATGACATAAAAATGAACTTGAGTCAACTAGGGTTAATCCGTCAAACTCATAACCCAAGTCATGAAATGGGGATAACTCCACAGAAAAAATAAATAAATTATGAAACCTAATTCTCAATCACCTAATATTGAAGAATGAAATTGAAAAAAAAATCAATTAAAAAAAATAGAGTTAACCTATAAAACCTGTGGTCCGGGTCATGAGCCTTAAATAACCTAATTAAAAGTAAATTGAAAAAATTATGAAATCTCAATCTCCAATAAATATAATATTGAATAATAAAATTAAAAAGTAAAAGACAAAACATTATTCTAGTGAATACCATTGTAACAACCCAATTATCAAGACAACACATCATTCATAATATAAGAAAAGATAAAGTAAATCTATTAAAAAGAACTGAATTCATACAAAAGTCCACTGAAATTTTGGTAGAGCTCTCATATACCGGGAAGTCCCAAGTTATCAACAACAACATGTTACACTTCTATTAATCATTATCCAACCACATCCCAATCATCTCGGATCTTAATTCCAACGATCCACATCAACACAATTATAATTTCTCAAACATTAATACAATAGAAATGAAGTATTAAATGACATTAAATAAGTAAACAAACTTACATGTAAAATATAAATACATGAAAATATAATTTAAGTTCATATATTCAATTTAAAAGATATTAATACAATTTAAGATGACAGTTTTCTAAAATACAAAATAAATGAACAATCAATTTAAACTAGATAACAAAATGATAAAAAAGATTTAATATTCACTACTAACGTGAATGTAACGGTCCTGAAACAAATATAACATTAGATAATAAATTTCATGGAAAAACAATATTTACATTGGTAATTAAGTAATTTATTCAATACTAACATACATTCATACATCTTACAATTCCCCACTTGGTCCTTTTAGGATTTTTTTCTCATGAATTCACTAATATTTTTTCATTCCACTCTCAATTTTTTACCAACATCATATATTAATATTGAAGGGCAATTCTTTCAAGAAAGTGTCAATACTAATTTATTGATATCATTAACTATTCTTCATCGGATAGCTAATCAAATCTTTTCTTTTCTAAGAACCTTTGGATAGTAATGTCGAAACTAATGAATCACATTAGTATCATTAATCTTTCATACTGGAACCGATTAATCAAGTTTGTTATGAATGTCGATATCAATATAACCCATTGATACCATTAACTATTTCTAAACTAAAATAGTTAATCACGTTCCAACAATACCTTAAAATATCCTCAGAAATGCCAATGTTAAGGATCATTGACATCATTAGCCTCCATACCAGGAATAACTAATCAAGTTTTCTTGGAAATTTCGATATCAATTTAACTTATTGATATCATTAACTATTCTTAACTCGAATAGTAATCACATTCAATACCATCCATGTTCCATGGTGATTATGTCGATATTAGCAAACTCTATTAACATCATTAGTCTCCTATACCTAAGATTGACTAATCAAATCCAAAGAATGTCAATATTGATGAAACTTTTTGATATCATTAATCATTCCTAACTAGAATTGTAATCAAGTATGTTTCCATTTCTCACCCATTTCATTAAATGTTTCTCCTTTTTGAAAACACACACACACACACACACACACACATATATATATATATACACCTCCTTATTACAATTTTTCCTTTACATTTGTATTTCTCATTATATCCTTTAAGATCATTGTTTTTTTTTTTTTAATCATAACTAATATTATAATTTTTGGTTTCAAACATGACTTATTTGCTTCAAATACTAAGATGCAGCACTACACATCTTCTGAGGGAAAGAAACCCAATTAAGTGAGGTCAATCTTATTGGAAAGCTAACATCCTTGGCTATAACATTTATGAGAAACCTCAACTAAATTTTATCATTTTAAAGGTTGAATCCCTTGTGGAATCTATAAAGATAAATTTATCCAGTTTTCAACAAAAGTTTAAATGAACCTTCAAACATCTTCATTTCCCACACTTCCTCCAAAACAACCATTTCTATATTATATGTAGTAACCTCCCTAAATGTGACCTTCTATAATATATAATCCATCCATTATTAACATATAAAATCTCAAAAACTCCTCCTTTTTTTTAAGCCAAAACTTGGCCTCAGAGAACCAAAGGTTCTCTTCTCCTTATCATGCAATAATTATCTCCCTTAACCATTTTTGACATTATAAATAACACATCACAAGCAATTTATAAGGGAAATCATAAATTATTTTCTTTTGATTTCCCTCCCCCAATGATTGGCCACCAATGATTATTTAACCATTGAATTTTCTTTGATATTTCTACATAATTTCACATTCAAAGCAATCTACAATACTCTAATTAATTTAATTTCATACAATTCTACATTTTCCCTAAATTCTCCTAAAAAACCCTAGCTTAAATTCAAAATCAATACACCAATTCCTAATTGAATTCAAATTGGTTTGCATAATCAAGTTTAGGGCCTCTCACCTGCTGTGAAACTAGACTTTGATCCTTAAACAATTAAAAAAATTATGATTCCTCCCTTTTTGCACACCAGTCAGCCCTCTCTTCTTTTTCCTGCACAATTATTTTCACATGTTTCTTATTAATTTCCTTGCCTAATGATGTTTTCCCTACCAATTGATCTAAATCTTGCATAAACCTAACACGTTTTAGTGTTTCTCTCTCAATTTTTGGTGGAAAAATAAAAAAAATTATTTCCTCCCTCTTGTCTCCACTGCAGTTGACCTTATAATGAAGAAAAATAGGGTTTATAGTCTTATTTTTCTTTAATTACACTTTAGCTCCACTTACTTAAATGTTTTATTTTTGGCCCCATTCCTTTTTCTTTTTACAATTTGAGTTATACCTCCTTTTTACCTATATTATTTTCAGTTTATATACAAGTTTATTCTCGAGGTTTATAAGCATTTTGTGAGGGGTATAGTAACTTCTCCTCTTCTTTTAGTTTTTTTTGTTAATAATTAACTTAAAACACTATACATGCAAATTGTTTACTATTCATCCTTTAACATTTTATTAAGCATAACATTGTTATAAATTTGGTTCATGTTCTTTTAGGATTTTACATTTCAATTTTAAACTTCATTTATTCATGTTTTAGTCCCTGGTTGTTGAGAGCGAGGAGAGTAAGTTGTCAAAAAAAAAAAGAGAAGAGAGAAAAAGGGCCTAGTCAGCCATATCTCGACAACCAAAAAAGCTCTTGGCGTCAACTGGTTCATCTTAAAGAGTGAAATTCAATAGAGGTGGTATTGTCCTTTAAGCATGCTGGAAAAAAAATAGAATGGGGTTCTAGAAGTTATTTTTATTGAGGTGAATTTTTTGGTTTTTAAAGTTATTAAAGGGTGTTTTGAGATTGAAAATGAACTATTTGAAGTTCTTGTGATATTTTTAGAGAGTTTTCAAGGGGGTAGTTAAACATTTAATTTTTAGATATAAAAACTCAAACTCCACTTTGGAGTGTTTTCAAAATGACTAAAACACTCATGAATGCAAGTCAAGAAAATGAAATTTCAAGGGTAGTTAAGTAATTAAATTATTAAAAAAAAGATGAAAAGAATAAAAAACCTTGTCTCTAGTTATTTTTTAAGGATAAATTAATAATTTTACTATGAAACAAAAATATAAAGAGACTGATTTATCTCCTTTTAATCTGATAATGTCAATTTAACCTCATGAAAAGATCATTTTACCCCTTAATTTGCGTTTCATTAGCTTTTAATATTGAAGACATAATAATGTTTACTGTAGCAATCCACATTACAATGAGTCTTGCTCTAATATTTTACTAATATCCCATTGTTTTTATATATATAATATTGGTAAATTCAACTCAATTTTTAGTTTAAGAAATAGAGAAAAATATTAATATAATTTTTAAAAATCGGCTAATCTTACGTTTTTATTGCATGTCTATTTATATATCATATAAAATATTAAAAATATATAATACTTTATTGTGAAAAATAAAACTCTAAAAATGCTTAGAATACGTCAAGAAATCAATAATTAATATCTAAAAAAAAGTAAAGATACATAAAAAATTATCAAATAATTAAACTAGATCCTTGTTTTTAAAAAAATATATGAGATATTTTGTTATTGTTGTGAATCGTTTTCACTGCTTTAAACAAATAGATATATAAAACTTTTGTTATTTCTTTTTACTGTCCCTACTTTTGTTAAAATAAGATTTACTTAAACAAAGTAATTCATACAAATTTTGTCCTTGCTATATTTTTATTTTCTATACACATCACATATAATTAAAAATCTAAAAACAAAAAAAAATACATCAAAATTTAAAAAACTATCAAATTAAATTGAATCTTCTTTGTTATTTTTTGATAGAAGACCCTTGTTTATTATTTTTATATTATATTTTATTCCTTTAGAGAAAAGAATTTATACTTTTTGAAAAATTATATTAATATTATAAAAGACTTTTTAGTCAAAAAACAAAATAAGTTTTTTATTCTTGTCTTTGTCTTTAATATTTATCATACATATATTAACAATAAAGTCTTTAAAATAAAAGATTTGTAAAACCTATAATACTAATGTAATCATATTAAAATTTAGTGAAGCTTTGAATAAATTTCTACACATATATCTACCTTATTAATTTGTGTTATATATAAATAATTTTGTTCATTCTAATTCCTGTGTAGTATTTTATTGATTTATTTCTTTATTTTTGAAGAGTTAATTTTAATATTTTTTTCATATGCCAAAAATACTAGTTCAATAAAACATGAAAGAAATCATCAACATACCATTTACGCAGTCATATAAAACAAAATGTTCTTTCTATACACCTTCTTGTTTCAATTATCGCAAATTTCCAAGATCGTTTTTTGGCGCTTCAAATTGTGTTTTTTTCCTATACAAGAGTGATTATTTGTTAATATTACAATAGAAGAAGAAATGAATCGAATAAACTCAATCTCGAACATTTAATCAAATGTCCTATCCATATTGAATTGTTGATAAATTTACTAGGTTTTTTTTTTTTTTGGGGGGGGGGGGGGGAATTGAATTTACCTATATTATTCTTTGAATATATTCCTTTCACTAGGATTTTATTAAATGTTTTGATAGAAATACTAATAAAAATCTTCCGAAATCCTATCGTTTTCTCTACCAACTTAAGGAAACGTGTAAGCTAGTAGAGAGATAAGAGGAATTCGAAGGATTTTATATGAGCATTCCCATCAATTTCTCAATGAAATACTAAGAAAAAGAAAAAAGAAAAAATTCAAAAAAATAAATATATTGCTTAGGTGGAAAAATCAGAGATTTTTTTAATTTAAGGGGATTTGTTTCTTAGTAAAAATTCTAGGTTTTTTTTTACCTATATGCTATAAAGGCTTTCTATTTTTTAACTTTGATTTTGTTTTCCGCTTTACATTTTTAATTCACAAAGAATCAAAAAATAATTCATTTTTTATTGTTAGAAGTTCGAACAGTTTTCTAAATTACAAATAGTGGAAACCTTGGTTGATAATGATTGTTCTTCAACATATAAAAAGATGTAGAAGAAAAAGTGTTATGAGAAATCAAACTGTTGGCTTTGTTTAACTTAAATAACATATAAGTATTTGTCAAATAATATGTATACTGAACTGTCTCGCATAAAAATTTTATATAAGAGAAATTACTTGTGTTTATAAAAAAATTATTCAAAAACAAGAAAAAAACATTTTAAAATTGATCCAAAAATAAATTTTTAGACCAATTAAAAAAAAACCTTTCTAATTTTAAATTTTTTTTTTCTAGCAACTTTAAAGTTACAAACCACCTCCATGAAACTCCATTATTTATAATAAATACATTGACACCAAGATCAAAAAAAATTTCATTATTGGAATGTGATCTCTCAAATGTTTTCTCCATCCTCTTTCCTTTTCGATGACTTTCTCTCTCATTTCTAGGAAATAAAATGCAAACAAAATGAATTTAAGAATAAACATAAAATCCTGAAACAATAGAGATTGAATATGTAAAAGATTGAACTTAAGGGATCAAACTATAGTTTTTTGTGTCTTTTAAACAATATTTTTCTTAATTCTGGATCTATCTTTTTCCTGAACGATTAAAATTCCATAACACCTCTATGAAACTTCATTGTTTATAACAAGCACATATATTTTTCTTAATTTTGGATTTTTTTCCCCTTCAAGATTAAAGTTTCAAAACACCTCCATGAAATTTCATCGTTTATAATGAACACATTAACACAAAGCTCGAATTTTTTATATTGTTGGAATGTGGTCATTAGGCATTTTCTCCATTCTTTTCCCTTTCCAATGACTTTCTCTCTTATTTTTAGAAAACAAAACACAAACAAAATGAAATTTAGGATCTAAAAATAAAATCATCATACAATAGACCGAGTATGTAAAAATTGAAACTTAAATGATCAAATTATAGTTTTACATGTCTTTTGAACAATATTAATACAAGCTCGAATTTTTTTCATTGTTGGAAAGTGGCCACCAGGTATTTTCTCTATTCTTTTTTTTCAATGACTTTCTCTCTCATTTTTAAGAAACAAAATGAAATTTAGGACCAAAAAATAAAATCATCATACAATATAGACTGAGTAGGTAAAAATTGAAACTTAAAGGATCAAATTGTAGTTTTACATATCTTTTGAACAATATTTTTATTAATTTTTATCCTTGTCCTTTCAAAAAAAATTCCAGCAATAAAATATATTTTGTTTTCATAAAATTAATGTTTAATTCATATAAAAAATACTCTCAACAACCTTGCACATACGATAGAATACAAATAAAAGCCAATTATAACATATAAATTGATTGAAACATCAAGCGTGTTAATGAAATGAAAAAAAAATTGACGACCAAAAAATAAAGCACTATAGAATCAACAGTAGCATACACAATAATGTAATACAGAACTGAGTAAAAGTGAGTTATGTTTCATTATTTTTTATTATTATTCTAGCATCATGAACTCTATGAGCATCTTGAATATGGATATATTACAAACTTAAATTCTATTTTAAAAATGTTTTTAAAAAATTTTAAACTTTTTTTATTTTTTATTAATTTTAAATTAATATATTTTTAGTATTTTTAAATATTTTAATACGCTGATATATTAAAAACTCAAATTCCATTTCAAAAGCGTTTCAAATGGTAAAAATGAAAAGCAAAAAATGGTGAGAGGTAATTTTCTTTGAGGTTTCAATCAAATTAACATCTAAGGATTATTGTACGTATGACATGCAGGGAAGGAAGATATGATAGGATAAGATGGCAGAAGCGTGTCGTACGCACTACCGTACGTGTCAGTGTAACTTCACATCTTTCTCTTTATATCGCTAACCCGCACATCCACGCAGTGACGTGGAGTCACCCTTGGCGTGTTCTATTTTCGAATTATGCGGGCCACAAGAAAGCCACGTTGCCTGCTTAATAAAATCTCTCTACTGAATACATATGTTTTTTTTTAATATATATATATATATATATATATATATATATATATATATATTAAAAGGAGGCTGAGTTTTTTTTTTTAAATAGCATTTACATTAGCTTCATTTGACATAACAAATTTGTTTGGTGTAAATTGGTGTCTTGATATTTTTATTAAACAGTTAAATTATTAATTTATTTTTAAAAAACAAAAAATATAACTAGGGGCAAGGGGTGTTTTTAGTTTTTAACTTTTTTAAAACAATGCAATTATTTAAATATCATTGCAATTTTATTTTTCTTTTACTTGGGTAAAAGGTTGTTTTTGTCATTTCTCTTTGGTTTTTTTTTGTAATTGTCAATTAGAATTAGGGTTGATTAAGTCTTTTGATATATAAAAGATATATTTAAAAAGAAAAAGTTGTTGGCATTTATTTAATCCTAACTCAATAAATGTCGCCTCGAACATGTTGATTTTTTTGCATGATTACCTTGTCCAATGAGTAATTAATAGAGTGTGAATATTATCAAAACATACTAGGAACTCACCTGAATCTAAACCAAAAAATATATTTATATTATACAAATATATTTGTAGAACATTTTGATTTTTTTTATACAGTGTGATATATACACATCTTGATATTCACACACACACACACATTTATATATTATTTTATAGTTTAGTAATTTGACACGTGCACACACACTTCATAATTATTTTTTATTTAATACTAGATAGTTGTTAGATAATAGATATCCATGGTGATAGATAATTTCATCTGTCGATGTAATAGATGATAATTTAATTCAAATTCGATGAATGTTATCCTATACAGGTCAAAATATATATATATATATATATATATATATATATATATATATATATATATATATATATATATATATCTTTTTATGATTGCTTTGCCCAATAAGTAATGAATAAGGTATGAAAATTATTAAAACTGAACTCAAACCATTTCAAACTTAACATGAAATGTATATTTATATCATATAGATATCTTTGTTAAACATTTTTCATTTTTTTATTTAATACATACAAACACACTATGTATATATTATTTATTGAATAATAAATAATAGTCATATGATTGATAATTTATGGATATCTATAATTCTTACTTGGTGGGTAACAAGAAGCGTATAGATATCAAGAATATCCGACACGCAGGTACTCATTGTCATCCATACTTAAAATTTCATTTTGATTTATTTTTTTGTCAACTTTTATTCGCCTTTTGTTTTGTTTTAGTTAATTTTTTATTGTCTTTTTTTCCAAATTTTATCCCTCGGTGTTTTGTAATTGAGAATTTTACTTCGTTAATTTTTTTGGTTCAACTTCAACGAGGTTTCAAATATTAACGTGGATTGACCTTCATCTTTTTTTAGGTTCTTTATTGATTTTTTTTCTAATCTCATCCTTTAATATTTGATTTATTAGGAATTGATCTTCATGTTTTTTTTATTTTCCTTTCTACTAGAGTATCTCAATCCCATGTTCATGGCTATAAGGTCAACAAGTTGACACAGCTTGACTATGATTTGTTTTTTTTTTTAATTTTTGCTTTTCAACACTGGATTGTTTGATAATTGAACTATCAATTTGCTTCTGATGGGGTTATCCTGGTGTCACGGCTAAGTCTCATATTTTGCATGTTAACCTGGGTGAATTCAAGTTTTTTTTTAACTTTTTTTTTCCATTTTCTTCATTGTTTTATTCATAGTGTTATAACCCATTTCTTGGTTATTCCCTAAATTAACATTTTTTTCAAAATCAAAAAATAAAATAAAGGTTGACAACGTGGAGAAAATAGACAAAGGAGGATTTCAAACATATAGGAAAATCAAGCTGCAATTTTAGATGAGTGTTGAGGCCTAATTGTACCATTTTATGCCCACAAATAGAGAAACAATGCAAATTTAAGGTCAAATTAAATAATTATTGGACAAATCTGCATAAAAATTAAGTCCAAGACATAATTAAATTTTTAATAGGTCAATTTGATTTAATCATGGGCCAAATTAAATTTCAATTATGTTTAAAAATTAATTTAGATTCAATTAAAGGATTTAATTAAGTGTAAGGACTAAATTATACTTTAAATGGGTCAAATTAATTTTATTAAGGGCTTAATTGGTAAAAAATTAAGTTTGGGAGCCTAAATTGGGCTTAATTGAGAATATTGAAATTTTAAGAGATCAAATTTAGTTTTTGCCAAGTTAATTGACTGAAATCATGAGTAAAATCACAAGAAAATTAAAGTTTTGAGGTCAATTAGAGGTTAAATTAAAAATTTCCACAGCTAATGATCATTTTACAAAAGACACCAAATTATATGGGTTTAATTGATTGAAACCGGGGTGAAATTGAAGAAATTGAAAGTTTAATGGTCAATTGAGGGTTAAATTGTATAAATCCAAAACCAAGGACCAAAAAGAAAAAGGCGATCAAATATAGGGCTGAAATTGAAGTTTTCTTAGGACGACATTGCATAAAATAAAAAATTTAAAGTCAATCAGGGGTGTAATTAAGACAAATCAGCAATTGAATGATTAAAGTGAACGTTACCAAAATGACGCGGTTTTGGTTACTGTTTATCTTCTTCCTCATTTTTCTCTGAAATGACAGCTCAAGGAGGTTACTTTGCAGGTGTATTTAATGCTTGTAATCTTCACCAAATTTGACAAAACTTACATGCAAATTATCACTTGACATTTCTCTACAACCCCATGTGGTTCGTTTAGTCTGATTAACACCACAGCGGTCGCGATGCCGGCTTAAAGTGGCCAAGTCAGCCAGCCTTGAACTCTTATATTTGACAATTCATGATGTCTACTTTGAACCAACGGTTGAGATTCTTCCCAGCCGAAACAAGGGCCAAGATATGACACCATTAAAGACAAAACTTCCCTCTTCCACCTCCTATAAATAGAGGTGGATTTCATGGCCTGAGCATGAAAAAAATCAGGTTCAAAATAGGCTAAAAACCAGCTTCTTCCCCCATTTTTGCTTCCAGTCAAAGTTCTGCCTCTTCTTTCTCTCTCTCTGCTGCCTTTTTAGCCACTTTAGCCTCAACACCGTCGTGACCAAATACAACATACATCTCCTTAGGAGGCATAATAAACCTCGCCATCGCCCCCGCCATCGTGGCACCCACAACATGTATTATCAAAATTATATGGGCATATTGATTTGGGTCAAGTCAATGACCCAGGTTTCAATTTTTTTTCTTTGAGAAAGCTTTCGTTGTCTGGGCTTTCCTTCTATATAATGGAAAAAAAGTGGGTTTTTTAAATATTTATCTTATTTGATAAGTAATAAAAATATATATTTAAATATTACCAAACTCAATTTAAATTCAAATTCAAATTATATTAAATAATAAATAGCACTAGGTAATGAATACTTGAAATCTAATAAATAAAGTATTAATTATAAGCATTTACAATGCAAAGAGTCTAATGTGACCTCTTTTTCTTTTTCTTCATAAAGAGATGAATAGCCCAATCATTAACTTTCATTTCAAAAACTTCCACTATTTCAAATTCACTCATCATGCCTACCTAAATACTAGAAGATCAAATGATTAAACTATCCTCATCAAATGACCTCATCAAAATGATTACTTAAAAAATTGATTCATTAAATTTAAAAAACTCATCAAAACAAATGAAAATGCTTAAAGTGAAATTGAAGATCTTGCTGAGCAATTTCAATAGGATATTGTCATTATTAAGATTAGAAATCCTAGGTCAAACCAATATAAAAAATACAAAAGCAAACACTACTATAACGAACCAAGACTTCTTAAAATTCAAATAAAAGATTTACCTTATCAAACCCCAGATTATTATTATGATGGTCAAAGTATATATGAATAGAATATAGTCAAATATAGTGAACATAATATTATTAATAAACTTCAAGAGATAACAATGGCAACCATTGCCTATAAATTCAAAAATCAATTTAACAAGAAAATAACTCAAGCTTTAGTCTCTGGTTTTACAGCCCAACTTCAAGGTTGGGGGGATCATTATCTCACTAAAAAGGATAGAGAGCTCGTAATAAATGATGTCAAAATAGAAAATGAAAACATCTCAACCCTAATATTCACCATCACCAAACATTTGATAAGAGACCCATAATAGTTTTAAGGAAAAAATCATCTGAAATACTCTCAAATTTAACATGCCCTAAATTTTAAGATTTTACATGGTGCAAGAATACATTCCTTTCAAAATTCTTTGTTAGAAAAAATATTCCATCACCTTTTTTGAAAAGAAAGATTTCTATCCGAACTTGTAAAACTATTTGCAGAAAAGGTCAAATCAAGAGTAAGGAATTTGCATAACGGATTAATATCTTATGAAATATTGTTATATGGAGACCTTATAACTTACATCAATAATGAAAGATGATCTCTCTATACTAATATCAAGTTTAAGGCAAAAATAAAAAATAAACTTCATGAAAGTAGAAAAGAATTAGGTTCATTATATGCTCAATATAGGTATGAAACCTTAGTTGCACCCTCAAGAAAGCATAAGAAAATTAGGAAGAAAAAATGAAAAGCTAAACATTATATATAAAAAACACCCTTATATAAGTCAAAGTGGTCAAATAAATCATACAAAAGATCAAAAGCCACAACCCCAAAACAATTAACTTGTTATAAATGTGGTCAAGTAGGTCATTATAAAAATCAATGTAAAATGAAAAAACAAATTCAAGAATTAAAGATAGAAGATAAAATAAAAATTCAACTCCTCAACCTTCTCAACTTCGATACTAACATTGTTCAAGATGAATCTAGTGATGAGATATTAATCATTCAAAATAATAAAACCTTAAATGAATCAAATAATGATTAAGAAAATAAAACTATAGTCCAACAGTTTGTACATGTTCATACAAACAAATCAATGTAATAACTCAAGAAATAGATTTTATACTAGATGTCATTTATAAAATTAAAGAATCTGAAATAAAAAAAGTATATCTTTTTAAACTAAAAGATTTAGTTTTAAATAAAAATATATCAAGAGATATAATGCCATATAATCTTCAATACATTCTAAACTGATTTCCTAAACAACAAAACCCAACTACAATTCAAGAATTGCAACAAGAAACTAGAGAAATAAAAGAAGAACTAAGACAACTTCAATGTGATCATATTGAAACTCAACTAAAATTATTATTACTAGAAAACAAGATCATTTTCCTGATAAAAAAGATTTTATAAATCAAGAAGCACTTGCAACATCTCAAGATAATATGTAACTTAAATTCTACATGATGAATTCCTAAACACAATAACAAAAAACATAATTTCAAAAATGGTATCTAGAAGTAACATTGGTAATTAATAATGAGCATCAAATAAAAACCATTGTTCTTGTTGATTTTGGAGCAGATCAAAATTGTATTTAAAAAAGATTAGTTCCAACTAGATATTATGAAAAGACCACAAAAATGGTAAGTGGCACTAATGGCAAAAAAATTCAAATCAATTACAAGTTACAAATGTTCACATATACAATCAAGGAATTTGTTTCAAGAATATTTTTATACTTGTTAAAGATATGACCTAACAAATCATTTTAGAAACTCCTTTTCTAACTCAAATATATTCTTTTAATTAAGCAATCAAGGCATCAAAACAAAAATATTTGATCAAGAAATAGTTTTAGGTTTATATTATCTCCTAGGCCAATAGAAATAAATAATTTTCAAAGCAAGTCAATTTATAAATCAAATTTTGTGATTCAGGAAAAGAAACACCTACACTCATTAATTCAAGAAGTATATTATAAAAAAATTAAGAAGATATTAAACTTCCTCGAAATTAAGAAAAAGTCAAACAATTTCAATAATTATTTGAAAAAGAGATTTGTTCTAATTTACCAAATACCTTTTGGAACAGAAAGCTTCATATGGTCCAGTTACCTTATGAGAAGGAATTTAATGAAAGAAAAATCCCTAAAAAATCCAGACCTATTCAAATGAATCAAGAATTACTCAAATATTGTAAAACAGAAATTAATGAATTACTCAACAAAGGTTTAATTAGGCTAAGAAAGTCTCATTGGTCTTGTGTCGCTTTTATGTTTAAAATTAAGCTAAAATTAAACGTGGAGCTCCAAGGCTTGTCATTAATTATAAACCATTATAAACCACTTAATAAAGTTTTTTAATGGATTAGACATCCTTTTCCAAATAAAAGAGATCTCATTAAAATAATTTATAGTGCTTCAATATTTTTAAAATTTGATTTGAAATTTGGTGTATGGCAAATCCAAATAGATAAAATGGATTGTAAAAAAACAACCTTCACTATCCTGTTTGGACATTACGAATGGATTGTAATACTTTTGGTCTTAAAAATACCCCATCAGAATTTCAAAAGATCTTGAATGATTATTTATAATTCTTATTCAAAATTCTCAAACGTCTACATAGATGATGTCCTAGTATTTTCTAAATCAATCATTGAACATTTTATTTATTTATCAAAAAAGTTAAATATCATAAAAAAGTAAACTAGTTGTCTCAGCTTCAAAAATCAAATTTTGAAGATATAACATTTATCAATGATTAATAACTCTAATAAAAGAAATTGAATTTGCTGATAAATCTTTTAATGCAACCAGGGATAAAACTTAACTTCAAAGGTTTTTTGAATGTGTCAACTATGTTTAAGATTGTTTTCCCAAATCTTAAAACAATATACCAACCTTTTTACAAAAGACTAAAATCATCAAGCCTCTTAAAATTCATGTCAAAAGTCTTCATTATCTAGGAATTTCAAATCTTGAGGCTTTCACTCAACCACAAGTCCTCTTAATTCAACTCGAGTCATGACTCCTTAAATAACACTAACTTTTACCTCAACCAACTAGTTTTCAATCATGTCAAACTCACATAGATGTACTACTTCACCTTCAAACTACACTCAAGCCTTACTGACCATGGTGCAAATACCTATTTCAAACACTTCATCAAAGTCTTCTAAAAAAGCATGTCAAGATCAAGAAATTGTCAGATGTATTTTTGCCCAATTGAAAAAGAGTTTTATAATAAAGATCAAGATCATCCCTTATATTTTCCCCCTCAATTCCAATTTTTCCTAGAAAGTTTGCAATAAACCATACAATTTTATGAATTTATCTTGATTGATACTAACTCAGTCGAGATTATTTATAATAAAAATACGGACAATCCTTCTAGAATTGCATATTTAAAAATAAAGATTTTGAAGGTTTTAACCTATCAATACTAGAATCAAAGTCTTTAGACTAAAATTTTCTTTTCATCGAAACTTTCAACTTCTTGCATTCAATTATGTCAACAATCATGATTCATTACCATTTACTTAAAGAACTGTGATTATTCGGAGTTCATTTATTTTGATAACAATTGTCCAAAGAATTTTCTAGCATGGTTTTCAAACAAATGATAGCAATACTTCTCTCCTAAAATTGTAATTCTTTCTCAGAAAGTTTTAAAAGCTTTAAAACTATTTACATAAAAAGAAACTTTTAAAATATACCCTTGCCTCCTTACTCTTCATCTCTACCTTTGGGTTCTCTTGGATTTGATGTTGGGACTTCATGATAATGCATGGTGTAAATGAAGAAGTTAGTTATTGCCCAGGTCTCATGAGAGATCTTAGGGTAAAATGGTGGCCTTAATTTAATAAAAGCTTTTAATTAAGACCAAGTTTGCTTTTAAGTTGTTCAATCCTAGCTATAATCTTCTCAATCTCAACCAAAACAACCAACATCATCATCATCAGGTCAATATAACTTTTTAACCTTCAAAAGTAAATTTCATGCATATCTTGCTTCATACAGCTCAAAATCAGAATACAAGAAGAAGCTTCAAGAAGCTCTTTTTTAAATTTGAAGTTGAGATGAAGAAGGTGATTATTCTTGTAATGCTTTCAATCATCCTGTAATATATTTCTCTTTTTTACGTAAACATATTTATGTTTCTAAACATTATAAAAAAAATTACATCAATTCTAATAATATTCATCTTATCTGATAAGTGTTAAAGGATGTATAAATATTTATTTTCTTAATTACTTATCAAATAAGATAAATACTATTAGAACTAAAGTAATTTTTTTTATAATGTTTATATATATATATATTTGTTTTATATTAAATAATAAATAGTTAAAATTTAATAAATAAAATATGAATATTTAAATTTATTACTCGTAAAATATCTATTATTTTTCTTATAGTGTATGCATATAGTAGTGATATGAAAATTACTTAATTTTGCTTTTTGTTAGAATTACGATAATTCATGTGCCATTTCACATGGGTACAACTTTTATTTGAAATTTTAATTCGAGAGCATACGGTGTATGAGCATCTCGCTTTCTGTTGAAACTACAAGATCCTTCTATGAGCGCTGAGTTTTCACGACCAGGAGAGGCTACTACTTTTTATATTAACTAAAACTACTGCTCCTCGGCTCCACCTTAACATGGCTGTGAACTAGTTATGATCGCCACATACCAATTAAAAAAAAAAAACTAGAAGGCCTTGAAGAATCATTGTGGACCTAGAGAAAAAGTCCTAGTCACCACAACAGTGCTTCCTAAACAACTCTCTTCAAGCCTTTTATTTTTCTTCGGTTGGGTTGTGGGCTCAAGCTTGCTGTTTTTGAGGGGTTAGATGCTGATCTAGATGATTTCTAAAAGCCTGATTTCCTCGCCTGATTGGTGTGCTAGAATGGCTGCCCATGAAAGACGCTCCCAACTTGGCAAGTTGTCCGAGATTTTTGCAGGATGTCCGGGGTATTTTTTGTTGGGATAGGTGCTGGACGAACATCTTCTTTGATTAAAGAGAGTTTAGGTATGAATTTTCAGCTTGATTTGATTTCAAGTTGTTGTGCAGTACAGCCTTGCCATCCTTTGTTCATGCTCTGTCAATTTAATTTTAGGTGACTTGCCACGTTAGCTGTAACAATGATGCCTACTGCCCTTGATATCCTCTTTCCCATCATGGACAGTTAGGATTTTTTTCCCCCTTGGGTTGTGCCTGTTTGGGTCTGATTTAGAGACCTTTAAAGGAGTCCCTAAGCGAATCTATCTCTTTTCTTTACGTTGTTTTGCGTTCCTGCTTTCTCTCTTCTACTCCTGTGGTGTAGCTTGGCTGGGATTCCTATGCCTATTGCTAACGTGGTTGCAGGTGAAAGTTCACTCGCAATCACATTAATAAATGTTTGGTAATTAAAATAAAAGCATTTTTAGTGGGTAAGACCCACATGGCACCGCATGTTTAAGGAGAAGCTGCATTCATCTGGGAAAAACAGCAACAATGGAGCATGAACAGTGGTACCATGTTCCACTGTAACTGTTCACTAAAATGAACAGGTTTTTTATTTTACTTTTGAAAAACTAGTAAAAGTGAATTAATTCACTCACACTGTTTATATGAAAAGTTTCACTGTTTTTTAATAAAAAATCAGTGCAGTTAAGTTAAGTGATTTCACTTACACTATTCACGCGAACGTGAACAATATTTTTGAATTTTTTTAAAAAAAATTAGTTTAAGGTGAATTAAATTTACTCGTACTGTAATCTTAATTTTTATAAATGATAATATTTTACCTAATTTTATTGCACACTCAAAATTTTTTAGAAAATTGTAGTTCTTGTCGAATGAATTTTGTACGTAATGAAATTGTAATTTTTTTAAAAAATTGAGTTTTACTCGGAAAACTAGTATTTAATATTATTTAATAACACTACATAAATTAGAAGGATATCGCATGATGACGTAATATTTGTGGAATTTGATCGCAATTCCAATTATGTTCTTGTCGGGTCCGACCCAGTTAAAAAAAATCAGTTTTTATTTTTATTTTAATTGTGTTTTATTCAAAAAATTAGAAGGAGATCGCTTGATGACGTAACAAAAACTTTAGTTTTTGTTGTTGCGCGCTTAAGAAACGATGGAAAATATAGTCTTTATTTGATAGATTTATTTCGTATGTGATGACATTGCACATAGTTTAATGAAATAATAAAAAATATTTGATATCAATATTATTTATTTCATGATGTAATAACAGTAGTTAAATCTACAATATTTAAATTAAAAATCATATATATATATATATATATATAAAATAACCTTAATTTGAAAAGTATTTTTTTAATCAAACAAATTAAATTATTTTTTATTCAATCTCAATTTCAACCACAGTTTTAACCAAACATATATTTTTTCAAACTAGCCTCAACTAAAAATAATTTTTATAAAATAATATTTTTGAAAACCACAGCCACAACCAAAACCACAATACCAAACACACTATAAGTTTTCTCTCTTCTACTCCAGTGGTGTAGCTCGGCTGGGATTCCATTGCTTTTTCTCACCACATTGTCGTTTGACGGTTGTTTTGTTCCTTTTTCATGCCATGTGCTGTCCCTGGATTTTTTTTTTTCTTTTTTTTTTTTCAAAGTTGAATTTAGCTCAGGTGTTTTTTTCCTAATTCCTTTCTCAGGTTTTCGACTCTTTTGATGACCTTTCGCTGCCGCAACCATCTTATGTTCCATGGCTTAGGTCGCTTGCTGTTGTGTCGTTCTTCAATGTTTACTGCGTTTTTCAGCCATATTCATTTGGATTTTTATTTTTTTTTGCCTTCTGCTATTCTGTTCCTTTGGAATCTATTTCTACATATTACTTTCTTCACTCTTTTGAAAGGATTTTGCTGCTCTTTATTTGGCAGCTTGGAGAGAAAGAGTGTATTGACACCCTTTCATCTACAGCTAGATAGCTTCAGCGCTGTGGTTAAGTCTGCTGAAAAAGAGTAAACTGTCACCTACGATACTTTTTCTTCCAGGTCTGTGTCTATCCTTTATTTTTGTTCCTTTCGATTTGGTTCTAATATTTCAGTTTGCGGCAAGAAAGCTTGCTAACAAGTGGCCGTATGTTTTGTTTTTAAATATGTAGCTCTTCACCTATTATCCCATGAAAACAAACTTTATTCTGATCACTGAAATTAATTTTCATTCGTGAAGGATATTCCCAAAGAAAACATTTCTTAGAGAGATTCTTAAGGAAGAACTTAATTACAACTCCGAACAGCCTAATAAGTTCAGTGTAATGTTAATTTTGATAGCTGGGGTAACCTCTCAGAAAAATATGTTCTTCAATTGAGTTCCCATGTGCCCTTACATTCGTGATACCAGTTCCAAGCAACAAATGAGTGTTCTGAACATCCTGCTTTTGTGAGAAATAATGGCGAAGGCTCAGAAGTTGCTGAAAATGGAGTGTTGAAGTCAGCTGCTGGAACTGACAACGTATGCAGTGGAGCAACTGGTTAGTATTCGCTAACATGGTTGGTTGTACTTAACATTGATGTGAGATCTACGTACATAATCTGGTTTGCAGAGATAAAAGTTTTTTGTCGACTTGAATTTGCTGCAGGTTGTGACTGATTGATATTTCTGATGCTCAGCTTTTTGCTTGGAGGGAGGAGGGTGTCATTTGATTTTTGTTAAAATTAGTTCAAGAACCCCAGAGTAATTGAGGGAAGTAGAGGAATAGGATGAATAAACAATAACCAAACACACAAGATAAGACAGGATGAGATTAACAGTCATGTTACTAGAAAAGAGTATCATGCAGAAGAAATCTTATTGGATGAGAAGTCAAGAAATAAATAAAAAAACGTTGTATCACATGTCAGACTCCATTTCATCATAATAAAATTAAAAAATAATATAATTTCATAAATTATCTCAGATAAAATAAATAATAATTAAAATAATAAAGATCAAATAAAAAATAAAAAACAATAAAAGATGAAGAAATTAAAATAATAATGATTAACATTTCATAAATTATTTCAAATAAAATAAGTAACAATCAAAAGAATGAGGACCAAATTTGATAAATAAAAAATTTCAATAAAAAAATGATAAGGAAAAAGCAAATAGCAATTATAAAAATAAAAACCAAAGTTAATATAAAAATTAAATTTTAAGAGATGAAATTAAAAAATAAATATTCAAAACAAAATATATATAGCAATCAAAAGTTTGGGCAGCAAATTTGATATAATCAGTAAATAATGACTTTTCTAAATTTTTCACAACTTCCGGAAAGTGTTTTCCGCTCAAATTTTCCAAGAAAACACTTTTTTAAAAACCAAGCCAAATTTTTCTTTGACTGGAAAGTGTTTTCCGTTGACCAACTTTTCTAATGACAAACAAACATATGAAAGTTTGGAAAGTGGTTTCCCGTAAACTATTTTCCAGAAAACAAACACAGTCAAAAGGAAAAACACTTTTCTAGAAACCAAGTCAAATTTTCTTTTGACCGAAAAGTGTTTTCCTTTAACTGAAAAGTGTTTTTTATTAACTATCTTTTTTCTAATAGCAAACAAACACAGAAAAGTTTATTTAAATGCTTTCCAAAGTATTAACATTACAGTTAATTGCTCTAATTCCGTTGCACATGATCACCTTGCTTTCCCTAAGCGTTGTCTTGGCAGCAATACCTATCATCTTTTAGATGAAAGCTAACACTTCTTTCCTTGCAACAGGAGACCTGGGCATCAGACCGTGCATCCACACTTTTGAGTGGCACCGTCAAAATCCTATGTTTTTTTTTTGTTGTTCTTCATGGAGTCTCTTGTCGGTCTTGTTTTTCATTTATCGTTAACACACACACACACACATTTGGTTGTCTTTTGTGTGTGTGAGAGAGAGAGATTTAAATAAAATCAGCTTATTTTGTTAGTTTGAATTATTGGATTTATTTATTAAAAAAAAAGCTCTTGTTATATCTAAATATTTTACTTGAAAAATAATAAAGATTTATAATGTATCATGACTGTTAGTCTAGTGCTTACTAATCACCATATGACTTCCATAAAGAACATAAATGGAACTAGAATTAAAGAATTGGGAGAGTTGATATGAAAAACTAAAATTGAATTTGAAAATAAAATAATAAAGGAAAATAATGGTGTAATCATAATTCATATGGCTTCCATGGAGAACATAAATGGAACTAGAATTACATAAATGGGGGAGTTGATGTGAAAAACTACAAATGAATTTGAAAATAAAATAATAAAGGGAAATAATGGTTTAATCATAGTTGTTAGATTTAGGATAAGGAACTAAAAAAAATGTATATGCGCCCCAACTAAAAAATTATTTATATTTTATTCAAATTTCTTATAACATATCAATATAAGATATAAGAAATCACAAAGACCATATATTAACATATATCACCCCTTTTTATCATCAATCTGGCCTCTTAGCTAATTTATGCCCTAACAAAATGGGTTGCATTGCATCCAACTGTGTGAAATTCCTACGCATGTTTTTATTTATTCATTTTCTCTTCATGGTGAATAATATTTTTCAAACAAGTTTACATATTAATTGAAATTAAAACTAGAGATTTTAAGAGCAAATTCTTTTACATATTAGTCGAATGCATTCAAGGTAATAAATCTTTTTATATCTGATTTTCAGAGCCTATCTTTCTAAAATATCATTGTACCTTTTCTCTCTACAAAGTTATTGATTTTACTATTGGAGAGTCCTCATGTCCATAAAAAAAGACATTTTGTAGGTACCAACTACCAACCATCTGACTTACCAGACACCACCTACTACTACCTAGCTACCAGTCATCTAACTTATCAAACATCGCCTGCTACTACCATAGCTATTTGTCACCTGACTTACCGGGCACCACTTATTACTACCACAATTACCAATCACTTGCCCTACCAGGCATCACCTGCTACTACCATAGTTACCGATTACTTGGCTTACCAGGCATCACTTACTGTCAGTTACCAACCCTCTAGGCTTTCCATATAAAGTCATAAAATACCTTGACTATGAAGAATGAATGAAATTGCTTAAACTAAAAGATTAATCAATTATCCAACACGTCAGCCTTATTCTTAAACATCTTAGATTTTAGGACTCATCAATTGGCGCCATTTATGGGAAACTAACAAAAAAAAATTCATCAATTGCTAAAACCTGTTTATGGAATTTCCAAGTCATTCTATGGCACACAACCAAGACACACCTAGGTCAGGACATAAAAAAAATCTACTCGTTACCATGAACACTCTTACTCAACCAGACTTTCAACAACTCACTAGTCATGTGTAAACTTAGACTTTATTGACAATCCAAGGTCAAAATTAGATCTTGTCACCCCCAACAAGTCTTGGCAATTGTGGTAACACACTTGACCCCATCACCATCATCATTGGCCACTCCCAGCGCTTGTAGCCCGTTGCACTACCCATAAGAGCTTGGGCAGAATGACCTCTAGGTGAGTATTTTGCCTTCATACTCGTCAAGTCCCTCTAAGAGTCATTTGTGCCATTGCGATGCCCATACACATAGTCGGAACTACATACACACTCCCCTCAGCTACAATGAGATGGACCCCAATTACCAATCATGTTATTTCATTCCAAACTCTCCAAGCTCCCTGAAGCCTAACAAATCACCTTATTATGCATAATATTTAATGGAAATATAAGTTTATTTTTGAAATAATAATAATGTATCTTTGACATACATTATCTAATTACAGATCTACAGTAGAGGGCTTCCAGCCACTCTCCTAGAAGGGAACTGAATTGGTCTGGCTAGAGCAATATCCCCACAATCACTAGGTGTTGATCTTGGATCCTCCACTTTCCAGTGCAGTCTTAAATTGACACCTTCTCTAGATGATGCCAAACGGTTTTTCACCAGTTTGCCAGGGTTGATCTTAGATCCCCTACTCTATAATGTAGTCTTGGATTGACACATTCTCTAAGTGATGCCTTAGGGCCTCTCACCGATTCGTCAAGGGTTGATATGAGATTCTTTATTCTCTAAGTGATGTCTAAGGGTCTCTCACCAATTCATCAAGGGTTGATATGAGATTCCTCATTCTCTATGTGATGTGTAAGAGCCTCTCACCAATTCATCAGGGATTGATCTGAGATCTCTTATTCTCTAAGTGATACCTAAAAGCCTCTCACTAATTTCCTAAGGGTTAATCTTGAATCTCCCGCCTTTCCAATACAGTCTTGGACTAACACCACTCTTTAGTGGGGGGCTCCCAAGTCCTCATGCCATCATCAAGAGGCTATAAACCTCATAGAGACTCCTAATCCCCCATATCATCATCGAGAAAGCTATCGACTTCACAGGGGCTCCTGCGCCCATGTCACCTGTTGCACTTGTGCAGCATTATGGGGATCGTCCTCCCAGAATGGGATTATCAGGAATGATATGGGTGGAAAGAACTTGAAATTCTTGTCCTTTATCTATAAAACAAAGGAAAAATGAGTTGCCACCTAATATTATGGTCACTAAGAAACCTAATGGTCTACAAGAGTCTGGTTAAGGAGATTGGTTGTGCAAGGAAAAGACGTATCATCTCCAGTGCACCATACCTATAGTATGTTGTTTTGTTGTTTTTTGTAAGTCGTGTTTCTATTTGTTAGTTTGTATAAGATTTAATAAAATTTCTTCTCACTAAGGAGATCCTTATTTCATCAGGTTAAAACATAGTCATTCTAAAAAGCCTAGAAAAGTATATCTAAAGTTTAAGAAAAGTTTTTCTTAATAAAGAAATTATTATCTTATCAAGTTAAAAACTAATAACCATTCTAAAATGCAAGAAAAAAAAGGTTTTTTATTTGAAATTTTGGCCAAATCCTAATGAATAATTGCAAACTTGTTGTGATACGCATTAATATTTTTTTAAGTTTTCAAACTATGATGAAAATTCAATTTTTATTTTTTTGTATAAAATTTGTATGAAAATTTTAGAGTTTGGTCGTATACACACAAAATAAAATATATATATTTTATTTTAAAAATGAGAAAATGTTTTAGAATTTTTTGAAATTTCAGTGAAAAACGGGTGTTTTTAATTCTGGGTCAGTATCTTATAGTATAAGTCTACAACCCTGATATTAAGTGAAATGATTGGGAAAATGTATGAGTGGCCCATAAATAATCTTAAAATGGCCCTTGAAATTTTTTATAATTTTTGGAAATTTATTTGGGTCCTAATTGGCAAAAAAAACCATTTTTTCTTAAATAAAACTGCCAAAATAGGTCTAAGGGTCTGTTTGTCAAACACACCCTTAAGCAAAAAAAAATGGAACACACACAAAATGAAGAACACGATAAATGTTCTTCGTGAACCCAGAAAAAATAACTCTTATCATCAATTAGATATAACAAAACTAGGGGCATAAAGAGATTATAAATCATGCAAAGATCAATAATCTAGCACTTATTCACTTCGATTATCACTAAATCATCATGATTTAGTTAGGGACGGTTTCGGTTTGAAACCGAAACCCTAAGACTAAAATCAATAAATACATGTTATTGAGGTAAAAGAAATCTAGATTACTAGCAAAAGGTATCATACGTAGTGGTAAGAAATACACCAAAACTAGTCCAAATCATATAGCCAAGGCAATGAGTTTTCCAAAAACATTGCCTGGTAAATGTAGAATATGATTAGAAGACTCAAAATGGCAAATATGCAACCAAACCCAAAAACAATGAAAAAAACATACTAAACTTAGCAACTAAAACTTAAATATGCTCAAAACAACTTATTTTAACTATTAAAACAACAAGAAATAAGGAATCAAAAGCAAAATAAGGAATCAAAAGCAAAATAATATATGTCCTATAGCAAACCTAAAACACATTCCAACATTGTTTCAAAGATTTTTGTTTCATATTATTAACCATAAACAATATGCATTTAGCTTAAGCAAACCCAGCTAACCACTAACAATGGTTTAAGAACATCAAAAACAGACAACAACCAAACGTTCAACATATACTACCATAAAGACTTCATTGACTATCTTGAACATCAAAATATGCTAAGAATGTATCTCAACCTAACATTTATCACCTTAAAAGCAATCATAAGCATTAAACAAAACCTTAGACAACATTTAAACACATATACATACTAAAACATGACATGGTTAAACAAAACAAAAGGCATCTATTGCATTTTAACTAGTAAATAGCTTTAAGAGAAGGCATAATGAACACCCAATATAAAAGATAATAATAATAATAGAATGGAAGGGGAGGGGAGGGGTGTGCTCATTGAGCTGCACCCCATCATCAAAGTTGAATGCTTACCTTATCTAATGATGTTGTCTTCTAAGTATCCTTCTTTAAGTCTGAATGATGAATGACAGTGTAGGTGTGTGTTTGAGAGTACGTAGAGAGCTAGTAACTATGGTAAGGGACAATATCAATGTTATATTTATATTGCTTGATGAAAGCTTTCACCAGATTTTTCCATCTTTAGATTCATGTTATCTAGTCTTATATATCAGCTCAACATTGTCATACTTAAACTATCTTGAAAGAAGTGTATTAACAGTTTTTCATCATGCATTACTTCTTTTATTTTGTTGCAATAAGTTTTGAGGTGGGTGATAGGACACTGGGTTCTGATGCATTTGATGAACTTGGGAACACAAAATATTTTTGATACAACCATGTTCAAGACTAGACATATTTCCATGGCTTGCACAAGATCATACAAATCCAACCTTTCAATAATCCTTATTCTAGCTTCCAACATTATCATCTTATCATAATCAATGTCATCAGAAATTTTTTAAAAAAAGATTTATTAGCAAATACATTTATAGCTGCAGGGATTGGTGCCAGTATTATTGACTGTATAAATGTTGCATTATATTGGGGTTCTTGAATTTGTTCACCCATCATTTCCTCGAGCTGAACTATTGCTTGAGTCTGAGCAAAAGTGACGGCCTGATTAGATAGGCCTTCACCAAAGGTATTTCTGAGCGTTTGCTCGAGTAACTAGCGATGTGAGTCATGCTAACTTTCAGGTAATCCAACTCATCTTAGAAGTGGGCATCATGGTGAACACATTCTTTATCTTTTATATTTCTCAGTTGGAGTCAGGTGTTATAAACTTTGTGAATTTGAGCTTTTTGGGGACCTATATTTCAACTTGTGTATATGATGATTTATTAACAAATGCATGATTATGATGCATATGCCAATGTATATTGGACATTGATTAGCTTTTCTAAATTGATTCGTGACTCTTATAGCTCATTAGACAGGATTTATGAGTCCAACTAGTTGGTGTAAAGTAGCATTTGCCAAGTTCTTATCATGGTTGAATACCAAAACTCATTAGAAATAAAGGTGGGTTATGACCATCTCATAAGTAATAAAAGAGTTCATATATTGTTTGAAAATTTCAAAATTCAAAAGCCCTATACATCACTACTCATAAAAAGCATCTCCTTTATTAGTTATGTTTCTAATAAAAGAAGTGATGACACTCATGTGTTCTCAGTATTTCACGATATCATTTTTAATTTGTGTGGCTTATTGTTGCAACCTTTTAACATGATAGGCTACTTTCTTAATTTTCTTTATTAAAGCCTTATTACTGGTTGTTAAAGCCTCATTACTTCTCTCCAGCACTTGTACCATAGTCTCCAACTGTGCTACCTTAGTCATTGCCCTTTGCAGCTCCTTTATCTCAATGTCAAGCTCTACTATTTTGGAGTTAATTTGAGCTTTAAAACTATCAATATAGTCTTGACATCCTTGGCGCTCTTGTTTAGTCCTAATTAACTTTTTCTCCATCGCAAAGTAATGACTTCTTAACTCTTTAATCTTCTTCTCTTAGATTTCTAGCTTAAATTATAATATCATGATCTATCCCTTTGAAGACTCGGTTCTCTTCTGATAGTCTCTCATGTCAAACTCAGCAGCTTTTCTAACACTCATCTCTTCCTCATATTGTGTTGCGTACTGGGATTGGATTCTTCTTTTCTCTTCCATGTCAATCCCGGCTGACTGATTTTTCTCTTTTTCAACATAAAACTTCTTTCTAAGGCCCCGTTTGTTTGCAGAAAAGTAGTTTGTTTTTGAAAAGTGGTTTCCTTAGAAAGTGAATTCCGAAAAAGTAAATTATTTTTCGTTGTTTGGTAGTGTCATGGAAAATAAATTGAAAAATATTTTTCAGTATTCGGTTATGTTATGAAAATAAGTTGGAAAATAGCTTATTAATGTTCTTTTTTTCAAGTTTATTAAAATAATAAGGAACAAATCTTACAAATTAAAAAGTTGAATGAGAATGGAATTGAAAAAAATATAATTTCATAAATTATCTTAAATAAAATAAATAATAATCAAAATAATATAGATCAAATCTAACAGATAAAAAAATTAAAAAATGATGAAATTAAAATAATAATAATTACAATTTCATAAATTATTTTAAATAAAATAAGTAACAATCAAAAGAATGAGGACCAAATTTGATAGATAAAAAATTTCAATTAAAAAATTGATAAGATAAAAGTAAATAATAATCATAAAAATAAGGACTAAAGTTAATATAAAAATTAAATCAAATCAAATTTTAAGGGATGGAATTGGAAAAAAAAGATTCTAACAAAATATATAGCAATCAAAAGTTTGAGGACCAAATTTGAAATAATTAGCAAATAATATGATAGTTATAAATTTTTCATAACTTCTGGAAAGTGTTTTCCATCCAAAATAAAAGGAAAATATTTTCGTGAAAATCACTAAATTTTTCTTTGAGATGAAACTGTTTTTTGCTGACCGGAAAGTGTTTTCCATTGACCAACTTTTCTAATAGTACACAAACACAGGAAAGTTTGGAAAGTGGTTTCCCAAAAACCACTTTCCGGAAAACAAACGCACTATAAGTCTATCTTTTTTTTCCAAGAAATCTATTATTCCCTTATCGGTATTTATCCTGCCTTTGATTGGCATTTTGACTTTGAGTAACTCTTTTTTTGTTATCACATGTTTGCTAAACAACTCTTCATACTTGGCTATTTGGGTTCTCAACTCATCTTGGATGCCCTTGGCTATTTTTCGGCTACCATGACCTTTTTTTCCATTATTTTACTATCTCATGATCATTTGTCAAAGTTGTTAGTTATTTATCCTTCTCTTTTTATACGACTAATGATTTATATATGCAACATTGGGATGGAATATCTCATGACTCATTTCTCATGCATCCTACAATGGTTGAATGATAGTATGGTTTTGGCTAAAATTGCAACTGAAAGGTTGATTCGATCATGTTCATTCTTAATGAAGGCATTCGCAGCTTCTAAACTGATAACTCCAATTCCAAATGGGAACGTAACTAACCCAAATATAGCAAAGGCCACTAGCTTGTACCATTCATCTCCCAACTTTCCTTCCTTAACATTCTTCTTCATTCAGCTTTGATAATTTTCCACTTGAATCCTTCATCAACTACCTTACACTGGCTGATTTTTCCCAAGTATAATAACTTGACTACCTCTGAAGTAGTGTCTTCAAATTTCCATCTAAGGTAGATCTTATAGTTATTATTTGAAAAATCCAGGATCCTTTCATACTCCTTTAAGATAGGTGTCATATTGACGTTCCCAAAAGTAAAACACCTATAATTAGGATCCTAAAAATTCATTATGCTTTTACAACTGCTGCTTATAATGAAAGACTCATTAGTTATGCAATCCTCTAATATCGCCTCTCAAAAGAGGATCTAATCGACGTACCCTATAATAGGTAGCAATTTCCCTAGGTCATTTACCACATAATTTATTTTAGTAATACATGGCAATCCACTATCATCAATTATTAGATAGTTTCCTTCAATTACTTATGTTAGCTCAGATTCTTGCCTAAATTATTGAAAAGATGGATACTTATGGAAGTCATGATTTTGGTTCAGAATCCTGCAATACAGGATAAGCATGGTTAAGCTTGCCTTAATACAAATTACAGGTAACACATATAGCCTAAGGATAAGTTTTATTCATTAAGTGAGCATGAGTAGGTTTTCTACCTGGTCTCAAAAGAATCTCAGATCTGCCCAATGACAGTCTTCGTAAAGACATTATAAAAGCATTATAAGGAATGATTAAATCACGTATGTCCACCATTACCAAGCAGTAACTTATATATGAGTTGGGTGTTTCACATATTTGAACCCTGACTAATAGTCATAGGGCAGATCATTAATCTCCTACCTAACCTAGAAGTTTATGTATGCTTTCAAAAATTAAAGCAAGCGATGCATGAGGCATTAGTTTATATCCAATATACAAATACATGTGCCACATGTACAAAAGAATGCATGTTGATAATAAAAATGATGGACAAAAAGCAATACAATTTAAAGTATAATAAGAATAAAAATGTACACACTAACCAAAAAAAAACACAACAATCATATAAACAAACAAAGCTTAGTCCATGATAGTTCCCAGTGGAATCACTATTTTGTCCAGGCGATCATCATCTCAAAGCAAGCATATTGGGAATGATATAGGTAGAAAGGACAACAAATTATTTTCCTTTATTAGTAAAACAAAAGGAAAGAGAGTCTCCACCTAGTATTATGATTATTAGAAAACCTAATGGTCTGCAAAAGTCTGGGTAAGGGGACTGATTGTGTTAGGGAAAGATGTATCACCCTTGGTGCACCGTACCTATAATAATTTTCTTTGTTGATTGTTTTAAGTCATGTTTCTATTTGTTAATCTATCTAAGGTTCGAGAAAAGTGTTTCTCTCAATAAGAAGATCTTTATTTCATCAAATTAAAACCTAACTATTCTAAAAAAACCCAAAAACGTTTGTCTAAAAGTCTTCTTTAGTAAGAAGATTCTTATCTTACCATATTAAAAATTAACAATTCTAAAACCCAAGAAAATAGGTTTTTTTGTTTTAGATTTTGGTCAAATCATATTGGATAATCGCAAACTTGTTGTGATACCCGTTATCTGATTTTTTTATTTTTCAAAGTATGATAAAGATTCAATTTTTATTTTTTTGTATAAAATATGCATGAAAATTTTAGAATTTGATTGTATGCATATAAAATAAAACATATCTTTTTTATTTTTAAAATGAGGAAATGATTTAGAATTTTTTGGAATTTTGATGAAAAACTGGTGTTTTTAATACTGTGTCAATATCTTACAGTATAATTCTACAATCATGATATTAAGTGAAATAATTGGGAAAATATGCGAGGGACCCATAGATAATTTTAAAATATTTTTTCAAAATTTTTATAATTTTTTGGAAATTTATTTGGGGTTTGTTTGGCAAAAAAAAAATTCTTTAAATAAAACTGTCAAAATAGACCTAAAAGCGTGCTTGTCAAACATGTCCTTAAGCTAAAAAATCCTTTATCAAAACACTTGACAATTGACCATTTAACTTTCAATTTAGCCATTGATTTCATCAATTTCAATCCTTATAGTCTCGTGTGTTTTACAAGTTGGTCATTGATTCTAAATCTTTTTAATTTGGCCCTTAATGAACCCTTAAATTTTTATTTTTTTGTAATTTTATCCCTGATTCCACCCAATTGAGTTTGGAAAAATAAAATATGGTCTTTTAAAATTCTAATCTTCTCAATTAAGCCTAAATTAAGCTTTCAAACTTAGTTTTTCACCAATCAAGTCCCTTATAAAATTAATTTAACTCATTAAAAATCTAATTAAGTCATTACACTTAATTAAATCTTTTAATTTGACCTAAATTATCTTAAACTTAATCAAAATCATTAATTAGGCTCATGATTAAATCAAATTAACCTATTAAAAGTCTAATTAAGACCTCATACTTAATATTTTATAGATTCGTCTAATAATCATTTAATTTGAGCTTAAATTTGTATTCTCCTTTAGTCTTAGGTATAATGAGGTATAATTGGGCTTTTAATTGTGTCCAAAATTCTAGCTTGGTTCCTCCATGCATTTGAAACCCTTCTCAGTCTGTTCTTACCAAGTTGCTAATCTTTTTTTTTTTTCATTTTCAATAAAAAAATTTATTGTTTTTCATTTCAAAAGAAAATGGTAATTTTAGGGTAAACTCAAAATTGAGTTATGACATCATCCTATGGAGGTCACATACCTCCCGTACTCTAATGCGACCACTCTCTAAATGATGGACTTAGTTTCCCTGGTGTAATAGAACCACCCTCCATGGATTTGTCCCCACTACACTTTAGAAATTTTTCTAAGTATGGGTGTCGCCATTAATCGCCCTCATTAGGTTCCCCTTAGTCTTTTATAATATTTTTTAAGTATAGGCTCACTCTCTATGAGTTTTTACTAGCAATTAAATTTTTTTTTCTAAGTAGTAACTTTTTCTCCATAAGTTTCCCCTAGCCTTTTAGAGAAATTTTCTAAATATAGAGTTTTTTATATCTCACCTCATCCTCTTAAGAATTTTTCTAAGTATGGGTTCCTCCATAGTTTCCTTTAACATACTTAATTTTTTTTTTCAAACTGGTGCACACCTCTACACACAGGCTCTTACCCAGGATTTCAACCCTTCTTCATATATGAAAAAAAATTAACGAACTCATCATGGTAACCATGCATTTTTATATGTCTTTGCTGATTAAAACCACAAAAACTTGAGGGACTACTGATGGATCCAAATAAAATTGACCAAAAAAACCCAAACGAGCCCCATAGGCTCAGGTACATATTTTATGTGAATTCAATTTGTATTATTTTGAGTAGAATACAACTCAAAATATCACAAAGGTTAAAATACACTTCAGCCCCTTCTCTCCATAAAAGGACAAGATTCATGGGTTATAAATACATCATGAATCCTTCAAGCCAAAAGTTCACAATCTTTTCATTCTTAATATTTTTAGCATATGTATTTTCAGAGTCTATCTCTCTAAAATATCATTACACTTTCTCTCTCTTTAAAGTTATTGACTTTACCATCAGAGAGTCCCCACGACCTTTGCAAATACCAACTACTAACCACCTAGCTTCACAAGCACTACCTGTTACTATCTAACTACTGGTCATCTAACATACCACGCATCACTTGTTACTACCACAACTATCAGTCACCTAGTTTATCAGGCATTACCTGCTACTACCACAACTACCGATCATCATGACTTACCAAGCACCACCTACTACTACCATAGCTACTTGTTATCATGGCTTACTAGACATCATCTGTTACTACCATTGTTATTAATCACCTGACTCACCAGGCATAATCTGCTACCAGTTACCAACCCTTTGGGCTTTCCATATCAAATCACCAGATACTTTGACTATGGAGAATGAATCAGATTGTTTGAACTAAGAGATCAGCTAATTATCCAACACATCAACCTTATTCCTAATCATCTTGTATTTTAAGAATCATCATCATCATCTTATCATCATCATCATCATCATATATGAGAGTAGAGAATGAGTTCCCTTGTCAAAATTTACCGTGTGATAAATTGTTAAGTATTTTCAATATATTATTCCTTTACAAACATATTAGTAGATGTGGTGATAAATTAGATTGCTGGTTCACTTTATGTCATGGATTGGATAAAAAATATTAAAAATAAAAATAAATATCCAAGCATTGCTAATTTTTTTAGTAGAAAAAAATTTTAAATTGTGTAAGGGTTAAGCCGATATGACTTAGTTGACTTGACAAGTCTATAAGAAGCTCGGACGATTGGTAAAAACTATTTTTGACTTAAAAAAGCAAAATTCAAGACAACATCATTTTTTAATAAAAATATTGAGATATCAACATATTGGATCAACCCGGGTTAACCTGCTTATTTTGTGATCTTGGTCATGAGACCATGATAATCTCATATAAAGTAAATTGAGACAAATTATGAAACACAATTCTCAGTCAACCCAATGGTGAAGGATAAAATTTAAAAAACTCAATTGAAATAAGAAGGATGAAAAAAAAGTATCTGAATAAACCCGAGTTAACTTGCCAAACTCATAACCTGAGTCATGAGATCAAGATAATCTCTAAGAAAGTAAATCGAAACAAATTATGAAACTCAATTCTCAATCAACCAAATATTCAAAGATGACATTAAAAAAATTAAATAAAAAACATAAAAAATGACCTGAATTAACACGAGTTAACCTATCAAACCTATGACCTAGTCATAAGACCAGGATAAACCTCATATAAAATAAACCAAAAAAATAACTTGAGTCAACCTGCCGAACTCGTGACCCGGGTTAACCCACAAAACTTGTGATCATGTCATGAGAATGAGATAACCTCATAGAAATCAAACCAAAATAAATCATGAAGTTTAATTTATAATCAATCCAACGTCGAGGATAAATTTGAAAAAAAAAAAAGAAAACAAAAAACCTCAGTTAACCATGTTAACCCGCCATACCCGTAACACGGGTTATTATATTGGGATAACCATATAGAAAGAAAACCACAACAAATAACAAAGCTCAATCTCCAATAAAACAAATGTTGAAAGGTAAAAAAAAAAACATAGATTTGAAAAAAAAAAACATTATTGCAATGAATAGTATTTTGCAAAGTGATACACAGTAAAAACACAAGCTCTTTTAGTTTTTATTAACTAGACCACTTGCCTGCATTATGTCGTGGGTCGAATAAAAAAACTTTTTGAACTCTAAAAAAAAGTCTAAGCATTGCTAATGTTTTTTTTAAAAGAGATTTTAATCATAAATTCAAAATTATTTTTTTCTAATATCAAGACGGTGACATACTAACCACTTTTTTATTTAATATTAAACATATTGGATTCATCTAAGTCAATCCAGGTTGAACTCCAAAACCTGTTGGGATAACCTAACAATAAAAAAAAGAAAGCTCAATCCTTGATTAACTCAATGTTGAAGGATGAAACTGATAAAAAATAGCACTCAATTAAAAAAAAACCTAGTGAACTCAAGTCAACTATCTAAACTCACGACCTTAGTCATGCACATTGCCATTTTTAATTAAAAACTTTTAGCACTAAGATTATTTTTCTTTTAATTATACGATAATCAAGTGCGTGATAATTTTTTTGTATGGAATATTTTTTAAAAGAAAAAAATAACTACGACAGGCGCATGGTACTTAAGTAGCAAAGTATGCCTAATTGTTTTAAGCTAAATAAAAAAGTTAAATAAAAAGGCTGAAGGATACAATATTTTGGGGGGGGAGAACAAAAGAAAAAAAGCCCCTGGTTAATAAATAGGAATCAATTTCCCTTTAATTTTGCAATTCAAGGGCTCAATCGAGGAGAAAAAAACTTTAAGGATTAAAAAAAACACTTCTCCAGTCTATAGTGAAATGTGAGAGGGAGTGTAATGCACTTGGGTACAATGTTTTTGTCTCACCTCTTAGTTTCTTTACTATTGTTGACTCATGTTATACTATGAGGTTTTTTTTACATAAAAGGAAACATCCAAGTGTTATGAATATTTTTCTAGCGAAGAAAAAAATTAAACCATGTAAGAATTGATTTTATATGACCTGGTCAACTTTGCAAATTCAAAAGGAACTTGGATGATAATTAAAAATATAGTTTAAGTAAAAGAATTCAAGATGACATCTTTTTCTTAATACATAGATGATAACAAATTGGATAAAACTGGGTTAACACGGATTAACTTGTCAAATTCATTACTAGAGTCATGATACCATGATAACTCTATATAAAGAAAATCAAAATAAATTATAAATTTTAATTCCTAATATATCTAATCTTGAAGAATGTAATTGAAGAAAAATATCAATTATAAAGAAAAAAAATGACTCGAGTCAACCCAAGTTAACCTGCCAAACCCAAGACCCAGGTAATAAGATTGAAATAACCCTATATAAAGCAAATCAAAACAAGTTATGAAGCCTAATTACCAATAAATTCATTATTAAATGATGAAATTAAAAAAAAAACACAATAACATGACTCGAGCATACCCGGGTTAACCTATAAAACCCATGATCTGAGTCATAAGACCGAAATAACCTTATAGAAAGCAAGCCATAATAAATCATAAACCCTAATTCTTAATCAACCTAATATTGAATGATAAAATTAAAAAAAAATATACCAATTAAAACAGAGAAAAAAAACCTTGAACCAACTAGGTTAACTCGCTAAACTCGTGAAACGAGTCATGAAATTGAGATAACCATATAGAAAGAAAACCATAATAAATTATGAGGCCCAATCTCTAATATATCAAATATTAAAGGATAAAAATAGAAGAAAAAAACATAGATTTTAAAAAAAATAAAGGAAAAAAAAACATTGTTTCACAATGAATTGTGTTTTGTGAGGTAGTTCATACTAAAAGCACCATTCCTTTTAATTTTTGATAACTAGATCATTAGTCAGCACTACGCTGTGGGTTGAAATAATTTTTTTAACATAAAATAAATCCAAATGTTGCTAGTATATTTTCTAATAAATATTTTTTTAATCATAAACTTAAAATATGATGCATATTGGATATCTTTTTAAAATATTGATACAATAATATACTGAGAGTCATTGTTTTTCAAATATTGAGATTGTCACATATTGGATCGACCTAGGTTAACTTGTCAAATCTACAACCTGGATCAAGAGATCGTGAAAACCTCATAGAAAACAAATTAGAATAAATTATAAATATCAATTTATAATCAACCAAATATTGAAAGATAAAATTAAAAAAATATTAAATTAGAAAAGGATAAAAAAACTACCCGAGTCAACTCGGGTTAACATGTCAAACCCATAACTCGGGTCATGAGATCAAGATAACCAATAAAAAACAAATAAAAAAATTACGAAACTCAATTTCCAACCAACTTAGTATTGAAGGATAAGATAAAAAAGTCAATTAAAAAAATAAAAAAATAACTCAAGTCAACTCAGGTTAACCTTTTAAACTCGCGACTTGGGTCATTAGATCTAGATAATTTTATAAAAAATAAAAAAAATCATAAAGTTTAATTTCCAATAAATCCAATGTTCAAGGTTGAAATCAAGAAAAAAAATTCATGAAATTGAGATAACTCCATATAAAACAAATTAAAAAAATTATGAAGCTCAATTCCCAAACAACTTAATATTGAAAAATAAAATTAAAATAAATAAATAAATAAAAAGATTAAGTTGTTGGAGGGTGAAATTGAAAAAAATATTAAATTAAAAAAGAAAAACAAATTGGGTCAACCTGTCAAACTTGTGACTCATGTCATGAGATCAGATGATAATTCCATGAAAAACAAATAAAAAAAAGTTATAAAACCCAATTAAAAAAATTCAATTACCTCCAAATATGCGACCTGAGTCATGAGATCGAAATATTTTCATAGAAAGAAAATAAAAAAAATTATGAATCTCAATTTCCAACTAACTTAATGTTGAATGATGAAATATAAAATATATTTCAGAAAAAACGGTAAAAAAATAACTAGAATCAACTCGTGTTAACTTATTAAACTCACGATCTAAGTCATCAGATCGATATAAATTTAAAGGAAGCAAAAATAAAATGAAATGAAGCCCCGCTTTTAAGAGATAACATTGAAGATTAAGATTGAAAAGAAAAAAAGTTAAATATATGAGACTATTATATGACCTAACATCGAGAAAATTAAAAAAAAAATTAAAGTATAAATTTTAAAACAATTTAATATTAAAAAAACTAAATAAAAAATTAAATTGTTAAAGAATTAAATTAAAATAAACACAAAATACTATTTTAATAAATAATATTTTATAGACGTGGCTACACTGACTTACTCATATCACTTAGTATTTTGTAAAAATTTAAATAAAATGTTAATAATAATAATAATTTTATTTTCTTCGACGATCGAGGAAGCAAGCAGATGACATCTAATAATTTCTTCTTGTCCTATGGCTATTCCTATAAATCTACTTTTGAACGAAGGTGGCACACACAATCACATATTCCCACTGTTGCTTTAACTTTTTGTGCGTATTGTTCAAATACAATTGGGCCAAATGATAATTATCGTTAAGTGAGATTGGCTTCTCTCCGAATCATGGACGGTCACACAGAAGGTAGCTGGTACAGACCCGAAGTAGCCAGTGCCCCGTCGCCAGTCCACAGCTCATTCTCAACTTACAACTCTTTTGTTAAAAATATTCTTTTAAAATTTATTTATTTATTTTAAATTAATTTTTTAATATATTTAGATTGTTTGTATGTGGGGTTAAAAATTAAAAAAATTATTATTTTAATTTATTTTTAAATAAAAAATAATTTAAAATATAAAAACTACTAAAATACATATAGCTTTAAACACAACACCCAAACTACTTGTTTGGAAATATGGATCAACCCATATTTTTAAAAAATTTAATTTTTTTATTAAAAATTAAAATTTTTTTATATATTTTAAATTGTATTGATATATTAATTTTAAAAATAATTTTTAAAAATAAAAATATATTATTTTAATATAAAATATATTTTAAAAAATAATCATAGACACACTCATATCTTATTTTGCCAACAAACACCCAACCAACCCCTAAGTTTGCTGTACTAACCAAAATGTAAATGTACTCGTCACAGACCCACTTGAACATCGTGTAAATGTCAATTTAGTAATATTTTTTAAAAATATTTTTTTATATTAAAAATATGTTTTAATATCAATATATAAAAGTTATTAAAAAATATATTTCTAAAACTCACCTTACAAATACAATGAAAAACAGCCTCCACAATCATACTCCGACCAGGTCACGCAAACAAAAACTCCTTTCCACTCCTCCATTTAACCTTTTCAGTTTCTCTCTCCTCCTCATCAACGGTTTCTGAGTTACATAATCTCCTCTCTATCTTTCTCAAATAGATGTCATGGCCACAGCCACCGTGGACTCCTCCGTTTGCAACTACCAGAATAAAGTCCACACCGAATCTCTCCTTCTAATCGACCTACGCCATCTTTCCCAACCCGAACTCCTCTCCCTCTCCTTCTGTTCCTCCTCCTCCTCCCTCCACCGTCTCCAAACGGACACCGCCGACGTCTCCACTCCTAAAATCGACCGTTCAGTCTTCAACGAGTCTGCTGGAAGCCGCAAACAAACTTTCTCACGCCTCCGCCTCGCCCCTCGCAACAATAACGCTTCCTCTTCTTCGAATTCAACTCCTGTTGTTCCCTTTCAAATTACCGAACGACATCCTCTCGATGAAGAGAATTCACAGATAATTTATCTTCTCAAGTCGCTGTTTGGTTCTGATTCTCACTTTATTGAAAATAACAACGAGAATAATCATAACCTAGTCTCCGTTCCTGTCATCTATAATGAATATATGCGTTTGCCTTGTACAAATAAAGCGGAATTGCAAAATGTTGGCTTTAGTCAAGGAGGAGTAAAAAGCTTAGAGGTAAATCACTTGATTTCGACTCGAATTGCTGAATCTAGTTCAAAGAAAAGGAAACGAGGCAGGCCACGGAAGAATGAGAATGTCGATTTCGGTTATAACGAGTTAGAAGAGAGGAAAAAAATCGAGAATAAAACGATTGCTGTTGTATGTGACGATGTGGAAGTGCAGAATAAGAAGAAAGAGGAGATGGAGATGGTGGGCAAGAATGGAGTGGCAGTGGACTTTGTGGCGTTGGGGAATATGGAGGATCCGTATGGGGAGGAGCTGCGGAGGAGGACGGAGGGAATGCTTGGCTTTAGTCAAGGAGGAGTAAAAAGCTTAGAGGTAAATCACTTGATTTCGACTCGAATTGCTGAATCTAGTTCAAAGAAAAGGAAACGAGGCAGGCCACGGAAGAATGAGAATGTCAATTTCGGTTGTAACGAGTTAGAAGAGAGGAAAAAAATTGAGAATAAAACGATTGCTGTTGTATGTGACGATGTGGAAGTGCAGAATAAGAAGAAAGAGGAGATGGAGATGGTGGGCAAGAATGGAGTGGTAGTGGACTTTGTGGCGTTGGGGAATATGGAGGATCCGTATGGGGAGGAGTTGCGGAGGAGGACGGAGGGAATGCTTGGCTTTAGTCAAGGAGGAGTAAAAAGCTTAGAGGTAAATCACTTGATTTCGACTCGAATTGCTGAATCTAGTTCAAAGAAAAGGAAGCGAGGCAGGCCACGGAAGAATGAGAATGTCGATTTCTGTAATAACGAGTTAGTAGAGAGGAAAAAAATTGAGAATAAAACGATTGCTGTTGTGTGTGACGATGTGGAAGTGCAGAATAAGAAGAAAGAGGAGATGGAGATGGTGGGCAAGAATGGAGTGGTAGTGGACTTTGTGGCGTTGGGGAATATGGAGGATCCGTATGGGGAGGAGTTGCGGAGGAGGACGGAGGGAATGCTTGGCTTTATTCAAGGAGGAGTAAAAAGCTTAGAGGTAAATCACTTGATTTCGACTCGAATTGCTGAATCTAGTTCAAAGAAAAGGAAACGAGGCAGGCCACGGAAGAATGAGAATGTCGATTTCGGTTATAACGAGTTAGAAGAGAGGAAAAAAATTGAGAATAAAACGATTGCTGTTGTATGTGACGATGTGGAAGTGCAGAATAAGAAGAAAGAGGAGATGGAGATGGTGGGCAAGAATGGAGTGGCAGTGGACTTTGTGGCATTGGGGAATATGGAGGATCCGTATGAGGAGGAGTTGCGGAGGAGGGCGGAGGGAATGCTTGGCTTTAGTCAAGGAGGAGTAAAAAGCTTAGAGGTAAATCACTTGATTTCGACTCGAATTGCTGAATCTAGTTCAAAGAAAAGGAAGCGAGGCAGGCCACGGAAGAATGAGAATGTCGATTTCGGTTATAACGAGTTAGTAGAGAGGAAAAAAATTGAGAATAAAACGATTGCTGTTGTATGTGACGATGTGGAAGTGCAGAATAAGAAGAAAGAGGAGATGGAGATGGTGGGCAAGAATGGAGTGGTAGTGGACCTTGTGGCATTGGGGAATATGGAAGATCCGTATGGGGAGGAGTTGCGGAGGAGGACGGAGGGAATGCAGTTGAAGGCAGAATTTTTAGGGTTTTTGGAAGGGTTCGAGGGTGAATGGGGGAGTACGAGAAAGAAGAGGAGGATTGTGGATGCTAGCTTGTTTGGGGATGCCCTGCCGATTGGGTGGAAGCTCTCTATCTGCGTCAAGAAGCAAGCCGGTCGTGTTTGGTTGGCTTGTACAAGATACATAAGGTTTCTTACTCTCTCTCTCTCTCTCTTTAAATAGTAGTTTTTGCTGATTGTATTGAGTAAATATGTAGGGTAATTGATTTGTGTTTTTCGTTGTTCTGCTATTGTATGAGCAAGTAAAGTTGAGTGACACTTAAAATATGCATAGCAACATGGAAGAAAATTCACATGAAAGAGAACAAATTTTGCGATAAAGAGATTTAAATAGAGTTATGCTTTGCTTATGGAAGTTCTGCATGTAACTGTTTTGTTTTAATTTTAATGAGGATGGCTTGTTAATTCTGAATTTTAATTTCCCTGGATATCTTTCACTCGTAGTTCTCATCATCCATCTAAGCTGCCATTGCCATCTTGGTTACTCTCAAATCTCAATACATGTAGGTTGCTTGATGTTTCTCCATTTCACACAATAAGCTATATATTGTCTGTATATGATGCTCTTGAATTTTATTTTTTTTCAACTTCACTTGACATTCTCACTCCATTTGTTCCATTGGCAACGCCTTTTTCAGTCATCTTCTTATTGTAGAGGATGTGTATTTTGACTGTATTCTCGATAGGTCAGTCAGACAACTGTTATCCTGTCACTATTCATGATAACAATGAAGTCCTAAATTGCTACCTGGATTTCTAGCTATTGATTGACCTTACACATTGTGGTTCATAGGATATTATTAAATGATAAATGCTATACCAGTACCCCTATTAGGGCTTGATTGTTCTCTGCTACAGTTATTTTTGCAGTTTCTAAGTGGAACAGAATACAAATATAACCCTAGGAAGTTTATGCTTCATAATTAATTTTGCATATTTTGTAGCTTGTGTAATTCTTACCTACATTTCCTAATTCAATACCATCCAGCCCTAATGGGCTGCAGTTTGTGTCCTGCAAGGAAGTTTCATCGTATTTGCTTTCCTTTTCTGGACTTCATGATGTAAGACGGTCGAATTTTGATCACATGGATGGCAGGATTAAGTTGACCGACAAAATAGCTACATCCATTGTAAGTTGATACTTATAGTTTTTGTTTGAGCAATTCAACTTTCCCTGTAGTTTTTACTTACCCATGTGCTGCAGTCTGCAGATCAAACATGTAAAGATGGCAAGAATGAGAATGATTTGATTAGTTATAAGGCATTGCCTGTCACCTCTACATCTACTGAGACAGGGGGGTGTCCGAGGGAGGTTCAAACAGGGATGAATTATGAATGCCACAAGTGCACCTTGACTTTTGATGGGCAGGATGACTTGCTACAGCACTTGCTATCATCTCATCAGCGGTCTCCAAAACAGCTTAAATGTGGGACATCAACAAATGAAGAGGTGATAATAAAAAATGGAAAGTATGAATGTCAGTTTTGTCTTAAACTTTTTGAAGAAAGGCATCACTTCAATGGCCACCTTGGGAACCACATAAAAGATTATCTCAAGAAACTTGATGCTTCCAGCGACGTAACCACTCAAAAGAATGATGAACCTGCATCTGTTGAAATTCCTTTTGGATCTGTAAAGATCCAAACATCGATTGACATTGACAGGGATTCTGATCAAATAACTTCTAACACTAAAACCAATGGTGAAATAAATTCCATCATTCCATGTTGTGAAATGAAGGCAAATACTTCTGTAGAAGCCTATTGTGGTAAGCAGGATAGAGCATCTAATATTAGCAATGATGAAGTGGGGGAGATGAATGAAGTTACTGACATTGTTGCTGCTGAAATTAGTGTTTGTTCAGAACCAGCCTTGTTGAGTAATGAGAATAATGCAATTCATAGATCTTCTGATGAAACAAATGTTCCCAAGTACTGCACCAACATTATCGATGATCTTGACTGTTCAGTTGCTGGTGATGTAAGGAACCTGGCCTGTATAAATTTGAATCAGGTTCCCCCTAGGCTAATTGAGGAACTCAATCAGGAGAGAGGTTCTGATAGTGGTTTACTTGCTCCAAATGCCAAGGAGAACATGTTTAATGATGACATTATTGAGGATAGGAATTGCTCTAGCACAATTGATAACATGGTAATTGATGATTGGGATGCAGATGGAAAAGGTGAGCCTATTACTGGTTCTTGTGCTGCAATAGCAGAGAATGTTGCTGCTAATTTGAAGGAGCAAAGAAGTTCTGAAGGCTGTTCTGTCGGGCTTTTAAATTCCACTGCGGTGGAAACCATGCAGGAAAAAAGTTCTAAAGGGGATTTAATGGGTATTGAGAACAACATGAACAGTGTTTGTACTGGCATGTTAAATGAGAGCAAATTTGATGATGTTGGTAAACCTGGGGCGAATGAGTTAACAAGTGTTTGTCGTGACAATAACACTGCACTGGTTGATGATAATGTGGCGATTAATGAACAAGGGAAAAATCATGGGGGCTGCCCAGTTATTCCATTTTTGAACGAGCAGATGCATCTTGTTGAAAATAATATCACTGGGACTCCTAAATGCACAATAAGAGAACCCTGTCAAGAAGAGGAATCTGAAGGTGGCCTGCTTACTATATCTGGTAATGAGCAATCATTTGACTTAAAAGGTAATGTAATTAAGGTTTCCAAGGGCACAATAAATGTGGTGAATCACAATGAAGTTCTATGCCTTAAGAACAATGAGTTTGGCAGTGAGATTGATCAATCTGTGCAGACCGTAACTAATATTAAGCAGGAAAGAAGTTCAAACATTTTTTCATTTTTTCCATCTACAAATGGACTAACATTTGCTTCAAAAGATGAGCAATCCCATGATGATGAGAATAGTGTGAATCAGTTATCATGCACCACATCAGCGGAAGACAAACTACAGGAAGCTAAAACCTCCTGCAATGGAGAGTTATGTATTGCTTTCGGTGACAATTGCACTGAACAGGATGCAGATATTGTGACAGGCACTGTGCAGGAAATTTGTTTTCTTTTTGCTGGGAATCAACATACGTTGACTGCTAAAGATAACGCAACTGGTCCCTTCAATGGCACCATGGATGAGCTGAAGCAGAAAATGGATTCCGTAGAGAGTGTACTTTGTCTATCTGGTGATGCGCCGATGCGGAGTGTTGAAAAGAATTTGCTCACAGCATTTACAGGGTCAATTCAGGAGGAGCCGAGGGTAAAGAACACAGAAAAATCCAAGAAAGATGATTTGGGTCATGATTTTAGTGGCCACCCTGGACCAAATGAGAGTGTCGAATCTGAGTTTTTGTGGAGAAATGAAGAAAATGGTGGCCTGCGATGTGATTTTGCTGATACTTGTCAACCAGTGCAAGCATCAGGTTTTTTCCCTCTGTATGATGCGGTTTCAGATAAGGTATGGCATGGGCAATTTCTTTATGTTGATACTTTTAGCCTGTTATGCTAATGGATTAGATGGTAGTTCCATTTTTTTCTTCAGAAATTTATATAGTGCATTTTTTTTTTCTGAGATCACTGGGTGGAAAGTATTTTTTTGGTAGTGGGAACCAGTGATCTGATTTATCCTTTTCCCTTACATTTGTGTTTATTTTGTCTTTAGTGCTTTCCTTGTCAATACAAGGGTTCTCTTGTATGTGTTTGTGGCATGCATTTCTTTCAAGTTCTTCTATGTTATATTTTAGAGAAATGGGACTTTTTACTTGGAAATAAATTATTTTCCAGTGAGGAGTTGATGAGTGATGACCATTATCTTTAGCTTTAAAACTTGCTTGTTATATAGTCGATGGACTTCTTGATGTATCATTTTTTTGTTAATGAACAGGGTGAAAGTGAACTCTTTGGGGAGGCATATGGTGTTATATCAGGTTTTGAAGGGTTGAAATCGGGTGGCATGGAAAATATGGAATATAATCTTCTGACTTCTCAAGTGAGCTCTCATTCAGATGAATCCAAGGTTGTTTCATGTGATGCAGTTATACCTCAAGGGTTTGATTCTTCTGTTTGTCTTGAGAAGGGAGATTTGCCTTTTTTGCCAAAGAATGCAAGCAGGCACCACGTACCTGCTGTGTGTGTCTGGTGTGGAAGGGAGATTTGCCAGGAGGCATTTGAATCTGAAGCACAAACAAGCACGATGGGTTTCATGTGTGCAGAGTGCACTGCCAGGTTTTCAGGGCAATAATGTACAGTAAAATGGGTTGCTAATTAACAATTCCAGGCTCCCATGAGAAAAAGAGCTCAGGTAGTTTCTACTTTCTACATTCAGAAATTGTTTCTTTTGGCTAGAAATGATTCCATGTTTTACAGAAATTCAAAAACCCATTTGGTTGTTACCCTGTTGTCTTCTAAAAGTCGAGCTTGGTGTCAAATTAACAATTGTTTTTGTCAGGTTCAAGTTCTTGAACCATGGATACTTTTTTCAGCATGTGAATTATTATGAAGTGACAATGTTTTCATTCGCACAGGCTGTGGAAAAATTCAACTGGTCAATTTACACACTCAAATTGTTCTTTATCATGCAGCAAAAGCTGTTTGCATTAGCTATTTTAGTACTCTTTTTACTTTGAATTTCTAGGTAGTGCTTCTTTACACAATCTTTGACCATCATGCAACAACTATACCCAGTCTTTATTTCCTTCTCAATCTCAAAAGGGATAGAGATTGATGAGACCTGGGGATAGCAAAATACACTTCTTTTTTCCTCTCCTTTTACGTAGAGAACATGATGAGATGTCCCAGCAAGGAAATAGGAGAACGTATTCCTCTCTAGGCTTAGGTCTGTTTTGTTCTAAAAACTCGTATCGGTTCCCAGGAGGAGCAGGGATGTGAAACTCTGAAGATCATCATTGAATGAAACTGGTTTCGTTTCATAATACTGTAACATTTTTTTCGCTTGCGCTTATATAGGGTCGTAGCGTTTCCAAAATTATCAAAAAAAGAAGTGTTTTTGGGTCACAAACAGACTAGTCAGAACACCATATGGACATGCAATTTTGAGGCCGTGCCAAAGAAAAAATAGAAAATAAACTGAAATTGATCGTGATCAAGATTATATAAATTACATGATGAAAGACCGAACTGAAAAGGATGTTAAGATTTGGAAGAGAAAAATTGAAGTTTTGGGCAAAATTCAACAAATTGAAAAGCCAAGGGCCTAGATGAAGGTGGAAGAAATTTGGAAGGTCCTAGTTAGAATGGGTAGTGTACAATCCTTTTAAAAAAGCAAACCACATCTCATAGAAGCAAAAAATATCTGTTTTTTGCACTTGAGGGCCTAGCTGCTGTGGTCAACCGTGTGACTTGTTCCGTTCCCGTCCCGGGTTCGACCCTCTATGTGCACGCCTGTCACCCCCGCGGTGCCTAACCTGTCCCTGGGCTTGCAGGATGTCCAGTGGGCCGTGGGGAATAGTCATGGTACGCGCAAGCTGGCCTGGACACCCCACGTAAATCAATATATATATATATATATATATATGTTTTTTATGTGAGTCTCACAAAAAAAAAATCACTAGAACTCACAAAAGTAAAAAAATGCATATATTAACCATCTAGGTGATGGCCAGTGATAAGAGCTTGGTACTAAGAGGTTTGCTTCCTCTGTAGTTTTAGGTTTGAGCCCTGTGATTGCTTATATGATGGCCACTGGAAGCTTACATGGTTGTTAACTTCAGGGCTTGTGAGATTAGTTGAGGTGCGCGAAAGCTGACCCGGACACTCACGTTAAACTAAAAAAAAATACATATATTTTATGTGAGTTCTATAAAAAAAAAAACCACCACATCTCTAAACCAAACATCCCTATAAAAAGTGAAATGAAAAACAATTGAAAACTTCAAAATCAAAGGTCTAAAATTAAAAAAAAAAGGACTGAATTTATAAGCAATTAAAGTTATAATAAAAGATTCAAATAAGTATAAAAAAAGCATATTTTTATTCAAAAATCTTTTTCCCTTATTAATATTGTTTTTACATTTTCATTTATTAGAAGTCTACTTATAATAATCTTAAAAAAAGTTTTAATAAAAATTAATAAAATAATAAATAGATAATTTTGACTCAAAAGCATTTAAAATATAACATTAAAAAAATTATAAAAATAGATATTTCATCTGCATTTAAAAAAATTATAGATGTTAGGGTCTTATATAATTATTAAAAAAGCTATTTTTAGCATTACTATTAAAGACATTGATATGATTTGAAAATAATAGTATAGTTGGATAATTATTTAAATATGATTTAAAGAATTTATTTTAAAAATATTTTTAGTAACGATAAAAAACAGAAATGTTTTTAGGCCCCGTTTGTTTGCTGGAAAGTAGTTTTCTTTTGGAAAGTGAATTCCAGAAAAGTGAATTCCGGAAAAGTATTTTTCGATGTTTGGTAGTGTAATGAAAAATAAGTTGGAAAACATTTTCCAGTGTTTGATTATGTTATGGAAAATGAGCTGAAAAATAACTTATTAATGTTTTATTTTTTTCAAGTTTATTAAAATAATGAGGAACAAATCTTACAAATTAAAAAGTTGAATGGAAATGAAATTAAAAAAAATATATAATTTCATAAATTATCTCAGATAAAATAAATAATAATCAAAATAATAGAGATCAAATAAAAAATAAAAAAATTGAAAGATGAAGAAATTAAAATAATAATAATTAACATCTCATAAATTATTTCAAATAAAATAAGTAACAATCAAAAGAATAAGGACCAAATTTGATAGATAAAAAATTTCAATAAAAAAATGATAAGGAAAAAGAAAATAGCAATTATAAAAATAAGAACCAGAGTTAATATAAAAATTAAATTTTAAGAGATGAAATTAAAAAATAAATATTCAAAACAAAATATATATATAACAATCAAAAGTTTAAAGATCAAATTTGATATAATCAGCAAATAGTGATATTTTTAAATTTTTCACAACTTTCAGAAAGTGTTTTCCGCCCAAATTTTTCAGGTAAACACTTTCCTGAAAACAGAGACAAATTTTTCTTTGACTAGAAAGTATTTTCCGTTGACCAACTTTTCTAATGGCAAACAAACACATGAAAGTTTGGAAAGTGATTTCCTGAAAACCATTTTCCGAAAAACAAACACAGCCAAAAGGAAAAACACTTTCCTGAAAACCAAGTCAAATTTTTCATTGACCGGAAAAAATTTTCCATTGACCGGAAAGTGTTTTCCGTTACCACTTTTTCTAATAGCAAATAAACACATGAAAGTTTGAAAAGTGATTTTTCATAAACTACTTTTAAGAAAACAAACATGACCCTAGATTAAAAGGATTTTATTTTCTGTATTTTTAAAAATTTTAATATGTTAATATAAAAATTAATTAAAAAAAATTTGTTCAGTATATTTTTAAATAAAAAATATTTTAAAAATAATATTTCTAACCGTTGAGGAAAGCAAACCCTCACCCAAACCCACTGGCCTGGCCCCTCCCCAACTAAAATGCGCTTATCAATTGAAATTTGAAACCTAATCCCTCTCTTCCATTAAATTTCCCATTCTCTTAAGGAAACCCATCTCCAGATTATTTTTTTCTACTCACACTTGGATTACTCACCACCCTTTTTTCTATCGACCCACCCTCCAACGCTAACATGTCCCATTTTCTCCTTCCCTTATTTTCTCTGTTATCTCACGCCCCTCATTGCTAGGGGTTTTATATTTTTTCTTTTCCTCTTTTGCGGTTTTCGATGATGCAGACTAGGGTTTGGCAGACGCGGATCTTGGTGTCGTTGATGATCTACGGGAGTCTAATCTTAATGTGCGCCTCCTCCAATACGGTTTCGATTTGTCCAATCGAGTCCGTCACAGATTCGATCTTTGGGTTTCGAGATCGAAACTGCGTCGTTTCTGGTGTTGATGAATCCCCCTTTTTCCCTGGTTTCACCGAGGTAAGCCGACACTTCCTTACCTTATAAAGAAATTGAATACTGTGTCTTTGACATTCTTTAGGGGATGAAACTTGATTTTGTTAATGTAATTAAATTAACCACAAATGATGATTCCTTGGATTTAATTAAATGTTATTTGACTGGGATTGACGGCCCATTTCTCTCTAATTGTTTAATTGTAGCATCAGGATATGACATTGGAGGACAATAATTTTATAGAAAATTTCTCTGTTTCTGTGAATTTCGTGTTTTTTCTTTTTAAAATCTATATTAGCGTATCCGTGAAGCCCATTTGGCATTTTTTTTAATGGGTTGCGCACTTGGCAGTTTGTTGCCTCTTTAAGAAAGTTTGAGGTGAAATTAATTTTCAAGGCCGAAAGGCATTATCTATCTGTGGTAGCGAAACATTATCTCTGCTAAAATGTGAGAGTGAAGCATTTGGTTGGACATAGACAGAAATTTGCTTCATTGTGAGTGAAAATGGATGTGTAATTCTAAAGAAGTTTATGTTTGTTGTTGTGAAGGGAGACGAGGTTTCATTACAGAAGGCACTAAATTTAGTTCAAAAGAATAGTCATGAATACGTGGCTTTGCTCTTCTATGCATCATGGTGCCCTTTTTCTAGGACTTTTAGACCAAGCTTCTCTATCCTTTCTTCGCTGTATCCCTCGATTCCCCATTTTGCGATTGAAGAATCATCCATCAGGCCAAGGTTTGTAAACTGAAAAGATAAAATGCCATCGTTCTAGATTCTTATGTATTGTTGTGATATCTTGTTGCCTTGAAGCATTAATATTTATTGATTTTTCTGCAGCATACTATCCAAGTATGGAGTTCATGGATTTCCTACTCTTTTCCTATTTAATTCTACTATGCGTGTTTGCTATCATGGCTCCCGGACTCTTGGTTCTCTCATCGCTTTCTACAGTGATGTTACTGGTAAGGGTTTCCTGTCCTTCTAGAATGTTCAACTGAAAGCTTCCACTTTTAGTTTTTGTGATTCTGGTTTAATCTCCTTATCTCTATACATACAGATGAGTAAAGAAAAGTTTATGTGAGTATTGCAGATGAGTCTTAGTATATGAACACATAGAACATGCTTCTTCATTACACTGCATCTGGAATAAAAAATGGCATCACATACTTTTCTTTCTTCAAGAACATTCTTCTAATGCCGAGTTATATTTCTCCTGCGGGACTTGATGAGCATATTGCTTGGTTTAGGTATCAAGACTGCTTCCCTGGATAAAGCATCGCTGGACAAAATTGGGCGTGCATCACACCATGAAAAACATGATGCCCCTGAGCAAGAAAGTTGCCCATTCTCGTGGGCAAGATCTCCGGAGAACTTGTTTAGGGAGGAGACATATTTGGCTCTGGCAACAACATTTGTGCTTCTGAGGCTGTTTTACTGGACTTTCCCTACCATGCTTGCTTTTGCACAATTTACTTGGAGGCGGCACATGCAGAACATGAGACTGGAGAGTTTGTTAGAGCATCCCCGGGCTTATCTGAATCGAGCAATACAGCTATTTAACTCTTTGAACGAGCCTTGCAAGAAGAGTAATTTGCAGGAAGGGGCAATGAATGCCAGGGCTTGGGCTTCCAAGTCCCTTGCTACAGTTTCAATAGGGGATGCAAGCACCAGCAGGGGTGCACCTGTTTGTGAATGTCGATGAACTTTTCCCTGCAATGGGAATATACATTCCCCTTGTAAAAAAAGCGGGAGGTGGAGCAGATTAGGGGTGTACCAACAGAAAATTTGGTTGGACATTTTGTTTATGCAGAGATGGTTTTGGTTCAAAATCATGTCGGTAAGTCTCATTTGGGGTCCAGCATTTGTAACCACGAAGAAGCATGTCGACGACGTTGTAGCGATCCAGCTTTCATTTGTTTATAATTTAGAATACAATTTATTTAGCATTCAAGCGGAAATAATTGTAATTCAATTTGTGAATAGATCATACATGATTCTCATTTGTCTCGTCCCCCTTTATTTTCCAATACAAGTTTAAGCTTTTCAATCCGGGTTTCACATGTTGATTTTGAATGTCCGGCATGCCATTACAAAGAATAGTGCCCTCGAGAATTTTGGAGCAACGCTCTAAGTGGGGCGTCTCAATGTCCTTGACCAAAACAAATGGTATAGGTTCCTTCGAGTTCACTTTTTTCTCTTTTTCTGGATTAGCCCTTAATGTTCACGAGCTCTTGCAAATAACGTGTATAAAAAGTTACGATCTCCGAAGGTCACACTCGTTTCTTCATGATATATTTTCATCCTTTTACCACTCGCATGTGGTGCTGTTGGGGATGGAAAAGTTACACTGGTGATGCACAGCAAATCCATTCTTCAGTTCAAGGAACCACTGATTTAAAATCTCTCAATCTATAAATTCACCAGCATTGCAAGCGCATTAAATCACCCCAACTACAAAAAGGTTGAGCATTTCTGTCCTAAAGAAGCTTATGCGATTCTCTTCAGCTTTTCAATTGCAATTAGAAATCTTTTGCATAAATGGTCTGAAAAGAGAACATGATTCAGCGGGAGAGACTAACCATTTTCTGAAAACAAAGTATGCCACTAAGCTTGTGCAAAAGGCCGTGCAGCGCCCTTTAATACAAGTCACCCAAAACAAAGACAATCCACGCAAGTTGGCAATATAAGCTGCTGATTGCCCCAGTCTGCTCACAGCATATTCATCAGTGGAAATGGATAAAACAGTATTTTACTATTTACCAGCTCCCACATGTGGAAGCAAATTCCAGATTCTAGCATGCAGGGGGGGGGGGGGGGTGGGTGAGGAGCCATGCGCATGGAAGTGTCGCTCAAAATGAGTTACCATTCATTTAACAGGAGATGGAACTGCTGCATCTTAGATACATGGAGTTAGCTTGAGGATGCTAATTGATTACCGCAGAGGCCACATCTCTTTTCACTACCTGGCAATACAAAATCCTTCACATGTCAAGAATTAACAGGGACTATTTTGCAATGTCTTAAACAACTTTTTTGAAAAATGCTTAGTAGTGCCACATGGCAGAATCTCAACTTCAGAAGTCATGAAATTATCCTAGTGCCTGTTAGTATTTATATATATGGTTGCAATTTATGCATGTGGGAAGATTTTTTCAAGGACAAATCATGAATAAATTGCATGACTGTCAAAAGGGTTTCTATCATTGACAACCTAATGTGATTTTTCTTAAGCATTGGACAGTCTGGTCTTGGATACATTGTTGCAGTATTAGGAAAGGAATATTGTATCATCATAAAATGTGAAGGAAAAAAAAAACAAGCCATCAAGTTCACATCTGTACAATACCTGTGATATGTATTCTTTAACTCTCTCATTGACTGGTCCATCTAGAGCTCTCTCAGCAAGCTCGTAAACCAAAGTGTTGCCTTCAGGGCCACTGATTTTGTCCTTCTGCAAATATCTGGAAAACAAAAACAGAGATGATAAAGATTTGCTGGACAAAGTGTTTCCAATGCTTGCTTGAATAAACACTTCATCTCATTTTATGCTTCTAACCTTTGCTGGACAAGTGTTTCCAATGCTTGCTTAATGTTTCCAAGGGCAGGATGGCTTTCATCGTTTTCAAACAATCCCATTTTCTTCAAGTGATGCCAGAGATTTTCTGCATAACAGGAGTGAGAGGGATCAAATTAGATAAGTACATAGTAGATATGGAGGGAGAAAAAACATAGCTGTTGTGCATGCCATGCAAGAGTGGAGAGACAATGACTACCCTGGTGTGGGAGGAAACCAGTGAGCAAATAGTTGAGTTAAATTTAAAACCATGCGGGTTCAAAATAAGATATGATCTGAACAAAATGCAGTTCCAAACCAAAGTTTCTGCCTCTCTGCTTACTCTATTGAATTGCTTATCATAGGAAAATTCAACCAAAAGACATACCCTCTGGGATTTTGCCTCCAGCAAGGTGCACAACACTAATCACGACAAAAGTAAAACCAGTCACATGAGCAGAGTTTACATCCTCGACATATTTCCTATAAACATCAGCAGGTAGTTGGCTTATGAGAACATAGGATTTAGCATCAGCAACACCTGGAAATCATAGATCATAAGAATTGTAACTGAAGTAGAAAAGGCAATCGGCAGACCAATAACTGGCATAATGATCGCATCAGTTTCCATTGAAGTATTATTAAGCAAAAATTATTGATATTCAGCGTTCTTGTAAAGGACAACATACCCTTTAATGGACTTGTCAATTCACGACAAAAGAACAACGCAACGTTTATTAGTAGGAAATACCAAAATCTGCAAGTTGTTTAATTGGAAATTTAACTGATTCAAGCACTAATTTGGCACACACAGTAAGTCAAAATCTAAACAAGTCTAATCCAAGCAAGCAACCACAAAACCTTTCGCATACTAAAAAAATAACACGAAGTGAGGTAAAAGTTGATTACTTTGTTGGGAAGAAGCACGACCCTGATTGGTCGAGGAAGGGCGAGCCCTTTGAAGCTCACGCATTTCAAACCCGAAAACGCTGGCAAGCTTGTGTTTAGCCTCATCAATGACAATAGCGGGAAGGGTACGGTGCCTATAGTTTTTAGTAACAATCTGGGTTAGCTCATCTCTCTTAATTGGAGACCCTGAATTCTGGTGATTTTTGAACAGCACGTAGCGGACCACTTCAGCAACGAGCTTGTCCTTTTCCTATTGAAAGAATCATACACTGAATTTTTAACACTTGGGATAGAAAAGAGAGAAAATTGAAAGAAGGAAATACCTCTATCGAAATGTTTAATTGGGAGAGATCTTCACTGTGATTTGCCATCCTCTGTGTTTTAAGAAATTAATCAGTAAAACCGAAATAGCGAAATTGAGATACCCAGTGTAATTAGAGTGATTTTTAGGGCTTCAAATCATATACATATATCGAGCTGATTGGAGATTCCCGCCCTGTTAGCGACCGCTCTGATTAGATTAGGTGTTTGAGAGAGACGAGACTCTGCAAAACCCTAATTCGATGTTTGGTTGGGTGATAGTAATATCTTCTTCTTCCTTTTCTTTTGAAAGGGAGGGAGGGAATGATGCGCGAATCTATCGATGGCGGGAAGCTTCGATTTTTTCTTCCCACGCGATTGGAAGGGTTCCTACTGAACTAACTGAACCCTTGGGACTTGGAGGCTTGCATTATATCAGGTCATAGCTTTCTTTTCGCTCGTTTTTGTTTATATTTTTTCCTCTCTTTAATTGTGTTTTCTTTCATAAAATAATAATCTTGTAACTTCCATCTCTAAAAAGAATTTTATTCTAAAAACATCGAATTCATATAAAATCAAAGAAATATATTTATTCAACTGATTTTTTTAAATAAAAAAATAAGTACATTGTTTTGCTTACATTTAAAATAACCAAATAAATATATAAATAAGAAAAACAAGTAAATCAAACAATAATTATAATTATTTGTTTAAAGTTTTTTAAAAATTTAAATAATATAAAACACATTTTCTACTAAGATTATTTTCAAGTATTAAAAAATATTTAGCTTTTATTTTCTAAAAAGTATTTTAAAAAATATAAAATTAGTTAGCAAACACAACCTTTGTTAGTTAAAAATATACGTATTCATAGTCATTTAGGAGTAGTGTTTGGTTATTGTCTTATAATAAAAAGGATGAAAATAGTAAAATAAAAAATGTCTTTAGTTGAAAAGACAAAAACAGAGATATAAACAATTTTAAAGTGAATTTCTATACTTTCAAAACATGAGGTACAAAATGAACATGTTTTTAAATACAATATTTTTTATTTTTTATTCTTAAAATATCCTTGTAAAAAACCTTCAATTTCAAAATTATCCAACTACGACATATAAGGATAAAAATGATTATTATTGTAGTTTTAAAACTCAACTCGGGGGTTGATCCAAGGCAAAGACTAAGTCACTGGTTAAGCCTCATGTCATGGGTCGGGTTGACCCGAGTCAACGTAAGAATAAAAATGGTTATTATCATAGTTTTAAAACCCAGTTTGGGGGTTGATCCAGGGCAAGATCTGGTTCACGAGTGAGGTTGACCATTGATTCCAGTCAATATAAGGACAAAAATTGTTATTATCATAGTTTTGAAAATCAACTCAGTAGTCGACCTGGGATAAAGCCCAAGTCACATGAGAAGAGGGTAACTCGGATCGACCCAATTCAACATAAGATTTATGTAATTGTTATCATAATTTTAAAACTTAATTTGAGGGTCAACCAGGAGCAAGGCCCGAGTCACGGATCAGGAGGGTCAACCCGGGTCAATGTAAGGATAAAAATTGTTATTATCACAGTTTTAAAATTTAACTCAAAGTTGACTGATGCAAAGCTCAGATCACAAATCGAGAGGGTCAACATGGGTTGAATCGAATCAACATTTGGATAAAAGTGATTAATATCATGGTTTTGAAACTTGACCCAAGACAAGGTTCAAGTCATGGGTTAAGAGTGTCAACTCGACTGACCTAAATTGTTTTTTAGAAAAATAATTAAAGTAACCTTGTTTTGATCAATACTTTTTTAAAAAAATCAACAGATTCTTAACCCGTGTTTTTTTTTTTTTCTAGTTTGACTTGGGTTTTTGATCAAGTCATATCTAATCAATTCTTTCTCTATTTTTTCTTAAACTTGGACCAATTTAGACCCTAGGTCAATCCGTTAAGTTAATCATGGTTTTATAACTATAATTATTGTAATATTATTATTTTTAACACTCAATATAAACTAAATTAAAAAAAGTATCCATTTATTTTTTTTAAATATGTAAGTTTGACAACAATACATATTAAAGGTAAAATAGACTTTTCATATTTTATTGTCTTGTCCAACATAACCAAACATGATATAGAGACAATCACTTTGTCTTGTACTTCACTACCAAACACAATTTGATTTTTATTTTCTTTTTTGTCTTGTCTTCTTTGTCTCTATTGTCTCTGTTTTTTCTATCATTGGACAGTAACCAAATGCTACCCTATTGATAGGTCAAAAACCTCAAGGCTAATAAATAATATAATAGATTGAATAATGTTGTCTGATCAATTTGTTGGCTCAAGGTCCAACAGCCAAGACTTGATAACTATTGTTCAATTGGCCCAACAATCCTAAAAAATACAAAAGGAATCAATTACAGCTAGTTATTTGACCCAAATTTACATCTTACTCCCTGATTCTATAACAACTCTCTAGTTCAATCCCTAAATTTGCTTTAATGGACAACATGTAAAAGACAAGGATAAAAGAAAGGATAAAAAAGAAAAATAAAATATTAGCACAATAAGTTCGTGCCACCACCTTATGCACACCTAATTCTCTATTGTAGAAGCTATAGGTATATGCATGATTTAAGGGAGTCGTCATCTAATATTATGATCAGTAGAAAACTTATTGGTCTACCAGAGTCTGGGTAAGAGGACTAGTTATGCAAGGGACTGATGTATCACCCCTCATGCACCTTACCTAAGATAAACTAAATTGTTGATTGATTGTTATTCTAAGTCGTGTTTCTATCTGTTGGTCTCATCTAAGTTTCAAGACAAATCTTCCTTTGTGACGAAATCTCTACATTATCGGGTTAAATCATAATCGTTCTAAAGCTAAAATTTTAACATCATATTTTTTTGTATCTTTAATAATTGAGGGTATACTTTACAATGGCGTGTGGAGGAAACGCGCCGCCAATGTTCCTGCATTCCTAAAAGTCCTCCTCTGCAATTCCTGGATTTTTTAGGGGTTTGTTTTGTAATTTCTACATGTTGGAACATGTATTTTAGATTACTGTTAGTTTTTTTATTTAATTTATGTTATTTTGTAAACATGTAATTATGGGTAAGTAAACATAGTAAAAAAGGGGATATGTGTGCTTTTGTATTTTTTTTGGTATGTTTTTTGTAAATGTTAAAAAAGAAAAAAGAAAAAAGGATTAAATGTTTTAATTTGCATACAGTCAAGGTTGTTAAAATCGTGATTTTAAGACGGCACGGAAAGCCGCACGCAAACTCGGATCGTAAAAACGGATCGTAAAATCATAAAAAAATCGTAAGGAATTTTAAAATACATTAAAAAAAATTCATGCTTCAAATAAAAATTCATACATAGTTCAAGGACCTTAAAAATAATGCTTCAAATAAAAATTCATACATAGTTCAAACATCTTAAAATACATGGTTCAAATAAAAGTCATCCGATACATAATTTAAAATTACTTTTCATTAACTAATAATTAACAAACTTAAAATAAACAATCTGCTGGTGTGTCATGTAAACTAAAATCAGCTTCATTCCCTTCATCTTCCTCATCATTCCTCAAGCATTCATCAATCTGTTGGTGTGTCATGTAAACTAAAATCAGCTTCATTTCATTCATCTTCCGTTGGAGAGTTTTTGGAATCCTTGGGTCCAGCCAGTCACAGTGATTTTTTTTTGTTCTGCCACGAGCACCGGCCTCCGAGCACCTCGACCAATAAGCTTTGGTCGTATCACTTGCTTTCTTCTTCTGCCCCCAGGGGAAACTTTACTGGGCAAACATTAAATTTAAAATATTTTGATTTTATATTTAAATTATTTTTTTTATTAATTTGATTCTAAGATATTTTGATTTTTTAACTGTGATTTAATTTAGAATTATTATTTAACGAGAACCATTAGAAACATTAGAATTATTTCCAAGAGATCATGCATGATCTCAAGCGTGAGAGTTTTAGACTCGAGATCATTTGAAAATAAGAGAAGCATTAATTAATTCCATTTATTTATATAAAAGTCTTGGCTATTCAATCTCAATAGCAACCATACACTTATTAACCAACCATGCGAATATTTACATCTGACGTGGCAGTTTCATTAGCTTGCTGGAGAAAAAGCTTAACCCTTGGATATAGTGGGCGGTCTCAAACAATATTATTCGTGTTTCAAGAAACAGTTGAACACTCCATTGATGCAGGGAATTAATATATATATATTTCTCGGGGTTGGGTTGCTAGATAGAATCTTTTTTTTTTGGTGTGGCGGAAGACTGATTCGGTGAGTCACAGTTACTAAATAAATTGCCTTCGATATATTCAAGCCAATAGACGGGTGACACGTGGCAGCTACACTGAATTTTGTTCTCCTACGGGCAAACTCGTTCAATCGGTGGTAAAATCGCGATTTTATACGATTTCACCCGATTTTAACGATTTTAACTGTTTTTTACCCGATTTTACTCATTTCTGATTTTTATGAACGATTTAGCACGTAAAGTCTATATTAACTCGTAAAAACGTACGATTTTACGACTTGAATCGCGATTTTAACAACCATGCATACAGTCAAATATCTTGGGTGTAAATAAAATTATGTTGTATTTCCCGTGAAAATACAAGAAAATGTTTCTACATATATTTTGGGATTTAATAACTAATTTATTAAAGCCTTAAGAATTTGGCTAATATGTTAATTTTTTTTAAAATCACATCAAATCACGAAGCAGCTTACATCAGATAGGGTGCACTAGGGGTGATAATACATTTCCTAGCCACAATCAGTTCCTCACCTGTGAATCTTTAACAAAGACTAGTACATTTGGGTTTCCTAGTAACCCTAAATTGAATATTAGGTGGCGACTTCCAAGAATAAGCAAACGAATGAAAATGCCATCGAACACCGCGCAGGGGACGCGAGACAACCTCTATGATAAAGGTAATTATTTTCTATAATTACTTCTACATGATATATATTTGCAACTCTATTTTGTACAAGATATTTTTGTGTGACTGAGGTATATAAATACCTTAAGTCACCAAGTAAGAACATACGAGCCACGATAGAATAACACACGTAACAATCACACCATACACTTTCCTATGTTATTGTTTTCTTTAAAGTTTTTTCTTACTTCATGCTAGCTATGGAAAACAAATAAAGGCTAGTTCATTCTCTTTTCATACATCACACTTTTCTATGTTATTGTTTTCTTTGAAGTTTTTTCTTACTTCGTTAGTGGTGCTGGTTATGGAAAACAAATAAAGACTAGTTCATTCTCTTTTCATACATCATTATCACTAAAAGTTCTTTTCTATAGCCAACGACTTAAAAATTTCAAGACACAAGAGAGTAACTGACCTCCCCACTGTAGGTGCATCAATCCCTTCAAATAGTCTATAAATAAAAGTTCTCGCTCAAGTTGCTCTAGCCATATTAGAACAATTTTGAACTTTTATCACACTCCCTTAACAAATGACACAACAATTTGCTTTATTACATGCACCACCGAATACATGTAGACAACTTTAATTTCTTGAAGGAATAAAACAAAATAATGTGAAGAAAAGTAGGTAAGAGAACGATTGTACTCCAACCTTATATAAGAGTTCCTCTTATCATAAAGAGTGTTCTCAAACTGGATACATTGAGCATGAACTCCAAAGACCATAAAATAAAATTTTATCAAGTCCTAAGTGTGATGCAAACCTAGAGGCCAAGAACCCTAGAACCCCCATATATAAAAAAAAAAATCCAAGAAAACTAAAATCAGATTTGGTTGATAAAAGCTTGACATAATGATTACTTGAGTTAAGACACCAAAATTATTAGAATGAAATCCCTACCCAACAATAAGGTAAGAAATAAATTTAGAAAAATTACCTTAACACTCATATATTTTAATCATTATTTTCACTTTTTTTCAATTCTTTTAGAAATTATAGTTTACATCCTAGTGTTTATATATTTATAGCACCTTTTATTTTTTTTTTTAAAAAAAGTCAACTGTTTATATATTTATAACACTTTACATTTCAAAAAAAAAAGTCAACAAAAAAGTTGAATTATTTACATGGTAACTATTATATCCTAATTAATGACTAAAGAGCCTTGCAGTGCTTAAAATATAAAATTACAAAATTTCTATAAAATTACAAAATTTCTATAAAGTAAAAAAAAATAAAACTAACTTGTGAAACTCATTTCTCTAATATCCTAGCCACCACCTCTTCTCCCTTTTCTATTTCTTTATTGTCGACAACCATTGTCTAGCCATCATGACTACCTCACACCCACCATCTCCCTCATCTACAATGAAATATCCAATGGATTAAAGGTAGTGGTTCACCTAAATTCATATGTGAAAACAAATTAGGAAGAGGTAATGCATCATTCTCTATCCTTCACCATTTAACAGACCAACCAGAAGACTACCTGAATCTTTGTTTTTTTTTTTATCTCTACCTTTATTTTAGGAAAACAAATATTTCTAATCTTGTATATTACATGATGTTGCCCTTTTTTGTCCCAATACTAATATATCAATTTAGAAATACAATTCTAATACAAGATCCTTGTTTTTGTTTTGTCTTAACTTGATGTCTCATCTCATTACCTTGAGCTTGACAACCATAAGATTTTTTTTCCCCATTTGGTAGTAATATAAGGAAGTATGAAGTTAGAGCCATGTCTTTCTTTTTCTTAATTTTTTCTTAACTTATCCTATAAACCCATCATGGATAGTAGTTGGCATAACTAATGTTGCTTATTGTCCATGAATGATTCATTCATGATTTTAAAGGATAAAACATTTATGAAAAGAAAATAAGATCGTGAGAATTTTTTTACTTTCCTTTTTTATCTTGAGTTTATTTGGTTAAAGTTTTATATTGACATTATGTTTGGGGTTTCATTTTCATTTTCTTAACAAAAAAGTATGTAATGTAAATGATGAAATTGAAGGGACATGACGTGATATTAAATGGATTACTTTTGTTTCTTCCTATACCTTTTCCTCTGCCAAAAACTAAAAATTAAAGATCTATCTTCTACCACACTTTCATTATTGTGTGTGTATCTCTCCTCACAGCCTTTGCAGTAATCTTTGGTTCATCTTGAGGAGCAATCATATCTCCTTCCATAAAGGGAGTATAAAAGAAATCCATATCACCACAAAACTTCGTCTCATCAAACTTCAACATCATTCACAAATCAAAACTCCCCTAATATTTGGAAAAATCACAAATAAAACTCTAGATGTAAACACAAAAATAAATATGTACATGTATAAAGTATTAAATCTACTAAAAGTTGAAAGATTTTGATTGAATTTGTGTTTATATCTCTGTTAATTGAAAGTTGAAAGATTGATATATTTGTTAAGAGGCTATTGAATTTTTATTCAAGTTTTATTGGTTGTGTTAGAGATAATTTTGTTTCATTCATCTCCATAGGATTTTGTAGTATATTATATATAAGGATGGATTCATTTTTTTTTTCTAAATTTTAAAACTATGTTGACTAAAGATATAAATTTTAATTTTTGAAAGAATAAAGGCAAAGTGAAAAAAAAGACTAAATTATAGAAAAGTCAAGGTAATTTTCCAATAAATTTATTGTCTTTCTCGTTTAAAAACATTTGGTTTAGTCATTTCCACACCCCTCATCATTTGTGTTAGGCTTTAAAAATAAATGTGAAAATAATTAGAGAAAAATATATTATTGAATGAAAAAAAATGATGTTGTCATCAATTAAGAAAAAAACAAAAAAATACAACATGACATTTCTCATTAAAAGAAACAAAAGAATTAGAAAAAAATCTAGAAGCAAAAAGGAACCATAATGATCATTAATTAGAAAAACACCAGTAGGGTTCAGTCTTTCTCTAATAAAAAAAACCAATGAACTAGTTATTAAAGATAATAAGATCTTTTCTCGGGGGTCTATTAGTCATTAACAAATTGATAGGGATAAATCGACCTCATAACATTTTAAAGCACGATGAAATGATTAAATTACTCTTAAAAGCAAACCTTCTTTAAATTTAGGTCTAAAGGATTTTTTTGTACTTTCACTTTTTAAAACACAATCAAATGATTAAATTGTCCTTAAAAGAAAATTTTCTTTAACTCATGCCCATGGGCTTTTTTTTGTATTTCATCCTATTTTTTTTTTTGTTAAAATCAAGTTGAATAAGCATCAAATTAGTAATTTAATAAATATAAATATTATTTTTTAACAGGTGCATTTCATACGTCAACATATGGGTTTTGGCTGTGCCATTCGAGCGACGCATGAAAAGACAATCGACCACCACAAGGTGGCTTTCGAGGCAGTGTTAGAATTATCTTGACGACCCCTTCATACCTAGGTGATACTTGTGGCTTACTAACCACTAGTTTGGTGCAAATGATCTTTTTTTTTTCTTCTCGATTTCCATGTTTGACCCTCTAAATTTTTAAAGTAGCCATTCAATTTGTTTTTCCTTCAAATTTGGTCAATGTTCTTTTGATTATTATTTGAAATAATTTTAAAATTTTGATTTTTTTTCAATTTTATCCTCCGATTTTTCATATGTCAGATTTAGTCTCCATTCAATTGATAAATATTTAATTTATATGAGATAATTTTTTTATGATTTTATTCTCAAGTTTTTGTTTCCTATTGATTTGATTCTCGTTCTTTTGACTGTTTTTTTTGACTTTATTTTTTTAATTGATATTTTTTTTTCAGTTTTATCATTCTACATTAAATTAGTTAGAAATTAAGCTTTTTAATTGAGTTCGAGTCTAGGATTTCACATGTTACAAGTTTGGGAGATTAAAACAGGTTTAGGAGGTTCTCTTGGGTTTGCTTTTTTTTTTCCTTTCCTTTTTAAGCTTACGTTTTTTTTAGTTTCATCCTTCAACATTTATTTAATTAGAGATTAAGCTCTGTTATTTTTTATTTGTTTTTTTATAGAATTTTCACTGATTTTGAAAATGAGTTGGGTTAGCTCGGGTCTTTTTATTTATCATTCTTCGTTAATTTTAGTTTTTGAATTAAATTAAATTAATTGATTAAATATAAACATGAGATGTTCACTTCATGATATTTTATTTGGCTTGTTTTTTTGGTCGTTTCTTTAACATCGCATGCGACCTCTTTTGGTGTCATCATACAACCTTTTGTAGCGTCGTTAGAACTGTCTTGACGGGTTCTTTTTGGTGATGGAGCCATGTCCACGTCGGAGCGATGATGAGTATTCAACAAGCTTTTCTTTCTTATTTTACCGAGTATGATGCTGAAGCTTATTTTTTATAGTTAATTATTACTATTTTTTGTTTGTTTTATTTTTTATTAATATTTTTTTTATTATATTATTAAATTAACCAAGCTTATTAAATTTAATCAAATTAAATAGTCAGCTTGCCAAAATCACTATTACCTTGTTGTATTTTCAATTATTCAATTAAATATGAATATGTTTTCATTTTAAAAATCATCATATATTATTATATTATATAAATTTAAATCAAATTAACACTTCTACAATAAATTAGACTTAACTAATAAAATAAATAATTTAACTATTATTAGGTTACATTAACAAATAAAATAAATTATAAGTAACTATTATTAGATTACATTAACTAAAAAAATAAAGTATTAATAAAGAGTAGCCCTTCATTTTACGCTTTATTAAAATAAAGCATAAATAATCATTTGATTAGGTTTAATAATTTATTATACTTGATTTTATTAGTAAAACCTAATTTATTAATAGAAGAATTAATTTGACCAAATTTTTACGGTAGAGAGAGAGAGAGAGGGAGAGAGAGGGAGAGAGAGGTATGGGATGATAACATGTGATAAATTTTAGAATGGATTCGTCCGTGTTCAGGTTTAATTAGTGAAAGACTAGTCAATTGGCGATCTTAATCAAATTAAAAGACTTTCTTGCCTGACTTGAACGAAAGGGTTAAAAAGTCTTTCACTTGAACCGAAATAGGGTGGAGGGTTAAATGCTAAAAGGTTCAAGGAGGGCACGATATTGTTTTTTTATGCTTTTTAAAAATTTATTTATTTTTAAAAAATATTAACTTAATGGTTTGTTTTAGTATTTTTTAATTATCTTAATTCACATTATTAAAAATAAAAAAATTTAAAAAATTATTTTAAAAAAATACAAATACCAAATACCCCTGGCGTGGGTTACTCCCAAAACCCAACCCAAACGGCCATGATTTAATTTCCGAACCCTTCAAAACTTAATCTTAACTAACTGTAATTATTTTTAGTGTATTTAAAAATGCACTGTAAATTATATTTTTTAAAATTTTAAATTTTTTATTTAAAATAATTTTTTTATATTATTAAATATTTTTAATATATTAATATTAAAAATAATTTTTAAAAAATAAAATAATTTTATTTTAATATATTTTTATATAAAAAATACTTTAAATTATCACCACCGTCACAATTCCAAACACAACTTAAAAGTCGAATCCAACGGCTCATTAGAAAAGTAGGTACCAACAAATCTCATCATAACAGTTACCCAGGCAACCAAAAACCGCAATAGCAAAAACAAATCAGACAGAGAGCGAGAACGAGACAGATAGAAAGCATGGAGAGGGAGAGAGAACAACAGGTCTACTTGGCGAGACTTGCAGAGCAAGCTGAGAGATATGATGGTATGTGCTTTGTTCAATCGAGTTCCACAAGCTGCGACTCTTTATTTCTTTCTTGCTTTCATTTTCCTTTTATCTTGTTAATTTATCACGCTTAATTCCTGCTGCTGCTCTATGTTCTCATTTTTCCCTATGATTTAGTGGATGATTACAAGGGTGGATTTGTGTTTTAATACGCTGATTTGATGGCTGTATTGACTGATACGCTTGCTTGTTAGAACCCTAATTACTACATTATTATAGTTGCTTAGAAATAAGAATGACCATAAAGGATTTTCTGGACTTTTAATAGAATTAAATCTGTTAATTGTTTTTTAGCATTTCGATTTGGTAGTACTGTGTTCCCATGACCGCTCACTCTTTTCGGTATGTAGGTTGTGTATGGGTTAAAAAAAAGAGAGGGAAATAACATTTTTTTTTTTTTTTGATATTCGAGGATTTGAATAACGCTAAGCTTTTCTAAGCAACCCATTGATGAATGAGTACGCACTCTTCTGTTGTGCTAAATTGAGAGAGGAGTGTAATAATTGAAGATTTTTTATGGATGATTGTTGTGGTTCACATAGCAATTAAAATGAGACAACTGTGTTCTTTTCCCATTCTTAATATTTGATACAGAAGGTTTCTAATTTTGATTCTATTAGTTTTATTTCACTTCCATTTGGCCTAATTTATTCAGTTGAATTGCTGTTGTTCCTTTCCCTTTCTTTTTTCTTAAAAACAAAATGTAGGTAAATTATATTGAATATGAAAACATGACATTAAAAACCAATTGCTGCAGAGATGGTAGAAGCAATGAAGAAAGTTGCAAAGTTGGATGTGGAATTGACAGTGGAGGAGAGGAATCTGGTGTCCGTGGGTTACAAGAACGTCATTGGTGCTAGAAGGGCATCGTGGAGAATACTTTCTTCCATTGAACAGAAGGAGGAGGCCAAGGGGAATGAACAGAATGTGAAAAGAATAAAGGAGTACATGCAGAGTGTTGAAGATGAGCTTGCAAAGATCTGCAATGATATATTATCAGTCATTGATCAGCATCTCATCCCATCCTCTTCAACTGGGGAATCTACTGTCTTTTACTATAAGATGTAAGATTTATTGCACTATCCTTACTGTTGAGTTATTTTGAAAGGTGGGGCAAATAATCTCAAGATGGCTAACAAAATAAGGTTGTTGATGCCTTATAAACTCCTGAATGATAGACAAAAGGCTCTACAGATTAGGTTTATTTCTTATGGATCCATGCAACCAAATTCTTATATATAGAGCAAGAATAGGTAAACGACAAGAATTCTCTTGTTTATGAATTTATATGTGTTGAATTCATTTTATTCATTCCACAGGTTATATAACCTCCTTTTCTATTAACTATCATATCTGTGTTTGTATAGTAGCTTGCAATGCTCAAACTTCCTTTAATTGATTCTATTGCTTATGTTGGATCTTTTCTTTTTTTTTCTTTTTTTGTTTTCTTTTGAGGCAGGAAGGGAGACTATTATCGTTATTTGGCTGAGTTTAAAGGTGCTGATGAACGTAAAGAAGCTGCGGATCAGTCCCTCAAGGCTTATGAGGTAGTATTTGTTAATCATCTTTTTCTCCCAGAGTTTCTTTTATTCTCTCTTCTGTCACTTTAACTTTTTAATTATGAAGCTGATAGATAATTTAATCAAAGTACTAATGTCGTTCTTTTGTGCTGCAGGCAGCAACCTCTACTGCGATCTCAGATTTGCTTCCAACTCATCCAATTAGACTTGGCCTGGCTCTAAACTTCTCCGTTTTCTACTATGAGATTTTGAACTCCCCCGAAAGGTTAACATGCGTCTCTTTCTCGCTTAACATGCTGAAACACATTCAATATTTTTTGTTGTTGTAAATACATCATGCACACACCCATTTTGTTGAACTTGAGGACTTCAGATAGTGCTTTTGCTGTAAGCTCTGAATAATGCATCTTATTTTTAAACTACATCTGTATCATGCAGGGCCTGCCGCCTGGCTAAACAAGCATTTGATGATGCTATAGCAGAACTTGATAGCCTCAATGAGGACTCCTACAAGGACAGTACCCTTATCATGCAGCTACTTAGGGACAATCTCACTTTATGGACCTCAGATCTGCCAGAGGAAGGAGGTGATATTCGAAGTTGTAACTTGATAATGGAAGTAATATGAGTTTAATAACTGGACTAAGAAGTCAAGAACTTCGATTGTAAATGGCCATTGACTAATGAAGGTGCTATTTAATTTGGCAGGTGAGCAATCTGCAGCTGATGAACCTAAGGCAGTGGTAAGCAAAACTGAGCTTTTATAATCTGTGTGTGGGTGTTATTCGAACTTGCACACCTGCACATTCATACAGGCACACCTGCATACCTTTGATAAATACATACACAGAGCATGTAAAGCACTCATCATTTGATTGGATTGCCTTTTGGCATGTTGATGTTTACCCGGGGCTTGTTATTAATGTTTCTTATTTTCTCCATTTACTGCTAATGAGAATTAATTTTGCAGAATTAGCCGGGATTGTGGAGAGCAATTCTTTAAGATTGGGTTAGCTGAAGAAGGGAGGAACATGCCAGAATGACTCTCAGTAGTAGTACAGGGAATGGTGGACCATTGGCATGTATCTATTTGCTGAACAAATGTTTTAAGACCCTTCGTTGTGTCTTCTTTTTCTCTTAGAACACTCTACTTGGATGATTGTGGTCTGCGTTAAAAATCTATAGCTTTAACGCCCCTTAAATTGCCATTGCAAATCAACAGATTCGTTTTCACGCATTTGGTTGTGGCATTTTTACCTTTCAGACTTGTACATCTCTTGCGCACTTTTGTCCTGCTTGCTCACTGGTAGTGCTTCAGATTATTGGAATCAGTTCATTTCCTGGTTTGTCATTCATTTCGCCATGGATAAACTGATTGATGCAGGGGATCTAATGCATCTGAAACCTTCTGAAGTGTGACGTTGTGATGGCCTGTAAATGATTAGTTTGCTGTTGAGACTTGGTTGCGTGAAAGTGTATTGTAAGATTCATATGTTTTCACTGAAAGCATGAAATGAGCCTTCGAGCACATGCGTTGATATTGTGAAGCAAAGTAGTCGGGCAAATGAAGAGAGATTATTAAAGTACACACGAGAATGCGTGATGAGATAATTAAATGGCCGATTCATTTGTGGAAATCAAGACTAAACATTTTTGAAAAGAATGACCAAACCTGTGTAATCTTTGGAATGTTTGTGAGCTTCCGGTCTTTAGGAACATCTCGAATCAAATCTCTCTTCTATTCTACATATTCTCCACACATTGCCTGCTCAGGTGACCAAATTTTATTTTTACTCTTAACCGTAAACCATTTTAACCGGGCCATCTGATCATTAAAAGATACCGGAGAAAACGCAGTGATGAGTAAAGGATTGTGTGGTTTGTTCTTAAAATTCAGAGATGAACAGCTACGCATGGTTGACAGTTTGGTGGGAATAGCTAACATTTGGAAGTTATTGATTTGGCCGTGAGACTGGTAGATGCTACAGAATTAGATCAAGCGATGAATATTCGCATGGAATTCATTTGGACCCCAAGTCCGGTGATGGTTGTCGAAGATATTACTAGCGCTGTGAAAGCTAGAATCTTGTATCATTCTGATCGGTTGTTTGTTTACTTGGAAATTATCTTAAAACATTTAAAGAAGTAAGTTACAAAATATTTTTATCCAACTTGGAAATTATTAGTTTCTACTTTCTACTTATTATGATGAATGAGGTGTTAGCTACAATGCAATATAATTTTAATATCTACCGAGTGAAATATAAAAAATTATTTATAATAAAAAATTATTTTTATTAATGAGAAATATAACTATTTTTTTTTTAAATTTTTAAATTTTTAAATTCTTCTATTGAATTTAGGAGTTGCACAATATTAGAGAAGAGCATCTCAGCAAAGTGAAACTTAGACCTTAAGCCAGACTTGGAATTAAATTTAGTTTTCAAACTCGCCTGGTTTAATATCTAGGTTTTGGATTTTGACCGGGTCAGTCGTGTCAATTTCTATTTAGATGGTTTAAGATCTAGGTTCTGGATTTTAATCGAGTCAATCGTATCAATCTTTATTTTTTAAAAAATTTAAAACAAACAACATTATTTTAATAAAAAAAAACAAAAATCAACTTGCAATTAGGTTTTAGAATGGATTTTACCGGGTCAACTGGATCTCAGAGTCAACACGTCTAGTCAGTCAGGTCACACTGGGTCATGATTTTTTATTTTTTTATTAACCTAACCCGGTTCCAGTATTAGATTAGCTAGATTCCAGATCGGCCTGTCAAGTCGGGTCGAATTTCAAACCTATTGTAAAATAACTTCTTAGGCTTTGGGCTGCCAAATATTATTTTTTGCCAAGTTATTCTAGGCTTGAATTTAAATTTATAATTATTTAAATTATAAAAAAATTATTTTTTCCAATCCATTCCAGCCCATGAATAATAATAGATTCTATTAAGTTTACTTTCAAAACTCTCTTCAAACCTAAATAATTCTTTCAATTAAAAAATATCATATTTAAAGCTAAAATTATATGATTTAATTCTATTTCATGACAATCAAAGCTGGTAATAATAATAATAATTAACTCAGTAATTAATAGAATTAGTTCTGTTCCAAATACTCCGTAAAAGAGGGCTGGAGAATGCTTCTAGTTGATTTTTCTAGACATTTTTGGATAGAAATTCTACAGAATTTTGTGACTATTTTGGCACTCAGTTTTTCCTCTTTATTTTCCTCCTAGCCTACAACTTAGATCGGTCATCGCAGAGATTTTCGGGTGAATATTCTTTTGAGTATATTAGACCTTGCTTAAAAATACACATATACATAACTGATCTGTTAAAATCATGAGTTTATTAAAATTAGTCTTTTTCACAAAGTAATGAACATTAAAACTTCAAAAATAAATAATTGATCTTTAGCAATAATAAAATTTTATTTTATTAAAAATGAGATCTAAAATAGTATAATTGTTTGTTTGAGCCCCCTTTCTTTTCCCTAAAAATGAAATTTGTTTTCTTCTATTAAAAATGAAATTTAAAATAATTATTTTGAAAAATTATGTTTACTCGATTTTTTAAAAAAAATAAAGTTTTCTTTTGATAGAAAACTCTCGAGAAATGTACCAGAGAAATGGGTGCCAGAGAAAAAAACAATGCCCCCTCAAGAGCAAATAATAATCTGACAAACCCCAAGACTCTGGATCGAATAGTTTATGTATGCCTCTAGAACAAAGCCGTCAAGAAATTGATCCGAAATAGATCTTGGCCCTTGCAGCTGAAAGGAGAGGCAAATCTTATTACTCGAAACCTTGTTCTTTCTTTTTTTAAAAAAAGAAATCAATAACACCAAGAACTCTACCATTACTATCGCAAGAATCAAGAGGGGAGGAGGGAGAGCAGAGGGATGAAAATTGCAGAAGTGGAAGCTCCATATGGACTGGAGGCTTCTTTCTTCGATGGCGTGGGTGCGTATATATATAGCGAGGGTGGCTGCGAGAATGACTAAACCCTAATATCGCCTCCACTTGCCAGCTGGGTCTGGGCTAAGCTGCAGGGTTTTTCTAGAATTCCATAGCGAAGTTGGGCTCTGGCCCATACACTGATAAGAGACCAAGCATTCTTCTGGTTTTTAGAGCAGCGAGGGAATGGCAGCGTCAAAGGTGGTTGTTGTCATGAATTAATTGTATTAATGTCATTTTTAATTGTATACTATAAAGTATAAACTACTAACACTAAGAGTATATACTAGCTTACGGTACCATACATCAGAAAGTAAAAACGTCAAAAAAAACTTCAAATAAGTAACTTTAAATTTTATTGTTTAACTTTAAGGAGTGAAAATTGATTTTTCATATATATATATATATATATATATATATATATATATATTACCAATTATATAAATACGAAGATTCTTATTTAACTTTTAAATAATAAAAAAAACAAATATAAACATTATATTAAAATAATAAAACAGTTCAATATTAAAATTAATTTTACTAATTTAGCTAATAAAATCTTATAATAAATCATGTGCTTTATAATCATTTTAATTCAAAAAGGATAGCAGTACAAGCATTCACAAACCAAAAACATAGTGTATTTCCAAACAACGTAAGGACACAATGCAGTCAAAACCGCGTCACTACACTATTCAAACTTCAAAAAAAAAAAAAATTAAATAAATAAATTCCTCTAACATCGACTTAAGAAGCCTGATTAAGACTTGGGAGCCAAGACAGCTCCGAAAGCAAATAGTGCAGACCCCGAAAGAAACTAAAAAACCAGGCAGGTTAAGCTTAAGCTTTAGCGGCAGTTTAGCCTAAAACATGAGCGGATATCAATATTGAACTTCGGATGGAAGATCTGCCGTATCAGACTCAAAAAAAATATGAACCTCTGAAGAGCTCACAACAAAGGCAGACGCAGGGATGGTCTTGGTAGCTAAAGTTCACTGAATTGATCCGTGAAGTTCTTGCAATCGCAATCAAAACCACTTTCTTCATCAAAACAAAGATAAAATGGTCTTCTAGGCAGCTTAGAACACAATATACATCAGATGTTCTGATCCACTTCCATAAAGAAACCAAACAATATCAAACACCACAACATCAATAAAATAATTTTACAATGGGGGATCCTTTCTAATCTTCTCTTCCCTTCAGCAAACTCCAAACTACTGGAGATCCTGAGTACTACCCCAACCAAGTATGTATTTTCACCAATTGGCAACCCCTGTAAAGAAATTCTTCTTATAATACGTAATACTGGCACCTGGATAACAATGATCTTGCAAAGGGTTCTACCCCCTAAATCTAACAACAACACATGATATGTCATCTTTACTTTCTCTTTTTAATGCCTCTGTTGTCAGCTGCTTAGCTGCTTTCATGGGGTCTTTAATCCTCCTTGCAATATCAACAGCCTCTTGATTTGACATAACCTGTGTATATTCACATGGAAAAAAATAGATTTTATGGACTTCTTTCTAAGGCAAGCACATTGCAGATTCTTTAGCCAGCCCAGGTGGTTAGCACTGACTCGACATGGAAAACAAAGTTAGTATGAAATGACTCACCTTCCAAAGACCATCACTAGCGAGTACAAGAACTTCTGTGTTGTTATCTATGTCGATTTCTTGTATGTCAGGATCAGAACGCAGATGTGATTTAAGGCTCTTGTCCCCAAAAGCACGAGAAACTGCCAGCTGCCCATTAACTCTAGGGACATCTCCTGGAAAGAAGTTCAAAAGGAAGTGAGATCGACAGTATTGTTATTGGTATAGAACAGAGTGTTTGCTTGGCTGAGAAAACATTTGCAAAGAGAGGGAAATACTTCATATTCTGATGACATTTTCTGTTCCCATAGAAATGGAAATCCTTAGCTAATCACTTAATGTCATAGGTATCAAAGTGCCTTAAAAGACTTTGGTCATGGAAGCCTAAGTAGGGTAGGAAATTACAGGAAAAAGAAAAAAGAAAAAAAGAAGATCTCATAATAGAAGGAAGCGTTCAGTGCTCTTAAATGCAGAATGGATTTGAACACCCAAAAGCAAAACAATTTGAACGATATGCATGAAAGCTTCAACACCACCTCACCTGCAGAACACCACATAACAAGCAAACTGAAATTAGATTCTTTGAATGATGAACAAATATGTATGCATTCACTCATCCAAAATGAATCCAGGCGATGATCAGGGGGGGAGTGCCACAGATCCTCTCTTCTAGAGAATACTTATTTTTTATTTTCAAAGATTGCTCTGATGCAGATCAAAGTTAACTGGAAGCCACTGAACTCTAAATTGTCTATTACTGCCTGAATGCTGCATAAATTCAATTTAAGTAGACCATTCATTGTTATGACTTCTTATTTGGGTTCGGAAGATATTGGTTCACTTGCTTGAGAATTTCAAAAAGCTGACAAATGAGCATATTCAGAAACTCAAAATTAGTCTTATTCTTTGAAATTCTAGCTTCACATGAATAAATCATAAGCCTTAAAACTATGCGTTAAAAAATTAGAAGCAGCTCCCCACTAAAAAGATTAGAATAACAACCAATAATTTCCTCAGAAAGCCATTGGTGTATATTAAATTCAGAAGAGCAGATATTCAAACAGAGAGATTACTAATAATGGCTACTGTGAAAAAGACCTGGCATGTTTGAGACAAAGCCACCTTTGTTCTCTATGCTGCCTCGTTCAGTGTTGGGTTCATGATCTGTGGTCATTTGCCTTGCCTGGCCTCCTCTTGAAAGAACTGCTCTTGAATCTCCAACATTAGCTACCCATAGTCTTTTACTATTTATCAAGATAGCAGTCACAGCTGTAGATCCTCCTCGCCCCAAGTCAGAACTATTAGAGAGAATTGCCTGGTCAGTCCTCTCATAGGCTTTTGAGATAGATCGGTTGGGATCAACCCAAAACTCTTCCTAGAAGGATCAAATAATAAAGTGTTAGAAAGCATTCTGAAGTTATTTAAGCAGACCAAAATGTTTGGCCATCAATAAAATGTTTGGAAGCAATGCTAAACCTCCTTCAGGATATTGGAAAACAAATGTTTCTGTAAGTATGCAGGCACACTGTCTCCCAAGTGGCCATCATAAATAGCAAAAAGCCCTAATTCACGCTCTTGAATCTGCACAAACTTGGCAACATGATAATCCTCCATTGGATGATTAGCTTTCCCTTTTACTAGGCTGAAACCATACTTGATCAAACCCTCTTGATTCTTTCCCTTACCGGAGGTAGATGATGATCGCCCACCCACAAGCTACAAGTAACAATAATCACAGTCTAAGTCACATGATTAGAAGACGAAGAGAAATACGAAAGCAAGCAAAATTGAGTTTTAATTTACTTTAAGTACTCAGATTAGGAGGCAGGCAAGAATGGGACTAAATGAAGCAATACATGAGAAATATAATTCTACACTACCAAGCAATTGAAGCATAGAAAGTTGCTCAATAACATTAATGAAAAACAATAGCGAAACTTGCAACTGTGCTTTCTTCTTGGGTTACATAGAAGACCTTAATACTGTAAACTCATCAGTAAATCTAATCTTTTAGAACGGTTTAGCGAGTAGCTACACCTACTATGTAAATTCTAGATCCCCGAAGAACTCACAAAACAAGTAGGTAAACATTGACACTTGACAGAACGGAAACCAAAAGTATATCTGTGTAACCAAAAATTTCCAGCCATGGGTTATCCAATGTATATCCACAATTAAATCCCAAACTGATACGAAAACTGAAAAATTCCCCCTTAGAAATAGCCTATCACACGTATAGCTCCATGTTCCACCACCCATTCTTACAACCTAATCATGAAACAAGGTTATGCGTCGAATAGAAATAAGAATAGAACAATTAAAGAATCACAAACACATACCAAAATAATAAAAACTAGGAAAAAAATGTTCTTTTTACCTGAGAGTAGGAAGGAAAAAAACAGCATAACCAATCCATAGAAACAGAACTATGTAGAGGACCTCCAACTTGTTCAGTTAAATTCCCACCATCCACTTTCAATATTCAAGATTCCAAACCAAACCCACCTCCCAAATCCAGTATCTGCACCATCAAAATCCAAACTTGATCATAAAAATGAAACTAAAATGTAAAACCTATAAACACAAACCTAAAACCCCTTCCAAGAAACAACTCAAAACAAACGAATTACCTCTAAACTATCCCCAATTAAAAGCTCGGAATGGGTGTAGCTTGTGGTTCCTGTTTGGTGAGGAAAGTCTGGTTTCTTTTGCTGTTCCTTGTTTGTACTACTTACTAGTTTGCACACCCAATTGAATGGAGAAATGATGCAAAAAACAAAGAGAAGGCGAGATGAGAGAACAATCGAAAGTCCTTTTCTAAGGACAAAAAAATAACAGGAAATTACTAGTATAATTATATATAAAAAAAGATCGTGAGAGAAGGAGAGAATCGAAGGATGCCTATATGATGATTTTCTAACCGCTCCAAGGGAGTCTTTTGCAATGAGGTGGGGGGGCAGAGAAATAATAGTACAATAAAGAAAAGAAAAAAGACTAATATATACCGCAGGAGCAGAGACTTCTTGCTTGTTGACTTTGCCCTGTTAATACTGTTTTGTTTTTGTTCCTCTCTCTGTTTTGTAGCTGTACATGGGACACCACCTCCTGCTCCTGCGCAGAAAGACTCATGGGCCAGAAATCGAATTTCCTTTTTCTTTGTCCTCAGATAGTAAACAAGAGTTATTACAAGAACTCAAGAAGGGGTGTTTACTTTAAATCGTTCTGTGAAATCAGTAGCCAGCCACTACCTCTTATGGCGAATACTGCAGAGGTGTTTTTTCACTACACAATAGAATAGTTCTCGGGGCGCATGAATGGATGGTCTGTGTGACTTTTTCTTAGAGTATACATATTATATTGTAAAATTCATTTTAATAGGTTTTGTTCATTTCTTTTCCTGCCCTTTTACGGTCAAATCGGGTTTCCTGTACAAATTGGTCAAAACTGCCGTTCACATAGCGTGTTGAAATTGGTATAAAATGATTTGCAAGGGTCATAACTGTCATTTCGGTTAAAATAGATTTCGGGAGCCAAAATTGCTTCTCGATGGTCAAACAAACAGGTCTTTATATATATATATATATATATATATATATATATATAATTACCTTCATGTGTCGACACGGTGGGATGGAATGGATTAATCACATCTCATTTGTCTCAAAAGTGGCAGTGCACCATTTACTCTTATTCTGGGAAAGGTTTGGTAAAAAAAAGAACATTTTGCAATTCGCTAATCCCCTCTCCACCACAATATAGCATAAGCTCACCCTTACCAAATCAAAGACCCAATCAATCCCAATCTTCGGATCAAACTTCTAAACATATCAGTTGTTGAATTAAAAAGGCTTCATCTAAGATCATCCATACCTGACCAGAGACAAACTTGTTGAGTCAAACTCATGCACATCTGAGAACATGTTTGGAAACGTGGTTTGTTTTTTCAAAAATTTTAAATTTTTTGTGCTAAAATTTAATATAATTTGTACATTTTGAATCGTTTTGATGTGCTGATGTCAAAAATAATTTTTTAAAAATAAAAAAAAATCATTGGCATGCATTTCGGCACAAAAAGTTATTTGAAAAGCAACCGCTACCACACTGCCAAGCACCCTCTTCCCTCTTAATCATTGAATAAGAAAGATTTCATATAAGCTCTCCCATGTATGATTACAACCCCCAACAAATTAGAGCCATTAGATTAATTTCAAATCAGATTGATCTGGATCGTTGGTTCAAATTAAAAGCAATCTGAATCGTCTAAACTCATGTCAGCTGGAGATGGTGATTCCAACCACCTATCTCTACCATTTAACCCTTATTTTTTATGGGACCACCATAAAAAGAAGCTTTAGCCTCCCTTGATCAAAACTTGACTAGCCCTCATCACTAACATCATTAGAATCAATAAAAAAGAGGGAAATGACTATTTTTAAAAACCAAACTTCATCGTCGTCGATCTCCCACCTTGGGTGGCTGTGAGATACACAGCTACTATTAGTGGACGAATGAGATCCATATCCTTTTTGGGAGCCTATCGACACACCAAAAACTCATCAAAACCAACACTAAAATATCTCCAAATACTGCATGAATAGTGCGATGGCAAACCTATAATTTTGCCATTTGACCAGGGGCAAAACGATAATTTCACCTAGATCAGAGCATTTTAGTAATTTCTTGAACCCAAAATTATTTTCATGTAATTATTTTATGTGTATTTGTAGATATTTGACTGAATGAATTATCCACAGCACTCCTTAGCACGCCAAACCCAAAGGGTCTAAGACCTTGGGTGGTTTTGAGGAGGGATAACAACAGTATCTATGTTCTGTGGTAGAACTGAAAGGATGAGATAGTGATTTGATTATGAGAATTATTTGAGACGAGTATCAGTCCCAATGTTTGCCAAATCAAGGCTTGAATAATTGATTGAACTTTAATTTGCATAATCGATTGCCTGATTAACTATTTCCAAGCGTGATTATATTATGATTTCCTAATTGACTATGCATGATGCATCTTCGTGAAGTGATTTGTCAAAATTAAATCTTGAATTTCATATTTTAATTTTGATTGTGTGACTTAATTTTTCAATACGAAAAGACTCTATGAATATCGATTGTCTGATTATTTATACATCTTAATCATCAATATGAGATGAATTTTGAAGATTATCAAATTTATTTGAAAATCTTATACTTAATTGGTCCATCAATGAGTGATTCATTTTGATCAGTTAAATTTAAAACCTGTGTTTTTCTAATTGGTTCACCTATGAACGATTTGTTTTAACCAATTTTCTTTTAAGAATTTTATTTTATTGGTCTACCTATAAGCTGTTCATTTTAACCAATTAAATCTAAAACTTATGTTTTTCTAATCAATTCACCCATTAATGGTTCATTTTGATTGATCCTTTTCAAAATGTTGTATTTATTTGATCCATCCATAAGCTGTTCATCTTAACTAGTTAATTTTAAAACCCGTTTTCTTCTAATTGATTCACCCATAAGCGGTTTGTTTTCAATTGATTCTTTTTTCAAAATCCTACGTTTAATTAGTCCACTCATAAGTAATTTGTTTTGACTAATTGATTTCAAAATCCTATTTTACTAATTGGTTCACCTATAAGCAGCTTGTTTTCAACTAATCCTTTTTCAAAATCTCGTTTTCAATTGGTTCACCCATGAGCAGTTCATTCGACTGATCCTTACTAAAAAATCTCGTGTTTAATTGCTCCATCCATTAGCAGTTTGTAACGACCAGTTGATTTAAAAACTTGTGTTTTCTGATCGGCTCACTCATAAGCGGTTCATTTTTTACAAATCATTTTTAAAAATGTTATGTTTAATTGATCCATCCATGAGGAATTCATTTTGACCAATTTATTTCAAAACTTGTGTTTTTTGATCGGTTCACCCATGAGTGGTTTGTTTTTTTACTGATCTTTTTCAAAATCTTATGTTTAACTAGTCCACCTACAAGCAGTTTGTTTTAATCAACCAATTCAAAAAAAAAAATATGCTTCTTCGATCAAGTCACCTATAAGTAATTTGTTTTTAACTTGTTCCTTTAAAATTTGTGTTTTCTGATCGATTCACCCTTTGACATTACTAATTGACCACTTGAAAACATAATTTCCTTATTTTATTTTAATACATGTATATTTTTTTTCATAATGATGTGTTGCAAGGTATATATAACAACAACAACAACAACAACAACAACCCTGGAGGGATGGTTGGCCAATGATGATGATATTTTATGTGTAGTCTATGTCTAATTTCATCAAGTTTGGCGTTTTGCTTTACATTAAAAAGATGGTCAATTGAGAATTCCATTGTGTTGATAATTGAAATCTTATTTATGTATGTGCTTTTGAGTTTATTTTATCGCGTGCACTATTGAGTCCTGAGACCTCTATCTTCCTAAGGGAGGGATTTTTATGTATTTTCTTGTTATTTATTTTACTTCACTCCTTTTCCCTGTATGCACTACAACTAGACTTTTTTTTTTTTTCTTATGACTGATGTGAGCTCTATAGCTAACCTTAGGCCAAATGTTAGAGAGGTATCATTGGTTGAGTTCATCTTCACTCCACGTAACCAACCACTTACCTAGACTTTGATAGATTAGTTATTAGGTTATTATAACCGTTAATTCTAGGTGGTGACTTCTTTATTTGATTGTGATGTGTGATCATCATCTTTTCTCATTTATGAGGGGACCCCTAACCAAACATCCACCTCGTGATCATGGAAGGACCGGAGTTAGGTAGCGACCAACAACAACCATTGTCAAAGAGGTGGCTACCCTTAAGTGGGAGGGGGTGGGGGTAGCCCTAAATTTTATGTTATTCCTTGAAATTATAAAGACTTTTTAAGTGTGTGCTTATAAATTATAGATGGATCACTCTTAGCTCTCAAATATCTTATAAAATTAGAAGAGCAAATGAAAGGTTCTAGTGGAGTAATAAATATTTCCTCATGTGATCTAGCACATATAATTGCCTATTTGTTTGCCATTAGAAAAGTTGGTCAACGGAAAACACTTTCCGGTCAACGAAAAACACTTTTCAGTCAAATGAAAATTTAGCTTGATTTTAAGGAAAGTGTTTTCCTTTTATTTTGGGCAGAAAAGACTTTATGGAAGTTGTGAAAAATTTAGAAATATCATATTATTTGTTGATTATATCAAATTTGGTCCTTAAACTTTTGATTGCTATATATATTTTGTTTTGAATATTTTTTTTTCAATTTCATCCTTTAGAATTTAATTTTTATATTAACTTTGGTCCTCATTTTTATAATTGTTATTTGTTTTTCTCTTATAATTTTTTAATTGAAATTTTTTATCTATCAAATTTAGTCCTCATTCTTTTGATTGTTACTTATTTTATTTGAAATAATTTATGAAATGTTAATTATTATTTCATCTTTCAATTTTTTTATTTTTTAAATTTGATATCTATTATTTCTATATTATTTATTTTATTTGAGATAATTTATGAAATTATTTTTTTTTCAATTTCATTCTCATTCAAATTTTTAATTTGTAAGATTTGTTCCTCATTATTTTAATAAACTTGAAAAAAATAAAAAATTAAGTTATTTTTCAACTCATTTTCCATGACATAATCAAACATTGGAAAATGTTTTCCAACTTATTTTTCATTACACTACCAAATATCAGAAAATAATTCACTTTCCCAAAATTCACTTTCCAAAAAGAAACTACTTTCCAGTAAACAAACGAGAGCTAAAATTAAATGTGTGGGATTTGCCTTGACATGGCCAGTCAACTTGGCCACTCAAAAGGTAACCCAGATGATCGACAAAAAATGTCTAAGGATAAAATTGATAGAAAAAAAACTTCTCAACCAATTGCCTACCTAGCTTGGGTTTAAAATAATATATATGGGATTTACATGGACAGGTAAACTTGGTAGGCTTAAAGGCAACCTAAACGATTAGTAAAAAAATGTTTTGAGGATAAAATTGAGAAAAAATATTAAATAAAAAAGGGAAATGGACAAAAAAAATCATGCTATACTATTCATATAAACAATGAATCAAGTGTGTATGACATTGTTTTTTTTTTTAGTTTGTACTAAATCTTTGGCCCGCGCTACATTGTGGTTTGGATCAAATATTTTTTTTAATGTAAGAAAAAAATGTCTAAGCATTGTAATATTTTTTCTAGTAGGAAAATAAATCTAAACCTTGTGTGAATTGATACGATGTGACCTGTTTGACTTGAAAGGTCAAAAGACAAGCCATATAATCGATAAAAACTTAGTTTGACTCAAAATAAATTTTATAGATGAGATTGACAAGTCAACCTCATCAGCTCAAAGGCAACTTGGAAGACTGGTAAAAAAAAGGTCTTGAGGATAAAAAAAAAGATGAAGTCAAAATAAAAAAGGGAAATGGACAAATAGAAAAGGGAAATGGACAAATAGAAAACCCCTACTTTACTATTCATATAAACAATGAAGCAGGTTTGTATGACCTCAAATGTTTTTAGTTTGTACTAGATATTTGGCTTGCGATGCGCTGTAGCTTGGATCAATTTTTTTAACATAAGAAAAAAATATCTAGGCGTTGTTAATTTTTTTTCTAGTAGAAAAAGAATTAAACCATATGGGAATTGATACAATATGACCCATTCAACTTGGTGTGTCTAAAGGCAACCCAAATAACTAGTAAAAACTTAGTTTAACCAAAAATAAATATTTTAGATGAGATTTGCTTTTAAATATTGAGATGAAAACATATTGGATTGATTCAGATCCACTCGAGTTAACTTGTCAATCCACATACCAAGTCATAAGAACATACCAATCCCGTAGAAAGTAAATTAAAAGAAGTTTTGAAGCTCAATTTTCAATATCCTCAATGTTAAAAGATAAAATTGAAAAAATCAAATAATAAAAGGATAAAAAATGATTCAAGTCAACCTGAGTTAAACTATCAAACTCGTGATTTGAGTCATGAGACTAAGATAACCCAATAGAAACAAATTGAAACAGATTACTAAGCCTGATTCCTAATAAACCTAGTGAAAAGATGAAATTGAAAAAAAATTTAATAAAAAAGGACATAAAAAAACGACTAAGTCAACTCGGGTTATCTAGCTAAATTCATGACTCGAGTCATGAGATAGAGATAACCTCACATAAAGTAAACTGAAACAAATCACAAAACCCAATTCTCAATCAATTTAATGTTGAAAAATGAATTTGAGAAAAATAATAATAAGAAAAAGGGATAAAAAAAACTTAAGTCAACCCATTAAACTCGTTGTACAAGTTATGAGACTAAAATAACCTCATAAAAAATAAATTAAAAAAAATATGAACCACAATCTCCAATAAACCTAATGGTGAATAATGTAATTGAAATTTTAAAAAATAAAATAAAATCCAAAGAAAGAAATGAAAAAAAACCCAAAGAAAAGAAATAAAATACCATCCAAGTGAATAGTATTTTGTAAGGAGGGGTGCAATAAAATCCCCTTCTCTTTTTAGTTTTTTTTTGTTAATGTATAATATTGTAATAAATATTAGAATTTACATCAAGTATATGGTTATTTATTTATTTATTGCAAGCGTATATTACTCGTGGTCAAGGCAGAGCCTTTTAGAAGGCTTAAGTGGGTTATAGCTCAGGTAAAAAAAAAATAATTTATAAAAAACCCAATAACCCACTTTCCCTTTATCTTTTACAGCAAACCTAAACATCAATAATTAATTAGTAGCCCACTTTCCCTTTGTCTTTTACAACAAACCTAAACATAAATAATTAATTGGTTGCTCACTTTCCTTTTGTCTTTTACAACAAACTTACCAAAACATAAACAATTAATTGGTTCGCATGCCTTTCAAGTAACTTGAGGTTTTAGCTTTTTTCTTCTCAATAATATACAATTTTATCTTGGATTTTGAAGAAGAATCTATACAGAGAGCCACAAGAGTGTAAATCATCAAGAAGAAGAATCTATACAGAGAGCCACAAGAGTGTAAATCATCAAGTAAGAATTTACAAGCCCTAACTTTTCATTTTGAATTCAATGTTTCACATTCATTGCAGTAGACTGTACCTCTAGAAATCTAATAGTTTGAATACATTCAGTTTTTTTTAATACTCTAACAGGTCTCAATTCAATTTCCCCAAATGTATTCCCATAAAAACACCCTGATGTGGTTAGTAATATAGGTCATGTTAAAGCCAATAGCTTTGTGAGAAATTACTGCACTGAAAAGAATGGTGAAGTTGGGTCTGGTGAATGGATTGAGGATATAGAATATTTAGATGAGTTAGGGAGTGTTATTTATAGTGGTAAAGATAACAATATAAGGTCAGTTATGTCGGGAGTTGATAACCATGTTATGATTGGTGGGCTAAAGAAGCCAATGTTGAACGCTTTTGTTGTTGCAAAGATAGTTGAAGTTGTTAAGAGGTGGAAATGGGGGCTAGAATTGTAGACCCAATTCAAGATGATAATATTATAAATTTGTGCAAATATTTCAATAAAAAAGTTTAAAATTGTTAGTGGAGTAAATGGACGGATGCTAACGCACTAGTACTAATAATTTACTAGGTATTTCAAAGTTAAGTTCCCCAAATCTCCAAATAGTTTGCATCACTATTTTATCCTTATATATTCTGCATTTCATGAATATTTTATTGTGGCATTAGTATCTTTTCATCTTGCACTTGACTTCCCTAATCCCTTTCACCACCGAAGGCTTTAGAAGTTGGAAAAGGGTTAATGATGGGGTTAGATGTGCACTTCTGATGCATATAAAAAGTCCCACTTTACCACATAATAATGCTGTGAAATCTGCTGAAGATTTAATGAAAGTAAGTAGACATATTGATAAAGTGTTGAATGCAAAAACTGTTAAAGAAGTTTAGAAAAATCGGTTAAGACTTACGACAACAATTGAAAGTGTTCGATAGCTTAGCTGACAAGCATGTGCATTTAGAGGTCATCATGAATCTTTGAATTCTAATAATTGAGGCAATTTTGTGAAGATGATAAGACTTATATGGAGACTGAATGTTGACATTGATGATGTTATTTGAGAAAAAACTCTGAAAAATACAAAGCATACCTCATCGACTATTTAAAAAGAGATTTTGCATATTCTCGTGAACAAAGTGAGGAAAAAGATCTGTGAAGAAGTTAGAGATGCAAAGTTTTGTATTTTGGTTGACGAAGTCAAAGATGCAACAAATAAAGAACAAATGGCTATTATTTTGAGATTTTTTGACATTCAGGGTTTTGTACGAGAGCGTTTTTTTGGTATTGTGCATGTTTCAGATACTACTTCTTCAACATTTAAAAAAGAAATTTGTGATGTGCTTGCTCGATATAACTTGCATATTCTCAATATGCGAGGTCAAGGTTATGATGGTGCTAGCAATATGCGTGATGCATGGAATAGACTTCAAGCTCTATTTCTCAGAGATTGTCCTTATACATATTATGTACATTGCTTTGCTCACTGACTATAATTGACATTAATTGCAGCAAATAGAAATGATATTTCTATTTGGTTATTTTTCTCAAAATTGACAACCATTATCAATCTTACTAGTGCTTCTCCCAAACGTCATATCAAGGTACAATATACTTAGGCTATAGAAATTGCACATATGGTAGCTACTGGAGAACGTGAGACTAGTAGAGGGGCTAATCAAATCGGTAATTTAATTCAAAGTGGAACTACTCGCTGGAGCTCTCATTTTGATTCTATTTGCAGCTTAATAGATATGTATGGTGCAATTATTATTGTTCTTGAAAGTATGGTTCAAGAAGAATCTTTTAACTTTATACGTGGAGAAGCTGGTGGTTGTTTGATTGTGATGAAATCTTTTGAATATATATTCATTTTATATTTGATGCATAAAATAATAGGGATTACTGATTTACTTTGTCGAGCTTTGCAACAAAAATCTCTTGACATCTTAAATGCAATGGATCTTGTATCAACTACTAAAACATTGCTTCGAACTTTAAGAGATGATGGATTTGATCTTTTCCTTGCAAATATGCAATATGTTTGCACAAAATATGAGATTGATATACCACATATGAATGCTTCGTATAAAAAGGCTACATGTTGTTCATGTCAACAACAAGGATCAATGATAGTTTACCAGCATTATCATTATGATATATTTAACTCAACAATAGATTTTCAATTGGAGGAATTAAATTCTAAATTCAGTGATGGGACAATGGAACTTATTGTACTTAGCTCTGCTTTAGAACCTAAAGACAACTTTAAATCATTCAAAGCTGATGCTATTTACAAGCTTGTTGAGAAATTTTATCCTGAAGATTTCAATGAACAAGAGATGTATTATTTGAGATCTCAGCTAGAGCATTATCAGATTGATGTGATTCATCATGAGAGTTTTCAGAATATGTCTACCATTTCTGAATTATGCCGAGGATTAGTTGAAATAAATAAGTCGTAGTACTATCATTTGATTGACATGTTAATTTGTCTTGTTTTGACTTTGCATGTTTTCACTGCCACTATACAGTGGGCATTTTCAGCTATGAAACATGTTAAAACTGTGCTTCGCAATAAAATAGAAGAGGATTTCTTAGCATATTCTATGATGATTTACATTGAACGAGAGCTTGTTGAAGATATTGATTCGAATTTGATCATAAATGAATTATATTCTACAAAACATCGAATGGTGCAACTTTGATAGTATAATTTATTTTTATTTTTATTTTGAATTTTATGTACTTTCATTTTTTATATATATTTTGTGTTATCTATTTGGATTAAAACTTTATTGTTAACTTGACAAATTTATATATCCGAGTTAATGATTAGTCTTAAAAAATAATTTATATATATTTATATCATAGCCCAGGATATAAAAAATTCTTGGCTCCACCCGCTCGTGGTAGTTTAGGATGAATGAAATTAAATAGCCAATCCAAATCTAATTTCAAAAAATTAGCACCCCGAACAATTCAATAAAGATTGATCAAAAGCTTGTTTGAAACAATAGAGGGCTAAAGGCCAAGTAATTAACCGGGTCAGGACAAGGTTTTTTGTTTTTTTTCCCTTTTCAAAACAATAAAGAAGCCAACCTTTATTGATCAATTAAAAAGATAATTATTAAGAATTCTTTTAAAAATTTTCAATGAGATAAATGATATTTTATTTTTTATTTAGTCAACATATAATTAGAGCCGACTATTATATCTATATATAGTATAAACTAGCCATGAACTTGGGTTACGCTGTGAGGTTCGTTTCCCCCCCATAAAATTGATGTTCAATGTTTTAAGCACGTTTTAAAGTAGGAATAAAAATCCATAAATCGAGTCATAAATCTGATTAGGTTAAATAAGTTGGTTTTGTTTTAATTAGATGATAAAAAAAATAAGCAATTATAAGAGATGAACCAAATTAAAAAGAAAAAAATAGATCACAATAACCAAGAAAAAAATAGTTTTTTTTCAAATAGATAAAAACGATGTAGCTCAATTGTCATTCCATGAAATACAGAAGGATGAGATTGAGTAAAAAAAGACAAAAAAATTGGTCCGATTCAACTAGAGTTAGCATGACAAACTTGTAACCCAAGTAATAAGGTTCGAGCCAACCCGGGTTAATGTGCCGAATCCGTGATCCAAGTTATGAGATTGGGATAACTCGATAGAAAAGAAAATAAAGAAAATTTTAAAGTCTATTTTTTATATATAAAACCTATGTCGAATGATGAAAGCTGAAAAGACCATACAAAAAAAAAATCAACCCAAGCTAACTTTTTAAACCCGTGACCCGAATCATTATACTGGAAGCACCCTAACTAGAAAAAATAAAAAAGTTCAATTCTCAACCAATCAAACGTTGAAGGATGAAATTAAAAAAATTCCAGTAATACAAAAAATAGAAATTAAAAGATTGAGGATCAAATTAAAAATTAAAAATAATTTTGATTTTTTATGGAAGGGTGAAATTATAAAGAAAAATCAAATTAATAAAAGGACCCAAAAGAAAAAAAACTAATAAAAATAATGAGGATCAAAATTGAAATAAAAAATAAAAATAATTTTTTAATTGAAGGGTGAAATTGAAAATAAAAATCAATTTAACAAAAAAACCCTAAAAAATCAAAAGAATAAGGACTATATTGAAAAAAAAAATATATATCACGAATTGGGATTGAAGAATGTCATTGAAAACAAATCAAAATTTTACAAAAATGTCAAAAACAAAAACTATAAATGAAAAGAATAAAGATCGAAGTTGAAATCTCAAAAGATTAGGGGATAACTTTGAAATTTTACATGAGAAAAATGATTTTCCAGGAGGAGAGAGAAAAGCGTGGAAAAAAAGTCATTGGTGACAAACCGTACCACCTCACAGCGTAGAGGACATGGCGATGTGATTAGTACTTAAAATATATTTTTATCATGGCTTTATATCATCATATTGCAATTAAAGTATCATTAAATTCCCTAACTTAAGCATGTTTTATAATAACAAATTCAATAATATAAGATAGCTTTAATTTATGGTAAATGCTCATTCTAAATACAGGCCTATCACATAAATCAAAGGATTGATTGATGAGTTCAACTACTAAAATTGAGAAGACAAAGAGAGGGTTAAGCTTAGAAAAGAGATGCTAGTTCAGTCCAAACTGAAATATTATTCAGTCATTGGGTCATATCTGGAGCTGTAGATATTGGATTTTAATTTGATTTATATGGATAGAAAGCTAAGACATAAGCCTAAAACATTCATGGGAGTCTAAGACTCAATTCTGCTGTTTGGAAGTCCAAATCTTAGGAATAATAGAGAAGTCAAAATCTGTCCTGCAGGCTAGACACTATTCAGTGTTCAGCCCATATCTCAAGTTCTAGAAGTCCAAATGCACTGATTCTTTTTTTTGTTGAAAAGCTGAGAAAATTTCCTAGAAAATTATAAAGGGACAATCTGTTCAAATTTTGACGTTAGCAATGGCGTTTTGTTCAGACAAGAAGATAAGGATTGTCACCAAGTCAAGATGTGGCCACCCACTCAACAATTAGTCATCAAATCAATAGTTTTAAATTTTGGCCTATAAAAGGAGGCATTTGCCATGTATTTAGGCATCTTAGTTTTCATATCAAGATCATGTTCTTGCTCTCTCTTTATATTTTTGTAATACTTATGTTTTGTTTATATTAATCTCTTATTTATGCTTTTCATTTCCTTTCCTTTACTTAGTTAACTTATATCTTATTTATGTTCTTATCTTATTTATTTATGTTTCTCTCTTTCATTATGTTTAGCTAAGTTTATTATATCAAGGTGAAAAGGTTACACTAATGGTGTAAGAATAAGTATAGTATAAACTCAACATGGACTTTAATGTTTGATACTAACATGTTTTGTTTTTGTTATCTTGTTCACTTTTAATACTTTGCTTGTTATATAGTTAATCTAGATTTATGTTGTATAACCTTTGGTACAACAAACAAATACTTGGCACTTTCATAGCCCAACTGTATGGTATAACCGACACCTGTGTTATGAACTTGATTTGTTGTTAACATTATAATCATGAATACCTGACAACATTTACAAGTATTAGCATTATTCGAATAAAATAACTAATGTAATCATGTTAACAATTTATAATCCGATTGGAACCTCCTTTGTGTGTGATTTCCAGTTAAGTAATAAAAAGAATTTATACTATACTTGTTCGAAATACCATTAGTGGATTCTTTAACCTTGACAATTATTTTATCCTTGTTTAATCCTTACATCAATATCACATCTAAAAGCTCTCTTCAACTCCTTCTATGTTATTATCTATTTCTTTATTTGTAGTTTATAAAGTTAACCTTTCTGTGGTTTAACCCCGATCTTGTCGTGTTATTTATTACTTCGACACTCCTACACTTGGGAGAAGACATCAATCTTAAGTCGTGTCACAATGCATCATAGTGGAAGATGGTTTTTGGCTGGTAGGAGGTGTTGCATGCGTTATCAAGTGTCTTACACACGTTAACCACTTTTTGTTTTTTTAATTATTATTTTTTATTTATTAAAATATTAAATTGTCTCTTAACCCATTTTATTATAGAAAAAAAAACCAGTGTTAGGAGATGGAAGTACCCTAGGATATCAATTTTAATTGTTTTTTTTATTTTAAGAGTTTTATGATCATTTCACTGTGCTTTGAAAATGAGAAAAAAACTTTTTTATCCCTAAACTATCTAATAATGACTAATGTCTCATGTGCAAAGACTGAACTACTCCTAATTGCTAATTTAAAGAGTTGTGGGGAAAGGCATAACAATCATTACATTGTTCTAGTAAATGGTGTTTTTGAGTTGTGTGAATAAAGTTTTTTCAAATGGTTTTAGCCTTTGTTAATGGTTTTGAATTTAGAAAAAAGAAAAATCAAGAAGAAATGCCCCCTCCCTCCTCTTAAAAATATATACCAAAAAGGAATAATAATAATGATAAAAGGGTATAAATAACCTTGATGTAGTCTTTTTTTTTAGAGGTTGCCAACTCTTTAAATAAATCCAAAAATCAACCTAAACAAACTAGAAAACTTTAAAATAAAGAAAAAAACAATAAAAATCCTAAACAAACTAAAAAAAAAAAACTACTAACTTTAATATTTAATTTCCTAAACTAAATAGTAAAAAACAAATACCATAAAGAAAACTATTTTCCTAATCTAAATAGGAAATAATAATAACAAAGAAAAATATTTTTTCCCTAGAAATCCTCCTACATCAGTCCCTCCAAGTTGGAGAGAACTTGTCCTCAAGTTCTGGCCATCCATTCACCTATGTTGCTATTGTTTTCAATCAATAAAAGCGATGTTAGTACCTTTGCGAGCCATTGAGAATTGGACTTTGTAAGTTTTTTAATTTGCTTTATATGAGATTATCCTGATTTTAATAATTTAGTTTTTTTTATTTCAACTTTCAGTGTTGGATCTGCAGGTGGAATTAGCTTTCATATTTTTTTTAATGGAGTTATCTTGGTCTCGTAATCCAAGTCGCAGGTTTGATAGGTTAACTCAAGTTGACTCATGTCATTTTATTGCTATCTTTTTAATTGATTTATTTTTCAATTTCATCCTTCAATATTGGCTTGGTTGGGAATTAGACTTTGTATTTTTTTAATTTATTTTTTTATGAGATTATCTTAGTCTCATAACATAGGTCGTAGGTTTAATAGGTTGACTTTGGTCATTTGTTTTATTTTTTTTTTCAATTTCATTCTTTAACATTAAGTTGATTCGGAATTGAGTTTCATAATTTATTTTGATTTACTTTTTAAAAGATTATCACAATTTTATGGCCTGAGTGATAGATTTGATAGATCAATTTACTGGTTTAGTTTAATATGTTATCATCTCAATATTTTTTTTTAAAGTCTATCTAATTTGTCACTGTTTCAATATTTAAAAAAGATATTGTCCAATATATATTAGATTTTGAGTTTATGAATATTTTTTTTAAAAAAATACCTGGACAATTATTTTAAATTTTTTAAAAATATATTTGATTTGATCCACAATATAACACATATCTAGTTTCTATTAAACTTTTTGTGAGCTATTCCATTCATTAAAGGAATTCTTAAAAAAACATAGGGAGACAAGGAAAACGTTGCAAATGCATGCTAACTTCTGCATAGAAATGCAAAAAAATTAGTTCATAAACGGAGATCTATAAGGATAAAAGGGTTTGACTGAACAAATTCAGTACATCTTGTTGTCATTATCAGAACCAATAGGATATATGTAATGTAATTAATTTATTTGATGTTTGTGACTCATATGCTGTGTTGGCTTTATAATGAAAAAAAACATATTTTATTAGAAAAATAAAAAAAATATAAAAATAAATCTATTCTTAAAATAATTTTATAATAAATTCAAGTTATTGCAAAATAAAAAAAATATAAAAACATTTATTTTTTTGTCGTGGTCTATCTTTTCTATCATAAAATTAATCAAGTATAAAGTTAAAAGGTATAGGGAAAATTAATTAATATTTCCTCACACCCAATAATACTTTCGTTACAATAGTAATTAATAATGTTGTTTTTTTGTGCATTTTGACCACTTTTTCTTCCTTTGCTTATTGATTTTTTTTAATTTAATCCTTATATGATGTGTTTATGAGTATTTAAAATTAATAATTTATTTTAATTTGCCTTTTATATGGTTATCGCGGTATCAAAAAAATCCCAAGATGGTGGTATGCTCTATTTTTTAAAAGATTTAGTTAAATAAAAATGATTTTGAAAAAAAATTAAGTTATTAAACTTTACTGAGTCAATGATCCAGTTTGTGAGTTTGACAAGGTAACCCCAGTTGTCTCGGTTTATGGATTTAGTGGGGTACTTTTTTTTTCTAATTATTATTATTATTATTATTAACTAGAAACTAAATGAGGAGGATGTTTTATTATACCCCTCCTCACAAAGTGCTATTTATTTGAATAGTGCTTTGCTTTTCTTTTTTTTTCTTTTCCTTTTCTTTCTTGATTTTTTTTAATTAATATTTTTTTATTTCATCATTTATTATTATATTTGTTTTTTTATTGAGTTATCATACTTTTATGATACAAATCATGAGTTTGGCGAGTTAATCAAGTTGACTTATTTTTTTTCTTTTTTTAATTAACTTTTATTTATTGGATTGATTGAGAATTAGACTTCATGATTTGTTCTGTTTACTTTCTATTATGTTATTTCTAACCTGGAAATAGTGCTTAATGGATTAACCCAAGCTGACTCGAGTTGTTTTTTGTGTCATTTTTTTAATTGTATATTTTTTTCAATTTCATCATTCAATACTAGGTCGGTTAGGAATTGAGTTTCATAATTTTTTTTTTTGATTTGCTTTCTATGAGAATATCTTGATCTCACAACCAAGGTCACGAGTTTTGACGTTTTAACCCTAGTTAAATGAGGTTATGTTTTTGTTTTTTTTCTAAGAGATTATCTTAGTCTCATTATTCCGGTCACGAGTCCTTCAACATTGGATTTGCTTTTTATTAGGTTGTTCCCATCTCATGACTCGGGTCACAGGTTTGGCGGGTTAACTCAATTGACTCAATTATTTTTCTTTTTCTTAATTGACCTTTTTTTCCTCTCAATTTCATCATTTAATATTGTATTTGACTGAGAGTTAAACTTCATGATTTGTTTTGACTTGCTTTTTATTAGGTTATTCCAACCTCATGACTCAGTAATAGTGCTTAACAAGTTAACCCGAGTTGATTTAGCTCACTTTTTGTATAATTTTTTAATTAGAATTTTTATAAATTTCATCGTTTAATATTAGGTCTGACAAAAGCGATTGGAAACTAGGGGTGAGCAAAAAAACTGATAAACCGATTTAACCGAGAAAACCGACCAAAAATTAACTGAAAAAACCGAACCAAGAAAAAAACCGATTAAACTGATTATAATTTTTAGAAAAACCTCCGGTTCGGTTCGGTTTTCGGTTTTGTAGTGTTGAAACCGGTAAACCCAAACCGAACCGAACCGGTTCGAATAAAAATAAAATACTATAAATAGAAAAAAATCTTTGCCTAATGCCCAATAACCTAACCCTAGTAGTGCGGCCGCCCCCTCTCTTTCTCTAAAACACCAGAGACACGCTCAGCTGAAATCCTAACCCTAGCACCCGCGATCGCCGCCTCTCCCTAGACTCTCAAACACCAGAGATACGCCAAGCATCAGCTGAAATCCTAACACTAGCACCGGCGGCCGCCCCCTCTCCTTAGAGTCTTAGACTCTCAAACACAGACAACCATAGAAACGCCAAGCATCAGCTGAAATTTGAAAGTTGAAACCAATAAAGCCTCTCAAGTCTCAACAATAGATCAACGTGTTCCAGAACGGCAGAACCTATCTAGTTGGCTTTTCCTCTTCATCTATACAAGATCACAGACACATGGTACTTCTCTGAATCTCTATAACATTTCACATATGCATTCTGTCAACATTCTCTCATTGTCATTTTTTTCAGCCCCTTCTACAACAAGATCATAATTGATTAATGACCTTGCTGAATTTCTTCTGGCAATTTTTATTTTATTTTATGGTTGCAGACAAGATGTTGGGTCTAAAAGACTAAAACGCACTATACTACTGTAGATTCGAGAAGAAAGTTTGATTTTACAACAGTAAGTTTTAATTATGTTTTTTCCTTTTTAATTAATTAATTAGTCTATCCTCTATTATATTTATTGTATTTGCTTTTCAATGCAGAGATCAAAGACACAGTTGTTGTTTTGAATGCTCAAAAATCCATATCTAAGGTAACCATTTGTAGTTTTTTGTTGGGTTTTTATTTTACTATATTGCTTGCATAAATGTTTGTGATTGCTTTAATTGGGTTTTTATTCTTGAGAAATGAAAAGAATGTATATATCTTGATCTAGTGCTTGCGGCATTGCAAATTACTTAGTCAGAATTGCAAATTAATTATTTTCTATTTCTTCAAATTAGTCAGATTGACAACAACAATATGAGGAAGTGCAGAATATGTAAAATTGTTTTTCAAACCAAGTCGACAGAATTGAAAACCCATGTTTGTGCTTTATTTTAGTTGATAATTAAGGAAATAAGAGATTCCTTATCTGTATTTTGATCTACAGTGTATTTGTTGCTGGAAAATCATATTGATTTTATTCTTTATATGAAAAATTGTTTCTGCTTCTATTTGGATTTTTGTTTCCCTGCTCAACTTTCTATTTTCATTCTATTGCTTAGAATTTCTCTTGAAAATTGCCCAAATTTGATGTGGAATACTTTTATTTTTATATCTTCTAATTTAATTTATCAAGTTATAATTTTATATTTTTAATTTCAGGTTTTAATGGCAACAATTGGACTATTGGAGTGTTTTATGATAATGTTATTTGTTGTTTTTGTTAAGCCCTTTGAAGGCAATGCATTGTAATTTGTATTTTAACTTATTGGTATGTGTTATTTAAACTTATGCAGCAGGAGTCCTGCTCAATCAAACAAAATAAATGAAAAATTATCAGGAAGGCAACAAATGAATATTCAGTTGCAAAAAACAACCCAAAAAAAGAATTGATTTGGTTAAGAATCTTATAAGAAAAGTAGACAATATTATAATCACAAGCCCATCAGAAATTTAATTAAAAACCCATCAAAAAGCCCATTAAAAGCCCATTACAAACAGCCCAAAATATATTATAGGTTTTCTCGATTTTTTTACATTAAAAACCGAACCAAACCGAACCAAAACCGGTCGGTTTGACTCGGTTTTGGTTCGGTTTCGGTTGCTTTTTTTTTAAAAAAATAATTCGGTTTGGTTGGTTTTTATAGGTAAAAACCGAACCGAACTGAAAATGATCACCCCTATTGGAAACTAAGATTCATAATTTTTTTTAATTTGCTCTCTATGAGGTTATCTCGGTGTCGTGACCAAGGTTGTTGATTTGACAGGTTAGCCCAAGTTAAATCAAGTTATTTTTTTTAAAAATTTTATAAGAGGTTATTCGATCCGATGATTGGGGTCATGAGTTTGGCGGATTGACTTGGGTCATATTTTTATGTTCTTTTTTTAATTGATTTTTTTAATCTCATCTTTCTACATTAGATTGATTGGGAATTGAAATTCATAATTTGATTCATTTGCTTTCCATGAGATTATCTCGATCTTATGACCCTGATCGTGGGTTTGACAGGTTAACTTAGGTCACTTTTTAAGTCCTTTTTTTAATTGATTTGTTTTTTCATTTTTATCATTCAATATTGATTTGATTGAGAATTAGACTTCATAATTTATTTTAATTTTCTTTTTATGTCTCGTAACCTAAGTTGCAGATTTGACATGTTATTCCGGGTTGACCCAAGTCAATTTAATATGTTATCATAATATTAAAAAAAAATATCATCTTGAAATCTTTTGTAGTGAAACTATATTTTACGGTTTTATGGGTTGTTTTTAGACCCACAAAGTCAATAGGGTTATATCGGGTCAACTCTCACATGATTTTTTTTGCTAGAAAAAAACATTAGAAACATCTGAATATGTTTTTGTATATGTTTAAGAAAAAATTAAACCAACCTGTAACGTAACCGAGTAAATAATCTAGTTGTAACATATACTAAAACGCCTCAGTGTCTTATTGTGCACTGCACAGTGTAGTCCATAGTAAAACATTGATGCCTTAGTTTTTTTTTTGTTTCTTCTGCTTTCACTGTGAACTGTATAGTGCAGTCTACAATGGAGCTATTTTTTATTTCTTTTTTTTTCTTTTAATTGATGCCTTTTTTTTAATGATTAATTTTTTTCTATTTAGTTATCAGACTTTCATGACACTGATCCTAGGTTTAACGGGTTAACATGGTTTGACGGGTTAACTGTAACAACCTCAAAATTTTCTAGCAATATATTTTTGAAAATTCATGATGTTTTTTTTTTTCAAAAATTTCAGCAGAGTTTCCCATCATTTAGCCTATCCCAAGTTATCGACAAAATCAACATCAGTCCCTAATCAACCATTTCCACAATTCAATATTCTTATCATACTCCCATATATCTTAATTAACAATATTTCACTTTCTCAAACATATCAACTCAATGAATAATTATTTTGCTGAAATGAAGAAAGAATTATCTTAACCATGATACACAAACCATAGATTATAGATTTAATATACTTCCTTCAATCATATATAATCTTTTGAGTACAGTTTAACACAAATGATATTAACTACATGCTTATATATATATATATATATATATCACCATTATAATTAGATAATATTTACATAACATAGTACACGTTAATTAAGCTGATCCATTTAAATTCATACATACCCACCATTATAATATTCAAAATATACATATAGTAATGTTATTATCAACAATTTACATATCCAAAAGATTTACTCGTAATGGAAGTAAACTCTAAAAACTACTAGGAGGCGCGGTATTGAGATGAACCTGCATAATGATTTAAAAGATAATTATGGTCAATTAGAGCATTTACATTTGCATTAACATATAAATATATACATTAGTTACTCACAAAATTTTCACATTTACTATCATCTTTCAAGTACTATTCACAAATTAATAATCTAAAATTTAAATCTGTCCACATCATAGAACTTCAGTTCCAAACCAGCACTAGTTTCATACCAGCACAGCTGGACTACCAGCACTAGTTCCATACCAGCACAACAGCCCATTCACAAGGCACCAGTTCCATATCAGGATAACTGGTCCACCAGCAACCCATTCACAGGGCATCAGTTCCATTCCAGGATAACTAACTCACAAGTTTTCTATTTTCAAAATAAATTATCATGGAAAAATCTACCATCATTCCACATAAAATTTCATTGATCAAGGGAAAATTTAAATATCTAAAGTTCAGAGAAAGAAAAAATATTCAAGATATTAAACACCTACTTGGTGTTTGCGTCCTGCTAGCTGAACCTCTCTGCTGAGTGGTTCCTGTAGCCTCGTCCACTCCTGCATGTTCATTTCATTACCAATTAAATTTTATTTCAACAAAATCAACTTGTCATCCATTTAATTATTTCATCAACAACATCACCACAAAACCACTTTACTTATCAAACCAGCAAAACAACTCATTGTTAATTTAATTACTTCATCAACACATCACCACATAATTCATTTAATTTTTTTTTTCAACAACAATATCAACTCATCACTAATAAAATTCCTTCATCATCAATATTACCACATGACTCATTTAATTATCACTCAACAATATTAATTCATCACTCAACAATATTAATTCATCACTAATTTAATTTCTTCATCATCAATATTATCACATAACTCATTTAACTATCAAACAACAATATTAACTTAGCACTAATAAAATTCCTTCATCATCAATATTACCATATAACTCATATAATTATCACTCAATAATATTAACTCATCACTAATAAAATTCCTTTATCATCAATATTACCACATGACTCATTTAACTATCAAACAACAATATTAACTGATTACTAATAAAATTCCTTCATCATTAATATTATCACATAACCCATTTAACTATCAAACAACAATACTAACTCATCACTAACATAACTCATTTAAGTTTTTCATCATTAATATTACCATATAACTCATTTAATTATTAACTCATCACTAATATAACTTCTCCATCATCAATATTACCACATAACTCAACAATTAATTATTGATCCAACATTTTCATTTATTTTCTTCCTCTTGGCCGAAACCTCTCCTCAAAAGAACCAGTAATTATTTTTTCTTCAATTTCACAAATTGAAACGTTACCCACTACTATTTCATTTATTAAAACATTAATTCATCATAATTTCATAAATGAACCCATTAGACCTCATAACTCATACCATAATTATTCACTAATACAATTGCATAAAATCTTAACATACTAAATATATCAATTTAATTGAGAGGAAAAGATTTGTTACCTTTTAATTCAAAGAAATAAGAGATGGAAAGCTTGAAATCACCACACAAATTTCTTTCCTCCTTCTCCCTTTATTTTCCTCTCAAAGCCTCCCCTCTTTAAAAAAAATCTTTTGTTCCCCTTTTGAGATTTTCTTGTTCGAACCCTTCCTAATAAACTTTAATCACTAATTATATCTCCTTCCTTTCTTTTTTTGTGAATTTATTTTGGGTGAACTTTGATAAATTTCACTCAATTCTTCTTCCTCTCAAGCCCTAACATGGCCGGCCACTCCCCTCTCAAAATCCACTCCCTACTTGTTTATATATTTACAAGTTTCCCCCTTTTTTCATTTAAATCATTCCTTGTTTTGTTTTAAAATGATTTGGCCCAAAAGTTTGACTTAGTCAATTTAAATCCTTGTCCCACATTTATATTATTAGATAATAATTTCCACTTATTTAACTTCTATATATATATATATATATATATAATTATTTGCCCCCTTTTTTTTTGTAAATCAAAATACAGGAATTTACCCAGGAGTTACATTAACCTAGTTAATTCAGGGTTAACCCGTCAAAAATTTTTATACTAAAACGCATTAGTGTTTTACTGTGCACTGCACAATGCAGTCTACAATAAAATACTGATGCCTTTAGTATTGTTTTTCTTCTTTTAATGATTAATTTTCTTCTATTTATTTATCAGACTTTCATGACACGGATGTCGGGTTTGACGGGTTAACCCGTCAAAATGTTTTTTCTATTTAGTTATCAAACTTTCATGACACGGATCTCGGGTTTGACGGGTTAACCTAGTTAATTTAGGGTTAACCCATCAAAATGTTTTTTCTATTTAGTTATCAAACTTTCATGACACGAATCTCATGTTTGACTGGTTAACCTGGTTTGAAGGGTTAACCTAGTTAATTCAAATTTTTTTCTTCAGTATTTTTTTTCTTCTTGTTGGTTTTTTTTCCTTTGTTTTTTTTAATTGATCAATTTAACTATCACACTTTTTTGACACGACCTTACAACCAGACCCACATCTAAGGCTCTTGGGTCTGGTGTTGCAGTCAGACCCTCTTAAACTTGAATCATGCAAGTTTAATATTATTATTAATATTATAAATATTACTCAGTGTTTCATTGTGGACTGCACTGTGCAGTCCACAGTAAAACGCTTAGGCTTTTAGTTTATTTATTTTTTGTTGTTTTATGCCTTTCACTATTGCAATTCACAGCGAAAAGGCTAATGCTTTTCGGGTTTTTTTTTCTTTTTTTTTGTTTAATTTAGTTTGTTAATGTTAAATTTTTTTCTATTTAGTTATCAAACTTTCAATACATGGATCCCGGGTTTGACAGGTTAACCCAGATTTTTTTTTGCTGTTTTTTCTTTTTAATTAATTTTTTTCGTTTAATTTAGTTTGTTAATGTTAATTTTTTTTTTCTATTTGGTTATCAAACTTTCATAACACAGATCCCGATTTTGATGGGTTAACCCTGTTAATTTAGATTTGTTTTCTTTTTCTTCATAGTTTTTTTTCTTTTTAATTTATATTTTTTAATTTAATTTAGTTCATTAATATTAATGTTTTTTTTCTATTTAGTTATCAGTTGATGCCTTTATTTTTTTTTTCTTTTTGCTTTTTTGCCATTTTTATGTCTTTAACTGTGGACTGCACAATACAACAGTCCATAGTGAAAAGGCTGATGCCTTTTGTTTGTTTTTATTTTTTTTATTTTTAATTAATTTTTTTAATTTAATTTAGTTTGTTAATGTTAAATTTTTTTCTATTTAATTATCAAACTTTTATGACACAGATCCCGGGTTTGACAGGTTAGCCTTGGTAATTCTAGATAACCCGTCAATTTTTTTTTCTATTTAGTTATCAAACATTCACGACACTAATCCAAAGTTTGACGGGTTAACCTTGTTTGAAAGGGTAACCTATTTAATTCAGATTTTTTTTTCTTTTTCTTCATTAGTTTTTTTTCTTTCTGTTTGTTTTTTTTTTTAATTAAGCTATTTAATTATCATACTTTTATGATACGACCTTACAGTTAGACCCACATCTAAGGCTATTGGATCTGGTATTGCAGTCGAACTCACTTAAACTTGAGTCATGCAAGTTTAATGTTATTATTAATATTATAAATATTATTTTTGGGTCAGGCGTTGCAACCCTAAACCCAAGACTCTTGGGTATAGCTTTGTAGAAAGATCTAACACTTTTAAATCTTAACTTTTTTTGATATTTTTTATATAAAAAGAATTGACCGCGGGTCATGTAACTAGTAATAACTAAATGCTATCAAAGTGTTGAACAGTGGAGCATTAAGCATTTTCAGATGTTGGGTGTGGCAAGTGCTCTGTGTCAGCTCATGAATTCCTGCATTAATTTTTTTTTTAAAATCATTGCATATTATTTTGTTATTAGATTGGTGTCCACACTACGTACAATGCAAATGAACATATAACTATAATGTTTTACACTATTTAACATCCTTTGTATATAATCTTGATTTAAAAAGGGTAGGTTCTAGGATGCTTTTGGTTTTTGAAAATAAATAAAAATAAAAATCAAAGGCAATGGTTTTCATATGCACCAATTGTAAGGCGGTGTCTTGAAGTATGTTTTCGGTTGTTTTTTAAAGTACTTTTTTACTTGAAAATATATTAAAATAATATTTTTTTTATTTTTTAAAAATTATTGTTGACATCAACACATCAAAATAATCTAAAAACAAAAAAAATTAATTTAAAGCAAATAATTTTTTTTAATTTTTTTAAAAGCGTTTTTAAAATGTAACAACAAACAGGCTCTAAATATATTTAATTGATAGGACGAGAATGGTGCATAATTTAATTGGCTATTTTTTTTATTTATGAAAATGAGTCATTTTTCAAAAACATCTCTTATTTTAAGTTCTTCACCTTCTGGTTAAGTCATTTAAAATTATTTTTTAAACAAGGCACCGTAAACCCAATGGGATTATAAAAGTACCTTTAAAAAGATTTCGGTGGTGGACAACGGTGTTCAACGACAATCATGATAATTAGTATTTCCTTCTGTTTTTTTCAATGGCCAAGCCATTCATGGCTCATGATCGGATTAATATAATTAGGAAAAAAATCACATATAAGTGTAAGAAAATTCATTAATCATCCATGCCCAACAACTACTAAAAGGTGGAAAAATAGATTATATTTGACTTTGCTATAACTAGCACGCATAAATAGACTATCAATTCAAAGATTATTAGCAAATGGGACAAATTGTTTTTATATATTTTGTAAGAACATAGCAGATTGACTGTCTGAGAGGACAAGTTCCAACAATTAAAATTTGAGATTTTTACCAGAACGGGTCCAGCTCTAAAGAACTAATTATAGAGATTTAAGAACTAAAGGTATATATGTAGCCCAAGACCAGGCAGTTTATGGGAAAAAAGAAGCAGAATAATACAGCTTTCCGATAATGCATAATATTTACACTTTCACTCCAACTTAATCCTCTTATGTTGAAACTCACCTAACAGTTTAAATTATTAGGTTAAATAATTTTTTGATATGGTATTAGAGCTTTGATGATTAAGCGGTCACGAGTTCGAATCTCACTACCCTTATTTATTTGATAAAAATTAAGTACAAGGTAATGTAAATCTGTGCAAGTTTCAAGTCCAAAGAGCTTTCACTTAAAGAGACGTGTTGGAGAATAATATAAATCATATCATGAAACTTCACCTAATAACTTAAAGTATTGGATTGAGATGGCTCTTTGATACAAATGATGGTAATTATGTTTTTCTTTTTTAGGAACTGAAAGGCTTCCTTCCACATGCTATGTAATGAATTAATCACTTACATGGGTGCCCCGTGCGCAAGCTTTGTTAGGATATTGCCATGTTGTGGCAATACCCCACCACTAAGCTTAGTGGAAGCACCATTAATGCCATAATTGGTAGCATGCTTTAAGGCTTTCTTGTCCTATTGATGTAGACAAATGTGCTTGAGAAACTTACCATTGATGCCTATAAAAGAGACATATTTTTGGAGAGCAAAGAGAGAGAAAGTGTAGAGAGTAAGTGAAGAGAAAAAGAGAGAAAGAGGAGCTGCTACTATGGACAGCAGCCCTGCTGTCATGTGCAGCAGTGCGTGAGAGCTAGGAGTCTAGTAGAGTGGATGTAATCCTCCTCCTCCATGTATTTATTGTATCTTTATTGTATCCTTTTTCTATCTCTAATAATATGAACTTCTCCCGTGGATGCAGGTGATTTCCCGAACCACGTTAAATATTGTGTCAGTGTACTTAGCCTTCAATTGACAATTATCAGAACACAACCAACCCGCGCATAGGGGAGTCGGAATCCCCAACAATTGGTATCAGAGCATATGGTTTAAAGTGGTGTTTGATTTTTGCTCAAAAATGAAAGTTGTCAAAATTGTGTTTTGACCATACCACTGTGTAGAGGAGGAAGAGACGAAGCCACTGGTGAAAACAGCGTCGGACATGCCCGCACGCGCCCACACGCACCGACGAGGTGGCTGACCACGCGTACAGACACGCGCCACGCGTCTTCTTCACCTAGATAGGTTGACCTGACCCACTTGGCTGACTCGGATAAGTATGACATCATCATGATGTACTCATGGCGTCAGAATGCATAGTTTGCATGCCATGTCAGCACGCAGTCAGATGACACATCACCACAGTGGGACCCATGTACCACGTCAGTAGTCGCGAGCCGAGCCGAGAGCGAGCGATAGGATCTAGTGTAGCTGATCCTACATGCAACAGGATTTGAGATTGAATTGGGTCATTGATTAAGCCAGATTTGTTTTGATCAAATCTTAGCCGTTTGAAATGTGATTTGGACAATTTCAGACTTGTTTCCAGCTAATTTGATCGTTTCGGATGCAATGGTGTGGTTCGATCATTGAAACTGAGACTAGAAATGGTGGTGGTGTATTAAAAAAGATTGCCCGATTAGGAGGCATCTAAAGGTCTTTATGGTAGTCGATGGAGATAAAGAAGAAAAAATCACACATGTTTACCCAATTACATGTGCTAAATTGATTAGTGGGAGAAATTTTAATTGCCTTAAAGGAAGGCAAAATTAGAACGCTCTGGACACCCGATCATGTGGACAATTTGAGGTGGAGAGTGGAAATTGATGAAGACCAATCTTGACGAATCTAAGAACTGGTAGTCTCGCCAGATGTTGAGAAATCAGGTATAAAACCAGGATATTCCAGATCAGTTGTAAAGGAAAGCCGCAACAAAGCTAGCAAATGGTTGTATATATAGAAAGACAATACGATGGATAGATATGGCCTAAGAAGTTCTATCTAGGAGATTGAGTTTTAAGCGGGATCGGTGTGACCCCTCCAATCTTTCATAGAAACTTGCTTAGTGGAAGGATTATCCATATGGTACTATTTTCATATATATAGTAATTTGTAATGAAACGGTTGAAGACTAGCAGGATGACAACACAAGAGAATAGTTGGGTTTCGTATGTTCAAGGATCTAATGAAGTAGTGATTTCTCTAAAGAAGGTAGATTCGGTGACTGTGATTTCTCGATGGGAGAATTGATGAAGACCCTAATAATGGAAGAGAAATACAGCAAAGGGATAAAGATTGGCACCCTATTTCAACTTAGATAGGTGTTGTGACAGGATGAGTTACTATCAAACATAAGCAAGCAATAGGGAGAAATCTGGAGAACAGAAATTACACAATGACACACGAAGATTGTGCAGAGTACTAATAGGATCCAACGAGGTACTGAAATGAGACAACAGGTGCAAGGAGAAGAAGAGTTCCCAGATAAAGCTCAGAGCAGAGACTGTTAGAAGTTGTACAGCAGGAAGTCTCTTATACTCTTAATGAATACAACAGGCGAAGACCTTTCCAATACATACAAGGATGGAAAGAGAGCTATTGCAGAAGCACCTAATTGAGGGGGTGCAAACGCTTGTTGTTGCGATGTCGCGGTCGCACAAATTAGTTACCCTAGCTTAAAACACACAAGATAGTATAGAGCAAGCAAGGGGTCGATCCCACGAGGAAGGTTTAGTTTGGATTTTTATGCTATACGTTATGCAATTGGGAGGTTTTGATTTGTGATGATCTAAACTATGAAAAAAATTAAAATAGCAAATAAAATCAATTGAAACTAAAATATATCAAGAAAACAAACCTTGGTTTCAAGCATACATCCACCTATAGAAATCAGAACCGATCCTTGAAATGAAACTCCAGTTTATATTCTGAATTTTTATCTTTTCTTAACGTTGGTTAATTAACAGATCCGCTGTATAACTAACCCTAACCAACAAACAATCATAGTGTCCGCACTAATGATTTAATCCAATGACAGCCTTAAGATCTAGATAAATTCATTAATCTTAACAACCAAGTTGTCAGCTTGTGTTGTATTTGATCGAATGTTCTCCTTAAGTTTAATAACGTAGTTCCGCTACAATTATCAAGCTTAGTTGCTTCACAAGTTTATATATCACAACTCCGGTTTTGATACCAAACTTAGCAATAGATTGTTCACAATAATAACTTAGAGTCCGCTCTAGCAATTAAGATAAACAATCATAGAAAATATGCATAGGAAAACAAACATACTCATTCATAATACAAACTGAAAATAAATGGAAGAATAAATCTCACAGTTCTTGAAATCTGAAGGTGTTTGCGTCCTTGCAACCAAGAAAACGAGCTTAACCTTGCATATCTATTGAACAACTACTCCTAAAGATGGAAGAATACATGATTTTTGATTTGTAGAGGGGAGAGTTTGTGTTTCTTCTCTTATGGCTGCTACCCTTCTTTCTTTGATTCAACTGCACTCTCTCTCCCTCTATCTTGGCTCTTTTTCCTTCCCTTTTTTTTTTGGCTCTCTTAATAGCATAAACTTAGCTGTCTATTTATACACAAATTATAAGTAAGAAAAATCAAAGTTCAAGTGTGAACATCAATAGATGGTGGTAGTGTGAAGGCGGCTGGCGGCTGATGGCTGGCAGCTGGTTTGTGGTTGGTGGTTTGAGGTTGGTGGCTGCCTTCCTTGACCTTTTGGATTGATTTTCTTGAGGAGCTAAATTGCTGAAATTAAAACTTGGATGTCGGTTTTGATGCTTCGGGATGTAATTTGGATTCGTTTCTTCACGAACCTGTTTGCTGGCAGAATTCAGTTGTCATCTTTGAAAACTCATATCTCCCTCATATGACATCATGTTTTGCTGAAATTTGGAGCGTTTATAGACCTTTGAATTAGAAATCCAAAACAATTGAGTTTGCATCAATTGGATATCTACAGCTCTAGATATTGAATTTTGAATTGAAAAAGGTCAACATTGGCAGAATGCGAGTTTTGACTTTGAAGGATGTGATTTCCATGCTCTTTGTATTTTTATTTTTCTTGACTTAGATTTCCAGAAAGGTATGGATGTTAGCTTTTTAATGCCACTGGAATCATTTCATTTTGACTTCTAGAACTCATGATCTGTACAAAACATCGACTGAGGGTCAAATCTGTCAATTACCTCCAATTTACTCCTTTTTGCATCTTTCATCTAAACGTGCCTTCAAAACATAAAACAAAGAATATCAAGGCATTTTATACATAAAACATAGGCAAAACACTAGTTAAATGTGGGTGAAACTATCGAATAATATGGTTACATCACCTGTGATAAAAAAGCGACCGCTTATGATGATAGGTGAAGACACCAAAGAGAGTTGGTGTAGGCGGAGCTGTCAAGCAAAAAGGTGCAGAAGCTCTAAACATAGAAATCAAGGTGGAGGATTGCGAGGAGTATACCGCAACTTTCTCTTTCTATGTAATCAGTGGCAGTGATCTCCCATAGTCCACATGGTGGTAGAGACTTTTGGAGCCATTTTGAAGCATCTCAATTGAAGGAGGATGCAACCGTCTGTGAAAGGCGAAGACACCTTAGAGAAGGTATGAGGGCCATGATATGAGCCCAAGTTCAGACAGCCCTATGACAACCGGCAAAGACACCTTAGAGAAGGTGTGAGGGCCACGATATGAGCCAAGTTCAGAACACCCCAAAGCCAATGTGATGGCTAGATATAAGTGGACAGGTGTATGGATAGTCAATGAAGTGGCTATGATGAGTATAGAGACAAATACAGGATTGACTTTCATGGATATTGCCCCCATGCTAAAGATCAATAAGCTAGAAGACATTTAACTTGGACAATAAGTGGATGACTTGTGGAGCATTAAGATGCGACTACTAGGAATGAGCAGTGGGCATGCGCAGGTTCCAGGAACAAGTTGACTCTTGTCAAGGTGGTGAGCTCGGTAATGGTATTGTAATACTCAGAGTATGAAGACAGATATGGATTAACCTTTATTGGGCTGCCCCCATGGTTGAAGGTGGAGAGCTACATAGACTCTTAAGACTAAGAGCGAGAGACTCACAGAGAAGTAAGGCGTGGTTCCTAGGGTGCAACAGAGGGCAGACGCAACTCCTAGATGAGTAGACTCTTGAAAGAGTGGTGAGCTCGTGATCACATTGAGATACTCAGATAATGACTGTCACACTTAGGGAATTTCCATTTGAGGGGGTGTTGTAAGCCTTGGTGTGAGGCTTAAAAAATCATTCCAGACTAAGCATGGTTGATACGCTCGAAGGGGAATGTTGTGTTGAAGATGCTCTCAAAATGGTAAGCTTGGAAGAGCTGCAGAATGCAAGCTTGTGTTGAAGAAGCAAGAGGACAATTGCCCACATAAATGACAAAGGAAGTGATTGTTAGGATATTGCCATGTTGTGGCAATACCCCACCACCAAGCTTAGTGGAAGCACCATTGGTGCCACAATTGGTAGCATGCTTTAAGGCTTTCTTGTCCCATTGATGTTAACAAATATGCTGGAGAAACTTACCATTGATGCCTATAAAAGAGGCATATTTTTGGAGAGCAAAGAGAGAGAGAGAGTGTAGAGAGTAAGTGAAGAGAAGAAGAGAGAAAGAGGAGCTACTGCCCCTGCTGCCATGGGTAGCAGCCCTGTTGTCATGTGCAACAGTGTGTGAGAGCTGGGAGTTGAGTAGAGTGAATGTATCCTCCTCCTCCATGTATTTATTGTATTTTTATTGTATCCTTTTTCTATCTCTAATAATATAGACTTCTCCCGTGGATGTAGACGATTTGCCGAACCACGTTAAATATTGTGTCAGTGTACTTAGCTTTTAATGAGCAACTATCAGAACACCACCGGTCCGCGCATAGGGGAGCCGAAATCCCCAAAAAGCTTCATTATGGTGCTTTAAGGTCTTTTCTCAAGCGTGAGACAGGAACTACAAGGAAGAACTTATGTCCCAATTGTCTATTGACGATCCCTAAAGAAACCAGAAAAGATGGTGTATATTAGAGAATGAGGCATGAGGATCAATGCTGGACTTTCTTCAGCTGGATGCTGCTTCAATCAATAGAATAGAGAATAAATAGTTAAGTTGCACAACAGCACAAAGTGAAGTCTGAATTCGTAGAGAGAATGAATTGTTAGTGGCACACATCATCTATTTCATTTATTAGATTATCTCTTGCCTGGCGTTGGAAAGTCAAGCTGTGTTGATTTAGTAATGATCAGACATGAATCACAAGCACCTTTATGCAATGTCCATTACCACAACATAGGCTTTATAAACCAGTGGGGAATACCTGCTTCATTCCAATCGTCGAGCATTTTCATGGTGTTTCTCAAATCATTTTGCACTCTCTTTTTGGTATAAAACATGGTTGACTTAGTTGTCCTCAATAGAATCCAATGCCTTCGCCTGTCCTAAGAAATGCAGTAGTTTTGATGCTTTCTTTTCCGAAAAAGAAACACTAAAAGTGACCAAAATTTATGAGCTAGAAAAAGCCACGATTTCCAGTCTCAGCATCCCATGATTCCGATTCGCTTGCTTCTTAGTTTGGCACCAAAAGAGAACAAAAAAAAGTCTGGACTATCAATTATCAAGCATGTAATAAAGAACGCCATGTCCCCATCCACACATGGATACAAGGTTTCAAGGACACCGATAATTTCTTAGTATTCTAGAATGAGATTTTATTACTCATCATCGGACAGTGTGCATACGATGGCCTATCATCAGTATCCCTTTTTTTCGACATTAGATTACTGCTCTTTACTTTCATTATTGGAAGAATCTAACATAAAATATCCAAGAAAGGCTTCACTGTTGACGATGACACGTAAAAAACAAGTAGAATTGTTGAGTGTTTTCTGGTTTTTAGCACAATAAAATAAAATAAAATTAATAACAAATCATAGTCCAAAAACAATTAAGAAAATAGCACACTTTAACGAGCTACAAGTCACATTTGCAAGTTGCTCATTATATATGCTACCTGCGAGTTGTATACGTGTAGATAATTTTGAGCATCTAAATGATACTTGTGTAAATATTTGATTTTATTAAAGTATATGAGTTGCAATATTTATTTAAATTATTCTTAAAAAATAAAATAATTAATACTTTTTTTTAAATTTGAATATTTATAATGACTTGATTTATTTATGAAATCAAGTCAAGACTTGTGCTTTACAAGATATGAATTCAAAAATGTATCATGAAGTGAGATTTGATAATTTAAAAAGTATGTTTGATTTGTAAAGTGTTGTTGAAAAACTAAACAACGTACCAATATAGACCATAGGAGAAGTAACAACTGGGATACCATCCGGCATAAAACGTGTGACTGAGGCAGTTGAAGAACCTGGAAGAAGGCTTTTTGTAGTAAACTCATCTAACCCTTTTGTTTCTCCTTGAAAGCCACATAAATGACCCTTCCACATTTCGACGGGATCTCTACCTACTGCAGGACTAGGACAGTTTAGCTTCCTAATTAATATGGTCAAGGCCATTTAACCTTTGAGAAAACTGTCGAGGCGTGAACTGTGAATTTGCAATATGTTTTGTTTTATAAGAAGGTTCCATGTCAACATCCAGATTCGCCATGGCATAATACTGAAATTTATAACATGGAAGCCTAACCATGCATTTTCCCTCGTACCAAAAATGGAAGCCTGGTGGGTTGTTTTGGGATGGAAAGAATATAAGGTTACTTTCATATGTTCAGTTTAACCTCCAATCCCCACTCTGAAGCAAAACAGCTCATGCAAGAGAGCAGATCCTCTGGATAGGGTTTTTTTTTTTTTTTAATAGAAAATTATGCAGACAACAAAATCATGGGAGCAATCATCTTTCTACGATCGTGCTGAGAAAACAATTGGTGCCAAAACTTTTATCCTGTGAGACTGATTCCAGTTGTCAATAGATGAGGTGTTTCTTCCGGCTCAAATATTCAAAACCTGATCAAGTTCTTCAAACTACGACCATTCTTTTTAAAGAAAATGCCTATAGTCACAATAAACCAGCATCGAAGAGATTAATTTATGCGTCTTAAAGTCTCATCTATAAGCTTCAAAACTATTTGATGTCATTCATGAACATAAAATTAGCATGCAAGAAAAACAAGCATTTACCATAAAGAATCTATACCAAATTTCTGTTACCTCACCATAGTACATTGTCAATTTTAAACACCCTTTAAAATGCAATGAAAACAAATCATTCATTTTTCAAAAAACAGGGAATTGTGTAATTTAAAGATATTTTTTAAATGCATAGCAAAATCACTTAATTTTTCAAAATCGAAAAAGGTTAAATTCTGACAATTGTATAAGATTTATCCCCAAGAATTATCAAGATAAATGAAGGCTTTTGAAAAGTATCTTGTACTTAAGTCACCGACATAAACACGTTTGAAAGGAGACAACTATTTTAAAGCATGAAATTATTTCCTCAAATCTATAAGGTCAAAAACTCTAAAAAATCACTAAAGACATTGTGATAATCGTGAAAAGACCTACACGCTGGCTCAAGTAGCTTAGAAGCCAAACAATCAGAACAATTGAAAAAGTTTTTCAAAACATAAACATGTAAAATACATAAATAAACATCATAAGCATATTTTTAGAAATTTTCAAGGAAGGTTCCTCAAAAGCAACCAAAAAGGTTCAACAAATTTAAACCATCAAGATTTCGGTCTAGAGATGATTAAAAGTGCACGGGCAAAAGATGAATCATCTTGAAAGAAAGGAGGCAAAAAATCCTCATAAGAAGATCCAAGACAGACCATTCATGAGAAATCCTAGATATTTTTCACACCATAGACAGGTTACTCAATCACAAACCACAAGTAGGTCACCTGATCAGAGACAACAAGCAAGTTACCCGAACACAAACCATGGATAGATCACCTAATCAGAGACCATATATAGGTTACCTAAACACAAACCATAGGCAAATTACTCGAACACAAACTATAGGCAGGTCACTCGATCATGACCATAAAGAAGTTACCAGAACACAAACCACAGATAGGTTATCCAACAGAGACCACAGGCCGGTCATCCGAACAAAGACCACCACAGGCATGTCATCTGATTAGAGACCACGATTTGGTCACCCGAAAAAAGCCATTTATAAAAAATCCTAGATATTTTTTCACACACGAGTAGGACACCTGAACACAGACTATTCGTAAAAAATCCTAAATATTTTTCATGGGGCTAGTGAGCGCTCAAACACCTAACACCATTTTGATTTGTTATAAGTTCCCAGGTGGTTTTTTTTTCAAACTTGAAAATGTTTTCTTTTCTTTGCAAACTTATTTTCTAAAGTCCTTTAAAAGACTTTACTTTGTAAGTATTGTAAAGAGAGAGACAATTATCATAATCCAATTTTGGATATCTACATTTTTTTTAATAATAATATATATATGTATTGTCATTTAAAAATAAAATCTCAAAAAAAATAGAAATATAAAATCCTAAAATATTTTCAGGACATGAGGAGATAGACTTTCAAGTTGCAACAGACCAAAAGGCTAGAAGAATAGCCAAATCGGGATATTTTGACAAGATGGGATGAAGAAAGAAAGAACATTGATGTTGAAATCCAAACTTTTTTAAAATTAAAAGAATTAATTAAGTTTTGAGGACTAATTCAGATTAACTCGCAAAATTGAAAGATTAGAGACACAATTGAAACTTTCGAAGGCCATATTTGTAAAATCATGGGTTCAATTGCAAGAAATTTGAAATTTTAAGATTACAAGAGGTGAATTGAAAAAAATTCATGATTGAGGACCTTTTTGCAAAAGGTGCATAATATTAGGGGCTGCACTGAACTTTTCTAAGGACTAAATTGAAGAAAACCAAAGTTTAAGGCTTAATTAGGAACTAAATTAAAAAAAAATTGAAAAACAATGGCTATTTTATGAAAGGAGCTAGACTTAGAAGATCTTAATTAATTTTTGTTAGGAGCCTAATTGCATAAAATTAGTCAGGTTCATCTTTATTAAGGATTTTAGAGCATAAATTGAAACAACATAAATCAATTTGAAATTTATCAAAATCCCAATTAGAAAGCCCTAATTTTTAGGGTTTAAGTAAACAATATGTCACTCAATTTTAATAAAAAGATTGAGTGACATGTCGTCTATCCCAGTTTTATTGTCTTCCTGAGTCGAGAAGGCTGATTGAGTCGCCACATTTAGGCAAAAGAAGGTGGCATCTTCGACCTCTTTCTATCAATAAATGAGTTTTCCTTTTGCATGGTTGTGCCACCCTTGTTCAACGTTTTTACCCCACTTGCCATGTGGAAGCCCTCAACTTCGAGTCCCATGACAGCTTTGCTTGATTCAATTAAATTTGATAGTGTTACACCTAACTTTAGATCGATGATGGGAAAGCTACAGGCCACCAAATCAATCATAGTTTGATCCCAGTTGAAGAATAACACCCCCTCTACAGGATATATGGCTTATTTGGCTTTAATAACCTCCTATTTGCCATGATTAATTCATGGAAAATGCACCTCAAGTCAGCCATTTTTGGCTGAGCTTCAGTTATGAAGTTCCCAATATTTTCTAGAAGCTTCAAGAGTTTGTTATACATGTAGAAAGCAGGAAAAAAAGAAGAATAATCTCCTAACAATAAAAAAAAGGAGAGGAAATAATCCCCTATGATCTGGTTTTGAAAACCCACCTTCAAACCCATTAATGGTTTTACAACTACCTGCCTTTTCAGGCTATAAAAGAAAAAGAAATCATAGAAAGGATGAGGGAGAGATAATAAAAAAAAAAGGAGAAAAACTTAGAGTATTTGATCACCAAAAGTCTCTTAATAAAAATGGTTTTCAAAGATTGATAAGAAGTGGAAAGAAAGAGGTAAAAGGCAAAGCTTTTGAGTCTAAAAGTAAGAGTAGAAGTACCAAAGGACTAGAAGCTTAAGAATGGGGCATGAAATTCCAAGCAAAGAAGGCAACATTGTTAATGTATTCCTTAACTTTGATTAGAGGTTAGAGCTCAATGAGCACACCCCTCCCTTTTCATTCTACTTATTAAATGTTTGTATTATCTTCATTATGCTTTTCTTTTTTAGCTATTTGTTAGTTTTAATGCATTTGGTGACTTATTTAATTTTTTTTTCAAATGATTAGTTGTGACATGATTTATTGTGTGTATGTTTTGTTTGAAACTTGTTCGGATGATTAGAATTGTTCATTAAAGTGTTAAATTTTGGTATAAAATGATGTTTATAGGCTTTGATGTTAGGTTAATTTTTTTTTTTTGAAGTTGTGGTAATAGGTTTTAGGTATTAAAGTTGTTATAGTTTAGGTTGTTTTAAGTTAGTCTGTTGGGTTTGCTGAAGTTGTAGGCATATTGTTTAAGCTTCAAGACAATGATTTTATTCAAAGAACAATGTTTTTTTCCTAAGAAAGTTGGTCTTTCAAAGTTTTAATTGTCTCTAATCTTTCAATCTTTGCAAATTAATTCAAATTAGGCTTTCAAAGTTGATTTTTCTTCAATTAAGTCCTTAATTGAATCTATACAACCTTAATTGAATCCAAATTTTATGAATTGATCCAAATTAGAAGTTTTCTTAAGTCCCTAAACTTAATTAATTCTTCTGATTTTGGTCAAGTTTGGATTTCAACCTCAATTTTCTTTCTTTCTTCATCTCATCTTGTCAAAAATATCTAGATCTGGCATTTTGGTCTATTGCAGCTTGAAGGTCTATCTCCCTGTGTCTCAAAAATTTTTGGGATTTTATATTTTTGATTTTTTTGGATTTTATTTCGAAATGAAAATATGTATATATTATTATTAAAAATTTTAGGGAGTTCAAAATTAAATGTCTTTTAAAGGACTTTAGAAAGTAAGTTTGTGAAGAAAAGGAGATCTTTTTGGATTTAGAAAGAAAACCATCATGTAGCTTATAACAAATCAAAACCACTACAAGATTTCACAGTTTTACTGATGGAAAAATTTTGTCGGTGTGTGATTAGCAGTTTGTCGGTGATTTTTTCACCGACGTCATCATCGACGGACGGTTTTCCTTTCGTCAGTGATTCCCCATTCCATCGCTATATCGGTCGGCAAAACAAAAAACTCATTTGCCGATGGTTTTATAGACGGAATTTGCGTGCCAAAAAAAAGATTCCCGCTTAAAATATACCGACGGATTTTTAGTCCGTCGGTGATATCGTGATTTACTGATGGCTACTAACCTTCGGTAAATCTGTTGGTGAGTGTATGAAATACCGACCGAATATATCCGTCTGTAAATTCATCGGTAAGTGTGGCAGCTACTGTTAAATGCCGACAGATTAATTCCGTCGGTAAGTCTGTCGGTGAGTGTTTAAAATACCGTCCGAATGAATCCGTCGGTAAAACCCATGGTAATATTTTTTTTCTAAATTTGTTTTTAAAAAATTATTTAGAATATATAATATAAAACTATATAAATTAATTGTAATACAAACCAATTATGCAAATAAAATTTATATTAAACGTAAAAAAAATCAAAGTTAAATAATATTCATTACAAACTGAATATGTTTCAAAAAAAATATTAAATGAAGTTTTAAAGGTAAATAATGTTTGTTACAAATTAATATAAAGGTGGAGCTGGAGGAGGAGGAGGAGATCCTGGAGGAGGAGGCTAGTGGTTATACGACGAAAAAGGATTAGGCGCACATGTTCCACTATTTGCCATGTTCATGACCATTTCGCAAAACTGTTCATAAGCCGCTTTTTGTTGTTCATACTTCGCTCTTTGTTGTGCTTGAGACACTTTGAGTTGTGCGTACTCTGCTGATAGGTGGTCGTATTTGTTGGTGAGCTAAGTCGTGTGTTGCTGCAAGGCCACGAACTTCTTAGATTGGGAGCTCGATATTGATTGGGAGCTCCCAACGGTTAAAACACTACGAGTCGACCGCAAGTTGTCGGCCATAGTGTTGGAGAGCCCGTAAACCCGATTTTTATCGGGTCCACCTGACGATCCAACCTCCATCCACAAATCCGAATCGAATTCTAGATGGGTCAAAATATCATCCCCGTACCTCTCCCTCAACCGATTATTATAGGTCTCCTGAAAATAAAAAAAGTAATCAGCATATTCAATTCAATAAACATAATAACTTACAAAATAAAATGGTCAAACAAACATACCACGAAATGTTGAGCATGGTTATCAACGAACTGTTGCGCTCCCTTTTGGCGGTCTTGACTTCGCACGTGCGTCTCCACAAACAGCTCCATCGGGCTCGGCTCACGTCCAAGAGACACAGCCTATAATGAAAAAAGATATATTAACAACAACTTAATTTAATGATATATTTCATTTAAATTAATCTTACCATTTGTTTCGCATATGCAGCAAATGAAATGGAGCCGCTAGTGTGCGTTGTCATCGAGCCATGAATTGGCCGATTCCGGTTGCCAGCACCGAACTGTGAGCGTCGTGTGAACCGCTTAGACGTCACGTGCTCAAGATAGTGCGTCGTGTGAACCTTTATCCCTCGCGGTTTTTTTTGCCCTTTTTTGGACTTCATACCAAAAATCACGCAACCTACTTCACGCAACCAAAAATTACATTTCGAAACATAAATTTTTGTCTAAAAAAAATCTTGTATTTTTTTTTATCTTACCTAGTTGCCTCATGATTTTCCCACACCCTCCTTACAACAGTGTTATGCTCGCTGTCCCAGCAGAATTTGTGCTGTGTACAAATAAACAAGTTTAAATAAAAATAATAATTTATTTACAATTATATTAATAATTTATTGAAAATAAGCTGAAAATTATAAATTAACACCAACCTGAAATCTATCAAACCATGCATTGATTTGAGGCATCCATTCAGGATGCTTGGATATCTGACTCCATTGAAACAATGGAATCTCCATCGACGATTTAAACGCCGATGATATTACTCGGGCAGCCTCAATGTTTGTGAACCTGAAAATACATGAAATAAATTAAATAGTGGTTACTTCATAAATTATATTGTAATTTTTAAAAAAATAAAAAATTAAACCCTAACAAACTTACATTGAAAGGTCATCCTTCCACTGTGCCTCGTACTTACGGGTAAATTGATTCCGCTATAAAGGCACCCCGCCTCTGCGCTGTGAAGTAGCGCTGGAAGAGGCAGCATCAATTGACGGCGTAGGTGGTGTAGGTGCCTCTTTTTGAGAGGCACCTAAGGAAATATCATCATCGATGCTAGACGAGCTAGCTGCGACCGTACATGAGTGACCAACTCTGCTTTTCATTCTACGCATCTACATAATTTTATACAAATAATTATATAATTAAATTCAAATGTTAAAAAAAAATTCGACAGCACCTCCCCTATAATGGATACTACCCAAATCCACAAACCTGCACATATTAACAAAAGCCACAACTAATTGACCCAATCTATACTAATTATTCCAACATATTCAATTATTAATCCTAAGGTAAATTCAATATTAAGAATTACAATTCAACAAATTATTCAATAATTATGCCAATACAACAATAAAATATATTCAATAAATAAATAAAAACTGTTGACTAACAATTAAAATTAATGGAAAAAATTAAATATAAATCATGCAATAATAGAGTAAAATTAACAATTATTCCAAAATATTCAATTACTAATACTAAGGTAAATTCAATATTCACAATTACAATTTAAAAAATTATTCAATAATTATGCCAATACAAATAAATGCAAAAAATTAAACACAAATCATTCAATAATAGAGTAAAATTAATAGTTATTCCAACATATTCAATTACTAATTTTATGGTAAATTCAACATTAACAATAAATATTGAACAAATTAACTAATAATAATTATGCCAATACAACAATAAAAAATATTCAATAAATTAAAAAAAAAACTATAGACTTTAGCAATGAAATATGCTTACTTTAATAATGTGTTGAATTCAATATTTTATCTACATTACAAAAAATACACCAAAACAAAAAAAATAGCAAAAAAAATAGCAAAAAAAACCCTTAAAATAAAATGAAATAGAAGAAACACATACCTTTTAAACTGATGAAGATTCATAAGAAAACTTGCTAGAGATTGCAGGTGAAAACTTTGAAGAACGGAGAGGAAAAGAATTGAAATTTAAGGTGAAAAACTGAGGAAGAAAAAATAAACTGAAGGGGCGGTCGTTGGAACTTATATGACAGTTTTACCGATGGATTCACCAACGGATATAAAATTAATTATTATTTTAATTTATTCCATCGGTAACGTGTCAAAAATCCGTCGGTATTTCTTGAATTTCTCACCAAAATTTTTAATGACCCTCCATATTTTTCATGATCCGTCGGCACTGTCGCACCCTCGCGAGCGGAGCGCGGCGTCGCGGCGACCCTCGATTGGTTTCGGGGTCTTTTGTTTTATTGTGAATAAGGGAGTCGCCACCTAGTATTATGGTCACTAGGAAACCTGACTGGTCTTTCAGAGATTCTAAGGCAAGGGACTGGTTGCGTAAAGGGAAGGTATTAGCACCCCTAGTATGCCCTACCTAAGGTAAGCTGCTTGGTGTTTGGTTTGCTTTATGATTGCTATGGTGTTGGTGTTCTCTTAATTAGTTTTCCTATGATAGGTTTGCTATGATGAATGGATTTGGGTTCAAAGTCTAAAAGCAAGAATTCTTGGCCAATATAGATCATACCTTTAGATATGTCTACAAAGTGTCAAGGAGAACCAATGCAGATCTCTTGAAATCTGTGTTTGATTCAGACTAAATTTATTAAGTAGAAATCCAAGGAGATTCCATGTGTTTTAAAAGCTCATTTTTCCCTTAGTATTTCAAGAGTTTTGCGACTCGTAAATCGCCAGGAGGAGGGACAAAAATTTAGAAATCTAGGTCGCTTTAAAAGCCTATTTTTGCCTTAGTATTTTATACCCTCACGGCTCGTAAACCATGGAGTAAAAATTGAAATGTCCTTGATTATAATCAAGGCTTCTTTCAAGGATGTGTGCGGATTTATTATTCCTAGAAAATTATTTTGGATATTTACCACTCAGGGTTTCTTTATCCAAATATTAACAGTGAATAATAACAAATTATTCCCATTAAATATTTTGGATATTCATTCCTTTAGGATTTCTTTATCCAAACATTAATGGTGAATACGTACTAGATGATTTCTCCACAAAATAAGATTTTTATATTTTTTGAAATATTGACCAACACCCTTTGGAGTTTTACAAACATGTTGTAAAATCCAGAAATGCAAGAAAATAATTTTTGTGTTTAAGAAATCCATGCAAAAACACATTTTCAAAACTTCCAATATATTTTTTTATATATATAAAAAAAAACATTCAAAACATGTTAGGGTATTGGCCGTATGCAACACGCAAGAAAATATTTTTTTATTTTCTTTGTAAAACACACATCACAGTTCATCGCAATTAAACATATTAGTCAAATTCTTAAGGCTTTAATAAATCAGCTATTAAATCCCAAAATATATGTAGAAACATATTCTTACATTTTCACGGAAAATACAACATGATTTTATTTGTCCTTCAGATACTTGACAATATACAAATTAAAACATTAAATAAATTTTTTTATCCTTTTTTATTTTTTAATTTACTAACATAAAAAAAAGGTACAAACACACACACACATCCCTTTTTATTATATTTTTTTCTCATACACCTATATATAATTACATGTTAAACAAATACAGAAATTAAACAAAACCACTAACAGTAATTTAAATCCATATTCCAGCATGTAAAAATTACAAAAAAAAAAAACAGACCCTCAAAAATCCAGGAATTGCAGGGGAGGCCATCTGGACTGCAGGAACAATGGCGGCGCGTCTCCTCCACGCGCCGTCGCCACTGGCGGCGCGTGGGTTCACGCGCCGCAAGAAAAAAAGCAAGGGACAGGGTGGATCTGACTTGGCTTCACCCCTTCTTCCCTTCCTCGCCGGCGGTGACCTGCAACAAGAAAAAAAGAAAACGCAGGCAGTTGATTTTAATCCATTTCTGTCCAGATTGTTCTTGTATTTTTTCCTTTTTAAATCTGTTAACTTCTGTCTTCTTTCTTCTTCTCAGTTTGCTGTTCTCTCCTTCTTCTCCCGGTGGCAGCTCCTGCGATTGGGCGACGACGGTGCTGGATTCGGGCTATTTCTTTGGCCGCTGCTTATTGGAGGCTGAAATTTGGTCTAGGTGAGCTGGCTGATTGGCGGTGAAGGAGATCGACTGCTGCGAGATCGGGAAAGGGAGATGAGGAAGTGCAGTGGACGGTCTCTGTGGTGTGCTGGGAGGCTGAGAGAGGTTTAGTGGCCAGCTGCTGTGGGGAAGGAGGTGGGGACGGCTGCTGGTTTGGGAGAGAAACAGAGGAAATGGGGAACCATGGGTTTGTGGGAGAAGGCCGAAACAGATGGGGAGAGACGTGGGACTTGAAGATGGGTATCGCTGGAGGCTGCTGGTTTGCCCAAAGGGTGGGCGGCTAGCGTGAGGAAGGGACGGCGTTTGTGGGCTATTGGATGGAGAAGAGGAAGGCTTGTGCTGGTTCACGGGAGCAAAAATCAAAAGCAGGGAGGGCGGCTCTGTTTTTATTTTTTAAAAGGGAGAGAGCGACCATAGGAGGAAGATGGGGAAGAGTTGGGGACGGCTGTTGGAGGCTGTGAGAGGAGAAGAAGGTGGGGCTCTGTCGAAGAAGAAGAGAGGATGAGCGGCTGCCTTTTGTTGGCTAGGAGAGGGGGAAGGGAGGCGGTGTCCAGCGGCTCTCTGGCTTTTGGCCAAAAGAGAGGGGATTGGCTGGAGGCTTGGGAAGAAAAAAAATATATCAAAAGGGAGGGGGCGCCGGATTGTTGGCTTGTTTTTGGCCAAGGACGGGGGCAGCCACTGTAGCCTTTTTTAATAAAGAGAATAGGGTTAGGTTTTTTGCTTGCTCTCTATTTTTTTTCTCTAAAATTCTCTTTTCTCCATTTTCTTCCCTCCCTTTTCTATATGGCCAGGTGTTCTTTTATATAGAAAATCTCTACACGTGCTATTTAAAGAAATATTGCAATAATTATTGCAGAGATTGTCTACTATAACTAGCACCAACAAATCCTATATATATGGTATTTTTTTTAATTGCAGTGATTATTTTCCCTAACCAGCACGAATCAAATCATATATCTATGGTATTTTATATTGCGGTAATTATATATGATTTAGTAATTATCTCATTGATATATTGCTTCCTTAACCCTGATGCTCTATGTTACCGCCACATGTAAGCCCTTATTATTATTATTATTATTTTATTTTATTTTTTTATTTTTTATTTGAAAATTTATCAAAGTATGGGTCAAAAATTGAGTAGCAACAGGCACTATGACGCGGTCAGATGTGCATTTAATGCACAACCTTTTAGAATTCGTGTGGTCCATCTGTAATTTGGTCGGTAAAATTGACATGCTGACAAATTACCGATGGATTTATATCCATCGGTATATATGTCGGTGAATGTGGCATTTCAAGTAATTATTTTTTAACTCTCTGTGAGATGCCAACGGATTTATATCCGTCGTCGGTGATGGTGGCATTTCAAGTAATTATTTTCGAACTCTCTGTGAAATGCCGACGGATTTGTATCCGTCGATATATGGACGTCGATGATTGTGGCATTTCAAGTAATTATTTTCTGAACTCTCTATGAAATGTCGTCGGATTTGTATCCGTCGGTATGGACGTCGGTGATTGTGGCATTTCAAGTAATTATTTCATGTTAGAAAATATATCATCCATGATCTATAATTATTTCAAGTAATTATTTTGTGATTGTGGCATTTCAAGTAATTATTTCAAGTAATAAATATTTCATGTTACAAAATATATCATCCATAATCTAAATTACATGAATAAAAGGGTTTTACACAGGGCTTCATTTTGGCAGTTAGTCAGAATTTTCTTCTTCTTCGTCATCAATTAAATTGTCATCACCTTCATCGCAATCTTCAATATGGATATCATCTTCTTCATCGATATTTACTTGTTCGCTAGAGCTCAAAACAAAATTCAACTCATCTGCGTCAACATCAACAAGACTATCATCGAAAACATAAAAATTTGAATTTTCTTCCAATTCAATCAAAGACGCAACTTGATATGATTCAACCAACTCACTAACTTGAAAGACTTTATCTCGCACACTTGTGTCTTTGTTCTCATCCTGAACAACCTCGACACAACCCCGGGGTTTCGTTTTTAAAACGGACAACCAATCCACTCTTGATCGATCCTTTCTAAATGAAGGGGTGTATGTGTAATAAACTTGTTGACATTGCTTTGCGAAAACAAAGACATCGTTTATGTTACGGAGTCTAGCTTTTGAGTTGATTTCGACTAGACCATAGTGCGGATCAACTCTGATTCCTCTGTCAGTCGTGTCATACCATAGCATTTGAATAAAAACACTTTATTCTGCTCGTTATGATATTCCAGTTCGACAACCTCTTCTAATCTACCATAGTAGTCAACTTCTAACTCACTACTAGTGGATCCCCTAACACAAACACCACTGTTATATGTCTTTCTTCCTTGCCCGTATTCTTCAGTATGGAAAACATATCCATTGACAAAATACCCGTTGTAGCACTTACATTTTCTTTCAGGCCCCAGGCATAGTGAAGATAATGACTTAGGCGCACTCTTTCCCATTTGATAAACCTTGTATGTAATGTACATCAATAAACAGTAAATGAATGAGAATCTCGTAATGACATGCATACGTACAATAATTTTACAAGTTAGAATGAGTTTGTGATAGTGCTTACATGTGTTTTAAACCACGTGGAAAACTGTTCATCTTGTAATTAAAAGATCTGGGATTCGGTCAGCTGTGAGTTATTGGAGAGTAAATATTGTCGATGTTGCCTACAAGTGATGATGAGTGTATGATATTACAATATATAATTAACAGTATATTACTAACAAAGTTTAATTAGTATAAACTTATTGAATAAAAGGTCTCAGCTCATCACAGTTAAAAAGAACATAGTTGTGTGCTTGTTTGAACTCTATTTCTGATAAATATCTTCCTCTTACGGCATTTTTAGGTGTGGGTCATCCAGTATTGGAGAATATTGATAAGTTCCCACTGGAAGGCACTTCACCGCCATCATCATGCCGTGGAACGCAATTGATTCTCGTTCTCAGATGAGGTTCGAAATAGTACGAGATAAATGTTGAGATCTCCTCAACAATATAGGGCTCACATATTGAAGCCTCAATATGCGCCTTGTTCTTAACATTTTTCTTGAGATTAAACAAGTACTTGCATTGAAATATTAATCAAGTATTTTCAATTAAGAAAAACATATAAAATACTTTTATATATGAATTACATTACAACTGTAATATCTAACCGTTTAAATGGGTACATCCATCTATATTGGACTGGTCCTCCAGCTTTTGCCTCGAACGGTAGATGTATAGGGAGATGCTCCATTGAGTCAAAAAATAATGGAGGGAATATCATCTCAAGTTTTCATAGTATCTTGACGATATTCGTTTGAAGCCTCTCAATGTGATCAACATTCAACTTCCTGGAGCATATATCTCTAAAGAAATGACTGATCTCCGTGAGTGCATCTCATATTCCCTTTGGCAACAAATCACAAAAAGCTAATGGGATGAGTGTTTGCATAAACACGTGGCAGTCATGACTCTTCATTCCATACAATCTGCAGTCCTCTATATTAACCAGCCTTGATATGTTGGATGCATATCCATCCAGAAAACGTAGACTCTTAAGCCATTTGTAGACTAGCAGTTGTGCGTTTTTCTCTAACACGAAGCTTGCTCTTGGTTTTGCGACCCGTGACTCATCATAAACCAACTCCATATTTTTATGGTTATAGTATAAAGTTATATCCAATCTAGCCTTGATGTTGCCCTTTGTCTTCCCCTTCACATCCATAACGGTGTTGAAAATGTTCTCAAACATGTTCTTTTTTATGTGCATGATGTCAAGGTTATTTCGGAACAGATTGGTCTTCCAATAAGAAAGCTCCCAAAAGATACTTCGCTTTACCCAATTATGGGTCAAACCAAAACCAGGAAACTTTTGCTTACTTGATTGAAGGCTAAACACAATGTCACCGTACTCTGAGACAACATCATGCAATTCTTCACCAGAAAGACGCGGGGATGTAACATCTTTTTCAACTTTGTCAACAAAGAAATCTTTTCTGTTCTTTCTGTACCTGTGATTAAGTGGCAAGAAGCGACGGTGACAGTAAAAAAAAAAGCTTTACCTCTGTTTGCTAGCGTGAATGCCTTGTTGTTTTCCATGCAGTATGGACATGCGAGTTTTCCATGCGTGCTCCAACCAGAAAGCATTCCATAAGCTGGAAAATCATTGATAGTCCACATCAAAGCCGCCCTCATAAGGAAATTTTGTTTCCTCGATATATCATAAGTCAGAGCTCCGGAGGACCATAACTGCGCCAACTCATCAATCAACGGTCGAAGACAAACATCTATATTCCCCCCCGGGTTGCTTGGACCGGGTATGATAGTAGATAAAAACATGAACTCCGGCCTCATACACATTCCCGATGGCAATTTATAAACGGTGAGTATGACCCAAATGGGTTGAATCTGTCTGTACACAACCCAAGACGCACATTCCTTGATTCAGCTGAAAAGTGAGGATGAACACTGTTAAGCGTTTCCACGCTTTGCCGTCAAAAGGATAAACCATCACTCCATCAACCGCATGGTGTGCTTGGTGCCATGTCATGTGCTCAGCAGTCCTTGGTGACATGAATAACTTTTGCAGTCTAGGTTTGATCGGGAAGTATCTAAGTTTTTTATATGCCGCTAGAGTCTTTCCTCTGCCAATTCTAGGTTTGTAACGGGAATGCCCGAATGTCATGCACTCGGTCATCTCAGCATTTTCAAGGTAGTATAATATGCAAAAGTTATGGCACATGCCAATTTTCTGGTATCCTAAACCGAGGGGTTTCATCATGGACTTCACAACATAGAAGTTCTCTTTCAGCCTATTCTCTTTAGGTAAAATGCTTCTTGCCCATTCAATAATCTTTTCATACCCGGCCTCACTCAACCCGTGATCTGACTTGATGGTGAACACCTGTGCTACGGTCGATAATTTACTGTGGTTCGTCAGAATCTTTCAACAAATCAAAAAACCTAGTTGCATCTGCATTAAATTTTTCTTCTATGATTGGACATTGACTGATATTACCTTGATTCATTCTCATTGCATCCATAACCATATTTCTGTAAGGATTAGTGTTGTCATTTGCCGCTTCATGCACTTTGCTAGCACTAGAAGTAGACCCAACCACCGTTTCTTCCATTCTCCTCTCACTAACAAATACTTCTCCATGTGCATACCAACACTGGTAATTCTCCATAAACACTTTGTGTAGAAGATGAATCATTACAACATCTGGATGCAGATACTTTTTATTTTGACACTTCCTGCATGGACACCTAATACCGCCTCCAGTAAAATTTCTGGGAATAGATGTTGCGAAATTAATAAAACCCTGAACCCCGTTACAATAATCCATCCTCCGTAATCCTTGGGGTGAATCTCGATACATCCATGAACGATCATCCATAATTTATATCGAACCTCTATAAAATTATGATGACATCATGTATTAATTAACTAAGTTAGGTAAATAAACTTGCAAAAATATTACTTTACCTCGAGATTATCCAACAAACCAATCACAACTTCTCATAAATATTAAATATTCATTATCATTTATCAACGTCCATACAAATTAAAATATATAAATTTATAGAAATTACCACTCCGCAATACCATTGATAAAACTTTAAACGGACCCATTAAGCAAGTTATTAATTATTTCAAAACAGCACATGTACTTCGGTAGTTCCATAAAGTTTTAACAATTTACAAACAAATACAATCTTACAAAATCTAAAACAAACCATAACAGGTATAGAATTATACATTCATATACTACAAGTTTGTTTAAGAAATAATAATAAAACATGTATATCTACTAACAAAATACATATACTAAAAAAACAATAAAATTGACATTTAATTAAATGTTAAAATTTAAAAAGATAGAATTACTTACAAAAATTGATAAAATCTGTCGGTAAATCAGAACACGGATGCTGTGACCACAAAACTTCAAGAAATATAACTTGTTGTGTTGATATAAGGGAGATTTTTATTCGGGGGGAGGGGGGCTGGTTGTTTGTAGATGGGGGAGAGTTGGGATTAGGAAGAAGAAGGAGAAATAGGGGAGGAGAGGGTCGGCAGAGCGGACATATATTAACTTTTCCCGATGGTTTCACCGACGGACACTCCGTCGGTGAAACCGTCGATGAAACCGTCGATGATTCTGACGGAACAATCGACATGTCACTGTATGGATCTACCATCTCAAATCCCTCGGTGATTCCGTCGGCAAAATAAACGGCGAACCGGTCACATCGCTGTACAGGCTGTCTTTTTGAATTCGTCGGTGATTCTGTCGGAAAAAATAACCCGCCAAAACCTCCACATCAACGACCCGCCTTTTTTTTTACGATGGAAACTTTTTCGTCCGTAATTCAGTCGGTAACTACCGACGGAAATTTTCCGTCGGTAGTTACCGACTGAAGTACAGACGGAATAGTTGTCGTCGGTAATTTCGACCTCAAATTACCGACAGAAATATTATGTCGGTAAATCCGTTGCTATTTAGCGAATTTCTGGTAGTGAACAATGTTAGGTGTTTGAGCGCTTGCCTACCGCGTAAAATATTTATAAGATTTTTCACGAATGGTCTATGTTCGGGTGTCTTGCCCATGTGTGAAAAAATATCTAAGATTTTTCACAAATGGTCTCTATTGGGTGACTAGCCCATGATTTATGATTGGGTATCCTACTTGTGGTTTGTTTAGGTAATCTGCCCATGGTCTCTAATCGAGTGACTTACCTGTGATTTATGTTCATGTAATCTGCCTGTGGTTTGTGATTGGGTAACCTACCCATAGTTTTTTTCAGGTAACCTGCTCGTGGTCTTTAATGGGGTGACCTGCCCATGGTTTGTGTTCGGATAACCTGCTCGTGGTGTGAAAAATATCTAAGATTTCTCACTAATTGTCTGTCTTGGATCTTTTTATAAGAGTCTTGGCCTCCTTTTTTACAAGATGATTCATCTTTTTTCCATGCACTTTTAATCATCCCTGAATTGAATTCTTGATGGCTCATATTTGTTAAAACTTTATGGTTGTTTTTGGGGAACCTTCCTTGAAAATAATCATTTTAAAAAATATATTTTAAAAAATTCAATTATAAAATGTCAAAAAAACACAATGTGATAAAAAAAAAATAAAAAGACCAAACACACATGAGTTGGACATGCATGCTTTGCTCATATGAAAACCCAAGTGCGCTTGGTCATGGAAACCTAGACATGCATGCTTGATTTTTATCTTTTTTCTTAAACTGCAGATGACACATGTCCATCCTAATCTTTATTTATTTAAATTTGGTTGAAAATAAGTTGCTCATGTAAGTAAATAACATGTCATTTATCTATCATCTTTTTTGGTCACTAAAGTGGACCTCAAAAACTTACATTCCAAACACTTCTCACCTTAAAATATGAAAAACAATAATTTCATGAATCTCTATAATCCCATTTCTAGCAACAACATTTTCTAATTAGCTGAAAAAACATAAAATCAAATCAAAGAAACAAAAATTCTCATCAAATCTATTTTTTTTCTTGGCATTATTGAATGTTAAAATCACCTCTATTGAATTGATCTCTTAAAGACGAGTCCATTAATACTAAAATCAAAGTTATTGGTGGTCAGAATTTGACCAAACAATAACTTTCTCTCTTTAAAATGTTTTAGTTCTTTTATCTCTCGTCTTTCAAGATTCACAAATAGAAAAATAAAACAAATGAATTTTAAGATATAAACAAAAAAAACTCTAAATAGAAGGGATTAAATGTTAAAAAAATAAAATTGAGGGACTAAAATATAGATTTGTACACCTCTTGAACAATAAAATTAAAAGACTTATCGATTGTTATCGATGTCAATTTTAATATTTATTTTTTTAATTTTATTCTTTACAATCATTAAAAATTCTTTTATGTAAAATCAACATGTAATTCACTCTCAAAACAATTTCCGACATTTCGAGTATGAGATAATATGCAATCTAAAGAGAATGAAAAAGATCTGGAACAACAAAAGAACTATTAAGGATCAAATTGAAAGAAGCTAAAGTTGGATGACCAAATGAAACAAAATCAAAATTTGAGGAACCAAGGACAAAATTTTGCACAACAAACAATGCTAAATATAGTGACTTGCAAGAGGATGAGCACATGATAAAACCTCATCCTCTTTTAGTAATTTGTTAAATAAATGTTAAATATACTACACGTACTGGTTTGCCAGTTTGCAAGGTAAGAGTAGCTCTTTCAAGGGGCTTTATACGGTTTCATTGCCTCAATAGCAGCATAAACTTCTTACTTGGAGACAGGAGCAATAATATTACTACGCGATAAAAGAGCGGTGAACCTGTAAAATCCAAAATCAGTAACCCTTTAGTTTCCTTAGTCCAGCTTCTCCAGTCTATCAAATAATGTAAAACTAGTTTCAGGTTCATCTATACACTACTTCACCCCTATCCAGCAGCCAGCAGAGTATAGTACCTCATCCTAGCTATATTTTGAAAGACATCTCCTGCCAACAATTTCGATACAAAAAGCTAAGCTGGCCAACATTTCACAGCAGAAATCAGTTGGAGCTCAGGAATAAGCAATCTTCAAGGGTAGTGAAAGTGAGGATACAAGGTTGAATTACAGTAAATTATCTTCCTAGTCAAGCAAGAAAGCACAAACCTGGGATTATTAGAAAACTACATCCCCCTACCATCACTCTCATCCTTCGCTTATAAATACTATACAGCAGATCTACGTATGTGATACAGAAAAGTAGAGAAAACGGGATAGCAGATGGACTGCCTGAATCATTTGTGTGTATCATACAGATTGGAGGTCCTACCACTGATCATATTAGAATGGTGAGAACATGGGTTGATAAAATATACAAGGTACTCTGGTTTATCAACAGATTAAATCATAAGATTAAGCATCATTGTGTTCTCCAATTCCCTGCTTCCTTCTCACCATGAATATTTGTTTTACCTGTAAACCAGGGAAAAGGTTAGTGTTGAGAATAATCAAAACAGCTTATGTCAGCATATCACCATGAATTCCAAAATTAATGTTTTTTTTTTTTATGATTTTGATGCACTCGTGTTAAAAATAAATAAAAAAATCCGATTTTTTTTTTCATTTTAATATATTTTCAAATGAAAAGAATCTTGCACTATAATTTCAAACAAACACTTCATTCACTCGTTCACCTCGATTTATCTAGTGTTACATAATTTCTGTAAGTCGTCTATGAGAGTAGCTGTAAAGTTAGTGTTACTGAGATTATTTGGTTAATTTCTTCAGGCCATGCATATTAAATCGTTTAGCAAAAGAAGCATTCACACTGCTTGTGTAATGGAAAACTATCAGCTGTGATAAGTAAGATTCAAAAGTACAAAACATTTTTCATCCTTGCCAAATACTTCAGAAGGTGCTTACCCAGTTTGAGATAGCCGCCTCCAATTGATTATCTGGTGAGATTGTGGATGCCTCTGCAAGTAAGAAGAAGTTGCTCCAATTCCATTGTCATCACCAACAAACTGCTCTGAGTAACTAGAAGTTGGAGGGGACCAAACTGGAACTATACCTCCATCCCTCTCTCTCCTACTACTACTTGAAGACTCTGCGGTCGAGTCTTCAACATTTGTCAGACCTCTCGAAATATTAAATGGTGACAAAGCAGTGTTATTACGAACAGTTTGAACAAACCCCTGGTTCAAAGCGTCTCTTCTTGGTTCTTGATTCACATTTACATCTCTTGGCACCTCTGCTCTGCCATCTCCTGTAGAATTGTGTACATCAGAAGAAGTTTCTTCGTCTTCAATTCTCAGAAAGGAAGATGCCATGCTTGGGACCATCTGATCCTCATAGCGACGATTTGTAGCAGGAGGATTGTTTCTCACAGGCTCATGGTTTTCCTCCATATGTATGTCTTCGGGGAAGGCAATTGGGGCTGATTCAGAGGAGTCTCCAAGCCCTTCCTCTGTTCCATTCTCAATTGCAGCTCTTGAAGCAGCTTCTTGCTGCCACATTTCTGAAAGTGCTTCTTCCAACCTGACCTTTGCTGCATCTATCCCTACAATAGGGAGAGGGTAATTTGATCCCAGCTCAATTCCAGCAGCTTGGAGTACAGATTCAGGTGCATTCCATGGGTGGTGAATCCATTCAGTTGGTAGCCTAGCAAGTTCAGGAAGCCACCGGCGTACATATTCTCCATTCGGGTCAAATTTGTAACCCTCAAACTGTGGAAAACTAACTACTAAATGAGACATAATTTCCAACAAATCCAGTTTAAGAAAATTTGCGTGGGAGAGGTGCATAAACTAAACTGTGATAAATAAATGCATAAACTAGTCATGTAACACAGAAAGGTAGCATAAAAAAATTGCAATGTCTCATCCGCACCTGTGGATTATCTATGCGATCAAACTCACGGCTGTCTGGGAGAGTGCCGGTTATGTATTGCCACCCAAGAGCATCGCTCTCTAAATCTGCATCCAATAGGGTATCCCAAAAATACTTCATTCCCCATCTCCATGGAAGTTGTAGAACCTTCACAAAGAAACTAGCAACTACCACACGTATACGATCATGCAGCCAACCAGCAGCCCACAATTCTCTCATTCCAGCGTCAACTAATGGATAACCTGTTCTACCTTGTCTCCATGCCTTAAAATAGCCTTCGTCCACAACCCAAGGGAAAAACTTAAGGTGCCCAAGAAGAGGCCTTTCATGAGTGCAAGGATGGTTGAAACTCAAGTATCTTGAATATTCCCTAAGACCAATTGACTTTATAAACAAGTTTACACTCTCTTCGCCGGCCCTGTTCCCTTCATTTGCCCACAGAACCTGCTTGATGCGAACAAGATGGAAGACTTTTCTCACACTCACCTCCCCAAAATGCAAGTGTGGTGAGAGAAATGAGGTTGTGGCGCTATCAGCCTTTCTACGATTCATAGAGTACTCAATTAGTGGTCCGTTAATGAAAGTGGTCAAAGCCCTATCAGCATTGCTCCATCCAGGTGACCATGCTCTTGCAAGAAGTGCATTGCTTCCTTTCTCTGATTCATCTTCAAATACCAGCGTGACTGAAGGGCATCTGGATACATCACCTGAAAGAGTGCAGTAAATGGGTGAAAGCAGACAGGGGAGGATAAGATTTACCTTTCAGAATACAAAAAATAATTAATCATCCTGTAGAAGAAGATGCTGCAGATATTATACACAGAGAAGTCAGAAAAGAGAATATAGAGTTGAAGACTTTGAACAGTACTTCTGTTAACACGCTGACACAAAATTTTCTTTATGATCGCAGACGAGAACAGAGGTGGCAAGCGCTGTGTACAAATGCCTATCTTGTGAGTTTTAGAGCCCTCTGGAAGTTACAAAATTACTTTTTGGTTTCTCTCGAGGACCGTGTGATTAAATAACATATAGCATGAGTGCTTTGCATTTTCTTCTCGTTTTTTAATGTTATCTATTTCAAAAGCAACTCTATCAAATCAAAAACACAAACATGGGCACTGATTTTCCAAAAGAAAAGGATTGAAAGAAGACAAACCCGAAATAATCCTCTTAGGCGGGAGAAGTGGAGCCTCTGGATCAAAAGGCATGCTGAGGCATCTTTCCCAGAAAGTGTCAAAGGTTGTGAACGGACGGCCTTGGGCATCATTAACATCCCATGGTTCATAAAGCAAGTCCGCGTTAAAAGATCTTACAGTAATACCTTGAGCAGTCAAAATCTCCTTTGCCCGGTGATCCCTAACCAGTGACAGGGGGTCTAAAAAACAGTAAATTGGAAGTAAATGATGAATCGGCACCGACAGTTGAAATGAAAACAGTAAATTGCCACTTGATGTTCTGGGATTTCCACCATATGTTGGAATGAAAAATAGATTACCAAACGATGAAGTGCCACCTTATGTTCGAATGAAAAGCAGTAAATTGCAACTTGGATGCATGAGACCTAAACTAAAGAAAGACTTGCAGCTGCAACATAACAAGGTTAGCAAAGGCCTTCCCTACTTAATTGATTTGAATTACAGCATATTGTGCCGAGTTTAAAATAGAAACTAATCGATCTAAATAGGACTAACAAGGAAGAAGTCATAATCAAACTGCTGAAAGGAAAATGTGCATGACAATTCATATCACCATAGAAACAATTACTCAACAGTCAACGAGAAAAAGAAATGTAAAATCACAATTCGATAAAATTCACACAAACTTCAAGAAAAAATCATCGAATTATTAATCATTTACAGCACAACAATCCCAAAAATATTAGAAATTAAACTTTACGAAGAGAAGGGAAAAGGAAAACAATAAATAAAAAAGTAAAAAGATCGAAACCTGAAAAATATTTCCTAAGAGAATATTATATCAGTAAGTGTCAATCAAACCCCATGCAACAAAAGTAATAATTTAAAAGGAAATCTAAAAAGAGACCAACCATATAAGTGGTTGAATAAAAGCTGAGTAGCACCGGTAGATTTGACAACCTCAAGAAGAGTAGAAACACTATCAGTTGATCTCTTAGTAACAAGAGAAGTACCAAGACTCCTTAAGGAAGAGTCAAGATGAGCCAAACTTTGTTTAAGCCACCACCTTGAGACCCTACCGGGATAATAATGGCCTTCCTCCTCGGGTGCCCATACAAACACAGCAACAACAGCACCTGCTCTTACACCAGCTGCAAGTGCCGGGTTATCTTCTACCCTTAGATCTCTCCTGAACCAAACTATACTACACCCACCTCCTGACATCTTTCTCTCTAACAAAAATCAAAATTGAAAACAAAAATAGTCACTCTCTCTCTTTGCTATGACAGTTGCTATACGCCATATCCAACTTTTCCTGTTTTGCTAGCTTTCTTTAGAAGCTCAGCAAGGAAGAGATTGTAGTTAATACTTTCTGCTTCTGGGGTTTACTCTCTTGATTGTACTAGAGGAGAGGTAATTTATCATAGACCATGAGCATTGAAAAGTGCAAGTGATTTTGGAGGGTGGAGATGATAGATTTTGCACTTATCTTTTATTTGATTACTTCTTTTGTTATCACCTGTCATATTCTGCTCCAAATGTATTGGGTGATAATGATAATTCTATGTTTTTTTATTTATTTATTTGTTTGTACTAATTGATAATAATTCTGTGCTAATGAAATGGCTTTGTCCTTTCAGTGTCTTGAGTCCAATAATATAGTCGTTAAGCTTGAATCCATTACGGATCCGGTTGAAGTATCGAGTCATTGTGTGATTGGTCCAACCAGTTTTTCAACGGTCGAGCCATAAGGCAGTCAAATAGAAAAACATTAAGATAATTAAAAAAACGTTGATGGGATTTTTTCCAGTTAATATTTAGAGTAATGGGAGCCTTTTAAAGTATTTTTTATTTAAAAAATATTTAAATAAAATAATATTTAGAGCATTGGTCCAACCAACAGAGTCAATCTAGTTGCAACCAAAAAGCCCTGGTCCCTCGTAGGAGTGGCGGGGATACAACAAATCGGCAGGCAATTTGCAACCACAACTTTTGTTTTCTTGATTTTTTGTTAGTTTTTTTCTCTTATCCTGTGCAAAGAAAACAAAAGCCCACCCGCATCTCTACTTCCTTCTCCAACCCTCTCTCTCGCGCTCCTTGACAGGGTGGAAAATTTGCAAAACAAGAGACGGCTTCATTCTTCCTTACTAGCTAGTGTTCTGTAGCACCCCTGTGGTGAAAAGACGTATATGCCATCTTCAAGCCAAGCCATGTTCTTGGGACATGCTTCGTTCTTTTACGTTTTCATAATGTTTTTTGCTTGCATCTGATTCTCTTCCGAGCACGCTATTGGGCGATTATCTCAACTTGGGATCGCCATGGAATCTTAGATATTGGAGGGATGACAGCAAGTATGGGAGGGATTGGTATGCTGACTGGGTGGATTTGGCCCTTCTCTCCTTTCTTTGGGGTTTTCCATAAAGTTCAGATTCCATATTTTTATTGTCACTGTCAAGAGTGATTTATGCTATATAGCCCTCTCATGGTTCGAGTTATAATTATAACAGTGCTTAGCATGATGGCATAATTATATTACCATTACAATCCAGAGGAACCCAATCTTTTTTTTTTCTTTTTCATTCTCAGACCTTATTTCTTTCAGTTGCAACTTTCTGTGTCAAATTATTGAACAAATTATTGTAGTTTAATAAGAGAAAGAAGAAATTCAGCAAAAAGGACCAAAACATAAAACAAGAAAAAATCTCATGACAAGTCTCTAAGTCCCTAGAAAAAGGTTCTATTTAGTCCACTTACTTTTATTTTTCTTCCTTCACGGCCCTTATAGCTTTTATAATTTTAATTTTGATCAAAGAAATTTTTTTTCTTAATATTTTAGTCTCTAAATTTGAGAAGAGAGAAAGAGATTCGATTGAAAATTACAAATGAGAGAGAAAATTGTTGGGTTGACTATCTTCCATCGACAAAAAATAATAATCCTAGTGTTAAAGAGTTTTATTCAACGATGGAGAGTTCTATTAATGTGTATTTGAACCTTCGTTTCGTCTAAAAATGTAGATCGAGGTTGAAAAGAATTTTTTTTTCCCTATTTTGATTTTGTATTTTTTGAATTTTTTTTGGTCTTTTTTGTTTGTTGATAAATTGATTTTTTGAGGTTTCAAAAATGTTTATTGGATACAAATAGGTTGAAGTTTTTATTTTTTTGGTAAAAAACACCCACTAATTTCCCAAGCATCACTATAGTAATCGTGTTCTGAGTAAGCAGATAAACACATCATCTGCTACATATTTTTTTTTTAAAAAAGAAAAGACAGGAGAGGACAAGCCCCATAAAAATAAAATAAAAAGGCCTTTGCACGCGGGCCTAAGGTAGGGCCATGTGCCTAGGCTTTTTTAAAGGCCCGAGTATGTTGGGCGATCATGACCCGCTCATCTGGTCTATTTTATTTTTTTCCTTTGATTTTTGTACTATTTTTTTTCAATTTTATTATTCAAAATTTGATTGATTTGATTTTAAATTAGGTTTCACTTTTTTTATGGGGTTATTAAGGTCTCAAACAAACATTATGATATTGCATTGATGCTCAATTTTGCAAGCATCTATTTTTATTGTTGTATAATTAAATAAAAATATTTTTTAAAAAATAAATTTGTTAAACTAAGTAGAGTCCATTAACCAAATTGTAGTTTTGGCAGATTGACTTTGGTTGATTGAGAATTAAATTTCATAATTTATTTCAGTTTGCTTTCTATGGGGTTATTGTGGTCTTGTACAAACATCCCGATATTAGGTTGGAGTTTGATTTCATAAGCATCTAATTTTATTATCATATAATTAAATATAAAAATAGTTTAAAAAACAAAGTTATTAAACCTAAATGAGTTCATGACCCAACTCACGAGTTTAACAAGTTAACTCACAAAACCTAAGTTGATCCAATATATCATCATCTCAATATTAAAAAAAAAATATTATCTTGAAATTTTTTTAAAATTAAACCATATTTTCACTAGTCATCCGGATCAATTTTGAACATGTAAAGTTGACTAGATAATGCCGAGGCAACTTTTACACGATTTAATTTAAAACTTAAGTTAGACAAAAAATTGAGTTTAATGAGGTTTCAAGTTTGATATGCTGAGTCGAGTTTAATAATAATGTCAAAAAAATTCCCCTAGCCTAGATATTCTTTTTTATTATTTTAATTTTTTTATCTGAAACAAAAACATAACACAAGGCAAGTTATTTAATTACTTGCTAATCCAACTAAAATATTATATGGCCTCTCACATTAGGCATTATTTTTTCAGTTTTATGGAATGTACTTTAATTTTCATATTAAATTGATTTACAAAATGGAGGCTCATTGATTAGTACTTAAAAGTGCATTTTTATCAAGGTTTTATATCATTATTTTGCACTTGAAGTATCAATAACTCCTTAACTAGAGCATGTTTTATAATAACATGTCTACTAATATAAAATACCTTTAATTTATGATAAATGTTTATCTTAAATGCAAACCTATCACATAAATGAAAGGATTGATTCATGAGTTTAACTACTGAAATGGAGAAGACAAAGAGAGGGCTAAGTTTAAAAAAGAAATGCTGGTTTAGTCCAAACTGGAACACCATTCGGTTATTGGATCATAACTAAAGCTGTAGAACTTGAATTTAGGTCTAGTCTATATGGTTGGAAAGCTAAGACGTATGCCTAAAACTTTCATGAAGAGTCCAAGATTCAAAAGATCGTTTTCAAGTTGAAATTGTAGCAACAACGGAGAAGTTGGAATCTGTTCTGCAGCCCAGACACTGTTTAGTGTTCAGCCTATATCTCGAGTTCTAGAAGTCTAAATACACCGATTCTTGTTTTTTGAAAAGCTGAGATAATTTTTCAGAACTTTCATGAAGACTATCTATTCAAATTCTGATGTTAGCAATGACGTTTTATTCAAACAAGAAGATAAGGATTGTCACCAAGTCAAGATGTGGCCACCCACTCAACAATTAGTCATCAAATCAATAGTTCTGAATTTTAGCCTATAAAAAGAGGCAGTGCCATGCATTTAGGAATCTTGATTTTCAGATCAAGATCATGTTCTTGCTATCTCTCTTTATATTTTTGTAATGCTTAAGTTTTGCTTTTCATTAATCTCGTGTTTATGCCTTTCATTTTCTTTATTATACTTATATAATCATGTTCTCCTCTTGTTTATCTATGTTTCTCTTATTCATATGTTCAACTAAGTTTATTATGTCAAGGTAAAAAGGTTACACTAATGGTGTAAAAATAAGTATAGTATAAACTCAACATGGATTTTAATGTTTGATACTAACATGTTTTATATTTATTATCTTACTCGCTCTTAATACCTTGCTTATTAAATGATTAATCTAGATTTGTGTTGAACAACCCTTGGTATAACAAATACTTTGTACTTTCATAGCCCAACTGTATGGTATAATCGACACATGTGCAATGAAAGGAACTTGATTTGTTGTTAACATAAGTTATCACCATGAATACCTGATAATATTTACAAGTATTGACATTACTCGAATAAGATAATTAATGTAATCATGTTAACAATTTATAATCTGAGTGGAACCTTCTTTGTGTGTGGTTTCCTGTCAAGTAATAAAAAGAGTTTATACTATATTTATTTGAAATACCATTAGTGGATCCTCTAACCTTGACAATTGTTTTATCTTTGTTTAAATCCTTACATCATATCACATCTCAAAGCTCTTTTCAAATCTTTTCTTATATTTATAATTCTATATAGTAAATTTTCTGCCCTTATTTTGAAACTGTCATTATTTTCTCTACCTTTTTCACTTTTCTTTTCTTTCTTGAATCTGGCACTTCCTTAATAAACTTGCTTAAATTAGCCATGAATTTGGGCTTATAAGGGTGTAATTTAAAAAAAAATCAAGAACAAAAAAAAGTGTTTTTACAATCCATGTATAGTATTTAAGCAAGTTTTAGTGCCTGTTAAGTTTTTATAATCATAATACACAATATATATATATATATATATATATATATATATATATATATATATATATCAAGTTCAAAGTTACCAAAGTCGACATATGAGAAAATATTGACAAAGTAGATTTGTCTACTTGTGAAAATTACCTACTAGAAAAAACTACTAGAAAACCATTTCAAAAAGGAACAAGAGCTGAATTTTCATTATAATTAATTCATTCAGACATTTATGGTTTAATAAATATGAGGGCAAGGAATGAAGCTACCATTTTATCATATGTATGGATTATTTCACTCATTATAGTTTTATCTTTTTTATATCTCATGAATACAAAACTTTAAGTTGCTTTATAAAATATATAAATTTAGTTGAGAATCAAATAGATAAGAAAATAAAAGCTTCAAGAATTTATCGATGATGTGAATATCTATTTGATTAGTTTAGAGATTTTGTATGATGACAAGGGAATAAAATGATAGTTGACTACTCCTAAAACATTACAACATAATGGTGTCGCAAAAAGAAAAAAAAATAAAACCCTTCTTAAAATGGTTAGGTCAATAATGGCATGAGTAAAGTTGACAATCACCTATTAAGGTAATGCATCATAACTTCCATATTTATATTTACTTATGTGCCTTTTAAGTCAGTTATGACTACTCTATATGAGTTATGGACAAAATGTAAATATGACCTAAGTATTTTGAAATCTTGGGGTTGTGCTGCATATGTTCATAATTCTTCCTATAAACATGGAAAATTAGGTCTCGAGAAGAAGAAATATATCTTTATAAGATATTCTAATAGTCAAATGGACATATGCTCATATATGAAAAAAAAATAGCAATGTAACTAAATTTGAATCACAAGATATAACATTCTTAGAAAATGATTTTCCTAAATATAAATAGATAGGTCAAAACTTATTTTTATATGAAACTCAGGATCATATTGCTTTTTCTATACAAACTCCTTTAAATTCACCAATAGTCAAATGGACATATGTTCATTTAAGGAAAATTTCTCTTGGGTTCGACCTGGTTTTCATGATCATACTACAAAATTTATTTTGTTTATGATAGTTAGGTTTGAATTATATTTTGATGGTTCCGATGACCGACCAGTGATCATGTATCTCATGAACAACCAATGAGGGAGATCGGTAAGGTCACAAATTCAAGCTACTCCTTTGGTTTTTAAGCTTTTTAACTCTAATATTGTTATGGTTGATGATAGGGAGTGATCGGGATTTGGTGAATGAGAGGAGACACATTTTTATATGGTGGTCTCGAGGAGAACGATGGTCATATGATGAAGAAATGGCAACGTAGGTTGTGCTCTGGTATAGTGCGATCCATGATAAGTCTGCGAGCTTACTTGGATGCGCAATTGAGATCTTGCTTTAGTCGATCCAATGAACCAGAACCAAATAACTCTAAACTAAATTAACAGCTTAAATCTTCCAGGTTTTGATTAGGTGCAGGCAAGCCCATGTCAAGTTCATGAACCAACTACTAGGATTTAATAGGTTTTTAGAAATAATAGTTGTGATTTGTTTGGGTTTTAATATGGTGTGGGTAAACCTAGGCTAAGTTTTATAATCTAAAGATGAGATTCATTAAGTGTTTGATCAAATGATTCAACCATCCAAATTCTTTGATGTGCTATAATTTCTCTCTTTTTTTTTTGTTTTTTTAAGACAAAGAAAAAGTAGAAAAGAGGGAGTGGGGGTTTGTTGCAAAAGTTAAAGCTTTTCCATCACTTCAATTTGCAAAAACACTTCCCACCTCATATGATATGCACTATTTAAGTGATGTGAATTGCTTAATCATATTGCATAGCTAAACCATTTAGGCTTTAATCAATTTTTCTTACCTTTTGACCACTAAAAAAACAAATTTTGTCCACTAAAAAATATTTTTGATTCTATAAACAAAGCTTTAACCATGAAATGATGAATTTGACCCTAGTAAATCATTTTGACACTTTTTGATGTGATAAATTCGATTTTGATTGCAAAAGATTGAGTTTGGTTGATTTTGACCGAAACTAATTTTGATTGTAAAATAACAAATTTGACCTCAATAAATTGATTTTAACTCGATGAACTTGGTTTTGACATTAAAATAATTTTTTTTGGCCAATTACAAAGAGAAGCCTGATTTTGATTGTAAAATGATTTATTTGACCTTAATAAATTGATTTTGATAAGTTTTAATATGAATTTTGACTATAAAATGATGACTTTGTTCTATTTTTGATGAGAAACTCGACTTGTGACATGGTTGCCTAGTATTTTTTTTAAAGAAAACAAAATTTTTTTCTAGGAAAATTATTTTTTGGTCTGGAACATAGCTTCTGATTTCCTTTTTAATGAATAAGGCCAAAACAAGTTATGACATGTGATTGGGAAATCGAAGAATTAATTTCATCATATGTGAGTGGGAAATGAAAAAAATGGATCAAGGATCCATGTCATCCATAATGGAGGGGGGGTGTAAATTCTCCCGATACGAAAAGGAAAAAATCAATTGAACATGAGAACGAAATTGTTCGGAATAACTAAGACAACTTGAGAAAGTGAGAGAAAATAAGATTCTAAAAGATTTATCAGGAAAGTTGGCATTCAAGAGAAAGGAAAGTGAAAAAACTCTTACATGCTCTCAAAGGGATTGAATAATGCTTAGATTAGTAATACAAGTTTTATAAAAATTGTTAATGGAATGAATATTAAATATTATTTGTATAGGAGATTTTTATGGTGCTCAGGGTATAACTAGTGATATTCTATTAATTATTATTTAAATTAATTTTTATGAAAAAGACAAACACATGAAAGATAAAGAAAATCAAATTCATAATCTGATAAAAATATTTTCATCTAGATATTTTTTTTATTTTTGTTAGATATTAAAAAAAAAACACTCCAAAAAATAACTAACACGACAACATTAGCTACTTTCATTACAATAAAATTACTTCATTGCATACAGATATTAGGGCGAAGGAATTTGATCCCAATTTCTATGGGAACATTTAAAATTATCAATTTAGAACAACTATCTCCCAATGCCATGGAACAAGGGACCCCTGTAAATGGTTTTTTTTTTTTCTTTCCTCTCCTAGAAGGCCGCGATGGTATTACCTAGGGGTGAGCAAAAAAACCGAACAACCGAGAAAACCGAGAAAACCGAAAAAAAATAACCAAAAAAACCGAACCGAAAAAAAAAACCGAATTAACCGATTAAAAAATTACAAAAAAATTCCGGTTCGGTTCGGTTTCGGTTTCTAAAGTCTAAAACCGATTAAACCGAACCGAACCGAACCGGTTCAACCAAGACAGCCTTAAAAAAAAAAAAGGTATAAATAGCATGTTTTCCTAACCCTAAACCTAAATTAACTTTCCTCTAAAAACAAACCTAGCCGCCTCCTCCCTTACTCTCTACATCTCTCCATCTCTCTTTTCCATTTGCTCCCTGCATCTATACTTTTTGATTCTCTTTCATGCTCCTTTATTTGTTAAGCTCTGCTCCATGCTCCATGCTCCATGCTCCATGCTCCTCCTATTTGAAAGGCACGCCACCATCTTCATTTTTGCAACTTTATTTTTAATTGTTTTATTCTTCCTATAGAAGACATGTCCCTCTTTATTTTTGCTTTTAATTTTTTTATCCTTCTTCTTTCTATTTCTCACATAATCCTGTAATTATTGTATAATTTTTCATGCACATATAACCAAAGAAGATTATCATGTTGAACCAGTAAAAGGCTTTTCTGTGCTCTCCTTGATGTTGGTATTGTGAGAACAAAAATTCAAAATCAAGTTTGGCACTCGATGGATAATGAGCAGATGAGGATCTATGTAAACTATCTTTTGATCTTCCCTTTGTTTTTTTTTTTTCTAGTCAAATGATCTCTGTTCTTTCCTTTTGTTCGTCATACATGCCCAACCATTTTAAGAAAAAGCATGTTGAGAAAGCACAGATCTGTGAAAATAAGCACAGATCTATGAAATTAAGAACAAGACGAAAATAGAATTCCTGAAAAAATATGGTCAGTGAAAAAACTCAGAATAAAAACTCAATTGAAATAATTTCGGTTTAAATTGGTTTGGAAGGGAAAAAAACCGAACCGAACCGAACCGAATATGGTCGGTTCGAACTGGTTTTCGGTTCGGTTCGGTTCAAAAACTTGAAAAAAAATAATTTCGGTTTGGTTAATTATTTTGGTCCAAAACCGGACCGAACCGAAAATGCTCACCCCTAGTATTACCATTGCACCAAATACCACATAGTCAAAAGATACTTGATTTTTTATCGAAAGCAAAAAAAAAAAAAAAAAAAAAAAGAAACTCGGCCTGCTTGGCACCTCCCTTTTCTAATGATTTATCTTTTTTAAATAACTATTTCAATTAAGGTTTAAATTGCAGTTGAGAAAAAAAAAAGGATTTATATGAGCTCATTAATACACTCCTTTTAGAGAAAAAATGATTTATATGTAAGCACTTTGATCTGCCTAAGAAGAATTATTTGGGAGCTTTTGGATGGATTAAATATATAATGAGAGAAATAAGTCATCAAAGATAATAAAACATGCAGTGTTGATTCGTTGTAAACCTGGTCTTGAGTCTTTTACACTGTTTTAGGCACTTGGCCCAATAAAAATGCCCATACTTGAGGAATATGCATTGCATTCTGGGCTCAGTGGCCTTTTGTTTAAAAAGAAATATATCCAAACAGCAACTGTTGTCAGTTTTCACCTGTCCAAAATTCATTTCCCAAAGACCCAAGAAAAAAAAAAGAAAAAAAAAGAGAGAGGAGAGTTTTGTGCATATTCATAGTTAGTTAGTGCACTTTGCGGGCAACCATATTGAAAACCTGTATGAAGCCATGGAAAATAGCAGAAAATGAAGCAAAAAGATCATAAAAAAAACATTAATGAAAAATAGTGAACTAAATATATATAATCACGTGTATAATGCAGATGAAAACTAAAGACAATAACAAACACATAATACATATATTTGATATTTAATAAGTCAAAGGTTGCAGAGATAAACCCTAAATTCACATGTTTATTATATCTAAAAATAATACTAATGATGTATGCATTTTTAGAAGGTTTACAAAGCTTTAAATAGGTTAAAAATCCTACCTCAACTAGAAAAGAAATAAAAATATAAAAAATACAAAGAAAACAACCATAAAATTTAAAATAGTGCATGAAATTTAAAAATAACAGGAAAAATAACAAAACTGCTAAAATTGGAGGCCTCAATAAGATTTTCGATATCTAAAGATTTGACTGTCCAATGACATTCAGTCTCTTGTAAAATTTTGAGCCCAATCCAATGATTGGATAAAAAGTCATGGTTCTTTTGTGGCATCATTCTAGTCTGGTGCGATCAAATCTTCTTCTAAGCCTAACACTACCACAATCTTTATATTTACCGATGGAATTTTCCGTCGGTATTTGTACTATCATTCCATTGGTAATTAATTTACCAACGAAATCATCGATGAAAATGCTCCGTCGGTGAATCTTTTGTTGGTAAGTTCGTTGGTAATAAAAAAATATTATTATCGATGGATTTACTGACGGAAAAAGCACGCAAAAAAATTACCCACTTCATTTATTTAAAAATATTTTTTAAAAATCCATTTTACAAAACTATAAAACAATTAAATTAATATAAATCAACACTCAATAATACTCAAAACGCTTGGAAAAAAAAGAGAAGAAAATCAACTCAAACAAATTTGAAACAAATAAATAACACAAAAAAATAAATTCAACTAAAAGAATTCATATGAAAAAAATGAAGTTGCGATTGATAAAAATTTTAAAATCCTATAAATAAATCAACTAAAAGTTGATTTCATATGAAATAAAATGTTACAACAATATTCATACAATTGTTAATAACAAAAACAATTAAAAAAATAAAAAAAATATATAGTGAAAAAAAACACGAAAAAAGAAGAAAAAAAATCTTACCTTAATGTAGTTGCAAGTGAAGCTAAGAAGAAAAAAAAATAAATTCATAAAGTATATTAATTAAAAAAAACCAAGAAGAAAAAAGAAGAAAGGAGAAGAGAAGGAGTTGAGGAGAGAAAAGAAGAGAAAGAAATGGATATTGATGTTTTTGACATATGGGAAAGAAGAAGAAGGAGAAGAACAAAAGAGACCCGTCTATTGTGAAATTAGGGATTCTAGGTTTTTTATTGAGGCGTTTTACCGATGGAAAATTAAATATTAATATTTTTAATCATTCCGTTGGTGATTTCGTCTGTAATATTTAATTAAAATTTTCAATTTAATAAAATATTTTTAGAAACCGCCAAATGTCATCGACAACTTTTCAATCCGTCGGTGATTTTGTCTATAATATTTAATTTAAAATTTTAATTTAATTGAAATTTTTCAGAAAACCGTCAAATAACACTGACAACTTTTCAATCCGTCGGTGATTTTATCTGTAAAGAACAATAATTAATAGCGAAATTGGAAAGTGAACAGTTCTAGAGCTCTCAGGAAAATACCAACGGAATTTTTCGTTGGTGATTCTTTTTGTAATTGACATGATAAACAATATTCACAGTTTACCAACGATTTTATCGATGACGTAAATTCCGTCGGTAATTTTGTTAGTATAAATGACACGTCATTATTTTTTTGCTTTATTTTAATTTTTTTTCCACTGTAATTCCCTCGGTATATATTAATGGAATATTTTCGTCGGTAAAATCCACTAGAAATTTATCAACAGAAATATTCTCTCGATATTTTTACTTATATTTATTAATTTTCAGATAATGTAAACTCATTTCACTAGTTCCTAAATATATTTGTAAGGCCATCCATATAATTTATGTAGGTAAATCGTCATCAGAATATAATAGATATACGCCCAACTGTTCAAGATGACTGTAATCACGACCCCAACAACATCACGCTGTCACTCCTAGTCATATAGATGACTAACAAAGTTGATTAATTGCATCTGTATATTATGATTAATTGCAGAATAATCTTCGCCACACAGAACAAAAGAAAAAACATCGTTTTCTTGATGTTTACACTCATAGCAATCATTTCCATTTCGTTGCCACCAACTATATATTCTAAGATCATGAGATGGGTTTCCGATTAATCATGCATCACATTGTCTACAACACCCATAAATTATATGCGAAAATTGGCCATGACATAAGAAACTTTGAGGAGCATCCAACAAATGGGGTAGGGTTAGGTGATGAAAATTTATTACAATCCTTAAAATACGATATAAGGGAGGAGGAGAAGAAACCTAAACCATATTCTGCTTGTAATTTCTACATTTCTTTGACAATTATGATCAACGTGACTTTCATGAAACACTTCCTGTAACAATCCTAAATAATGGAGCTTTCTCAAGTAACTAAATACAAGTTATCAAGTCCATTGGTTCCTTGACATTTTTAATTGTAATCAGGCATTAGCTTCACTATAAAGACAATATGTACGTGGTAAGATTATTAATTTATTACATGTGGAGCTTAATGTGAAGGTGTTGCGGTCAATCTCTTGATGGTGAAGGAATCAAGTCTAACTACTCAACCAGCAAATTTGGACCTTAACGAATTTCTTTCTACTTTAATCCGTGGGTTGTTTTTGGGATCTTTGCTTATTCAAAACTACCTCACCTATTTCTTGATTAATACTTTTGTTTGATCACTGTTGCTGTTATTACTACCGTGGCAAACTGTCTATATGACACGAAAACCTTGAGTAACTTTGTAAGTAGCCACAGGGATGGAAGGAAAAGGATTATCTCTAATATTGTAGTGTGGTTCAACATATATATATATATCTGTAATTTTAGCATCAATAGAGAAAAGGAAAGCTCAGTAATCTTTAGTAGGTGTGACTGAAAACAGATACAGATATAGGTTCATTTTACAAGTGATTATTGGCTGCACGAAGGAATTCGAGGCCAACAAATTTCTAATGGTTTGCCCATAATCAGCATAGCATGATTGCCAAAGTATGCTGAATCTAATCGAGAATCTATGCTATTTTGGAAAATAGTCACATACAAACTGCTCCAGCTCCTAATTATGCAGTGCCATGATGAAATTTTAATTGGAGACAACAGCCATGTGGCATCCTCATTCCTCAAGCTATATTTCACCAACGGAGAACATTACGTTATTGAAGACATTGAAAGCAAAATAATCCTGACACCTTTAATTTGACGCTTCTCTTAGAAGTTGTGGAAATTAATTTATCTTCTTTTCAGCCAAAACCAAAAGGAAATGCAATTCTTGCAAAAACTCTATATGATTTCAAGAACAGATGTTTTCACTTTCGAAACGCTTATTTCAACTGCTAGCATTTCTTACTTCTTCACCTATAACTGATAGAAGGACGAAGCTTTTTTTTCCTCTTTAATTTTGCTGATTAGTTATAGTACTAGCTAGCTAGCTAGAATGATTCTGCAGTCAAGTTCTTTATCGCGCTGTTCCTTAATTGGATTTAACCTTTTTTTTTTTTGGTTATGAAGAATGAATACGTACATATAGAGCACAAGTTCAAGATTATCAATGGCTCGATCGTTTTGTAGGGCTTTATATATATATATATATATATATATATATATATATTCTCTGCCCCAGACGAAGACAAATATTATATATATATATATATATATATATATATGTATGTATGTATATATGTATGTATGTATGTATGTATGTATTCTCTGCCCCAGACGAAGACAAATATCCATACCAACTTGACTGTTCTTCTAATTATTGAAGGATATATACTGCATAGAAACGATTAAATACAAAATATCACAAAGTAAAATAAACGACAGTCTCAGTAAAAAGTTGAGGAGAAGAGAGATGGAAAAAGCTTTTTTTATTTCCTGATTTTTTTCAATTGCTGGCAAGTGGAAACACACCCTTATATTGAAAAGCGAAAAAAACCCCAGCACACTATATGTATAGAATATGTACATAATGCGTATATATAAAAATCTTGTGTACATGCTTAAGTTGTATACACATGACTTCATGCAGATGCATGCAGATTTGTGCTACATGTGCTTATACATGGACTTGTGTACGTAAGAGATGGGATGGCTAGAATATCAGAAAATACATGGCGATACAAGTCCAAACCTCTTATCAGAAAGTATAACTAGGAAATCTCATGCATAATAGGATCTTCAAAAAAATGCTCAGGCCAATATGAAGAAGTTCCTCCACCATAGCTAGAAGTTGTGCTGCTAGCATCACCTGGATTGCTTATGGAAGTGTCGGTTACAGTTGCAAGAACAGGAGTAGGAGAAGGAAGCACCCAAGAAAAATCAGATGGGTTATTACCTTCCTGGCTAGGCATTGTAGTTAGAAATGGAGCTTGACCCATTTCAGTATTCAAAGATGGTTGATAACTGAAAGGGACTTGTGGCTCAGATAATTGAGATAATACACTTGGATGGTGGAGTAGTTGAGAGGTTGCATTTGCAAAGTGATTTGAGCCTTGATTCTCCAGTTCTAATGAATTTAATACTAGGTTTTCTTCTATGAGAGGAATTGAATTCAACAGATTGAGCACTTCCATGTCTGTGATACCATTTTGGCCGTAAGAGTTGGTGGAGGGGATTGAAGCTGCTGATTGGAGAAGATACTGCAAATATTGAAGCTTAGCTAACTGGACAGCTTCTTCCTGTAATCTCATGGCATGTTCATCTAATGGACGATGCTCCATTAGGTCTCTCAAGTTAGCGAGGGCTATGAGTTGAGGCAAGCTGTCAAAGAAGTCAGTTCTTGGTTGGTGAGTCATTGGATCAAAACCCATCTGAATCAGCTTCTTCTTCAAATGGGTGTTCCAGAAATTCTTGATTTCATTGTCCGTCCGGCCTGGTAGATGGGTAGCAATAGTTGACCATCTGGTATGAAAGATCAAAGCCATTCGAGTGTTGTGATAATTAATCCAAGCAGTTAAAAAAAAATGTCCTTATTGTTAATCAAAACAGCAAAACAATAATATGTGTGATTACTTGTTTCCGATAATTGAATGAAGATGTAGAATTGTTTGCTCTTCATCTTGAGAAAATTTGCCTCTCTTTATGTCAGGTCTCAAGTAATTTGTCCACCTTAACCTACAGCTCTTCCCACATCTATTAAGATCTGCAAAGAGAGAAACAAATGATCACCTATTTCTTTTTTCTTTAATTTTCTTTACATGCACTAGTCTGCGCGTGATAAAGACAGAGAGAGGTGTTAAGATTTGGACCTGCAAGCTTTGGGAGAGCTCTCCAACTTCCGTGACCATGTTTTTGGATGTAATCGACGAGCTTTTGATCTTCTTCAGGAGTCCATGGTCCTTTTTTGAGGCCATTCTCATCGCAACAAGGAGACCTCCCCATCTTCTTATTAAACTTCACTTTCCTCTAATTTGGTTGCTTCCCTCTGCTCCCACCAAAACTAATACTTGCTATATATACACAATCTTTGCTCTTGCTTCTTGTCATTAATCATTTAAATAAAAAAATGTTTCACACTTTTTGTTAGGTTGACTGAGATTGTGACATATCCCACATCTAAACACGTTATTTGAATGCCCGTAGAACCCATTGAACCTAAGGGATACCAGCATTTAAATAAAAAAATTTTGGGTGTCTGTTCTAATTGGGGGTTTCCTCACTTTCCTGCCGATAGATATCTCATAATTTTGGGTTTCCTCACTTTCCTGCTGATAGATATCTCTCTGTTAAAAAAAAAAAAAAAAACTGTTCTCCTGTAAATTTTCTTGCTTCAAGACAAATAATTAATTCTTCACTAGCTAGTTAGATCTATCAAAATAGAACCTTTTTTTTTTCACAATCTCCCTTAGAATTCAAACTCTGATGATAACGTGGATACGCATCACGCTCAGCTAAACTTCCAGGAATCGTTGCTGACCAGTTAATACTACATGGAAAATAAAAATGTTGTGCGGCACAAGCTTTCACGTGATGCATGGAGGAATCTGTTCTTAGATTGCAGCAGTAGAAGCAGATCAAAATCTCACATGTCTACAAAATGTCTTTCATGCAAGTACTCCAACACTGTCTTTTGATAGATCCGGTCACGTAATTCCCGAAATAACAAACGGAGACCAACTTTGGTTTTTTGTGAAAAGAATATGCTTCGTTTATTTTTTGTTTTTAAAAAATATTGGTTAGTTTATTGATAGCCAGTGCAATTTTAATGCTTCTTAACTATTGTTATGTCACCATTTTTAGGGTTTATTCATAAATTTAAACGGTAATTTAAATGTTTGGGATACTCTTTTATGCTATTTACAACAATTGATTCATCTTTACCAAGATTTTTTTTCATGAATGTTCGAATTAATATTTTCCATTTAAAATGCTTTAGAATAAATGGTTGGAGATAAATTCAAACACTTTTTTAAATTTAATTGTGATTCTGGATGTATTAATTATTCCAAAGTTTATTCTTTAAAATTTTTATATAAATGACTTTATTTTCTTAGAACAGCTAACATGTATAAACATTCTCCACGATATATATATATATATCTGAATAGAAAATTAATATAGGAGTATTTCAATGTTGTAATCCCTATAATTACTATTGTGTTCTGCCACATATATATAAATAGAAAGGTTGTTTAAGGCATGACCTAAGTTATTCTATTATTCTCAACTTGGCATCAGAGCCCTAAATAAATTAAAACACTTTCTCTTCTCTCTTTGTTATGGACTTCTCATCCCAACCATAAGCTGCCTCCCTCTCTGCAGCACTAGCGGTGTCGGCTTCCTCTTCTGTCGTTGTTCCTGCCTCCTCTAATGCCTCTGTTCTGTCGTGACCACTGCTTAGATGGTGGCCATGCCCTCTTCAACCTAACCAATTCTCCTCTGCTGCAACCTTCTTCTGCTACTATTACTATAAATTCTGCCACTAGCATTGTCTCCCTCTCCCACACTCACCAAGTCATTTCTCTCAAGTTAACAAACTCCAATTCTCTATATTGGCGAATGCAAATGAAGTTGTATCTTCTAGGCCAAGGAATTTTTGGCTTTGTTAATGGTTCAAACTCTTGTCCCTTTATACATGTTCTTGCTACCGATGGTACCTCTCTTCAGGTAAATCAGTTCTTTCTTCGTTGGAAACAACATGACAAACTCATTCTAAGTACTTTGCTTTCTTCACTCTCCATAGAAGTTCTCCATCTTGTTGTTGACTACCAAATTTCAAGTTCTGTTTGGCACACAATTGAGCAAGCTCTAGCTTCCACATGCAATTCGTGTGTTATGCAACTTTATGGCTTCTTTCAAGATCTTCGACAAGGTGATGAGTCGGTAACTCAATTTATATAAAAAGCGAAGGTCTTATTTGATGAATTAGCCGTTACTGGCCGGTCGATATTGTTGGAGGATTTCAACTTATATGTGTTTTGTGGCCTTCGAGGAGAGTTTAAAGACTTAGTAACAAAAGCAGAGTCTCTCTTGTATGCTGATATTCATAATCATCTTCTAACACATGAATTCCTTTATAAAATATCCCTTTCATCCATGGGGTCTGCTATCATCAATACTCCTCTGCTGCCCACGCCCAACACCCCTCCTGCAACCTTCATTTCTCACCGCTAGTCTCGAAATTTTGGCCGCAACAGATGTTGTTTTCATGAAGGATGGCGTCTCAACCAGTTCAACAACAGAGGGCATAGGTCTGTTGCATCTAGACCTGATTTCTGCAGCCTCCCTCACTCCTCCAACGGTGACAACGGCAGGCAAGGCAATTGTCAGTGCAGCAGAGGGCAGAATCCACGCTACCAATTGTGCCAAACTTTCTGCCATTCAGCCCCTGATTGCCCTCAACTCCAACATCAGGGCTATGGACAATAGCCTAGTGTAAATTTAGCACTACGTAATATTTTCTTAACCGGTACTGCCGTTTGGTTTCCAAACATCAGTGCAAATCAACACGTTTCTCCTGACCTTGCAGGTTTGGCTGCCTTAAAACCATATCTTGGTAATGATAATTTGCATGTTGGTGATGGTAAAGGACTCCTCATATCTCATATTGATTATACAAAAATATATACACCTCATCGTTCTTTCACTTTTTCTAATGTTCTTCATGTTTCTGCCATTAGGAAATGTTTGCTTTCTATTCAAAATTTTTGTCTTGATAACAATGTTTATTTTGAATTTCATCATTTTGTGTTTTATGTCAAGGATCTCCACACCAATAAAGTCCTTCTCTTAGCTCAGAGTCAAGACATTCTCTATGCTTTGTCTAGGTCTTCTGTCACGTTAGTTCCTTAAGCCTATTGGTCTCCCTATATTTCTACTTCTACTGATTTATGGCATCGTCGACTAGGTTATCCTACCTCTCGTATTTTTCAATTCTTAGTCTCCAAAAATAAGATTATTTGTAACAACAAATGTCTTAATCTTCAATGTCAAAGTTATCCATTAGAAAAATCATCGTATTTGTTTTTAGGACCTACAGGTTACAAAACATCTACTCTACTTGAATTAATTTTTAGTGATGTATGGGGTCCTGCTCCCCTGTTTTCTTCGGATGACTATCATTATTTTGTTATCTTTGTTGATGCATACAAAAAATATATATGGTATTATCCTCTTGTTGCCAAGTCTGATGTTTATTTTGTCTTTCACCAATTCCAGACTTTCGTTGAGCGTTAATTTTCATTAAAAATAAAATTTGTTCAAACTGATTGGAGAGGTAAATACCACAAACTGCCCATTTTTTTTAAGACTATTGGTATTCAACATCGTCTGATTTATCCTTACACTTATGAACAAAATGGCACAGTAGAACGTTATCATAGGCATATTGTGGAAACATGACTTACTATTCTAGGGCAATGCAAAACACCATTCCGATTTTGGAATTATGTTTTGCATTGCCCTAGAAGAGTAAGTCCTATTATATTCACTCATAATGTTTGTGCCTTCTATCCTCTCTCTTTTTCTTTCAAAGAAATCCAAAAAAGAGAGAGTAAGATTTGAGCATCTCTTTTCCCTTGTAGTTTCAGATCATATTAGTTTTTTGTTGGTATATTATCGATCAAATCTATGTAATTGATAAACAACCAGTTCCAATTAATAAAAGAAATTTGAATTCAAAAAGTTCATAATTTTTTTTTTCATTCATATTATTGAAATGATGATATTGTCAGGAAAAGTATGTGTTGGTGTTATCAAATACTCTCTCAAATAATAATTTCCATTTTCTTATTTTATTTAGATCTGGTGTGAGAATAAAGCTTTATTATGTGTATTCGTGTATTTTTTTTATATTAATAAAATTAGTATTAACAAAAAAAATAAAAATAAAAGAGGAGGTGATTTTATTGTACCTCTCTTTATAAATTACTAGTCATTTAAAAAGTTTTTTTCCCTTTCTTTATTTTTTTATTTTTTTTTCCTAATCTATGTTTTATTTTTTAAAATTTCAATTCCATCATTTAATATTAAATTTATTGGGGATTGAGATTCATAATTCTTTTCAATATACTTCTTATAAAGTTATCATAATCTCATAACCTGGACTGCAAGTTTGATCAGTTAACTTGATTGGCTCGAGTTTTTTTTCTCTTTTTTTAATTGACTTTTTCTCCTTTAATTTTATGCCTAAACATTTGGTTGATTAGAAATTAAACTACATGATTTGTTTCGGCTTAACTTTCTATGACGTTGTCCCTATTACATAGCTCAAGTCATAGGTTTGACAAGTTAACCTTGGTTAACTCGAGTTTTTTTTATGTTTTTTTTTGTAATTGATTTTACAGTTTTAGATACATCCTTCAATATAAGATTAATCAGAAATTGAACTTCATAATTTACTTTAATTTGCTTTCTATTAGGTTAACTTGATCTCATGACTTAGGTCATGAGTTTGACAAGTTAACCCGGGTTGAATCAAGTCTTTTTTTTTTGTTCTTTTTAATTGATTTTGTTTCCAATTTCATCCTTCAACATTGAGCTTCATAACTTGTTTTGATTTACTTTCTATAGAGTTATCACGTTTTCATAACTCGACGTAATGGGTCAGATTCGTGCAAGTTACAAAAATGTGTTTGTTATTTGTTTTGACCTATTCAGTTTATTTCTATTATATCTAGATTATTTAGGAGTCAAATAAGTGTTTTCATTAATTTTTTTTTGTTTTATTTTGAGTCTTCCTATCATATATATTTCGTACAAATTCGTTTCGCTGCTCGTGAAATCATAATTATAGTTTTGTTTTGCTTGTTTTTAGCATCTTATTAATTCTTAAGTCACTTCATATATATTTGATTGAGTTATAATATCCATTAAGTTTGGTACATTGATTTTCAATTCTGAAAGACCTGCAAAAAGATGAGCTGAGAGGTAGAAGGCGTAGTGAGAACAATTGAGTGAAAAGTCTTGAATTGTGTGAAACACAAGAGTTGCAAGGTATATTTTCCTTGCTACTAATAATTTTTTATAGATTCAAAGATGTCTGAAAATAACAAGTTCATGAAATCAAAAACAGATAACACCTTCTAGATGCAAGCTTTCGCCAAACAACTTGAGCTACTGACTAGGGTGATAAAGGATCTGAAAGATGAGATGATTTTGATGAGACAAAAAAATGGTGGAGTTCACCATAGGGCTGATTGGAGGAAATTCAATATGAGTGAGGGAGAGAAATTGAGATTACGAGTTTCAAATATTTATGATCATAATGCTTCTATGATTTTAGATAAAAAGCGCGATGTTGAATAAATTGCAAAAGTTTATAAAAAAATAAATAAAGAACATGAAGAATGGAGAGCTTCAAGCCAGTGTTTTAAGGGTGAAAAATGAGAAATAGCAGTAGTGGTTATCATTCGAAAATATATACATAAGTGGATGGAAAGGTGTGCTTATTTGAAATTATTATCAGCTACTACTTTTTATATAATATTGTTGAAGGCAAATACAGGCATGAAAAGAAATCCAAAGGCTTCAACAAGAGGCTATAGAATTGTCTATTACACCTATTGGTGATTCGAGAACATACCATCTTAAAGATAGAGGAAATAATATGATTTAGGTAAGGTCAGATTTAGATTTGGTTTGGTTCAAGCTTGAAGTTGTGAACCTTATGACCACGTGAGCATGAGGATGAAAGATATAACCTGATTCAAAAAGCCTAGCTCCGATACCAATTGATGTAAAATTTATGATCACGCAACCCACAACAAAGATGATAACTTCCTAAAAAGAAATGAATAATTAGGTTTGGTTGAACATTGATTATAAGAACTTTGTAATCACATGGTAACACAACCCACACACAAAAGATACAATTCCTAAAATTATGCCAGGAAATCTTACGAGGGAATTGTGAGGATATATTTACAAATGATACATGTAAACAAACCTTGAAGATGATAATCAGGTTTGGTAAAACAAATGTTACCAGATGTTTCTAGAGGACCTATTTTATTTCATATTAAATTTTTAGATCAATCCAACATCAGGAAAGCCTTACAATAAGGGTCTAGAAGTTACTGTGCATAATTTATATTAGTTTCCTTGTTGATTTAGGATTATTTTTCCTATTTTATTTACAACTCTTTTATATTTTTTTTTTAGAATTGTTTAGGATGTTTTTCAGTTATTATGAATATGGTTATTTATATTGCACTTAGATTTTAAGCTTTCGCCTTAAATTTATGAAATAAACTTGTGTTTTGCGTGTTACAACACATTTTCTTTGTTAGGATAGAGAACAAATTTGACTTATCAAAGAACAACAATCTTCGTGGTATCATCCTATACTTCTCATTCATGAATTGTTATTTATTGGGTGGGGGTTTCAAATTCGAATAGTGTTGGTGCTTAGATTTAAGGTAATCTTTGTATCACACTTTCAAATCTAATTTTTTAGCTTTCCAAGAGTTGTATTGTTTGCATGTAGCTTACATGACCACTTGATCACATGGTTCGTATCAGTTATGCAAGAGATTCTAAACACTTTGACATGGATTAGAACATAAAAAAAGTCATGTGTGTGTGTCTATATATATATATATATATATATATATATAGGTGTACGATCGCACCAAAAGAGTGTTTGATATTATGGTACAAGATGTTTTTCAAAACTATTTTTAAAAAAAATACATTAAAATAATTTTTTTTAGATTCGTTTTATTTTTTACATTAGAAAATCAAAATCATTGAGAAATACTAAAAATAACATCAATTTGATGCATTTTCAAGACAAACACACTTTTGAAAAGCTTCAGAAAGTGGAAGCTTCCATTCTCCCAAATGAGTACTGAAAGACCTGTTTGAAAGAAACAACTATTACTTTTGATACGACTATTAGATTACATTCAAGTTTTGCAAGAAGATTTTATGGTCCTTGTTCTACAAGTTCTAGAAAATATTGTTTTGGTTGATTTTATTATTTTCCTATTTAATTTCAAATTTTTAGCTTTAATTTTAGATTTTGTTTTATTTGTCCTATCTGTTTATGAATTCTTTTTTTCTCTTGTAAATGTCGGTCTTAGACTTATTTAAAAGGTGGCTATCCTTTTTTTTATCATACAGACAATTAGAGAATAATTATTCAGTAATAAAAGTACAGTTAAGATTCCCGTTTAAGAACTTTTTTTTGTGAAATTCTATCTTCCTTTGTTCTTTGTTTCTTAATATAATTAACTTTGAGTGTATTAGTACTAATAAAACTCATTGGTGTAATTATCCACAAATCTCACCCTTTACCTCAATGTGTGGTGTCATTAGTATAAGGTTTGAGTATACTTGAAGGGAAGGAAGTAATCCTTCATCTTTTTTCTTTATCTTATCTCAGTCACTAATCTTAGATTTGCCCTGTATCTCTCGAGTATTTTTTATCTCTTCCCACCATACAGAAGCTCACCTTTTTATTTTGATAATAATAAACTTAACTCTTATTTGTTCTGAAACCTCATTAAAATTTAAAAATTCTCTTAGCTTTATGGTACCAATCAACAAACTACTTGGCTTGGCCTATAAGGTACCTATAAACTTAATAAATTATACTCGAAAATATAAGTCTTCACGGCATTCATCTTGATCAAGAGATTACATGCTCTTTATTCATGTTTCTAAAATGGAAGCCAAGTCTAGTCCATGAGAAAATGGTTTTTTAAAACTAGATATGAATTTGTGATCACTCTCCTCTTGATCCTCCATGTATTTCTTTGCCAAACAATTAGTTAATTTTGTACCATGCCTTTACAAGTCCTTAATCACTAGCTCATGAATGTCTCATTCCTATACAAAAACTTCCTCCACTAGAAATCATCCCCCTCCTACATGACAACATTCTATTGTAACCTTCTATTACCATAATTATTTAATAGCACACACAACAATTATTAGGAATCATTCGATTATGATACCAACTAACATAGCTTAACCTAATCAAAATAGAAATAAAAGAATATTAAAGATAATTTCACAAAAATTGTTTAAAATAAGAACCCTAACTAAAATTTTATTACAAAATAATTATTCTCTAATTGTATAGCTAATAAAAAAGGATAAACACCCATTATGGTTTAAGATCACCAATGTTTATAAAGAAAAAAAATTAGAATTCCTATATAAATAAGAGAAATTAAAAAAAATCAAAATTAAAGTTTAAAATCCAAAATTAGATATGAAAATAATAGAACTAACAAAAAGTATTATTTTCCAGGTTTTCTTAAAGCATTCATGAATTCATCTAACAAAGCGAGCTAACTTCTTATTGAATATAACTTGTAGAATCTCCTAAAATATGTTGAGTGTGATCCAATAATCAGATTAAAAATTATAATTATTTTCATCAAATATATCATTTGGCATGACCAATTTTTTTTTTTTTAGTTTGGATCTATTGATATGATTCATAATTATATTTGGTAGTTTTTTCACATGTTCTAATTGTAACAAATTTGTATCTAAATGTTCATAACCTCCTGCGTCCATAAGATAAATGAATCTTGCATCATTTCACAAGAAATTTTCCTTCAATATTTTTTTAGTAGAATTTGTAGAATTTAATTAAGCTGAACCTTACTCTCTTTTCCTAGTACCATTAAAACCTAGGGTAAATTATTTTTTGATCCTTGTGTTTTTAATGAACTGATTAGTTAATCCATTTGTGTTTTTTAAACAAAAAACCCTAACAATAAGTCCCTATATTTTCATATTTGATTGTAACTTGGTCCTTGATTTCTTATAATTATAAAATTGATTTTTTTTTATATTATATTGTAATCAAATCTTCTAACCTTATCTTCGATAAGGAAAATTATAAATGCATTTAAAAAGGATAATTTTTTTTTAAAAAAAAACAGTCAACTTTAATTAAAGAATGAACTTAAGATTTTAAAAAACTGAACGACTAAATATAATTTTATAATTTACTCTTAAACATAAATATTCTAACTCAACTAGCCACAAACAATAAAGGTCAAAGATGATAGATACCTGATTACCTATGCGTAACACCTCAAGCAAGTCGGATTAAAGCAGGTAAACTACAAAATCTAAAGACGTTACATAAAATGTAAAGAAATTTGCCAATAATATAGGAGATGAAATGAAACCTTCAGTGCGAGAGACAAGACAATTATGTTCAGAAAGAGAGTAATGGAGGATGCGACCCATTTGGCCTAAGAGGGCAGCGGCGTGCGTTGGAAGAGAAGTTGGTGCAGCAAACGCCCCCCTAATCTGCACCAATTTTCCCTTTCGTAACACACAAGACATTCTATACACGCTTGGATCAATTGCCTCGATGGCATTTGTTGAAGCCTTTGTCCTTGTTCTATGTTACATATTCTCTTTGTATAGGAATCTTACAAGTTCTCAATATGAAATACTAATAAAGCAAATGATTACGTACATACGGCCAGTAGCACAAGTCACTAATTAAAATCTTGGCTGCCTGCACTAAGTTTTATGAACGCCAATATACAGTCGAAGCATCTTGGATGACTTCTATTTGAATCATTTTAGAGGTAGTTTTACTTCAATCCTTAAGGGCAAGCAACTCATCTTGTTATTTCGACTGAGGCATGTTGTTTTCTAAATTAGAGAATAATATAAACTATATCATAGCTTAAGTTATTAGGTTGTGATGATTTTTTAATATAATATCAGAATTTTGATGATTAAACGATCATGAGTAAGAATCTCATTATTTTTATTTATTTGATAAAAATTAAGTATAAGGTAATATGAGTCTGTACAAGTTTGAAACATAAAAGGTTATCACTAAAAAAAATATAAACTACATCTTATGATCTCGATCACTTGACAATTTAAATTATTATGTTGAGATATTTCTTTTATGCACCATCTCTAGCGAGAACAATAAATCAATTCAAGGTGTCTTCCTTGAATTGAACCTCTGCTGCAATTGGCATTTGAATTCATATGCTATTCATAAATGTTTCTATTATAACATGTAAATCAAGGTTGTATTTTTGGCATCAAAATGGGTGGAAAGCAGGAAGCTTTTACAAATTCTTGGGGGCAGTACCTCCTATGTGGCTTGGATAAGCCGAGTGATGGCGGCCATCTAGATCCAGGGTACTTCTGAAATTGGATAGAACTTTAGCTCTTATTTGCTGAAGAATATATGGTGCTCCCGATTTCTTTAAGCTAGCTCCTTTCAAACCTAAACTCTTATATAATTTGTCAGCATAATTCAGTGTCAATATCAATTGCCAACTGCTGAGACTGACCATTTTCCCATTAGACAAACATTGTCACTTTTCCATACTCATAAGCTTTTAACCCCATTTTCCACCTTACTTGGTTAGTAAACTGTCATATACTCTTGAACACGAAATTTTGGAATTTGGACCTTCAACCAAGGCTCCTTGTCTGGTGGACCATATAATTTGAACGGAAGGATGTGTGATGTCAGACGCTCTTTTTCTTTCCTCCAGATAGTATGCTAAACAAACTGATTTTCTTGCTTCGATGGGTTTACAACCAGACACATCTAACTCAAACTCCTTGGCGATCTACTAATTACAAGCCAATATCTCGCACAAAAGACACCGTGCCTGGATCAGGGCACATATTTTTTACACATTGTAACCATTATTTCTCTTCCTTGATCTATTTTGAATTTTTGTAGATAGCAGACGAGAGCAATCTATGAGCGCAAGACCAAATTGTTTGCCAGGAAGGTGGGGACTGGTATTACCCGTTGCAAGAGTAACTTGTGCAGACCGATTCTCGTGGGTCACCTAATCACGACTAGGAAAACTAAAAGAAATTGCAAGAAAATTTAGTTGACTTGGTTTAGCACACGAAAATAACTAATTTCAACTCCTTCAAATCATGCCCAAGATTTCTCTAGATAGGTTGGACCCCACTGCAAAACTAATATGAGGAAACAATGCCTATACATGCAAGTATACATGTACATACAGATTTGCGATTCAAGATAGACAAAATTGAGGTTAACCTTTTTTTTAATTAAGATTGAAGTTAACTTTTATGAATGATTATGGTATATCTCATTGCTGTTAATTACTTTGTCAACATTGTTGTCGCTCGTCTTCCATGACAATCCAAAGATCAAGAGCGAAATGATGGGTAGCTAAACCTTGTTTGCACCAAAATTGTCTAAGCATCTAGTAAGACTAAAATAAACAATTCAAGCAGGTTTAGATTTGATGAAGTATTGAAAACATTTCAGAAAAAAAATAGGTATTTCCATGGCTGCATCCTTGGATAGTGATATAACTGGGTTGGTCTCTAGTTCATGGGTTGGACCTAGTGGCTAAACGTTCATTTGGAAAACAAGTCCCCTGAGAAATAGAGAAACTCTCTGATATTTAATTCAGTAACATGCAATAAACAAATAATCTAGAAACAAAAGAGTATAATGAAGGTGAAGGGAATGCATATCTGTAACATGGGAGTGTTTGTATGGCCTAGAGTTTCTTGGCGTAGAACTATGAGAATGGTTGGCTTTGTGTGGCGAGGTTTTATGGAGACTTGGCTATGGCTCTAGCCTTTTTATGGCTAGTGACCGGTGACTGAGTGTATTTTATATATCCAGTTCTTAAACTTTTTCTTCATGGTGAATAAGGCATACTATTGATGGAGCATAGTTAATCCTCTATTCTGCTCTGATACCAAAAAAAGAAATGATCATAGCATAGCCAGTAGAGAAAACAACAGAGAACAATAGGGTATTAAGGAAAGGTTTCTAGTATATTACTTCTTTTAATTGAAAGGCATATAAAAGAAATAATTACAAAACTCCTAGAAATAATTACTAGAATCTTATTACAATTGTGTGAGAGTGTGTAGAAATCATGTTTATTGTCAAAAGAACTCAACAAATCTCTTTCTGACATGTGAGTCTCTCTTCCACATTGAACACTACTAGCTGCTCCTTCAACGGAAGTATCATCACAATTCAAGTGTGGCGTCACCACTTTCTTATTTAACCATGTATGGTGGAGGAAACCATATATAGGAGTGCCCACTTGTTCAACTATTGGGTGACAACAAGTTCTAGTTACCATATCCTGTAAAGAACATTAAATACAATTCATTCATGCTGAATCAGTGGATTTCTTTTCCGTCGACTTACTGACATGAAAACCCACTGCAGAATTCTTGAAACAAAAGTATTCTCCAGTCATTTGGTTTTAAAAAAATGAGAGCAAAACAAAGATTTGGTGATCAAATCTCTTCAATTTCCATTAAGAAATGCAAATAGCAACACTAGAATCCTCTTCAAATATTTTTGGATCACGTAACAGTTCTTGGTATTGGTTATTTCTCAACTGTTGTACCGACCGCATATTAAAAAGTTCATGAGATTCATGCAAAGTGCAAAAAAGGCAAGGTCAATTCAGAACGTCAGTTCAAACTGTTATTTAAAATTTTGCAAAACAAAGATTTGTTTGCCATACACTTACGCTTCTTGCGTTGCTCCAACTTGCTGTCCGTGACATCACACAAACAAACTCAGGGTGGTTTGTGTGTGATATAAAAGTTCAATATCTAGTAAAATGAGATAAAACATCCAAGATAATTATAGTTGCATGCATGCAGATGTGTGAGCAAATTAAACATGTCAAAGAAAGCAGACGCAGAGCCTGGTAATTTTCGAAGTGATATTTTTAGCTGCTACAGAAGGAAATTGACATTCCACAGTAGTAGCATTTGGCAAGCATGACTGCATTTTGCGAACAGATCATTTGAAGAAACAAAATCAGCATTTGCCTTAAATCCTGAATAGAGACAGTTTTCTTGTTCTTCAAACATTCAAGTCAATATCGAATTGTAGAGATACAAAAAAAAAAAAAGAATCATAATGGAAAAATCAGGCAAAAAATGTCTAGTAAATGGACAGCTTTTGTGAATGAGTGAACGTGATTTTCTGAAGCTATCTCCTTTCAAACCTAAACTCTTATTTAATTTGTCAATATCAATTGCCAACTGCTGAGACTGACCATTATCCCATTAAACAAACATTGTCCTTTTCCATACTCGTAAGCTCTTAACCCCATTTTCCACCTTACTTAGTTAGTAAACTGTCATCTACTCTTAAACACGAGATTTTGGAATTTGGACCTTCAACCAAGGCTCCTTGTCTGGTGGACCATATAATTTGAACGGAAGGATGTGTGATGTCAGACGCTCTTTTTCTTTCCTCCAGATAGTATGCTGAACAAACTGATTTTCTTGCTTCGATGGGATTACAACCAGACACATCTAACTCAAACTCCTTGGCGATCTACTAATTACAAGCCAATATCTCGCAGAAAAGACACCGTGCCTGGATCAGGGCACATATTTTTTACACATTGTAACCATTATTTCTCTTCCCTGATCTATTTTGAAATTTTGTAGATATATAGCAGACGAGAGCAATCTATATATGAGCGCAAGACCAAATTGTTTGCCAGGAAGGTGGGGGACTGGTATTACCCGTTGCAAGAGTAACTTGTGCAGAGGTAACTTGTGCAGGGCAATTCTCGCGGGTCACCTAATCACGACTAGGAAAGCTAAAAGAAATTGCAAGAAAATTTACTTGACTTGGTTTAGCCCACGAAAATAACTAATTTCAGCTCCTTCAAATCATGCCCTCGCTTTCTTTAGATAGGTTGGACCCCACTGCAAAACTAATATGAGGAAACAATGCCTATATATGCAAGTATCCATATACATACAGAGAAGATGGACAAAATTGAAGTTAACCTTTTTTTTTTTCTTTTATAAAAATGAAGTCAACTTCTATGAATGATTATGATTTCTCTATTATCAACATGGATATTTGAAAAAAAAACTTAAATCAATTAAAATATATATATATATATATATATATATATATATATATATAAAACTCAAATGATTTATTTTTATTATCAAAATCATGATTATTTAAATAAAAATTATCATGATATGTAGAATAATTATAAAGAAAAAATAAAAAAAATAACTTCTTTAATTATTTTCATATGATTTTATAAAAATAAAAGTTACAAACATTGATAATAATGATGACGACGACGACGACAACGACAACAACAACAAAATATATATATATATATATATATATATATATATATATATATATATATATATATAAACATTGTGCACATTAGTTTCTTATGTTGTCGTAAAACAAATATTGCAATAAAAAGCTCAAATATCATTTAAGAAAAATGGAATAATTCAAATATCATTGTAATTAATTATCTAAATAGTATTTTATTTTAAAATATAAAAAACTAAAAAAAATAAGAGTCTAGAGAATCAATTGAGATACATTTGGACTTAAAAAAATAGCTTATGCATTGCGGGCTTTATGATTTAGGTGAGTTTTTATTATATAGATTTTGGATGACACATCATTCGCGTGTAAGCATCGAACTTGTGCCTAGTGATCAAAAAGTAAAGATCCAAGTTTTTGGATCTCAAGCCATTTTTCACCCCAAAAACATGGAAAAAATCTTATAGACCTCTAAACCTCATTTTCATCAACAAAACATATTTTAATCAATCTAAAAACTCAAAATCAAATTAAATTTAAATAAAAAATTTTAATACTCAAACTATTTTTTTCTGACATTATTGAAGGTTAAAACCACCTTTATTGAATTTATCTTTTAAAGTCAACTTCATGCACTCCAAATTTGGTGTTATTGGTGACTAAAATTAAGATACCCGAGAATTTTCTCTATCTTCAACTTTTCAAGTGAATCTCAATTTTTAAGGACTAAAATATGATAAACATAAAATTTAAATTTAAAATATAACAATAAAATATAAGGGATCAAATATGAGAAAACTACAACAACTTGAGGAATCAAATGAAACTTTTACATGCTTTTTATGAAAAAGTCCATTATTTCTCCTTTAATGTCATTTTTTGTTCTTTATCTCTCAATTTACTTTTTAAAATTAAAGCAAAAACTCAATTTCATAAAATTCATCGTTAATTAAATATTGAAACATTTAACAAAATATCATATAAGTTAGAGAGAAAGAAACCAGAACACGTTTAAGTGTATAAAAACATAAAAAAAATTAATTTGGCTAGATTAAAAAATAATAATAAGTTATCAAATTGTAGATAGAAAAAAAAATCAAAATGGAAAAATCAGGCAAAAAATGTCTAGTAAATGGACAGGTTTTGTGAATGAGTGATTCTGAACAGTAGAAAAGGGACCTCTACATAGTCATTTTAGTTTTGTTTGTTAATTGTTAATAAATATAAATGTGAAATACCATTTTTTATTTATTGTCCTTGGATACTGAATTAAAAAGCTCAAGTATAGAAACAGAAGAGGCCTACTTTTAAGAAGGCCCAGAATCAGCATATAACCAGGCTTAGGGTTTAGTTCTTGCACCACCTGAATTACCCTAGCTAGTCCTCAGCTAAGCGAGGCCGTGGTCGTCCTTCTGAAAACAAATCTCCTTCCCTTCCTTCCTCCTCTGCAACACTCTAAAAACCCATTTGCCCTCCTCTGCTTCGGTGCTGGCTTGCAGCTACTGTTGAGACTTGAGAGACAGGGAGGGATCGGACATGAGGCTATTCACTCACAACATGCTGTCCTCCAATATCAAGGGAGTTTCCAACGGCTTCCCTTTACGAATCGAGGTAGAGCAAGTGCTCGAAAAGCAAGTGGACTTCAATCCCGATTTCGTCAAAAACTTGTTCCCTAAGCTCGAGTGGAAAGCCCTTGTCGACGGCGCACGAACCTTGGGCTACGCTGAGCTTCCCGAGGAGGCCGATTCATCGATGCTTGAGTCTGAGGAATTCTTAAGGAAGGTTCACCACGCTCTTTTGGAGCTTCACCTCGAAGAGGGGGCTTTGACTTGTCCTGAGACAGGAAGAAAGTTTCCGGTTACTAAAGGGATACCCAATATGCTTCTTCATGAAGATGAGGTTTGAGATGTTTGTTGTTTCTTCAGATTAGGGTTCTTGATTTGGGGGGATTGAGGGTTTTGGGGTTTTCTTTAGATACTGTCATTTTGGGTTATGAAGATTTGTGGAAAGAAAATATTGCATTTGCCTCAATGTTTCTTGTGTGTGTATTATCATAATCTATTTGTTTCGAAGTGAATCCTAGACATGAATTTCTGTCCTCCATTGTTATCGCACCAAATGTCTTAAAGGTCCTGATTTGTAAGCCGCAGCATTCAGATGCAACCATCAGTTTTGGAAACTAGTCTACAGTTGCCTGGATCGCTCAGTTAACAAATGTTGGTGCGTATCACTGGGAAACAATTACTCCAATCCGAGCAATTTATGAATCTAAACATATATAACTCTGTTTAAGTAAATGTGAATAAATCAAATTAGACCGCAAGGTCAATCATCTTGCTTTCAATCCATCCTCGTCGCGAGATGGTGCTTCAACAGGGGGACCGGAACACTTCCCTCTCCCGCTCAGAGCAATACATCGTTATAGCTGTCGAGATGCTGAAAAAACCACCACATCAGGTCTCTTCAAATTATTGGACTGCGGCAATTGTCCTGCATCTACCATGTAGTTAAAGAAGCTTTCAATTGCCCGAGCAAGACAATAAAGCGATATTTCAATCCGCGTGCTTTTCTTCTCAATAGGGAACTGAACAGGATAACAAGCGATAATTCAAAGCAAAGCATCAACACACACACACGTATATATATGCGTATATCCCTACTTGAATAAATATTGGAAGAAGTCCGTACCGTCCCCAATGCCACCATCGGAGTGGTACGCCACCTAAAGATTCTAAAGAGCAGGCACGTCCACATCCTAATGACAAAAAAAAGAAAAAAAAAGAAAAAAAAAGAAAGGTTACTGGGATAAACATCAATGCAGGCTTATCAGAATGACAAATTTCCTACAAAATCTGTCATTGAACACCAACAATTGCGCCCTAACAATATTGCAAATACGAAATCTTGGCCCCCGCCATATCTTTAGCTGTCAGACTTCATTTTTTTTCATGCATGATGCTTAAATACGTATATTATTACTTTGCTCTCATGTCTTCTCATTTCATCGGAATGCAGTGCAGGAATAACAAGTAACATCCCAATGAAGTTCAGATCAAGAAACAAAAGCTTGAACTGCGTCATAAAGGTGCCAAAATAGGCAGCTTGGTTGCATGGTTTAATTAGGGTCTAATTTTCAATCATGCTACGTACACGCCGCATAAACTTCATTATACTGCTATCCACATCTCTAATAGTCCAACCATTGGAACTTTTCATTGTAGGTGTGGTAGCCACCACACCACAGGCACGCACCAAGTGCCCACGGAACACTCTGCATCTCTAGGTGTGATTTTGATGCACCATGACCAAGTACTCATACGCAATATAGTAATCGGAGGTGCCAGCTGTTTCCTTAAAGCTAAAATGGAACGCCAAACGGAAAAGGTTCTAAAGGCAACGAGATCAGCATAGCACAGTAGCATGTAATACAATAGAGGCAGATGAACAATATACAGATAGAAACTAGCTTGATCTTGCAGTACCAAGAAGACCCTTCCCAGATATGTTGCGAGGCCTGCACGAGGACAAATACAAACATGTGAACCAATAAAGTGTACAAGGAGAAACCCCATGTAGTGAGCTTTACAACATTAACTCATTGTTAAAATTCCACTATTTATCTCGATAAAATCTCATGTCATGAAAAGATTAGGAAGGTGCGCCTGTCTTAAAACAGAGCAGAGCTGTGGGCAGTCAAACGGAGACTTGAAATTGCATGGCCAATGGGGTATCGTGATCATCTCTTAAGTTAGAGCCTAGAGGTGGAATCAAAGTCAGTGATCGACTTGATCAAGAAGGAACTTAAAAGATAACTTAAAATCATCAGGTTTTGGGTTTGCTCTTCAATGATCATGAGTTTGAGTCTATTCAAAACTACTAAAAAGTTATATAGTTTTTAATTTCAGGATTTATAGGATTAGTCAAGTTACGTGTAAGCTGACCAGATATTGACATTAATAATAATAATAAAAAGGAATAAGGTAAATATTAACGGCCCTATCTTCCATCAAATTCGAGCACTGATTGACAAAGAGTGGGTGGTGCATGTTCTTCACTCCTGTACATAGGCAAAAAATGTGCTGATTGGCTTGCCAATCATGGTCAAGCGAAAACTCAAAGGTTTATTCCAGTTTCACAGTCCTCATTAGTGGCCTTCGGAGCCAGGACGCAATTGCCCCCTTATGTTTTTTTTATATTAAAATATTAATATAATAGTGGTGAAGGGTTGATACACGAAAAGGAAATGAAATAAAAGAAAAGTTATTATTAACTTATATTTTAATATAATATATAATATATATGTCTAACTCATTATCCCAAAATTTTCCCTTTTTGTTCTTTTTATTTCCCTAATTATCCGAGGTCTTTTTTCTCTTTTGAGCTGCTATTTCCTGCCTCTCTCCTTTATACAAATTTCTTTTAAAGTGTTGTTATGTAGTAGATTGCGGAATATAATAAAAAATAAGTAGATGAATGATAATCTAATTGTATATATTAAAAAAGATATTTTAAATAAAATTAATAATAAAGTTATTATGAAACAGTTTTAAAATATAAAAATTTAAAGAGAATAATTATAATGTAAAATTTTTTTATCTTAAAAGTATTTTTAAATTAATTTTACTTGATATAAATTAGTATATATATTTCAAATTAATTTCTAACACATCTATATAATATAATATTTGTTAATAATTTACCCTTTAATTAATTTTTTTTTTTTTTTTTAACTCCGTAACTGCTAAGGTAGAACTAGGCTTTGCTTGTCTTAGGTGTCTGTGTTTGCCGTGAGGCCCTTTTGCAATCCAAAAAGAAAAAAACAAAGAGCAAATGGCAAGAAACGGACGTGTAAGAATGGAATCCAAGCAATGAAATACTATTATGGCAAGAAACAGCTTAGGTACTATTGTCGCATTGACCATCAAGACATTCAAGGCTACAAGCAAATCACAACTGAAAGGTCACTCAAGTGAAGCCAGAAAACGTACATGGTAAGAAACATGGTACTGCTCAAATTCAGGGTACATAATATTAATCTCAATCCCAACTATTCATCATTTCTAGATTATCACAATAACTTTTTTTTATATATAAAAATATAATATTTATCAATCTCAACTTCTTTAATTAATATTCAATCTTAATAAAATATTAATTAAAAACAATTATAAATAATAAATAATATTTTAATTTAATAAAAATATTATAATTATAACAACTTTATAATTTACTTTTCACATCACTTTTATCTCATGAATTTTATCTTTATTGTAAATTAATTAATCAAACATTAAATTCATTAATTAAATATAAATAAGTATTAAAAATAAAGAATTTATTAGTAATAAATATGTTTTATTAATAAATATATTTTACATAAATAAAATCAATATTACATTTAATTAATTGATTATTAAACATATTCACTCACACATGACCCATTAGAACCTCCCCAATGCTAAAACCATTTTGTCCATCTTGCTAAAAACTTTGCTTTTGAATCATGACATCATAATTATGATCATAACTTTTATATTATTTATATTTTATTTATAAATACATCAAAATAATATATATATATATATATATCATCCAATAATTAGGTATTATTTTAAATGATAGTAGTGATTATTTTTCAAAATACTTTTCAATTGTAAATATATTAAAATAATAATTTTTTAAAAAAATTATTTTTAATATCAAACCATCAAAACAAATTAAAATTACAATAAAAAACTAACTTGAAACAAAAAAAAATTCAAAAATATTTTTTAATATATTAAAAAAAATTACACTTTAAAAAACAACATTTCACTCCTCACCGCAAAACTTGAAAGCAGCAGTAAGTGCACTTTCAAATTTGGCGGATCTTCACTATGGATTACCTCAACAAAAGTATCTAAGTGCAATCGAAATAAAAAAATCTACGATAAAGTAATCATCAAAATGTTACTCGAAAGATTGGGCTAAGCTTGAAACACTGTTCATATCATATCGGGGTGGAGATGAGATTCATAACTGCCTGGTCAAAACAATCTTTTTTTCGGAAGCCAGTGTTCCGCATCTTTTGATATCGATTTCCCACCACCAGCCCTCACTAAATAGAAAATTGAAAGGTAAACATCAAGAAAGTTCGTAAAGAGCACTACTATGAGGGAAAAAAATACTAGCATCCCTTGTGAAAAGTCCTCTTATTGGTCTTTAATCCATACAGAATTGATTGAATTTGTATTCAGGTGGCTAAGATAAACATACATGTAAATGGAATCAGATGGAAACTACTGGCAAAACAAACTCTCATGCTTAAACATTATAGATTATAGTCCATAGGCATGCATGACGGCCCTTTTCAATACGTTTTCCCAACCATCTGGGAAAGGATAGCAAATCACGATGATCAAAATAAGTACACGAGCTGTGACCAAAATAGAAACACGTACGATAAATCATCCATATCAGAATGAAACTTTGTTCTTTCAGTTTCTTCATGTAATTCGTTTCCCTTAGAGCTGTAGTTAAGCATAAGGACAGCAGTAAAACCATATAGGATCTACTTTAAATGCTCCATCACATTATGCATGCCTAAACCACTAAACAACAAGGAATTTTTGCCAATGGCGTTCAGTTTTGAAGTATATTTCACCAAAATCAAGTTTTTTAAAGCAGAAAAGCCTAAAATATGGATAGTGGCCATGAGATAGAATAGTAATCAAATCAAGCAAAGAAGATTATAGATATTGAAAATTTTGTGGTTCCTCCTTTTGCATAACAAGAATGTGCTGTTAAATCAATGGTAATTGTTGTGTAAATGACCGGTCTTACCATTCTGATTTATATCCAGTGATCATCTTGAGTCACTAGTATACATACCACCCACAAGTTTTCTCTAATAGATCATATTTCCTCTGTCATTCCACTTTGAGAACAATCTTCATAAACTCATAGACGAAGTAACTAATTGCAGCTGAAGGAAGTACCTGAAGATGAAAGATATTAGAAGAGAGCAATACTGTCAAATTTTTGGAAGGACCGTGCAAACTCTGTAAGCAGCATTGCATTAAAAGTAATAGCTTGTTTTAATAAAAGATAAGCATGACAAGTTCCAGAACATCTGGATTTCAGTTATAGAGTGGAATGTAAGAGGTTTTTGCCCCAAAGGTACAACCATGTGGATTTCAGTTCCAAACTCGCATAAGCTCAACTAACCACAACCCAGACTAGTTGGGTGCTAGATCCATGGATCCGTCTTCTCCTTTCAATTATGTTATGGTGCTAATGTTTTGTAATCCATGAGACTCTAGATCATTGTTTTGTTAAACATAACATCATATGAAGTTAACATAAGCAGAACTTCTATCCCGGCTATCTGTATGGTTTTGTTCAAGTCAAGAATTCAATTATTTCCAAAGTTAAATATCATCAAATTCTGCATGTCTTATAATAATAACCAAGCAATATGCATATAAATAGCATAAAGCTCCGGCATAACAGCTCATAAGGAAGTCCGTTGTGTACAGAGCTTTCAACTTTATACCTGCAGCAAGCTGGGAAACAGTCCAGCATAAAGAGCTGGAATTCCTCCTTGCTCAATTATCTTGACACAGGTCACCAATGCACTCATCTTGGTAGCCCGGACTTGCAATTGAAGCCGTCTCCTAACAACTTCAAATGGGTATGTAGCAAATTCTGCACAAGCACCAGCAATTGCCCCATACACTAATGTCCTGATTGGTCCCAACTCCAGTTGGTCCAAGGCATTTAATTCCTGCCCGTGATGGCTCATATAATGAAGTCTCTTCTGACCTTCCGGTGAATGAAGATAAGCTGATTTCAGTATATCATACACGCCATAGAAAACTGCCCCTGATGGTGCCACACTTAAGATAGAAGGTACTAAGCCCTTGTAAAGTGAAAAGAAACCTTCAGTTTGTATCATGTGGCGAAAAGCACCAATTACACCACCCAAAGCTTCTCCACCAGGTGCAACTATCATGGTCCGGATCTAGAAGATAGAGTAAATAAAAAGCACGTTAGAATCCAAAGGTGGCTGTGGGCCCCCAGGTGCACCTTCATAACAATGAAATCCTGAAATGTAAAATATTTAGCTATTTCTATCAGGAGCAGAGCGGAAGAGGTTAATTTTTACAATTATAAGCTAAATATTTTACATGGTAGCGTAACTATAGATAGCAGAAAAACTAAAATTAACACATTGTATCGCTATAAATGGTATATATTGCATTCCAAGTTCCACCCAAAGCTTAGGGTGATTGTCCACATGATTGTTTATCAATAACTTTCCACACCCAATAAAAGACTCGAGTTAATTTTTCTTTGGCATACAGAATATGAAACAGGTCATTTTGATTTCTTATCATAAATATCACATTACTGAGACACGTCATCAAGTCATATAAAGTAAATTTATCAAGCTATGTACAGTAAATTTGGCAAGACATTGCAAGGAAGGATCGTATATTCCCAGCAAACAACTGTTCAGAAAAGGGGCAAAAGGTGACCAACTTGGTTGGTTGTTTCATCTACAGTCTCAACCAGTTTGCTTTCCTATGGATATTTTGATATAAATCTTCCCTAATATAAGCTTAATGCCAGGAATATTGAAGAAATTATGAGAGCAAGATTACTGAGCTCTCGTACCATAGTCTGAAAACAAAAAAATCATTCAGCAGGTGAAAATAAGTGGCCATATGCAATCAACTTGGGCCACTTGATCCAAGCTTTGCACAATCAGTGTACTATGTTAGTACTTCTACAATGAAGAGTAAGCCCAGTGCCAGCAGAAGAAAGGAAGAGAGTCTCAAGTTTCCACATACCGTGTCAAGTGGTAAACAGAGAATTGTCGCAGTAATGCCAGCACCAGCACCAGCAATGAACCTTTCGAAATTCGTTGTTTCCTCATTTCCTGAGAATCTGAGCAGTTGCTTCCGATATGTGTCATAAGCACAAAAATTGACCGCTTTAAATGGCGCAGTGCGAAGAATGTTAACAAGATTCCCTTTCCAAAAACCCTTCAAGCCTTGAGTAGTAGCAATTGTCTTGATTAGCTCAACAATATTCTTTTGCTCACCGCGAACTATATATTCCAGTTTTAATCGCTCAAGCGGAGCCACACAAGTTCTGATACAATAACATCACTACAGTAAATTTTCAACGGCATTTATCAAAGTAAGAAAAAATAATAATGCATAGTACCACCCCGGAAAAATAAAATTTTGTGCAGCATCGCAGCTATAACACGGATTTTGCAATCGAACTAACGATATTCAACATATAAGTTAACGAAAAAAAAAGCCCATAATTGGCATTGAATGAAAAAGTCAAGAAAATTAGAAAGAGAGACAAGAAGCACAAACCTTGAGACCATGGCAGCAATGGCACCAGCCCACAGATGCTTAGTGGTATTCATAGCAAAACCTCCTCGCGCCTTAACCTTCCGGTTCTCTTTACTATCCAAAACAATATTACCTCCCTCTGCCACCTTATCCTCCTCCTCCAGGCTCTTGCTATCTTCGTTTGGAACCAAACACACCTTAGATTCCTGCAGGAGCCCATCATTTCTCAAGCTCACTGACAGAAAAACACCACTAACCACCACTTCATTAAAATCTCTACTCCTCCTTCCTCTCTTTAAGCCCCCGAAATTCGCGTGTTTATAAAAGGAAATGGGATTTGAAATAGTGATTGAAGAGCATTTATGAGAAATAAAATTAACACTAGAAGAATAAACGGTGGGCTCCAGAAATATGCCACCGAGAGTGGATGAGCTAGAAGAGCTGGGAGTTAAATCTATTGAGGATGGAGTTTGGGATTGTGAATTTCTCGGCCATATCTCAAATCCTGGCATTTTTATGAGACTGTGAGGAGTTTATTGGGGTCTGGGGGAAAATGAGAAAGGTAAAACTAGTTGGGGGAGCGAAATGGCGGATTTGAGATGCTTTGGCTTCGCTTCCACCGCCGCACATAAGAGGCATTTTTGGTACTGCGGCAGAGGTTTTTTTTATTTATAAATATATTAAAATAATATTATTTTTAATTTATCTTTGATATAGTATTTTAAAATAAAAAAATATTAAAAATAATTTATTTGAAGCAAATTTTTTTTTTTCAAAAGCAGTTTTTTATCGCAAAAATAAACGATGTTGACAGTAATTCTGTTTGCCGGTGAATAGAGATGTAGAATTGAGGCTCTCGAGAGATATTTTTGTTAAAGTTATGTTTTTTTGTATTGACATGGGATTTAACTTTAATATTTGTTTTAATAAATTAATTCTCATATTAATATTTTTTAAATTAATGATATTGGAGTTATACTAATCTAAATTTAATGGAGCTCTTTTTATGTAAATATAGGTTTTTGGTTTGAATTATAAATTTTTACTAATAAAAATACACCATTAAATTTGAATGTATCAAAGTTTAGAAGTACCAAAACCTTAAAAAAATACGTGCGTATTTTATTTTAATCTATTTATTTTTCTACATTAACTATAACTAAAAAACATTAGCCTTTTACTGTGCTGGAATTATTATGCATACTCTCACAATGCACTGTAAATTAGAACAATGCATTTTTTGGTAATTTTTACTTTAGTCCTCAAACTTTTATTATGCGTGATTTAATCCTTTTGAACTCAAATTAGCCTCCAATTACATATTTTTTAAAGAGGGAGGGTTAAATTAAAAGCTAAGGGACTAAGTGAAAATCTCTAGTAACATAGGGGTAGGTTGAAAGTTTTGTTAGAATATTCATTTTAATCCCCTATATTTTTTAGATATTAGGTGACCAATCTCTTTAATTTAAAGACAATATATTTTGGTACCTCAGTTCATTTTTCTCTTTTTTCGGTCCTTTTTCTATTAACAGAAGAGAGAGGGAGTCGCCAGATTTCAACTTAGAGAGAAAAAGTTGTTATTGGGGAAGATTTTAACTATTAAAACGATTGATTTTTGTGTCAAAAGGTTTCATATGACGAGGGGGGTTATATTTAGGTATTTGTTTTTTACCTTGAAAACACCTAAAACAACATATTTGAGCTTGAGAAAAATTTTTGTTTCAGGTTTTGGGGAGATTTATTGGCTTTTTGGTGGCCATGGTTTGGTTTAACAAGGTCTCTAGAGGTATTTTTAGGTTTTTTGATAAAAAATAGAATTTTGGTTGAAAAAAACAAAGGACTCTATTTTTCTAGCTACCACAATGGTTGGATTCTGAATTTCTTAAGTAACGCGTCGTCTACTGACTCAGGCGATGCGTCTTCTTTTTTTTTTTTTGAAATAATTGGGGCAGATGATTTTTTTGAAATAGTTGGAAACTTTTTGAAAAAATAAAGGCTCGCGTGTGGGCCGTTGCTTTTTGGGTTAGGCGCTGGACCTAGCTTATTAGGTCCAACAACGCCTAACCTAATTCCTTTTAGTTTTTTAAAAAATAATACATTATTTGGGTATATATTTTTCAAATAAATTTTTTGTTTATATTTTAATTAGATTGTGATTATTTTTAAATAATATTGGGTGTGTTTAATTTTTAGAGAGATAGGTACTATTCATTTTTTATTTTTTCTTAATTTTATATAGATTAAATTTTTTTTAATAATAATTTTTTTATAAGATATTTTATATGTGCAGCCTTGCATTGTTTTTTTTAATTATTGTTAAATAAATTTTATGTATGTGTCAGTTTCTGTTACAAATTTTATGTGTTTTTCTATTATAAATTTATTTTGATAGATGAATTCATTAAATATAATCAAGTAAATTACCCGTATTGCAATGTTAGATATTTTAATCTTTATTTTTTGCTTTGTTTTCTCAATTTCATTTTTATTTATTGTTAATGAATTTTTTTCATTGCTTTACACAATGGTTATTGGATTATTTAATTAGATACGTGCATAAGTTTTTTTTATTTATATCTAGGAGTTTTTCTTAGTGTAAAAACAAAACGTTGAAGAATCTTGTATATTCAATTTTTTTTATTATGTTTTGATATTTAGGATTTGATGCTTGTTCTTATGATTTTTTTTTTATTTTTCCTTGAATCTTTTATTAAAGTTTCATTATTTTTAGTACACCTTTCAATTTAAGTTTATAGTATATTTGATCTTTGTTCTTTTTTATTTTTGTTCTTTTGTTAATGTTTTTATTCTTTTCGATTTAACTCTCAAACCTAAAATTTATTGTTGCCTTTTAATTTATTTTTTATTGCAATTGTAACATTAATTATTTTTATTGTATTTTTTTTATTTTGGAATTTTTTGTGTTGTTTTTTTTTTATTTTAACCCTCATAATGTTTTTATATATAGTGCTTTCGGTCTTATAACCCAGGTCATGATTTAAAAAATTAACAGTAATTGACCTTTTTTATCATTTAAAAAGTTAACAGTAATTGACTTTTTTTATCTTATTTTTTATATTCATATTTTTTTTTATTTTCTTTATATGAAATTATGATATTCTCATTTAATTTTTACTTTTTTAACAAATAACATCATTGAGATATGTTTTAGATATTGTGAAGATATATTTCCATAATATTGGTAGACATTCATCTTTTGCATTGAATCATTATATTGTTTTGCTTTGTTTGTTATTGATATCTTATTTTCTAATGATGTTAATAAATGAACAGAGTTTATTAAACTCACTCAAGCCAATTACCTGAATATTATAATTTTTTATTGTAAAAACATATTTACCTTGTTTGAATATTTTTATGCCAAAAAAAAAGGTTAACCCGCGACGTAGTGCGAACCATCTATCTTGTTAGATCTAAATGCAAATTGTTTTAGAAATATATTTAGATCTATCAAGTTTAATATTTGGTATTAGAACCACAATAATAAGATAATAAAATATTTGTCTTGATATCTATATTGATATATTAGTCTAGGAATTTTTGTGCTTAAAGAAATTAATTAATCTTTAATTATATTTGTCATGAAATTTTTTACTGGTCAATTGATTTTTTTCATTCCACCATATTTTATCTACCCTAAAGATTTTAGGAATAGCCTTGGTTCCCAAATTAAATTAATTATTAACTTGACTTCATTTATGGCTTGAAAATCTAGTTCATGGTGGAATGAGTTTCAATAGTTACCATGAATATGATGCGGAAATAGTTGTCATCAACATGCCTAGTAGTAAAGGAGTAAATTGAAAAACATTTATTCCAAAAATAAACAATTTGGGGTTTTTATTTTATGAATTGTTTTCTATTTTTTTATATGATTATAAATCATTAGAAAAACTTGATTTCTAATCATTTGATATTTAAGCTATTCATTTTTTTTTGGGCTATGTAATTTTAATTTACATGGCTGTCACTTTGGTTTTTTTATGTGGTTTATTTTGATGACTTTATTTTTGGTTTTATTTAGTGCTTCCTTTATAAATTAAAAAAGGTAGCATATTATTTTATATATGTTATATAAAATTATGCCTTAACTTAATATCTAGCTATCTATGTAATTTTAAATAATTAGAGATTAGCCACAACATCTTTAATAAAATAAAATTATATATTATGCTATGTTATGACCACATAAAGAATTATAGGTATTAATTTTAATTAATTAAACTAAATATAATAAATATTATCCCATGGGAATTTTTCATTTTATTTATAAAATTTATTAGAACATAATATCAAATTATTTTTATAAAATACCCACAGGAATTATAAATTAATTACATAATTTGATAGTTTTATTGTAAGGTTTTGGATAGAATATCAAATTATTATCATAATATATACCCATAAAATTATAAATTAAGTACATAATTTGATAATTTTATCATATAATATATTTGAATTTGCTTGAATTAAAACCTTAGCCCATAAGTGATTTTTATGTCTTTAGATTCAATTTCAATATAAATTAGAATGACAAAGCATGAAATTTTTTTCCTTCAATTTTGACTTTAGCATGTATTTTAAATTTATTTTTGTTGTTATACAACCTGCTAATTTCTTTGATATTCATTGTGATATTGTTGATCTAAAGGGTGATAACTATAAAGTATGGAAGGAAAGAATTCTCTTTCATTTAGGGTGGATGAACATAGATTATTCAATTAGAAAAGACAAACCACATGTAGTTACTAATATGATGTTGATAAAAACTAGAATTTTCATTGGTATATATGATGTAGTTGACCAACATGAGAAAATTCACGATTTGTTAAAAGCAATTGATAATTAATTCGTCACTTCTAATAAGACACTAGCAAGCACCCTAATCATGAAGTTCTCATCCATAAGCCTCACCATTGTGAGAGGTGTTCACGAGCACATCATGCGGGATGAGGGACATTGTGGCTCGATTGAAGAATCTTGAGGTTGAGATGTAAAAATTCTTCCTTATGCAATATATCCTGAAAACTCTCCCATAACAATATAGACCTTTTAAAATCTCGTACAACACACATAAAGACAAATGATCAATTAATGAATTTATAACCATGTGTGTTCAAAAGGAAGGGAGGCTAGTAAAGGAACTGAGAGAAAGTGCAATACTAGCAAAATAGGGGAAGGAAAAAACTCAAGCCAATAATAAAGTGAAAGGTAAAATGTCTCCTCAAGTTCATATTAAGAAGGAATTCACATGTTCTTTCTGTAAAAAGAATGGACACATGAAGAAAGAATACCCTAATTTCATAAATGGCTTGAAAATAAAGGTACTCCAATCTCATTTGTTGTTATGAATCTAATATAGGTATTTCATTGGATATGCTGAAAGGTCTAAAAGGTACAGATTTTTATTGTCCATCGTAGAACACTAGAATTGTGGGATCAAGAAATGCAAAGTTAAAAATAATGATTAGTGGGAGTGATCAAATCAGGAACATAGCTTCTAAGAAGAATCATTTAGAATCACAACCTTCCATATTAAGTGTGATAGTTTGGTTATTATTTATAGCATCCTTCAAGTACAAACTAGAGTTGAATGATTAATCGTTGAAGTTCCATAAATTGTTGACAACATTCCAATATATCAAGTAGTTTAAGCATTACCAAGAATTTTTGAACAACCAGTTGAACCAAATACTTCTCAAGAATATGATGGTATGATATTGTGAAGATCTACTAGAATGAAAAGAACAACAATTTCTAATGATTACGTTGTGCATCTACAAGAATCTAGCTATACCATTAAAGCTGAAAATGATCCCGAGTCATTTTTATAGGCCATAAGTTGAAAAGAATCAAAATTATGGTACAATGTTATTAAAAAAGCGATGAATTCCATGAAAAGTAACGGAGTTTAGGAACTTGTATTGAGTTGCCTAATAATGTAAGAGCCATTGGATATAAATGGGTCTTTAAAATAAAAATAGACTCATTAGGCAACATTGAAAGATATAAGGCATTACTTATTTATTAGGAATTCACTAAAGAGGAAGGAATCAATTACTTGAAGAATTTTTTCCATCTAAGAAAGATCTTCTATGTATTATTTTGGCATACGCATATGCATCCTTATCTGTCTCAAAAAACAGGTTGGAGAACAGAAATTGAGGGATATAAATCCAACAACCGTGAGCTCTCATTCACTAACTTCACATCAGGATTCTAAGAACATTAGATTATATTCTCTACATAGGTATACTTATTGATATATCATGGTTTTTACCCTAAATAAAATGTTACACTCATCTGAGAACTTCTTACATCTTAGAGCTTGGTCTACTTGTCATTTACTTTGGTATAATGAGTGTCTTTATCATGTTAGAATGTATTATAGCCATGGTAATTAATCAACTTCGTTGCCTCTAGCTGGATACGAGATGAGGGAAAGCTTGGTTTCTGTATTTTTATTTATTTATTTATTTTCCTGCAGTTCTCTACTAATAGCCATAAAATTATGGATTTTAACATTTTCTAAAACTATCCTCTAAAGTTACTCCTTTTTTAGTGTATTTGTTAATCTTATGTAAGGTATAATTTGGAGTCAAGCAACTATGATGGAAACAAATGTAATACATGAATCACAGTTGCATCTTTATGTTTCCTACAAATAAAAGTTTGGTGGGTGAAAGTCTATTGGAGCTTTTTGACACCAAAAGTGTAGGTGTTAGCCTTCCATCACAATCATGGTCATCTGATCATATTGCTGTTGAAGTTCAATATCAACTAGGATTTAGGTTAATAGGATTTAGAGTTTGTAAGAGTTTTAAGATTAGCTAAAGGATGAATCATAGTTAATGTAAAAATCCTTGATGAAGAAGGAAAAATAGACTAGTTTATTAGAATAATTGTTTAATTAGAATATTAGATTCCTTATAAAATTATGATTTTCTTTGAGTAGTTTAATTTCTTGATTATCTAGGTCTTGAGACCTATAAATTAGCTACCACACCCTATTTTTCTTTTCCAACAAGTGGTATCAGAGCTTATGTTTGATTATTTAACATGGTTAATTCAAACTTTCCACTTCAATGTCCTCGATTGATAAAGGACAATTATCAAACTTGGTGTATTTGAGTAAAAGCTTGGCTAGGTTCCTAAGATGTATGAGAAATAATTAAAAGAGGCTTTGAGGAGCCTATACATGAAGCAACATTGACTTCAACCTAAAAAGAGGCAATGCAAAATGTATGTAAGAAAGATCAACTAGTACTAACAATCATCCACCAATGTTTGAATGATGCCACTTTTGAGATAATGGCCAACGTAACCACCGTCAAGCAAGCATGAAAAGTTTTGCAAGAGTCAAATCAAGAAGCTGACAATGTCAGAAAGATACATCTACAAAAACTACGTGGTGACTTTGAAAAGTTACATATGCTTGATCAGATAATATTTTAGAATACCTTGTAAGAGTATTGGCCATATACAATTAAATAAAGAGATATAATGAGAAGATAGAAAAGACACATGTAGTAGAGAAGATCTTACGCTCGCTGCAAAAGAAGTTCCATTATATGGTGGTCGTGATAGAGGAGTTGTAAAATATGGATTTTCTTTCAATACAAGGTCTTATAGGAAAATTACAAGCCCAAGAGGAAAAAGTTAATGATATTTAAGAGGATATGGGTGCATAAGCACTTTTTCCAAAGCAAGATGGTTCTGGATATTTCCAAGGAGGAAGAGGACACTGAGACAGCCTGCATAAGCACTTTTTCCAAAGCAAGATGGTTCTGGATATTTCCAAGGAGGAAGAGGACATTGAGACAGCCTCAATAGATCAAACGGTCGATCAAATAAAGGGAACCGATTGACCGGTTCAACTGACAGTAGTAATCAGACATCTAGATTTGACAACAAGTTTGACAAATCAAAAGTTAAATGCTATAATTGTCAAAAGACAAGTCATTTTGCTATGGATTGCTGGAGTTTAACTAAGAAGGTTGATGAGAATGCAAATCTTATGATAGAAGAGGAGAAGAAAGTCACTCTACTACTAGTGCATAATGAAAGAGTGCAAGATAAATAGAACATATGGTACCTAAATAATTGAGCCAATAACCATATGTGTGGGGGCAAAGACAAGTTCATGGAGCTTGATGAAACAATTAGAGGTAATGTCACCTTTGCAGATCATTCAAAGGTTGCAATCAAAGGAAAATGTATGATTTTGATTAAATTGAAAGATGAAAGTCATCAATTTATTGGTGATGTCTATTATATACCAACAGTGAAAAGTAATATATTGAGCTTAGGACAATTGTTGGAGAAGGAGTTTGAGATTTAGATAAGAGATCATACTTTGACATTACTTGACATTAAAGGAGATATAATTGCAAAGGTAGCCATGACAAAGAGTAGAATGTTCTTACTAAACATAGAGATGGATGTTCCTAAATGCATGTGTGGAAGATGAAACTTGGCTTTAACATATGAGACTTGGGCATGTAAACTTTGATATCTTGAAGATAATGACACAAAAAGAGATGTTGAAGGGTCTACCATTCATTATACATCCAAATCAGTTTGTGTGAAAGATGTTTAGTGGGCAAGGGATTTTACAAGAGTTTTCTAAAGAAGTCTATATCAAGAGCAAATCAACCCCTACAAGAAATACATGCCGATGTTTGTGGTCCTTTCAAATCATGTTTGTTTGGTAAAAAATTATATATTTTTTTACTTTTTTATTGATGATTATAGTAGAAAGACTTTGGTATACTTCTTAAAAGAAAAGTTTAATGTGTTTAGTTATTTTAAGAAGTTTAAGTCATTAGTTGAAAAAAAAAAGTGATTATTCTATAAAATCACTAAGGACGGATAGGGGTTGAATTTTGTTCTAATGATTTGAATGAGTTTTGTGAAGATTATGGTATAAAGAGACTTTTAACGGTGTCTAGATCCCTATAACAAAATGACATGGTGGAGAGAAAAAATAGAAGCATCATTAAATAGCAAAAAGTATGCTCATAACCAAGAAGATGCCTAAAATTTTTTGGGCTGAAGCTGTAGATTGTGTTATCTACTTGTTAAATAGATGTCATACTAAAAGCTTGAATGGCATGATTCCACAAGAAGCATGGAGTAAAAGAAAACCAAGTGTCTCTCACTTGAAAATTTTTAGGAGCATTGGTTATGTGCATGTAGATGATCAAGTAAGGACCAAGCTAGATGACAAAAGCAAAACGATGATCTTTGTGAGCTATGACCAAAAGTCTAAAGGATATAAGCTGGTGATTAATAAAGATGTTGAGTTTAAAGAAGAAAGAGCATGAGATTGGAAGGTAAATGATGGTGATAAATGACTTCTTATCGATTCTTGATGAAGAGGAGGAAAGATATGGAGATCATCAAGAACTTATAGTCACATCTCCACAAACATCAATGAGCTTAACTTCTTCTTCTAATGAAAGCTCAAGTAATGGCACTCCACTAAGTCCACTAAGAAAGATAAGGAGCTTTAATGACTTAATGAGATAACTAATCCTATTGATAATGGTGTAACACTATATTGTTACTTTGCTACATATCCTATAGTGTTTGAAGAAGCAATAAAGGATGAAAAGTGGAGAATTGCTATGAATAAGGAGATTGAATCAATTGAGAAAAATAACACATGGAAATTGGTTCCTAGACCAAAAGAAAAGATGCCAATAAGTGTTAAGTGGATCTATAAAAAAAAGAAAAATGTCAAAAGAGAAGAAGAAAGGTACTAGTCAAGATTGGAGGAAAAAAGCTATAGTCAAAAGTAATGAATTAATTACAATAAATTTTTTGCTTTAATCAATAACATTAAAGGTAAGTTATAAGAAATTAAAAACGTGCAAGCCCAAAAGTTAATCTCATTTAGAAAAGTCATGAATCTGGTTGAAGGTTGAGAAACATAAACATGGTTTGGAAAAATAAAATTAATGTTGAGTGCATTGGTGAAACTATCTTTGTTAATTTTTGTTAATGATGGAATATGAATAACATCAATGCTATTAAGGCAGGATATTGTGAAAAGAAAAAAAAAATGATGGCAGTTGATATTGAGGGTCCTAGGCTAATAGGATTTAGAGTTTGTAAAAGTTTTAATATTAGCTAAATGATGAATCCTAGTTAATGTAGGAATCCTTGATGAAAAAAGATTTGTAATAGACTAGTTTATTAAAATCATTATTTAATTAGAATGTTAGATTTTTTTATAAGATTAAGATTTCTTTTGAATATAATTTATTAATTCTAGGAGTTGAGACCTATAAATAAACTTGTAATTAGAAACATGATATACATATATAGAGAGATATAGAGAAGAGCTATAAAGGTATATCTTTTGACATAACTCTTAATAAAAATATCATTCCTTTTATTCTTCTTCATGTTCTTTAGCTTTGTTTTTATAAATTAGTTACCATACTCTATTTCTCTTTTCCAACAATTGCCCTTATGGCAAGTTTTGACAGAAACCATCTGGAAATTAACCATCACCTGCCTGGAAATTGTATCCATTGCCACTTCCTTCAAATCCACAGCACAAGCAACGACATGCATAATAGGCTGATACATCTCTATAGAATTTTGCAGAATTATTGTTAGGCATTTACTTTCTCATAGTGTGCAGTCCTATCACAAGCAGTTTCAATACATTGTCGAAATATCTCTGTCCTCTTTGTTGTTTCACTGGACATGGGAACCAATATTGTAGTATTTTCTTCTGTTAGTCACATCAGGCACATTCAAGTAAAATATGGGATTTGAGTTACGATGAAGCTGAGTTTTGCTATACAATCAAGCCCTTTCCCAGTCAATCGAACATGTTTGAATAGTGAGTCAAGTACCCAAAACCACTAATTTGGGGGGTTTTGTAAAATGGTCCCTGTGATTTTTTTTTCTCAGTTGAACAAGCGTGGTTTCTAGAGAAATGAGAGTTTTAGAGTGGTTCTTCTAAGTTCCAGCACCTGCGAGTTGAGATCATAAGCCAATCACGGGTGATATCCTGCAACCATGCATGTCCCGTGCATCAGATTCATGGTTCTAATCTTCTGAGTTGCTACTTGACCGAGCACGCATCAACATTTCTGATCAGCCTCGCCCGATGGATAAAACGTCTCGCTGTACCATGCATGCGAATTTGTTATTCCAATTTCGGCCAATCAGTACCAGCTAGGTTGATCCATTATATAATTTTTGGGATCATAATGTTAGATACTTGGATCGGATCGAAATGTTGGGGTTATTGGAGACCAGATGCTAAAGCAAATAGTAGGGGGTCTCTGCGTGTGTGTGTCTTTACGAGGATTTTTTTGTCGTCATATTGGATTGATATTTGAGAGTTTCTTGGCTCGAATCTGCATGAGACTGTGATAAAAGCTGTGTACATATAATGGTTCAAAATGCAGTACCGATAGCACAGGGAAAGAAAGATACACGCGTGTATGCGCGCGCACCATCAAGTTGAATGGTAGAGAAATGGTGACCTATCCGAGTTCCGAGTAAGAAAAGAGAAACATTATGGAAGCAGTTCTTAATTATGGAACTCTTTAATTAAAAACATTGAATTAATTCTACCCATAATTAAACCAAGAAATAATGTTTAGCAGGTATAAAAGGAAAATCCAATTAAAGTACGCCACGTATATATATATATATATATATATATATATATATATATAGTATTAACCAAATTTTCTCTACCAGCACCACCATGAATCATTATAAATATTGGGTCCCTTGAGTTAATTTTTATATTCTCATAAATTTGTGTACCATACAAGTTAATTAGTCCCCCACGTACTCATACTCTCTCTCAACAGTCATTTCTTAGCCTTTAATTCCATGATGATGAAGGGAATTAATGAACTCCATCTATTGTTTTCCCGGATAGATAGCACCCTAAAACTTGAAACTTGGCTTTGATCTTTGTCGACCTCATCACTACATAAGTGGCTAAGCCTTTACTTGAATAGTTTAGGAGAGCTTTGGTCTGGTGGATGCAGGAATTTGCAGTTAGGGCAGGCAGGAGAGGACCTGCAAAGCATCACCAACATGTGGCACCTTGTGCACACTGTCGCTACCATTTCTTCCTGATCCCTTTCAGACGCTAACCACGAGGGACGCCGTGTTAGTCCTCCTGAACTCTCCTTATCTCTGCTAGAATCCTTGAACAAATCACCAAAACCTCGGATGGAGCCACCGGAATTCTGCTTTGTAATATGGTCGTTTGCAAACCTTTTCCTTTGTGATTGATCATATGTTAGGTTTAGCTCAAGGTCTAAGCTCATATGATGATCAGGACTTGGTGGCTCGGGGGTTTTCCTTGGATCTCTTGATGTTCTCTTATGGGTCCTTGTATTATAGAAGTGTATCTGCCCTGACTGCATGCAAAAACCAGATAAAAAGATCAACAGTCTAATTTAATTTGATATTTGCTAGCTAGAGTTATTATATTGGTTTGCACACACATGTATGATGATGATACAAACAAATCATACGATATATAATAATACCTGAATATCGAGGCATCTTTGCCACTCCAAAGGTAATGGGGTCTCGCGGTGCAGCTCGATTTCTTCAAAGAACGATTTTGTGCTCTCTGGTTTTGATCTTTTCTCGAGAATCCCTTCAGTTTGCGACTCTTCCCACTTTCTCTTCTTTGATGAATCATCAAGCTCTGGTATTGACTTTCTCCCATTTGGAGATGGGAGTGCTTGAAAGGAGACCATATAGCTACTATACAAAGGAACTTTAACCTTTTCTCACTCTAAAGTGATGCGATCCATATGGTGAAAGACTTGGGTAGTTATATGGGCTGAGTTTGCGTTGTTTGGTCAGTCACATTACTGCAAGGAAGAATCTAATAGGGCAACTTTGAAGGCAAAAGAGCCTACCTATGCATGACGTGCTTTCCATGTTGGCTCTTTGAATTACTACACAGCTCCAAGCTGATCCTAAAATTATGACTAAGATGTGAAAACCTAACCAGCTCTTCTTGGTCATTTGTGCACACCCTTCACCTTGTTCCATTTATATAATTTTTTTAGATTAATGTGAGTGTTCGTCTGATGTTTATGTACATCTTAACTAATCCCACGAACCCTGAAGTTAATGATAATATAAATTTTTAATGGCTCTGAGAGCTTGTGTACATCTTGATTAATCCCACAAGCCATAAAGTTAACGATGATATAAATCTCTAATAATTCTGAGATTTGTGAAACTCAAACTGATAATTTATAAAGAATAAATCCAGAGCCTATTCAATTAAACTGCATCCAGCACCTAACCATTTATATAATTTTACACAGCACACAAGACCTTATAAGTGCCTAGATGCCATTATTTAATCATAGCGACGCGTAAGAATTTTTCAATGGACCACACAGTAACGTCAATTCGCCACACTGAGTCATGCATTGGTAGTTTGGGCGTATTCACAAACTTTGAACTGTTGAAGGTAGTAATTATACGATATGTGGTGCAATTTACTGCAGTTAGATACAATTTAATTACAAATGAAAAATAACCATTAGTTGAAGCAGTGCTTATATTTATATATAGCTCCTAATTGACTGAGAAAACATTAACACCAGCTAGATCGCGTTAGGATCGGAGGACGCACTAACAAACAATATTCAATATGATAGTATCATCAGCTTTTATCCTAGTGTAAACATATTTATTTTTGGAGCCAAGCCAAGCCAAAAGCCAAAAGACCAGAGCCACGATTAGTCTCTTGGTACTAGTCTTTAATTAGAGGCGGTGAGTGAAGGAGGAGGAGAGGTGTGGAGAGGGTGTATTAAATGCAGGAAGGCTGTATACGGTTGAAGGTCGTCTTGAATGCTTAATGATCTTTAATAGCTCATAACTCCAACTTCCACAATTGGGTCGCTCGAAGCAACTAAAACTTTTAAAGCTCTCATCACCCTCCTCAGCTGGCTATTTAATAAACAATCACTTCCCATGAACAAATATGCTTTTAAAGCTCTTAACAGTCTCAACCATAAAACAACTCATGTCTGAGGTGAAGATCGAACTAGTTATAAATTAATAATACACCATCTTAAATAAAAGTTTTTAAAATTCAAACTTGCTAAGTCTACACTATCTTATCTTACACTAAAATTATAATTTTAAAGGAGATATTTATGCCCATGGTCATTTAATCATCAAGAATTTAATTAATACAATAACAAAGAACTAGTAAGAAATTAATAATAGATTCTCTTGAGTAAAAGTTTTTTTTTAAAATTGAAACTTGCATATATACCCCTACACTACCTTGTACTAAAATTATAGTTTTAATAAAAATAAAAATAAAGATATTGAGATTTGAACTCATGGTAATTTAATCATAAAAAAACCATATCAATTTAAAATTTTAAATTATTAGGTGATGCTTCATTAATGATTTTATATTAATACTTATTATAGAATGTATAACATGTATGTGTATATATATATATATATTATAGGAATTAATATAGGATTATTCCAATGTTGTGATTCCTACAGTTACTACCACATATATATAAATAGAAAACCTAAACCATTCTATTATTCTCAACTTGATATCAGAGCCCTAAATAAATTAAAACACTTCATCTCCCCTCTGCAATGGACCGTTGAAGCTTATGAACACAAATTAGCTCTATTGATGAATGCAGATGAAGACATACCTTTTTGGTCAGAGTGTTTTTCACTTTGTTGATGGCTTATTGTCATGTCTTCCTTCTCATATTTCTAACAATTCTGATAGTTTCTCTTCGACAATTAACCTCTATTTTCTTTGTTGGAAGCAATAAGATCAACTTATTTTGAGCGCGTTACTCTCTTCTCTCTTCATAATGTGTTGCATCTTATGGTCGATTGTCATACCTAACATTGTGTTTGGTGCAACTTCGAAAAAACTCTTGTGTCTCTGTCTAATTCTCGTATTATACAACTTCATGGGTCCTTTTAAGATCTTCGGCATGGTGATGCTTCGGTTACTATACATATGCATCAAGCAAAATCATTATTTCATGAATTGGCTACTACTGGATGACCTATCTCTCTTGAAGACTTCAATCTCTATATGTTTTGTGGTCTTCATGGTGAGTTCCAAGACTTAGTAACCAGCCTTGCGACCAAGACACAATCGCTGTCATATGCTGACTTTCATAACCATCTCTTTACCCATGAATTTCTACACAAGACCTCCCTTCAATCTATGGATACAAGCTCACCTCTGCTACCTCAGCCACCGCTACTACCAACATCTTCTACTCACCTTGCCACATCTCAGCACAACCCCAATTTCAACTGTAACAAGGGATGTTCTCGTGACAACTGGCATCCCAACAGCAACCACCACAACCACTAAAACAAGTTTGACTATTGTGGCTTCTATTCCTCTGCTCCTACCAACTGGAGGCAGAGCAACTAGCAGCAAAACGGGTGACCCTTTGGGTCTGGATAGTAGTCTGCTCACTGGTTTTCTAAGTAGAATGTCAAGTTTCAATTGTGCCTCACCTTCGGCCATATAGCTCCATATTGTGCACAACTTCAGGGTAGTGGCTAGCAACCCTTTGCCCACCTTGCTGTTGGTAATGTTTTTGGCAGCACTTGGTTCCCAGACACCGTTGCAAACCAACACGTTACACCTGATCTTGCGACTATGATCGATTTTACATCCTATCTTAGTAATGATCATTCACATGTTGGTGACGGTAAGGGACTTGCCATATCCCATATTGGACATACCATGTTACATTCCCTAAAATGTATTTTTAAATTATCCAATGTTCTTTATGTGCCTCATATTACCAAACCACTACTTTCTGTTCATAAATTTTATCATGATAATAATGTTTATTTTGAATTTCATGCATCTGTGTTTTATGTAAAGGATCTCATCACCAAGGAAGTGCTCCTTTCTAGTCAGAGTAATGATGGTCTGTATGTTATGTCTGAGTCTTCTGCCACGTCCATTCCTCAGGCTTATTAGTCTCATTGCATCTCTACGACTGTTAATCTATGGCATCGTCGATTGAGTCATCCTACTTCCTGCATTTTAAATTTGTCAGTTTTCAAAAAATAAAATAGTTTGTACTTCTAGACGCTCTCTTGCTCAACGTCAACTGTTGAGTGTCAGTTTTCAAGTAAAAATTAAATCTGTTCAAATTGATTGGGGTGGTGAATATTGTAAGTTAAACCGGTTCTTTTAGACTATTAGTATTAATCACAGGTTAATTTGTTCTCATAACCATAAATAAAATGGTATAGTTAAGCGTCACCATTGGCATATTGTCGAAACCAGTCTTACCATCCCAGGAAAATGTAGTACTCCATTAAGATGTCGAAACTATGTATTTGAATCATCAATATATCTCATTAATCGCATGCTTATTATTGTCCTTCAAAATAAATCTATGTTTGAGTGTTTGTTTCATTGTATTTCTGATTATGATTTTCTATGTACTTTTAGGTGTCGTTATTTTCCTTTTTTGCGTCCATATCATGCTCTTAAGTTGGATTTTTGTTCATCTCCATGTGTTCTTAGGATATAGTTCCTCTCATCTTGGTTATCACTATCTTGATTTAACATCTCAATGTATTTATGTCTCCCGTCATGTTTATTTTCATGAAGATGTGTTTTCTTTTACAAATTCTGTATAGATACACACCTCCCAACCTTGAATCCTTCCCTAAATTTCACCCTACTGCCCTACCAATTCACTAAACCAACAGTTCTAACTGGCCATCTTCCGTACCCCTTCCGATCCACCACTCGCCCACCATGTTTGCAACAATTCCATCGCCACCCAGCCCTGCCCCTGTGTCACCATCTGCTTGTTTTTCTAATGATTATTGTGCAGGAACATGATCTCTTTCTTTAGAGTTGCATGCTTCCAGTTCTGCTACTACAAAGATATCTGGTTCTACCGCAAGTTCTCCGCTCTTTGCTGCTGCAATCCAATCCTTCGATAGGTTCTCCTACTAATTTGTAACTCTGTGTCGATCTCTCTTTATATCCTTTCTAGAAGCTTACGGGTTTAGGTTATTCTCCCCCTCGACCTGCTGCTTGTCAGCATTCCATGGTCCTTCTTCCTCAGCTGTCGAAAACTGCCTTGCTCATATCATTTGCAACTACCTCTGCTGCTCCAATCTATCAAGTAGTGTCTCCTCCTAGCTATGAACCCATTGCTTTTTCTGATATTGACAGGTATAAGGCTTGGCATGGTGCTATGCACGAGGAAATTTAGGCCTTATGCTCTAACGACACCTGGTCCATAGTTCCTTTTCATCCTTCGATGAATGTTGTTGATAATCGATAGGTGTATATGTTCAAGTGTCGTGTTGATGGTAGTATTGAGAGGTATAAGTGATTAGTACTTAAAAGTGCATTTTTATCAAGGTTTTATATCATCATTTTGCACTTAAAGTATCAATAACTCCTTAACTAAAGCATGTTTTATAATAACATATCTAATTATATAAGATACCTTTAATTTATGGTAAATGTTCATCTTAAATGCAGGCCTATCACATAAATGAAAGAATTGATTGATGAGTTGAAGTACTGAAATTGAAAGGACAAAAAGATGGCCAAAGAGATGCTGGTGCAGTCCAAACTGGAACATAGTTCGGTAATTGGGTCATATCTGGAGCTGTAGATCTTGGATTTAGGTCCATTTTATATGGATGGAAAGATGAGACATAGGCCTACAACTTTTATGTGGAGCCCAAGATTTAAAAAGGCTGTTTTCAAGTCCAAATTATAGCAACAACAAAGAAGTCTGAATCTGTCCTGCAGCCCAGATACTATTTAGTGTTCAACCCATATCTCAAGTTCTAGAAGTCCAAATGATCTCAAATTTTTATCCTGGAAAGATGAGACAATTTCCTAGAACTTTCATGATTTAAGTTTGTTCAAATTATGACTTCATCAATGATGTTTTGGGCAAACAAGAAGATAAGAATTGTTACCAAGTCAAGATGTGGCCACCCACTCATCAATTAGTCAACAAATCAATAGTTCTGAATTTTGGCCTATAAAAGGAGGCATTTGCCATGTATTTAGGCATCTTGGTTTCCAGATCAAGATCATACTCTTGCTTTCTCTCTTTATATTTTGTAATGCTTAAGTTTTGCTTATATTAATCTCTTGCTTATGCTTTTCATTTCCTTTCCTTGTTTATTTATGTTTCTTTCTTTCATTATGTTTAGTTAAATTAATTATGTCAAGGTGAAAAGGGTACACTAATGGTGTAAGAATAAGTATAATATAAACTTAACATGGACCTTAATGTTGGATACTAACATGCTTTATATTTGTTATCTTGTTCACTTTTAATACTTTGCTTGTTAAATGATCAATCTAGATTTATGTTGTATAACACTTGGTACAATAAATACTTGGTACTTTCATAGCCCATACTGTATGGTATAACCGACACCTAAGCTATGAAAGGAACTTGATTTGTTGTTAACATAAGTTATAATCATGAATGTCAGACAACATTTACAAGTATTAGCATTATTCGAGTAAGATAACTAATGTAATCATGTTAACAATTTATAATCCGATTGGAAACTCCTTTGTGTGTGGTTTCCAGTTGAGTAATAAAAAGAGTTTATACTATACTTGTTTGAAATACCATTAGTGGATCCTCTAACCTTGACAATTATTTTTATCCTTGTTTAATCCTTACATCAATATCACATCTCAAAGCTCTCTTTAACTTATTATTATTGTTGTTGTTGTTATTGTTGTTGTTTATAATTTATACAATTAACCTCCTTGTGGTTCGACCCCGGTCTTGCCTGGTTATTTATTACTTTGACACTCCTGCACTTGGGAAAAGACATCAATCTTTTGGTCGTGTCAATAAGGTATGCTTGGTTACTAGAGGTTTTACTTAGCAAGAAGACATTGATTACTCTGAACTCTTTAATTGATAATGTTGTGAGCAAATCATAATTTTGCGAGGAGGGTTTGGGAGAATCACGCTACAACTAGATAATATAAAAAACAATACGATAATTTTTTTTGAATTTTAAATATTAAAATTTCATTTGTCATTAACTCATATATAATACATTTGTATCATATAGGTTGCATGCTTTTTGGTATGAGGCGCAAAAAAAAATCTAAAAAATATGCGAGAGAAAACACTCTACTAGGATGAAATGATGTGGCAGTTTGGAAGGATTTTTGGCCACCATATTCATCGTAAGTGTTTCACACGACGCTCATAGTCCAGTGAGGGGAATCGTAGTTGGCAAATGCACGATTCGGTTACCATGCATACCAACAACTCAGTTCTATCATTTTCATGCAAAACGAATGGTAAAAATTATTTTAATCACAGCTATTTTAATTAATTTATTGATATTTATAAATATATTTAACTAGCAATATTTTTTTTTACATACTACGACTCTTGGACATAAGCCAAGTCCAATGGAGCTTTTTGTGGAGATGTATGTGCGGAGTGAATCCACCGAAAAGGGGTATAATAGTTCATTGACAACCGAGCTTAACACTTTTTGGTGCATTCGTTCAACCATTTTCTTTTGTAAGTTATTCTTTTCTTGAATTTGATATCTCACTTTTTATTTCCAAGAGATATATAACAACCAATTGAAGAAGAGATACAGGGACAATTCTTTAACCAACCCAGATTTCGTTCTAGATTTATGGATGGAGGCAACATCGTTTGGTAGACCCAATAGAAATCAGATGTACATACTCTCAAACACTACAACCGAGAATTTGCAGACGGTCAATAGTGTTTTAACCGTTGGGAGCTCTCAATCGATACCGAGCACTTAGTCTCTAGAGTTTACGACCTTATTACATTAAGGAGTGTAAGAATATTTAACCCATCTAAATGAAAAATGTGAACGACTCTCTACGGATTATGAAGAACTTTGTCGAATGGTCATGAATATGAGATCATAGATGGGTGGTATATGTGCACCCCCTTATTAGCCCTATATCCCGGGAACGACCAGCCTCTTCGTCCTCCTTCTTCAGCGCCGCCTTTGTTCTAGTTTCATTGTATTTGAACATATAAATTTGTAATAAATATATGGCTTTTATATTAAGATAATTTATTTTTGCATGATATTTATACAAAATTATTTTCTTTTTCTATTCAATAGATTTTTTAAAAAATATATATTTTTTAATTATTACGAACTGGGTTACTAATAGACTCATTCCGTCGGTATATTTTAGAGAGTTAGAAAAAAATTATTGCAAATGCCACTTTAACTGTTATGTCACTGACGAAATTATTTCGTCGATATTTTACAGAGAGTTGGAACAAAATTACTTCAAATGCCATTACTAATTACCAATGGAATAATTTCAATGGTATATTCTAGCAGATAAATGTTTTTTGTGCACATTGCCTGTTTGTAAAACCATTGATTTTTTTTATCGACAGACTTTTCGACAGACAAGAAATTACCGACGAGGTTTTTTCCAACGACTATATTTCATCCATAAATTTATCGGTAAAATACATATCAATAGAATAGTTAAATGTATTAGTGAATCATGTCAATGAATGATCTATGAGCCTATGTTAGGCTCATTGAACCCAGTTCAAATCTTACAAAATGTCCATGGAAGGTGCTTCAATGAGGTTCACCTATCCTATGACACATGGACTTTACTTGCAATATTTGTTGAAAAAACTTAATACTCCCAATTTCATATTTTGATATAATTGGTGAATATTAGATTGAAAATCTTCTTAATACTTCTAATTTTGTTATCAGTGAATATTAGACTAAAAATTTAATACTCCCGATTTTGTTATCAATGAATATTAGACTGAAAATTTAATTGTTTGAAAAATCAAGAGGATGCATTACTCCTCTTAATCTCCAAGGAAATGACCCATATTGAGTCACTTACTCTAAATACCAAAAGTGAATAGAAAAACATTTTTTTAATATGATTTGTGAGAAAACAAGAATGATTTTTTAAAAGTTTAGAATGTCGACCTGATGAGTTATAAAAACCAACATAGATACATTCATGAATGAACATTGATTTTCTATTATTTAATGCAAAAGACCATATCAATACATAATGTTGAATAGGTACATGTTTGAACACAAAGAAAGACATGTTGCAATGCTAAAAATAACGATGCGATGGCCAAGAACATGAAAGAAAACACTATGCAAAATTTAAAGGATTTGGTGAAATGCATTCAAACACAAATCTCAATCCCATAAATATTGTTCAATCTTAAAATCTCATCACAACACATTAAAATTAACAATAAAATCAAAATGCAATATTAAAATCATTCTAACACAAATATCCATTCAATGAACATTGCCCAATCAAAACATCATTATAAAAATATAAAAAATCAATAGTAAAGCAAGATAATTATTCAAGAGAGGTTTTGCGTTTCAAATAAACCTTTCAAAGTGGCTGAGGATGACTAAAAAGAGTTAGAATAAAGGTAAAACACTACTAGAAATAAGAAAATCAGTGGCAACATGTGGCTACCAAATGTTAGAAAGGAGTTGTTTATTTTGGCATGTTGTTCCATGAGTTACCAATTTTAGACCGTCATATGGAGAGTCTTGCAGGGTGCGCGAGACCATCCTCTTTTTTCTTATAGTGGTGGTGGGGGGTATTTGACATAATAAAACCATGGTGGTTGTGACTCTCTCGTTGCCATCTTATTTTTCTCCCTCTAATTGCTCACACATAGTTTTTTAGTATTGGGAATTATTTGGCTATGTAGTGATTTTCAAAATAAAAAGAATGACTATGGTCTTGCCTGGGTTAGAGGTGTGATGATAGAGAAACCAAAGAGAGAAGCTTTTTAGGCCTATTCTCCCTCTCTCGCTCTCTCTCTTCAAATGATGATGATGTAGGGATTGTTGACTTTAATTAATCGAGGGCTTTTATAAAGGGGTTCAAGATGAAAATAATGATGGTTGTCTCATCAAAATTGGAGTTTAGAGGTAAGACATAAGTGGAGAGTTTCAACTTTAAAGAGAAAAAAACAAGGTTAGGGTTTTTTTTTTATCAAAGAAAGGTAGGAGAAGATGAATAATTTTCTTCTAGGGTTTATTTCTCCCCATCTTAACTCATATTGTCTAAAAAAAAAAATTCTCTAATGGCTAGGGTTTTAATGGAAGAGATGATGAATAGTATTTTTTTTGTTAGGACTTTGGTGAAAGAGATGATGAGTAATGTTTTTAAGAGATAACCCCCTATTCTTTACAACCCACTCATCTATTTATAAGTCATAAGTTTCATCATCTTTTCTTTAGTTACTTGGTCCCTCAAGTAACTGAATCTCACTTTGGTCCCTCATTTATATTGTTTTACACTTTAGCCCACTTGACTTTTGTCAATTGTTTTACTTACTTGGTCCAAAGCAACTTCATTTTATCTTGATCCCTCATTTTTATTGTTTTGTACTTTAGTTTCTTGTCCATTTTTTCTTCTTATTTTGATTTTTGATTTTCTCTTTTATATATATATATAGACACACACACACACACACACACAAACAACGTTAACATCAATTTGATAAGAAAAGTATTTAAGAAATACAAAATGGATACAAATGTATATAAAACATTTTTCTTTGAATTTGATTTTTTGAAAAAGATATCAATAAGAGAAAAATAATTCAAAACTATAAAAGTGCATGTCAATGGTTGAAAAGCATTGAAAACATGTTTATTTGTTTTTACTATTTTTTGGATTTTTGGAAAATATTTGGAAAAAAAGGAGTAAAAATCGGGTTATGACAGTAAGCTACATAATTTTACTTGTGAACTAAGACCATGAATCCTTTTTTGCAAGGATCTAGGTTTTTAATTATATTTAAGAGGTAATGCTACTATAATAAGCAACAATTTTGATAATTTATAAGCAATTTGTTCTCTTTTTTTTTTCTAGATGTTCAACCTAGATAACTAACCTTTTATTATGTTAGCTATCTTTGCTCTTGTTTTCCTATGTCTATGGGCATCAGAGATCAAAGTTGATCCTATTTTGGTGATGACTACCAACCTAATGAGTGTTCCTAGTTCAATAAAAACAAAGAGATGCTAGAGTTACGAAGAATTCTAAACCAACTCAAGCAAAAGACATTAACCATTATTGAAATTAAATTGGAAGCCTTGAAGAAGCCTTTGGAAGATGACCAAAATATATTAGATATACCAAAAGGTAGTCACAAGGATCTAGATTATTTTCATGATGTTAGATCCATAAACCATATAATCCAAGGTGGACTAGAAAAGGAAAACACACTACACTTCAATTGATAAAGAGATTTAATAATGCAAGTAGTTTTGATGAGTCAGTTGTGAATTTGTCATAACTAAGCTTTGTGAATAGCTTTGTAGGGATTTTATGGATTGATGGGAGTGGAATAAGTCTAAAAAAAGGTTTAGGTTGCGCAAAGTTATCAACTTGATGAAAAGGACCTTGAAATTTGATCCGATCATTGGATCATGCTTAACTTTTATTAGAAGATTTTAAAACCCAATTTTATAAGAGATTAGCTCACCATAACTAGATGATTTCCAAAAGACCTCTAAATTAGGCTCATAAGCTTTTATTATTCTAATTTTGTTTATTTTCCTTATTATTTTTTATTTTCCTAGTTTATTTAGGATTTATATTACCTTTTACTTTATTTTTGGATATTTATATTGCCTTTTACTTTATTTTTGGGTTTTCTAGTTTGTTTAGGTTAGTTTTTAAATTTATTTAAGGAGTTATAAACCACTTAGAGGGAGGACTACTTGAATAAAAAATATTCAGTAATAAAATTTTGAATTAAGATATTTGTGTAGTGATCTTATTCGGTAAGATTTGGTTTGCTCATGCTTACTGTCTTTCTTGTGTTATTCTCATTTGTATTAGTTAAAGAGCAACAAACACTATTTGTTGAGAAGGAAGTTACGAATTGGAGTTTTTCACTATTATGATAAGATAGAGGTGGATTGGGATCTTCACCAATTTATGATATTTATTTTGATAATAATTATGATGTGAATTATTGCATAAATAATGACATTAATTATAATGATGATGTCATCAATGATGCCCTCATTGACAAGTTATATGTTGAGTATAAAGAGAACATGAAAGGGTCTTAAAAGAAATTATAATTTGGGATATGTTGATTATTTTTATTACAAGTTTACCATTATGATAAGTATAGATTTATTTAATGATTATATGGATACAACACATATTAATGAAGCAAGTTTGATGTTTTCCATAAATTACAATTCTAGAAGACAATAGAAAAGAAATAAGTTATCAATTGATTTTTTTCATGAAAAATTTAATATGAAGGGATTGAAAATAATATATAGAATTGTTATACACCTAAAATAAACAAAGAAAAAGGGATAAAGAGTCTAGATTGGACATCCATGAGATAAAGGCAAAAATAGTTTCAACTTGAGAACAAGTTTCTTCTATCTCGATCAGTAGCTTTATTTAAACTTTTCATGGTGTTAGGATTACTTTATTAGTCTAGATGTGTGATTAGTGTATGACTTTTTAAAGCATATCCTTTATAAATAGTTTTACTTATGGGACCATGAATCTTGTTTTACTCAAGGATTAAACTAGTATTTAAAAACTTTTGTCACTATAGTAAGCAATAACTTTGATATTTTAATAATTTTATAAAGAGCTTGTTCTCTTTTTCTAGATATCCAATATAGACAATCAGTCTTTTCTTGTACTAACCATCATTTAGTTTTTTTCTTCCTACATCAAATTTTAAATTTTAGCAATAATATAGCTCTAACATGAGAGGATCCAAATCTTTTTTACTAAAATTTTATTAATTACATAGCGATGAACCAAGATTATATAGATATATCTTTATATATCTTTTCTGAAAAAAGCTGGATCAAGAAAAATATACGGGTATAAGTTTCCTACATTTTTAGATGCGTTGGGCTAACATACATGTCCTCATGAAGGCGCACTAGGTGTGACACTAGACAAACCCAAGTGTTGTGGGCCTAGTGAAATCCAACCTAAAAGTTGATAGATCTTGCAATGTCCAGGTCCAAGTGATTGTTAGGTTTGACTAACACCAGACCTAAATGACATTGACTTTAGCGCTTGCCAAACCCATACACCACATAGATCTGGCGCTACCAAACCTAACACATAACAACGTGTGCCAGACCAATTGCATGAGTTAGTGCTACCACACTCAATGCAAGGGTATGGCAAATGCTGCCAGCCCAGTGCTTGGGCCTAACAATTCGTCAAGTCCAAACATAACTTGAGTTTGACATATGCTAGACCCAGACCCATCTGGGTTAGGTGTTGTAAGGCCTAATCACTTGCCCTGACTTATGTTATCCTAAGGTGTTGAACCCAAAGATTTTTGTCATTGCATCCTGGATATGGCTGGATTCGCTATACCTATGAATTCAAACATAATACATGAATATAATATAATCAATTCTATAGATTTTTACATAAAATCTTAGAGAATTTATTTCTCAACAAATAAACTTAATTAAATAAGTCTATTTTCATCAACACCATTAGATGTATTAAAGTTTCTCATGACCTACTATGTGTCCATTATTTTGCTAGATAAAATTAGTGAAATATAGCTCACAATACAATTCAAAATATTATAAAGGTGGAGTTACATTTCAGTCTCTGCTCTTCACAAAATGACAAGACTTTTAGATATAAATACACAATCAATTCTTCAAATAAAGAGTCATAATTTTTATTCTTTACTGTATATATATTTTAATTGAGAATATCTCTTTCTAAAATATATATATATTTGTCTCTAAAACCAAATTTCGCCAACTTAATATAAATAAGAGAGGGACACTGAAATAGACAACTCTGCAAGATCACATAATTATAAACCTGCCCTATTCTATTGCTAGTAGTCAAAACACAAAAGATCACGACAAGTAATTATATTTTGTTCAAAGTCTAATGGTGTTTTAATTACATACCTGTATTGAGCATAGAATCTGTAGAAAACTAAGAAAAATAATATAATAATAAAAGAAAAATAATATAAATAAAAGGGACCAAACTATATATTATAGGCATTGATGGAGAAAAAAGATGTTCAAACAAGTCTATCTGCCTTCATTAACTCATCTTTAATTTACTTAAATGCAGAAATCAAGGATGACCATTGAATTGAAACGCCAAAACCTTCTTTCTTCAACATCTTTCTTCGTCGCTTTTTCTTCTGTTAAATGCTCTCAACTCACCTCTTCTTCTCTTCATTTATGTTTTTGTTCATCTCTCTCTCTCTTCCTCACCCTCTCTTATAAATGCTTCAAAGATTTATTTCACTTCCATATGCTAATGAGAGTAACTGTCAGAATCTATTCTTATAACCATTAAATTACCTGTTAAATAATTAAAAAAAAAAGAAATTTCGAAGTACATTGTCAGTTGCACTTGGTTAAAGTGTACCGCGCACGCGGGCATATATATATATATATATATATATATATATATATATATATAAACAGCAAAATTAAGTTAAAAGTGCAAAGAATTAAATAGGCGTCGGATCGGCAAATGGGTTTTGGTCAACATATAGCAGACTCCATATAAAAAACCAAATTTTTATTATTAATTTTAAGAATATTATTGAATATAATTTATCTAGTGGATAGAAGTCGAAGGCAGATCTTTATCGAAAGCAAGAGGGCAATGAGATTGACTATATGTATCAATGAGGGTTGTCAATAGATATTCGAGAAATTTCATTTTATCCCTTAGATCGGTTGTCTTAGACCTAAGTTGGGTCGTCTCAGCACTAAGCTGAGTTGTTTGAGCTTGAACTTGTTCTCATATATTCGCTTGGATGACCAAAGATTGTTGCCTCGATCTCGATTGTGAGGAACCAATGATCAATACATTATAACACTTTCACATATCCTCAATCACAGTGTTGGAGATATCGTAAACTTGATTTATATTGAGTCCATTAGTAGATCTATCCTCTAATCATATGTTTTTTGAAGAAAAAAAAGTCTATAAATTAAAAAAAAATAACTTAAAATTTTTTTTGAAATCCAACTTACCATAAACTTCTGAGCTTGTCTATCTATAAGTTGATGCACCCTTTTCCCACGGTCCTTATTTTGCATGTAGGTTTCAACAAAAAGCTCAATTGGTATTGGATTGCATCCAAGCACCGTAGCCTATAAAAGAAAGCTATTGTTACTTAAATATTTTCATATAATACAACAATTTTTTTAAAAATAACTTATAAAACAAATGGAATGGATCCGTTAGTGTATGTTGTAATGGAATCATGAATCTTCTTGGTCTAGTTTTCTGCATCAGACTGCAATTACCATAAGAAATGCTCAGACATCACGTGCTAGATATAAACATCCTAGATACCCTTCGAGATGTGTAGAGGTCTGAAATTTCTCCACGCAACCACGTCTTCCTAACCTAGGAGACCTTTTTCTTTTGCAAAATTTTTTTTACCTCGTACCATAAATCATGCAACCTGGTTTTTAGAAAACAATTATCAATTAAGACTAGAAAATGTAAAATTTTAACATTTAAAAAAATATCACAATTTGAATTCAATATTACCTAATAGCATTGTGATTCTACCATACTCTTCTGGCAACAACGTTATCAACCTTCTCCCAGTATAATGTTTCCTTACACATTAATTTTGTAAAATAATTATTTTATTAAAATAAAAAAAACTAACCAAATTAAAAATAAAAAAAATTGTTTATGTATATACTAACTTTGGTCTTTTTGAACTAAGCATCAATCATGGGCTTCCATTTAGGATTTTTGAAAACTTGACTTTATTGAAACAAAGACATTCCCATCGATGATTCCATCATTGATTTTATCATGTGAGCAACCTCCACATTTGTAAACCTAAAATTTTATTCATTCATTAAAAAAATATCCGTTGTTGTTTTTTTTTTAATCATGCAAGAAAGGAAAACAAACTTACATGGTGTGGTTAGACTTCCATTAAGCAATATACTTCCCAATATATACATCCTGCTCAGAAGGAACACCCCCTCTGCGAGTCGGCCTCCCACTCGATGAGCTTATGTCAAGAAAGGGTGCCTATGCTTGAGGTGTCTGGTCATGGTCGACACCTAACTATTTATGGTCATCAGAAATGCTGTCAAAAGAACCAACAACGCTCTTGTCCGTATTACTCTCTAATGATATTCTCTTTAAATTCTAAACAAATTAATTATAAAAAGGTAATAACATTATCATTATATTTTATTTTAAAAACAAATTGCAGCACCCCCTCTATATGGGAGTCTACTTAAAATTTTATTACCTACAAATACGCATAAATAAATAAAGCCACAAACCAGTTGATTTTATTTATAACTAATATTTAATTTAAAACCATTCCAAAATTCAATTAACATATTAACATCCTTATATATTTTACAATTATTGCACATTACTGTTATCCAAATTAAATACATTCCATCATCATGCCAATCAATTTAAAACATAATAACATCATCTCAATTACTAAATTTACATAATTAAAATGTATTTTATTCTTTAAAAATTAAATATAGTTAAATTTACATCTAAATAGAAATGTAATGCCTTAGTTGTCAACCAAAATTGTAAAATATAATCCAAGTCATTATGTTCTTATAGATGCTAAGTATGTACCCTTAAAGTTTATTCATATGAAGGAACACAAGCAAAACATATTCTTCATGGTTTTTCTTACATAAATGACACCATAGGTTTATAGCTGCGTCACAATGAAGATAAGCAACATTCCAGGGGTGAGCATTAGTTTAAAAGTTTGCTTGTCACTTGTCACTAGCACTAAGGATAGGGGAGGGGAAGAGAAGAAGAGGGAAGATATAGAGAAGAAATTGACACAAAGAGAAGATATAATAGAGATGGGTTGTTCTTATGAAATTAGGGATTCTGGTATTTTATTATTCGGGTTTTTTACTAACAAAATTACCAATAGACGAATAAATATTTATTATTTTTGAACATCCATCAATAATTTTGTTGGTGATTAACACCGAAACTTTTCAATAAAACTTGAAATTTTTCAAAACCCCTTCAAAATTTTAAAATGAAATTTTGTTCCATCAGTAATTCCGTCGATCATTTTTAATTTTCAGTGGAAAAGTCCTAAAATTATTTTTCCAACCCTGTAGAACTTTTCGAGGGACTTAGTTATGTAATTATCAATGGAAAAGTCCTGTAATTTTTTTTTTCAACTCTCTAGAACTTTCCAATGAATTTAGTCTGTCAGTAATTATGTTTGTAATTGTTAGTGACAAAGTCCTATAATTGTTTCTCAACACTCTGGAACTTTCCAAGGAACTTAGTTCATCAGTAATTATGTCTATAATAGTTAGTAGCAAAGTCTTATAATTTTTTTCCAACTCTCTTGAACTATTCGAGGACAATTAAATATTTATTAATTTTTAACATTCATTGGTAATTAACACCAAAATATTTCAATAAAACCTAAACTTTCCCATAAGCCCTCCAAAATTCTTTAATGAAATTTTATTCCATAGGTAATTTCATCAATAATTTGAAATTTTTAGTGGAAAAGTCCTATAATTTTTTTCCAACATTGTAAAATTTTTCAAGGGACTTAGTTCAGTGGTAATTCCATTTGTAATTGTAAGTGGCAAAGTTCTGTAATTTTTTTCAACTCTCTGGATTTTCTCAATATACTTAGTCCGTTGATAATTCTGTTTGTAATTGTCAGTAGCAAACTCCTGTGATTTTTTCCAACTCTTTGGAACTCTCCGAGAGACTTAGTCCACTAGTAATTATGTTGATATTTTATATACTGTCAGTACTTACATCAGTATAAAACAATTGTTTTTTCCCTAATTTTTTGTATTCCATATCTGTACACCCTGTGAATACAATAAAATCACAACACAATAACACAATTTATATACAACAACATAACAATAAAATCAAAACAATAAACGTTTCAATTGTGTTAATAATAGTTCATTGTAAAACAACAACATATGGAAAAATTACATTAAAGTCAATGTCATTAAACATTGATATTTTACATATAAAATTAGTTCAAAATCTTTTTAATCATAATTATCTTATTCTTTTTCTTCTATTCACTTTTTCTTTTTCTTTCTTTTTCTTCTTCGTCATCGTCCTGTCCATCATAATCTTCTTTATTGAATTAAAGCTAATCAATCTCATCATCTTTATTGATTTTTTGTATGTCCAATCATTCTCAATATATCATTTAACTCTTCAGCGTCAACATCAAGAAAAATATTCATAGTTACATGAAAATTTGAATTTTTTTCTAACTCGGTAGATTGAGCAACTCAATAGGGATTTGGTTTTCACAACGGATAATCAATCAACCCTAGAACGATTTTTTCTAAAGAAAACAGTGTACGTGTATTAAACTTGTTACCATTGCTTGGTAAAAACAAAAATATTTTCAACATTGTGAAGTATAACCTTTGTATTAATTTCAACCAGACTATGGTGGGGATCTATTTAATTCTTTTATCAGTGGTATCATATCAATGACATTTGAATAAAAAGATTCTATTATGCTTGGTATGATATTGCAATTCCATCACCTTTTCTAACTTCCTATAATAATCAACTTCAACCTTATTAGAAGTTGATCCTTTAACACAAACTCCACTATTATTGGCCTTTCTACCCTGACCATACTCTTCAGTATGAAAGACATATTCATTGACGAAATATATGTTATAACACTTAACCTTTCTTTCAGGATCTAAACATATTTAATTCAAACTACCATTAACATTCCCTCTGATTTGATAAACCTGATACATGATTACAACCATTAATCATTAAAAAGAAAGGTGTAATGAAATTAAGTATTATGAGAGTTAAGAATTATTAAGTATTGTTTACATGTGTTCTGAACTATGTGATAAATTGTACATCTTATAATTGGAAAATTTAAGATTCAGTCAAATGTTAATTTTAAGATGGTAAAAATTGACAATGTTGCCTATGAAGAATTAATCAATCTATTATTTTATAAGATTATAATAGAAAATTATTTAAAAATAACAACATGTCTGAATTTTGGCTTCCCTAGCTTTAATTTTTTTTAGTTGGTTTTCATTATTTCATGTCTAGAGCTTAGTAGTTTCCGTCTAGGGTTCTTTAAAAAAAAGAAAAAAGAGGTGTTATGTTAGTTTTGTGTTGTCTTAGAATATATCAGTAATATAAAGAGTAAAAAAAAAGAATGTCCAAAGAGGAGCAATTGAATCAAGGAATGGGAGGATGGCTGAAAATGAGAACTTGCATATTAGAAGGACCTTCTTTGCTAGCAAGGTTCTTCTTTGATGATGATATTTTTCATCTTGTATATTAGAAGATGTTTTCCATGATACAAATTCGAGGTCAAATCTTTTTAAAGAAAAGAAGGATAATATGAACAGTTGGCCATTTTTACGAGATTAGACATATATCTTAAAACATGTATTGGATTGAGTTGAAATTTTATAGGGAGATACTAGACACTTGGAACTATATTGTTGTAAGTTATCAGATAAATGGAGTCCAGGAACATATTATTTCAAAGGTTCCAAGTTACTAGATGAATCTTGTAAAATATACCAAACTAGACCTAGAAGAATTTTAGCTTGAAAACTTTGTTTTTATTATCATATTTTCTTTAAAATCTGCAAACTAGATTTTTAATTTAAGCTTGTTTTGACCCATTAGACATTCTTTAGGGGTTTATTTCATTAATAAACTTATATCAGCTGATTACTAGTTTAGGCTCATTAGCTTGCAACCTAAAAAGGATCCACTATGCTTAGTTAATGAAGACTATATTATTATTTTAGCTGCAAATCTCAATAGTATGTTAACGAATAAACATGATTTTTTTTTTTGCCAAAACAACTTTCTTTGCAGGGAAAAAGATCGTACCCTGACTTATTAAAGATTAATTGGCTTTGTGGTATCATTTATATACTTAGAGTTCTCAGATATAAGGTTATCTTTGGGTCCAAGTATTTTTCCAATGCCTTTAGTTCATAGGTGCAGGGCTACCTCTTGGTCAAGGTTCTATCAAACCCGATTTTTGACTTTCTAGGATGTTATCTACTTTATTGAGAGTTGCTTGACCACGTGATCAAGAGGTCTGCATCAGTTGGTATCTAAGCTATGTTCTAAAATCAGGTTATATCCTTCATTTTCTTCTTGTTAGTTTTGACTTTCTTAGCTTTAGTTGTCTTTGAGTCGATTTTTATTATTTCATTTCTAGAACTTAGTAGTTTGCATTTAGGGTTTCATAAGAAAAAGAAAAAAAACAAAGGTGTTATTTTAGTTTGGTGCTTCTTAAAATATATCAGTAACATAAAGAGTAAAAAAAAAAGAACATCTAAAGAGAGGACTAACTAAATTAAAGAAGGGGAGGATGGCTAAAAAGAAAAGCTTATATATCAAGGGGACCTTCTTTACAAATAAGGCTCTTCTTAGTTTTGATGATGATGTGGTTTTTAAGCTTGGTATTGATATGTTGACCTTAGAAGACGTTTTTCATGATACAAATTTGAGATCAAATCTTTTAAATGAATGGTAGGATAATACGAACCAAGTCAAGTCCGAATTTTGCCTTAAAATGAGTACTGACCAGTTTTGCAAGATTGGGCATATATCTCAAACCGTATATTGGATTGAACTGAAATTTTAGAAAGAGATGCTAGACACAATTAACTATATTATGGTATAATTTCATGTCAAATGGATTTTTGTAACATATTATTTTAGAGGGTCAAAGTTACTAGACAAATCTGGTAAAATCTGTCATACTAGACCTTTGTGTACTATTTAGGTCATATCTAGAGCTATAAGAGGACTTTTTCTATAATTCAAGGTTGGCTATCAACTAGACATCGCAAGCTTCTCAATCATATATGGTAGGCTTAGTAATTCATTTAGATGAGAAAGAGAAAAGTGTTTGAAGTCAAGACTGAATATGCCAAGAATATGTAGAAATTGGAGATTCGAGCTATATGAAGGAATTTTAGCATGAAGACTTTGTTTTTATCATCATATTTTATTTCAATAATGAAATAAACCCCTAAACAAATTCTAATGAGCCAAAAAAAAGCCCAAATTAAAAGAATTGTTAAACATTAAATAAATAAATAAATAAAATAGAATGATAAAACAAAGTTTTCATGCTAAAATTCTTTCATGTAGCCCGAATCTTCAATTTTTGCATATTATTGGCAGATTTTATTCCTAACTTCAAACATGTCATTCTCTCTCATCTAGATGAATTATTGAACCTAACATTTATGGTTCGAAATCACAAAATGCATAGTTTCCATCCCAATTTGAATCAAAGAAAAATTTCACTTGTAGATTAAGATATGTCTCAAACAGTACATGAAGATCTAGTTTAGCATATTTGACAAGATTAGTCTAGTAACTTTAACCCTATAAAATAATATGTTTATGAACTCCATTTAACCTAAACATTTACCACACTATACTTTTATGTGTCTTGTATCTCCCTGAAGAAGTCTAGCTTAATCTGATGTACAGTTTAAGAGATGTGTCTGATCTTACAAAATTTGTCAATAAACATTTTAAGCCCAAATTTAGACATAACTTGGTTTGTATCATCCTCCATTTCTTTAAAAAGATTCGAGCTCAAATCTATATCATGGAAAACATCCTTTAAGATCAATAAATTAGTACCAAACCAGAAAATAACATCATCATCAAAACCAAGAAGAACTTTGTTAGCAAAGAAGGTCCCCCTAATATATAAGTTTTCCTTTTCAGTCATCTTCCCCTTCTTTAATTTTAGTTTCTCCTCATATATTTGCTTAGGTGTCAAAGATACATGAGTTATAGGTCTTCCATTCATCTCAAATGAATACTTATTTGTCACTCCATCATGTATAACTCTCTTATCATAATGTCATGGTCTACCAAGCAACATATGACTCACTTGTATTGGCATAACATCACATAATACTTCATTATAATATTTATCAATAGAAAAAACAATTAAAACTTGTTTATTCACTTTCACTTTAACATTATCATCTAAGCACTATAATTTATAAGGTATATGATGTTTGGTACTGTGCAAGTTCAATTTTTCCACCAATTCAGTACTTGTTACATTATTGCAACTACTATCATTTATAATTAAGCTACATACCTTATTCTGAACATGGCATCTCGTATAGAATATGTTCTCCCTCTGACCTTCCAAATCATCCACCTTGACATGCATATTCAATGCTCTCCTCACCACAAATACCTCTTCCTCAATCAAATACTCAACATAAACATCATCAACATCCTTCAATGGTGACATCTTCTCCTCTTTATCCTCACCATAAATCTCAACCTCATTATTAGCTTTCATAACCATAACTTTTTTGTTTGAACACCATCAAGGAACATGACCAAAACCCAAACAATGAAAAGTATTCTCCTAACATTGTTACCTTTAACAATGGTCGAGGTGTCTTTCTTCTCTCTAGGGTATGTAGCCTTACTCTCCCTATTCAATTGTGATGGAAAACCCCTGGTGTTAGCTTTATAAATGGTTTTCTAAGGTGTCGGAGGGCCTAATGGTTGGCTTTGTTGAATGGTACCCCTCTATTTAAGATGTTTCTCCACCTTCATGGTCATATACACCATATGCAACTCTATAATATGAGCTATATCATGATTAAGGTTATTCATGAATCTAGTCATAGTAACGTCCCTATCCTTCTCAACATTAGCTTGAATCATAGCAAGTTTGATCTTTTCGAAGTACCCATCAACACTCTTTGTACCTTAACTCAAACTTTACAACAATTGATACAATTCTTTATAGTAATGGGTAGGCACAAATATCCTCCTTATAATGGATTTCATCTCATCCTAAATATCAACTTGCCTCTCATAATTCCTTATATGGTTTGTCACTAACTGATCCCGCCACATAATGAAATAGTCAGTAAAAGCAATCACAATAAGCTTAACTTTCTTAGGCTTTGGATAATTCTGACACTAAAAAATTCACTTCATCTTCTTCTCCCATTTTAAATAAACTTCAAGTTCATTCTTCCCTTAAAAAACTAGTATTTTTAGCTTAATTGTATGCAAATCTCCACCAAATTCAGTATTATGGTCTTAATACATATAATTACCCCTCTAGCCAAAATTATCATAATATTTTTCCCCTCTCAACCAATCATTTCACTGCTTTCCAAAACATTCCTCATGTCCCATGGACACATCTTTAAAATCAACATCACTCATGTTCGTATTATTAACCACAAACTCATCCACATCAATGATAACTCGCCTAACAGCCCTCGTAACATTAAATTCTCTTCACTCGTGCCTATTTTGAACCCCCATTATGATCATTAGCATATTGCCTCTCCAACCTATCTAATCTATCTCCAAATTCATTAGTCATTTGATCCATCCGCTGATTTATAATGCGTAACTAAGTTACAATTTTATTATCTCCTCTATATGGTGTCATGTTGTTGCTTGCCTCTAACATCTTCAAATTTGAAAATTGGTTAGTTGACAAGAAATACATATTCCTCACCCACTCCCTCATGTGTTTGCACTCCTCTCATGTTTCACTCAAATATATGTATTTTAAATATGCTTGTCATGTTTTTTCCTCTCGTCTCAGCTTTATTCGGCTCTTGCAGAACTATTTTCAACACCAAATATAACATCCTTATCAGCGTAGCTAAATATGTGTATATGACTCAAGAAGCAAGAAAAGACAAAATCATAATTATAATTTCACGAGTAACAAGCGAATTTGTATGAAAAATGGACGTTAAAGAAAAAAATGCAAAGGTTATTAAAAAAAATGACACTTAAATATATCAATTATGATGTTATTATACTATTAAAATTGAAAAATAATAGAAGCGAAACAAGTTTGAATTATTGACACAATTTAGACTCGTTGCGACAAGTTCCAGTCCAAATTTATATCTTATAGCAAACAAACTCCAAATAACCTCAAATATGATATGGGTTGTGATTAGAATTGTAAACCTCATTATATGAAATTTTAGAATTGTATGGATTTATTTGACTCGAAATTCCCTTCTAATATGAATTTGACCTATTACGACAAGTTTTAATCCTAACCTTGGTTACTATAACAAACAATCTCCAAATGAGCTTAGTTTTTATATGGGGTGCAATTAGGACTCTTAGAACCAATATATAAAATTTGAGAATTTTTAGAATTGGTTTGGTCCGAATTGTCCCTTGTTTGTGTACTATGGCATATTCGACAAAAGTGACTTTTAGACATTCTTTTTCTTTTTCTTTGACTTTTTATGCTACTAATATATTCTAAGACAGAAACAAACTAAATTAGCATGGTTTTTTTAAAAAAACCCTCGATGCAAACTACTAAGCTTTAGACGCGAAATAATCGAAAACCAAATCAAAGACAACTAAAGCTAAGGAAACTGAAACTAACAAGAAGAAAATAAAGGATATAACTTGATTTTGGAGCCTAACTTTGATACTAAATGATGTGTACCTCTTAATCACATGGCTAAGCAACCCTCAACAAAGCAGATAACAATCTCGAAAGCCAAAAATCAGGTTTGATAGAACATTGATCCAAATGTAACCTTGTACCTAAGAACCAAAGATATTGGAAAAATTCGTATATCTAAGAACCCTTAGTATGTGAATGATGTCAAGAAACGATTTAATCTTTAATAAGTCAGTGTACGATATTTGTCCCTACAAAAAAAATTGTCTTGCCATAAACAAACAAAAAGAAAACTAATGTTTATTCTTCGACTTACTACCACAATTTGCTACTAAAAAAAACATTATATAGCCTCCCCTAACTAAACCTAATGGACCCCTTTAGGTTGTAATCAACTAACATAAGTCCAATAATGAAATAAAACCCTAAACAATATCTGATGGGCCAGAACAAGCTCAAATTAAAAATAATTATTCAAAAATAAATAAATAAATTAGGATGATAAAAACAAAGTTTTCATGCTAAAATTCCTACATGTAAACTAAATCTCTAATTTTTACATATTCATAGCAGATTCTAGTCCTAACTTCAAACATGTCATTCTCCCTCGTTTATATAAATTACTGAACCTACCATATATGATAGGAAATCACAAGATGTCTAGTTTTCATCTCACCTTGAATCAAAACTAGATTCCACCTATAGTTCCAGATATGTCCCAAACAGTATATGAAGGTCTTGTTTGACAGATTTAACAAGATTACTCTAGTAAATTTGGCCCAATGAAATAATATTTTCCTGAACTCAATTTGACTTGAAAATTTATCAAAATATATTTTCATATGTCTAGTATCTCCCTGTAAAGTTTTAGCTCAATCCAATGTACGGTTTGACATATATGTTTGATCTCGTAAAATTGATTAGTAGACATTTTAAGGCCAAATTCGGACCTAACTTGGTTCATTTCATATAATTAATAACTTCATCTTCAATGGAGATAGAAATAGCCTAAAAAATCAAATAGAATTGAGGGTCCTTAACTTGACTTTAATAAGTTAAGAATAAGAGAAAGGTATTGCTAAAAATTTTACTAGGAAAAAATGTAAAAGAAAAGAAAAGAAAAGGAATTGTGAAGGTTGTAAAAGAAAAATAATAAATTGGGATAAGAAAGATAAATTACAGAAAAACAGTAATGAAATTGTATATAAAGGGCAGCTATTGTTTTTAGCAATTATATGATCTTTTTATATTATTAAAGAGATAGAAACCTATAGGAATGATAATTCTGAACCTTATAAAAAATGTTAAAAGCAAATCAAGATCTCATAATATGAATCGTAATATAATTTAAATTCATATGAATCTTTATAATAACATGTTTTCCAACTAATTTGTGATACTTGCCACCATAATCTGCTAAAGACTCTTATTTAAAATAAGATTTGGTCTTCTTGTTAATCACTCAATTTTTTTTATCTTTATGATCAACTGCTTTCTATCCTTAATCAGTTTAAACTCTTTCTAAACCTGGTTAGTCTTACTATTAACAATCAATTTAACCTTTCTTTCCCTTCTTAGTAGTGAACAATTATTGTTTTTATTTTGTCAACACATGGATGTTTATTTTTGGTATAAATAATGTCCATCATATTTTTTTTATTTAAAGCTTAAATGAAAGAATATCCCTTGCCATTTCAATGTTGAAACTAATCATACAAATTGACCATAAATAATATGGAAAATGAATATTATTTCCTAAAATTATTGAGTACACTTTACTATCTGACATGTTACTAAATCAAATCATTTTAACAAGAAGTGTGCTCTAGCTTTTAAAAGCAATGCTTATAATTTACAAAAACAACAATGGTATATCATAATTAATTTATCAATTCTTTAATTAACACCTAACACGTAAAAACCATAGATTTTTTAAAAAGAAATGAACCATGAACCCTAAGCTTCCCTTATCTTTTCAATCTTTGAAATGGCATTCTTAAGCTCTACTTAGTAAGAATTTAACCTTATGACTAATTGAATCCATCACATAAATTGGTTATCATCAATAATGCTTTAGTACACATGACTAACAAAGAAGAAATCACAAAAAAAATGAGACAATTTATTTTTCTTTTATGTTTAAAGAGAGAGACTTCATTTACAACATGGTCATGAGAATCTTACTGTTTAGAAGAAGTCAATTCCCATATGGGCCAACATTGCTACTGCGGACTACATTGCTGAGGAATGGAAATGCCATAGGTTTTTTTTACAATTTAACTATTCAGAATTCCCACCTAGCTAAATAAAGAATTGTTGGCTACCATTTCTCTTTTTCATGATACTCTATGTGTGAAAGGACTTGACATTTTACTAGTTTTTTTTCTCAACTAGGATATAAGAAAGTTCACACGTGTCCTTTATATCATAGTTACCAATAATGGCACCCATATAAGGATCTTTATTCACTTATAGCTCACATTTTCTTTTATCTCATTAACTTTAGACTCCAATTACTCTTCAAAAATAATAAAATTTCTAGCCTTGTTGAGACCATAACCTCTGTGATTGTATAGGGATATAATATAAAAGTCATATAAAGAGACTTAGGACTAGTTTTAAAAGAAAATTTTTCTTAGGTTGTTATGCTATTGTAATTAACAATATTTTTCTCTTGTTTAAGGATTCTGATTCTTTAGCTGAGCTAGAAGCTATAAGATGTAATTGGAAGAAGCTTGTATTAGTCTATAGAGGTGAATAAGAAGGGAAATCTTCAGTCATCCCTAATTACTAAATATGGAGACACGGTGAATTATTTGGGATACATGAAAGTGTGGGAATATAAGGCCTAATGGAAATTAGCAAAGTGGGATAATTTATAACTAAAGAACCTAAGGGAAAAAGGATAAACAACAAAAAAAAGATGTGAGATGAGTTGGATAGGCTGAGAATTGAGTTAAATAACAATAGAAGTCAGCATAAATTCTTAGAAAACCTGCTTTTGGAAAAAGAGAAGCTAAAGGTCTTTCTAAATCAGCAGCTGAAAAAAAAGGATGAATTAATAGTTGCACTAATAAAAGACTTGGAACAAGGAAATAATGATCAGGAAATGGTTAAAAAGTCCGAGGAAATTGTGCATGGGATCCAAGAGTGGTTGAGGGAAAGAGTAGCAAAGTATAATGATCTGGTGAACAAGCATATGATGTTGGACAATAAGCTGGTATTATTGGAAAGGGCTTTTGAGGACAAGAGACATGTTGACAAGGGATTTATACTTCTTTGAAGAAGAAAAAAAGGAATCATAACAAAATGAGGTTGAAGGTTGAAAAAGAGAAAAACAGATTAGTTAATCTCAATATTGAGAAAAAAAAAAAGCTTAAGAGTTTAGTACAAAGCCCAAGCTCGTGATGAAAGAGAAGCTAAAAGGGCAGCTGATTCAAACATAAAGAAGTATCAGGATAGAGTAAATACCTTAAAAGACTAGGTCTTTATAGTTTTGTCTAAGCTAGGAATTTAGGAGGAAGAATTAAGAAAATTGAAAGAGCAGTATCTAGAAGCTGAGAGAGAGCTAGGTGAGCTGAGATAGAAATTCAAGGTATGACAAGATCATATCAGCAACTTCAATTTACAGCTGAACATGAAAATAGCAAAGCTTCGTATTGAATTGGAAGAACTTTATAGGGTTAGGAACCATATCCAGCAGTTAGAGAAGATAATTCAAATACTAGTAGGAACAATGATTTGTTGGCCACAAGCAATGGTGCACTGCTTCAAGACAACAATTTGTTCCATTAAAAGATTAAATAGACATATAGGTTGATCGATAGGGTGGCTCGAAAGGCATTACAAGTGAAGGTCTCCATGATCTACAATAATGTTGGCAAGTATGTAGAGTATTTGAGTGAGGTTTCAACTTTTATAAAAAAATATAGCCAATATAAGGGTGGCATTTAAGAATTAGTAGAGATGTATAAGATTTTTATTTATAATGAAAACTCATTGTATGAACTATTTTCTTTTGATGAATGAGAAGGGCTTAGACCCACTCTTCATATGGTATTTTTTAATATGTATGGAATTCAACCGATTCAAGGACTCGATAAAAATATTTTCAAATTTATCAGACTACGAATTCTATTTGTATTTAACAAAGAAGTCATGGATTAACTCCTTGAACCTGTTAATCTATATTTGATATATGTGTACCTACATTTACATTCATCAGCATGTATGCATTCATGTCTTAGAGTTTGAATGTCATGAGTGCATGCGAGGTTCAAATATAGGTCCATAAAAGCTTGAATCTATATATTTTATAACATCCAACTTCAATAGTGAAATATGGAAGATGAAGAATGTGCCCACTATGATGCCCACTTCCAAAAAAAAGTTGGATTCCTTGAAGGTTAACTGATACAACCATATTATTCGATAGTTTTACCCACATTTAACTAGTGTTTTGCCCATGTTATTTATATAAAATGCCTTGATATTCTTTGTTTTATGTTTTGAAGGCACCTTTAGATGAAAGATGCAAAAAAGGAGTAAATTGGAGGTAATTAGCAAATTTGACCCTCAGTCGATGTTTTATACAGAACGTGAGTTCTAGAAGTCAAAACGAAGTGATTCCAGTGGCATTAGAAATCTAACATCCATACCTTTCTGGAAATCTAAGTCAAGAAAAATAAAAATACAAAGAGCATGGAAATCACATCCTTCAAATTCAAATCTTGCTTTCTGCCAGTGTTGACCATTGGTCATTCAATATCTGGAGCTACAGAAGTCCAATTGATGCAAACTCAATTTTTTTAGATTTCTGACTCAAAGACCTACAAACGCTCCAAATTTTAGCCAAAAATAATGCCATATGAGGGAGATATGAGTTTTCAAAGATGATAACTGAATTTTGCCAGCAAACAAGTTTCATGAAGAAACGAATCCAAATTACATCCCAAAGCATCCAAACCAAGATCCAAGTTTTTATTTCAGCAATTTAGCTCCTCTAGTAAATCAATCCAGAAGGTCAAGGAAGGCAACCACCAACCACAAACCAGCTGCCAGCCGCCAGCCGCCTTCACACTACCACCATCTATTGATGTTCACACTTGAACTTTGATTTTTCTTACTTATAATTTGTGTATAAATAGGTAGCTAAGTTTATGCTATTAAGAGAGCCAAGAGAGAGGGAGAGAGAGTGCGGTAGAATCAAAGAAAGAAGGGTGGCAGCCATAAGAGAAGAAACACAAACTCTCCCCTGTACAAATCAGAAATCATGTATTCTTCCATCTTTAGGAGTAGTTGTTTAATAAATATGCAAGGCTAAGCTTATTTTCTTGGTTGCAAGGACGCAAAAACCTTCAGATTTCAAGAACTGTGAGATTTATTCTTCTATTTATTTTTAGTTTGTATTATGAATGAGTATGTTTGTTTTCCTATGCATATTTCCTATGATTGTTTATCTTAATTTCTAGAGCGGACTCTAAGTTATTATTGTGAACAATCTATTGCTAAGTTTGATATCAAAATCGGAGTTATGATATATAAACTTGTGAAGCAACTAAGCTTGATAATTGTAGCGGAACTATGTTATTAAACTTAGGGAAAACATTCGATCAAAGCAACACAAGCAGACAACTTGGCTGTTAAGATTAATGAATTTATCTAGATTTTAAGGCTGCCATTGGATTAAATCATTAGTGCGGACACTGTGATTGTTTGTTGGTTAGGGTTAGTTATATAACAGATCTGTTAATCAACCAACATTAAGAAAAGATAAAAAATTCAGAATATAAACTGAAGTTTCGTTTTAAAGATCGGTTCTAATTTATGTAGGTGGATGTGTGCTTGCAACCAAGGTTTGTTTTCTTGACAAATTTCAGTTTCAATTGATTTTATTTGCTAGTTTAATTTCTTTCATAGTTTAGATCATCACAAATCAAAACCCCCCAATTGTATAACGTATAGCATAAAAATCTGAACTAAACCTTCCTCATGGGATTGACCCTATGCTTGCTCTATACTATCTTGTGTGTTTTAAGCTAGGGTAATTAATTTGTGCGACCACTATATCATAACATTAACATAGCCTGCATCGCTAGCTTGCTCGAGCAAGTGCTCAAAAACATAATTGGTGAAGGCCTATCCAATTAGCTTATGACTCTTGCTCAGACCTATGCAACCATTCAATTTGAAGAAAGGATAGGTGAACAAGGCTAGGAACCCCTATTTAATACAGTATTTATACAATATATAATACATGCACTAGTCCTATCAGTTGTACACACATTTGTTAATGAATCCTATAAAATAAAGTCCTCTAAGTACATTGATCACGATAAGATAGTTATGCAAAAAGCCAAAATAAGGGCCATTGAAGGAGTGGATTTGTATAATCCCATACAAGCCGTAGAAATGTGATTGGTCCCGAATGTAGTAGTACTAAAAACATTTCGTACACCTAAGTTCATAAATTACACCGAAACTCAATATCTTGTCACCCACCTCAAGTCTTATTGCAACAAGATGGCAGAAGTAATGCATGATGAAAAGTTGTTGATACACTTCTTTCAGGATAATTTAAGCATGACAACATTAAGTTGGTACATAAAGTTTCATCAAGCAGTATAAGTACAATATAGACATGCCCCCAATAGAAGAAGTTTGTCTCGCCTAGAGAAGGGAGACAAAGAAACCATGAAAGAGTACACCCAATGCTAAAGATATTTGGTTATAGAGGTACATCCTTTATTTCAGACAAAGAGATGGTTACTCTATTTGCAAATATGCTCAAGACGTCATACTATGAACATGTAATGGGTAGTTCAGCATAGTAATTTACTGTTGTCATGGTCGAGCGTATAGTGCAAAGGATAAAAAGTGGTAGAATCTCTGCACCCATTAAAAAGAAGGGCTTTGAGTGGAAAAAGGATGTTGATCATATTGAGGGTGGCTACACAAGCAACAATTTCAAAACTACAACACTCCATTTATTGATCCTAAATCACTAATATCAACTTTCATTCTTTTTTTTTTTGTCAAAAAAATTTAAACGCAAAACAATCCAATCAACAACCAAGCTGAAAACTGACCTAAGACAAATTACCAAAGAATTCAGGAACAGTTACCCCCACTAGCACTACCCTCAAATGAGATGTATCAAAAGCTACTGAGTATCATATATATAGCTCTACAATGACAAATTACCAAAGGTAAACTACAATGATTTACCACATAACTACAGGTACTCCTTTTAGAGCATGCAACCAGTAGAAGTTGAAGGCTTAACCCGCAACGAAAGATGCTTTACCCTAGAAGAGCTTGAGAAATAAATGAAGGTTAAAGGGAAAGAAGTAATTGACCTGAAAGAAGAAGTGAACAAACTTTTCACTTAATAAGAGACCAATGAGTTCTTAAAGATGATAAAACATGGTAAATACAGTGTTATTGAGCAACTTAAGAGGACTCCTGCTAGAATATCATTTTGTCAATGATCTTGAGTTTTGAACCACATCAAAAAGCTCTACAAAAGGTTTTGAACGACATATATATATGCCTCAAGATATCAACTAGGAAACTATGATATACCTAGTAAGGAGAATCTAGGCTTTAAATTATTTGTACTTCATAAAAGATGAATAGGATCCAATTGGTATTGGGGATGGCAAACCATTGTACATCACGGTGCGATGCAAAGATGTCCTAACAAGAAAGGTACTGATCGATAATGGTTCGACATTGAACCTTCTGCCAAGGCACATGATGGGAGAAATGCTCATTGATAAGTCACACATGAAACCCAAGTATAATGATGACGAGAGCATATAATGGCTCACAAAGGAAAATAATTGGTACCCTAGAAGTAGAGCTATATGTAGGGCCACAAGTGTTCTTGCTGACACTACAGGTAATGGATATTCATACTTTCTATAGTCTATTATGAGGAAGACCATGGATCCATGCTGCTAGAGCGATAGCCTTTTCGTTAGATCAGTTCTTGAAATATATCATGAATGAGATGCTAGTAATTGTCAAGGTTGAAGAGACAATTTACATGATAAGAAATGTGATTGTACCATTTATTGAGAGCGAATATTGAAAGGACAAGAATATTCATGCTTTTGAAATCATGAATACTGAGTGGGTTCCTAAGAATACAGTACTGAGAAGGCTAAAAATTTCAAAATTAGCAAGGATGGCTGCCAATTGCCTTTTAAAATTTAGGATTTCTTTCCAGTATAATCCTGATACTGGGATGCCAAAGCAAACTCAATGTGATGAAATTAAAATGTGTTGACCAAAGATTCAAGCTTGGATATAAGCCCAAGAAAGACGACTATAAGTGGATCACCATGATCAAAAGGGGGGGTAAGAATGGCAAAGATTGAAAGTCGAGGAAGAACCTATTTTCCTGCCACTTCGAACAACCTTCTTGAGACCTACTCAGGTGATTAGATTTAACAATGAAATGTTAAAGATAACATATCTCCATATCAGAGCTTTAGAATGTAAAGATGAAGAGCATTTTGAGGAGGTAAAAGTCAAAGTAGAGGATGAGATGCTACCATAAATGTCTATACACATTGTCAATGAAATCCTTGTGAAAGCCTTTATAGAAAAGCTAGTTGATAGGGAAGTGTACCAGAATTGAAAAATAAAACATGTTCCTATTGTGTTCAAAAAGTAATTTTCCTTGTTTGACTATGCTTGCTGAGATTTTGTTTGGTTATGTTTTGTTGTTGTCTTATTATGTTTTGTGGTTTCTACCTATTTCAAGTCTTGATAGTAATTTTGGCTTATGATGCCACAAGACCCTCATTTTTCAAAGGAGCCTTTTATTTTAATAAGATCATATATTTTTTTGTGTTTCAAATTTTTCTCGTTTCCTTCTGTATACCATGCAAATACACACTTATATAAGTGCACTTTATGCTTTCAGGAGTTCTGAAAGTGAATCTTCCATCAATTCACAAACCCACTACATTGAGAATAATTGGCTAGACTTTAAAAATATAAATGCAATGGGTGATGAAGATTAGGAAAGAGAGAACCTAAAAAAAGTTTACTAGGTTGATGGAAAAAGCTGAGAAAATTTGGAAACCTGCTAGTGAAGTACTAGATGTAATAAATTTACATACTGAACAAGATAAGAAAGAATTGAAAATTGGTAGCCTTATCACAGTTGAGGAGAGAGATGGTTTGATTTCCCTATTACAAGAATATATGGATATCTTTGCCTAGAGTTATGTGGATATGCCTGGTTTGGACACCGACATAGTGGTTCATAGGATTCCCTTGGTGGAAGGCAGTAGGTCGGTCAAACAGAGGACTAGATGAATGCGCTCAAATATGCTTGATTAGTACTTAAAAGTGCATTACAGGAAGTAGATGTTATTGAATAATTAGTTTATGATCAATTTGAATCTACCATGAGTAAAATAGAATTTGACGAATATGCAGATTTGCAAATGATTTATTCTCAAAGAGAAATTGAGGACAAGAAAGGCACCGAAAATGTTGATATGGATTTTTTATCAAGATTGACAATAGATTCGATATCCGACATCTAACATCACACCAATCGATGATTACTTTCCTGATAAATCTTTACTTTCTCTTAGTTCAATGCCTTAGTTTGCTAAAACTATCAATTTTCCTACTTTAGGATTTTTGCCAACTCACTGGAATACCGAAGACAAAGGAAAATTTTTGAACGAAGTGAAGAAATTTTATTGGGATGGCCTTTACTTATTCAAATATTATCCTGATCAAATATTTTAAAGATCCATTTCGGACAATGAGATAAGTAGTGTCATTAAACTTTGTCATTCTAAGGCATGTGAGAGTCATTTCTCGTTAAAAAAGACGACTGTAAAAATCTTACAATATGGATTCTATTGGTCCACCATGTTTAAAGACACACATGTGTTCTACAAAGCTTGTGAAAATTATCAAAAGTCAAGATTTATTTCAAAACATAAGGAATCTTTAGATAATCTTTTATTGAATTTTGAGACGTATCCTAGTGAAGATGTGCATTGTGCAATTCATGATTTATAACCTAATTTTCATAAAAAAAAAAAAAACATGCTCGCCATAGTCTTGGGAATCTGACTAAAAAAGACCTTGTTTGCTAGTTTTTAAGAAAACTGGATGGGAAGCTTATCCTCGACCCATAGAGGGCGTTTAAGCCGTTCTTGGATGTAAAACCATAGGAAAATGTGAGCCACAATCACAACTACTTGTACATACACATGTTTTAAAAAAAAAACAGAGAGAGAGAGAGAGAGACTCCAGTTGCCTATATATAGGTGGTATGATTGCATTTTCAATTTCTCATCTATAAAATCTTCTTTTCCTTCCCTTCATTTCTACTCAACCCATACATTCAACAAATATAGAAGTGTATAGAAATGGCAGGTTCCTCAAGTCATCAAATAAGAAATATTTGTGTTTTCGGTGGATCCAGTCTAGAAAAGGAAATAGAGTTTTTAGAATCAACAAATCATCGTGGTCAGGTACTAGCTGAGAGAAAAATTCATTTAGTGTATGGGGGAGGCAGCCTTGGGTTAATAGGGGTGTGTCAATAGCTGCATTTCTAGGAGGCAGTCAAGTTTTGGGGGTCATCCCCAACACTTTAGCAAAATGGGACATCATTGAAAAAACAATTTGAGAGGAACTACAAGTCTCCACAATGTCTGATAGAATAAATACAATGTTTAACCATGTTGATGCCTTCATTGTCTTACCATGTGGTTTGGGCACATTAAAAGAGATCTTTCATATTTCCTCTTGGGCCCAACTTCACATTCACCATAAACCTATATGTTTGTTAAATGTTAATGGTTTTTATGATAATTTGTTGTCTTTTCTTGATCATACTTTGGAACATAAATTTTTAACATTTTCGACACGACAAATCAAAATCTCTATTGCTACTGCTGAACAATTGATGACCAACTACAATATTTCATCCCTATAATTGATCCCTCAATGAGTCGCATAAACTAGTCAACCATATACAGTCGTAAAAAGCTTAGATTGGATTTACACCTTTATTTGTAAAAACTTTGTGTCTTTTGGTTTTATTATTGTGTTTTGTTGTTTCTTATATTTATTTACGTGTATTTCAGGTTTGTCAGTGTTCATTGTTTCAAGTGATGTCTTCTATACTCTATCTTTCTACCTTAAGACATTGAGGATAATGTCTCGTTTTGGTTGGGGGGAGGGTAGTAGTTGATATTAAAAAAAATTAACTAACTGCAATTTCTATTATTAAAACCATTTGCAAAACTGTTGTTACTAAGATGGCAGAGTAAAGAAGGAATTTTAGTGACTCTTGAGACGCATCCTAGTAAACATTCTTAACAAGGTCTATCAAAATACTTCTTGAAATATTGAGGTTTACAAATTCTGGCATTGTTATCACTTGATTCTACTCATATACTCATTTAACAAGTATTCTTAAACCTTTATTTTCACACACACACACTTTAACATATGATTGTGGGTTGCACATTGGATTATTACATTATTTATGTTCTTTTATTAAAGGTAACAACTAAGGGAAATGGATAGTATATAATTTGCAAAAAAAGAAATTGAATAAATAAAAAAAGTAGATAAGTTTGGTTTCGTAACCTCCTTGACTTAAGCAATTAAGCCCGAAGGGGTGTTTTGACACCTAATACCTTAAAGTCAATTGACTTGGGAGCTATTGACTCAATGCTTGTTACATGGTTGAGGAGAAAGTTCAAGGAAATCAAACATTGCATTATTTAAATATTAGTATCTGCAACCCGAGTTACTAAGCTTGAAGGGGTGTCTCAACACCCAATGCTCTAAGACCAATTGGTTTGGGAGTCATTAGCCTAAAGCTCGTTATATGGGTTAAGAATGCATTGTGTTTTATTTTTAAAAAAGAAAAATAAAAAAAAAGATAACAATAATCTCAACCCAAATGACTTAACCTTAGAAAATTATTAGAATAAAATATTATTTTCTTCCAATAAAATCCTTATCATCTATGTTTTTATACATTGAGCACATAAAAAGAAGGTTTATTAATATCTTGTTTCAATAGTATGAAGCAGATATATAAATTTAATAAGAGTTTGTTTATTTGGATAGATTAATGGAAGTTGAATGATGAATGTCTTGCTTTGTGGAACTTGTAAATTATTTTTCTATTTTAACGCTTTGATTACTAGGGACTAGTAATAAGATGGTTGAGGGGTGTGATTAGTACTTAAAAGTGCATTTTTATCAAGGTTTAATATCATCATTTTTCACTTGAAGTATCAATTACTCCTTAACTAGAGCATGTTTTATAATAACATGTCTAATAATATAAGATACCTTTAATTTATGGTAAATTTTCATCTTAAATGCAGGCCTATCACATAAATCAAAGGATTGATTGATGAGTTTAACCATTGAAATTGAGAAGACAAAGAGAGGGCTAAGCTTAGAAAAGAGATGTTGGTTCAGTCCAAACTGGAACACCATTCAGTTATTGGATCATAACTGGAGCTGTAGAACTTGGATTTAGGTCTGGTTTATATGTATGGAAAGCTAAGACATAGGCCTAAACTTTCATGGGGAGTCCAAGATTTAAAAGTGCCATTTTCGAGTTCAAATGGTAGCAACAACAGAGAAGTTAGAATATGTCCTACAGCCCAGACACTGTTTAGTGTGCAGCCCATATCTCAAGTTCTAGAAGTCCAAATATACCGATTCTTATTTTGTTGGAAAGCTGAGACAATTTCCCAGAACTTGCATGAAAACTATATGTTCAAATTCTGATGTTAGCAATGGCGTTTTGTTCAGACAAGAAGATAAGGATTGTCACCAAGTCAAGATGTGGCCACTCATTCAACAATTAGTCATCAAATCAATAATTCAGAATTTTGGCCTATAAAAGGAGGCATTTGCCATGCATTTAGGCATCTTGGTTTTCAGATCAAAATCATATTCTTGCTTTCTTTCTTTGTATTTTGTAATGTTCAAGTTTTATTTTATGTTATATTAATCTCTTGTTTATGCTTTTCATTTCCTTTCCTTTACTTAGTTAACTTATATCTTATTTATGTTCTGATCTTGTTTATTTATGTTTAGTTAAGTTTATTATGTCAAGGTGAAAAGGTTACACTAATGGTGTAAGAATAAGTATTGTATAAACTCAACATGAACTTTAATGTTTGATATTAACATGTTTCGTATTTGTTATCTTATTCACTCTTAATACTTTTCTTGTAAATGGTTAATCTAGATTTATGTTGTATAACCCTTAATACAACAAATATTTGATCCTTTCATAACTAACTGTATGGTATAACCGACACATGTGTCATGAAAGGAACTTGATTTGTTGTTAACATAAATTAACATCATGAATATCAGACAACATTTACAAGTATTATTATTATTCGAATAAGATAACTAATGTAATCATGTTAACAATTTATAATCCAATTAGAACCTCCTTTATGTGTGGTTTCCAATTGAATAATAAAAATAGTTTATACTATACTTATTTGAAATACCATTAATGGATCCTCTAACCTTGACAATTGTTTTATCCTTGTTTAATCCTTACATCAATATCCCATAAAATTCTCATAAAGTCTTTATTTTATTAAATATATATTATTTGTAATTTATATAGTTCACCTCCATGTGGTTTGACCCTAGTCTTGCCGGGTTATTTATTACTTCGACACTTCTGCACTTGGGATAAGATATCAATCTTTTGATCATGTCAATGCTACTCAAAGTAAAGGTAGAAATACAGAAGCAATAGAATGCAGAATTCTTGGATGTGGTCCATTATCCTTAATGGGTGGCTAACGTTGTTTAGTTCACAAGAACGATTGCTAGATTAGGGTATGTGTGGATTACATAGATTTGAACAAGGTAATCCTAAAGGATGACTTTCCTTTACCCCACGTAAACATCTTAGTAAATAATGTTGTAAAGAGTGTCACATACTCATTCATGGATGGATTCTTATGATATAATCAGATTAGAATGGCAGAGAAAGGCAAAGAGAAAACTAATTGTCACGCTTAAGGACCTTTTTGCTATAAGGTGGTGACATTTGAATTCAAGAATGTTAATGCCACATATTAAAAGGCAATGGTTACCTTGTTCCATGATATAATGCACCAAGAAGTGGAGGTCTATATGGATGATATATTTGCCAAATCAAAGAAAGAAGAAGATCACCTACAAATATTAAGGAAGTTGTTTGAAAGGTTGCGTAAATTCCAATTGAAATTAAATCCCTTAAAGTGCTCATTCAAGGTAAAAATAGGAAGACTATTAGGTTTTGTAGTAAGCATTCAAAGAATAAAAGTTGATCTAGACAAAGTAAAGGCAATTTAGAGTATGCCAACGCCCAAGATAGAGAAAGAAATGATAAGTTTTCTCGGGCATCTGAACTACATAGCTTAGTTCATATCCCAGCTCATGGTGACTTGTGAGCTATTATTTTGTTTTCTCAGGAAGAAAAATCCAGGCATTTAGGGTAGTGATTGCTAAGAAACTTTTGATAAGATCAAGATGTATTTACAAAACCCGCCATTAATAGTACCTCTTGTGCTAGGAAGACCCTTAATCTTGTATTTGACGATGACAAAAATAGCTATAAGATATGTATTAGGCCAACATGATGAATCCTGGAGGAATGAATAAGATATTTACTACTTGAGCAAGAAGTTCAATGGTTATGAATCCCAATATACTATAATAGAAAGGCTATGTTGTGCTTTGGTTTGGAGTGCATATCGGTTTAGGCAATACATGTTGTATTACATGACATGGTTGATCTCAAAACTGGATATGCTCAAATACATATGTGAAAAGCCTTACTTGTCAAGTAGGATAGCAAGGTGACAAATGTTGTTGGTAGAATATGACATTGTTTATATGACAATGAAGGTTGTAAAGGTAGTTTTATTGCTAACCATTTAGCAAATAATACTTTGGAAGATTATGAACCATTAAATTCTAACCTTCCCGATAAAGACGTATTAGCAGTCAATGGTGATGGTGAAATGAACGACTAGTGGACCATATATTTTGATGGAGTTATGAACACATCACGGAATGGGGCTGGAGCAATGATAATTTTTCCAAAAAAAAAGCAGTACCCCGTTTCGGTGAGATTGTAGTTTGAAAACACTAATAACACGACTGAATATGAAGCCTGCATCATTAAAATGGATGTTGTTTTAGAACTAAAAATTAAAAAGCTCGATGCTTATAGGAATTTTATGCTAATCATCAGCCAAGTAAAAAGGGAATGGAAAACTAAAGATGAGAAGTTGAGGTTATATCATGACTATCTTTTAAAATTAGCTAATGAGTTCAAAGAGATAAAATCTACTTGCTGTGCAGAGATAAGAATCATTTTGCTGACGCATTGGCAACCCTAGCTTTGATGACACAGATCAATATTGGGATCAAGATCCAACCAATAAACATCAGAATCAAAAATCTCAAAATTCACTATTTCTTACTTGAAGAGTCACCAGATGGAAAACTATAGTACAGTGATGTTAAAAGGCTTATCGAGCACCAAGAATATCCTCTATGAGCCTTCAAGGTGGATTAAAAGACTTTGAGGAGGATGATAATAGACTATTACTTGGATGGAGAATTCTTGTATAATTTGATGAGATTTTGCTTAGGTGTTTGACTAAGAATGAAGTTGAGCAATGAGCATACAATGGCAAGGCAAATATAGAGGTTTGGGTACTTCTAGTTGACCATGAAGATGAACAATATCAACTATGTCAGAAAATGCCAAAAATATCATATACATGGTGACAAGATAAATGCATCTTCAGCATTGTTGTTCAAAATGACCTCGCATTTGCCTTTTGGTATGTAAGGATTGGATGTTATAAGACCAATTAGTCCAAAGGCTAGCAAAGGGCATAAATTCATCTAAGTAGCCATTTACTACTTCATTAAATAGGTAAAGGCCAACTATTACGCGCATGTGAATTAAAAGTGGTTAGGAGGTTCATTGAGAAAGATCTGATTTGTCGCTACGGCATGCCAGGAATACTGATAATGCTTGTCACACCCGAACATCACGGCGACCGATAAAAAAAAATCTTGATTGGAAAAAAGAACAGATATCTGGCATCTTGTTCTTTTAAGGAAAAATGTCTAGTTTAAGGAGTCGTCACCTAGTATTATGGTCACTAGGAACCCTAATAGGTCAACAGAGATTCTATGGTACGGGACTAGTCACGTCAAAGGAAAGATGTTATCACCCCTTAAGTGTCCTTCCTCAGGCAAGCTGTATTGCTGGTTTTGTCTAAAATTGCTAAGAATTTGTTCTCTTTTTCCTTTATTATTCTTCCTTTCATGTTCTTGACTCTGGCATCAGTGAACAATTCCTAAGAATATTTCCAGCAGAGCGTTGGTAAATATCACGCAAATCTAAAAAATATAATACTCCTGACTCTGGCGTTAGTGAATAATTTCGCAAAAAAAATAATATTGAAAAAGAAATTTTCTATGCCATTTTTTTTTCTTATTTATCCTTTATCAATATTTGCCCTTTTTAGATGGAAATAAAAAAGGCATTGCACGACATATTTGCATTTAACAATAATAGTCTATAGATTGAGCACATAGCTAAAAAACAATACAAAATGCAAAAAAAAATTCAAAGTACGAGAGGCCCACAAATAAAACAATGAAGATCCCCAAATATTTTTGGAATTTTCTGATATCAAAACGGGGCTCATTTGGCCAAATTTCAACTAGAGTGAGCATAAAAATTATGGTCAAGGCATAAGGGTGTGTTTTGCTAAACACATCCTTAATAAACACAATTTGGCCCGGCTGGGCCTAAAGCCCAGACCCGACCCACTCTCTTTTTCTTTTTTCTTTTTAGGGCTGGGTCGAGCCCACCAGTATGGGCTGGGCTGGACCCAGCTGGTCCAAAGAGTAAGCATGTGTGAGTTGTTCACACACGCTGCTACAACCCTTATGTAATTAAAATGCCAAAACGGGGAGAATGAAAGCTTACCTGGTCTGCAGAACCTTTGAATAAGAACCAAGCAGTGCAGGGCAACGTTTTCTTCTTTTGTATTCTTTGCTACTCTCTTTAAATGAGAATGAAGCTTGCTTGGTTTTCTTCTTTTCCACAGCACCTATGTAATTAAATTTCTTTGGCTTTTGTTTGGCTCGTCTGGTTCTCTCTCTCCATCTCCTTTCTCTCGATCCCTGTCTTCTTTTTTTTCTCGATTTTTCCTAATAACCTCTTCTTAGGGTTTCTTTTAATAGTCTCCTTTTAGGGTTTTTTTTGTGATTGTTCCTTCCCTTATGTGCATACCCTGAGATCTGTATTTATAGTGCAAGAGTCACATCGCGTGTAAGAAAGAAAGTTTCAATCAAACTCATTCTCTTCTTAGCAGTTCGACTCTTTTTGTCGCTCTTCTTTGATTTGCTCTTTATTGTTTTGCTAGGGCATACTCATTTTGTCTTTGTTATCACTATTTCTTGTGATTTGGGCATGCCCCCTAGCATTTAAGTTTCTTAGGCTCTTTTGCCTTTATGGCTTTCTCATGGCTTTTTTTCATTAAAATTCTCACTTGCCCCTAGTGTGGGGTGTGATCCTAGTCGGGATTTTTTAAAAAAAAGAAAAATTATTCAGGCTAAAAAGGGACCATAAGGGATATACTTTTTAGAATGTGAATGGAATAACAAAGATGGCTTTTCCTCATTTCAAACACAAGTAGTTAGGATCAATAAACTTTGATCTCGTCTAATGTGATGGTTTGGTCTTTGCAAAGAGATGCATTTCATTAGTCTATAAGCAATGAGTTCACTACATACATTATTCATACATTTAAAACAACATGGCTTAAGAGTCATGGTGTGAAGATGATAGATTATTTTCTATTTGTGCACTTTGGTTTAGAGTTTAATCACCTTAATGAAAGAGTTACTTGATTCATGTGTCATTCTACAAGTAGAATGTCAAAAATATCGCTTTAAATAAACATCAAATTATTTTGAAATCAAAATGCAAGTTTAATTTTCAAAATTCCAATGGGAAAACTGATATTGGTAAAAGAGATGAATTGAGTCTATGAAATCACGCGAGGCTTCAAAAGTATATTTGTGAGTTCTTAAAAGGAACCTCTTTTTAGGATATTTTGGATGTAAATCAAAGGAAGAGACATAATTGAAGGATAAACTCATTATTTCATTGAAATCCTAAAAAAGCAACAAAGACCTTATACTAGCAAGGTGATACATAAAAAAGGCTAAACAATTAGCGGTCATCGATTAGAATTTTTAGAATCTTCCAACCGTCCCTCTCTTTTGAATTCCTCGACAAGGGCACCTTTCCAATAGTCAGTTAGGGTCACACATAGACCAGTCTCGGCCTAGTGACACTGTAGCTTCATCTTCAAGACGAGTGATCTCTAGATGTCTTTGTTTTGGTAGCTCTTTCTCTCGCTTTTATAACCACCATTGACATTGTGAACTTCGGTTTCTTTCCTTTCTCCAGTGAAACATTTGTCCTCAATCAAGTTAGCAATCCTTCCTTACTGGATTGCTTGTTTAATCCTCTCAATCATAGCAACCAGGTCAGAAAAATATTGTGTAGAGCTTCCAACCAGGTATTCAAAGTACGAGGCCTTAAAAGTGTTGACAAACAAATTGATCATCTCCTTTTCCAACAAAGGAGAATTAACTTATGCTGCAGTGTCGCACTGCCTTTGAGTGTATTCTCTTGACCTATCAGGGCCCACATCCATATTAAACTTATATGCCTAATGAAGGCATCAACTAAGTCCTTCCACTTTTTTATCTTGGTATTGTCCAACCATATATACCAAGTAAAGGCAACATCACTCAAACTGTCTTGAAAGTAATGAATCAACAGTTTCTCGTCATAGAGCACCTCAACCATTTTGTTGCAGTATGCCTTGAGATGAGTTACAAGGCATTGAGTTCCTGTATATTTGATGAATTATGGCAACCTAAACTTCTTAGGAATGACTACGTTAGGTACCAAACACATCTCGGCGGCTTTTATATGGTCATGTAGGTTAGTTCCCTCGAATGCCCTCAACCTCTGTTCCAGGGCAACCCATTTGTCCAGACCATCTTATTTTACCATCTTGTTTTTTTGAGATTCTTTTATTGTAAGGTCAATGGTAGATGACATTCTTATGGGATATGCTAGTTGAGCAAATTGGGAATACATAACCTGTTGAGACACCTCATTTGCCCCCAGATTCTGTAGATTTACGAGCATAGGTTCAGGCTGAGCTTTAAATTTTTCTTCTTCAGATTTAGATCTTAAGGCCTGTTCGAATAGGCTAGTAAGCCTTGTGACTTCTTCTCTAAGACTTTCCATCTTTTTTCAGTGTTGAGCTTCCAACTGGACTTTTTCTTTATTTTCCATTTGTCTTTTCACAATCGAGTGTTATATTGTGTTTTAATAGGAGACCTATATTTCACCTGGAGTGCAGTATTATGATAGTTTATAAGTGCATGTTCAAACATGCATGAAGATGAATGCAACATATTAGGTATGGATTCGCCTTTTGGGGGGTGACATAACGATCTCTATTCTTTGGATGTGTGGTCAAATCTGAATCCAACATGCATTGCAATGTCGAGAGGAGATCTGTTTAGCCTTTTATCATCTGAGCTTTCAACCACATTCTTGGTGTCTTTTATTATGCATCTAATGTCTTGGAGTAGCGGCATCTCACCGACATCCAGTCTAAAACAGTCTCCCTCAGTCATTTGTAATGATTCAAACTCGAGTCCATACTCAACAGTTATCTTAGGAGTAGTGGCTATTATGTCACCTGAAAGCCCTATAATGAGGGTGCTTACATGTTAAGCTTATCTCAATGAAATTATGCAAGGATCCTCCTAAAGGATAGGCTCTAATCATTAAATGCATCAGGTTAGTTTTGCTATCTAGTCTCAAAGGTCTTTCGCATGCTTAGTGATCATCCTTAAAAGGTCGATATGAGGTTTACAAGCAGCGTGAAGATAAAAGCCCTGAGTAATATCAGTTCAGCATATCGACCGCTGTCGAGCAAACAATCATGTGAAAGTTGGATAGTTTCGCGAACCTTACCTAGGCTAAAGCCATTGAGGTGTCGTTACTCCTCCACTTATCTTAAAGTTGATACCCCTATAGTTTAAAAATGAGACGTAGATCCATATCCAATACATATGCAAGATAAACATGAATAATTATGCATGCTAAAACAATAAAAAAACAATAAAAACAAAACTTGATAAACACAAACAACATAACAACAAAAACACAGTACGACAAACATTTTTAGCAATAAAAAAAATAAATAGCAAAGCTTAGTCTTAGAAGTCCTCAGTGGAGTCGTCATTCTGTCACAGCCGGACATCACAGTGACCAATTAAAAAATAATCTTGATTGGAAAAAAAAACAGATATCTGACATCTTGTTCTTTTAAGGGAAAATGTCTAGTTCAAAGAGTCGACACCTAGTATTATGGTCACTAGGAACCCTAACTAGTCAATAGAGATTCTATGGTACGGGACTGGTTACGCCAAAGGAAAGATGTTATCACCTTTTAAGTATCCTACCTAAGGCAAGTTGCATTACTGGTTTTGCCTAAAATTGCTAAGAATTTGTTCTCTTTTTCCTTTTTTATTCTTCCTTTCATGTTTGTGACTCTAGCGTCAGTGAACAATTCCTACGAATATTTCCAGCTCTGGCATTGGTAAATATCACGCAAATCCAAAAAATACAATACTCCTGACTCTGGCGTCAGTGAATAATTTCAGAAAAAAATGAATTTGAAGAAGAAATTTTCTATGCCATTTTTTTTCTTGTTTATCCTTTATTATTATTTACCCTTTTTAGATGGAAATAAAAAAGGCATTGCACGATATATTTGCTTTTAACAGTAATAGTCTACAGATTGAGCACATAGCTAAAATAAATTCAAAATACGAGGGGCCCATAAATAAAACAATAAAGATCCTCAAATATTTTTGGAATTTTCTGATATCAAAACGAGGCTCGTTTGGCCAAATATCAACTAGAGTGAGCATAAAAATTATGATCAAGGCATAAGGGGGTGTTTTGCCAAACTAGTATGGGTTGGGCTAGACCCAGCCGGACCAACCTGGTCATTAGCCCAAGCTATTAACCCGGCTAGTCCAAAGAGCAAGCATGCTTGAGCTGTTCATGCACACTTGCTACAACCCCTATGTAATTAAAATGCCAAAACAGAGAGAATGAAAGCTTACCTGGTTTGCAAAACCTTTCAATAAGAACCAAGCAGTGCATGGCTATGTTTTCCTCTTCTGTATTCTTTGCTGCTCTCTTTAAATGAGAACGAAGCTTGCTTGGTTTTCTTCTTTTCCACAGTACCTATGTAATTAAATTTCTTTGGCTTTTGTTTGGCTCGCCTGGGTCTCTCTCTCCCTCTCCTTTCTCTCGATCTCTGTCTTCTTTTTTTTTCTCAATTTTTCCTAATGACCTCCTCTCAGGGTTTCTTTTAATGGCCTCGTCTTAGGGTTTTTTTTTGTGATTGTTCCTTCCCTTCTGTGCATACCCTGAGATCTGTATTTATAGTGCAAGTGTCTCATCGCATGTGAGAAACAAAATTTCAATCAAACTCATTCTCTTCTTTGAAGTTCGAATTTTATTAAGAATCAAATTTAAAAGTGGATAACTATCATTTTCTTGAAGACAAGGATTATCCTAAAGATAGGGATTATCTTGAAGATAAGGATAGAATGACAAAAGCACATTGTAGTCCCTAGTTTTCACGCAAGCTGACAAATCACACTTTTCATCGAAATAAATCTCTGATCTTTTAATTTTACATTTTAAACCCTGTAAAATTAAATCAAAAGCCAACGGGCCAAAATTGGGTTACAACAATGCTTAGAAATTCTACATAAAGTTAATTGTTGAGCTCTGCACTAAATGGAAGATTAAGCATCTAAATTCTTCTCCTTATAGACCCAAAATGAATGGGGGCGGTCAAGGCAGCCAACAAAAATTTCAATAAAATAATCTAGAAGATGGTGGTCATTTATAAGGATTGGCATGAGATGTTTTTGTATGCATTTCATGCGTACTGCACCACGATCAGAACTTCGAAGGGTGCAACCCCTTACTCTTTGGTATACGGGATGGAAGCAATTATGCCTTTAGAAGTGGAGATTCCATCATTAAGGGTTCTAATTGATGCAGAACTAAAAGAATCAGAGTGGGCAAAGCTAAAATTTAAGCAGTTGAATATAATCAGTGAGAAGAGACTGACAATCACTTGTCACCACCAGTTGCACCAAAACAGAATGGCTGGGGCCTATAAAAAAAAGGTTAGGTCAAGGATGTTTAAAGAAAAAGACATGGTATTGAAGAAGATTTTGCTAGCATCGGGAGAAAATCAGAGTATATAGGAACCAAACTATGAAGGACCATACAAGGTGAAGAAAGCCTTCTCCATAGGAGCTTTAATTATAGCCAAGATGGACGGAGACAATTTGCCTGGACTAGTAAACTTTGATGTTGTAAAGAAGTATTATGCCTAATATACTTTATTGATAAATCAAAGTTTGGCCAAGAATTCTTCAGTGTATTTTCCTTTTCTCTAAACAAAAAGCTTTGCATTATCTTATAGGCTCATACAAAAAAAACCATTTCTTTTAGTGTTTTCTCAAAAGTTTTTAGGAAATCAGAGTTGTTAGTACAAATGCAGAAGTCAAACTAGTGTTTGTTTTTAACAAGCGAGTTTTAGGATTTCAAGTGATCTCCTAGTGAGGTGACCAAATGCTTAAAAACTTGATAAATAAACCAAAAACCACCTAAAATAACTTTGAAGTTGTTTTTTGGTTGAATGAATAATGATTCATAATCACAATGAGAAATGATTTTGCATATCCAAACTAATCATACTGAGAGAAAGCAAAGCTTACTAATCCTAAACGCATGTGTTTGAAATGAAAAAAATACCATCTTTGATAATTCTTTCATGGTACTAAAAAATATCATTTGCAATCCCTATTTGGGCCAAATAAGTTTTTTCCTTACAAACCACCCTAACTACGATCACACCCCATACTGGGAGCAAGTATGAGAATTAGAAAGATTTTGACAGTTAGAATATATAAAATAATCATCAATGATCAAAGATGCCCAAACTAACCTAGGGCATGAAAAGTTCAAAGATTCAAAAAGGTCAAGCATGCCACACTAAATGAAGAAAAGAAATAAAAGAAATCCAAGCTCGACACCGGGGGCATGACTAGACCATTCTACAAAGTTAATCATAAGGTTTAGGAATCCCTTGACCAAAAAAAGGTTTGAGATCGAGCTTTAGTGATCCTTAGTCTTGAGATCCCTTAAACACCTTTTGAGCCTATAAATATCATTTCCTTTCATAGCCAAGAGACAAAGCCCACGTTAGATGCCCAATAAAGCTCTTTTTAATCAAAAGCAAGTAACAATGCTTTCCCTCATACAAGTAAAATGAGGTTTTTAATACAATCAAAAGCATGCCACACAAAATAATATTTTCAAGAAACTTTGGTTATGTTTTATTACTCATATAAGTAAAATGAATGCTTCAAATATTTTTCCTTCCTTTGAAACTCTCAAGTCAAAACTTAAACCTTTCAGGCCAACAAGATGAAAAACAAAAGGTCACTTCACATTCTCACTAACAGAAAAACCCACGGAGAAATTCAATTTTAATGAAACCCTATCTATGGGAATTGCTTGAATTCTTTTCAAAACAAGTTTGTTTTTAAACTTGTATCAAAATGGTTTTCGTATTTGGAAATGGCTTTAAAATTCCAAAGATTTCCTATAAAAGCAACCTCTTGTAAAAAGCTAGACACTCTTCTACATGACATCATCCCTACGAAAACCCAAGTAAAAAAAAAACAAGATAATATACTTAGGGGCATGATCAGACTAGGAGAAATCCAGGAAACATAATATGACTAGCTCCATAATTCCTTTATTAGGAAAACAAAGAAAGGAAAGCGAGCTTGAAATCCTCTTTTAGGAAAATAATAGGGTATATCAATATCATCTCACCTCATCAAATGAGCATCCCCTTCCTAGAGGATAAATCCATAAGTTGTGGTTCGAGTAAGAAAAAACAAAAGAGTCATGGGATCTTACTACCAGTATCGGAGCTTTGAGAGATAGAGTCATGAAGAAAGGGAACCTATATTTCTCGTGTAAAAATACATGCATATTAATCACAACGCATTGCATTTTGACCCTTGCAGGGAGTCTAAGGAAAGAATCCTTGATGGACTCAAATTTTTCCAGCAAAAAGACCTCGCAAGATTATAAGCCCAACAAGATTTCAAAGAAAGAGTCCAGTAACACTCCATCAAATAAGAATCCAGCAAGGTTCTAAGGCTAGCAAGGCTCTTGCTGATTAAAAACCAACAAGATTTTGATGCAGTATCTTTGAAATTATTTTCTTCCGAGTGCGCTTTTTGCCCTCACATATGAGATAATATGCTTTCTAGCCCTATCTATTTTATTTTGAGCGCTCTTTCTAAGCCTTACATATCAAATAGTATGCTTTCTAGCCCTACCTATTTCATTTCTGAGTGCGTTTTCTAGATCTCACATGTTAGATAATGTGCTTTCTAACCCTATCTATTTCCTTTCTAAGTGTGCTTTTTAGCCCTCATATATTAGATAGTGCGCTTTCTAGCCATATCTATTTCCTTTCTGAGTGCACTTTCGAGCCCTAACATATCAGATAATATGCTTTTTAACCCCATCTATTTTCTTTTGAATGTGCTTTCTAGCCCTCATATATTACATAGTGTGTTTTCTAGCCTTATCTATTTCCTTTCTAAGTTCATTTTCTAGCCCTCGGATATCAAATAGTGCGCTTTCTAGCCCTATCTATTTCTTTTTTAAATGCACTTTGTAGCCCTATCTCTTTTCTCTAAAATACGCTTTCAAGCCCTCACTTCTGACACTTTTGGAGAGATTGACCTTTTTTTAATCTAGTCAATCCACAATCCCTCATCTTTTTTTCCTTTCTAAAATCTCTTATGAGACTTTTTATCGTAAACATTATAAAGAGGGGGTAACTGTTATAACCTAATTTTGGGTTTCCTTTAAAATTATCTTTTTCTTTTAAAAAATAAAAAAAATAAAGAGCTAGAGCAGGCTAAAAAAGGTTTCTAATGTATAAAGGAACCAAAATGAGAATTTGGATAAAAATCAGGAACCTAATTGTACATAAGATTGAAAGACAATGTTGATTTAAGGTTTTAAATGATTATTGGACGAATCTGTATAAACATTAAGTCTAAGGACTTAAATTGACTTTTAATAAGCCGATTTGATTTAATTTTGGGCCCAATTAAAGGTTTAATTATGTTTAATAATTAATTTGGGTCAAATTAAAAGAATTAATTAAGTGCAAGTACTTAATTAGACTTTTAATTGGTCAAATTAATTTTATTAGAGACTTAAATGGTGAAAAATTAAGTTTAGAAGCTTAATTTGAGCTTAATTGAGAAGATTGGAATTTTAGATGATTGGATTAAATTTTTCCAAACTCAATCGGGTGAAATCGGGGATAAAATGGCAAGAAATTCAAATTTTAGGGGTCAATTAAGGATTAAATTAAAGAAATTCAAAACCAATGACCTTTTTGAAAAAAGCATGTGAATTCAAGACCCAAATCAACTGAAAACAAGGATGAAATTGAAAAAATTAGAAGTTTGAAGGTCAATTAAAGATGACATTGAAAAAAAATCAAGACTCGGGAGCAAGATGAAAATGGCACTAAAGTTAAGGGATCATTTTAAAACTTGACATGGGTGAAATTGAATTGATTTTTAGAATCAAAATTCAATTAAGAACTTAATTGAATAATTAAAAGATTGAGGACTGAAATTGAAACAGAGGATTTAACCTAATTTAAACCTAAAACACCAAAACAACATCGTTTCATTTAATTGAAACAATACGTTTTGTATAAAATGATGTCATTTGCTAATTAAAAAAAAACAATGGAAACAATATCGTTTTGAAGCATATTGTTCATCATCTTTAACACCTACCCAATGTAAGCAGTAAAAAGCCAGTCTTGATGCCACCTTTCAAACCTCTCTTCTCTCTCATATCCTCACCATCCCCTGTATCCCTCTGACACTGAGCTTTATATGTAAGCCACCTTTTATTTTTCTTAACATAACTAAAGCCCTGGCATGACAAGTGAAAATCACGGCCTGAACAACAAGCTAAAACATGCAAGTGCAGTGTACTGAGAGGCACATTCATATGATCAAGATCAACGGCCAGGATGAAGGTTTGGTCATCAACAATGATGATTTTACCAATGTAGGGGCCTTGGCATCCTTTAAATCCCTTATAAATACCAACTCCAGGACAACTATAAAGTGTATGGGGGAGAGAAGAAACAAAAAAAAACAAAGAGAAAATACATAAGCATGAGAAAAATAAAAAGACATGAAAGACCCTTATCCAACTAGTACACACAAAACCAGCACCACCTATAAGGTCCAACCACCTATCTTCAACTCTCCTTCTCACCACAAGACCCACTGTGATTGTCACCAAAAGAGAAACAAAGAAACTTAAACCAGCAGCAAGCAATAGTGGTTTTTACCTCATCTTCAACCAAACAACCAATAATAGAATACCTTCCACACACCATCATTCTTCTTAAAGCCACTACCATATCAACACCATCAAGGGTACACAAACCGACCCTCTTTAACACCTAGCAGGTCTTTGACACGACCAAAAAGTTGATGTCTTCTCCCAAGTGTAAGAGTGTCAAAGTAATAAACAACCCGGCAAGACCGAGGTCAAACCACAGGGAGTTTAACTGTATAAATTACAAATAAAGAAATAGATAATAACAAAAAAGAAGTTGAAGAGAGCTTTGAGATGTGATATTGATATAAGGATTAAACAAGGATAAAATAATTGTCAAAGTTAGAGGATCCACTAATGGTATTTCAAACAAGTATAGTATAAACTCTTTTTATTACTCAACTAGAAACCACACATAAAGGAGGTTCCAATCAGATTATAAAATGTTAACATGATTACATTAGTTATCGTATTTGAATAATGCTAAAACTTGTAAATGTTGTCAGGTATTCATGATTATAACTTATGTTAACAATAAATCAAGTTCTTTTCATAGTATAGGTGTCGGTTATACCATACAGTTGGGCTATGAAAGTGCCAAGTATTTGTTGTATCAAGGGTTATACAACATAAATCTAGATTAACCATTTAACAAGCAAAGTATTAAAAGTGAACAAGATAACAAATACAAAAATATGTTAGTATCAAACATAAGTCCATGTTGAGTTTATACTATACTTATTTTTACACCATTAGTGTAACCTTTTCACTTTGATATAATAAACTTAGTGATTAGTACTTAAAAGTGCATTCTCATTAAGGCTTTATATCATCATATTGTACTAAAGTATCATTAAATTCCCTAACTAAAGCATGTTTTATAATAACAAGTCTGATAATATAAGATATCTTTAATTTATGGTAAATGCTTATTTTTAATACAGGTATATCTCACAATTCAAATGATTGATTAATGTGATTAACTATTGAAAGTGAAGAGACACAAAGAGGACTAAACTTAGAGAAGCGGTTCAATTCAAACTGGAACACCATTTGGTTATTGGGTTATAACTGGAGTTGTAGACCTTGGATTTAGGTCTGATTTATATGTATGGAAAGCTAAGACATGGACCTAAAACTTTCATGTGGAGTCCAAGACTCAATTCTACTATTTACAAGTTCAAATCTTAGCAACAACGGAGAAGTCGGAATCTGTCCAGCTGCCCAGACACTGTTCGATTTTCAGCTCATATCTCGAGTTCTAAAAGTCCAAATAAACTATGGTTTTTTAAAAAAAAAAGCTGAGACAATTGCCCACAACTTTCATGAGTAGAAGATGCTTGAATTCTGATGTTAGCAATGACATTTTGGTCAGCCAACAATATCAATAACCAGCCAACAATATCAATAATCAACAGCCAACAATGTCAAAAACCAGTCATCAAGTCAATGGTTGGCCACCAACTAAATAGTTTGTCAACCAATCAATAGTTCTAAATTTTAGCCTATAAAAGGAGGCATTTGCCATGTATTTAGTCATCTTGGTTTTCAGATCAAGATCATGTTCTTGCTTTCTTTCTTTATATTTTTGTAATGCTTGAGTTTTGCCTTCATTAATCTCTTGTTTATGCTTTTCATCATAACTATGTTCTTGTCTAGTTTATTTATGTTCTTCTTCTTCATTATATTTAGCTAAGTTAATTATGTCAAAGTAAAAAGGTTTCTCTAATGTTGTTAGAATATGTATAATATAAACTCAACATGGACTTCAATGTTTATATCCAAGAAATTTTGCTATTAACATGTCTTATCTTTTTATCTTACAATTATTAATACCTTTCTTGTTAAATAACTATCTAGATTTATGTTATATAACACTTGGTACATCAAATGATTGATCATTCATAGTCTTCGGTTGACATCGTTGTTATGAGAGGAACTTGATTTGTTGTTAGCATAAGTTAGCATCTTGAATACCTGACAATATTTAAAAGTATTGGTGTTACTTAGATAAGATGATTAATATGATCATGTTAATGATTTATAATTAGCTAATAACAATAAATCATTCGATTGGAACCTCCTTTGTGTGTGGTTTCCAGTTGAGTAATAAAAAGAGTTTATACTTTACTTATTTCTAATACTATTAGTGAATCCTCTATCCTTGACATCTGTTTTATCATTGTTTAATCCTTACATCAATATCACATCCCAAAACTCTCTTCAACTCCTTTTCTGTTATTATTCTCTTCAAATCTTTTTCTTTATTTGTAATTTATATAGTTAACTTCTCTGTGGTTCGACCCCGGTCTTGCCAGGTTATTTATTACTTTGACACTCCTGCACTTGGGATAAGACATCAACTCTTTGATCATGTCACTTAGCTAAACATTATGAAAGAGAGAAACACAGGTAAACAAGATAAGAACATTATTATATAAGTATAGTAAAGGAAATGAAAACCATAAATAAGAGATTAATGAAAGCAAAACTTAAGCATTACAAAAATATAAAGAAAGAGAGCAAGAACATGATCTTGATCTGAAAACCAAGATGCCTAAATTCATGGTAAATGCCTCCTTTTATAAGTTAAAATTTGGAACTATTGATTTAATGACTAATTGTTAAGTGGGTGGCCACATCTTGACTTGGTGATAATCCTTATCTTCTTATCTGAACAAAACATCATTACTAACGTCAAAATTTAAACCAATTGTACTCATGAAAGTTCTAGGAAATTGTCTCAACTTTCTAAAAAAGAATCAATGCATTTGGACTTCTAGAACTCGAGATATAGGTTAAACACGGAACAGTGCCTAGGCTACAAGACAGATTATGACTTCTCTGTTTTTGCTAAGATTTGGACTTCTAAACAGCAAAATTGAGTCTTGGACTCCCATGAATGTTTTAGGCCTATGTCTTAGCTTTCTAGCCATATAAACCAAATTGAAATCCAAGATCTACAGCTCCAGATATGACCCAATGACTTAACAGTGTTCCAGTTTGGACTGAACCATCATCACTTTTCTAAGCTTAACCCTCTCTTTGTCTTCTCAATTTCAGTAGTTGAACTCATCAATCAATCTTTTAATTTATGTGATAGGCTTGTATTTAAGATAAACATTTACCATAAATTAAAGGTATCTTATAGTATTAGGCTTGATATTATAAAACATGCTCTAGTTAAAGAGTTATTGATACTTTAAGTGCAAAATGATGATATAAAACCTTGATAAAAATGCACTTTAAGTACTAATCAGTCTTCTTCACACTAGCAGGAATAAATAGATTCTCTTTACCAACAAGTCTTTCACTCCCTCAGCCATCAGTTGCATTATGGGCCATCAGCAGCTCCACCATCCACCACGCCATGACTAAGACGCCACAACAAGCCAACCAACATCCTTCCCCATGCCATTATCTTCCTCTCCCTTTCCTTTCCTCAGATGTGTTGTGCATAAAGATATGTTAGGCCAATGGTGAAAAGGGAAGAAAGTTAGGCCTTCATTCAACCCCAACCCATGTGGCTAGGCTATTTAGTTTTTTTAATCTAAAAAAAGACATGTTAGGCCATCTTCCAGCCTAACAAATAAAGTTTAGGCCTCGAGTCCAATAGGCCTAGCCCATGTGGTTGGGCCAAGCCCAACCCAAAAGCTAAGGGCGTATTTGGCCGCGTTAATTTTATGAAGGATATAAAGCCTTGTTTGGATCCTTAAGACGTGTTTGTCAAACATAACCTTAAAGATTTTTTTTAATGTCTCTGATTTTAGGTTAAGGGCATGTTTGGCAAACACACCCTAAGCTTTTTCCTTTAGTTTTAATTGTTCTTATTTTAAGGTTTAGCCAAACAAACCCTTAAAATTTTTAAAAAAATCTAAAAAAATTCAAAGACCGTTTTGAAATTATTTATAGGTCTCTCGGATGTTTTCCAATAGGTTTTGCCTAATATTGGACAATATACTTATATTGTAAGATAGAGACCTGATATTTAAAATACCTGATTTTTCTCCAAAATTTAAAAAAAAATAAAAAATTCAAAAAACAATTTCCCATATTTCAGAAAACACAAAAATATGTTTTTTTCAAGAATTTTATTTAATATCGAACTATAGACTTACAATGTAAGATACAAACTCAATATTAAAAATACTTAGTTTTCTCTAAAATTTTAAAAAAAAATCCAAAAACAATTTAAAAAAATTCCTCATTTCAAAAACATAAAAAATTATGTTTTTTTTTTCGTGCATATAGCCAAATTATAAATGTTTTTCATGTATATTTTCTATAAAAACAAACAAAATTGCATTTTTATCGTGTTTTAAAAAAAACAAAATGGATATTGTAACCAGTTTATTATTATCCATTAGGATTTGACAAAAATACCAAAAATCTCACAACAATTAATTTGTTTAATTAATATTTGGAGTACTAGGATTTAATTGTAGACTTTAATATTTTGGGATATAAAATTACACTATATAGTATACCCTAAGGTATTAAAGATACAAAATAGAAATTAAATGCGATGATAAAATTAGGATCTTAGAATGGTTAAAATTGAACTTGATATGATAGAGACTTCCTCATAAAGGGAGATCTGCCTTGAACCTTAGATGAGACTAACGGATAGAAACATGACTTAGATTAACAATCAATCAATAATGCAACTTACGTTAGGTAGGGTGTACTAGGGGTAATGTGTCTTTCCCTTACACAACTAGTCCCCTTACCCAAACTCTCGCAGACTATAGGTTTTCTAATGACCATGATACTAGGTGGTGACTCCCTCTAATTATAACTTTATGATTAAATCCCAACACCCTTCAATCCAGGAGGCAACTCCACCATTCGACATCGTTCACATCACGACAAGTTTTGTGGGGAAAAAAAAGAGGTTTTGTAGTAATTAAGTGTGTTTCCTTCAAGAACCCATCATTTGGTGTGTTAAGTATTTAATTTGCATAAGTAAAGGTTAATCTTGAAAGGAAATAAAAACTCAAGATTTCAAGGATAAGGGTTCGACTAGAGAAAAAGAGAAAAAGAAAATTTCCAAATGCTAAAATGAGCTAGCCATTTTGAGAAACGACTAGACCGATTTAAGAAAACTGTCATACCGTTTCTCAAAATTATGAGATTGTTTTGGCTATTGTTTTATGGTGACCTGATTTTGTGTTTCGGCTTTTTCTTGGTTTTTTTTTATTCTTTTAGGTTGTTTAAGGAAGATAGGTGATTATTATGCGGAAAAAGAAAAACATAATATGTGTGTATGCATGAAATAAGCTTATATGATAACATTGTTTATATTGGAACATTAAGAGTTGGGAACCTTAAGTTTAATATGAGATAATATAAGAATACATGTATTCATGAGTAAAAAGTACTCAAATTGTTGTTAGAATATTAAGAAGTACATTCATGATATTTAAAGAGTGAGTTTGATGTAAGACCTTAGGTGATGTAAGACAGGCATCACCTACGGGATCCTAGGCAAGTGGGACAAGACCAATTAGAGGAACAGGTAGGTGCTCGTCACCTTAACTTCCTTAATTTTCAACATTAGTTTAATGTTTAATTTCTAAGTTGCACTCCGATAAAGAGATGTTTATACAAAGTAATTAAATGATTAAAGACTAGTGAAGTCTTGTTAAATGTGTACTTTAAATTATGTTATGTTTATGAAAGTTTACCATATGAGTGGGGCTTGGAATAATGAACTATAAATTTCTCATATGATTGTGTAATTATATGAAAACTAACCTCACAGCAAGAAACTTAGTTTGTAAACCTGTGTTGGAAACGGGTATGAATAAAATGTGTTCATGGAAGCCTGCCACATGAGTGGGGCTAGTTTTATTAGTCCTTGAAGGACACATTAAAAATGTATTGAACAAGGCACCTTAACACATGAGTAGGGCTAGGTTTGTGGTCCTTGGAGGACATGTAGAAAATGTATTTGAGTATGAGAGTCAGCCACATGTGTGGGGCTTAAAACATGAGATAACAATGTATGCAAAATTAAAAAAGGTGTTGGTATAAATCTTGGACAAGATTAACTTATTAGAATTTGGATTGTTTGTACAGTTATATAAATGTACAATCAACTGAAAATCAAGAAATTTATCTTGGAGTGAAGAGCTTGTTTTGTTTAAAGTTAATTATTGGTGTAATAACACCAAACTCAGGCTTAAAACTATATGACATATATTGGTAAGGAGTTTTGGGGTTTAAAATATTATATGACTTATTAGAATATTTTGAGAAGTAAAAGAAATTTAGAATTTTGTAGTTAACTCAAAATCCAAACTTAGGGGTGATATGGTACTATGTTACTTCCAATGGTTGGTATAAGTAATGTATATGGTAAAGTTATGTTGTGTAACTAAAAAGGTTGTATGAATCATATGTATTTATTAAGAAAAAAAACAACATTTTTGCATGTTGAGTGATTACTGATGTAATGTGAAATTTAACTATTATTCTTTTTACTTAGTTTGTTTTATTTTTTATAGGTTCATTATATGTTGTTCAGGACTAGATGGCTTATTTTGTATAGTTGTAAGACCTCTTTAATGGATTTTACCTAACCGTAAGATTTTCATAATTTATGATATTCATGTAGCTTATGAGAGTTTGTAATAAACAAAAAAATCAAATTATTATGAATTATTATTTGTTTATGTTGAAGTTCTCCTCACTAGTGTTGGATATTTATTTTCATTATTAATATAAGATGTTGGATGTTTTACACTTTTAAGTATTTTTTTTTTATGACGGTGTTATATTGCAAGATGTATTCGTGTGAGTTGATTTGGAATTGTTATAAACAATTATGGATAAAGTTGGGGTGAGTATGAGTCACCCAAAATTGTGTTTTACAAAAACAAAAATCACACTACTTATGTAATATATTATTGTTTATCTTGTATGATCACATACTGAGTATGTGAGAGCTATTACTGAAAGACTCATGTGACAGTTATGTAAGTAATTCTTAAACTTAATATCACTAAGTTATCTTATATATAAAATGATATGTTTTGATCATGACTACATGTTGCCTTAATCATGGGTACCAAACGATTAGGTATTATGTATAACATGAACTATATGAAGGTATTTGAGTGATGATAAGAGGATTCATCACCCTAGGTAAATTAAAAAAAAATATTTGACATGTTCTCATATAGTATTGATTGTGAAATTCTTGTGTAAGATAGAATGATATTTGAAAAGAGTTTTAAATTTTATTTAAAGAATCAATGACTAGTGTTGAGATCAAATATAATTTGACAAAACAAACACACTTCATACTCAAAAGTCCAAATCAAAACATTCTTGTTGAATAGATAATAATTACAGTGAAAAACTATTTACTGAAAGGTCAAGTCAAACTATATATGACTTTCTTAATATTTAAGGGATTATGGTACGTTACTAGATGATGCACTTGATCTTCAAATATAAATCAATCAATTATTAAATTGATAATACATTAAATTATTTAATTTATTTTATCCTATTTTATTTAAAATTATGATTTGTATTTGGGTCAATATATTATAAAACCTAATGGGTCGTACATATAAAGAACCATTAATAAAAAAAAATTGTGATAATTAAACAAATATAACTTGATTGTATATAAGTTTTAGAAATTAAAAAATATAAAGTAATACATATAAGGGATTATAATTCTATACTTAGAAAAATCAAGTAGGGACTTGATTGTATAAATTTCTAAAACTATCATAAAATAATAATATATGTGATATTATTCTGGGAACAAAGTGACACTTTACCATTTATAGGATAAATAAGTCTTATATTTTCTCAAGATAAGTATGTTCTAAAATTAATATAAAAACATCTGAAATCACAAAATTTAAAAAAAAATTGTATTCAAGTCATAACAATTCATCTCTTCTAAAAGAGTTTCAAGATATTTTTGATTTGATAGTTCGTATAGATTATTATTATTAGAGATTAAATAATTTAAAAACTTGTAGTATGACCCAACCTTGAAAAGTAATTTTTTCTCCCCAAAATGTCCTTCCCTTCCAGCTTTACACCCCCCTTATTTTAACTCAAAGAAAAAGAAACGAAACATAAGAATAATGTGATCGCAATTATTTTAGTCATAGAAAGGAAAGGGATGGAGGTGGGAAGCCATAAAAATGGTAGCTTCTGTTCACGAGTGGTCATGACTCCAAAATAAAATGGCCACCAAAGCTAAAATACCTCAAAAGTCAGAGCCGTTACACGTTTCTTATTTTGTTTTCAGTGTCCTAAGACTATATTGTTACAATCAAGGTGGTTAAATATCCCATTGAATTTTAATTCTGCGTGAACCCGAAGAAAAAAACACTAGTGTATTAACCTAATATACTAAAAAAAAACTTGGGAAATTTATGAATAGTTAATAAAATTTTATTTCATTCTTTTTTCAATTTAATTTTTATATATTTTTAATAGGAGTCCGGGTTATTTTTAAATTAACCAAGTCGACTAGATAACATCAAGGCAACTCTCACACGATATAATTTTAAATTTAGACTCGGCAAGGAGTTGAGTCGAGAATTTCTTTCTGTCAATTTTATTTTTTTTTTTAATTTCATCCTCATATTTTTTTACCAATCAGTCGAGCAATCTTTAGACCATCCAAGTTAACTAGGTCATGTCGAGACAACTCCACGCAATTTAATTTTAAACTCAAGTTAGACAAGAATTTGGGTCGAGAATTTGGGTCGAGAGGATTTTTTTTGTTAATTCCATTTTTTTTTTTAATTTCATCATCGAATTTATTTTTATTGATTGATCAGATTGTTTTTGAATCAGACAAGTTGATTGAATGATATTAAAACAACTCACATACAATTTAATTTTAAATTTAGATTAAGTAAGGATTGAGAATAAAAAATTTTAAAATTAATCCAACCATGAGCATGGCGCAAAACTATAAGCTTGGGTCTACTGTATATATTATGTCATCCACGCGTTTGCTTGATGTTCTCTTGACGTCCTAATTAATTTCATCTATTGATGAGGGCATTTATTTAATATGGGCAAGAAGAAATATGCATAAATGTGCTTGAAGTAAATGCATAATAAGCACGACATTTTCCTAACTTCATTGCACAGGATTTATGATCTACACGCTGAAAATAATGTACACTTCAAAGGTTTGAGCTTGAACCCAAGGCCTCGTGTCTTGCAAACCACATTGTTTCTTTCCTTTCCTTTTGTTTTTTGATAGTTGCCAGGCACCAAAATGTTTTAATTAGTGTTGAAAATGTAAGTGGATCCAATATTATTGTCTAGAAACAGCAACCTTGTCTGGCCACGAATTCAAACCCATTAATGTCGGGTGCTCAAACATGCCCACAAGCACACTAAGGTAGTAGGCATTAAAAATGACATGTTCTGTGATTATGAGGAAGGATTTGGACCAATTAACAGCAGTGAATCTAAGTAAATTGTTTAGAGTACTTAATTTTATTTACAATTACCAATTTAGGTAACGAAGCATGGAGGAGCACTAAGGTGATGGACTCTTATAAGAGTTAAATTATAGTGACCAAGGTTAGGTAATGGATTTGTTGGGCTTCAATTTTCCTGCTGTCTATTAACTCTCATATTCCGTGCCTTCCAAGGCTTGTTGGTTTTGGGTGACCACCATCATTTAAGGTTTCTGCCGCCTTCGAAAATGAGCCTATGGACGGAGAGAGAACATACTGTCATTCTTGAATATTAATATATATCCAGCTTGATTTTGCCGACCATGCTGTATGCCAGGCATCAATATCTTATAGCACGTTCTTGGCAGATTAATACCACGTTTATTTTTATATTGTGTTTTTGAAAAAAAATTAAAATGTTTTTATTTTAAAAAACAAGTATTCGAAGAAGCACCCGTTCACCGACGTTTTCTGTGAAGGATAAGATTTCGGTCCTTCGAGCAATGAAAAGCATGCCCCTAATTAATTGCATATAAATTAAAGTACTGAAATTAGGTAACCAGGCTCCAGCAGTCATCGATGTTGAAGCCATAGAGGTGCGTGCCCCGTTGAAGTCCCACGTGTATTGTATGCCAGCAAGTTTAATTAGTTGTCCCAAGTGGCGTAGCGTGGTGGCAAAGGACTTGAGATCTGTACAGTAGGTCTCGAGTTCGAGTCAGGGCGTGCACCTCTTGTAAGAGCCTGGGACAGCCGGGGTTTTACTCATTTACTTGGGTCCACAAAGTGCGCTTTCCGAGAAGTGGGGTTTCCTCGAATCCAAAAAAAAAAAAAAAGTTTAATTAGTATTTTAAGTGATGTGTGGAGTTTTGAACAAAAGGGAAAGTTCAGTAGGTAAGAAGATTTATTCCCTTCTTAATTTCACGTGAATCAACGAGAATAAACTGAAGAAGGTCCATGATTTTGGTATTGTTTGGAGAGAAGCAAGGGAATAAACTAGTGTAGGATAGGTGCTCTTGATCACAGCTTAAAAAGTCAGCTTAGTCGCTCGAGTAGACTAGGTGACCCGTCACTTTAAAACCTAATTCAAATCAATTTTTTTTTTAACTAGTTTAGAAGTTTATTAGATCAATCTCAAATGATTTACTGATTAACACACGAACAAGATTAATCCGGCTAAACTCGGATGAGACTTAACTAGTTTAATTTTAATATTTTTCATTTCTCTTAATCCAAAATGATAAGGGAATATATTACTAGGTATTTCTAGAGTATGGATACTTCATATATATTATGTTCGGTCTATTTCTTATGTTCGGTCTATTTCTTCCGAGCGAGGGAGTGATACTCTTGAAAAACTAAAAAGAAAAAAAGTATTTATGAATGCCAGACTCTTTGATTTGGACTTGTTTGGGAGTGTGGTTGCAGTTGTTTTTCAAAGTATTTTTCATACTGAAATGCATCAAAATAATTTTTTTTATTTTTAAAAAATTATTTTTAAAATTAATGCATCGAAACAACTTAAATTATAAAAAAATAATTTAAAATTTTTAAAAACACATGTTAGGTCGCGTTTCCAAACACTCTTTTAATGGCTACTTCCTATGCAAGTAAAGCAAATTGGCTTCCGTCCGAAAATGAAAAAGGAAATTGGCCTGTAAGGCCCATACAAAGAGTCTAGGCAACAATTCTGGAATACTATGGGAATGCATACAAAGAGTCTAAATTGGAAAAACGAAATGATTTTTCTTAATGTAAAAAATAATTTAACAATTTAGAATAAAAAAACTTACTGAATGATTCTTCAATTGATTATAAACACGCATGAGAATTTTTTGATAAAAATATATAAACTAATTTTATTTTTTTATATATTTTCTAGGTTTTTTTATAATAAAAATTACAAAACTACTAGATTACAATGAAAACTACAGGTATAGTATTACAAGCCTAATGATTATTGCTTAGAAATTTTTAACCTACAAGTTAATTATAAGATATCTTATTATCGCTAATGGGATTACAAGTCTACTAAAAAAACAAATTTTGAAAATCCCGAAAACTTATTTCAATTGTATAACGACTGTTATTATTGATTTTTGTTGAGTTTTTTTTTTCCAGCCTGGAAAATGTTATAGATAACCATCTTTATTACTCTTTATTTTAAAGATGGATCACTTGCTTACTTTAATATTAAAGTTTCTTTTAAAATTCTGTATCTTATCAAACCTCTCTTATAGCTGAGTCTGCATTCTCTTTCTTCTTGTACAAACTTAAACCCTGTTTATATTTATGTTTTAAAAATATTTTTAAAGAAATTTAAAATAATTTTATTTTTTTTCTTTAAATTAATATTTTTTTGATGTTTTTAAATTATTTTAATATGCTAATATTAAAAATAATTTTTAAAAAATAAAAAATATATAACTCCCCTATTTTTTATTTATTACTCATATCTAGTACAATGCATAATCAAGTTTGTTCTCCTTTTCTCTTGGCCTAGATCTTGGTGTATTTGAAATTATGGTAACAATAATGTTTCAAAATATTTTTTATTTAGAAATATATTAAAATAAAAATTATTTTATTTTTTAAAAATTATTTTTTACATCAGCATATCAAAACGATCTCAAAACATAAAAAAAATTAATTAAAAAGAACATTTTTAAAATTTAAAAAAACACGATTTGTACTGTATTTCCAAATACACCCATCGGCTCAGCTCATTATTAGGTTTGTCTTTATTATTCGTTGACCCATACTATTTTTTCTAATTAATTTACTGTGTAACAGATAAAAACAAATATGAAGTGATTACAACATGCTCTAAAAGAATTGAGATAGTGCAAATTCGTGGTGAAATTTGCATCAATGTTTATGCTTCGGCCTGTCGGTCTCATTTTTTATTGAGACCTTTTTATTTTTTCACAGATGCTCTGAGGCTATTTTGGAAAGATGTTTTTATTTAATTTTATAACTATTAAAATAAATACTCAACAAATTTCAATTATTAAGATTATGGAGTCAGAAATTATATTTTTTTGGTTTAAATTATCTTTTATTTATTTTTTTATATTTGACAAAGTCATGGCTTTTTTTTATTAACAATACAGTTTTTTTAATACAAACATAAATAAATTAAAATAAGATTTCAAATGATTTAAATTTAGGAGAAAATATATATTTCTTGAGACAAAACTCCCTTTTCATTTCTCATTTATTTCTCTTTTATTTTGATGAATAATGCTTTTTTATAAGAAGATTGGTTTTTTTATAAGAATTTATCATGATTTGTAAATTAATTTTTAACCAAGAAGAAAAATATCTCGATTATTTTTATATGACTGTATGAAAAAATAAAAGAATAAATAATTCAAGAAAAAAATAAAAAATAACAAAAATATATTTTATTCTCATTGAATCTTCATGTACAATTTGTTTTTTAAAAATTCATACATGTTACTTTCATACATAATTATTTTAAAAAATACAAATATCACTATAAAAAATTTTAATTTTATTTAAAAAAATATGACATAATTGAATATTTTTTTAAACATCAAGATTTATTTTAAAATATAAAAATAAATTTAACAAAAAAAAACAAAGAAATAAGAGCTCATAAAATAGCCCAAATATGTATGGACATGAAAGGACAAAGTTCAGGCATATGCATTCTAGCTTTCAGAAACCAAGCCGATGAGTAACTAGGCCTTCAAGCCAAGGCTAGAACCCCTAAACTTTCAAAAAAACAGCCTAGGCATGCCTAGGCCTTCGAGTCCAAACTATTCCCCTTCTTTTTTAAAAGGATATGAATGACAAGTCATCCATATGAGCAAATGATATGTCTCGTGCTGTAATAGTTTCCTGCCACCTTTGGTGACAGAAAAATTAGGTTGCTAATTCTGCATATCCTAAAAATCTTATTCTGAACCTTTTTCGATTTAAAAATATGAAAAACAAATACTAGAAACCTCTAAAACACTATTTCCAAGCACAAATTATTGGTTTCTTAAAGCATATATACACAATAAAAATTATAATTTTAAATTTTTTTGAGATTTCAAGATCCTTACTTGATTTTTCTACATCTATAATTATAATTTCTTGTATAGATTACATTATAGTCCTGAATTTCTAAATCTTATTTAGAATCAAGTTATACTTGATTAATCATTCTAGTTTAATTTCTTACTCATGGTTCTTAATGTTCATGACCTAATAGGTTTTCAAATATGTTATCACAAATGGAAATCATGATACTAAATAAAATAGGATTGAAAGATTTAATTTATTAATTTATATTTTAAGATCAAATACATCGTCTAACAACGTATCATGATCCCTTAAATATTAGAAAAATCATTTGTGGTTTGTCTTCTTAACCTTCCAATGATAACTCTCTCAGTGTAATTATTATATTTTCATCAAGAATATTTCAATTGAGATATTTAAAAATTAAGTGTGTTTGTTTTCTTATATCATGTTTCTTCTTAATATTATAGTCATTGATTATTTGAAAAAAATTTGAAACTCTTTTCAAATCTAATTTCATCTTGCGCAAGGATTTCACAATAAATATTATTTAAGAACATGTAGAATATATTTTTTTAGTTTACTTAGGGTGATAAATCATCTTTATCACTCAAATAACTTCATATAATTCATGTTATACTCAATATTTTTTTCATTTGTTACCTTTGATTAAGATAACATGCAGTTAGAGTCAAAACATAACATTCCTTATATAAGATAACATAATAATCTTAAGTCTAAAGATTACTTATACAAGTGTCACATGAGCCTTCATAGAAAATCTCATGCAAGTCAGTTCAGTGTAGATGTCATCTTAGAAGCACTTATATATTACTTTTAGGTATTTCTTATACCTTAGTTTATGAGAACAATTGTTTTCTTTCATAGAAAAAAGAATACAATATGTATCCGTTTTAACAGGTCTAATTAATATCTAGTCTTAATAGAATATCGATAAAGAACATTTAAAATAATACTTTGATACAAAGCAAATATCATAATTATAACTAACAGATTATTTCACAGATTTTGATTATTTTTTTGTCACTCTCCACTAACATAAAATTAAACACAAATCAAGCAAGATCTTTCAAATTATATAAATTTCTGGTTTTGTTTTGTTAGAATGAGTCATTTTCTTTAATAAAGTCATTTTCTATTATTGAAACTTCGAAGTTCGGTCATGCCCCTTTTCTTTTACCATTCATCATCGACCAATCTTTGGATGCAATGTATTTGGTAGAGAAGGTTTTAGGTGTGGAAATAAAGAGAGAAAAAGATGATTCATTTACCCAGGATGGGGTGGCTAAGGCTCTGAAACTTACTCACTACTGCAGTTTTTGGAAACTAGAAGTTGCATCAGGAGTTCTTTATTGGCAAATTTCTTTATTTTCTCGAGAAGAAGAAATGAGATGTTTGAGAGAGACAATGTCACATCTCGCATGGCAGATTTGATCATCACCAATAATGCTGGAAATTTTATTCAGGTGCAGTCATATTCTCAAGTGTTAAAATAGAAATAAAAACTTTTTATTTATAAAGAAACCTCATCAAACTAGCTATTATAATTGAAATTATGCAACATTTAGTTGCCTTTATAATGAATTCATGGGTTCTTGCGCACTATATTAATTTGGTGGGTTAATTAATAATTAATTGTTTACCGGACCATGGGTTTTGGTCGCTGGATTTGGGCTGCGAGAAAAGAGTATGGGTGAATGCTTGGTTTTATTTATTTATTTATTTGATGACAAAGTTATAATATATATATATATATACACACACACACACGTATGTATATATATAAGTTATAATGGTTTTTTAGTCATTAATTCAATTATAATGATAATTTTATAATTTTCTCAACATTTTTTATTGATATTTTTCTTTCATACACTCAAGCTAATATGAAAATTGTTCTAAAAATTATAAACAATGGTACGGAAAGAGTGTTGGAATTGGCTTTATAAAATATGAATGGATTCTTTTAAGACCAAATTAAATGTGATATCCACTTACATTTGATATTAAAATCATATTGGAATTTATAATTTAATATTGAATATTAACATATTTTAAAAAATCAAATTAAAGATAAATGAGAGATTATTCTTGAAGAATCTTTGGATAAAAAAAAAAGATATGAATCCAAAATAGCTTGTAAATTGGACAGTGAGTTTATGGGCTTATGAGTTTGAAATTAATTTTGGTTAATGAAAAATATTGATTATTTTGTTCGATCAGTAACTTTTTTTAGTCCATAAAATGTATTCGCACATGAACCAGTACATTAATTATGTGATAAAAATAAATATGATTATGAGTAATTTATGAACTATAAACATTTATGAATATGTTTTATAAATATGAACTTACATCAATATTCATGAATATAAATATTCATTATAATTAATAAAAATTCATGAATTATAAGCAATTAATGTTTTGGATCTTAAGTCATATAAATAAATGTCTTTGATAGGTGAAAAGAAAATTATGAAATTTCTTGAGATATTTTCTTTTTTTTGTTGCCGGTTTTTCTTAGACTTATTCTTCTACTCATTCTTTCTATTATGGAGCTCAAGTACCATTTTTTTTCAAAATAAATTTTTTTATTTATTTATTGAAATAGATACTTGTTGTAGGCTAGTGATATGCTAACTTGTAGACAACAATTACACTCATGGTTCTTTCTCACATGGCGAAAAGAATTACTTTAGAAATATGTATATGAAGGAAAGAAATACAAAGAAATCATATGACAAATTATTAAATGTAATAGCATGAAGAATGATGATAAGAGAATATTAATGGAAGAGAAACAAAAATTTATAAAATATTTACATAACTATAATACAAGAAAGACTTTAAATAAGAAAAATTACATTTAAGAGGCTTGATTCTTCATGGCCACTCACTTATGATTAAAAGCATGTGTTGGTCTAGGGTTGGAGGATATAAAGATTGGAATAAGAAATGATAATTTTACCCGAACCTAATAGATATTAACTGTAATTTATCCAAATGTGTATGATTTTTTTCTTGTTCGGGGTTCAGGTCAGGTTTAGGTAATACCTGAAGTGAAAAAGTTAGGTTCGGGTAGGGTAAGAATAATATACATAATCATAAAGCTTTAAAATTACGTTTGTAACTAGCTATATATTTAAAGAAAAACTAAGGTTATCCACGTACCCTCTCCAACCGACTAGAGAGTCTCCCAATCACACGTCCCTTCTCTTGCTCTCTTATCTAATCTCTAACTAGCAGCAAACATGTCACAACACCAACAGCAAGTTGGTTTATTCTTTGTTCCATGTGATCTTGCACTTAAAACAACCTTCTTTTTTTCTTTGTTACCTTTACTTTCTTGGCTTGCACTCTCTTTTTATCTGTTTCTCTTTCAAGAGACAAGCCAAAATGGCTTTTATACCAAAGTCTCATAGTAACTTTAAGGTTTAAAGCTAGCCTTCCAGCTTTTTTTGGTTTTAATTTTAATTTTTTTTTCATTCTAGTAGACTTTATCAAATGAGCATAACAACCCAATAAAAATAACTATTTTTTCAACCTTAAGCCTTGAGAACATTTTACTTTTAGGTTTTTGCTTGTTTCATGAAGTTTGCAGTTTCCTTGATGCTTTATTTTGGCGATGTCAGTTTAGAAAATGTAAGGTATTAAAACTGTTAGGGTTTGATTGTTATGAATGAAAATAAAGCATCTAAAAGCTTGGTGTACTTATTGCTTCTTTTATCCTGGAATTTGAAATGCACCCCCTTAATTAGCATACTAATGTTTGAATGTCTATTGTCTATTTCTTTTAATCTATATGGTGTACATATTTGATCAATGCAAATTTAATTGATTCTTGATTTGATCTATTTGGATCATTTGATTAAATGATGGATCAAACTATTTTGATGTATGATTTGTCCAATGCAAAATACATTATAGTTTTGGTTTTGGTTTTGGTTTGAGTTCAGGTAAGGTATGGATACCTAATAGATATCCAATGAATAGCTAATAAATACCCAATAAATGCCTAAAACCCAATCGAGTTGAGTTTGGTTTTTGCCCTATCAAGTTCAGATAAAAAAATAGAGATCAGGTTTAGTTATGAATATACAAAAACCAATCTATAAAACCAATTGCCATCCCTAAATGGAACTCGAAGGGGTGTTCGAGTATAAGGCTTTAGACCATGTTTATTTATGTGGTAATTTCTATGTTCAATTGAAACCACAAGATGATGTTGTTTGGTTAGCCTGTGAACCACATTTTTTAACTTATAGGACCTATAATTTATGTGTTGCAACCACAGGTTCAACAAAAGCAAATGCAACTTGCTTTTGTTGAATACTGACTTCAATTGCACAAAGAGTGCACTGGCACCTTTAAACCATTGAATTTCATATTGTCCAAAATAACCCTGTCATTTCTTTTCACTTGTCTCTTCTCCCATCCATCTTCTTACCCTTCTCTCTAACGTGCCTTTCCTTTCTCTCCATTGTTTTTGCCTTTCATCCAGCCTTTTTACCTCCCACACTATCACTTTTATATTTTTGTATGTCAACAAGTCATTCAAACACCCAAAATATTACCTATCTCCAACCCAAATCCTCAACCTAAACTCAAACCATACACCAAATTTGCCTTCGTCTTCTATTCTTCTCGGGTTTTTGGGTTTTCTTAACCCATAAATGGTTGACAATACACCATAATTGACACCATCTTCAAGGTAATTTTTTAAGAGAATATTTCAAAAACTTCATGTAATTAAAATTACCAATATCATAGAAAACCATTCCCTTCGTCTTCTTCTTTTTCTAAATTTATGTGTTTTATTTTGTTTTAGGAACTATAAATCTAACATCTTTATTCCTAGAAAGCATAAAGAAATCTTGATTCTCACTGTTTCGGTACATTCTAGATTACAAGACTCGTGATCTTTGTAATTTATTTATTTATTTGCTTATATGTTTTGAAGTTTAGCTAGAAATAGCAAAAAAATGAAGACTGTTCTTGTGTATGTTCTTACTACACAATCACTATATATGTCTATATTTGCATATATTTTTTCACATTATAAACTGATATATTGTATTATTATTCATGCATAAGCATTTCAATTCCAATAATAATATTATTATTTATTTCACCTAATTGCAAAAAAAAATTAGGATGTCATTCATGATTAGGATATTTAACAAAGTTGTTTTTAACTGTGCATATTACTGATATTTGACGCTTTTATGTCTTAAGCGAGATGCATTGTAGAACTTCATGATTCCATTTACATGTTAGGTGACATGATTTTTCTTACTTGTTCTTATCCATGTGGATAATCCTGCAATCTCTCATATTTTATCTTTCATGTATGATTTATTGCATGTGTAAATTACAACAGGTAAAATGTATGGATTGGTCATAAATATTGCTTTTGGTTTCACATTAATTGTCATATCTAGTGGCGCTAAAATCCATTTTCTACATATCATTGCCTATGTTAGGACGAGAACTATGAACAATCAATTTCCAAATTGAAACTGACAAGCTAGGCCTATATACAGATAGACTTCTCAAAAATTGTTTCTGAACTTGAAGGATTTCTTGTAACTTAATTGTGACACCCATGTTTTAGATTTCTTTTGTTTGTAGTATTATAGTTAGTGTGTGGGTGTGATGATTTATGTGGGATAACTTTAACATTCTCATGAATTACTGGACTTAATTTTTTTCCTTTACGATTTGGTTTTCTTCTTCTGTAACTCTCCTTTCTAAACTTGTATGGGTTTCTTTTAATTATTGTTTTAAAAAACTTGGTCCAATCCATGCGTGATTTTTCACTTGCATTAAATGCTATAAGATCAGCTTATTTGGTATTAATGTTAAATTCGTATCATCAACTGCATCAAACACCTTCTCTTATCAAGTAGCCATTAGTAATTATTGCTTTCAAAAACCAAGATTGTTATTGCATTCACACAAATTGATGTGTTGTCATCACCTTTTGTTATATTGCATCTAGGAAATTAACTTATTAATTTGTATGTTAGAAAAAATATTTTAACTGAAAACATGGAAGATTCTCAATCACAAGATAAGACATGTTGGACTAGAAAGATATTAAACATATATTGTGATATTTGTATCAAAGCATTTGAGAAAGGCATGCAACCGAACACACATTTCGACAAAGCTGGATGAAAATATGTTATCAATTGCTTTAAAGAGCAGGCCGACCATGCATTAACGAAAGCACAATTAAAGAATAAGTGGGATGAAATAAAAAAAAGATTAGAGAATATGGAAGAAGTTCATTTCTAAAATAGAAGTAGGTTGGAGTCTTGAACTTGGAACAATTTCAGCCACTAACGAGTAGTGAAAATCTAAAATCAAGGTATGTTCTTGTTTAAGTATGTGTATAATTACTATAAACTGCTTTATTTTTTATTCTTACAATTTTTATGATTCATTTGTATCTTTATTTTTCCTTGTTGTAGGAAATACGAGGAGCTTGAAAGTTTAGGCATTTTGGTATCAAGCCCGTATTGTGTTGTAAATATGATATTATGCTTACAAACATTGTGGCTATCGATAAATATGCTTGGGCTCCATCAGAAGGTTTCAATTTTGATGATGATGATGATGTAGGTGAAGGGATAAGGAATGCTACTAAGAGGATTTAATTTTAGAGGAAGGTAGTGGTGATTTAGAGGATGATACTTTACTACATTTTATAAAAGATGTCAATAATATGGTTACTGGTGTTAACTTTGTCAATAGTAGTAGCAATCTAGTAGTAGTAATGGAAAGAGAAAAGGGTCTCAACAATGTACAAAAAGAAGTGCTAAAAAAAGATTCAGGAATAGGAGCGCAACTTTTTTTGCGTTTAGATCGATTAGTTGATAATGTCTCTCTACTAAGGGTGAATGTATATCTAGTGCTTGGGATAAAAAAAAAAAAGATGTAGCATAGAAGAGGTCGTGAAGGAGTTTCACTCCATTGAGAAAGTGGTTTTCGGTAATGAGCTTTATTGTTTTACAGCTAAGTTTTCATGGTTAGAAGCGGAAGGGGAATGTGGGCAGCAATTGAAGATAAGGAAAGAAAATTTCAATGGCTGAAATTAATATTTAAGAGGAGATCAAACCTTAAACTGTGATGTAAGGGTCAATATGATTAATCTACTTTAAATCTAAATTGCATATTAAGTATTGTTGTAATAAAATTATCTCTAAGGCATTTCTGAAAAATTGATATTGAAAATGATTCATGTGTTTTGAGGTATTCTTTGAATTTCATATTTCAAGTCTAATATCGTTGGATAGGTTTTTACAATTTCATTTAATGATATGCAATGATTTGTTCATTAGATGTTAAATGCTTCATGAACATAATATTTATTGAGTATTATCATATACATACTTTAGTGCTCTATGTTTTATAGTTATGAGAGATAAATTTTGCTATGATATGTTGATCTAGACATCATTATTGCTGCTAAAATGTTGTTGTGTTGTCCATTAGTCTGAATGTACGAAGTTAGGCTTTATTTTTTAAAAATTTTATTCTAATGTTAAAGATGTTGAATGTATTGCATTTTATTAGTGACTGTTGTAAGTTGGAATTGTAGGTGAGAATGATTCATATTGTAAGTTGAAATTATAGGTGAGAAAGTTGGTATGAATGTTGAAAGTTGGTATGAATGTTTGTTAAACATTGAGTATGTCACTTTCATATTTCAACTCACGTGAAATTTTATTGGTTGCCTATATAATGCACACTTACAATAAAAACACATCCATCATTTTTAATAGCTATTGTAAGACACAACTGTATTCATTATAAAATGCATTTCATTTGTATCATTTTAAATTGCATGTATTTTAAAAGGTGAGTTGTCTTTTTTCAATTTACAACCATGACCTCATATGAGACATGTTTTTTCATCCTCATTTCATCCCAATTAGTCTGAAAACTTGACTAGGTTTTATTAAACTTAACTCTCAACATCATGTATACAACTAATCTTAATTAAATGCCATAAGATATGTTGTATTAAACTCATTTACCTAATTAAAAGCTCACATATTTGTATGTTTGTTTTACATTTACTCTTATATTCATTAATTATTACTCACAGAACTATGGTAATTTATGAATGCTTCCATAATTTTCTATTTGGGTATAAGTTTAAGCCTATATCAAATTTTCAAATTATAAACATATCCCTCCGTCTTCGTCTAATTGTGTCATTCTCATGAGTGAAAAAATATCGTTCTTCTGTAGATATGGATGCAAATTGGTTTAATGATCTATTTGATGGGGATTATGAAAATGTTATGAATAATGTTGTTTAGTATGTGTTCACATGGTTCTGGTGATAGAAGTAGTGGTAATGGTCTTAAATATAATAGCAGTGCTGGTGATGACAACAATACAAATGATGATGATGATGATGACGACGATGATGAAAATGAATACAATGATAATAAGGAAGGAGATTTGTTTTGGCTTAGAAATTTTGATCGGCGTAAACAACTATTATGCACAGCTAGAGCACTTGTTATACATTATAAGGAACCATGTATGGTTTCATACAACACGGGAAAAGGGATGTTTGAATGAAATTTTAAATGGGTATTGGATATGTTGTGTTGACATGTTTAAGATGGATGCAGGCACATTGCAGAGTCTATATGTTTATTTGAAAACGCAATATGGATTAAACCATCTAGGAGGATGAGTGTTATTGAGAAGGTAGTCATGTTTCTCTGTACTTTAGCACTATGTGCTTCAAATAGAGAAGTCCATGAGAGATTTCAATATTCAGATGAAACTGTAAGTATATATTTCAATGAAGTTCTTATGTTGATGTGCTTGCTAGCTGTTGATTTCATCAAACCAATAGATCCAAAATTCTCAACAATACCGAGAGAAATCGCAATGAATCCAAGATATATACCATATTTCAAGGTGACATTAAAGTATTTTAATTATTTAATGATTGAAAAGGTTACAAAAAACATATGTTGACTAAGTTTCAATTGATTGTTAAACTATTCTTTTTGGAAGTAGAATTATATTTGAGCGATTGATGGAGTATATGTACATGCTTATATATCACAAGAAAATCAAATATCATTTATTGGCAAAAAAGGTGTACTCACTCAAAATATAATGGCGACATGTAACTTTGACATGCAATTTACATTTGTTTGAGCTAGTTGGGAAGGTAGTGCACGATACAAGGATATTTTTTTGAGACGATTGATAATTCAAATATAAAATTTTCAAAGCCACTAAAAGGTATTGAGAAATAAACAATGTAAATGCTATTAAATTTGAATAATTTTCTTTTCGGTCTGTAATAGGAATAAGTTTAAAACAAACATTATGCTATTGCAGGAAAGTATTATCTTATTGATTCAAGATATTCAAATGAGTACGGTTACTTGGGGCCATATAAAGGTGAGAGATATCATCTTCCAGAATTTTATTAACGATGCCAATTGCAAAGTCGAAAAGAAATATTCAATCGTGTCATTTCATCGATACAATGTGTAATAGAACACACTTTTGGAGTTTGAAAAAAAAAGGTAAAAAATCTTGTAGAACACACATGTGTTTCCTTACAAAACACAAGTTTAAATTATTGTCGCATCAATGACACTACATAATTACATTATAAGGAAGTCAATCCAAGATGTTGCATTTAATGAGTTTGATCGCCATCTCGATTTTTTTCCTGAGGATATTTTAACCGACGTGGTTCCACGATCACAAACACATGGGCACTAGAGGGCTTCGCGTATGGATTATATTTGTGATGACATTGCAGCAAATTTGATGGGATAATTATATTTTTTTTAAAATGAACAATTTCCTTTTATACTGATTAATATCAACTATTTGTTATTTTTTTCTATTTAAAACATAAGAAATAAATTTGTGTCCTTTTTAGTCATTTTATGTACAATATCAATTCCAACCACAATTTTAACCAAACATATCATGACATACTTTTGGTCAAACAATAATTCAAATCACAATTTTAACTAAACACATATTTTTATCTAAACCAACCATAAAAAAATGATTTTTTTAAAATCACTTTTCCAAACCACCACCACAAAAATTACCGTAAAAACAAACACACTATTAGCTTATGGTGGTGCCAACAAATGGTGATGTGGAGAGTAGAGAGGAGATGTAAGAATTATTGACCTTATTTCTATATATTTTGGCCTTTTCTTTTTAATAACATAAAGTTATTTCTTTTTGAAAAAGAAAAAAAACATTTTTGTAGGAAAAGAAATGTGGGTCTATGTTGATGGGAAAAGCATGAGCGAATCTTGAACTCACAAATATAGTTTTAAAATCCAAATCGGTTTAGGCTCCGGATTGACTAAGTAAAAAGAAAAACTTAGCTATCTCGGTCAAAAATCTAGGTTGATTTGGTCAACCCAATTTTAACCTAGTCAAAACTCAGTCATTAACTTGTTAATTTTTTTTAATATTTTTTTATCAAAATAATATTATTTTAAATTTTTTTCATTAATCCTCATTGACCATTTCAATCTATGACCTAAATCTTATTCTAGTATTGGATCGGGTTTTAAAACAATGTCCACGAAACAAGTGGAGGAAGCTTCTTGTAACTCTAAAAACAAAATAGGGGCATATACGTAAAGATATAGGTGGTATTTAGTATTGTAGTCTAATTATATTTTTTAAAAAAATTAATTTTAAATTAATTTTTAAATTGTTTTGATATATTAATATTAAAAATATTTTTAAAAAAAATTAAAAAAATTATAATATATTTTCAAATAAAATAAAATATTTTAGAGACCACCCTAGACAGCTACGTAAACTCTTCTACTGCTACTATATTTGCCAAAAAAAAAAAAATTCAGTCGCATTTTTCCCACTCCTCAAAATTCAAAACCCTAGCCCCCAATCCGCCACGCACAGAACACACACACTCTCACTCCCTCACTCCGTCACCCCGTCACCCGCTAGCTCATCAAAGCCGCACAGCGATATGTCACATTTCGGCCGATCTGGTCCTCCAGATATCAGAGACACCTTTTCTCTCCTCGTTCTCAACATCACTTTCCGTATTTATCCTTCCCTTCTCTCCAGTTTTACTCTTCCCTTTAATTTGGGTACCATAATGTTAATAATTCATAACTCTCTGTTCTTACTCTCTCGCAGGAACCACTGCCGACGATCTTTTCCCTCTCTTTGACAAGTACGGCAAGGTAGTCGATGTATTCATACCCCGCGATCGGAGGTATATAAATAAACCTATGCATACACTTTTTTGTATATAAATGTGTGTGTAGTAATGATTGTTTTTCGAAAGGACTGGAGAATCGAGAGGCTTTGCGTTTGTGAGGTATAAATACGCTGAAGAGGCGCGGAAGGCAGTTGATAGGCTTGATGGTTAGTGTTTATACTTTTTTATACACTCGAATTGTTGTATTCTGTTGTTGTTGTTTTATTATTATTATTATTATTATTTTGGAAATTTAAGGTTATTAATTTGTATTTTGGATTTTTTTTTAGGGAGAGTTGTGGATGGGAGAGAGATTATGGTGCAATTCGCCAAGTATGGGCCCAACGCTGAGCGAATGTGAGTAGTTAAAACTCTCTTAACTTGTTTTGAGTTTATTTAATGGGGAAGAAAAAATGTTAATTTGGATGCTTGTTTTGTTAATAATGAACAAATTATGAGACTTCTAGCGCCTGCAGCTGTGCAAATAATCTACAATTTGGATTAGGTAATACATTACTATTGATCCAAATGAGAGCTATTTTGCCTGTAACTAGCAAACAACCGTATGTGTTACTCTATTAAAATTTTTGTTCTCGGGTCTATGTTAGTGATGTAGATGGAAGCTAAAGACGACAACAAACAAACAAAGAAAGAACACATGAATTTTAATGATTGAAAGGGGCTGCAGATATGAACCTCAAGTTTGCAGGTTTTATTCTCTAAAATAACAATCCTCAAGTGCCCCTTTTTAGGAGGTATACAAAGCCTTAAATAAACCAAAAACCCTATCTCAATCAGAAAACAAAATAAAAATCTGAAATTACAAAGGAAAGAAGCATGAAATCTGAAAATAACAAGGAAAATCACAAAAACTGCCAAAACCGGGGCCTTATGGCATTTTCAGAATCTAAAGATCCGATGGTTGGAGTAGCGATTCCATGCTACACTAAGGAAAACAGCCTCCAGAAACTTCTATAAAATTTGAGTGTGATCCAATGGTTAGATCAAAAGTTATGGTCCTTTTGAGTTGTTATTCTGGTCTGGCGCAACCAAACTTTTTCTTAGACCTAGATTTGTCTCACTGGTCCATAAATGTATCTGTCCGGCTATCCATGTAATCTGTCTAGGGCAGGTTCTCATATAATTGTGATAAACCCACACCTGACTGTTTATAATCATTTGTTATCGCAAACCCAACTATATCAATTAGATGGAAGCTTTCTACTTGTTCTTTTTCCCCTTCTGTGGAGTATGTTATCTTTCTTTACCTTGGTGAAATCTTTTTTTTCCCTTTGTGTTCTCTTGTTTTCAAATTAAGTTTTCTACTTTTGTTTGCTATATGATTATCTTACACCAGGATATTTTTTATTAAAACTGATTGAGAAGTTGCATTTTCTTCTTCAAGTAATTGTTGCTTCAGGTTTTTTCCATTTTAATTCAGTTGTTTTGTTTATATTTTCAGTCGGAGTGGGAGGATAGTGGAATCATCTTCAAAGATTAAAGGTAGGTCCAGAAGCCGCAGCCCTCGTCCAAGGTGAGGATCTTCTCCAGACTTTGGCTTGCATTTTGTTTGTATTGTGGAGGATTTAGGTTTTAAATGAACATTTACAAGGAGATGCCATCATCTTGCAAATTGATTCCACCTTAAAGCTTGTAAATGTGACATAGTGTTATTGTAGTTTCACTGCTTGTGGTGTCTCACCAAATATTTTTCAGGTATCGAGATGGCTACAAGGACAAGGACAGGGATTACAGAAGGAGAAGTCGCAGTATAAGCAGGGATCGTTATGACCGTGATGGGTATCGAGGTAGGGATAGAGATTATCATCCCCGAAGCGTGAGCCACAGCCCAGATCATCGCAAAGAATCTGGTAGAGGACATGATGAGAAACGACACCGTCGGAGCCAGTCTTATGGAAGGTATTATTAGATCATTCTTATGCTTTTCTCATCATCAAAATTGCTTGTAATTTGTTTATCTAATTGGAAACTTGATCCATGTTTACATGCCTTACTTGCTTGGCTCAGCCCTAATTCTCCAAGCAGCCCTTCTCCACACAGGGCACATCCTAGGGATGGAAGTCCTAATGGACGTAATGATAACAAACGATCACCTAATGGAAGGTTATTAGATCATTCTTATGCTTTTCTCATCGTCAAAATTGCTTGTAATTTGTTTATCTGATTGGAAACTTGATCCATGTTTACCTGCCTTCCTTGCTTGGCTCAGCCCTATTTCTCCAAGGAGCCCTTCTCCATACAGGGCACATCCTAGGGATGGAAGTCCTAATGGATTTAATGATAACAAACGCTCACCTAATGGAAGGTATTATTAGATCATTCTTATGCTTTTCTCATCGTCAAAATTGCTTGTAATTTGTTTATCTGATTGGAAACTTGATCCATCTTTACCTGCCTTCCTTGCTTGGCTCAGCCCTAATTCTCCAAGGAGCCCTTCTCCACACAGGGCACATCCTAGGGATGGAAGTCCTAATGGACGCAATGATAACAAACGCTCACCTACTTCAAAGAGTGTCTCACCTTGCAATGAATCAGTTGATTCTTGAGCCCATTAACATGAAGGTTTGATACCGATGTGAGTCCCGTGCAATTTGATTATTGATTATATTCTTCATTAGTGGCTGGACCCTTAGTATTATGACTTCTTGCCTTGCAGGAATGTTGGGAATTTTGTTCGTGGAGTAGTGTGTTCCTACTTTTGTAAGACTAATGACATGCTAGAATTATCTTTTTGATGGATGAAACATTGTATGTTGGATTTAACCAACTTATGCTTTTGAAGGTTGCATATATCTACGTTCTTGGTGCATTGCTCACCAAATTTAGGCTTGATCGAAGTTTTTGTACCTGCTCTCATTGCCTGATGCTGTATGAGTCTCTCAGGTGTTTCTTGCTCATTCACATGCTATTGCTTTCACATTCCAGCTTTGTTGCTTGCCATTGTTGAGACTTTACTAACTCCGGGTGGATTCCTTTTCCTTTGTTCCTTCCCACTGTGATTCCTTGGTTCATTACTTCCCTTAAATGATCTCTCTTTCCGTTATGATTGTCGTGTCCAATTCTATTACTAAATGTTCTAATCAATATGATTTCTCATGGTTCATTTATATTGGCCTTATATAGTGTTTTTTAGGAAGTGTGAATGATGCTGACTGGAAGAGGATGCACCAGCTATCGCTGCTACTCTGCCATCAACGATTTCATATTAATGCTGGCCAATCTGGTGTTTTAACAACTTTACTGTGACATTGTCTTGATTTGGCCCGGTGATGCTGTGCTTTTTATCAAGTACTTCTAGCACTCCACCAACCAATAGTAATGCATGAGCAAGCTGATAAAGAGCTGTCTTTAAGTTCTAGATTCCCTCTTTTCTACCGATGCAGCAGAAAGATTGTCAATTCTGTGCAAATTATTGAACTAAGTATTTGAATATTTTGATTCTCATGAAGTTATTCTGGATGAGGCTTTGGTCCTGGAATCTACTTCTGCAGGTTTTAGTTTCCATGGAAGTGGCTGCATTGACAGATTGACTACCAATCCTGCCAGCCCTTTCCATTCTTTGACACGTTTGAACTGAAGGGAAGATTCAGGGCGAAAAGGATCAATCCAGATCCAAATGAATATGAAAACTGGCGCCATTAGGTATGTTTGTGTCGTACGTGTGTTGAGTACAGATATAACAGCAAACAAGGTGCTTTATCTTTGCAACTCCCGGATGTTAAGTACGAATATATGGTATCAGTTTGCATTCATGGTACCCGTTTTTAGGTTATGACAAGCCTTCAAAGAGGGTAAATATTGTCCACTAAGACGAACTGAGGGTAAATATTTTTGGCAACAATCTCGAGAAACGATGAAGAAGCTAAAGAATTGGATTGGTACAAGAAGCTAAATATTGTCTGCCAAGGCGTTGCTCATGCGGTGGCTTGCATGCACCACGATATTTCACCCCAACTTGTTCATCTAGACATAAAAACCTATTGCTCGATTTCGAATACGGAAGCTCGCATATCAAACTTTGGCACTGGCAGGCTTTCAAAATCTCAATTCATCTAATCACTTCTTGCATATGAAAGCCAAGAAAAAGAAAGAAAGAAAGAAAGAAAACCCCACGGTAAGACTTGACTTGTTCACTCAATTGTGTGGCAGAGCTTCTTTGTGCACCGAAGTAACCGAAAAATGTGATGTGTATAGAGGTGTTTAGTAGTGGAAGTGATAGAAGGAAAGCATCCAGGTGATCTCATCCTTTCTCTGTCTTCTTCAGCTAAAAAAGAAGCTTTTCAGTTAGAGATTGGACGTCTAACATTTAAAACAAGGAAGGAATAATAAAAATAAGTGCAAGTCTGCTAAACCATTTTAGCATAGGCTGACTCAACGCACAAGAGGAGAGAATAACAAGCACTCTCAATAAAAAGGCCTAGCAAGAGTTAAAAAACCATGATCACCACCAATCTAAACCTCGAAAGTGAGCCTGAACCCAAGCTATAGAAATTCAGAACCAGTTTTAGTGGTGGTGATGTAGTTGGGTCGGTTTGTATTTATAATTATATCTAATTTAAATTTTAATATTTAATAAATTATAAACTTGGTATATTTATTTTTATTAGATATAAGCGGGTTGGATTTATTAAGTTGGGCTAAATTTTTATAAATATTACATGTTTACATGTATCTAATCTTATATTACTAATTTTCGTAAATTCACTTTTGGAATAGAATTTACAGCATTGACTCTAAGTGATATGATACTCTCAACATTAGGTCTAGTTTTCATACATTGTAACACCATTAAATTATAATCACTTCTCTTTTTCTTTATAGTAAAAAAGACAAGCTTTTTTTTGTTATGTTAAATAAATTTAATAGAAAAATCACTAATAAGAATTTTGAAGTCAAAACATTTTTAAATAAAAATAAGTGTTCGGTTCGCAAATTATCAACTCTGACTATAAGATATTTTGATTGACATTTTTTAAAATTATATTCTGTCCAATTTAACTATTAAATATGACATACAAATCATTTTCTTTTTTAAAAAAAAATATAGTAAAAAGTCATCAAAACGGCCTATAGTGCAGGATGTTTACTTTAAATGGATTAATAGAGTTTTCCAAGTATATGTGTACAAACTGTAGCTGTTTAATAAATTCTTTTTCTCGTTCTTGCAGAAAAAAAAAATTCCAGTTATTCTTGATCTTTCCTTTTGATTTCATAATCTTTCTCACAAGTAAATTTAAGCATGTGAGATTTCAAAATTTAATCTGCAATTCTTGTCCATGCTTTTTCTCGATCGTGGATTACTCATTACAGTCCTGCAGTTAAATTCGATCTGAAGATCCACTCGCTAGCTAGATACAACACCAGTATGTAAAACCACCAATGGAATGGTGAATTTGTAATTAAACAACCGATAGATCTTCCGTGGAGTGATAAAATTTATAAAACTACAAATTTTTTAGTCGATGCTACACTGTAGGTTGATAAAAAAATTAATGTAAAAAAAAAGTGTAGGACATTACTAACATCTTCCTATGAAAAAAAAAAAAGGTATAGGACATTGCTAACATCTTCTTAATAATTGTTTTTTAATTATATAGGAGTTTATGAGATCAAATCGATTAGATGAATTTAAAGATAATCTAAATGATTGGTAAAAATATAGTTTAACTAAAAAAATCAAGATGATATTTTTTTTTTAATATTGAAACAATAATATATTAAATCGACCTGAGTTAACTGCTAAACCCACGATCCGGGTCATGAGACCATGATAATACAATAGAAAACAAATTGAAACAAATTTGAAACTCAATTCACAATCAATCCAATGTTGAAAGATGAAATAAAAAAAAAGACAAAAAAATATCTTAGCCAACCCATGTTAACCTACAAAATCCACAATTCAAGTTATGAGACCGGGATAACCTAATAAAAAGCAAATCAAAAGAAATTATGAAGCTCAATTTCTAATAAACCCAATGTTGAAAGATGAAATTGAAGAAAAAAAATCAATGAAAAAAAAGGACATAAAAAAACAATTTGAGTCAACCCGAGTTAACCTGCTAAACTCATAATTTAAGTCATGAGACCAAGATGACCTCATATAAAGCAAACTAAAAAATAACTTGAATCAAGCCAAGCTAACCTCTTAAACTCATGATCCAAGTCATGAGACTGAAATAACCTTATATAAAGTAAATCAAAACAAATTATAAAGTTTAATTCTTAATCAATTTATTGTTAAATGATAAGAATGAAAAAAAATCAATTTAAAAAAAGAATACAATAAAAAAAAGACTTGGATTATAAGATCAATATAATCTCATAAAAAACAAACTAAAATAAATCATGAAACATAATTCTCAATTAACCCTATAGGAATGGTGAAATTACTAATTAAAAGGAAAAAAAACCAATTAAAAAAAAAAAAAACACTCAAGTCAACTAAGTTAACCAGTCAAGTCTCTAACTCAGGTCATAAGACATTAATAATTATATAAATAGTAAATTAAATCAAATTATGAAGTTTAATTTCTAATAAATAAAATGTTGAAGAATTAAATAAGAAAACATAAATTAAAAAAAAACTAAAAAGAAAAAAGAAAAACAAAACACTAATTGTGAGGTTCACCATTTTTAGTTTCTGTTAATTGATGCATGTGCAATTTTTCAGTACATGAAATGTCCCTAAATGCCGCATTAGATGCAATATTTAGTTTCATTTAAGGGTTCTATTTCTAATTGAAAATTTGGATATCAAGATCTCCCACTGACCATTGTTTTTTCACAGACCATGCTAGTGCTTCGAAAAGCCGTGAAAATGGTATGGATCCTTCCTGAAGTAACGAGAGTTTCGTATGCATTCATGCTAGTCATGCTTTTATGGATGGGATTGTGATCCTTTGGAGCAGCTGATGTTGTGGCTTCAAACATTAATCACAGTGGACATTGGTGGGCAAGCTTTGCTCTTGATTCCATCTTCTGTTTCTGGAAATTGTTTTGTATTCTGACTCTTATGGACCCTTGGATATACTAACTTGGCAAAGCGAGCAATGCGAATGAAAATATTTTTAGATAGGTATATACTAACTTGGCTTCTCTGCCACTTAATGGCTTTGTATTTCGGTATGTTGGGATGAAAGCTCATGCTACAATGCACCATAGTATCATTCAATCACAAGCACGTCCTTTTACAAGAGGTGGAGCTATGTTTGAGCAAGGCTATATGGAATGCCAAAACGTTCATGGAAGATGATGATAAGGGTTCGTATTGGCCTGTGAATTCTAGGCAGGTTGGTGAGGTAGTTAGGGGTAAATCAGGTTTAGAGTTGGCGCAAAGTCCGATTATGAATTTGAAGCAAGGGCACTGCTACCAAGAACATATTCATCAGCACCTGATCTTACTTTGAAGCTCTGAATTCCATTTACCTTTTTGAGTATTGTTTTTCTCTTGGACATGCTACTCATAACAGTCTTTACTTTGTACAGTGAGATATGCATCGCCAATAGCTTTGAGCTTTCTGATTTTCACTAGAGCTTCGCTCTCTGTCTATTTTTCTTGTCAATTTCTTCTTGTTGTATTTTTATAGGACTAACTATGTTGTTGAGCTGCTTATCTTGACACAGAACCATAAGGTAACTTCTACATGTTTCAATTAAGGAAATCCTTAGATGTTAACATATGTGTTTTTTCCATGAATGCTCAACAACATAGTACAATTTTTCCATTTCAGTGAACCATGAGGTCAACTTAAGTTATGAATGAGTTCCTCCGTCCTTAATTTGAAGATGTTTTTTAATGAATCATGACTTAACCGATCAGATTTTAGATTTGTTTATCAAAAATTACTAGTTTGAGTCTTACAAACATCAGAATCACTGGACATTTACATAGTTATTAGATTCAAGACCCGTAGAATTAGTCGAGGTACGTGCAAATTGATCCAGACACTCACGTTAATAAAAAAAAATATTTTTTGAATGGATTTAAACCATTTAGATGTACTCTCATAATAAAGGTGATATAATTAGAATTTGATCATTTAATTAATAGTTAAAGTCAGTCTATCAACATATCGCTCATCTTCGATGACCATATTACGCTTTATAATACACACTTTTATAGTAATTGTTGGTTCCAAAAACATTCGGTTCACGAGAATTATGGTAAACAAACCGTGCCTATAGCACCCCCAAAGCTTGCTCTTCATCTTTGCAGACTCTTAAACTGCAAGAAAGAACTTTTGTTTTTTTCCTTGTGGAGATGGAATTGTATTTACCAAAGTCGACCATGTTGGATATATACCATCAATAAGATAATATCATATTGTATAGTTATAACCATTTAATGAACAATTAACACATGGACCATGCCTTTTTGCTAGTTCAGAAAAGATATAAGAGCATTCTAGAACATTGATGACACTGTGAGGTCTGGTAATTAATTCAAAGAAAGCATGCTATATCCAAGTATCATATAAAGCCACGGCTTCTAAAATAATTGTTGGTTCGTGAACATTAACTGGAAGAAATGTGGAGGATATAAAGGGGTTTCAGCAAAACAGTTATGCTCAAGCATTTCATGACCTTCAGGTCTCTCACGATAAATGGAAGAACCACATATAGCTTGTTGCTCTCTCTTCTTCTTTAGTTGTAGCTGCTGCAAATAGTTTAAAATTATCATCAAAATTACTATCGTGAAAAGGCATTTTAAGTAAGAAACTGTTAGAAGCCATAAACAGAGATTGAACTAAAATGGCTTTTTATCTGTTTTAGCTAAAATGCAGAGAGCATGGATGTGGATGTTGTATGAAGTTAGAGGGAAGAGAGAATTGGAGCTACTGACCGATTTTGGCTGCAAGGAGCAAAGCATAGATCAATGCTACTCTGAACCGGTAAAAAAATGAATTTGGTAATGATATCAACAAGGAGTAAGCCTCATTGTATGGTAACTTTTCTATACAGGATATAGCTGTAATTGTGGGATTTTTTGACATCTTGATTATTTTTAATATTAGTGCATTAAAATTATTTAAAAATATTTTAAAAAATCAAAATTTCATGGAACGCGGTGCAAACGGTTATAATCCAAGTCGAACCTCAAATCCACACTTCATCCCTGGTTAGCTATTACAAATTTCATGGAAGTGGGAAGTCACATCTTGCTAGGAAGCCTAGTTTTATATTTAGGCTTTCTGTTAGTTGATCATCAATTGCTAATTCTTTAACGGGCACTTCTATGCGAAGGGCTTGAAAGCCGGTCCCAAGGATGAGTTCTTCGCATGGCTGAGTGCCACTGTTGAGTGCTTGACTCGCCCTGAGAAGTGCTCTGTAAAGGTTCTCCGTCGAGCGATAAACAGGAGAGGAACAGGTGAAGGTGCTTTGAGTACTAGAGTTGTCGCAACAAGGGCGGAGGTTGACATGAAGGTCATAAAAGATGAGTGAATACCAGCGAAGGAACGGTACTAAACCTCTGGGTCGTGCCATTGTCAAGGACATCCATGGTGACTATGAAAAACTACTTCTAGAATTAGTGGGGCATGAATATGCCTAAGCTGCAATATATTTCAGTACATGATTCTGCTACAAGGCAATTAGTCTATCAGCGTGTCTTTCCTGCTTTGCCTTGCTACTTCTGGTTGTCTTGGTTGCGTGATGTGGTTACCAAGAGCTCCCTTTCGAATAGGGCGGTCTCCGCCATGGCAGCGGTGGAATGTGTCCCAGTCTTGAAGAAACTATTTCAGAGACCTCTTGTCATTTACACTCAACGTTGAGATTCATCAGCAATCTGATTACTAGCTCATTTATGATCATACTTGTAAATTGTAATATTTATTTGATGAACGAAGACTGCAATAGATGGACGCAGATTTGGATTAACAATAAAAATGCCTTGAATGAATAAACCATCAGATAGAAGCACTGGACTGAAGCATAGTTTTTAAACGGGTCACCCCAGAGCGAGCCCAAGTCATTGTTTTTAACCAACGTCAACTCAATTTTTTTATTTTATAAAAAATTTAAAATGACATCATTTTTTTATAGAAAAACAATCAACAGGTTTTAACTATTTTTTTCCTAGACCAAACAAGTCACCCAGATAAACCCAGGTTTTTTACTAGATTATAAAGTAAATTCTCCTTACTAGATTATAAAGTAAATTCTCCTTTTATTTGTATTTAAATTTGGAGTCACAAGTCAACTACTTAGATCACAGCTGTGGCTGCGTTCTCAAAAAATTTAAATTTTTTTTTTGTTAAAATTTAATATGGTTTATACATTTTAGATCGTTTTGATATGCTGATATCAAAAATAATTTTTAAAAAATAAAAAAATATCATTGACATGTATTTTAACATGAAAAATTATTTAAAAATCACCCGCAACCACACTGTGAATGTATTGTTTAGCTTCAAAACAGTGGACTGAAGTGCAGACCGCAAACACTACAATCTGAGCACTACAGAACTACGATTACAGATATTGGAGACAATCCCTTCATGGATTTCTTGTCCTCTGGACTACTCTTAAAGGTCGGGAAAATGATAAAAAAGGACAAACACCAACTGCTACAACTTTTAAGGTTCAACAAACACCGAACAATCTTCTGCTGAGCTATAAAGGCGCTCAGTGGGGACAAGAAAATAGTTCATCAGAATGAATCACAAACAATTAACAATGGCAAATTTAATCCTAAGTACAAAATGAAATCTGGTCAACAGCCCAAGTACTTCACTAAAACAAGCACTGAAAAAACACGAGTATGGACACACAAACCAATTAGCAGACAGTCCACAACACTGTTTGGCGTGTTAAGACCTAAAATATAATTCCCAAAACCCACAATGCAAGGTCAAAATAATATTGGAACACATTCCCACTAGCAATAAACACAACCAGACACTGCGTGATAAAATAACGGGGTTAGACCTAATAAATTAAACCAGGGCAATGCTGCTCTCGCCGCCAGGGGGCTTCCGTACGCCACCTAGGAAGTCTCGAGACTCTACCTTCCCATCAGCAAATATATCATTGCCGCTCATCTCTCGCAATTTTGCCACGCTCAGAGGTTTCTCTGCAGATGATGGAGGAGCATCACCTTTGAATATGTCATTTCCAGAAAGTTCATTGAATTTCTGATTATTAATTTTCTTTGCTGTCTTCACTACTGATTCCTCGCTAGGCTGCTGACCTCCAACAGGCTAAAAAATTCCAGCAAAACACATAACCAGTTAGGCTTTAATTCAAACCTACAGAGCAGGTCAGTCCTGCTGCAAGGAAATTATATACTTCCTCTAGTAAACAAAGTCCATTTATTTAAGCAGTCATCCTAAGCTTAGGCGAATATAACCTAAAAATTTTGAACAATAAATCTTTGGCCTGCATGTATGACAACCATTACCATGTCCCCCAACCAATTCATTTGGTCGATTAAATTCCCTTGCAAAGCAAGAGAGGAAAAGGGATTGGGAGAAACCAGAACACTTTGCTTATGCATCCACACGAACTCAAATTATAAAGATTGATAGAAGCACTTACATCATGCGGAGACGGTTCACCCAATTGGATGCTTTCTTGCAAAGCCAAAGCACGCACAGTTGTCGGCCGTGGTAAAATTTCAGGAGGGGGTGCAAAGATGTCATGTCCACTGAGCTCTTTGGACTTGGCATCGGAGATCTGCTTCTTCAACTTGGCATCGGATTCACTTTCTAAGGTTCCACTTAACTCCCGTTGTTTTGCTACCTCGGGCAGAGTAGTAGGCTTTTTGGGAGAAACACTATCATCCTCTGCAAATGAAATGTGACTGATTCCAGCAATTGCTTGCTGGCAGTTCCCGAAATCAAAATACAGAAACACAAGTCATCATATCATTTAGCGAAATTACTTTAATGTGGGCAAAGAGTGGTGCGTAAACTAGAAGAAAATTAACCAAGAACAATGTAATAGGTACCTGGTACATTCGCAATCCTGTTTTGCTGTTAGGAATAGGGTTGGCACTGCCAGATTCGGCAGTATCATCTTCTCCATTGGCTGCAAAAATGCCACTGCCAGTCATCTCCTTCATTTTATACCCAGAACAAGGTTTCCTGAAAATTTCAAAGCCAACCAATTCAAAGACCTCACATGGAAACCTCAAAACAACGAACAACAACAAGGTGCAGAATGACTGTACATCATTGCAGTTTTTTTAGTATCAGAAAACAGAGATTTTGACAACCCCACGGCCATCAAAGACTCCATCACTCTACGGAGAAAACAATATTGATAATGGTTGTTTCAATATTTTGAAATAAACCTAAAAAACTAGAATTGTTAAAAGCAATATCAATGACTTTAAAAAAACTCGGTAGAGATTATTATACTACTTCAATGAGAATATTGGCAAAGAGTAACATAAAATTAGAGAGGATTATAAGTCAAAAGGAACAAATATTAGAAGTAAGATGTGTAAAACAAATTTTTTGACACAAACCTTATGAGTAAACATATTTTTTAAGCTCTGTGAAATCTGATGGAAATGCATGTTTCAACAGATCTAAGGACAACAAGATGGATTAATCACGCACAAAATGATTCAAATTCGACAGACAGTAACTAGAATTATATATATCGCACAAAATGGTTCAAATTCAACAGAAAGTAACTAGAATTATATATAAGACCCCCATTGTGCGAAAAAATAATAATAATGACAACTCTTCCAATTTTAGACAAAAAAAAATCTCTTCTTTCTCAGTTTCTTATCAAAGCCAAATTTAGAAAGTTTATAGTGGAAATAAAGATGAATTATTAAGATCCTTGAAAAGTAACGGGACAGAAAAAACAAAAGAAGGCAGGCAGATCTCACCGTTTATTTAAGCTCTCGAACTCCTCCTCGGTAACTTGGCCTCCAAACACCACCTTACTGATCCCATCTGAAGGCTATAAATCAATCACCAAAAAAATTAATCAACTAACAAGTTAAGAATTTAAAAAAGAAAGAAAAAAGGGAGCGACCTGGTGGGACCGAGTAGGGCGAGGAGCGGAGCCAACGGAGGGAGAATCAGGTGGCGGAGTCTCGGACCACGTGAGCAGATCTGCAGTGGAAGTGTGTGGTTTCCTAACCGGAGTGCTCCTCTCCATTATTTAAAAAAAAAAAAAAACAAGAAGGTATATAAGAATGGTTGAGCTAGAAAGAACAGCTGTTCGCTTGCCTTTTCAGACAGTATGAAAGTGTATAAGAGGAGAGTGTCTCCCCCTGGTTTTCCTGTGTGTCTTTCAGGGAGAGAAAATGGATAGATCTGAGGGAAATGACTACGATGTCCTTGATGCTGGTGACCTGATCTCTACTCTAGAATTTTCTGTTTTTATGGTTGGCTGAGCTTTCTGAGAGAAGGGGATTTTAAGAGAGAGAGAGAGAGCGAGCGGGCAGAGGGTAGTGTAGTAGCTACTCTTTCTTTCTTCCTCTGTTTTAAAAGCAAATAGAAAGAAAAAATATAGAGTTAAAAATGAGACTTGGATGCACAGCTGTTGTTGGTTTTTTTTTATTATTATTATTACTATTTAATTCTTTCTCCAGTGCTAAATTTGAATTTCGTACCGCCCTGGGATTTTTCTTTCCTCTGCTTAGCATAAGCGTTTTCCGTTACGGCCAGATGACGGTTTTGAGCCGGCGACTGAGATTATTCTCCATTTTCCAAACTGCGTTCGCATGCCATTAGAACTGTTAATTGATTTTTTTATATTTTTTTTTTGTAGAATAATATTGCTTCCTCTTTCTATTCAAGAAATGAAGCGTTTCCGCTACTCCACCACCCATGTGAGCGAGCAACCAAAATGGGTGACCTAGAGATGCCCATTCAACACTTGACACCACATCATTTCGAGGGTCGTGTGCCAAAGCATCAGCTGTCACGTGAGGTTGAAAAGGCGGCCCGCCAATTGCCTGCTTAAATCACATTACATTACATTTACTATCACTAATCACCGTTACCAATACAGCTACAAATTTTGGAAAATGAACTCCGTTTAAGGCGTTAATTGTTGAAAAGGAAATTAAATAAAAAAGCTAAAATATGTAGTAAAAACCATTTTATATATATTTGTTTATTATGAATTGTAACGTTGAAATGATAATTTTATCATTGAAAAAACTTTTAGATTACAACTGTTTTTTTAAGGGTAAAATGATTTTTTTTTTGTTCATTTATCATTTGAGATTTATTCAGGGTGTCTTTGTCTTTTTATTATTATGTTTTTTTACAATAAAATTATTTTTCTACTCTTAAAAGAAAAAAAATCATTTAACTCTAGTCCAGGTCTTTTCTGTCATTTGTTTTTTGTTGTAGTATAATTACTCTATTACTTTTGAATTCAAATTTTCAAAAGCTTTGATTGAGGGGTTAATTTGTAATTGTATGATGTTTTTTTTATAATAATATTTAGGCCATGAGGATAGAGTTGTATTTTAAAAAAAAACACAAAAAGCTACTGATGCGTGCATTGAACGCGTCAGCGCGTCATTCACATTAGACGGCGCGTGCAACTGAATTCCAGTGGAAGAAAATTGATTGTGCCGCGTCATTTGATTGGTCTCGACCTCCTCTTCCACCTTGTATAGCGCGTGTAGTCGTTGGACCTCCGATGCATCGCCAACATCTTTTTTCTATTCTTTTCTTTTCTTTTCTCTTTTCACTTAGAAAGATGTGCCTTGCCCTCCACAATTTTCAAATCAACTTTTCAAGATATTTTTCCTTTTGATTTTGTCCCTCATTTTGATTTTTATTTGTTTTATTTTTATTTATTTTTTCTTTTTTTTAATTGGATCTTCCTTTAATTTTTTTGTCTATCAAATTTGATCCCTTTTTTTAATTTTTTTTTCTATTTAAGATAGTTTTTGAATTTTTCTCTTTTTCAATTTCACACCTTCATTTTTTTCCTCCTTCCATATTTGATACTCTTTTTTTTTTTTGCTTTGGTTATTTTTTTATTTAAGATTTTATTTTTAATTTTATCATTTAGCATTAAATTAATTGACAATTAAAATTCTTAATTGAACTTAAATTTTTAATTTCACAGGTTACGAATTTGAATATTAACTAAGGTTTAAAAGATTCATTCAGCTTAATTAGTATGGGTTGAAATAGTCAATTTAACAGTTTTTCCTACAATGACTTTCATATTCACCCTCCTTCAATTACTGTGAATTAGCTATCTTTTAATTGATCGAGGTTATTGACCTTTTTTTATTCTTTTTTGCAAAGTTAAACTCCTATAATGCTAAATGCAAAACAACACTTGACTAAGTTCTTTTTATATAAACAAAAATCACTTTTAAAGCTTGACTTTAGGGGTTTAACGGTGGACTTGGGGATAATTTGGTGTTTTACTTAATGTTGATAATAATTTAAAAACCATTTTATTTTATTTTTCATATTTCATGCATCAATATTGAATTGCTTGGGAAGTAGACTTCATGGATAGTTTTTTTCTACTTTGTTCAGGGTTGTCACGGTCTCTAACAAATATCTATTTTAGAATTGATACTCAAAATTGCAAGCATCTAATTTCTATCATATAATTAAGTAAAAATTATTTTTTAAAAAAATATTAAACCCAACCAAGTTCATGAACCAAATCGTGCGTGTTTGGAGTCATCTAATATGACATTGTCTTAATACTTTTTCTAAAAAATTCTTTTTGGTTTTTTAGACGATCCATATCTTTTCCAATCATCCAGTTTTCTTTTAACCTATTAAATAAACCAATTCACATCGAGTTAGCTATTATATAGTTAAATTGAAAACTCATGCAAGGATCCAAGTCAAGGTATTTCAAGATTTATCTTCTTGCTCGAGTTTAATAACATTGTAAAAAAATTATCATGCTCTTAATAATTTTTTATATATTTTAAAAAATATTAATTTAGTCCACGATAAAATACAATAAAATAAACTAGTGGATTTTATAAAACGAAGGAACAATGGACCCTAAGAAGATAGGTGTGCAAGATAATTGTGCCCCTCGCATTGCCATGCCATCTAGTGTAACCTACCTTGGAACATACCCAACGAACAAGGTTGGAGATTCCTTAAAGAAGCCATAACATCCACTTTGCCTAGGTTTTATGATTTTTCTATATTATCCTTGCCTTGCAGATAATGATTATCGCTGTTTAATTGGTTTGGGAAATAGATTATGCACATCACAGTTGTTTAATACTATAATACCACTTGTACAGAAAAAGGGACCTGAGACCTAGAAAGTAGAAACCTCGCCCCGCGTAAGTGTTGAACAATATATATTTATTTAAAAAGTGCTTATCAATTTTCTAGAGAAATTGCTTGAAATATATTGTAGAAAAAGAAAATAATAATATGAAATCTCCCTTGTTTCTTCTATAGTGAAAGCTTGAAGACATTCCTTCTGAGGCCAGGAGTGTAATTTAACAAGGCGAATCCAGTACCATTTTTGCTTATATATATTTTATCTATTTTGATGATAAATATTATTTTATTTGATAGTTATAACCTGAAAATATATCTTAATATATGATTATTTTTCATTTTTTTCTTATATTTTAAATTTCTCCATTTAATTCGACTGTTTTCTCCTTAAAAATATCATGATGGGTTTTTATAATAAAAAAATATTATAAAGGGATTTTGGTAATTATATTTCTCTAAGTAGCTTGGAGGCAAGGCTTGTATTTTAGATAATCAGTTAATCTTTTCATTTTGACAATATAATCTATTCTTCTCAACCAAATTGGTTAGGGGTGGGTGTTTGATACTTGTAAAAGATTTTTTTTGATGAATTTAGAGACTCTCTAATGATTAAATCAATGATTTTTTGAGAGAATATACAATAATATTATAGAGAGATACTATAATAATAAATATTCAGTAAATAATGAAGATTCCGAACCCTTTTGGTTGAAGGATTCATGATCTATTTATAGCCAACAAGTCTCTTTACGGAGAGGAGAGATTAAAGTATAATATTGTCCTGATAATTTTAATAATAAAAAATATCGTTGACATAGGTGTTAGTGTTGATAAAAAAATATTTTTGACATATGTATTAATGATATAAAATATCTCTGACATATATATTAATGTTGATAAAAATATAATAGACTATTAGAAGACTTTTATATATTATCTCTTACACAATATTAATATCAATAGAAATATGGTGGATTATTATAAGATTTTTATACACCTAATAATATAAAAAATGTAAGATCTAAAATGTAGTTGTGCTTATATATCATGTTGTTTTGTAGGCTGAGCCCAAGAAAAGTGATTTATGAGAGGAGGTTTTGAGTCCGTTAAATTTGAGTTTAAGTAATATAATTTTGTTTTTATTATTTATTAAATCAATTATAAAAAATAAAAACCATGATTTTATAAATTGTGTGAATAAAAAAAAGTGTTTTCTATGGTGGTTTGAGAAAGGAAAAAAAAAAACAGATTCTATGGCATCTTGATACAAGCTTAAATCAAATAAAAGAAACTATATAAAAAATAGACATTGAATATGTTATACAGAAACCACGCGAATGAGTATTAAATCGAAAAAGAAAAAATAATAGTATAATAAGGGAAAAGATTAAATAGGAAACACATATTAGAAAAGGCAAAAATAAATAAACCTATGAAAGAATTTATATTAAAAATATATAAACCATACATATATTAAATTTAAATATAATAATGCTATATGCAAAGGGCTAGGATTAAAATTAATTGGCAAATCAAAATAGTATTACCATCTTCTACTAAATAAAAAAATTAGATATCATAGATTTGTATCAATATGCAAAACACATTAAAATAATATTTTTTTATTTTTAAAAAAATATTTTTTATATTAATACATCAAAATGATCTTAAAACACTAAAAACATATTAATTTGAAACAAATATTTTTTTGAAAACACTTTTAAAACATAAAAATATCATGATGATATTTTTATCTAATTTGATGATAAATATTATTTTATTTGATAGTTATAACTTGAAAATATATCTTAATATATGATTATTTTTCAATTTTTTCTTATATTTTAAATTTCTCCATTTAATTTGACTGTTTTCTCATTAAAAATATCATGATGGGTTTTTTTAATAAAAAAAATATTATAAAGAGATTTTGGTAATTATATTTCTCTAAGTAGCTTGGAGGCAAAATTTATATTTTAGATAATTGATTAATCTCTTCATTCTGACAATATAATCTATTCTTCTCAGCCAAGTTAGCTAGGGGCGGGTGTTTGATACTTGCAAAAGATTTTTTTTGGTGAATTTAAGGACTCTCTCATAATTAAATCAATGATTTTTTTAGAGAAAAAACAATAATATTACAGAGAGATACTTTAAAAATAAATATTCAGTAAAGAATGAAAAATCTAAACCCTCTTGGTTGAAGGATTCATGGTCTATTTATAATCAACGAGTCTCTTTATGGGAAGGAGAGACTAAAGTATAATATTGCCTTGATAATTTTAATGATGAAAAATATCTCTGACATATGTATTAATGTTGATGGAAAATATTTTTGACATATGTATTAATGATAAAAAAAACCCCCCTACTATGTGTATTAATATTGATGGAAATATGGTAGGTTATTAGAAGACTTTTACACATTATCTCTTATACAATATTAATTTCAATAAAAATATGGTGGACTATTAAAAGATTTTTATACATCTAATAATATAAGAAAAGTAAGATTTAAAATATAGTTCTATTTATAAGATTATGCTTTTTTTTATGCTGAGCTAAAGAAAGGTGATTCAAGAGAAGGGGTTTTGGGTCTGTTAAATTTGAGTTTAAACAATACAATTTTGTTTTTGTTATTATTAAATCAACTATAAAAAATAAAAACCATGATTTTATAAATTGTGTGAATAAAAAAAAAGTGTTTTTCTATGGCATCTTGATACACGCTTAAATCGAACGTTCAAAGAATATTTATGGTGCTATAAAAAGAAAAGTTATGACAGTATATAAAAGAAACTATATAAAAAATAGACATTGAATATGTTATATAGAAACCACGCGATTGAGTATTAAATCGAAAAAGAAAAAATAATAGTATAATAAGGGAAAAAGATTAAAATAATAGTATAATAAGGGAAAGGAATAAATAGGAAACACATATTAGAAAAGGCAAAAATAAATAAACCTATGAAAGAATTTAAATTAAAAATATATAAACCATACATATATTAAATAAAAATATAATAATGCTATATGCAAAGGGCTAGGATTAAAATTAATTGGCAAATCAAAATAGTATTACCATCTTCCACTAAATAAAAAATTATTTATCATAGATTTGTATTGATATGCAAAACACATTAAAATAATATTTTATTTTTATTTTTAAAAAAATATTTTTAATATTAACACATCAAAATGATCTGAAAACACTAAAAACATATTAATTTGAAACAAAAAAAAATAAAATAAAATAATTTAAAAAAAAAACGCTTTTAAAACATAAAAACATTATTTATTTATTTTCCAGGCAAAGTCTTTTCTACTATTGGCAGAAATGAAATTGTGCCTTTTAATCTCCTACTAGGAAATGTTTTTTATTTTATTTAAATCTTGGAATTATTGATTATTTGTTAATTATCAATGGCCATGTAATAATTATTTATTGAAACAATTTTATTGACCACTAGCCAACCCTTATCTCATGATGGCGGGATCACTACAGTGACTCGATCAAACCGAAAGAGTGGTAGAAGGTTTATGTGATGTGAAGAACAAAGCAAGGAAGGGCACTTTTGAGTCTGGTTATTTTTTAAAAATATTTTTTATTTTAAAATATATTAAAATAATATAATTTTTTAAAATTATTTTTAACATCATCATATAAAAAAATTAATAATCAAAAGAAATATTTTTTTATTCCAAAAATATTTTTAAAACAAAAAAGTGAATAAGCTCTTGGAATTTTGTTTTACTAGACATCAATATCATCAACTAACGATCATTTTTATGGGCTCGAAGAGGTTGAACTTCTGCGAATGCGCCAAGCCACCAAAGGTCTGTCGGCAGGAAAAATAAGAGGATGATAATTAAGATCATCAGAAGCTTAAATGTTCGATGCTTGCCAATCAAACAACAATTGTTGGCATCCTAATTCAATTTTTTTTATTTTTTTTAATTTTAGATTAATGTTTATTTGGTATTTCCAAATTATTTTAATATGTTAATGTTAAAAATAAATTTTTAAAAATAAAAAATATCACTTCAATATAATTCTAGACAAAAAATTACTCCCTCGTGTAATCTAGTCACTACACAAACAAATATAAATTACCGCATAGAAAAACTCAACTCACAAGTTTATTAACAAAATAAAAGCTTCAAAATTTAGATTAATCATATAATTTTAAAATAATTTATTATCTGCTCTTTAATGCTTCCAATGCTTACAGTTAATTACAGTATTATTTGCATTAGATTTATATATAACAGTTGATAAAATAGTTGTTAATATAATTATAAAAAAATGATATTTTATTAAAAAAACCATGATAAAATTGGATAATATTTTAAACATTATTTTTATTTATTTATAATGAACTTGATTTAAAATAGAAAAGAAAAGAAAAACAATTAAAAGGTGATATAAAAAAAAAGGCTAAGCAATAGGCTTAGGAGGATTGGTTCAAACACCTGGCCCCAAAAGAAGCTTAAACGCATATGGGGATGCAAAATCAAGCCGGACACGCCTAAACTTTTTTTTTTTTTGTCTTTTTTTAATTAGATAAAAATTATATTATTTATTTTTTTAAATCTAAACGGACAACAGGAGTCCCTTGTTTTAAATAAAAATATGTTAGGTATTGTGGTAGTTTTTATGGTTATAATTTGAAGAAAAAATTGTTTTATTAAAAATATTTTTGGTTGATGTTGGTTTGATATTTATACATGTTTGGTTAAAACTGTAGTTGTAATTGGGGTTGAACAAAAAGTAATTTAATGTATTTGATTAATAATGCCTTTTAAATTAAGGTTATAAAATAACTAAAAAATATATATATTAATATTGATGGTTTTTAATTTAAATATTATAGATTTAACAACTGCTATTACATCATGAAATAAATAATACTTTATATAAATTTTTTTATTATTCCATTAACTTATCTATAATTCTATCGCGTATGAAATTCATCCGACAAGAACTACAGTTTCCATAATTTTTTGAGCGTGCAACAAAATCAGGTAAAATATCATCAGGAATAAAATTGAGATTACGATTAAATTCTGCAAATGTTACGTCATCATACGATATCCTTTTAATTTATGTAGTGTCATTGAATAATGTTAAACACTAGTTTTTTTGAATAAAATAAAATTAAAATTAAAAATAAAATAAATTTTAATTTTTTTATTGTTCACGTGAACAGTGCGTAGTGAATAAATTCACTTTGCACTATTCACTTTTGTGTACAGAGTAAATTCAGTGTAGAATGAATTAATTTACTCTGCACAGGTGGTATATAAGAAGAGAAGTAGACTGGAGCTGCTTATGATTAACCTGCGTTTTAAACACAAAATATATTGGATCCCACAAATAATAAACCGCGTTTTATACTGTTACCAAACAGTTTTAAACGCATATACAATAGAATGAAAATAAAAGCGAATTAGGACACATAAATGGATGAAAATATCAAGTGTAAAATAAAATGATGAAATAACAAGGAAATAAAAGTTAAGAATAAAAAAAGAAGCATTGTAAGATGAAGAATAATGTACAAAGATAAAACCCAGTGTTTTAGTGTTTTTGCTTAACTTTAATTTAGTTTATTTAGTTCATCCTTTGCCTAACAATTTATGCTGCATGGAGAAACAAGTACAATAATACTGTTCCAGCCAACTTGGAAATAAACCACGTGTTATCATCTAGACTTGTTTAGACTTGATTGGAGAATGGTTTCCATTGTTTTTTAAAGTGTTTTTCATGTCAAAATATATTAAAATAATATTTTTTTTATTTTTTTAAAATTATTTTTGAAATTAACGTATCAAAACAAACCAAAACAAAATTTTTTTAAATTTTTAGCAAAAAATGTTTTTTGAATTTTTTAAAAACGCAGGTTGACCTACGTTTCCAAACGCTTTCCAGTAATTAGTGCACTCCATGAAATTTAAATTTTTTTAAAATTTAAATTTAATATTTTTATGTTTTAAATTATTTTGATGTGCTGATGTAAAAATTAATTTTTTTTTAAATATTTTTTTAATATATTTTTAGATAAAAAATACTTTAAAAAATAAACTGCTACCATATTTCCAAACACCTAAAACAGACAAAATAACTCTAGTTTGATAAGGTTCTTACAGCAAGACGAATTCATTAGATGATGAAATATAAATGTAGTTTACATTAAAATGAAACTAATTTCAGTAGCAAAATGGTCAGGTCTCGTTCATAATAAACAGTTTCCCACCCCTTATCAAGAAAGAACGAAAAAAACAAATGGCCTTTCATTATGGGAAAACCAAAGCTTGAAAAAACGTTCTATCGCCCACCGTGGGGCTCGAACCCACGACCACAAGGTTAAGAGCCTTGCGCTCTACCAACTGAGCTAGACGGGCTTCTTGTTGACCCGATGCTACTTAATTTATATATATATATACACATGCGCACACAAATAATCACAATCAAAACATCAACGATTTAGTTTTTGTCCCCGGACTTTCGACAACGTTCCGTTTCTTTTCCCTCTTGTTTTAATTTCCCGGATTTTACCCTTATGACTGGCTCGAAGTTCCAATAAAAATTGATAGTCTCGGCAAATAAATTGCCCACTTTCACCTTTTTGTAATATTCTTTTTTTTAAAAAAAAAACATTAACAAAAAAATTACGAAAATTCCAATTCTTCACAAAACCTATAATTCATAAAATTTGAAAACCCATAATTTTGAGAATCACTAAAAAAATTAATAAAAAAACCATCATTAAAACATATCCCTCATGCAAACCTGCTATACAATAAGATCTTAATCTATCCTCTTTTCTTCCTCCTCCCCCCTCTTATTTTGATCTCTCATATAGTTTTCATTTCTCCTAGTACTTATCACAAACACCAATTTATAGGTCAAAATCATCACTGCCATCGAATTATTAGTTGCTTGGAGTTAGGTTTCAGTTTTGAGATTTTGTTACTGATAGAGATTGGTTTTTTAATGTAACAAAATAAATGTTGACTTTTAGTTCCTATTAATGAGGTTTTTTTTAAAGAGTAAACTAGATAGCTAGTTCACGTTATATTATGGACTAGGTTAAGTTTTTTCTAATATAAAAAAAATAGTTAGATAGTGATAGTGTTTTTAAAAGTACCAAGAAAAATTTGGAATTCGAGTTATTGATTCAAATGAGTTAAATTAACTCGGTTAACTTAATAATATTATTATAAAAAAACACCAAAAAAATGACAATGACTAATAAAAAAAATAAATTCTCACAAATATTATGAAAATAAACCCTTTAAATATTCTTAAAATGTCTTAATAGTCTTATTTGATAACAAAGCAAAAATTAACTGAGCACGAGATAACTTTATAAAAAGAAAAAAAATCTAAAGCTAAATTACCAGGAAATCAAATGTTGAAGGAAAAATTGAAAAAAAAATCAATTTTAAAAGAGAATAAAAAACTTGACTCAAGTAAGCATGCTAAATTCGCGGCCCTATTTAAGGTCATGATAACTTCGTACCAAAAAAAAAAAGAATAAAACAATGACAAGCAAAACTGAAAAAAATAAAAAACAAAAAACCTAAGTCAATTTGGGTTAATTCGACTAACCCTTGAACTAGGATATGAGATCAGGATAAACCCATAAAAAGAAAAGCAACCGAATTCATAAAGTTGAAGGCCCAATAACCTAATATCGAATGATAAAAATGAATAAAAAACATAAAAAAAACTGAAATCAAATTAGGCTAATCTTCAAAACCCATAACTCGAGTCATGAGACTGGCTTATATCATAACAGGTAAACCCGAAAAAATCATGAAGAGAAATTGTCATTTATAAAAAAAACTAAATAGTGATAAAAAAATGAAGACTAAATTAGATAAAAAAAATAAATGAAATAAAATATCGAGAGATGAAATTGAAAAAAATCAATTTCAAAAAACATTAAAAGCAAAACAAATATGAATCAAAAGAATGAAGATCAAAATTAATACAAATACAAACTACTATGACACATTTTATTTTTGAAAGGGCTAGTGTGAAATCCGAGGCAAAAAGAGAGAAAAGAGGGAAGAAATAAAAAAGTTTATCGAGGCCCATCTACTGCTCCTCCAAGAACACACACTTTACCATCGATAAAAGGATGGCACGTCACTTCCAACGCATCGTCAAAGATGGCATTTGACTAGTGGAAGGGGTCACATATGCCACCCAAAAAGCATGAGCCTCTCTTACTTGTTGGCGAGTCCTATGCATGCGCCATTCACTTTTAATTATTTAATTATATTTATATTTGTTAAAAACCTGAATTGCCTCTCATTTAAATTGATTATAACTAAAAACTCATTAGGAAAATACAAAAATTTCCCTAGACATCGTTTTATTTTATTTTTCTTTCAATTGCGATTTAGTCATTACACTGTGCAATCAAAGTGCAAGAGACCTAAAATCTCCTAGAACTTTTTTTTAGAGTATTTAAATCATTTCACTATTTATAGAAATATTAAAGGACTAATTTAACACCAATTAATATAATAATGATAAATAAACCTTGTGAAAAATACCATTTTGCCCTAATGACCAATTCATCGTTCTTTGTTGTAAAGGGAAACATCACCACTTCATTATTGGAATCCATAATTCATTGCCTCACAAGCTATAGTAAAATGAATATATAATAATGCTTATTATTGTGTACAATTCTTGGATTGTTTGGATATTATTTGGTTTGGATTGATGTTTGTTTTTGGCTTGAAATGATTTGATGATTTGTATTGATTAGCGAGTTTATTTTTAGGGTCATTATTGATATTTGAACATTAAATGTTAATTCATGAATTATGTTTGGGTTTGTGTTGATTTACTTGAATTAGTATGAAATTTGAACGAAGTTTGTGAAATTAATAAGATTCGCGTGGACTTTTTTGGTTTTGTTTGATTTTTGAGTTGATGAACGATAATTTATCTTAATTCGACATCGTGGTTCAAATAACTTGATTAAAACCTTTTTTTGTTGTGTTTTTGCCAAACATGGCTTCAGTTTATTTTTAATAAATTTTAAAATTTTTGAAAGATTATTTTGTAATTAATTTTGAGTTCTCTACTTTTTTTTATACTCTGATATTTAATATTTAAAATTATGACCTACACGCTAGACACTTTTTTAATATTAAATAAACCTTGTTTCTTTCCCTAAAAAAAAAACAATTTTTTTTTAAAAATTCATTTAATGTTTTAATTTCATATGGCTAAGTCTCTAAAATAATAACATTTGCATAAATAATAATAATAAAATACATGGCATGATTTAGCATCCTCAAATATAAAAATTCAAGAAAAATAGTTTTTTTTATATCTTTACATGTTTTTTTGGATTTAATAACCAATTTATAAAATCTACGAGAACTTGGCCTACATTTGAAAATATATAAAAAAATTATTTTGTTTATTCGAATATTAAGGATTATAAAATTATACGTAGGATGTATTCACAATATTAAAAGAAAAATATTAAAAAAAATATTTTGACAATATGATGATTATGATTTAACTTGATAAGATAAAATTTTTTTATTGATGAGTACTTTTCTTAAATCTTAGACATATCAATAGTTAAAAAATACAACAATACCTTAGAGTATATCATACAAACAAATAATACAGCTTATCTTAGGTAAGGTATACTAGAGGTGATATATTTTTTGTATAAACAATTAATCTTTTATCCAGACTCTAAGACTAGTTAAAGTTTATAATGATCAAAATATGAAGTGGCGATTTCAATTTTTTTTACTAATAAGAAATAATAATTTCTTGTTGTTTCCACTCATCACAATAAAAATCTTAATCCAGAAGGACGCTATTCACGTAAGACAAATATAAAAATAAAATCCCTTATTTATAAAGGAACATAATTTTATTTGCAAGAATATAAAAAAATAGATAGCCATTTGGTTGTTTTATTTTAACCACCTTGACGATGTGTATTTATTTTGCTTACTTGTAGGCATGTAATTGATTGATTTTACATTAGTAAGAAGTAAATTTAGAACTTTACCTAGTATTCCTACAAATACGAAGAAAAAAAACATTGTATTTTTTATACCCAAGTCACAAAAGATGATCTATTGTATTTATGTATTCGGCAAAAGCTTGAGATGCCTGGACAATGTCATAAAAAATACCCAATAATAATCACATAATATTACAAAATAACTAGGTAAAAAATTATAACAATTTATAGTAACCAATTATTTTTCTTTTAATTTTCATCTTGAAACCTTTTGTTTTCAATTGGAACTTTCTATTCATAATTTGATGTCTAATTTGTAAAACTTTGCTAAGGAGAGACAATATTCAATAAAAAGGATCAAAGTATAAAACAAGAAGAAACTTCATGGCCTACCAAAGAGAGAAAATACTTTTCTTATTTTTTCTTTATTGTCCTTATAGTTTTTATAATTTTAGTTTTGATCTCAAAATTTATTTTATTTATATTTTAGCTCTTGAATTTGAGAGGGGAAAAAGAGAGAGTTGTCTGTTTACTCATTTTTCGATGATGAAAATTATAATTTTGGTATCGATGTGTTTCATTTAATGATGGACATCCTTTAAAAAAAATAGATTTTATTTTGAGGTGATTTTTAGGTGTTTTATGATTTAGAAAGAGTTTTATAGTATTTACTAGAAGTTTTGTCCAAAAATTAGTTGAAAGATAAATATTCAACCCAAAAATCACGATACTTGATTTTTCATCCACCATACTACATACTAGTGACTAGATTTCAGGAACAACAAGCAACACATTGTATGTCTATTTTTTTAATAAAATAAAATAAAATAAAATAAAGGTTTGTTTAAAATAAAATTGGGCATCCTTGATAAACATGTGTCGATGTCGCCGAGTAATTGAAGAGAAAAATATGAATTGTGTTGGGCTTCAGCGTGAAGGCACGATTTATGGTTAAGTTTTTAAAAATTATTTTTTCTTATGGTGATTTGAGAAATATTTTCATAAAAAAAATGATACAAGAGAGAAAATAAAAATATAAAAGGACAAAGAAATTTAAAAGAATTTTTTTATTTAATTTTATTTCATTAGATATTTGAATTGCTAATCAAGCATTACTTTTGGTCTTCTTAAAAAACCTATTTTTTCCTTTTTCTTTCAATTTTATTTCTAAATATTAAGTTTTTTATGATGTTTTTTTATTGGCTTGTTTTTCCATTTCATCCTTCTCTGGTTAATTCTGGCTTGGTAGTAATATTTTTTTAATAATATAATTAAATAAAAAAAAATTATTGAATGCAATGTTGTTTAAGATTTGAACTACATATTTGACAAGTTAACTCAAGACAATTTAATATGTCTTTTCAAGTTTGACCCAATAGATTTTAATGACAATGCTAAAAAAATTCTATGCGCATGAATATTATTATTATTATTTATATTAAGGTAGTGTTTGACATTGCCGTAATGATTTTTTTAAAGTGCTTTTCACTTAGAAATGCATCAAAATAATATTTATTTTTTTATTTTTTAAAATTTATTTTGACACCAACACTTCAAAATGATAAAAAAATATAAAAAATTTATTTTAAACAAAAAATTAATTTTTTTTGAAAATGCACGGCGAGTCCCAAAAACAAACACAACCTTATATGTTTTAAGAAAATCTCATTTTGAAATCTTTTTTATAAGCCAAATTATGTTTTTTTTTAACTCGTTAAGCCGATTGAGTTATATGAAACAATTCTCATACTATTTAATTTTAAACATGGACTAGACAATGAATCATGAGTTTTCAAATTTGACCCACTTGATTGAGTCTTATAATAATATTTAAGAGATTTTTTTATACTTAGAATATTATTATTTTATCAGATCATCGGGAGAAGAGTAAATCTGAAGCCTCTAACCAAATAAGTATTTTACTAGTCATTAAATATAAGTAGTGTGTGTTTGGTAATATGATACATAATATTTTTTTAAAAAATATTTTTTAATTGAAATGCATTAAAATGATATTTTTTTTATATTTTTTTAAATGTTTTTTGATATTATTAAATCAAAAACATTAAAAAAACACTTAAAACAATATCAATTTAATACTTTTTAAACCAAAAATTAATTTAAAAAATAAATTGAACTACGATTCGCACACTCATTATATGATTACATTTACTAACACCCAATTATGTTTGTACCAAAAAGAAAAAGAAAAGGAGAAAACAATCATATATATATATATATATATATATATATATATATATTTTGGACCAACATAGATGGAACATGCGTTTTTCTAGGAGCAAATACTATAATCTGAATTTGCTTTGTAGTAGTTTGTATGTAAGGGGAAGCAAGCCATTGGTGGTGTCATGCCGCCCGCCCGCCCCGCCCCGCCCCCCCAATCCAATTAATCTTTTGTCATTTGTTTATTTTGGTTACTCCCATATATTTCATCCACTCCCGACACCCTCTCTGCTATCCTACAAAGACAGGAAGAAGCCATGGCCTCCTCCATTATTCTCTCGTCCTCGTTTCTCCCGAGTCAACTCAGCAACTCGAGTCGAGTTCATTTCAAACCGTACTGTACCCCGACCTTTAGACGCACTAGTTTCGCGACAAAAATTCGCGCTTCTTCCACCGCCTTTGCCGAGACTAAGCCAACGGTCTGCCTTCTATTTTTAGACCTTTTCAAATTGCCCAGTTTTTTATTTTCCAATGCATACTGCGCCTTAAGTCATCTTTCATTGTGATCACAAGCATTTCCCTCATTTCCTTGTTTGGTTGCTGAGAGAAATTAACGGGAATTGATGCAAAAGCAAATGTTACAGGCTTTATTAATGTTTGAGAATTGAGATTGTAGGTTATTAATCTTGAATGATTAGTCATAGATTGTTCCAATATATATATATATATATATATATATCGTTTTGTGTTCTTATTTGATTTAGGGTCCCGTGACAGTTGAAAAGGATGTCCGTAGCAGCAAGAACATCCTAGCCTGTCCCGTATGTTACGAGCCCGTGACTTTGATTGGCGCAACCGTCCTATCTGTGTAAGTTATTTTCAAAATTGTATGCAGAAATTGTTATTGCTCTTGGCATGGAAATAGTTTTGTGTTTGTAATGGTTTGATCTGGTACAGATATTCTGCACGTCGATCTAGTTTGCAGTGCAGCACTTGTAAGAAGATATACTCTGGGAAGGAAACACAACTCTTTTTTTTTTTAATCAAATGTAAAAATATAATAGATCAAAATGAAATAGGCAGAAAACTGGAAGTCATACATACACATATACAAATTAGAAAAAAGAAATATGCTCTCATTCATAAAAAATATCAAAAACACAGTGAAACACTTACCTAGAAAGAAAACAAAAAATATCATATTGGTTAGCTAAGGAATCCAGGATCCAACAGGTGCTAAAAAAAACCAACAACAAAAAATACCAACCAGAAAAAAATCCAGCTGAAGCAAGTTACAGTTAAGAAAACCACCAACAGCTACTGAAATACATAAGAGCTATTAATAAAAGACCTGCAACCCCAATAACAAAAACAAAATAAACTCAGCCAACATTAACTCGGGAGTGGTCTGCAGCAAGGAAACACATCTTGAATTGACGGTAGCTAGTGGGTCTAAGGAATATGGTGATGCTATGCCTTTGGCCACAGAATTTTTCAGGTGTGAATAAAATAGTTGTTGCGATCTTCATGAATAAGATAGTGTTTGAGGAAATGGTTCTTGTTGCAAATTTGGGACCTGGATAATGTTCATACATGTTCGCACTATGACCGTTGCAGAGTACAAGTAAGAAGATTTGTGTCCATCCTGAGGCAATTCAAATACAGGATAGGGTCATTTATCAATTACAGTTATTAATTTTTATTAGATAGATTCCGGACCCATCATGCTTTACAATGATGTTTTTCATTTCCAAAACTAGAAATTGCCTCCAAGATGACAAGCTAGTCTTTTTAAACCATCTATTCTGTCATGCTAACGAAAGGTCAAGTTTCTTGCCGCTAAACTTTCAGCCTGGTATTTTTTGGATTCTATTGCATGCTCTAGATGGTGGTGCCCCAATTCTGTCATTGTAAATTTCATTTTGAAGGGATTGGTGTCTGTTGATTCCCACAACCAATCTAGGCTTCGTTAATCTTGGCTAAATCCATTTACAGCCCCAGACAACCTATTCTGGAATTTCTTTGGGGAAATTGCATCTTGTTGCATCTGTTGCCTGGTTACAGCAGGAAATTTTGTAGAACATTGTGGATTGACTTGGTTTCCATGCATTGAATGAATACAAATTTCAGTAGGAATATATAATCATCAGCCTGATGCATTTCATGCTATCCCGCATGATCAGTATGAGTGCCTCTCATTAAAATCTTGGTCATGCCCTCCTTGTCTTGTTTTTCTGAATCAGAACTCCATTCATGTCATTCCTTTACGAGAGAGGCTGGCGTCAAAATTTTGTATGGGGTGGTTTTCCAGGCCCAGAGAAAGAGGTAACAGAACAATCTCTTCATTGAAAGCTTTCACAGGAAATTTGTTTGTTCAATTGGAAATCTTATTTGTGTGGTAGCGCTGTAAACTCACTGTGATCTGGACTGCAGTTTGAATTGATGAATTGGATTACCTCAAGCCAGTTTTAGGTGGCAATAATCTAGATGCTAGTTGTCGTAGTGGTTTATTTTCAAGACTATTCACCAAGAGTGGGTTGTTTTCTCTTGTCATGGCTCTGGACTACTCAGAAAACATGCGGCAACAGTGATATGAATTCATCAAGCAGGAGGAGAACTTTCCAAAATGATTATCATAGGGTGTTGCATTCTGCTAGTTAGAAGATATATTGAAGTGAAATACTTTCAATTGACGACAATAATAACAGATCTTCATAAAAATGATTATTTGCATTAGGTTTGTTTTCATTATGTATCGTGAATAGACCTCTTAATTCATATGAGATATCTTATTTTTTGTTTTCTGTCATGATGTACATTTGAGATGAGTGTCGCACCTTCTTATTTGCATTGCTACCTGCTTCTTTCACAAGTGTGCTTTACATGATTCCACTTTTGCTTAAGTTTACCGGCTTATGATCTCCATGATGTGGTAGCTATTCTTGTGCAGGTAGCTGAAGTAAGTCGAGTTTTGAGGCCTGGAGGAGTGTTCGTTGCCACCACCTACATACTTGATGGGCATTTCAGTCTCATCCCATTTTTGAAGCCTATAAGCCAGGTATGTAGTTCAGTTTGAACTTGAACTGCTATACCTAATGACTTTAGACAACATGCTCTTTAGACATCAGTGAAGCAAGAAAAATAAAAATTAACCACTAGGAACTTGAATGGCAATGCTTAAGGACTTTGGCTCAACATGCTCAATTTGTTCATTGACATTTTCTATATCCTCAAACGGGAATAATCTCACACCCAAGGTCGAAATAGCTCCAAGAAGCTTTGCTAGAAAGACGCTATTTCAAGCATCATATTTTTGTCTTCTTTAAGCTATATATGATCGATGGATTATTTATTTGTCTCCCATTGTAGAGATTCACACAAGTATCAGGCAGCAACATCTTCCTATCTGAACGTGAACTAGAAGACGTCTGTAGAGCCTGTGGACTGGTTGATTTTACATGTACAAGAAATGGGCGGTTTGCGATGTTTTCAGCAACCAAACCCAGCTAAGCTTCCCGTGCTGCTCTCATCCTCCCTCTCCAATTATGTTGTTTACAGAGCCCCGCGCTTTACTTTAATACCTGTTTGATTGGTTTGTATCTCCTATATACCTAGGTGATATATTTTGTATTGACAAGGTGCATGAAGACACGTGATTGATTATATATCATTATAGAATGCTATTAATGGAAGAGAGAGAGAGAGATGAATAAAGGCTTATAAAGCATGTATTTGAAAAGATCTTTCCCATTTCTACATGCTCTAGGTGGCAAGTCTCGATGATGGCATTAAATATATAGAGATAAAGGTCGTCCTAGCCACCATTATTGCGTAGATGGTCGAAACTTTGATGACGCCTTTTCGAAAGGAAGCAACGAGCCCCAATCACGCTGTGCTCGACAGAGGCAAAATGTCAAAATGCATGCGCAAGACCAGCCAATGCTTTATGGTTTAATACCGTGGCTTTGAATGATTCATGTTTCTGAGAGCCATATGTACAATCCAATCCCCTGGGAAATGGTGAAATGGCGCAAGCGCTCTTTAAATTTTAACGTCTACATATCACCTACCGAAAACATAAAAGGATCTTCAACAAATGAAACTACAATTATAAGGTGTTAGAAAAAGAAAAAGAAGAGAAAAATCTATCTATTCATTTAGCTTAGAAGACCTTTCAATGGGGTCTCGTATTTCCAAAGCTAATTTCTGGCTGAAGAAGATCAAAGCAAAGAGCTGAAGGCCTATTTATATGGCTCCTGTACTGTTTACACTTTTCAGTATTTTGATGTGCTTTGCTAATCGAGAGATTTTACGTTCTCCCACAATGCATGATACTAGTATGGAGTAACTAGTAGAAAAGGTCAGCTTCAGCCTGGCTAATATCAAAACCAATCTTCCATTATTCACCTAAATTGACGAATGTCAGTTGACGATAGAGTGATGTCTTCTCATCACTTTCATCAAGATCAAGACTATCCTCTCCTTCATAATCCATTTCAATAACACTTCTGTCCTTAACAGAAGGTTCTTCTGCTTCTTCAAAGAAACGAACTTGAGAATAATCTCTAACAATGGTTAAATTATTATCAGACATCAATTGCCGCATCTCTTATTCTATCAGTGCTTCCATCTGAGTCCGCTCTCTGTCTGTTGGATAGGTACCATAGAGGAATGAGTAGATGAGACAACACAGAGCCATTGGAACTCCTATTGAACTGTACAAAGCTCTGGCCAAAGATGCAGCATTCCCTCTATCTGTAGCAATCTCTTCAGATTCTGTGGATATAGAAGTGGTTTATAGCCATAAACATGCTGAGCAAGTATTCCAGCTACTGGGGGAGCAAATGATGATAGCACAGACTCAAAAAGATCGATCCAACGCATAGACGCCGAGATTTATAGGGTACTATTTCAGCAAAAATTGGACTGCATGGGCATATATATAACAACCATCAAGAATTTGAAATGCTAATAAACATGCGCAGTAATATAGTCTATGCATGCAAGAATCTAGTGATTTGGCAGTCTTGCAAATCTCCTAGTTCCCACTTATGGTACTGTATAGCCATGCTAGTTATTTGGTGTTGATCCCATTTTATATCGATGAACTTGCTCGTTCAAATTCTTTGGCTATTCTGTCTTATGGCTTTATTTGATTAACTGTACATTAATATTTTGAATATTTATTGCAGAGGATGCAAATAAGTAAAAGGGAGGAAAAAAAGAGAAAAAAAAAAAGAGTTCGAGAGAGTTTACTTGTTTGTAGCTGGAGCATTCCAAGACATGCATAATCCCATTATGACCAATACAATTCCATGCATGATTGCTGTTGATGGAGCATCAGTTAAAACCAGAAGAAGCAATGCTGCCAGAGGGATGGCTGATGCAGAGCTTATATGTGCTAGAACTGTCCTCCCAAAATTTGGGTGACGAGCAGAAACGAAATCCCCCATTTTGCCACCAAACAATCCCCCAAAGGAACTAACAATGACAAACAAGGCAATGAGGACTGCAGTTTTCTCACGAGAGAGACCAACAAGCTCTAACCACATGGGTGCGAATGCCAAAGCAGACCAAGGGAATGAACCGGTGACTCCCTGAGCCACAACAATCTGGAAAGATGGAATCTTAATAACTGGCTTGGCTTCATGTAACAGTTCCTTCACCTCTGACCAGAAGGATTTACTCGAGCTTTTGTACTGGCATCTGAAAAGTGTGGATCATTGGCAGAGAGGTAAACTAGCACACCTACAAGAACACTGATTATGCCAACAATATGGAATGCAACCCTCCACCCAGGGATTCCTATGAATGTTACTGGAGCTATCGACACTGAGCAGAGTCCACCAATAATTGAACCAAAGTTGGATGTTAGTTGTAGCCATCCAAAGGCTGCACCGCGATTGCTTTCATCAGTAGAATCAGCAACGACGGACTGAATTGCTTGTGCAACAACAGCAAGGCCAATGCCTTTCAAAGCTCTAGAAACAGCCACCTGTTTGAGAAAAGCTGAATGGCTTGGAAAGGCATACAATCAGCTGGTATGCCAAGGGCTACTTTTCTTGATAATTGCCTACCAAAAGTTATTTGAGACTAATTTTCGAACACATGAACTGGGAGTACTCTATTTTCAAATATTTTCTTTTCTAATGAAAATAAACTGTCTTGACTATTTTGTTCTTAAAATCATTTTTTTTGTTACAGAAAACCTTTTTAAATAGCAGCTGTTGACAAGCTTATGTATACGAAGAGCAGACTAATCTAATAATAAATCAGCAGCAGCAGCAGCAGCCGCAGCAGCAAATCACGACGTGCACAATTCTTTTTAAATAGCCACAGAGTTCATATGCCTCCATGGTAATAGCCCATCTAGAGCATGTTGAGCATGCATTATGACGCCTAAATGTTTAATTCCTGGATAATAATGTTTTCCCACCAAATCACATTCTTAAGACTTCATTCAAGCAAAATCAGATTTAAATGGTATTTTTGAAATATTATTTTTAATGTTAATTCCATGAGAAATTACCGTAGCACATTAAAGAGTCTCCTCTCTGAGGAATTTGCTTTTGGTTATTCATTAACAATTAAATTTAAAAACTCAAGAAATTGATTTAACTTGAAAAGCTCAAAGAAAGGCACCAAGAGCTATAACACGGGCACGGTCATGCCTGACAGCTAAATAAGCAGCAAGAGGACTGCACTATAGATAGACCTAAGCAAAAGTCAAGTTTATGGCTGCACCTTCTTCTTTATAAACACCGGGACTCGTCTATGCTCTCTCCATGATCCCTGCTCGATTCACCGGAACTAAAGTCACCGTTTCTTGCTTTTTTTTTTTTTTTAATCCTCTTCTTTCCCGTAAAGGGAGTGAATTTGGATTTCACGAAATTGGTTAAAACTAGTATTTTTAAAAATTTTAATTCTTTTATTTAAAAATATATATATTTTTTATTTTGATATGATGATATAAAAATTATTTTTTTAAAATAAAAAATTAATTTAATATATTTTCAAGTAAAAAACACTTAAAAAACAATGTTAAATATCATTTTATTAAAACATTTTAAAAAATAAATATTATCACGTTCTTAAATAATTTTTTAGTAAAAAGTCTGATAAGTAGATTAAAATATTTTTCATTCAGAAATGTATTAAAATAATATTTTTTTAAAAAATTATTTTTAATATTAATTCATCAAAATAATATAAAAATATTAAAAAATTAATTTAAATTAAAAAAATAAATATTTTTAAAATATAAAAATAAACCTCCCCGACAAAGTCGGGTTTGAAAACCAGAGGCGTTCATGGGCACGTGTTAGATGGAAGAAAAATGGCGGGCTTGACTGGTTGATAGTAGTTTGACGGTGTATTTTAATTAATTCTTCAAGTACTTGTACTACACTCTTTTTCTTTATCAAGGAGCGACGACACAGTGACACTTGGATTTTTTGGGCCCAAGGCTTTCTCAGAAGAGTGTTGAATTCAGAGAGGCTACATGAACGAAAGTGTCTTTATGGGCCTGTCTCGGATGCTTCCGACAGTGACAAGGAAAAGGTTTAAAAGAATGCCACAAACCAAGTGGTCCATGTGCAAATAATGTCGTAAACTTTGAAATTAGATTAGAGGTAATTGTTATTTTTTAAATTATTTTTTATTTAAAATTTTTGTTTTTATTTTTTAAAATTTATTTTGATATTGATACATTAAAACAATATGAAAAATATATAATAATAATAATTCGAAATAAAATAATAAAAAACATTTTGAACTTTTTTAAAATACTTTAAAATGCAAGAAGAAAGATGGTCGTCTTAGTACCTGTTTAAGATTGTTTTAATTTTAAACAAAAATAAAAATAAAAAATTTTAATATTTTAAAAAATACTGGTTGAACCGGAGACGAGCTAGCCCAGGAAAGATGAGCCACTCGCCCATGGCTACAGCCGAAGGTCTTGACACAGGCCGGGGAAAAACTCGATGAAAGCGCCAGGCTGCTAGCTAAAACTGTGGGGTTGATAGATGTCACAATCAAAGTAATATGGGTTCTAGAAATGTAAAAGGAGGTTATCATCTTGCTTTCGTACAATTCATACGCAACCACAGTCACCACTTTACCCAGGTGCGCCCATCATCACAGCGAACAGCTTGTCATCGAATGGTCCACGTGGAACCTCAATCAACCCTACACGTGCATCGTCCTCCTTGATATTCGCCTTGGCGGTCTCAGGAGCCCCTGTGACGTGTGTCTCTCGGGTACTTTGCTGGCCTGAACTTGCACTGACGTCGTCTTTTGCGTCACTTGGCTGTCAGAAGCGTCCTGTCACCTTATCCTTCAATAATCTAGATTCCTAATTTATTAATTAACTCTTTTCTTTTTCAACATTTAAATATTATAGGACGATGCAACTACATTTTACTATTTTTCATTATTACTTGGATTCTTTTTTTTTTAAAAAAAAAAAGAAGTACGGGCCCTCTGTCTTCTAAATTAGAAGAAGCCCGTTATAATATATATATATATATATATACACACTGAAACGAAAAAACCTAGAACATGAACCATATGAAACTTTCAAGATATAAAATTGAAGTTTTTTGAGATATTAATTTTTTTTATTAATCTTGAACCTTGTTCTTTTAATTTTTTAAAAAGTAATCTAAAATTTATTTTTATAAAATTTATTTTTAATCTAGTATTGAATATTTCATGTCACATCGGATACTCAAGAGCATACAAATGGAAATGATTCTTAATACATTAAAATCAATCATGCTAACATAATTTGCAATGATGATGAAATTGAAGAGGAATTGAGTTTAATAATCAAAATGTAAGAACAATAAAAACTTCAAAGACCTGGAAAGGTAAACAATCGGATATAAACAATGATGTGAATACTGAAATATGAAAGGACATATAAAGATGATGAACAGTATAAAATCAAAATCTTTTAATTTATTTTATAATATAATTATAATTATATCATATAAAATAATCATTAACGAATCGGAGTTTAAAGATAACAATTATATATATATATATATATATAGCAAATCTCAATAAGAATAACTACTGCCAAAAATATTATAAGTAAAACCATACATCCTACGCATAGTGAAACATATTAAGGGTGAGAAAAATACTAAAAAACGATTAAACCGATAAAACCAGAAAAAAAATAACTGAAAAAACCGAACCGTAAAAAAAACCGATTAAAATTGTGAAAAAACCGACTACTTCGGTTTGATTTTATAAACTTGAAATTGAAAAAATCAAACCGAACCTAAAGAAATAAAAAGAAAAAATTAAGTCAAACCAAAAAAATCAAGTCAAACCGATTTGAACAAGTTTTTGTCCTAAAAAACCAAACCGAATCGAAACCGGTCGGTTTGAACCGGTTTTGATTTTTTTTAATTCGGTTTGGTTACTTTTTTTGATAAAAATCGAATCGAACCGAAAATGATCACCCCGACACATATACAAATTAGATGTTAATAACCACTTTGAAGAACTAATATTGAATTATTACAAAGAAAAAAAGAAAAAGAGTAAGAATAATATTGACATGATTTAAGCTCTGGTGAAATAATTTGTAGAGCATTACATCATCCACTTTCATAATTATTCTAATTAATCTTGTATTGATAGAATAAATTCAAGCTGTCCATTCATAACACGTATTTCTTTCATGCGAAACTTGTCAAGCTTGAAGTTTAAGAGGGATCAATATATGTAATACGTACAATACAAACATGACAGAAAATGCGATTTTGCAATGGATTTGATTCTATTCTTGTCGTCGTAGAACCTTTATTTTGAGGAGAAGAGGACCTGAAAAATGAATAAAAAAATAATAATAAAAAAAAGGGGGCCTCACAGACCACAGCTAGCCAGCATTCATTGTATAGCTACGTATAGATTCTTCTATGATTTCTACAGTAAATATTCCTGTACGTCATGCATGTGCATCGGTCTTATTCTCCCTACCGCTCTACGTATAATAGATGGCTACGCTTAATTGCATCATCACGATATGAAATGCCTGGCTACTTGCGCATTTATTCTCTAATTCTCGCATATTTAACCAAAGAGGGGGGAGAAAAACAGAGACAATGTATAAGTGGGGAACATGTGGGGTTCATGAAAATCACATAATACCTGCTGAGGCAGACACTGTAATGTCTTCATGTCTGCAAGAACCCCATTAGTTTATGTGAAATCTTAAGCATCCGTGTGTGTGTGTGTGTGTCTCTGTGTGTGTGTGTGTGTGTGTCTGTCTGTGTGTGTGAGAGAGAGAGAGACAGAGAGAGAGAGAGAGAGAGAGAGAGAGCGAGCGCAAAATCATACAGTGCCGTGTAAAAATTAGGAAGAGATGCACTCCTACCGGAATCTCCATGACATAATGGAAGGAGAGAAAAATCCATTCACAAAAATTTGTACTGTAATAACAGTTCAGGATTAGTGGCATATCTGAGTCCTTGAGTGAATATTTTTTTCTCCACAATGGTTTTTCACTTCAATAAAATTAATAAATATAAATGGAAATATTGAAATAATATTTTTATTAGTAAATTACAATGAGTTTTACCAATAGGATATTCTCTTACTATATTCATTGGTAAACACTGATAGAAATATTCTTTTGGTATAAACCGAAAAAATTATAGTGAATTTTTATTTTTAAAAAAGCCAAAAAGTATGATGACATGTCATTTATACCGAAGGAATTATCGATGGTATTAATACCACCGGTAAAATCCATCCGTAAATTCGTTGGTAAACTATTCACTTCTCCCTGACATTGTTCATTATATCAATTACAAAGGGTATCACCGACGAATTAATTTTGTCGGTATTTTTCAGAGAGCTCTGAAACTGTTCACTTCTCAATTGCACTATTAATTATTGTTCTTTACAGATAAAATTACTGACAAATTGAAAAGTCGTTGGTGATATATGAGGGGTTTCTGAAATTTTTTGATTAAATTAAAAATTTAAATTAAATATAACAAATGTAATCACCCTTATCTTCCTCCTCCTCTTCTTCTCTCTTCCCTTTATGTAAAAAACACCAACGTCCCTTTCTCTCTCTCTTCTCTCCTCAACTCCTTCTCCGCTCCTCTCTTCTCCTCCACGAGCTGGTATGTCTTCTTCTCTCTTCTTCTTTTCTCTTCTCAACTTTATTTTTAATTAACATCCTTTATAAATTTATTTCTTCTTTTCTCTTTTCAGTTTCACTCACAATTACATTAAGGTAAGATTTTTCTTTTTTTTTCTTTTTTTATGTTTTTTTTCATTATATTTTCTTTTTTATTTTTTTTTATTTTTTTATATTCTTAATAATTGTATGAATATTGTTGTGGGATTTTTTCTCATATAAGATCAATTTTGTTGGATTTTAGTTGAATTTGTTTTTTGAATTTTGCTGTTCAATTTCAATTAAATTATTTTATTTGTTGCTAGATTATGGGTTTTGAAATAGGTTTTCTAGGTAGGTGGAAATTGTTTTTAGTTGATTTATTTATTTTTTTTTGTTGTTTATTTTTTGCAAATTTGTTTAAGTTGATTTTCTCTTCCACCCCCCCCCCAAGCAACTCAGTTCTTGAGTATTATCGAGTGTTGATTTATATTAATTTAATTATTTTCTACTTTTGTTAAATAGATTTTTTTGAAATATTTTTAAATAATTACCGACGATATTATCGACAAATTAAGTCCGACGTCGGTATATTCTAGAGAGTTGAAAAAGAATTATTGTAAATGCCACTGTACCTTTGTTTTATCACCAACAGAATTGCATACAGTATTTATGTCGATTATATAGCAACATTCCCAAGGGAAATACTGACAGAATAAAGAGGATAATTTTTTTGGCACGTTTTTCCTGTCAGTAAATCCATCCGTAATTTTATTACTGATGGACTCATCGAAAAATAAAAAATTACCGACAAGAGGTTTACTAATGGAGCATTTCTGTCCGTGAGCCTGTCGATAAATTTATTACTGACAGAATGAGAGTATAAATATCGATGAAATATTCCATCAACATTTCTAAGAATTATGATAGTGTTTCTTGTTCAAAATCTAAAATGGAATTTATATTAGTGTTGGCATTCATATCATATTAACAATGGTTGATTTCTTATAGCTTTTTCAATGCTTCTATCCTTTATGGACCTACCCTAATCCACCATTAAGGCCTTCTACACTTTAAACCAGAGGCTATATGATTTTCCCTTATTGTGGCAATCCCTATTTTGATAAAGAATCTCATGCATTGATTTCATGGAGAAATAATTTTCCAAAGATGATGTTGTAGGCCAAATCCATCTTTATCACCATGAATATATGCTGAAAAGTGTGATATTTAGGATAGGTGTCAATAATGACTAGTAGTTTTAAAATGCCCTCTATTAGCACATCTTTCTCTTCAATCCCAATCAACGGAGCTCAAACTAGTATTGTACTAGAAGAATCAATTCCATTCTATTTCATCACTTTTCAAGACATGATGTTCACCACATTCCTATAATCCATAAGAATCTTTGCACCATGCATAAGTGATGATGCTTTTTATTGGGGAAAAGGTAAGACCCTAAGTTGCTCTTATGTAACTAAGAGGGCATTTCTGAATATTCTCACTCAATGAGTTAGCTGATGAAGATTTAGAAAAGTTAAAGGTGCCTTTATGATGGGAATTCTATAACCTTCCCATACCCTAAAACTTTAGGATTGTCAATTATGAAATGAGTTAGAAAATCTATAAAAAGGGAGATGAATTGAATTTTGTTCAAGATTCTCATAAAATACATCATTAACAAGGTTTTAGGAAAAACCCCATTAGATGTAATGTTTCTCAAGGCTACTAATGATGCGATCCAAGCAACATCAAGATATCCATTAGAGATTCTAGTTGGTCCAGTGACAAGACTTAGGGCTAAGAGAATTAAAAAGGCTTTCAATGGACTTCTTCAAGACACATGGCTAAGGTGGAGTTTAAGAATACATTTAATAATGAAGTATAAGCTTTAATTAATTTATTTAATGTTTAAGAAAGGCTTATAGGTGGACATTCAAACATTACAAAAAGATTGGAATAAGAAGCTTCAAATCTATTTTTTTTAATCTTTTTCTTATGTTTTGGTCATAAATAGAGCTATACAAGAAGTTTTAATATCCCTTAAAAATTTTAGGTGTACACATCAGTTGGTATCAGAACTTGTACTGTTATTAAGTTATATCCCTTTAATTTTTAGTTTGTGTCGTTTCTTGATTTTCTTTCTTTCTAGTTTTGGCTCGAGTTTTGTTTCTTTTGTTATTATAAAAAAGAGTTTATTATTTTTTTATTATTTCAAAGTTTGCGTCAAACTCTATATTAAAAAATCATCTTGCTTAGATTCTTGATTTTTTTGAACACATGAAAGAAAATTTACGTTCTTGATCTTCATCTTCTATCTCTCTTGATTTTAGCCTAGAGCAAAAAAAAAAAAATCTTCTTGATAAATTGTGTGGATAAAAAAGAGGGAAAACTACAAGAATTGATTGAATTGACAAGTTAGGGCATAACCAAATACAAGCCCTTGAATTTTAGGGTTGGCCAAAAGTTTCTTGAATATTACAAGCCTATGAATCTTAAGGTTGACTGAGAGTTTCTTAAATATTTTCTTGATTTTTTTAATAGATACATACCAAATCTTGTTATTGTAGAATTGAATTCTTGTTTTTCTTGGATTATCTTGGCTTGTTTCATTAAAATTTGGTTGGTATAGATCTTTCATGCTTTATTTTAATTGTTTTTTTTAATTCTAGAACTTGAATTAGTTAGTTTTCTTTTAATCTTTATAAACTCCATGGCTTTTATTTCATGTCTTCTTTTCATCATTATATTTTGCATGAATTTACATTGTTATTTGTAAATTTATCCTTAAGTTTTATTTTGATTAATTTCGTATATTCTTGATTCTTGAGTCTTTATTATTATAAAATAATTATGTTGCTTGATTAATTGTTTGATAATTTGCTTGAAACACGAGTGTAGTGGCATTAAATTGAGTGTAGACACAATCAAAGATGAAGGATCTTGTAGAAAATAGGTTAGAGATAATGATGAAGGCTTCGATAGGAAAGATGAATAAATTGAGTACTAAAATGATGAATAGACATGATGTTCTTAGTCTTAAGGGAAATGAGATTAAAAGGTTTACTAGACAAGCACTTTCTCATCCAAATAAAAGTGTAGCTGAAAACTCAGATAATGATGAGGATGATGATGTAGTTAATCATGGAAAGAAGTCTCGTACATATCAAAATCCCTTATATAAGAGACGACCAATGAAAGAGTTTGGTGGTAGATTTCAGCCAAGAGAGGAATTTTGATGATCATAATGGTTTAGATTGTAATTTGGGTAACATATAAAATTCTAGCATTTCAGGGAAAGAATGATCCAAATGCTTATTTGGATTAGAAAAAGAATGTGGAATTTGTATTTGATTACCATTGATATTTAAAGAAAAAGAATGTAAAACTAGTTGTAGCTGAATTAACTAATTATGCTATTATTTGGTGGGACAAATTTGTTACAGGTACAAGGTGTACTGGAAAAAGACCTATTGACACCTGAGAATAGATAAAAGCAATCATAAGAAAGAGGTTTGTCTTTAATCATTAGTATAAGGAAGTATATAATAGATTGCAATCTTTATCTTAGGGTTCTAAGAGTGTTGAAGAATATTTTAAGGAGATGGAAATAACTACAATTAGAGCTAATGTTTCTGAAGATAGGTAAGCCACAATGACTAGATTTAAAAATGGTTTAAATAGAGATATTGCTAGTGTGGTTGAATTGCAACGTTATTTAACATTTGAAGATATGGTGCATATGACTATAAAGATGGAAAAACAATTGAAAAGAAAGAGTAGTGCAAGACTAGATAATTATTTGGGATCCTCTCAGAGTTGGAAGTTGAATTTCAAGAGAGAGGGTAATGCACAAATAATGCCAATAACAATACCTCAAATTACCGAACCCTAATATGTTAAAAAGCAGGTTGCAGCAATAGAGGAAAAATGAAGAAATAATATTTAGTAGAAGCATAAATAAGAGATTAAGTGTATGGAAAAGTATACTCAACTAGTGATGAATATGAATGTGAAAACATAGCATTTGAAGATACTAGTGATGTTGAAGATGCTATTAATAGTGAATCCTTGGTTATAAAGAGATCTTTGAATGTTTATGTTACTGAATGAGATGTTGAGCAATAAAGGAAGAATATCTTTCATAAAAAAGTAAGGTATGTATTATGATTATTAATAATAGTAGTTTTATTAATATTGCTAGCACAACTTTGGTTAGAAAGTTGAAATTGACTACTACTAAGCATAGTACACCCTGTAAGCTCCAATGGTTGAATGATTATGGAGAAGTTAGGGTGATTAAATAGGATTTAATCTCATTCTTAGTAGGGGAGATATAAGGATGATGTTTTTATGCTTGCTACACACCTATTGTTTGGGAGGCCTTGACAATTTGATAGGAAAGCCAAACATGATGGTTTTAAAAATAGATATACACTGGAAAAGGATGGAAAAACATACACGCTTACACTATTATCACCTAAACAAGTGGATGAAGATTAGTTGAAGTTGAAGAAAACAAAAGAAGTCGAACAAGCCTTGTTACAAAATAATGGTGAGGATGTGAGGCTAAGTGAAAATAAAGTGAGCCATGAGTGTGAAACACTAAAGAGTAAATTTTTGGATATTGGAAACAAGTTTGAAGGCTTCTGCCAAAATAAAAAAAATAAAAGAAAGGCCAAATATGGAGAGAAACTGAGTAGAGAGAAGAAAAAATGTGAGAAAAGAAGAGTATGTAGGAAAAGTAGGGAAACACCTTGATTTTCATGTAAAACAAAATGATCCTACTCATTTTTATTTTTTTGATATTCCTATGATTTTACTCTTGTATAAGGAGGTATACTTTAACACTAACGAACTTGATTCATGTGTTCTTAGTGTTTGTGTTTCTTTGTTATAGGAATTTTAAGATGTATTTTCCCATAAAATTCTTAGTAGATTACCACATATAAAAAGAATAAAACATCAGATTGATCTAGTACAAGGTTTGACTATTTCTAATAGACTAGCCTATAGAAGTAATCTAGAGGAAACAAATAAGCTTCAGAGACATGTATAGAAGTTAATGTCGAAGGGTTACATTCAAGAGAGTATGAGTCCATGTGTGTCCCTATACTTTTAGTACCTAAAAAAAAGTATTTAGAGAATGTGTGTTGATTGTAGAGCAATCAATAACATAACAATAAAGTTTGTGTGCGCGCGCGCGCACGCGCATCTTATCCCTAGATTAGATAATATGCTTGATGAATTGCATGGATCTTGTTTGTTTTTTGAAATTGATCTTGAAAGTGGATGTTGTCAGATTAGAATGAAATAAGATGATGAATGAAAAATTGCTTTTGAAACTAAAGATGATTTGTATGAGTGGTTAGTCATGCATTTTGAACTTGCTAATGCGCCTAGTATTTTTTATAAGATTGACGAATCATATATTATGTGCATTCATTGATAGGTTGATAGTTGTTTATTTTAATGATATATTGATTTACGGTAAATGATTTGATGAGCATATAGATCATTGAAGACAAATACTTGATGTGCTTATAAGAGAAAGTTTGTATGTTGATCTAAAGAAGTGTGATTTTTGCATTAAAAGAATTGTTTTTTCTTGGATATATCGTTAGTGCAAAAGGTATTGAGATAAATGACGCCAAGATTAAGGCTATAAAATAATAGCATATATCTAAGATAGTAAGTGAGGTAATAAGTTTTTATGGATTGGTTGGAATATATAGAAGATTTGTGAAAGATTTTAGTATAATAGCTGCTCTATTAACTGAAATTGTAAAGAAGATAATAGGTTTTAAATAGAAAATTGAACAAGAAAAAGCTTTTAATTTGTTAAAAAATAAGCTTATTTTAGCCTTATTACTTGCTTTGCCTATCTTTACAAAAACTTCTGAGATTAAATGTGATGCTTCAGGTATAGATATTGAAGCTATTTTAATCCAGAATAAAAGGCCCTTAGCCTATTTTAGTGAAAAGCTTAATAGTGCAACTCTAAACTACCCAAAGATTGGTGATCAATATGAATCACAATTCTAAACAATCCAACATATGATAAAGAGTTGTATGTATTAGTGAGGACTTTAGAGACTTGACAACATTACCGTTGGCCTAAAGAGTTTGTGATTCATACCAATCACCAATCTTTAAGACATTTAAAAAGTCAAGGTAAGTTGAATCATAGACATGCCAAGTGAGTGAAATTTGTTGAGATATTTCCATAAATAATGAAACATAAGTAAGGTATGGAAAATATAGTTGCAAATGCATTATCGTGAAAGTATGTTCTTTTTTATACTTTAGATACTAGACTTTTAGGATTTGAGTATGTGAAAGAATTATATCCTGATGATACTGATTCAGTGAAATTTATTTCCAATATGAACTTGCAACAACTAATGGATTCTTTAAGCATGATGGATTTTTATTTAAAGATAAAAGATTATATACGCCTAATTGTTCAATGTGTGAATTGTTTCTATGGAAAAGCTCATGATGATGGATTAATGAGATATTTTAGGATTACTAAGACCTTAAAAGTCTTTCATGAATATTTTTATTGGCCTAACATGAAAAGAGATGTGTAAAGAATTTGTGATAGGTTCATAACATTTAAACAAACAAAGTTTAAAGTGATGCCTTATGAGTTATATACACTTTTACATGTTCCTAATGAACCTTGAATTGATATTTCCATGGACTTTATTTTAGGTTTACCTAGGTCAAGAAAAAAGAAGAGACTCCATATTTGTTATTGCATATAGATTTTCTAAGATAGAACATTTCATATCTTGTCATAAAACTAATGATGAAAATAACAGATCTATTCTTTAGGGAGGTAGTTAGGTTATATGGTGTTCTAAGGAGCATTGTGTCTGATCGAGATGTTAAGTTTTTGAGCTACTTTTAGAAGGTTTTATGGGGTAAGTTAGGAACCAAACTTTTATTTTTTACTACTTGTCATCCACAAACAAATGGTCAAGCTGAAGTAGTAAACATGACTTTAACTCAATTATTAAGAGCTATCATTCATAAGAATCTTAAAATTTGAGAAAATTATTTGTCAATTATTGAATTGACATATAATCATAGTGTGTATTATATTATTGATTATTCACAATTTAAGATTGTTTATGGTTTTAATCCTTTAACACCATTAGATTTGATTCCTTTACATGTTGATGAAAGGTTTAGTCTTGATGGTAATAAAAAAGCATAAGTGATGAAAGACTTACATGAAAAGATAAGATAGTAGATAGAGAAAAAGAATGAGCAATATGCATTAAAGGCTAATAGAGGACACAAATTAGTAAGGTTTGAACCAAGAAATTCAGTTTAGATGTATATGAGGAAGAAAAGGTTTGCTGAACAAAAGATATAAAAAATGATGTTTCGAGGAGATGGTCCTTTTCAGACATAGAGAGGATTAATTACAATGTTTATAAAATGAATCTACCAGGTAAGTATGATGTTAGTGTTATATTCAATGTTAATGATCTATCTTTATTTGATGTAGGTGATGATTTAAGAATGAATTCTTTCGAGGAAAGAAGGAATGATGCGATCCAAACAACACCAAGAGATCCGTCAAAGGTTCCAGTTGGTCCAGTAACAAGACTTAGGGTTCATTGTTTCAAAGAGGCCTTTAATGGACTTCTTCAAGACACATGAGCTAAGATGGACTTCAAGAAAATATTAAATAATGAAGTATAAGCCTTGATGAATTTAATTCATGTTCAAGAAGGGCTTGCAGATGGGCATTCAGACATGACAAAAAGATTGGAATAAAAAGATTCAAATATGCTACTTTTCACCTGTCTCTACTGTTTTGGTAATGACTGGAGCTATACAAGGAATTTAAATGCGAGTCTAGTTTTATTAGAAAATAGACATCCATGTATTTCTATCGATATATCTTTCGCCTTCTAATTCTGAATTTAGGATTTGATTTTACCAACAAATTAAAAAAATAATTTTAGTCTTATTTAATTTAACTAGGCTATTGTTTTATTTATATTATAGTTTTTATTAGGCCTTTTAGATATATTAGGGTCTTTATTTAAATTTGGGTTCATTGGATTATTATTTTAGGTTGGTTTATGTTAAAAGCTCACAATAAGTAAATGCCTTGTACCTTAAACATGCAATCTATTTATATAAAAGAGCTATTTTATTGTATTTTTTTTGTTTCTCGCGCACTAGTACAAATTTATTCTCTTAAGTTATTTGCTATGGCTTTCTTTAACACTTTAATTACTTACTGAATTTTAGTACTTTTTATTTATAGTTTTATTTACTTTTTTGTTGTTTTTAACTTATCTTACATGTTTGTTATGAAAACTATAATATCTTTATTAACCTCTCATAGCAAGCTTTTAATAAGAAAAATGAGTTTATCTTTTTACCGAAATATTTTCAAATTATCTTGTTTTTCGTCTATAGTTTATTTTGTATATTCCTTGAGAAATAAAGGATAAATGTGTTTGTTATAAATCAAAACCTTTAAAGACCTACAACTATGAAGAAACATTCAAAATATTTAATTTTTATCCATCAAATCTCACATACAAAAGGTTATAACAACCCTTTATATATTAAAAAAACTAGAGAACCTAATAATATTGAATAGAAAAATAATACAAAAATTCTCTTCAAATAGAAAAAACTAGTGAAGCCTAATAATACTGAATAAAAATATAAAAATAATAAATATAAAATTACTAAACTAAAAATAAAGATATAAAAATAATTTTAAAAAATATTTATTTTTCAAAAAACTCATGCATTTTTCAAAATATTGTTCTATATGCACCAACGAGTGGGCGGCAACCGCACCTTTCAAGTGATGGGAGTGACGTCGCTCGGTGGCTAAATCTAGCAATCTGCTATTTCCTTGGATGCGCAGTAGTGCTTTTTTTTTTTTTTTCACATGGTGTGACGCATGTAGGCTTATAATAATTGGATTGCTGCCAATGATTGATTTTTTTTTTGTTTTTGCTTTCTTTTTTTTCTCCTGATAACTAAAGTGCATAATTATCCTCTTTGTTTATTGTTTTTCAATTTCAGTCTTCATTCTTTGAATTTCTTATTTTTTCCTTATTACTTTTATAGAATTTTTGTTTTTTTCATTTTATCCTTCAATTACAATTTCTTATATGTTTTATTTTTCATTTGAGTCCTCTTATTCCTTTATAGTTTCAGTCCTCCTAAATCCATCCCTATTTTTTGTTGATGTTTCAGAATCCATCTTCTTTGTTTTGATTTTTGTTTTTGGTCCTTTTCTCTTTTGTTTTTGTTTATTTGTTTACAATTTAGCCCTTCAATTCTAATTATGTATATTATGTTTTTTAATTTGATCCTTCTACTTTTGTTTTTTTTATTTTTTGGCTCTTTTTTCAAAGTTCTTATAGTTTTTAATTTTACCCTTGAAATCAAATTTATGGTTTTTTTCATTAGTAATAATATTTTTTTTCAAATTTATTAATAATTATAATAATAGTAGTGGTGATAGTAATAGTAGTAATATATTAATAGTTAATAGTAATTGTGTTGTGATAATAATAATAATAATAATAATAATAATAATTTTTAATTTTACCATTCAAATCAAATTTATGATTTTTTTCAATAGTAATAATGATACAATATAACAATAGTTAATAATAATTGTGATTGTGATAATAATAATAATAATAATAATTATTAGTGTGGTTATAACAATAATAATGATGATGATAGTAGTAGTAGTAGTGTAGTAGTAGTAGTAGTGACAGTGATAATAATTATAACAATAATATAAAAAAAATAATAGCAATGATAAATAATAATAATGATAATGATAATATTAATAATAATAATAATAAGAAGAAGAAAAATAGTAATTGATATAATAATAATAGTGAAAATTTATTATTTGATTTATTAATAATAATGCGGGAATATGCTAATGTATGTAACTTCTTGCGTTCGGATTTTTCTCTAGTGGGATACGCAATGGCGTTTAGGATGGAGACATGACTAGGATGGCAGACCTAAATTAGCAAATCTCCTTGTATTGTACATAAATCCATTCTGACCATTCTTCTGCTTCGATAATATGTGGAATTATCATATTGACATGTCGTTTACGGTTCCAAACTCTTACACACACGCGCACACACACACGTACACATGTATGTATGTATGTCTGTATACCATAGTCGTAAATTAATTAAAGGGGCAAATCTTTGGCAGCGTTGTGAAGCTAGCGAGGCCAATCTCCAATCCAAATAATTGTCAAAGGAATCTATTATTAATTTTGAAACCGAGGCGACGGTCCAACATTGCAGCAGTACCAGTCCAGTCACGAGTTCTTGTTGCTTGAACTAGCTTGTCCTCAAAGTTCTTCGACCTGGCGTCAGATTGCAATCCCCTTTCATCATCGCTTACGTACCCTATTTTTCACCGAATAATAAATAAATTAAATTAGGACGCAATGAAAGCAACCGAACAAAATTCAGTGAAAAAGATGCCACCTGCAGCATGATCATTGAAAATGATAATTAATTAATAAAGTATTTATATTTCATCATGTTGTTTTGATAAATGAGAGTAATTAAGTGTGTTCTTAGAATTAGTGTCCATAATGCCTTTTAAATTAGCTTTTCATTTGAAAATGAATAAAATCAATTCTTTTAGATTTTTTTTTATTATTGGCATTAACGTATCATATTAAAAAAATATAAATTTAATATTTTTTCAAATCAATAAAAATATCTAAAAATATATAGAAATATAGTGTTCAACACCGTTTAAACTTATCATACAGAATGATAAATCTTTCTTCTAATAAGGTATCTCCAGGGAAAAAAAAAAAGACCCATATGGAAAGGCAAAAGGAAAAACACAATTTTTTTTAGCTTTTTAATCTCTTATTTTTACAGCTCCAAGAAAAATATTATATTGAAAAGTCAAAATAAAATTCCTACATCAAAAATTTGTTTAATATATTTTACGTAAAAGAAATGTTTTAATTGGAGTTGTATTAATTAAATACAATGAATAAATTTAGCATTTCTAAATAGCTTTTATCCTTTGAGATTATCTTATGCTTAATATTAACATTAGTCTGGGTTAATATATTGGAAAAAAGTGACTGCTTCCTCCATTTGCGAACAAGGCCGGGTAGGGTGTAACATTGTGTTTCGAAAGTGTTTTTTTTTAAAAGTATTTTTTTTATTTTAAATTAATATATTTTTAATGTTTTCAGATTATTTTAATATACTAATATCAAAAATAATTTTTTAAAAATAAAAATATTATTTTAATACATTTTAAAATAAAAAACATTTTAAAAAATAAACACTTTCAATCACCTTGTACAACTGTGACCTTGCTGATAATTAGCGTGTGTTGTAATATCAAGGCCTAGCTCGAGATGAGATTTTAATACACTACAAATTAATACATGCGAACATAACATTTATGTAATCGTATTAAGAGCAACATGGTCGGTAGAAGGAAAAAGGATTCAAACTTTTTGGCAAAACTCTCAGAGAGAGAGAGAGAGAGAGAGAGAGAGAGAGCCTGCACTCGCACTATCCTTTTCAGTTCAAAGCTTAGAGAGCATGCAGTCTCTCTCTCACATGACCCTGAGGGACAGGAGAGGGGGGAGGGGGGTAGATGGATAGAGAGAAACACCCATCATTGCTAAAAACCAGATTATTCCCTGGCATGGGCCACCATGATTCAAAAAGAGAAGATGTCACATGTCACCACTCTCCTTCCCTCTCCTCTATCTTGCAAATTGCTTATTTATATAATACCTAATCATGTAATAATCTCTCTTCCAATTTGTTTCCCCAAAATTCTATCATTATTATGTGTCTGCATTGGGCTAATAATTTTCCTCATCTTTTCCTACCATTATCCCTAATTCTCATGGCTAATCATTTCCTTTAGCTATCAAAATGATTCACTACAGATTTTTTTTTTTTTAGTTATCAAAATCTCTCTCTTCTCCTTCTTCGGTTTATGCCCTTGTTATTGTATGATCATACCTTTGTTAATTATTCAGCTATAACTTCCCACGATAAATATCTCCGATGCAAGGAAATCTAGAACAACCAATCAACAAAAGCAGAGACTGACTGGAATTATCATTGACTTCGATGGTAGGATCCCCATCTTATATTATTTTGTCATCAATTATACCACAAATTGCTTCTACTTGTTAAATTACCGTAGACTCTCATCAGTTATACCACGATCTGCTTGAACAAGTAAAATCCAGTGGCCTCGTAAAAGTTGTAGCTGCAGAGTTATATGGGGATTTATACTCAGGCATCATCTCATATCCACCACACCCCCACATGACACTCCACAATCTTTCTTCTTTTGTTCGTTTCTTATAAAAAAATAATAATTAAGAAATCAATGGAACGTGTGGATCACGAGCCCACCATATTTTAATAATGACTACCCCATATAATATGCGTGTTGTCTGGATTTCCTACATTGTCACAAAACTTATGAAGCTGTATCTTGTATGTGCTCATGCTCGATGGTTGTATTAATTTGCAGGGTGGTTGGGCTACGGCATCAATAAAGAAAAAGAAAAAAACAAACAACGAGGTTGTCTTCATTACAGACTGATATATAATGAATGGTCTCAGGTAGGCGAGCAAGAAACGCCTTGTGTGTGCACTTGTTTGAAGTGGCTTGTTCCCGAATTTTAAATCCAAAAGAAACAAAAACAAAGGAAAAAAAATATCTCTACAAGAACTCCGACTCTAACACGTCTCCAAACCCAAGGAAGCTAGCCAACTAACGAGCTAAACTAGTTTGATCTCTTTCTTTCTTTATGGGCATCCATTAATGAGCAAAAATAAATTAGAACTTAAGAATCTTAATGTCATGGATGTAATGGGGATGATTTTTTAACTTCTAGTTTATGATTGCGGCAGGTAAGGATTCCCCTGATCTTTGCCACCAATCACTCTATATTGTATTATATAACCCCTATAGTACGATAATCTATAGTAAAATGAATTATTATCCTAGAAGATCATGAGACATGTATACCATGAAGATGATGAATTGAACCATGTGGGATTCATATATCACAATTAACAGTGAATTGGAAGGAAAAAAAAACAATTAAAAGGGCATTATATGTACAAGAATGGAGTTGTTTGAAGGATTACGAAGGAGATAACAAGTCATGATAGATGATAGGCTTGTTGGCACGCCACAAAAAAATTGTTCCTTTGTACTGCAACTCAATGATACTGTGGCATTGCAGGATGTATGCTACCTGGTGTTCAAGAAGAGCAGGATTAATGGAATGAGCTGCAAATCTTTCCCAGCAGACAAGATCATCTTCATTGACGCGGCACCATCGACGTATTTATTTTCTTCCGGTGGATAATGTACGAGGAAGACAATTGCGTACTGTGTTATGGGACTACATTATAGTACACCAGTAGAGTACTAGCTAGATGAAGATTCAACCGGAACTGGATTAATTCAAACTAGCTAGCAAGAAGAAAAGTAGCAGAAATGGAAAACTGAATCATGCATAGTAATGATGTATAATGCCAAATATAAAGAAAACACACACACACACACACACACACATGTATATAATTTAAAGTGTGACATCTCATAATCTAATACTCCTAAAATTCTTGATTATTTCTTGAAAAAGGAGAGAAAAAAAAAGGATGCTGCCATCCAGCCGAAGTAGCGGGGACTGTGGTCAATAACGCAATTATACCCTCCTTACCAAAATCATCACAACCACGACCACCATTAACACATGACAATCAGTAGCCTGCAGCAAAATCTTCTTCATCTATCACCTACTCGTGCCCCATTAATCGCCGAACCTGATTAATGATCCCCTACTCTGAACTCTGAAGGACAAATCCATGAATCAACTGTACCTTCAGCACCTCTTGAAGAAACGTTCTCTAAAACCTTGTCATGGTGAAAACCTGATGAAGAAGCTGATGAGTAATTCAACTTGCAGCTATTAACACGTTTCATATTGCCATAATTCCCGTCCAAAGACCTCAAGTTATGATCTTGACCCCCATCACTCGATAATCTCATCCCTTCTGTTGTTACATGACTTGTTAGCCCACCAAGATGTGCATTAACATGTCCATCTCCATGGCCCATACCCAATTCCTCAAAGGAAGGTAAAGGAAAACTTGCTTGAGACTTTGCACCTAAACCAGGCACATTAGCTAAAGGTTGAAAAGGAGGAGCAGGAGGCTGTAGAAGTGGATGGATTGAAAGCATTTGATTTTGCATGTTTAGCAGATTTTGAGGTTGTTTGTGTAGGCCTAAATGAGCAGACAGTTGGTAGTTAACAGAACTGGGATTGAAAGTACTAGTTGTGGCTGTGGTAATAGTATTGTTATTGTTAGCAGTAGTACTGGTACTAGCAATATTAGTGCCATCCACAATATCATTGTTAAAAAATGAAGGAGAAGAAGAAGATAAAAGTGGGGTTTGCTGATGATGAACCTTTTGAGCTGAGGGACGTAGAGGGTAAAGTGACCCTATTGGTTCCAAATGACCAGACCTCAATCCCGATCCAGGACCAAAAAGATCGAGCCTACGAGTAAACGATGAGCCTGTAAAGGGTGGTGCTGGGATCCCTGTGAATTCTTGCACCATTTGTCTGAAATTGGACGTGTCTGTCGTGAGAACTGTAGTGGGTGCCCTTCTTGATGCCCTTGTTCTTTTCTTGGGGTTTCTGGCTACCCCATGTGTTTGATCTGACGGTGAAGAAGAGCGCACTCCATTATCATGAACCGATCGCAATTGCATGGATGAAGGTAGAGCTTGATTTGATCCTTGAGCACCCAGAGGTGCCGATTGGCTTGATGATAATGAGTCTGGTAAGTTGATACCAAGCCGAGTGCAACTGTGGTCAGATCTCAGGCCTCGTGAATGAACCATGTCCAGATTTAGCATAGAAGAATTGGGATTTGTGATTGATTGAGATTGAGAGAAAGCATGGAAGAGAGCTGGTGAAGGATCAAAAATAGTGGCTGGTTGGTGGTGTGAAAAAAGAGAAGGATCAAAGTTTTGGCTAGAAGCATTCAAGAAAGCTGGGAGTGACTCTGGTCTTGAGTCATACTCTTCATCACCACCACTAGAGGATTGCATACTGCCACTGTTACCGGAATCCATAACTTACAAATTAAAAGCTGAAACAAAAGAAAGGAAAGAAGATAGTGGTAGTCGCCAAGTTGCAGAGGAGAAAAGATAATCTATAAAAGTACTTAAGGGGATTCTGCAAAAGAGCCCATCAAGTAAATGAAGACTAGTGAGGATTGAACATAAGAAACTTACATATCAGCTTTTGAGAGAGTTTCCCATATCTTTTAAAGCCTCTGAAATGGAGGCAATCTCTCCCTTTTCTTTCACTAACAGCAAAAGTTTATGGGAAAAGAAAAAAATGCACACAGATATTCTCAAATTAATACGATGGCTAGAGAGAAAAGGAGCAGAGAAAGAAACAGGAAAAGAAGGGTGAAGAGTAAAGGCTAAAAGGGGGAATACGTGAAGCTATCTAGCTAGTTTTGCTTCTCCTGCTTCAGGGCATGTCTACGGATTAGGGTTTTTGGAGAAGGAAAAGAGAAAATGAAGGGAAGAAGGAGGTTATTTAAGCTTTTTTGCTCTAAAAGAGCATGAGACTTGGCAAGAAATAAATGTTTCCACTAAGAAGATCCTCTAGAGAGTGCAGGGTGGGGTCTCCATTGGAGTAGAGAAAGAGTTGCCGGTGGCGGGCAACGGGTCAAACTCAAAGTGAATGAGAGAGAGAGAGAGAGAGAGAGAGAGAGAGAGAGAGAGAGAGAGGGTTGTAAATGTGAAAGCAAGAAAATGATGTGAATACTGAAATTAATGTTTGGAGGGGAAATACGGGAGAAGATAAAAAGAGCATAAAAGAGAAGGTGACAAGTAGTTCGGTTCTTTCCCTAGCCAAACTACGTATTTTAATTACATGAAAAAAAAGTAGCAAAAATTCAATCCACCGCCCCCCAATTAATCACTATTTCCGAATTCTCTTTTTTATGTTCACACTCTACATTAATTAGCATATACTTGCGCATAAATATAAAAACATTAAATTAATTCTTTCGTGTCCAATAGGAGTATTAACAGCATTTTTAATTATTTTAAAAAAAGGGACCAACGGTCGTTGTTGGTGAAACCATTTATAACACGAATTTTCGTGGATTTCTTTATGGGAAGATATTTAATCGCCCCCCTTACAACTAAATCTATCACTAGCTAGGCAATCTCCTCGGCAAGGAAGAGAAGACTTCAATTTTCGACATTGATTTCTTGAAATCTGCAAGCATGGTATGTTTGATGACACACCAGCGACTTTAAACCAGACCTACCTCAGCCTTTGACCAAGTCAGGTTTCAGGAACCAAATCTAAGTTATAATTAAGCTCCATCACAGAATCTCTTAACTTCTTCGTCAACATGCGAAAATTAATCAAAGCTCTGGTTCATGTAATATCGTTTCCTCCTCTTGTTTTGTTGGAGAATGATGTATCATAAATCAAAGCCTCAATAATCTTTTATACCCTTGTACAATATACATACAGGGTTGATGCTCTGTCCTTTTTTTTCTTTTGAAATTTTTTTTAAAAAGAAAAAAAATCTAAGTCTATTTAAAAATATCGTTTCAGTAAGTTTTTATTTAAAAATAAATTAAAATAATATCTTTTTATTTTTTAAAAATTATTTTTGATATTAATACATTAAAATAATTTAAAAATATTAAAAAATATTTTTAAAACACAAAAAAAAACAAACAAGTAAATGCATACGTTTGGTTCACCAACGTCCAAGTTTGCTGCAACCATCAAAGCTAAAAAGTGACTAGTTTCCAGTTCCTTGACTGCTATCTACTTCAAACAAATGCCTTCATAGTTCACACTTACGTGTAAAACTGTACTTAATTCAGTCGAAAAAGATCATAAATTACCAGAAATACAAACTATATGCGAGGCAAATATGTCTCTGTCAAACTACGTGTTATATCTTATTCTTTACTATGTTTATTGGCCTGTCTATGCCCTACATATAAACCAAATTGAATTCTCTTCATGTCTTTTATGCCTGCACGGAACGTATTAAAGTATACGTGATCTCCATCTACAGATCTGATTGCACTGCCTTTCACATCTACCCTTCTGCTTCTTTGCTTCGTGCTTTTGTCCAAAAATGGCTTGCTGGGAGACAAGGGTTTCAAGCTGCTCGGTAGCTAAGCAAACCGGTGAACTCTCCAATAATTAAATATACTTGTGGGAAAAAAGAGAGCACATAAAATTAAAAAAGCGGAAGAAAAACACTGACACCTTCCTTCTTGAACAAGAACAATTAATTAAACTGTCAATCAGATTTCTGTATCTTATCGATATGTTAGGTTTTAAGAATTAATGTTCGGTAATTCTGCATATTATCATGCTTTAGTACAAGACTACAAGATCTTGGTGATGGAATCAAAAAAAAAAAATATATCTAACTGTTTGGGCTTGGGGCAGATAGCTAGACATGTTAGCAGCTTGGGTTGGGCCTCAATTAATGGCCTCTCCATTAATGATTTCAGTATTTTACCTGACTGTTGCTAACTTTGTGGGGCCTTTATAATTCTAATTTACATGAAATTTTATCCCAAAACTAAATAATATGATTTAACACTAAAAAATTCTAATTCTAATTCTAATTATAACTTCTCATTAAATTTTAACCCGATTTAATGGTTGAATTAAGAATTATATATAATAACGTAAAACTAGATAGCATATGATTTAACACTAAAAATCTGACTTTCCTCTTTAGTCCTTCCATAGTTAGTATTAATCATTCCACTATATCCTTGACATCATTTTTTTTATTTAAAAATATATTTATTTTGAATTTTTTTCTTCCTTATTCTATTATCTATTGAAAATCATTATCGTTTTCACCGATGTTATGAATTTTGAACCCAAAATTTATAAATCTCTTTTCAACTTCCACAAAACCTTTAGGTTTAGTTATGGAGGTCATCATCTCTGTTGCTTGCCACATTTATTCATTTCTCCCCATCTCGAGTTTTCATTACTCGTCGGAATCATACTACCTTTGATCTCACGTTTATGTAGGGTTTTACATAATATTTTTTTAATTAATAATAACTCTATTTAACTCATATTTATCGATTTTATACCGAGGATTTACAACCTTGATCAATGAAGTATAAAACTATTCTCTTTATGAGAATGACTATACATTTTTCCCAATATAATTTTTCTAAATATGAAACTTGTAATGAAGAACTATATTTGAGTAGAAAAAGCAAGCATGACCAAATGGGGACACCCTTGTTGCCAGAGAGTATAATCTTCCCAATGCCATCAATTTCCTACATGCATCCAAAAGAAGCATTAAGAGACCTTTTCATGACTGACTAGCATTCTCTAAGCTCATGATCACTACATGTGTTGGGGTATTAATTTTTATTAAGGAAAATGATTTCATATGATACCCATCTTCTATAAAAGGTGGGACAAACATATGGAACCATTACAAGTTCTATCATTTTTACCATAACCATGATCATGATACTAAGGATGTGATACTCTAAAAAAAGATAAAAAAGATTGATCGTTAATGATCATATTTAATCATTCTTAAGGAAGGAAACATAACTCTTTAAATAATTAGAGAAAGATCCTCAACATGAATTATTAGAGATCACATAATCTCCATAAATTATATCTCTACTTGAGAAAATATCTTAAACATTTTAATAAAAACAATAATGTTTCTTTACGTCTTTAATGTATTTAACAAGAATCTCCATGGTGAGATCTATATGTCTACATTGAATTTTCCATGTCTTAAAACATATTTTCAAGTCTATAATGAAAAATCTCCATGTCAAGATATTCCAAAATAATTCTCAGGGTCTCTAAATGTGTTTATAATGTCTCCAACATAAATATCCATAGTGAGATCTCCATTGAAATCTCATTGTCATTATATAGCATCTCCTCATTGCACAATTCTTTAACTCCACTTTCATGATCACAAAGCATTCTCTATTTTCTAATATACTATACTATAAAAGGAATACATAAAACCGATTAAATTTTCATCTCTCTTGTAGAAACATTAATAAAAAATATGAGAAATACTCTCATGCAAACACATTAACCAATGTCATAAAAAGGTAACAACAGTTGTATAAAACAATAAGTATTTACATTCCCTCCTACTTGTACTAGTTAAATATTTCAAACATGATTGTTCAAAGACTTAGGGGGCAATTGATAATACAATAAAAAATATATATATTTCTAGCCGTTTAGGCCAAAACCTAAATGGTCGGGATCTTGGTCATTCAAGTCCGGACCGAATGGCTCTCCCTCTCTTAATTCCAACTTACCTCTATCTATCTAATAATGACCTAAGAACATATCCCAACTTACATATCACCCATTAATGCATGCATATACATTGCACATATAAATTCTATATGCACATTTAGAGTGCACATACCACGTGTACATTGTGCACATTCAAGCACACACATATATGAGGCATGATACACTTTGCACATAAAATATATGTGCAGGAGTGACAGATCATGTGCATATATAGGGTAGGCATCACATTTCTTACCAATGGATATTCTTTGCCCACATCTAGCACTACTAACTTCACCAGCAATGACACAACAAGCATTACTACCAATGATGCGCTCCAACCTCTCCACCAATGATGCAATACCACTCTCTCTCCACACACACACACACACACACACACCAAGGTACTGCAACACCACTCTCCACACTTCATAAGGTAAGTTGATGTGATCAAGATCTAGCAATATCTATGGTCATTAGGTAAAACATCCAGGTTAGGTTAGGCAAGCAAAAGCCATTCACACTCATTTTTCTCTTGCTCTTCATATTATTTCTCTTTCTATACATTATTCTTTCCTTTTATATTTACTAATTTAATCACCAAAAAGTTCATTATTCCAGTAGGGGGACTTGTGGTGTAGGAAACACCAAGCCTAGATAGATCACAACACAAAACATAACCTGTGAAAATGTCATTCATTTTTAAAGTTTTCACGACTTCATCAATAATAATAATAGTAGTAATAATAATAATAATAAATAATACAACATCTTTGGTTGTTGTAAGTTGTAAGAATGATATACGTGAATTTCCCATCATAATACTTATATATGCCTTAATTGAGGACCTCGTACATTCACATAACTTTTTCAATAATATTTATCACTCTCTTTTTAACTTTCTTAGCCTTTAATTTTATAATTCAAAAATGCTTTCAAGTATAGGGTGGTTCAACAAAATTCTTGAATTTTGTTATTTGTAGGAAATTGATGGGAAATTAAAATCTGTTCTTTTAGATATGATGGGGACTATGGTGACTAGCTCACCTTGAATTTCTTGACAAGTAATGGAATGAAATATAAATGTGGGCTTTGATAAGGAACCTAAGTTTTTCATTTTATTTTACAAAGCAGAAAGCCTTTACCAATAATAATATGAAATGAAAAGGTATGGAAAATGTTCTTTGCTTACTCTCACCACTCAAATTTATCTTCAAAAGAGGGAGGGATTATAAATTTTCCTTTTCCTTTTATTTTGTAAAGCATAAAGGAAATTTTTTTGATGCATCATTTAATTTAAGAATGAGAAGGAAAAAAACTAAGAAAACTTGAAAGCTTGTTGCATGACTTATTAAAAAAAGCTAAAACAAGATTGAAAAATAGTGTAACATCTAAGTGAGAATATTGTTCACTGAAACAATGTTTTTATATTTTTTCCCTTCCCACTAAAATCCTTAAAACTAGCTATTGGGAGCATTGAAGTCTTTTCACAAGACCCATCAGTCATTACTAAATTGATTAGGAATAAATAAGTCTTTTCTATTTCAAAAGCACAGTGAAACAATTAAAATATCATTGAAAGCAAAAAAATTAATATTAGCATTAAGGGGTATTTTTGTATTTTCATAATGCGTTTTTTTTCCTGTTATTATTAGGTCAGCTAAGTGACAATTTGATACTTAACCAAATATAAAAAAACAAAAAGCACAATGAAACGATTAAAATACCCTTTAAAGCAACAAATTTAAAATCGGTGTCAAGAAGCTTTTTTAGCTTTTCACAATGATTTTTTTTGTTATTATCAAATAAACTTAGGGAAAACTAGTATTTTAATAAATATAAAAAATAAAAATAAAAAGTTGTTGGTGCGTGCTATGCAAATGCCAAAATATGAGAGGCGTCCGTGCTCTTTAAATGGCGTGTGCGGTGCCTATTAGCAACCAAAATTCTCCTTGCACTATGTCATTAGAAGTGCAATTTTGTCCTCTTACATCTACAATGGGAATGTGGTCGTTGATGGCATTATTTGTCACTAACGATGCTTTCTTTCCCCCCTACTTTTCTCTCTTCTTCTTTTAAAATTCACAGTAGCCATGCATAATTTTAGAGTTGTTATCTGATTTATAAGTATTTCCACTTCGATCCTTATTTTTTTGATTTCTAATTGTTGTTCTTGGTCTTTTTATATATAAAAAAATGATTTGTTTTCAATTTCACCCCTTAACCCTAATTTGGGATACATAGTTTTTTTTTTCTAATTTGATCCTCATTCTCTAATTGTTTTTTTTAATGATGTTTTGTTAAATTTGTTTTTCTTTTGAGTTTCACCATTCAATCAAAAATTGGTTGTATTTTTTATTTCAATTTTCATCCTTATTCTGTTGATATTTTTGGGTCCTTTTAATAAATTGATTTTTCTTATCAATTTTACCTTTCAATCAAAATTAAAATCTATTTTGTGTTTCAATTTTGATCCTCATTCTTTTAATTGCTATTTTTTTTTTAATCTTTTTGTATAATTGAAATTATTTTTTCAATTTCATGATTTAACATTTGATTAATTGAGAATTTTATTTTATGATTTTTTTAGATAGGGTGCTTCCAATCTAATAACACAAGTTGCGGGTTTTAAAAGTTAATGCGGGTTGATATGTTTTTTTATAAAAACAATATGGGCTTTGTGATTAAAAAAACAAGAGGGTTTTGTGAGTTTTTTAATTTTCTTTTTGATCGTGTTATCTTGGTCATGACCAGGATCATGTGTTTGTCGAGATAACTCAAGTTGACTCGGCACTGATTACCATAATTACAAGTTTGTTATTTTTTAGATTAAAAAAATGATTTTATATTTAATGGGTTGTGAATTAAGCTACATAGTTGTTCCTTTTAGGAATTTATTTTTCAGGTTATTATGATAATTTGATAACATAGTCCATCTATTATTGTTACCTTTTTTTATTGTTTAATTAAAATAAAACCAACTTATTTAACTTAGTCAGATCTATGACTCGACTCATTAATTTATCTTTCTTCTATGAAATGCATTTGTGACACCTAATCATTATTTTCATGAAAACAAATCATGCTCGCGGTGCAATGCATGTTCATAGCTAGTTATAATTATATGCAAAGAGGGCGAGATCACGAAAGAATAGAATTTGACTAGTCTATTGGCCGATACTACGCAACAAGTTGGAGTAAAATTTATTTTCAAATGCAAAAAAAAGGTCTAAGTATTATTCACGTGTCTTCGAAAAGAAAAATAATTTTAACCATGAATTTAAAATTAGTTGTATATTAGATGATATTTTTATCTAATATTGAGAAGAAAAGATATTTGATCTACCTAGATCATTGTAGGTTGACATGCGAAACTTGCGAGGATAAATTTATAAATAGAAATGTAATTCATAAAAAATATAATGATAAAAAGAAGACATGACCTAAAAGCAATGGAGTTTTTATTAAATATTCAACTTCAAGAATTTTCAAGAAAACAATTAAAATAATGCAAGAAAGATTTATATGAACCAAACTTTAATGAAATAAGACAAGATAATCCAAGAAAAACAAGAATTCAATTCGACAACACCAAAATTTGGTATGTACCTATTCGGAAAAAATCAAGAAAATATTCAAAAAAACTTTCGGCCAACCTTAAAATTCAATGGCTTTAATTTGATTATGACCTAACTTGGTAGTTCAATCAATTCTTGCAATTTTTTCTTTAATTCTTCCTTTTTTTTTATCCACACAATTTGGAAAGAACAAGATTTCTTTTTTTTTTTTTTTACTCTAGGCCAAAGTCAAGAAATATAGAAGATAAAGATGGAGAACATAATTTTTCTTTGATGTGTTTAGCAAAATCAAGAATCTATGCAAGATGATTTTTTTTAATACAGTGTTTGATGCAGAATTTGAAATAATAAGAGAAGAATAAACTCTTTTTTTTTTTAAGAAACGAGAGCCTAGCCAAAACTAGGAATAAAGAAAATCAAGAAATGACACAAACTAAAGATTAAAAAGTTATAACCTGATAATAACACAAGTTTTGATACCAACTGATGTGAACATCTCCCAATATACACTAAAATCAGATTTAAATGATTTGCAACTTGAGCCAACAAGAACCTACTTGCCTTAGAGAACCAAAGTTATACGCAATGCTTACTCCTACCTTACACCTATAAAGAGACACGGACGAGTAGCATAAAATCATAACGAAGTTGTCCAATCTTTCAATTAAGTCCAATCAAGAACTTAGTATGAGAAACAATCAACTACACAAAAGATAGCAAAAATGTTTGATTTCTTTATTAAAAATCTCCTTAAAAAAGTCTCTACAAAAATATTTATCCTAGAAAAAACCATAAGTCTAATAGGATATCCCTAATAAATAGTAATAATAATCCAATGAATTAAAATTTAAATAAAGACCCTCATATTTATAAAAGTTCTAATAATAGCTAAAAGATAAATAAAACAATAGCATAACTAATTTAAATAAGAATAAAATCGTTTTTGTAATCTGCTAGCAAAATCAAAACCAAACTTCAAACACGTGGTTTTCTTTCGTCTTAATGAATTAGAAAACATTCCATACATCTTTAGAAAGCTATGGATGTCTAGTTTCCAATTAAATTTAAATCACATTAAGATTTATTCTAAAGATCTAGTTATGACTAGTACAATAGCCGAAGGTCAAAACTGACAGATTTGAATCGTATTATTTCAATATTTTTGTAAAGTCTAAATGCCCACCTACAAGCTTTTAATGAACATGAATTAAATTTTTCAAGACTTGTACTTTATTATTTAACATTTTCATTAAGTGCATCTTAGTCCATGTATCTTAAAGAAGTCAATTGAAAGTTTTTTTGAGCCTCTTAATTGTAGTCTTGTCATTAGACCAATTAGAACTTTTAACGAATCTTTTCGTGCTGCTTGGATTGCATCAGTACCAAAATTGAATTTTTAACAACTAAAAAGACCGAGCACACCTATAAAAAAAATGGGAAACCAAAATAATTTGTATGAAAATTGAAGTTGCCACCTATTTTAGCTATTCTTTTCACTTTGATCCTTTGTCTATTAATCCAGCCTTTTCTTCCAAAACAATATGCAATTGGTCATCAATTTCGGCTAAAAAATGTTTAATTGTAAAAAAAAAAATTTGAGGACCAAATTGATTTTCTTTTTAAATTGATTATTTCAATCTATAGTAATTTGTTAGAGAATAAACGGTGTCACATCAACAGTAAAATCAACACATAACTTAGTTTTGTTAACGAGCCTTTTTACATTAAAATCCATCATGTTTTATTAATTTGGATCAATATCCATTCAAGTAAATTTGGATCAACATCTATTAGTTTCGATGAAATTGAATTGTCAGTGATGAAATAGTGATTGTTAATCTTCTTATCAAATGCATCATGTTTTGTTATGCATAATCTTTTAAGAAGAGGGCTTTTGTTACATAAAAAGTAGCAATTCCTATTCTTTGAGGCATTTCAAAGAATATATATATATTCTTGCAGGTGGGTTTTCCTTATATTGTGGTTTTTGAATATAGTTTCAAGGACAGACTTCTGATATTCTCTTCTTTTGTTTATTTTTTTTCAAAACCTTAACAAGGTGTATGCTTACAAGGTGATAGTTGAATATAGATGAATTTTAAGTTCTAACTTCAAATGGTTCTTTTTTTGTTGCTGCTGAAAGAATTACAGCTAGTTAGGAAGAGTAGGTTAGTGACTAACTTGAATGAATTGATGATCTCTTGTAACTGGCATGAATTATTCTGTTCAGAAAGACTAGTGTGCTTTTGTCATTGATCATTTAAGATTCTATGGTGTTTGGTAGAGTTTATGCTTGATTGTTGATGCTTGTCTCAGGTCTGCTATCATAACACCTACCTTTAAGGATAATATGTGATGATGATTTCTTAAAATATCACAAACGCTGATTTATGATTGACTAGTAAAAGTTCAGGAAAAAGAATTTGAAAAGAGATGTTGGAAAATAGAGAGCTTATTGAGGTAGTCAGAAGTTCTATTCACATTGTAGGAAAAAAGAAGAAGAAAAAGAAAAAGAAAAAAAGAATTTATGCACGGTGCTCGTCTCTTTATCTTTATTGCCATTGCTAGATTAAGAACGCAACGTGAATGGATGAGTTGCTTTCTTTTAGGCAAAGTTTATCTGTATATAGCAAACCTATGCATGACTATTCTAATCTTGATATTTGTATTGCAAATAGATATCTTGTTTGCAAATATTCGTCAGTCGGTCGGCTGTAGGAGTTTATGGGAAAAGTAGAATTGGTGACGAATGCGTTCTTCAACTCATCCTATTGTTTCGTATGCATTCTTTGGCATGACATGTGCGAGATAAGTCCAGTTTACTTCTCTTTTGGCTTATGTTTCCACTGCCATAAATAGATTTCTAAGGTGTTGAGCTTATTTTTAGAACAAAAATATTATGGCCTTTAGATGGTGAGTATTAAATGTGTTTCATACTATATTGTTAGAAAATGGTTACTAGACATAATACCAGCTAAATTTAAAATGGGCCCACTCATTTTTAGGATTTAAATTTTGTTGGAGATTATTTTCCAACATAAGTTCTTTAACATGAAAAATTAACGTGATTAAAATGAATTATGAGTGAATGAGAAACTAATCTTAAACAATATTGGTAAACATGTTTTTGTTAAACCAAAAACCTTTTATCCTAAAAAAAATACAAGATTGTTTTGTAGTTTATATTAGATAGGTAACTCATGCTACACTGTGGCCACACCATTTTTTTAACTAAAAAAAGAATGTCTAGGTCACAGGGAACCTTTTTGATGGTCAATGATCAATCTTGAAACTTCCTGAATCGTCTCCGTATGTAGCTTGTATTTCAACTCAAACCATTCAAGATTTTCCTCGACATGACACAATCGACTTGGTGAGTTCAAAGACAAACTGAATGATTGATAGAAATGTGGTATGAGTTTAAATATAAATTTTAAAATAACAAATTTTTTAAAAAATTAAGATAATGATTTATTGAAAAAATTTGGATTTCACAGTCTAACCCATCGAACCCATGACCTAGGTTATGGATTTCATCGAGTTAAAATTTCTTTTTAAGATTATTTTGTATTTAATCTTATGATAACAAAAATCATCACTCATAAAATTGAGCACCAACTCAATGTTAGGACATTTGTTTTAGACTTTGATAACTTCATACAAAGTAAATTCAAAAAATTATAAAGCTCAATTCATAATAAACTGAAGTTAATAATCCAAACTCATAACCTGAGTCATGGACTGAATTAGGTCCAATAATTTTTTTTACAATTGTTTTTTTATTATATGATAACAAATATATTTTCGATCTTTCTTTGTTGGATGTAGGTGATGATTCATTAACAAATTCTTTTGAGGAGAGAGATGATGATGCAATCCAAATTGCACCAAAGTATCTATTGGAAGTTCCAATTAGGCCAATTACAAGACCAAGGGTAAAAAAGCTCAAATATACATTTAATGAGATTATTCAGAGTATTTTGGTTAAGATGAATTTCAATGAGGCTACAACTTCAACAAGTGATGAGCAGATCATACTCAATATAATCTATGTGTAAGAGGGGTCTGATTTATCTACAACAAGGGTCTAATTATTTCACAATGGTAGGCTAAATAATTTTGGCAGTTAGAGGATTATTTTTTATAATTTATAGTTTTATTTTAACAAATATAATTTTTTACCCAAAGTTGGACCGAGCTTAAATTCTATCAGAAGTCTCTAGAGGTCTTGTTTTATATTAGGTTAAACTTGCAAGTCAATCGAATATCGAGAAGGCCTTGATATCAACAATTATTATTGTGTGTGAGATTTTGCTCATTGTTTTCGGTTTTTCATTGAACTACTTTGACTTATCCAATAAATAACCAAGCTTCATGACATCTTCTATACTTCTTTATAAGTGGTGGGTATGGGTTGGGATATTTATAGTCTCCGTGCCTCGGTACAAGTTATCGTTATGTCAAGCTCAATTTCGAACCTGATCTTAGCTTTCTTGGGAAGAGAAATACCCTAAATCAGGTTATATCACTTTTATCTTCAATTTTTTTGCATACGCTATTGTTGTCGAGTTCTTTATGTTCTCTAAAAACTAGTTGCGACATCAAGTAAAAAAAAAGAAATTATTTGCGATCTTGATTAAATATAGTCTTATAAATTAACAAGAACAAAGAAAATAGAAACAAAAGAAATTTTTAGTGTTTGCCACAAATTTTTATTCTAAGAAACATAGAGTTCGACCATTTGCTTGAAATCTGAAAACAAAAAATTATTCATTCTTAGGGTTTCTTGGAGATAAATCTTGATTTGAGATATTTTAGGTTTCCTTAGTTGGGTTTTCTTGAAAATTACAAAAAACAAATGGGTAGTTTTTATGTTAGTCTTTTTATTTATAGTTTTCACCACCGTGTATATAAAGAACAATTGAAAGTATTGTTATTTTGAGTTGTTTAAATCTTATTCCATTAATTAATTTTTATAGTTTTTTTTTTCATGTCTTGATATCGTTCATATTTTATATGAATTCATATTTGATATTCGTGATTTGATATTCGTAGTTTTATATTGATAGTTTTCAGTTTTTATTACTTATTGAGTCTTTACATTAATTGATTGCTCCATTAAGATATTAATCTTTGATTTGTTATGAACTAATTTCCTTCAAGAACTGAAATCTTGAGAATTGAGTTGTAAAAGGTGAAGGTGAGATATTGCTACTAATTTAATTTTAAGCTCTTGACAATGTCAACTAAGAGTGGATCATCACCATTAGAAGATATGAATATTCCTTAACATGGTTATTTAACTATGTAACAACAATTGAAGTTGATGAATATAAGGTTTTCCAAAAATATGAGTGGGACGACTAGTTTGAGAACCGAAGGAGCTAGTCTTTGAGATTGGCCATATCGTAAGGGTTTGGAAGGAAGAAAATTTACAAGACAAGCTAATTCAACTATGGAAGAATCTATAACTGAAAATAAAGATTATGAGGCTAAGGACTTTCTAAGTGTTTGCTACTTCAGAGGCACAATAACTAGTAGCACGAGCAATAGGTGGGGCTAATGAGCTTGTTGTAATCGCTAAACCAAGATAAGATACACAACTATACTGCTGAGAATTAAGAAAGATGTTTGGAGATTTGATGTTTCCATGGACAAATTTCCCGCCATTCTCTGCATGGATATGAGAAATGCCTCTTACTGCACCTATAATAATTCTCATTCTAGTGTCCTAATCAAGTGGGACTCGCTCACCTCCTCTTTTTCCTGCAAAAGTTACCTATGCATTAGAGGATATATGCAACTCTCAAGTCATTAACCAACACATGATGAAAATAGGATGAAAGAGATTGATTAGTACTTAAAAGTGCATTTTTATCAAGGTTTTATATCATCATTTTGCACTCGAAGTATCAATAACTCCTTAACTAGAGCATGTTTTATAATAACAAGTCTAATAATATAAGATACATTTAATTTATGGTAAATGTTCATTTTAAATGCCAAGCATATCATATAAATGAAAGGATTAATTGATGAGTTTAACCACTGAAATTGAGAAGACAAAGAGAGGGCTAAGCTTAGAAAATAGATGCTGGTTGAATTCAAATTGGAACACCATTCGATTATTGGATCATAACTGAAGTTATTGAACTTGGATTTAGGTCTGGTTTATATGGATAGAAAGTTAAGACATAGACCTAAAACTTTCATGAAGAGTCCAAGATTCAAAATGACGGTTTTCAAGTTCAAATTGTAGCAACAACAAAGAAGTCAGAATCTGTCCTGCAGCCCAGACATTGTTTAGTGTTCAGCCTATATCTCTAGTTCTAGAAGTCCAAATAACCTGATTCTTATTTTGTTGGAAAGCTGAGACAATTCCCCAGAACTTTCATGGGGACTATCTATTCAAATTCGGATGTTAGCAATGACGTTTTCTGCAGACAAGAAGATAAAGATGGTTACCAAGTCAAAAGGTGGCCACTCACTCAACAATTAGTCATCAAATCAATAGTTCTAAATTTTGGCCTATAAAAGGAGGCATTTGCCATGCATTTAGGCATCTTGGCTTTCAGATCAAGATCATGTTCTTGCTCTCTCTCTCTCTTTATATTTTTGTAATGCTTAAGTTTTGCTTTTATTAATCTCTTGTTTATGCCTTTCATTTTCTTTATTATACTTATATAATCATGCTCTCCTCTTGTTTATCTATGTTTCTCTTATTCATAATGTTCAGTTAAGTTTATTATGTCAAGGTGAAAAGGTTATACCAATGGTGTAAGAATAAGTATAGTATAAACTCAACATGGACTTTAATGTTTGATACTAACATGTTTTATAATTATTATCTTACTCACTCTTAATACCTTGCTTGTTAAATGGTTAATCTAGATTTGTGTTGAACAAACCTTGGTACATCAAATACTTGGCACTTTCATAGCCCAACTGTATGGTATAACCGACACATGTGGTATGAAAGGAACTTGATTTGTTGTTAACATAAGTTATCACCATGAATACCTGATAATATTTACAAGTATTGACATTACTTAAATAAGATAATTAATGTAATCATGTTAACAATTTATAATCCAAGTGGAACCTCCTTTGTGTGTGGTTTTCAGTCAAGTAATAAAAAGAGTTTATAATATACTTATTTGAAATACTATTAGTGGATCCTCTAACCTTGACAATTTTTTTTTTATCTTTGTTTAAATCCTTACATCATTATCACATCTCAAAGTTCTCTTCAAATCTTTTCTTTTATTTATAATTCTATATAGTTCACCTCCCTGTGGTTCGACCCCGGTCTTGCCGGGTTATTTATTATTTCGACACTCCTGCACTTGGGATAAGACATCAACTCTTTGATCGTGCCAAGCTTTTGGCACCGTTGTCAGGGAGGTAAATTCTTGTATAAATTATAATATTTATTTTATTTTCTCTTTTCATTTTTCTTATATCTAACTTTTGTTTCTTTTGTTTTGTTTCTTTTTCTTTTGTTTTCTTCTTCCTTTTATTCTCTTCCTACACGTGCATGAGAGTTTGGTCATGTACATTAAGTGGTAGACTTTGTAGGGTATCCTCATCATTTTCAAAAAATATGGCTGAAGAAGATAATCAGTCGCTTCATAATGAGAATAATGAAAATAATCGAGTTAAAATACTTAGAGACCACATGAATCCTACAAGAACAAATGCACCCTCATGTATAATTTTCCCTCCTAATGCATCTCACTTTAATTTTAAGCCAGACATTATTCAACTTTTATTTTTTCTTCATAGCTTAGATCTAGAAAAGCCATACTTGCATTTGAGAGGATTTAAAGAAGTTTGCAACACTTATAATGACTTAAATTGTAGCATGAACACCATTAGATTAAAGCTTTTTCCTTTTTCATTAAAAGATAAAGCTAAAACATGATTATAAAATCTTTGATCAGGATCCATTCGTGCTTGGGATGAAATGCAACAACAGTTTTTGAAGAAGTTTTTCCCTTTTTATAGAACAAACTCTTTCAAAAGACAAATAAGTACATTCACTCAAAAGCCAGGTGAAACATTTTACTAATGTTGGGATAGGTATAAAGATTTGCTTAATACATGTCCTCATCATGGTTTTGAAACATGGAGATTGGTTTCACATTTTTATGAAGGATTAACACCTAAAGATAAGCAAATGGTGGAATTGATGTACAATGGAACTTTTTAAAGATAAAGACCCTGATGAAGCAATTAAGTGTTTAGACTTGTTAGCTGAAAATGCTCAAAATTGGGACACTACAGGTACTTATGAGGCACCGGGTAAAACTCAACCACATACATCTAGTGGAGGTATGTACAACCTTAGGGAAGATCATGATCTTCAAGCTAAATTTGCATCTTTAGGTAAAAAAGTCGAGGCACTTGAACTTAAAAAGAGTGGTCAATTAAAATCTGTTCAAGACATGGTATGTCAAATCTGTGAAAACAATGAACACTCAACCAATGATTGTCCAACTTTGCCTTCTTTCAAGGAATGCCTCTATGAACAAGCCCATGCTTTAAACAATTTCCAAAGGCCCATTTATAACTCATACTCGCAAACATACAACCTTGGTTGGAGAAATCACTCAAATTTCAGTTGGAAGAGTGATAACAATAATGCACAAACTTCACAGCCACTGTTTCAAGCACACCATAATTTTCAAAATTCTCATAGATATGTACCTTCTTATGTTCCCCATTCTAAAAGAAATCTTGCGGAAACATTGCATGCATTCATTGAAAAGCAAGAGACAATCAACACTCAACTTGCTCAAAGCATGACAGATTTTAAAGATACTCTTGCAAAGTTCACATCTGCTCTTAGTTTTTAGGAGAAAGGTAAGTTTCCATCTTAACCACAGCAAAATCCCAAAGGGCAATACAATTCAAGTGCAAGTAGCTCCGGAAGCCAACACATGGATTAAGTCAAATCATTCATTACTCTCCGCAATGGTAAGGTTATTGAAAAACCCATTCTTGAACCTTGTCAGAAAGAAGATGAGTTAGTCTCTAAGGGTAAGGAAGGGGTTGAACCTAAACATTATAAAGAAAAGACTGATTCCCCACCAGCACTTTCATTTCCTCTCACCATGACCAAACAAAGGAAAGTCAATCACAATTATGAAATCTTTGAAACTTTCAAACATGTAAGGATCAATATACCTTTATTGGATACTATTAAACATGTACCTTTTTATGCTAAATTTTTGAAAAATCTGTGCACTGTGAAGAGAAAACTGAATGTGAAAAAGAAAACCTTTTTAGCCGAACAAGTAAGTGTCATTCTTCAAAACAACAAAAATTATGTCTCTTTTTTTTAGAAAAAATAAATAACAATCACAGCAAATAAAAATAACAGCATAAGAATCAACTAAAATTACTTCCCCGACAACGGCGCCAAAATTTGTTGCGATGTCGCGGTCACACAAATTAATTACCCTAGCTTAAAACATACAAGATAGTATAAAGCAAGCAAGGAGTCGATCCCACGAGGAAGGTTTAGTTCAGATTTTTATGCTAAACGTTATGCAATTGGGGGCTTTTGATTTGTGATGATCTAAACTATGAAAGAATTTAAACTAGCAAACAAAATTAATTGAAACTGAAATATATCAAGAAAACAAACCTTGGTTGCAAGCACATATCCACCAACAGAAATCACAACCGATCCTTGAAACGAAACTCCAGTTTATATTCTGAATTTTTATATTTTCTTAACGTTGGTTAATTAACAGATCCGCTGTATAATTAACCCTAACAAACAAACAATCACAGTGTCCGCACTAATGATTTAATCCAATGGCAGCCTTAAGATCTAGATAAATTCATTAATCTTAACAACCAAGTTGTCAGCTTGTGTTGCATTTGATCGAATGTTCTCCCTAAGTTTAATAACGTAGTTCCGCTACAATTATCAAGCGTAGTTGCTTCACAAGTTTATATACCACATCTCCTGTTTTGATATCAAACTTAGCAATAGATTGTTCACAATAATGACTTAGAGTCCGCTCTAGCAATTAAGATAAACAATCATAGGAAATATGCATAGGAAAACAAACATAATCATTCATAATACAAACTGAAAATAAATGGAAGAATAAATCTCACAGTTCTTGAAATCTAAAGGTGTTTGCGTCCTTGCAACCAAGAAAACGAGCTTAGCCTTGCATATCTATTGAACAACTACTCCTAAAGATGAAAGAATACATGATTTCTTATTTGTAAAGGGGAGAGTTTGTGTTTCTTCTCTTATGGCTGCCACCCCTCTTTCTTTTGTTCTGCTGCACTCCCTCTCCCTCTCTCTTGGCTCTCTTCATAGCATAAACTTAGCTGCCTATTTATATACAAATTGTAAGTAAGAAAAATCAAAGTTCAAGTGTGAACATCAAGAGATGGTGGTAGTGTGAAGGCGGCTGGTGGCTGGTGGCTAGCAGCTAGTTTGTGGTTGGTGATTTGAGGTTGGTGGCTTGAGGTTGGTGGCTGCCTTCCTTGACCTTCTAGATTGATTTACTAGAGGAGCTAAATTGCTGAAATTAAAACTTGGATGTCGGTTTGGATGCCTCGGAATGTAATTTGGATTCGTTTATTCACGAAACCTGTTTGCTGGTAGAATTCAGTTGTCATCTTTGAAAAATCATATCTCCCTCATATGACATCATTTTTGGCTGAAATTGGGAGCTTTTATAGACCTTTGAGTCAGGAATCCAAAACAATTGAGTTTGAATCAATTGGATATCTACAGCTCCAAATATTGAATTTTGAATGGGCAAAGGTCAACATTGGCAAAATGCGAGTTTTGACTTTGAAGGATGTGATTTCCATGCTCTTTGTATTTTTATTTTCTTGACTTAGATTTCCAGAAAGGTATGGATGTTAGCTTTCTAATTCCACTGGAATCACTTCATTTTGACTTCTAGAACTCACGCTCTGCACAAATCATCGACTGAGGGTCAAATATGCCAATTACCTCCAATTTACTCCTTTTTGCATATTTCATCTAAAGGTGCCTTCAAAACATAAAATAAAGAATATTAAGGCATTTTATACATAAAACATAGGCAAAAAACTAGTTAAATGTGAGTGAAACTATCGAATAATATGGTTACATCAAATACCCCCACACTTAGCTCTTGCTCGTCCTCGAGAAATGATAAATAAAATCAAATTGAAAATAACTATAATCAATCTCTTAATCTCCCATCAATGTTCAAGAACATATGCATTATAAACAAGAATACAATCAAGAAGGATACAGAGTATAAAATTTCATGAATTCATTTACATGCAAACTTCAAAACTCAATTAATCGTTATGATTTAAATGAAATCTATGCCATGCCAAAGTAATAGGTCCTCTCATTGATATACACTCCAACACTCACGTGTTTAGGGCTTATGTGTTTAAATCTCTCAAATTCAATCAAAGAATATGTTCTACCATAAGCTTGCTCTTCAATCTCATCTCTATTACTAACATATTACAAGCAATACATGAATCAAAAGGTCTTATTTTCCGGCTGTAATGGGGCTAGGGTTAAGGTGAGGTAAAAGAGTAAAAGAAATGAGTCAAACCAAAGAAAGTAGAGCATTTTGAAAAATGATATTTCCAACAAGATATTCCATTAAAGCACATAAATTTTTCATCTTTAATCACCAATGCTTAACTTTTTTTGATTTCAAGCTCTTTCAATATAAAACCTTAAGAACATAAAGGAACACTTTTTTTTTGTTTTTTCTTTTTTTTCTTCTTGTTTTTCACCTTTAGCAACTTTGCCCATCTTTTCATTAAGCATCACTTATTCTTTCTTTTCATATAATTTCCAACCATAATTCCATGAGATATCACAAGTATATGCTCTACTAATCCTTGGCCAGGGGAAAAGGAAAACATATAAAAAGTTCAGGTTTATACATGGATAAAGCAAAGAAAAGATAAACAAGCTCAAAAGAGGCTCACTATGGATAATATGCTTTAGGTTGGCTTTTTGGTTCAAGTGGTTAAAATTTCTAATACCTTTATCATCTTCATGTACACATGTAATGTAAATGTAATCTCAACAAGATATGAAGCAAGTTCTAGAGATACATATCATTGAAAGAATGCAAAATCAAAAAAATATAATGTTGAACGCTCAAAAGCTTGCATTGGTATAACACTATAAAGTCAATATGGCATATTCTCAAAGTCAATCCCTAAAACAATTAAATCTTAAAATTAGCATGCACACTCATTCATTTGATTTATATCTTCATCTATCTCAACTAATTCTCATACATAATACTCGTATTCTCAAAAATCAATGAGAGTTCTAAAGATCAAACATAACTTATTTTTTTTAAGGACAGCAAAGAAAACCAAAATAAGAAAACCAAAATTCTCCCAATACCCCCACATTTAAAACACAACATTGTCCTCAATGTTGAAATAAAAGAAAAGGAATATAGGAGAATGACAAAAACAAAGTAAAATATGAAAAAAAAAAGATAAGGGAAAAAAAAAGCAAATCTGATTTTTTTTTTTGTGCTGGGTTGCCTCCCAGTAAGCGCTTTTATTTTTATGTCATTGGCTTGACATGTTGCATGTTCATTCTTCATAGATTGGTTCAGCTAACTCCACAGAAGCGGTGAGTTCTGCTGTCCAACTTGCATAGAAAGGTTTCAAGCGATGCACATTGACCTTGAGTACTTTTTTGGTTTCTAAACTTGTAATTTCAATTGCACCATAAGGAAAAACATTAGAAATAACAAATGGTCCAATCCAACAAGAGCGTAACTTTCCAGGAAAAAGTTTCAAACACGAATGATAAAGGACTTTGTCTTCAACATGAAACTCTTTTCTTGTAATTATTCGGTCACGAAGACTCTTAGTCTTTTCATTGTAAATCCTTGCATTCTCATAAGTATCATTCTGTATCTTTTCTAACGTGGTTCCAATCTTTTTGGGTACCAAAAGGATAGACGCCACCTATTCACTGTCCGTGACGGGGTGAATGACTTTTGCATCATGGAGGATAGTTTGCAAAGCTTGCAAAGCCAATGCTGATTGGTGCACGTTTTGAGGAACACATATGTGCATCTCCTTCTCTTTTATCTCGGTAAAATCATAGCCATAGCTCAAAGCTACGCTTAATCCACAAACTTGCTGCACATACTTATCAACTTGGTCATAACATGTGATAGAATAAGCATTGCTATAAGGATATTTCATTGCATCATGAAAATTAAATTCAATCTTTTCATCTCCTACTTCCATAGACAAAGTATCCTTACCACAATCAATTTTTGTATTGGCAGTTTTCAAGAATGGTCTCCCAAACAATATAGGAGTGCTATTTGATGAATCACAAGAATCATGTTCCATATCAAGAATATAAAAATCACATGGAATAACCAAACTATCAATTTTGACTAGGACATTTTCTATCACACCAAGTGGGTAAACAAAACTACGATCCGCAAGTTGTATTATAATGCTAGTTTTATTCAAAGGCTTAAGACTAAGAGAATCATAAACATGTTTAGGCATAACACTAATAGATGCACCTAAATCGCACAAGGCCCTTTTGAAACTAGCATTACCAATAACACATGGGATAGTAAACGCACCTGGGTCTTTTTGCTTCAAAGGCATATTCTTTAGAACAACAGCAGATACAACTTCACCCATACTTACCGTTTCGTGACCTTTCAGTTTGAAAGCTCTCTTGGTAGTACACAACTCCTTCAAGAATTTGGCATACTTTAGAATTTGCTTGATAGCATCAAACAAAGGAATGTTAAGTTCCACTTTCTTGAAAACCTCTAAAATCTCTTTTTCTTTGTCTTCTTTCTTTGAACTAGAAGAACTCACAGGAAAGGATGGAATTGTTTTAAAACTGGAATTTATTGAGTAAGGAGTTACCTTTGGAGTGTTGGTCTTTGTTTCAGTTTGTGGAGGAGAAGGATGTTCCTTCTTTGTACTCAATTTGGTTTTTATCTCTTCTTCTTCCTCCATCTCAATTTGTTTCGACTTTTGCTCTTCAAGTTCTTTTCCACTTCGCAACATGATCGCACTAACATTCTCTTTTGGATTCAATGCTTGGAAGGGCAATTTTCCATTCATTTGTGCTTTCAATTTCCTTACACTTGAAGCTACGTGCCCTATTTGCTTCTCCAAGTTGTGAATACTTGACCTTGTTTCCTGTTGAAAAGATATGACATTTTGCTGCAAGGTCACAATGTTAGAAGCCAAAGTTTTCATCATCTCACGAAGATCATCATTGGATGACGACCCCATAACATTGGAGTTTGTGAATGGAGAAGGGGGTTGTCTTGCTTGATAATTCTGTTGGGATTGAAATCCATAGAACTGTCGGCCTTGATTGCCTTGTTGAGGTTGGTTCCCATAGCGTAAGTTTTAGCGTAAGTTTGGATGATCTCTCCATCCAAGATTGTATGTGTTGGAAAAGGGATCATATTTACGTTGGGGTTGTCCATTGAATGCTCCATCAGCTGCATTAGCCTGTTCAATGTAATCTTCTTGCATTGTTGGGCACATATCTAAGGCATGTCCTTGTAAGGAACATATGCTACAAACTTTCACCTGTTGTACATTTCCACAAGCCAAAGAACACATAAGAGAAGTAAGATCATTAACTTCATTTTCAAGGTTAGAAACACTTACCTCATTTACTCGTTTGTTTGAGAAATCTCCACAAGTGCCAAACTGTTTCGAGTTGGCTGCCATGTTTGAGATCAATTGGCGTGCAGCCTCGGGGGTCTTATCTACCAATGCCCCTCCACTTGCAGCATCAATGATACTACGGTCAGTAGGCATCAATCCTTCATAGAAATATTGAATGAGCAACTGATCAGGTATATGATGATGAGGACATTGAATGCAGAGTTGCTCAAATCTTTCCCAATATTTGGAGAGTGTCTCTCCATGAGATTGCTGAATCCCACATATTTCTTTCCTTATGTTGGCAACTCGAGATGCTAGGAAATACTTCTCAAGGAAAATCTTGTTTATGGCATTCCAAGTTCCAATAGATCCTGGGAGAATAGAGAAAAGCCATGTCTTTGCTGTTCCTTTTAAAGAGAAAGGGAAAGCTTTCAACTTAACCTGTTCTTCGTCAACTCCATTCGGTTTCATGCCAATGCAAACCATATGGAACTCCTTGAGATGAGTATGAGGATCTTCTCCTGCAAGACCATTTAATATTGGTAGCAAATGTATAAAACCAGATTTGAGCTCAAAGTTTACATTATTGTCGATGTTTATGCACAATGATTGGTTTTCCACGTTAGGAGCAGCAAGCTCCTTGAGTGTTTGTTGTCGTGCAACAGCCATGGTGTTGAGGCGAGCTTCCTTTCGTAACCTGCGTAAAGTGTTTTCTATTTTGAGATCCAACTGCACTTGACTCTGATTAGTAGAACGGGTTGCAGGCATAAATCTTCAAGAAACTCAAAAGAAACCAACCACACAAGAGATCATAAACAATGCAAATTGAACGAAAATCCTACGGTAGAAAACTAAAACTACATAAAAACCCTAGAAAATAATGGAATTTGGCCTCGATAGGGTGGGGTTAGTGGTCACCACTAGTCCTATTCAGAACATCGTTTCCCTTCCGAAAAAAAAAGTTGAAACCTAATTCCACCAAAAAATATGTTTTGAACAGTACCGCTGCCGTAAGTGAACAGTACCACCGTAAGCAAAAATTCTGTCTTTTTTTTTTAGAAAAAATAAATAACAATCACAGCAAATAAAAATAACAGCACAAGAATCAACTAAAATTACTTCCCCGACAACGACATCAAAATTTGTTGCGATATCGCGGTCGCACAAATTAATTACCCTAGCTTAAAACACACAAGATAGTATAGAGCAAGCAAGGAGTCGATCCCACGAGGAAGGTTCAGTTCATATTTTTATGCTAAACGTTATGCAATTGAGGGGTTTTGATTTGTGATGATCTAAACTATGAAAGAATTTAAACTAGCAAACAAAATTAATTGAAACTGAAATATATCAAGAAAACAAACCTTGGTTGTAAGCACACATCCACCAACAGAAATCACAATCGATCCTTGAAACAAAACTCCAGTTTATATTCTGAATTTTTATCTTTTCTTAACGTTGGTTAATTAACAGATCCGCTGTATAATTAACCCTAACCAACAAACAATCACAGTGTCCGCACTAATGATTTAATTCAATGGCAGCCTTCAGATCTAGATAAATTCATTAATCTTAACAACCAAGTTATCAGCTTGTGTTGCATTTGATCGAATGTTCTCCCTAAGTTTAATAACGTAGTTCCGCTACAATTATCAAGCGTAGTTGCTTCACAAGTTTATATACCACAACTCCTGTTTTGATATCAAACTTAGCAATAGATTGTTCACAATAATGACTTAGAGTCCGCTCTAGCAATTAATATAAACAATCATAGGAAATATGCATAGGAAAACAAACATACTCATTCATAATACAAACTGAAAATAAATGGAAGAATAAATCTCACAGTTCTTGAAATCTAAAGGTGTTTGCGTCCTTGCAACCAAGAAAACGAGCTTAGCCTTGCATATCTATTGAACAACTACTCCTAAAGATGAAAGAATACATGATTTCTTATTTGTAAAGGGGAGAGTTTGTGTTCTTCTCTTATGGCTGCCACCCCTCTTTCTTTTGTTCTGCTGCACTCCCTCTCCCTCTCTCCTGGCTCTCTTCATAGCATAAACTTAGCTGCCTATTTAAATACAAATTATAAGTAAGAAAAATCAAAGTTCAAGTGTGAACATCAAGAGATGGTGGTAGTGTGAAGGCGGCTGGTGGCTAGCAGCTAGTTTGTGGTTGGTGATTTGAGGTTGGTGGCTTGAGGTTGGTGGCTGCCTTCCTTGACCTTCTAGATTGATTTACTAGAGGAGCTAAATTGCTGAAATTAAAACTTGGATGTCGGTTTGGATGCCTCGGAATGTAATTTGGATTCGTTTATTCACGAAACCTGTTTGCTGGCAGAATTCAGTTGTCATCTTTGAAAAATCATATCTCCCTCATATGACATCATTTTTGGCTGAAATTGGGAGCTTTTATAGACCTTTGAGTCAGGAATCCAAAACAATTGAGTTTGAATCAATTGGATATCTACAGCTCCAGATATTGAATTTTGAATGGGCAAAGGTCAACATTAGCAGAATGCGAGTTTTGACTTTGAAGGATGTGATTTCCATGCTCTTTGTATTTTTATTTTTCTTGACTTAGATTTCCAGAAAGGTATGGATGTTAGCTTTCTAATTCCACTGGAATCACTTCATTTTGACTTCTAGAACTCACGCTCTGCACAAATCATCGACTAAGGGTCAAATATGCCAATTACCTCCAATTTACTCCTTTTTGCATCTTTCATCTAAAAGTGCCTTCAAAATATAAAACAAAGAATATTAAGGAATTTTATACATAAAACATAGGGAAAACACTAGTTAAATATGGGTGAAACTATCGAATAATATGGTTACATCATACATATTAGTCACAGTAGATTATGTTTCAAAATGGATAAAGGTAATTCCAAGTCGAAACAGTGACCACAAAACAATGATAAAGTTTTTGAAAGAAAACATTTTGAGTTGATTTGGAATCTCTCGGGCCATGATAAGTGATGGTGGAACACATTTCTGCAACAAGCCATTTGAGTCTTTAATGAAGAAATATGAAATCACACATAAAGTTGCCACCACTTATCACTTTCAGACAAGTGGACTGGTAGAACTTGTTAATAGGAAGATCAAACAAATCTTGGAAAAAACAGTGAACCTTAATAGGAAGGACTGGTTTTTAAGACTTAATGATGCACTTTGGGCTTATCGTACTACTTTTAAAACATCATTAGGTATGTCACCTTATAGGTTGGTCAATGGAAAATCTTGTCACTTGCTTGTGGAACTTGAACATAAAGCTTATTGGACTATTAAAGCTTTTAATTCAAACCTTGATGATGCTAGTCAACCGTGAAATTACAAATAAATGAGCTTGAGGAAATAAAAAATGATGCATATAAAAATTCAAGAATTCATAAAGTAAGAATCAAAGAGTTTCATGACAAGAAAATACTGAGAAAAACATTCAATGTTGGTAAAAAGTTTTACTTTATAATTCTCGACTCCATTTATTTCCTTAAAAACTAAGATTAAGATGGAGCGGTCCTTTTATTATGAAACATGTGTATCCATATGGGGCATGTGATATCGAGAATCCAAAGAATGACAATGTTTTCAAGGTAAATGAACATCGTTTGAAAGTTTACTTTGACATTTTTTCAGTTGAAAATGACTCTATTGAATTGGGTGATCCTGTATATAAAGATTGATTTTTTTTCTCACATTGTTTTTATGTTTCTTTTTGGTGTAACTTTTGTTTTGCTAGTCTCTTTCACCCCGGTCAAATGACGGATAATGGTACTGCGTGACTCTTAAGTCGGTTCTTTCAGTTTCCCATGATAACTGATATATGTGTATATATTTGTGTAATTCTTTGCTCTTTCTCCTTTCTTTGCATCTCTTCTCCAATTCTCATTTAAAAATAGACACCACTTTTGAAAAATTGAAAAAGTATTTTCCCGCTTTGCCTCCAAATGCGATTGCAAAAATTTACCATGCTAGGTGTGAAAGATTAAGGTTGTTAATGAACCATGGAATTCCTGAAGATATTCGTTGGATGATTGAAGCAAAGGTCTGATTATCAGGTGAGTCTTCTAATTCTTTTATTTTATACATGCTTGGGATACGTAAAAACACTTTTGCAAAGAAACGTCGTGCAAAATGACTGAAAGTCTGTCATCGATGTGCCAGATGGACTTGTAATGCATAATATCATTCTTTAGGAATTGTATCTATAAACCATGAAGATAAAATACAATTCATTAAGGATGGCTTGAGTAGGGGGTCTTTAGATAATCTTTTATTGACTCTTGAGACGTACCCTAGTGGAGATGTGCATCATGCAATTCATGATTTATGGCCACAATTCCATAAAGAACATGCTCGACATCTTGGGAATCTGATTAAAAAAGACCTTGTTTGCCAGTTTTTAAGAAAACCGGATGGGAAGCCTATCCTCGACCTATAGAAGGTGTTTAAGTCGTTCTTGGAGGTAAAACCAAGGGAAGATGTGAGCCACAATCACAACTACTTGTACATACACATGTTTTCAAAAAAAAAAAAAAGAAGAGAGAAAGAGTAAGACTCTAGTTGGCCTATATGTAGGTGGTATGATTGTATTTTCAGTTTCTTATCTATAAAATATTCTCTTCCTTTCCTTCATTTCTACTCAACCCATATATTCAACCGCTATAAAAGTGTGTAGAAATGGCAAGTTCCTCAAGTCATCAAATAAGAAATATTTGTGTTTTCGATGGATCCAGTCTTGGGAAAGAAAATGAGTTTTTAGAATCAACAAATCATCTTGGTCAGGTACTAGCTGATAGAAAGATTCATTTAGTGTATGAGGGAGGCAACCTTAGGGTAATGGGGTGTGTGTCAATAGCTATAGTTTTAAAAGACAGTCAAGTTTTAGGGGGTCGTCCCTAAAACTTTAGCAAAAAAGGACATCATTGGAAAAACAATTGGAGAGGAACTACAGGTCTCTACATTGTCTGATCGAATGAATACAATGTTTAACCATATTGACGTCTTCATTGCCTTACTAGGTGGTCTGGGCACATTGGAAGAGATATTTCATATTTCCTCTTCGGCCCAACTGCACATTCACCATAAACCTATAGGTTTGCTAAATGTTAATGGTTTTTATGATAATTTGTTGTCTTTTCTTGATCAAGCTGTGGAACAGAAATTTCTAACATCTTTGGCATGACAAATCATAATCTCTGCTGCTACTGCTGAATAATTGATTGACCAACTACAATAATTCATCCCTGTAATTGATCCTTCCATGAGTCATATAAATTGGTCAACTATGGAAAGCCATAAAAAGCTTAGATTGGATTTGAGCCTTCATTTGTGAAACCTTGTGTCTTTTGGTTTTATTATTAGTATATTATTTTGTTTTGTTATTTCTTATATTTGTTTAAGTGTGTTTCAGGTTTGTCAGTGTTCGTTGTTTCAGGTGATATCTTCTATACTCTATTTTTCTATCTTAGGATATTGAGGACAATGTCTCGTTTTGGTTGGGGGGGAGGGTAATAGTTGAGATAAAAAAAAAAAAACCTAACCTACTAACTGTTTTTGCTATTATTAAAACCATTTGACAAAACTGTTATTAGGATGGCAGAGTAAGGAGGAATTTTATTGACTCCTGAGACGCATCTTAGTAAATATTCTTATCAAGATCAATCAGAATACTTCTTGAAATATTCAGGTTTACAAATTCTCGCATTGTTATCACTTGATTCTATTCATATACTCATTTAAGAAGTATTCTTAAACCTTCATTTTCACACACACACTTTAACATATGATTGTGAGTTGCATATTGGATTATTATATTATTTATGTTCTTTTGTTAAAGGTAACAACTAAGAGAAAGGGATAATATATAATTTGCAAAAAACACAAAAAACAAAAAAAAAAACAAAATATTGATGATAATAAAAACGTAGATAAGTTTGGTTTTGTAGCTTCCCTAACTTAAGCAATTAAGCCCGACGGGGTGTTTTAACACCTAATACCCTAAAGTCAACTGACTTGGGAGCTATTGGCCTAGTGTTTGTTACTTGGGTTAAGGAGAAAAGCTTAAGGGAATCAAACATTGCATTATCTACGTATCAGTATCTGCAACCCGAGTTACTAAGCTCGCAGGGTTGTCTCAACATCTAATGCCCTAAGACCAACTAGTCTGGGAGTCATTAGTCGAAAGCTCGTTACATGGGTTAAAGATGCATTGCGTTTTAAGTTATATATATATAAAGATAATAATCATAACCCAAGGAAGTTAACCTTAGAAAAATATTAGAACAGAATATTGTTTTCTTCTAATAAAAGCCCCATCATTTATTTTTTCATACATTGAGCACATAAAGAGAAGGCTTATTAATATCTTGTTTAAGAAGTATGAAGCAGATATATAAATTTAATGAGAATTTGTTTATTTGGATAGATTAATGGAAGTTGAATGATGAATGCCTTACTTTTCAATGTCACAAATTGTTTTAATGCTTTGATTACTAGGGACTAGTAATAAGCTGGTTGAGGGGTGTGATTAGTACTTAAAAGTGCATTTTTATCAAGGTTTTATATCATCATTTTGCACTTGAAGTATCAATAACTCCTTAACTAGAGTATGTTTTATAATAACAAGTCGGATAATATAAGATACCTTTAATTTATGATAAATATTCATTTTAAATGTAGGCCTATCACATAAATCAAAGGATTGATTGATGAGTTTAACCACTGAAATTGAGAAGACAAGGAGAGGGCTAAGCTTAGAAAAGATGGTTGAATTCAAATTGGAACACCATTCGGTTATTGGATCATAACTAGAGCTGTAGAACTTGGATTTAGGTCTGGTTTATATGGATAGAAAGTTAAGACATAGACCTAAAACTTTCATGAAGAGTCCAAGATTCTAAAGGACCGTTTTCAAGTTCAAATTATAGCAACAACAGAGAAGTCGGAATCTGTCATGCAGCCCAGACACTGTTCAGTGTTCAGCCCATATCTCGAGTTCTAAAAGTCCAAATCCACTGATTCTTGTTTTGTTGAAAAGCTGAGACAATTCCCCAGAACTTTCATGAAGACTATCGCTTGAAATTCTGATATTAGCAATGACATTTTGTTCAAACAAGAAGATAAGGATTGTCACCAAGTCAAGATGTGGCCACCCACTCAACAATTAGTCATCGAATCAATAGTTCCGAATTTTGGCTTATAAAAGAAGACATTGACTATGCATTTAGGCATCTTGGTTATTCAAATCAAGATCTTGCTCTTACTCTCTTTCTTTGTATTTTGTAATGTTCAAGTTTTATTCCATGTTATATTTTTCTTAATCTCTTGTTTATGCTTTTCATTTCCTTTACTATACTCATGTAATTATGTTCTTTTCTTATTTATCTATGTTTCTCTTATTCATAATGTTCAGCTAAGTTTATTATGTCAATGTGAAAAGGTTACACTAATGGTGTAAGAATAAGTATAGTATAAACTCAACATGGACTTTAATGTTTGATACTAACATGTTTTGTATTTATTATCTTACTCACTCTTAAATGGTTAATTTAGATTTATGTTGAACAATCCTTGGTACAACAAATACATGGCATTTTTATAGCCCAACTGTATGGTATAACCGACACTTGTGCTTTGAAAGGAACTTGATTTGTTGTTAACATAAGTTATCACCATGAATACCTGACAACATTTACAAGTATTGACATTATTTGAATAAGATAATTAATGTAATCATGTTGACAATTTATAATCCGAGTGGAACCTCCTTTGTGTGTGGTTTCCAGTCAAGTAATAAAAAAGAGTTTATATTATACTTGTTTGAAATACCATTAGTGGATCCTCTAACTTTGATAATTGTTTTATCCTTATTTAATCATTACATCAATATCACATCTCAAAAGTTCTCTTCAACTCCTTTTCATTTTTTGTTTATAATTTTATATAGTTCACCTCACTGTGGTTCAACCCCGGTTTTGACGGTTTATTTATTACTTCAACACTCCTACACTTGGGAGAAGATATTGTTGTCATTTGCAACTTCATACACGTTGCTAGCACTAGAAGCTGATCCAACCACCCTTTCTCCCATGCTCTTATTACGAATAAATAGTTCTCTGTGTGCATACCAACACAGATAATCTTCTATGAACCCTTTATGTAAAAGATGCATCATTACAACATCTGGATGCAGATACCTTTTATTTTGACACTTCCTACATGGACACCTAATACCGCCTCCAGGAAAATTTCTAGGAATAGATATTGAGAAATTAATATAACCCTGAACCTCGTTACAATAATTCATCCTCCACAATCCTTGGGGTGAATCTCAATAAATCCATGAACGATCATCCATGACTTCTATCGAACCTCTATAAAATTATGATGACAACATATATTAATTAACTATGTTAGGTAAATAAATTTGCAAAAATATTGGTTTACCTCGAGATTATCCAACAAACTAATTAAAACTTCTCATAAATATTCATTATCAATTATCAACGTCCATACAAATTTATACATATCAATTTACGGAAATTACAACTCCGCAATAGCATTGATAAAAATTAAAATGGACCCATTAAACAAGCTATTAATTATTTCAACACAAAACATGTAATTCGGTAATTCAACAAAGTTTCAACAATTTACAAACAAATACAATTTTACAAAATCTAAAACAAACCATAACAAGTACAAAATTATACATTCATACTACAAGTTTGTTTGAGAAATAACAATAAAACATGTACATACACTAACAAGATGCATATACTAAAAAAACAATAAAATTGACATTTAAATGTTAAAAATTAAAAAAGATAGATTTACTTACAAAAAATGATAAAATCCACAATAAATCAGAACACGGATGTTGTGACCACAAAACTTAAAGAAATATGACTTGTGTTAAGAAGAGGGGGAATTTTTTTTTGGGGGGGTGGTTGTTTGCAGTTTGGGAGGGGAGAGTTGGGATAGGGAAGAAGAAGGAGAAATAAGGGAGGAGACAGTCGGCAGAGTGGTGATATATTAACTTTTACCGATGGAATCATCGAAAGACTCGTTTTGTCAGTGATTCTGATGGTGAATTGGTCACGTCACTGTATAGAGATCCCGGTTTGAATCTCTCGGTGATTCCGTCGGTAAAATCGCCCGCAAAAACTTCCACGTCATTGAACCGTTTTTTTTTTCAAATTCTATCTATTCCTTCTGTAATTCCATCGGTAATATCAACCACAATATTCTGTCAATATATCCGACCAAATTACAGACAGAATAGTATCCGTCGGTGATTATTACCGCAATGTACCGACAAAATTATTCCATCGGTAATTCTGTTGGTTTTAGGTGAATTTTTGGTAGTGATTATCCTTGATTAAGACAACGTGCAGTAGAATCAAAGCATATCAGTCCTTAAATACCTTCATATAGTTCATGTTATACCCAATATCTGCTCATTTATTACCCTTGGTTAGGACAACGTGTAGTGTGATCAAAATATAACACCTTAACCATCTAGGTGGTGGCCTAGTGGTAAAAGCTTGGAACCAAGAGGTTTGCTCCCTCTGTGGTCTCAGGTTCGAGCCCTGTGGTTGCTCATATGATGGCCACTGGAGGCTTACATGATCGTTAACTTCAGGGCCCGTGGGATTAGTCGAGGTGCACGCAAGCTGGCCCGGACACCTACGTTAAACTAAAAAAAAAATATAACACCTTACATAAGATAACTTAGTGATATCAAGTCTAAAAATCATTTACACAACTGTTACGTGAGCCTTTCCATAGACACATATAATCTTTCCATATGGAATTCTCATACGGGTCAGTTCAGTGTACATGTCATTTGACAAGCACCTATATATTAGTTCTAAGTATCTCTCATACCTTATGAGAACAATTGCTTCATTTCAGAAAATAAAATAAAACATAATATGTATTAGTATCAACAACTCTAATTAATATTTAGTCTTAATAGAGTATTGAACAGGAACATAATAGGAATATTGTTTTGATGCAATAAGAATTTCATAATTATAACAACTTTATATTTTTCTTTGTAAAACATTTTTGTTCCAATGACTTTATCTTTATTCTATATTTATTAATCAAATACTAAATTCATTAATAAAGTATTTGATGAATATTTAAAATAAATAAGTCTTTTTTAATAAATTAAATATATTTACATAAAGAAAATAAAAGTCAGTTGAAACTAACTTATTAGCTACCGAGCATATACATCAACAAGTGTGATTTTGCCTCTGCTAGAACAACCAGACGTGGGGGTGCAATCGCAAGTTGTGCAAACTGGACTGATTTAGCCTCTGTTGCTATGAAACTTCTGCTGAACTACAGATCAAGTTAGACAATTCCTTCACCAACTTCAGTTGCAAGTTATGTTTCTTTTCTTACGCTGAAGTTTTCAGTGATAACAGCAAGTGGACCATGTGATGGCAAAGTTAAGCAAAGCCAATTATTGAAGATATTATAGTTCCTTGTTTTGGATAATGTTAGGTATTTGTTATTTAGCGGTGTGATTCTCAGTATCAATTAAATGCTGATTAATACGGTTTACGGTGTTGACGAGGGAGGTGTATATATAGAGAAGGGTGAAGATAACCCAGAATGTCTTGTTGAGGTGATCCCTATGTGAAGTAAATCCAATGATCCCAATATGCTTTCTCCTGAAGCTTGGGTAATGGGTAGTGACGGGTAACGTGACCGCCTGCTTTCCTTTACGCAAAATGCACTGGCAGCGCTTTCCGCACTGTCTACGCATCTCTCCTCCGCTTTGTTAAGTTTATAGCCAATAGCCAATGCAATCACATGTGCCCAGTTCCAACATTTTCCACAATATCATCCATGTTTCAACTTTTTACTCCTTGAACCTTTGCATTAAAGGCTTAACACGAGGACTATATCATCCCTTTTTATTAGTTTCCAACGTGTACAAGAAGTTCCTTGGAGAAAAATATTAGCAGCTTTGGAGTTTTAACAGAAGAATGAGAATGGTATAAATCCAAAAACAGTTTTGGACAAGGGAAGCCGACATTCACCGAGTCATAGAGATGGATAATTAATACCTGCGAGTTAGTTTGACATTCCTAGTCATTTTATTGAACACTGCTCCAAGAGGGTTTTTGCCCCTTGGCTTTGGTGTTTTGCTAATCTTGCCGACTAGAGAGATACAAGGGACCTTTATGACCAGCCGGCATTCCAATATTTTTCATTCTTTTGAATCAATTTGATATGGTTATGGCTCAATATTGACGGAAAGGCCATGGTAGGAAAAGTTTCAAAGCACAGCAACAAAGTCTGGGTCCGACCCATCCTTTAATTTTACTTGTATATATTATCTTCTATGATCATTTCATCTTTGAAATTGAATATAGGCCAAAGTGTGTGTGCGTGCCCATGCATACAATATCGGCCAAAACCCCACCGTTGTCATCTTTACTGGCCAGCATACGATCTAGCCTTGGTTACTGCTCTTTCTACCTATTTATTTAATAGCCTAACTTTTCTTCTAAGAAAACTACTCCAGTTCCAATTGTGTATAATTTTCCTGCTAATTAATGTAAACCTTAATCTCATGGGGGTAACCAAGGATTTGCATAGGATATCAAGACGATGTGACTTACTAGATAGGTGACTTCATCCTTAAAAAAAAAATCGTTTCAGAGTTAGGATGCGGAAGCATCAATAATTGGCCTAAAGTAATAATCGCATTTGGTTACTAGATAGGTATTCAACTCGGCGGGCTGATTTTGTTTTTAATTTAACAAAATATCAAGTTGGTCATTAACTCAAATAAATTTAATAAGTTTGAATAATTTAATAATAAAATTAAAAAATAAAATATCAACAATAAATAAAATATAAAAAAAATCAACAATAATTTTATATAAAAGATAAATAGTTGTTAATATTACAAAAATACATCTTTATAATATTTCTAAAATTTTCTCAATGATCTTATTTATTAATAAAATAAAAATTAAATGAGAATAAGATAATTACATAATGAATGATGAAATTAAAAAGAAAAATGAAAAATAAATAAATCTCAATTCCAAGCAAAAAAATAATCAATGGTGAAATTGAAAAGCTAGAAAACAATTTTAAAAAACAAAAAAGAAATTAACTCGAGTATGTTAGAGTCAACACATGTGAATTCTTAAAAATATGTTCTCTGAAGGAACAAGATATGATGATTTTTTGTCATCCAGCTCGAGTAAAAATCAAACCAAATCTATAACCTAGTCGTTGGACCATGATAATCCTGTGGAAAACAAACTGAATAAAATTACAAAATTTAATTCTCAAACCACCCTCATATTAAAGGGAAAAATTGAAAAAAAAAATTTAATAGCAATGAAAAAAAAAGAAATTATTGAATTCATGACTTAAAACATAATATTGTAATAATTCCAAGAAAAAAAACTTGCAAAAATAATGAATATTGAATTCAAACAAACTCAATAATAAGAGATAAAATTAAAAATAAAACAATTTTAAAAAAAATCTAAGTTACCTTAATGGCAGGTGGCAAGTGCAGCACCCTCGCGTACGCCAACTAATTTTTATTTAAATTATATTTTTTATATATTAAAAGATGGAATTACTTCTAGCTCCACATAAGAAATACAAAAGGATCAAAACAAAATGATGAAAGTTCCCTTACAACCAAAGCCAAGAGATTTTAATTTTAAGAGACACTTAAATTATTATTTTTTGTGCAAAAAAAATGAAAAGTTAAAGAAAACCCCTTGAACTAATGTTTTTTTTTACTTTTAAAAATAATTTAGTAATTATATTATGTAAGAAAAATGTAAAAAGACTAGTTGACCTTATTCATTCTGACTAATAACAGGTTTCATGAAAAAGACTTTCCTACCTCTAACAAGAAGCTAAATAAGCTTGTTTTTTAATGGAAAAATAATATATATTGAAATGTGAGTGCCTGCACATAAAATGCTTAGTTTTTGAGTTTTGTTTTTTTAATTTGCATTGGTATAACTATACCAGTTTACGTACGTATTTGTCATAATTTGCAGATAATGCAGTGGCTGTTTCCATTGCTCTATATATAATAAGTAGATTTTAATACAAGTGATTTGGTCTCGTGAAACACAAGAGTTTAGGACAGAGGATAGCTTGTATTTTTCTGACTCGACAGAAGTGGAAGATTTGTTGGCTGTAGAGCGCAACAAGTATGGATCTTAACATGCTAATTGCATTGGAATCGATATCCCAGGATCAAGTGCTCGTCAATCTTAATACACAGGCCATGACTTGCGTGCGTGGGTATTTTGTGAAGATCTGATAAGAACCCTCAATTTTTCTTTTCTTTTGGAGGCTAAGATCTTATTATATGTAATCTGAGCCGGTTTTTGGTAATTAGTACAATAATCAGTCTTGATATTAAAAAAAAGTTGAGACAGAGAGAGGATATGAAAATCTTATTAGATATAGGCTGCTTCTTTTTTTCCTAGTTGGTTGTAAACTTCGACTAGCTTTAAAGCTTTTAGCAAGGAAAAAAACATGATTCTCCAGGGATTTCGCACATCTGCCACTCTCACTGTTTCCATCTTTCCCTGTCTTCTCTGGAAAAAAGCAGAAAAGAAGATTCGGAGGGGCTGCTTGATTTTGCGGTGAAAACGTGTATCTTGATTTTTAAAAATATATTTGTATAAAATTATTTTTTTAAATAATTTTGATATGTTGATGTTAAAATAATCTTTAAAAAATAAAATAAATTATTTTTATATATTTCTAAACAAAAAAACACTCCAATATTACTCTACAAAAACACTATTGAAATCTCTCTTTTTGTCGGCAAATAAAGTAGGAGTTGAATTCACCCAAGTAAAAAGAATGAATAAAAAGTGAGGATTTCAGCATTAAATTAATCTACGAATGTCCTTTTAGGGGAATGAACCAACTAATCAATATCTAGCAATCATGGTCATTGGATCTTCAGGATTTTGCGATGGTCCAATGAAGAGCAAGTGCAATCCTCAACCTTGTTGGTTCATTAGTCACATTATATGATGACAGGCAATATATAGTAGTATAGCACTTGCATGATTTTGCAATCTCTCTTAACGACCGTTGCAGCAAGCACACGACAGTATCTAAAACTCTTTTGTACATTTAATTCGTGGTATACTAATTAGATCTTGACTTAAGAACCATGAAAACAATTGATGATCTTTTTCTGGGTTAGTTTTTCATAAATGTCCACTATATATATATATATATATATGGGCGTGCTGAAGGGGCAGCAAATGATACTTGCTGTCACATTCTACGATCCCGCTAAAAGGAATGAAACATTACTAATTTGATGCAAGTCAAGATTTACAATGCCGTCCAAAGGAGGGAGGATGTTCCATAACTAGGAGTTATAGCAGATTAGAAGGGTTAATTATGAGCCGGCACCGACTGGTTATGAGCAGAAGTTATGTAGGTCTATTCATAGACACTTCGTCTCCTTTCTGTAAGCCTCTTTTCCATGAAATTTAAGCACACCTATTACTATCAACACAAAACGACACCAAAACAGAAATAATCGAAAGAAGAGAGAGAGAGAGGGTCAGCGCAAAAAAGAAATTAAAGGCACTTGCACAGCTGGTCATGATTCGATGTGGTCCATGCCAAACAGTACCTTGCTGCCCATCTCCCAAAGTATGTTGCAAGTGTATAACACTTTGACCTACCTAACAAAGGCTTTTAACACAGATTGAAATCACCAAATACCCAGTTACATCATGGATATCATTAGTTCAGGATGGATCTATCATTATATCTTACCTAATTTTATTATTTTATAAATTATAAACTCATTCCATTTATTTATTTTTTTGGATCAAAACATGTTAGATATATTAGATTAAGCTAAATTTATTGTGAATATTACAAACATCCAAGAATTTGACTTATATTACTAATTTTCATTGGTTCATATTTAGAGACGGATCTACAATATGGATTATAGGTGTCATGGCTCCTCCAATGTTAAGTATAATTTTTAAATCTCACATTACCATTAAATTCTAGTTATTTCACTCCTCCTCTCTAGTAAAGAGACTAGATTAGGGTTAAAGAAATATAATAGGAATGTCACTAGTAAGAATTTTAAAGCTAAAACATTTCAAAATAAAATAAAAATAAATGCTTAATCCATAAACTATCAAATGTAAAGATAAAATGAGTATAGGGTATATGAGTTAGGTCAAGTTAAATGAGCATTACAAGAAAATTGGAAAAAGATAAACAACAAAAATGTTGACAAAAAATATTTCATTGGTAATTCCTAACAAAAAATGACGATGAAATATTTTTGTCTATAATATTCTATGGAAATGGCAATGGCATAAAAAATATAAAAAATCAATAATAAAATATGTTGATAATTTTAAATGAATTAAAACCCGATATTTCCTACCTTTGTTTTTCCTTCTTAAGAAAAATAACAACCCCTCTATCATATTTTATTAGCAAATCCAGCCACCCCCTCACAAATCCAAACACCAAACTTGTCAGCGTCAACTTACATCTATCATTAGTATTAGCTTTTCTCTATTAGCTCTATTTTTTTGTCAAGCTTCACTCCACTATATAAGCAAACTCACCTATTTTTTTGTAACCTATTTATATTTTAAGCTAGTTTATTGAATTTTTTTGTATTATTTTTAGTTTGCTTGTATATTTAAGTGTTTATAACTTTTTCCTATATAATTTTGTTGTATTAATGTTTGATTTGTATCTCAAGCTTTGTTTGAGAATTGGGGGAAATGGATTTTATTTTTCACTTGATGAAATTGAGTTTGATTTTATAACTTATGTTTGTTAAAATTGAAGAAATGATTGGCAATTTAATGAGTACTAATTATATTTTTTCAATTTAATTGTTAAGTTGAAAATTTAAGGAAAATTGATTTTGTGGAATTGGTAATAATTAAAATGTATTAATTAAGGTTGAATAAGTTTTAATTAAATAAATAATGAATAATTAGTAAGGTGCCGATTATTTTGTATCAATTTTATTGTTTAGTTGAAACTTTGATGGAAATTTAAATTTGTGTGGAACCGATACCAATTAGGGTTAGTATGTTTCAACACATGAAGTGTTTGATAGTTATTGAATTGAGAATTTATTTTTAATAAAAATATAATTTATTATTGATAGTTACATTTTAAAAAAAAAATATTGTCATTAATATTGTATATAGGTTTTATAATTAATGAATAATCATTCTTGAATGTATCAAAAGTCAAGTTAAGGGTTGTGTAGGCGTGATTTTCTTGAAAAGGTTAATGAGTTTTGTTAATTTCGTTCTTTCTAATTCGAAGAATATTAATGAAAGTAAAATTAGATGTCCATGTGCAAAGTTTAAAAATAAAAAGATCCACCATAAAGATATTATGACAATGCATCTACTTCAAAAAAGAGTTCATAAAAAGATATTCAAATTGGTTTGCACATGAACAACCTTATGTTTCTTACAAAACCAAGTTATAAAGGATGGTTTGCTAAACTTTTAGTTCTAGCAATATACATTGGTTTATGGATGACAATATAAATCCTTATAGGAGTATAATGATGAATGAGATGAGAATGAATAAGGATTATTTAGGTGAAGATTCAGATAACATCCCTTTAGATGAAGAAATAAATGTAGTTGCAACTAAGTTTTTTGAACTTATGAAATATTCGGGTGAACCATTATAGGATAGGTGCATAACTCAAAGCAAATTATCAAACTTTGCACAAGTGTTTATTACCAAGATAGATTATAGGCTGAGTGAGCGTGATTATGATCAGATCATTAAATGGGTGAAAAACATGTTACATGAAGGGAATAGCCTTAAATATAACTTTTTTGTGGTAAAATTCATGATGAAACTCTTGTCATAGGTACCAAAAAGTTAATATGTGTCCAAACTTTTGTATGTTGAACTATGATAGATATGCAAATTTTATTTAGTGCAAAACTTGTCAGCATGCTCGATATAAACACAATAATGATAGAGAAACGACACTTATCACATACAAAAAATCAAGATACTTTCCAATCACTTCTAAGCTGTAAATGTTATTTATATCCCTAAATATTACTTAGCATATGGCATGACACCATTCACATGATAAAGTGGATGGAGTCATTACGCACCCTTCTGATGCTGAATCTTGAAAGTAGTTCAGTAGGATGCATCCTGAGTTTTTAATGGAGCCATAAAACATACAATTTCTCTTGGGTACTAATGGATTTAATTTATTTAGCTTTTTTATTACACCAAATTCTTGTTAGTTAGTTATCATGATAGTATACAACTTACACCCAGATATGTGTATTGTAAAAACTCGGCTGAAACCTATCCCAAATGAAAATAATAATAATAATAATAATTTTTATTATTTAATCTAGAAATAAAAATGGGTTAGATCAAATAAAAGAACTTTATAAAATATAAGAGGAATGAAATTGAATAAAGGAAAAAGTGGTATAGTATAAGATAATTAAGAGGGAAGGGTTGTGGGGAAAAATAGGAAAAACATAAATTAATAGGGCCAAAGTGTAATATTAGAAAGATTGGACTATATAAAGACCTAATTTCTTCTCCATGGCTGGTAGCGAGAGCATTTAAAAGAGAAGGGAGAGAAGGGAGACTCGTTTGATTTTCTTATGTTTTTCTTAAAAAGAAGTTTGATTAGAGTGTATAAGACATAGATAAAGTAATCCATAAGAGAAAATTAAGTATTTTTAGTGAGTTGTTTGAAGAAAAGTTGGAAGATTAGGGTTTTAAAAAGAAAAAAGGGGAAAGCTTGGATTTTCTTATATCCATCTCTTGAAACCTTATCTAAATAAGGTAAGACACATAACCAAAGAGATTAATTGCAATAATTTTATATTTTTCTTGAAGAATTTCAATTGTTAGGGTTATGTTAGAAATGAAAATTTGAATTATTGATTGTTGAATTGATGCAATTGTGATTTAAAGATGGTTGTAACCATGAAAGAAAAAATGGTAATAAGTCCATTTCAAGAATGGAAGAAACAAAAACCCATCCCTCATTACATAAAAATGGTAATAAGTCCATTTCAAGAATGGAAGAAACAAAAACCCATCCCTCATTACATGAAGATTTTTTCCAAAAGGAAAAATTGGGACATTGAAATTTTTTATACAATTGTTTGGAAATTGTATGAAATTAAAGGTTTATTGATATTAATATGTGGAATGGATAAGGATTTTACAAAGAAGAGAGAAGAATTCTCACTTTCTTTCCTTATAAAGGTTTCTGCTAATTACTCAATAAATGAGGGAGGTTTTGATTAGGGCTTTGTTAATATAAAAAGATGGTTTTAAACGAATCGAGTGGATTGTATAAGGGTTAAGAATATAATATCTATGAAGGATTGAAAAGAGAATTTTATTCTCTTTGATCTATAAATTCAACCAAACTTATATAAGAGTATTAGAATTAATTAAATCAGGAAATGAGTAATTTGCATTATGTTGTACCAATTTAAAAATGAAAAAGAATGTAGAAGAAGTGGACATTTATGCATGACGAAAATGTGGAATTTAAAACGTAATTGAAATAAAAAAAATTAAAACCTATGTGAAAAATAAGATTTTATCATTAAAGTTTATGAATGGTAAATGACATGCTAATTATGTTGGTACACAAAAGGTCACAAGACATAATCAGCAATAGAGAATCTTTTCACGCGCATAGACATCAAATGTTTGAAACCTTGAAGTAATCTAAGAGTTATTTAAAAGAGTATTAGAAGGAATTTCCTTTGATTGTATCTTAGTATAAAATTGTAAAATTAAAAGGTGGATTAGAAAGACTAATCCATGGTTAATGGGATTAATGTTCGGGTTAATAGACGAGTTGAGAAACTATTCCTTTAGTTAATGCAAATAGTGCCTTGTTGAATGGGCAAATTGAGGATTTATTTTTCTGGTTAAAGGGCAAATATAAAGAACTAACTCCCTGAGTAATTGGATTAACACCTTAGCTGATGGGTAATTATATAATTCAAATGACTTAAATAAAAGTTAAATACCTAGTTTAGATTAGAGACAATTTCGATATTTTTATAAGATTTGAAAATAATATTAAGGATTTATGATGATGTTAGTATATTAAAGATAAGTTATTCCATTAAATGATGTTGTGAATATATGTGTGCATGAATACTAAATTCTTTAAATTTTTTAAGTGATGTAAAGAGTGTGTGTGTGTGTGTGTTTCAAATGAATATTCGTACCCTCAAGCTGAGAAGTAGTTTCATAGATGATGTATTTTGAAGAACCAATATTTTTGTTATAATATAATTTTGTATCTAAGAATTGTATTGTTTATCTTATTTAAATATGGATAATATAATTAAGGAAGTTGTCTTCATGAAGTTAGTTTATAGTCTTGTTGTATTCTTATTTAAACGTATTTACTTTTAAAACAAAATGATATGTGCCTTGAATTATATTAGTTTTAAATACTTGTTCTATGGAATCTCATAATGTTAATTCTATTAAATGAATATTGGAAAAATAGGAAGTTGATGTTATGGTTAAGTTATGGAAGTCTCATATGATGGGACAAGTATTGTGATTGCTATTTGTAGGTTGTGAAACTATTGAGTCGATAACTTGGTAATGAAAATATAAAAGAAACTCTGCTGAAATTTTGGTTTTATATGTGTGTGTGTGTGTAATTTTTATTTTTGGGTTGGTACATGTATGAAGTCGAAATTCATGTTTTTATATATTGTCATACTTGGTCCACATAATTCAAGTTGAAATATAGATGTTTGTCATCAACCATTGATTGATTGATGTCTTAATAAAACATAATTTTGAAATAAAGGTAGCATTGATGTAGACTATAAATGATTTATCTTCGCATAGGACGGTTTTGAATTAAAACACATATGGAAAATTAATTTGTTCATATTGTATGCATCATAATAAGGCTTTTACCTTATTCAATGGTGGAAAAGCTTCTTCTTTTTTATTATCACTAAAGGTTCTTATCAAATCATTATCAATTAAGAAATTATAGAAAATACTTCTCGAGAGGTAATATTGAAAGGGATGTTGCACCGCCGATGCTATCGGGTGAAGAATTGTATAATGAAGTTTCAAAGTATAAGGGCATTGTGTTTTGTTTTCATTTTGGAAAGCAAAAGTTCCATGGTCTTGATGTGATTCATAATTGGAAAAAGTACAGTATTTTTTAGGAAGGTTCTTTATTGGAAGACTAATGTCATTCGTCATAATTTGGATGTCTTGCATATCAAGAATATTGTTTTTGACAATAACTTTAACACGATAATGGACGTGAAACGAAAAATAAAAGATAATATAAAAGCTAAAATGGGTCTCCCTTTATATTGTAACTGTGAGAATATAGAGTTGATTAATTATAAGTTTTGTGTTGCAAAGCCCAAAGCCATATTCATCTTTGATAATGATGCATAATTTCTTGTCTATAAATGGCTTAAGAGTCTACTATTTTTGAACAAATATGCATTAAATATAGCTAGATTGGTGAATTTGGGGAATACAAATTATATGAGATGAAGAATCATGGTTTCCATGTGTTTGTATAAACATTCATTCCTATTACTTATATTTCCAAAAGAGATATTAAATGCAGTAACAAATATTAGTTACTTTTATAGGGATATTTGTTATAATAAATTGCATATTCAACATATAAAGAAACTTGAAATAAACATCAATGATATCATTTATAAACTTGAAATGATCTTCTCTCTCATTCTTCGACATAATAGAGCATCTGCCAAGACATTTAGTATAAAAGGTAAAAGTTAGAGGTCCTATGTAATACAAATGGATATATCCATTTAAAAAGTTATGGATTACATTTGAAGTAATTGTCCATTATTTTTTTTTTAACATTTAGTTATTCATCTCTAATTACTTTCATGTAGATAATTATTCAACATTTGAAGAAATAGGTTAAAAATACGCATATTAAGGCTTTGATATGCAAAACTTATATTGTTGAAGAAATTTCAATTTTTATCTTATATTATTTTGAGTCTCACTAGAGAATAAGAATCAATCACACTCCCAGAAATGATGATAGTGTAGAATGGCCTTTGAGTGAGAACTTGTTGATATTTTTTCATCTTAGACAACCATTATCGAAGAAACTAGTAAAAAGAAGATATTTGGCAAACACTGAATTCAGACAAGTATATAATTATATGTTATTTAATTATGATGAATTAAGATTTTTTTAGTAAGTCAATTTTATAATTATATAATCTTAAATTATCTTACAAACTAAATTCAGTAACTTCCTTGTAGGCAATATTATCAATTATTGTTATCCCAAAATCTAAATGTTAGTGAAACTTAAATTTTCTAATTATTAGATGAATAATTTTCCACGTAGTTTAAAACACATGTAAATATTTAATAGTTTGTAACTCCTAATTTTAGAATTAGATATTTTTTTTCTTTGACCATTAATGGTTATTAACTTTAACTAGATGTTCAACATGGGAGCCAATGTTGGTAGATTGAATTTTTTTATCTTTGGGTCCTAAAAGAAAAGTCCAGTTTTACAATGGGTATTTTGTTAATGGATATATGTTTCATATTGAATAGTATGGTGATGGTATAAAGACCTTTAATAGTAGAATTTGTGTAAATGGTTCAACTTCCAATGAGTTTAAAGTTAATTAATATGACAAGTTAGAAGAAATGATTGAATTGCAATATCATAGATTGCAAGATATAGTGTTTTTATTCATATATTATTGGCATGATATTCACCATGATTTGGTTAAAATTAATAAAAGAGATAGACTTTGTAGCATCAATAATGTTTTTATTTTGTTAAACAATGCTAACAAATGTATTATACATGCACTCTTTCCTTTAGAAAAGATCATAACATATTTGATTGGTTATTTGTTGTCAAAACAAAATCTAGGAGTTGTGTCCAAATAGTTGAAGATGGTAATGGGAAAGTAATTGGATGAGACGATGTATTTTAGATGGATGAGTTAGTTGATCTATATTGAGTAGCTTCATGTACCGAGTTAGAAAATCTAATTTTTATGTCACTAAGAACACTTACGTTGATGTTGATGTTAATGTTGATGTTGATGTTGATGTTGATGTTGATGTTGATGTTGATGAAACAAATATAATATTGTGTACTAGTAGATATATAGAAATAGATGAAGATGATGAGATTGACCTTGATTTCAATGAAGAAGATGAAGTTAGACATGATGATAAAAATGAAGAGTAGGATTCTGATTAAAATGTATTAAATATTTATATTTGAAATTGGACATGTGTAAGATATTTGTTGGTGTTTTATAATGCATTATGCTTATATTTATGTGATAATTTTATTGTATATTTTTTGGATTTGAGCTCATTGTTTTGATCATTACATATGCGTTTTTTGTTGTGGTTGTGGATTTAATGTGAGCAAATTATTAGCTTGGAGATGTTTGTTGTTGCTTTTGTTACTATTATATGTTTAGAAGATAATTGTTAGTTTAAAGATTATAACAGCAAAAAAAAAAATGAAAACATTGACGGAAATGTCATTTCATCGATAATTTCAATGGAATCTTTAAATATATTCTCAAACTTTTGACAAAATTTATAAAATGTTTAGGATTCATTGAAGAAAATTTTATATCGCAAATCCCATGTGCTGAAGTTCGTATATTAGCCATGATAAATTCATGATACATGAAGCAACCTTTGCATTCATTGAACATGCATGGGGCCAGCTGGTTGCTTCTTTGCATTTTAGCATTCCAATTTGAAGTTGCAATACTTGAATAGGAATTTGTTTTGTATCAAATGGGATATGGGTCTACCCTATTAAAAAAATTTCGGCAAAGCATTCTTTTAACACTAAAATACAAATCTATATGAAACAAAATATGTTCCTCCTGCCTATGCATTTTTTATTTTCTTTTCATTTTTTAAGTTGAAGCCTCAGCTTGGATACTCTAAAGATGTAAAGGTGGTTTCTTAGAAGCCACTCTTGGAGTTTAGGACTTAATATATACACATACCTTCTAAGGAGGAGACCTATTGCCTCGAATCCTTCCTATTCAAGCCATTCATCCTTCTTCTCTCTCTCTCTCTCTCTCGCTCTCTCTCTCTGTGACAATTTCTTCCACATCAATTCTTTTAATTGATTCCGGCGAAGGATTTTTAACCTTTCTTTTCATTAAAATTCCAAACCCAGAAACATCATGCTTACTCTAACATTCTTATATTAATTTTTATTTTTTTTTGTTAAGAAACATTTTAATTCCTCTGTCCATAAAGTATTATCTCGAGAGGCAATATAAACCTGGTGTGAATCATGGCAGAAATCACAACGTACTCTATGGAGAATGATTTGGGCTGTGGCCTGATAGGGGGAGCTTTCCTACGCCGGCATTTCTGGCCGACAAAGACTTCAGTGCATTCACTTCCTGCGAGCAGCACCAATATCATAAGCCTGCCCAGTATTGATAGTAATTCAAAGAAGCCTCCTATCCATAATTCAAAGAGGCAACAAAACAAACCCGAGCCTGTCATCCTTTATTCCTCCAATTTGCCCAAGTCTTCACCAAAAGTACGGAAAAAACGGCATAGTTTGGTTCCTCCAAGGCCTTCGACTTCTCATCAAAAGAAAGAAGGTAGGAGACCCTCAGATGCTGCAAGAAGCTCAACATCATCCTCATCAAGCTCAGGACGGGTTAAAGTACTTCAAACCGACAAGGCTGAGCTAAAATGGGACTCTACCAGTGACTCCATAGAGCTTAGCAGAACTGTCATAGCTAATCATCGAAAGTCCAATGACAACAAAGCTCTTGTTCGAGCCACTTCTGGCAATGTAATGTTGTTAGGCAATTTGGGCAACCTAAGACAGTCCAGAAATGGGGATTTTATAGGGAATAATAGTCCTAAAGCTACCATTAAGACCGTGGGTTACCTTAACAAGAACCTTCAAGAGGTAAATTTCTCTCCTAGACCCAGAAATGGCTATAGTAAACTTGGCAGTAATGGTGTTATGGGCAACATTGTGAGGCAGCCTAGTGATGAGTTGCGGCAGGGACAGGATCTGATAATTAGCATGGATCCTGAGGTTTTAAAGAATAAAGGAAATGAAAGGTACAACCAGGGAAGATTTGAAGAGGCCTTGGCTTTTTATGATCGTGCAATTGCTCTTGATTCAGCAAAGGCAACATATAGAAGCAATAGGAGTGCTGCTTTGATAGGATTAGGCCGTCTTATAGAAGCTGTTGTTGAGTGCAAAGAAGCTATCAGACTCGATCCTTCTTATCAAAGAGCCCATTACCGTTTGGCAACAATATATTTCAGGTATGCCATATTTGACTGCCAATAGAGAGTTTTGTGTACTAAACAGAGCTCATAAATTAAAACTTGTGTGCTTTTGCTGTTTATTCTATAGTAATTAACTTTTATTTATGTATTTATGAATGATAAAACTGGAACGGTAGAGAGGTCCTATAATAATTAATGTGAAATTCATCATGCAGACTGGGAGAAACAGAGAAGGCTCTGAGTCACTACAAACAGTCAGGCCCCATTACTGATTCCAAAGACCTTGCTCAAGCTCAGGCTCTTCAAAAGAACCTGAACAGGTGCATCGAAGCTCGAAAACTAGAAGAATGGTCTCGATTGCTGAAAGAGACTGAGCACACAGTTTCCTCTGGTGCTGATTCAGCTCCACAGGTGAGCAATTTTGAACCTTCTTTTCTCCTCTCTTTTCTTTTAATACAATGGAAGAGGACAATAGTTCCAGTACAATTGTATATACTACATGTAGCTATTAAACTTATTCTTAAGCAGGTTACTTCTGTTTTACACTTAGGTTTTCGCTATGCAAGCCGAGGCACTACTGAGGCTCCACAGGCACCAAGAAGCCTACATGGCCTACCAAAAGAGACCGAATTTTTCTGTTGAATCCTGTGCCAAGTTATTTGGCCTGACTATCGCATCTTATCTCTTAGTGATTGGGGCACAGGTTTACATGGCTGCCGGCAGGTTGGTAAAAGTATTTCATTTGGTATGTTAGGCTCTTGTATCCTGAATTACTGATGTCAAATGTGTTTCTACGCAAGCAATAACTTAAGAAACAGGAGAATAACACTTTATTCTCAGAATTTCCACTAAAGAAAGATGTTGAGCAATGAAAATGTTGATCGTTTGGGCCATCTCTTTCTCCTTTCCTAGAATTTCCAGAGAGATGTCATCAAAAGGGGAATATTGTTCTCGTTTACTTTTTCATTTTTTTTCTTTTGATAGGTGCTCTTTGGACTTTATTTAATTAATTAACATCGAATAGCGAAATTAATTAGCAAATGATGGTATTTTGGTTTCGAAGACGAGCTAATTTTTGTAATGAATACTAAAATGATTGCCTTGACGAACTTATTCTGTAATGCTGCTGAATTTACAAAAACTCAGATTTTTATCCCAAAATCGAGCAATTTTAATCAAACTTGGTTGTTGTTAATAGGTTTGAAGATGCTATGGCTGCAGCCCAGCAAGCTGCTCGACTCGATCCCAGCAACAGGGAGGCTAGCACAGTATTAAAGAGTGCTAGAGCAGTCGCATCTGCTAGATTGAGTGGTAACTTGTTATTCAAGGCGTCAAAATTCACCGAGGCATGTATCGCATATAGTGAAGGCCTCGAACATGACCCTTGCAACTCAATTTTACTATGCAACCGAGCAGCCTGTCGGTCCAAGCTTGGCCAATTTGAAAAGGCTGTAGAAGACTGCACTGCGGCTCTTAGTTTGCAACCCAATTATAGCAAGGCAAGGCTAAGAAGGGCTCATTGCAATGCCGAGGTAAATTTTAGCACCACTAACGACTAAAGTGTTTCACGATGGGCGTGGCTGTTAAAATTTAAGCCATTTCTCTAATTTCTGACCGATAAGTAATTAGTTTATTTATTTATTTATTGCTTGATTAGCTGGGAAGATGGGAGGCTTCAATTCAAGATTTTGAGATGTTGATAAGAGAAAGTCCAGCAGATGAGGAAGTGGGCCGGGCCTTGTTTGAAGCACAGGTTCAACTTAAAAAGCAACGTGGCGAAGACACCCAGGACCTCAAATTTGGTTCTAATTTGGTGTTTGTTTCCAGCAATGAGCGTTTTAGACACTTTGTAACTTCACCTGGTGAGTCCAAAACGAAAGCTTTTTCTGCTATGGATCTTGAGTGTGTGTTTGTGCGTATAGGGCTTTTTTTTTTTTGACGAGGACAACAAACCTTTGTGCATGAATTGGCAGGGATGTCTGTGGTGCTCTTTTGTAGCAAATATAATGGTCAAACAGTGTTGCAGCTGATGGAGCAAGTCTCCAAGAAATTCCCATCCGTCAACTTTCTCAAGGTTTGTTATCTGCAAGCACAGCATTGCATTGCTAAATAAATAAACCCACTTAAAGAAGAAAAACCCGGTAAGATCCAACAATAACAAGTTTTAATAACTATGGGAACTGCCCTGACAATTTCTGGCAGTCCACACCGACCATAATTAAGCAGTACTATATTTTCAAAGGAAATTATATGTCAGAGTTGAATCCCCAGCTCGAAGCAAAAGGTCAGAGTGGACAGTAAGTCATAATAATTGATCGTCGTTGCATTGATGGTTTCAGGTGGAGGTTGAAGACCATCCCTACCTGGCAAAGTCAGAGAGGGTGACACTTTTGCCATCGTTCAAGATATACAAGAACGGATCGAGGGTTAAAGAAATTCCCGGCAACAACCACGAATTATTAGAAAAATCAGTCAAGTTATACAGCCGTTGAAGACAATTTGACACGAGTGTAGACATGGAGACAGGGAAGAAAACTCATTCAGAGAAATAATGCGGGCTGGTTGCGTTTGGTCTACAACTTTGCCAGCAAGGAACATAAAAAAGAATAGATCAGATGAGGAATCACTGTTGCAGCACCACAGATTAAACTAATGTGGTGGAATTGCTTGATGATAATTAAATTCTTTGACAACTTTAAATAGATTAAACTAAGATCGAAGGACGATTTGTGCACTCCTTTATTCTCCCCACCCCAGGTTTTTTTTTTTTTTTTTGCCGGATCAGCAAACTATCCAGTATGCTGATGATTTGTTGAAAAAGAAAGGTGAAGAATTTTTGCAGTGGATTGGTTAAGCAGAGCCGATGATTTTACCAACAAGAGTGTTTAAAAAGATTGTTCACTAAAAAAAACAAAAGAATTTTTATAAATATTGTGCTTGGTGATTATTAATGGAAAGAACATGATTTCTGTTGATTATTACAGAGATTTCCCTATGATTGATATTATGGTGTACTCGGTATCCACTGTTTCATCAACAGCTTGTCAAAACTCAAAACTAGAACTCTGAGTAGTAATTATTATATAATTGATCAAGTCTCTAGCATATCTTTATATTTTTAATTATATTTGTTATGTATCTTTTCATCAGGTTTTTTTAATCAAATTGATAGAATTGTATTATACATTCTAAAATTACCAGTGAGTTATATAAAGATATAGTAGAAAGACTACTCAAAATGAATTAAAAAATTAAAAAATTTCCAAGATTAAAATTAACAAAGATATTATTTTTTAAATTAAAATTATATTCTTATATAGTTTATGGACATTTTAAGAATAAAAAACATAATTCCATTGATCTGAATCAGAAAAATTAACAAAAGAATTTTATTGAAGAATTTTATATTATACACAATGATATAATAGACACAATTAAAAACATAAGGATATATTGAAAACTTATATTCACTTATGTAAGAATTAATCAACATATTTACCCTTATAATTACACCATAAACTAAATGAAGAATGCTATTTCTTTTATTGTTACTCATGACTCGGACACCCAATATGGATTGACAAAGTGCATCTGAGTTAGTTTTTATTTTTTAAAAAAATTAGATTATTCATTTTACCTACTAATTTTTTTTTTTTTATCATTTCACATTATATTCATGTTGAAAATATTCCTAGTTTTTAATTGATGCTAGATTTTGTATAATAAGATTTCATTTTATTTGCTTAAAAATATTGAAACAATAGTGAACAAATTTAACATATAAAAAAACATATTTTTGTCCTAACTTTTTTATTGGTCATGATGTGTGAAAAAGTATACTTTGGTTCCTAATTTTTTTAAAATTTTTTTTTATTTTTGATCCCTATGATTTGAAGGTTTTATATTTCAATTCTAAACTTTATTTATTTTACGTTTTGGACCCTTAAATTTAAAAGGAAAGAATAATTCATCAAAACATAGAATAAAAAAGAGAAACTGCTTGGGTGGTCACATTCTACTGATACAAAAGCCTATTTTGGTATCAATTAGTTTCTTTTGACGAGAAAAGTGTTGCTAAAGTGTTTTTAAGATTTCATCTAGTTGGAAAATAAATAAGTAAAATGGGGTTAAGAAAGAAGTTTATATTTGGTTTACTGTTTTATTTTTGTAACTTATTTATGGTTTTTTGGGTTTAGAAATTAATTTATTTAGATTCTTAGGGTGTTTATTAGGTATTTTTAGGTTAAAACTTGGTTTTTGGGTTAAAAAAGCATGAGTCCTGATTTCCTAACTATCTTTTTGGTGGGCTAAATTTGAAAACTAACAAACAACATGTCATTTGCTATTATAAACGATATATCATCTTTTTTGTTATTTTCAAAAATAAAAAAAATAAAATAAAGAACGATATGTTATTTATCTTTAAACATTTAAAATATAAATAAAAAAAGTCAAGTATATAGGTCACCTTGCAAACCCATGTATGCCAAGCCTTTTCTTTAGTTAGGCTAGATGAGTGGGCTCAAACTCCTAGGTAATGGCCTTTTACTTTTTTTTATTGTATCTTTTTCAAATATTTTTAGATCTTGATTTAAATGCATGGTAAATAAAATATTTAATATATATTTAAATTATTATTCAATTTTATCATAGTTCTTAAATAATATTATATGTTTTATGAGAATGTTAACAAGTTGTTTTTTTTTAATTATTATATACATAATACACAAATAATTAAAAATATACTCGTGAATATTTTATTATGCATACTTAACTTAATAGTTTTTTGACATCATTTTATTACATTAATTATTTTTTTACCTTTAATTACATATAAAATATGATACGTTATTCTAAAATTCTTTATTAAAAACTTATTTTTAAAATCATGGTAAGTTTTCATTTGAAAAATAATTCTTCTTATTAAAGAAACATCCTTTTGTAAAAACAATAAAGATAAGCAATAATAAGATAATAGAGTTTAAATTGAACATATGTAGTTTTTCTATTTATTTTAAATGATTGAAAATCTTAAAAGACCTTTATATTAATTATCACTATCTTTTATTCAAGAAAAACATGCTATTAATAAACAATTATGTCATTTTTTTAAGATGATTAGTCTTTTTTATGATGATATTATTAATTATTTTATGAATAATTATGAATTAACCTGAAATGAAAAATTTTAAAAATAATTTTCTCATTGATGTTGAATAAGAATGAAAAATCTATTTTCTTAATTTTTTTATTTTAAACTTATATATTATTTTCTCCAATTTATTGTTCTCACACCTTTTCATATTGGTGTCTAAAAATGATCAATTAATGGTTTCTTAGTTTTTGTTTTTTATTGAAAAATTGCTTTCTTGATCATAATAAGTTTTGCTTGAAAACAATGCTTGTAAAAAAAAAAGGTTTTTTGTCAAAATAAAAATGAAATGCTTGAATAAGAAAATTAGATTTTTATATTTTATTCATTAAATTATGTTGCTTATAAAATATTGTTTTAATATTAAAACAAGAATATTACATGAATTAGAAAAGGTGTTTTTAACCATAAAAATATTCTTCACCTCCATAATTTCATTCATTGTATTTTCACGTGAATGCTTATTTTTATTATATGCATAATTAAATAAAAAATATATATTTTTAAAATAAAGTTATTAGACTTAATTGGGTCCATGATTTAGTTAATGAGTTCGACCTGTTAACTCAAATCAATCCAAAATATTATTATCTCAATATTTTTTTTTAAAAAAAATAGAAAGTTAAGATGATGTCCTCTTGAAAAATATTTTTTTAAAATCAATCCGGGTTTTGAATTAGTTAATTGGGTGGCACGTGATCCCACCAGTTCTACCAAATCAATTTTACATAGTTTAATTTAAAATTTAATAGAGATCCAAGAGAAGTTATCAGATTGATTCGTTGGGTAATACTTAACTCTGAGGGGTGTACTTTACTAATTAAGCTCTAGGTTTGCTCCCTAAAGATCACCGATTCAAGTCTCATAAATATCAGGGCTACTGAAAGCTTAAATGGTTGTTAATTTCAGGGCCTGTGAGATTAGTCGAGGTACGTGCAAACTGATCCGGACACCCATATTAATAATAAAAAATACTTAAGCAATCATAGTAGTTATTATACTGAAGTAAAATGTTATTGTCCACTGCGCTCTTCATTAACCATTAATGAGGAAGTGTGCTCCAAAACAACATCGTGTGGTGTCCAAATATGAATCAAACCACAGGATGGTTTGTAATTTCATGAGATACAGGAGGATTATTGCAATTCCCCTTAGTGATCAATTGCATTATTTGATCTGTGCATTGTAAAATGTGGTTGGTCTTTTATATGTTTGAAGAAATGTAGATTGCCTTCAAAACGTCCTTAGTTTTAATGGGCTCTAATCCAGTGCATTCCCATTTCCTACCTTAAGGACGGGCCTCACTGGGTGCTGAGTTACAATCGATCAATGGCAACCGAAGCCCTCTCGTGCTTATTCATCACCAGTAATTCATAATAAGCCTGTAAGGCCAACCACATTCTTACACAAACTACGGTGATGGTTTTAATAACCGTTTTTTTTTAAAAATTGGTAGTAGTTTTTATTTAGAAATATATTAAAATAATATATTTTTTTTATTTTGATATTAAAATATTAAAGTATCTGAAAGCATAAAATAATTAATTTTACAGAAAATGCCATCGAGAGCATATATTAGAATGCCATTTCTAACAATTGTCGAGTGACATTTATTTAACTTTAAAGGTATAGATATCAATTTTACTAGCAATAATGGTGCACGAATTTTCTTTAGAGTATTAATTATATTAGGGTTGCATAGTTAATCTAGGAATATAATATGTGATTAGCGAGTGATCACTTTTTAAAATATGTGCTTTATATATAGGCTATATTGTCTTTCATGTGGACCAAGATTACCTACCATTTTCTACAAGTATCTGGACTTTTAATTATTATTCAAGAATTGCTGCTAATAAGCACCAACTTTGCTGTTTTAATAATTTCACAAACTGTTCGTTATCTTTTTTTTCTAGCTGTCTAGCTCACACAGTTAATCTTTAATTGTGTTACCTATCTTTTGCTTTTTCTTTTTATATATTACCTCGGGAAAAAATTTGTCCATAATATTTAAATTATGAATTCATAAGTAATTCTTTTTTTTCTCTCTTTTTTTTTTCTCTGCAAGAAACAACAGATTTTCTCTCTTTATTTTATCACAAATCAACCTCTCATCATTATAAATTCATCTACTATAATACTCAATTTTTCTGCATCACTGTTTTGATTCAATATTTTTTTAAACTCCTTAATATTATGGTGTCGTACACGCATACTCTTCTTTTTTAGCCAAATAAAAGTTACATCTGAGCCGACATTATAACTACAAAAGCCCATTATGAATAGATTAAAAGCTCCTTTATCTCAAGTTTAATTTTTTTTTTATTTTAAAAACATTTTGATTGTTTCATTGTGCATTTTAATTGTTTATTATTTTTATATTTAATCAAATATTAAATCACCCCTTAGCTAACATTATAATAGTGAAAAAATCATTGTAAAAATGCAAAAATACCTTTTAATGTTACGCTTAAATTTTTTACTTTCAATAATATTTTGATCGTTTCACTGTACAATTAAGATGAAAAATAATATATTTATTTTTGATTAATTTGAAAATGATAAATGGACTATATAAAAAGATTTTAATGCTCTTGAAAGTAAGTGTTAAGTCTTTTTAGTAGAGGGATAATACAATGATTACATTGTTATGGTGAATAGTAACAATTACTCTAAGGCCCCGTTTGTTTGGAAGAAAGTAGTTTCCTTTTGGAAAGTGAATTCCGGGGAAAGTGAATTCCGGGAAAGTATTTTCCGATGTTTGGTAGTGTAATGGAAAATAAGTTGGAAAACACTTTCCAGTGTTTGGTTATGTTATGGAAAATGAGCTGGAAAATAACTTATTAATGTTTTATTTTTTCAAGTTTATTAAAATAATGAGGAACAACTCTTACAAATTAAAAAGTTGAATGAGAATGAAATTGAAAAAAAATATAATTTCATAAATTATCTCAAATAAAATAAATAATAATCAAAATAATAGAGATCAAATCTAAAAAATAAAAAAAAATAAAAGGTGAAGAAATTAAAATAATAATAATAAACATTTCATAAATTATTTCAAATAAAATAAGTAAAAATCAAAAGAATGAGGACCAAATTTGATAGATAAAAAATTTCAATAAAAAAATGATAAGAAAAAAGCAAATAGCAATTATAAAAGTAAGGACCAAAATTAATATAAAAATTAAATTTTAAGAGATGAAATTGAAAAATAAATATTCAAAACAAATTATATATAGCAATCAAAAGTTTGAGGATCAAATTTGATATAATCAGCAAATAATGACATTTCTAAATTTTTCACAACTTCAGGAAAGTGTTTTCCGTCCAAATTTTTCAGGAAAACACTTTCCTGAAAACCAAGCCAAATTTTCCTTTGACTGGAAAGTGTTTTCCGTTGACCAACTTTTCCAATAGCAAACAAACACAGGAAAGTTTGGAAAGTGGTTTCCCGGAAACCATTTTCCAGAAAACAAACACAGCCAAAAGGAAAAACATTTTCCTAGAAATCAAACCAAATTTTTCTTTGACTGGAAAGTATTTTCCGTTGACCGAAAAGTGTTTCCGTTGACCAGAAAGTGTTTTCCGTTGACCGGAAAGTGTTTTCCGTTGACCAACTTTCCTAATGGCAAACAAACACAGGAAAGTTTGGAAAGTGGTTTCCCGGAAAATGAATTCCTAGAAACAAACATGGCCTAAGTATTTTTCCAAATAAAATTAGGTTTTGTTAATGATAATTAATACTGTGGATAAATTCCCACAAAATATTCTCACTACTGTGAAGGGACTTGCATAATAAATTTTGTCACATGTATAAGGGCATTATAATTGGTCATTTTTTATACTAGGCTGTTTCAGCATGTCTTGAGACAAAATTATTAGGACAGCAAGCATTCTCCCTTATGACCGTTTCTTTCTCTACAGTGAGGATAGACTATCCTCACAACTGAAAAGACATCAACTGCAGTCACCATATCGGTATAATTTTAAAATCTCGACAACCTAAGTACTAAGTAGGATGACAGATATTAGATCTCAGATTCTCAGTTTTGCATAATCCTGGCGGCCATGCTAAAGAGCATGTGAATTTACAGTGTGCATTTATCTTGTTGGGCACACACAGAAAAACAAGCTGTTGCTTTTCTGACAAATTATTGCTTCAGAAAGCTTTTCTATGACCAGTTGCTTCTAAATTTCTTAACTGCCTCCTGTTACTTCTTGGGGGTATATCAGTAGCCAAAAAATGGAATTGAATTTAGCAAGGTCTCGAGTTCAGTCCCGTGTTTATGGATATCCATGGTTAAATTTGAAAATCTACATTTTAATGACAGAATGCTTTTTTTTTTTTTTTTGACATGGACTGAATTTGACAATTCTTTTGTAATGTCAAGGGCGAACCAAGCACTCCATCAGTTCCCCTGTCCAACATTTGAACTTCCGGTGGAATTTTACTGAAATTCTTTTTTATTTGGATGAAAATTTTGCTCAAGATTCTTATTCTCCTCCAAGCCAAACCGTAAGCTCATTTTTTGAAAAATGAATCTGCAAACGAACTTGTGAGAGACAGGGAGCCTGGATCAAATTGCATGTGACACTTCAATTGTCTCTAGTCTACGCAGCACACGAGCAAGCACTATGTAATAACATAAATGATATGAAGTTTGTAGATTCAACTATCGTCATCCTCCATGCAGCTCAAGAAAGCACTGGTAATAGAAGCTCAAAAAATAAAATAGAAAAAGAAACTGAGAAAATAGTAGTAATAGAAAATAAAAGCTTTACACTGATCAGATTCTGAATTGAGTAAGGTAGGCAAAATTACAGTACAAGATATACATGGCAGCCAAATTCTTAATTTCCAGGGAAAGGATAGAAAAGCTGTACAAATGTATCAATACTTCAAATCTTATCAATAATAGAACTAGTAATGGTGATCGGGATTTGATTTCCAAATCCCACACAACAACTCTGAAAGGAAAAAGAAATACGGTATAAAAACTAATTATTGAACAGAGAGAGAGTAATTACTTGGCAGGGACTTCGTAAAATGGAAAATGTAGCGGGATCACCAGGTTCATGATCATCTCTTCCAACTTCTACTTCTTGATAATGGATCTCTCATTCCACCAACAACCCATGTTTCCTTTGCTATATCAGTTGAAAGTTTATTGAAATCAGTATCATAACTCATCACCACCAAGTTCTCTTTTTTACTATTTCTTTTCTCTTCCTCCATTAAAGCCTTTAAATTCTTTCCTTTCTTCTCTTCTTCCTTCCTGTCTTCTTCTTCTTCTTCTTCTTCTTCTTTTTCTTCTTCTTCTTCTTCCTGCCAACTCTTTGCCGGAGCAGACCTACACCTCATAAGCAGGAGAGCATTAGGTGGTGGAACAGAGGGTGCAGCTACAGACTCATCATTGCAAGACCTCTGTTTCTGTTTAATTTCTTCTTTGAAGAGACCAGTAGTGCTATTCTGATTCTCTTGCAGCATCATGAACCATTTAGAAAATATGGTTCTTGAATCCTCATTGTCACTTCTTCGCTCGACACCAACATGGTTTTCTTGATATCCCTCGTACTCTTCATCAACTTCGTCATCATCACTGGTGATATCTGAATGAGCCGGAAATGAACCAAAGCATCGAAAATCGAATCTTATGTTTCTTAAACATGTCAAGAAATGCATTATATCTTTCTTGAATCCAAGTGAGTCAATCCAAGTTGATTTTTTGGTGTGTTTCCTGCTGTTGTGAATTTTTTCAATCTCTTCCATGACTGATTGCCAGTTCTTGCAGGAACTTTCCTTGTGCCTGACTTTGATCTGCCCAGCACACGTTACTTTTGGTGATGTTGGTTCTGATACCTCTGATCCCATTTGCTTGGCTTTGGCCCATAAGAGAGGACTTGCTCGGATGCCAACACCCCTGGTGCTGGATTTCTTCAAGTGGTGGTGGCGTTGCTGTTGGTGGTGATGTCGGTTCTGGCGGGGTTTGCTGGTTTCTGAGGGCCTTGCAGGACTGCAAACGGGTTTGGGCATTAGCGTTAGATGGGCTCTAGAAGGAAAACACACTAACAGATCTGCTGATGGAGCTCTCCTGATTTCTCTTCCTTTCATTATGTTTTTTTTTTTTTCTGTGGTTAACTTGAACCAATAACTCAGTTTCTCCTTCCTTGTTCAGTTCTTTTCTGTAGATCTTGAGGTTGATGAACTATATATGTTTTTTTTTCTTGGTATGGGCTCTATGCATGGAAGGTTTTAAGAGAAAGGAGGGAAGAGAATTGACAGCTTTCATGTGCTATTATTATTGCCTTTTTTTTTATTAGTATCTTTCTTTACCATCAGTCTGTTCATTTTTCTAACACTCCTTTTTGCTGCCCTTTGAAATGGGGCCACAAGTGAGTTTCTTTCTTAGCCTTTACTTTTCTAATGCTTGCCTAACTTATTTAAAAACTTGCTAGAGGAAGATGACTAGTAAAGTTGAAACCCACGAGCCCTGTTTCATGAACCAATCATACCCACAACTTGCGACTTCGTGTGCCCTTGCCAGATATTACCCGGTACTATTTTGGCTAGCGCCCGCATACACTCCAAAGCCACCCCTTCATGTAGAGAGAGCTGTTAGCTTCGTTATGCTCATGAATTAGTATATTACCACCATATGATACGAGGCTTTCAGCTTAATAAAACTTGTGCTAAATGAACGCCAGAGCAGAAAAAAGAATAAAAGTTATTTTAGAGGGAGGCAGGGAATGTTGAATTTTTACAAGGACAAGAATAAAAATGAAAAGCGCTAGCGCACCGAAAGTTTCATTAACTGTGAAAAAGGGGATTGATTAGTAAAGTGAGTATGCCATAATGAAGGATGCAACGCACTTGAGAGCATGGGGGGAGATGGGCCTCCTCCAACCACTAAACCTTGCGTTACGATTAACCTTTTGTTTGCTTTTCCTTGGGACCTTCCACGAAGGAGGTCCTATATCTTTTTGCTTCTCTCTACGATTTATAGTTATCAATCATGATGATAGGATATATACGAGAGACTAGAGCTCGAGATTGCTAAAGTGGGGACTGATGTTGCCGTCCAAACCATGTCGCTTCTTATCCATGTATGCTGTTTGGAGAGGTAAGAGATTGTGTAGTAATACGATGAGGATTGTTTTTTAAAGTGTTTTTTTGTTTGAAAATATATTGAAGTAATTTTTTTATTTTTTAAATTTATTTTTTATATTAACATATCAAAACAATATAAAAACATAAAAAAATAGTTTGAAGAAAAAAACTAATTATTTTTTCTAAAAGCATTTTTAAAACACAAAAACAAACAAAAGATATACTTAACTTGCAACTTGTAAATATTTTTCTTCATAAATTTGGCTTCTTTCTTTTTGAAGGAAATGGTGGTTAAGTTGAGAATGAATGCAGAAATGCAGATTTGTTTCATTTGAGTTTGTTCAGCAAAGTTTAAATCAAGCTGATGTACTAATTGGTTTCAATTTAATGTTGCTTGTCTAAGGCAAGCATCATTTGTAACACAGTGAAAATATTATATTATTTAGTTCAAGAAAATACTTTCTTTTATGATGATTTTATTTTGTTTTTTTATTTAATTTAAAAAATCAAGATTGATAATTTTATTTTTATATTTATTTCTAGGTTTCTTAATTTGTTTAGGATGGTTTATGAATTTATTTAAAAAGTTGTGAGCCCTTTAAAAAGACAGACCATAATAGAGTTTTTTCTTTAGCAATGAAACTACAAATTAAGACTCTTATGTTCTATCCTATTTTAGTCATTAATATGTTTCTCTTGCTATTGATCTATTGTTTGTGTTTCTGTCTTTATCAATTGATATTAGAGCTTACCAAACGGTTGGTAAAAAGGCCCGAATGAAAGGAAAAAGAGGTTGAACAAGGGTCTTTAGCCAATACATAAAATTCATTTTAGAGGCAGATGTAAAGAAGGCAACCTCTTAATAGAGAAGAACATCATGAAGATTTTGGTTTTCAAATTAAACTTCATGATTTTACAAGAACTTTACAAGCAGATGAGTTTATCAATTAGTTGAATGAAGCTGAACGAATTTTTAGTATAAAAAGGTTTTAGAACATATAAGGGTGAAATTGATTGCGTTTAGATTGAAGAGTCAGGCATCTGCCTAGTGAGAGGAGTTAAAGAGGTCACGAGAGAGGCAACAAAAGTCAAGAATCCATAACTAGGAAAAGATTAAGAAGGAGATGAAAGAGCATTTCCTTCATTTTAGATATGCTGAAACCCTATACCAACGGTTCCACATGTTCAGATTAAAAGGTAAATCTGTCAATGATTATACTAATGATCTCTATCAATTAGTGGCTAAGAATGACTTAGCATACACGAAAAAGCAACTGGTGGTGAGATATTTGAGTGATTTAAGGTGGTCCATCTTGGACGTGCTGTGTTTATCATTTTTTTAGACAATTTTGGAGGCATATAAAAGGGCTTTGATAGTTGAGAAACAATAGGCTACTAGGACAATTAGCAGGAGTTTTTATACAAATCAATACAAACAAAGGACAACAAAAAACAATCAAAAGCCAACCACCTCCAAAAATAGTAGACAACAAAAATAGTAGACAACAAGTTAGAGTACATGTCAGAGTTTTGGTTCAACTTTTCAAATTCATTGTTATAGATGTTATGAATTACAACATTTGGCTAATAAGTGCAACAAATCAGAAAAGTCATCTAAATAAGAATTTATTGATAAAGGAGCCTGCGAATGATGTGACTGATCTTGTTTATGATGACTCAAATAGTAGTGGAGAGATTCTATGTGGAGATGGTGGTGTTAACCTAGTCATCTGAAATACTCCGTTGACTCTCAATGGTGATTCAAAAGAAGATTAGTGGCATACTAACATTTTCCACTAGATATGCATCATAAAAGATAAGGTTGCAACTTAATAATAGACAGTGGTTACTGCGGAAATATAGTGTCCGTAGAGGCAGTAAAGAAGCTGCAACTGAAAACCAAGAGCCACTCTAAGTCATACAAGCTGACTAGGCTAAATAAAAACATCGAGGTATTTTGATAAGTAAGAGATATTTTGATAATGTTTGTTGTGATGAGGTGTTTATGAATGCGTGTCATCTATTATTAGGCAAACCATGAAAATATGATAGGAATGTCATATATGATGCATAATAATACAATGTAATATATAGTGAGAGGAGTTTGTTGTTGAAAGCAATGGTAAAAATATATTGTTTTTATCTAGAATTATGGAGAAGAAAAAGGAAAAAAAAGGAAAAAAAAGGAAAAGAAGGTGAAGAGTTCAAATAACGGGAGTATGTGTACATTGTGATGACTTTATCAAGGTTAAGGGTATTTTAGGAATTGACTCTTGGCCTACCTTATCCGAGTCGATATGGAACAAGTTAAGAGAGCGCAAGGGCAACAACACTGTTTTAAGTGGTTGACAATAACGAGAACATGAAGACCGGAACTCGAGGATGAGTTTTCTTATCTGGAAAGACTAATACAAAAGGATTTTTAGAAAAAAAATATTTCTTAATTATTATTATTTTGTATTTAGTTTAGGAAATATTTTCACTTATGATGATTTTTTTTCTATTTAGTTTAGAAAATCATGTATCAACATAGATAATTTTATTTTCCTAATTTGTTTAGAACTTTAATTATTTTTTCTTTATTTTCGAGTTTTCTAATTTGTTGAGGATGATTTATGGGCTTATTTAAAGACTTGTAAATTTTTTAAAGAGATAGAACATAATAGAGTTTTCTATTTAACAATAAAACTATAAAGTGAAGTTTTTATATCCTTTCTCTATTATCCTATTGCTTGTGCTTTGGCCATGTGTCTCACCAAGCCATCTATAAATCTCAAACCTGTTTTGAGTTATCCTTTTAGAGCGTGTTTATCTACGTTGTTGCGTCTGCGTTTTGTTTAAAACGCAGACGCAACAACGTTTGGTTAAAAAGAAAACGCAAGTTCCTATTCATGGGTCCCACCAAGTTATGCGTTTGAAACGCATGGAAATCGAAAGCAGGTCCTACCTGCTTCTCGCGGCTGCACCATGCAGCATCCCTCCAACAGTGCGAGTGAATTTTAATTCACTCGCACTGTTCACTTAAATAGTTTTTTTTTTGAAAAACCAGTTAACAATTTTTTTAAAAAAAAAACCAGTTCAGTTAATTGATTTCACTCGCATTGTTCACGTGAATGTGATAGTAATTTTTATTTTTTTAAAAAAAATTAGTTTAAGTTGAATTAAATTTATTCGTATTGTCATCTCAATTTTATTCCTAATAATATTTTATCTAATTTTATTGTACTCTCTAAAAATTATCGAAACTGTAGTTCTTGTCGGATGAATTTTATATATAATAAAATTATAGATAGTTTAATGGAATAATAAATTTTTTTTATATAAAGTATAATTTATTTCACGATGTAATAGCAATAGTTAAATCTACAATATTTAAATTAAAAACCATTACTATATATATATATATAGAATTATTTTATAACCTCAATTTGAAAAGCATTTTTTTAACCAAACACATTAAAACTATTTTTTCTTCAATCTCAATTTCAACCACAGTTTTAACCAAACACCTATTTTTTTAAACCAACCTTAATTAAAAGTACTTTTTATAAAATAATTTTTTTCAAACCACAACCACAACAGCTACCGCAATACCAAACACACTCTTAGTGAATTGAAGATTGCTAGACCATATGGTATTGCTATTGCTGTATGAATAAAAACCATTTTCTTTGCCAAACAATTACACAGTTCCCTTATTCATACATCTTCACCCTTCAAACATCAAGAGTTACTCAAGCACACAGGCTGTAATCCAGGTGCAATGAGAAAAGACCCTTTTCGAGCATCAAGAGAAAAGAGAGGGACAGGGCTGGGGGGTCATGCTAATTAGTTTATTACTCTCTACTTTGTTGTAGAACCTCACGACTTTAAGAAAGGCTCAAGAAGCACGAGGGCCAAGCAAGCTAGCTAAGCCTACTGTTGAGCATAATAAAGTAGTATCTCATGATATGGCATGTCCTTTTATCTATTCATCATGGAGACATGGAAGGATTTGAAGCTTAGTTTTAAGAACTGATATTGTTCCCTGTACGGACTATCATGAGTTGCAGCATCTCCATCTTCTTAGCCTGTGGGTCTTAGCTTTATCATAATTCAAGTAATTTCGCAGCACCGGCTTGTCAAAGAATCTGGTTAAGGTATAACTCATCTCTTCAAGAGGAGACAAATGATGGCACTGAGAATTTGAACAGAAGAATGTTGCTTTAAAATCCATTGAAATAAACTTTCTATTGATTAGGGTAATTAATTCCACACTCAAATGCATTTATTCTATTGAATATTGATTATATGGATATCTACTCAAAAAAACCCAATGAATCATTCTTTTCTCCCTCTGTTTAATGTGATATTTCTTGTTGACATTTTACTAGCCTCCTTCCGCGGACATGAGAATTGGTTTGGACACCATAGTTATTACACCTAAGGAGGGGATCGTAAGATCGGGTTACAGATGTACTAGTAGTTGAGACAAGTCAATTATTTTTTTTTAAAAAAATCAAAATTATATGGTTTTGATTTTTATTTTTTTAAAATCAACTCTTTGTCCAGGTTTTCACCTAATTAACCAAGTAAAATTTAAGTTCAAATTTTTTTCAAACTCGATTCGAGCTAGGAGTGGGTTTAATAATAATACTGAACACACATGTATGTATTAGATAGCCTGAAGTTAGCCACTTTTCTAGGCCATGTTTGTTTCCTGGAAAGTAGTTTTCGGGAAATCACTTTCAAAACTTTCTTATGTTTGTTTGCCATTAGAAAAGATGGTCAACGAAAAACACTTTCCGGTAAAAAAAAACATTTTTCGGTCAACGAAAAATACTTTCCAGTCAAAAGAAAATTTAACTTGGTTTTCAGGAAAGTGTTTTCTCTTTTGGCTATGTTTGTTTTCCGGAAAGTGGTTTACGAGAAACCACTTTCCAAACTTTCATGTGTTTGTTTGCTATTAGGAAAGTTGGTCAACGGAAAACACTTTCCAGTTAAAGGAAAAATTTGGCTTCGTTTTTAGAAAAGTGTTTTCCTGAAAAATTTAGGCGGAAAACATTTTCTGGAAGTTGTGAAAAATTTAGAAATGTCATTATTTGTTGATTATATCAAATTTGATCCTCAAACTTTTGATTATTATATATATTTTGTTTTGAATATTTATTTTTTAATTTCATCTCTTAAAATTTAATTTTTATATTAACTTTGGTCCTTATTTTTATAATTGCTATTTGCTTTTTCCTTATCATTTTTTTATTGAAATTTTTTATCTATCAAATTTGGTCCTCATTCTTTTGATTGTTACTTATTTTATTTGAAATAATTTATGAAATGTTAATTATTATTATTTTAATTTTTCATCTTTCAATTTTTTTATTTTTTATTTGATCTCTATTATTTTGATTATTATTTATTTTATCTGAGATAATTTATGAAATTATATTTTTTTCAATTTCATTCTTATTCAACTTTTTAATTTGTAAAATTTGTTCCTCATTATTTTAATAAACTTCAAAAAATAAAACATTAATAAGTTATTTTCCAGCTTATTTTCCATAACATAATCAAACATTGAAAAGTATTTTCCAACTTATTTTCTATTACACTACTAAACATCGGAAAATACTTTCCCGGAATTCACTTTCCAAAAGGAAATTACTTTTCAGCAAACAAACAGGGCCTAGACTCCAGGGTTTTATTTCTTGATGATTTCTATGTTGGGCCGACCTTCAATGCATTCATTGAAAAATATAGCGATCAACAAATCATTGTGGCTCTAGATTTATTATACTGTGGATTGGAACAATGCAATAATTATTTTATCAATCTCAAACAAAATCAACTATCTTGCTATTAGGGATAATATATTTTTTTTTCACATGGTCCATTGGTTATTATCAAATTGATTTGGACAAATCGGTAATCTCAGATTTTTTTAGCATAGGAAAATGACAGAATTACCGTTAAAAAATATTAAACTTGCAATACGAGGCTTTTTCATTTTTTTATTTTTTGAAACATGATAAAATGACTGAATTGCCCTTAAGTAGAGTAAGGGGTTTTTTTATATTTTCAACTTGATTTTTTTTGTTATAATTAAGTAGAATAAGAGGCAAGTTGGTATTTTAATAAATATTAAATATTATTTGTTAAAAGAAAGAGGTTAGTGCGTACAACATACAAGTCAGTGTGTAGTAGTCACCAATGCCATTTGGGCGACGTGTGCAACATTCGATTCATCTCGATGACGCCTCCATTACGAGGCAGCATGTGTGGCTAACAAACCTCCAAACTGGTGCTAATGGTATTTTCATTTTGTTTTCATTCTTTTCTCTCTTCTCCTGAATTTTAACACCTCACCCTCTAATTTTTTATAGTAGCTCTTCAATTATTTTTCATTTGGATTTGATCTCTATTCTTTTTTTATTATTTATTTTATTTGAGATGCTTTATAAAATTTAAATGTTTTTTTTCAATTTTATCCTCCTTTAATTTTTTATCTATCAGATTTGGTCTCTCTTCTTTTGGTATGTTTTTCTTTTATTTGAGATAATATTTAAAATTAATATTTTTTTCACGATTTCATCCTCATTTGATTTTTTTTATCTATTAGATTTTATCATCATTCTTTTGATTGCTATTTTTTATACAATGAAAAAAAAATTAAATGATTTTTTTTCCGATTTCATTCTTCAACATTAAATTGATTAGAAATTAATCTTTTTTATTATTTTTTGATTATTTACTTAATTAGAGATTGAACTCCATTACTTATTTATTTATTTTTGCTTTCTATTGAATTTTTCATTGATTTTGAAAATGATTCAAGTTATCTCACCCGTCATTATTAGGTTGTTCGATAATTAAATTTCATAATTTTATTCACTTTACTTTCGACAGAGTTACCCTGACATCACAACTAGGTTAAAATTTACATGCAGACCCAAGTGGGCTTGGGTTAGGTTTTTTCGATCTTTTTTGGATTATATTTTTTTTCTTCAATAATTTGTTTTGTAGAAATTGAGCTTCAAGTCATTTTCATTTTTCTTTTAACGGGGCTATTGCATTCTCATTTAATTTTTGCTTCGTTATCAAATAAGATCTTTCGACATTTGATTTTTTTTTCTTGAAATTAATTTTTTATTTCAATTTCATCCTTCAACATTTAATTGATTGAGAATTGGATTTCGTGTTTTTTTTTCTTTTCTTTCTATGGAGTTATCTCAATCTTACACCCATGATCGCAGGATTAACCTGATTTGACTTGAGTTTTTTTGGTTACTTGTTTAAAAAAAAAACTACTTTTTTTCATTTTCTTACTTTAACATTAAGTTGTTTGATGATAGAACTTCATGGTTTTATTTAATTTACTTTCGACTAGTTAACCTAGTGTCATGATCATTTTGCATATTTGGTGTGCTAACCCGGATGAGATCAGATCGAGTTTTTTTTAAACTTTTTTTATTGTTAATTTTTTCTCCATTTATTTACTATCATTGCATTTTTTTATTAAATTAACCAAGTTTATTTCAATCGAATTAATTAACTTGATTTTAATTTTTTTTCCTTAGAAACACTTGCATAACATTAATATTGTTTTATATTAAAAAAAGATATCGGCCACATGCTAGGTATCTAGTTATACATACATCTAAATGGTGTGGGGGAGTCACTGTCCCCCCCACCAAAATCCTTTTTTGTTTTTTCACTTTTTTTTGTATTTTTTGCTTTTTTTTCAGCTTTCCCCTTTTTTTTTTTCTTTTTCATTTTTTTCTGTTTTTTTTCAATTTTTTTTCAACTTTCCTCTGTTTTCTTTTTTTTTTTGCATTTATTTTTTCTTTTTAAAAAAAAAAATTATTTTTTTTTATTTTACTTTTTAAATATTAAGCTGGTTAGAAATTTCGCTTTGTAATTTTTTTCCTTTAAAATACTATGGATTGCTGCGGTGTTTTTCCACATAATTTTTCTATTTTATTTTTTGATTTTTCAAAATTATATTTGTCGATTTTTTTTTTAATATTGAGCTAATTGAGAATTTAGTTTTGAAATTTTTTTCTTTAAAACATTGTTGATTGCTACAATGTTTCTCCTCATGTTTTTTTTAATAATTTTCTCTAAAATTATCTTTTTTTATTTTATTTTTTAATATTGAGCTGTTTAAAAATTACAATTACAGTATGTGAAGAAAGCACTGTAACTTTTCTTGCAAATTTCTGTGGATTACTACAATATTTTTTCTCACATGGTTTTTTTCTATTTTGTTATGTTTTTTTTCTAAAATTGTTTTTGTCAATTTTTTTTTTTAATATTAAGCTGGTTAAGAATTGCAATTACAAGTAAATACAAGTTTTTCCTCACAAAACACTATGGATTGATACAGTTTTTCCTCACATGGTTTTTTTCCAGTTTTTTTTGTGTTTTTTTTTGTAATATTTTTTTAAAATTATCTTCATCGTTTTTTTTAATATTGAGTACATTGGAATTTAACTTTGTAATAAAACTTAATCATGTGGGGAAAAGCATTGTAACGTTCCTCATAAAACATTGTAGATTGCTATAATGTCTCTCCACATGGTTTTTTTTCTTATATTTTTTTTCAAATTATCTTTATCAATTTTATTTTTTTTAATATTGAGTTGTTTGATAATTACAATTACAAGTCATTACAAATAAGGTTAAATCATGTGGGGAAGCACTGTAGCTTTTATCACAAAGCACTGTGAATTGCTACAGTGTTTCCAACATGATTTTTTTCTCTTTTTTGGTGTTTTTTTGTTAATTTTTTCTAAAATTGTCTCTGTTGATTTTTTTTAATACTGAGTTGATTAAGAATTTAGCTTTGTAATTGTTTTTTTCTTTAAAACACTGGAAATTGTTGTAGTGTTTTCCTATATGATTTTTTCCAAAATTATCTTTGTCGATTTTTTTTTTTAATATTGAGTTAGTTAAGAATTATAATTATAATAAAGCTAAGTCATACGAGAAAAGCGTTGTAGTTTTTCTCACAAAACACTGTAGATTGCTACAGTATTTCTCTAAATAGTTTTTTATTTTATTTTATTGGGGAAAACACTATAATTTTCCTTACAAAACATTGTCAATTGCTACAACGTTTTTCTTCATGAGTTTTTTCCTTCCAAAATTATCTTTGTTGGTTTTTTTTAGTATTTCGTTGGTAGAGAATTTAGCTTTGTAATTTTTTTGCTTTTTATTAACAGAAAAGCTAAATCATGTGGCGAAAGCACTATATCTTTTCTCACAAAACACTGTAGATTGCTACAAATCATTTTGTTCAGGCTCTAAGTTTTTTTATTACTAACACAATTTTTTTTTCCATCATGAAATATTTGCTCTATCATACTTTTAGTTTCTATTACTTATCTAGCACTGATTTACAATTATAATACTATCAAGTATATTTTTTAATAAACCAGCAGCAACACGCAGGCATGACACCTCGTTTTTGCTAGACCACGTCATCATGGGATGAGGAAGGTTCCATCCGGGAACATGGACCATTGTCCTTTTTCTTTTGTTGTTCGAGCATGGTTATGAATCCTGTTTGATGAATCAGCCATGCAATATTATTTGATGAAATTTAGATTTCCATAATAAAAGTGAGCTACTCGCAGGAAGTGATTCACTGTTCCAAAATGATGCTTTATATTGCATCGAAGGCAGGATTTGAATTGCAATCAAACCAGGAGGTAAAAAGTCAAATTCTCAAGTTGCGATTCCCATCCACAACACGTTCAATTTTTCATGCATCATGAGAGCCCTAGTTTGTGCTTTATCCTGTGATCATTGACCATAATAACTTTGTTTCACCTTTTCCGTAAGATTTGAACTAATTTACCGACCGGCATGATGCATGCAACTTGATTTACTAGGAAAATTAAGTCTATAAGAATTTATGAACTAGCTATGATTGCCTCTAAAGTATGGTGATTAATGCCGTTATGGTTCCACTTATAAATTCGGATCGATGATGCCTTGACTGAAGATTATTAATGATCGTAACACGACAAGTGACGTTAATTAATTATGTTTGACATGACTTTTATAAATTGATTTAAATTATTTTTTAATTTAAAAATCATAAATATAATTGATTAGAAATAACTTTTACTTAGATAAAAAGTACATTTCAAAAATTTAATTTTTAACTTAAAAATTCCAAGTTATAATACATTGTTTCTTCAAAAAAAGTAGATATATTTATTTATGATGTACGATGTGATCAATATATATAAGGTTTTAGTGCTGCTATATATTTATTATGTTAATATATTTATTAAATCATGAATGAATAAAAATAATGTTATTTAAGCTAATATAATTAAGATGTGGCTCATATTATTTAAACAAAAAAAAATGTTTTAGTCCTCTCTTTGCCCCCATAAATATACGTTTTATTCTATTAGAAACATATAATTGAGGGATAGAAGAAAAACACAACTTTCTTCATCAATTTACATTTAAGATTTATTCTATCAAAGAGCTTGTTACGTGGATCAAGATACATTTTTTAATTTTAAAATCATTATTTAAAGGTAAAATTATGAAGTTTTAAAATTAAAGACATTATAATTTATATATTTGATATGATTTATCATTTTTACTAAATATATTTCTAATTTAAAATCATTTTACCTTCTTTTTATCATAATTTATATAGAAAAAACTCGTAAATTATATTTCATATTCAAAAGTCATAATTTAAAAAATATATACACACACACTACATTAAAAAAATTGAGGATAGTTTTTAACTTTTTAGGAAGTTTCAAATCGAATTGTTAATCAGATGAGGCCCAATTCAGCCCATCATTTTTTTTCCTTGATTTTGCAGCTGCATAGAGAGAACCCTAATCTTCAAAACTTGGACGAAAGAGAGCTCAGAAAGGAACTACAATAATGAAGAAGCGTTGTAGGCATGACTGAAACAAATTCGAGGTGTGCCATGTTTCACTCTTGATCTGTGTTTACTCTCCGTCATGTTTATAGCTTAAAACTCATCAAAACCCCACAAAAAAAATGCAGCCCCCTATCTGTAAAACTCTCACATCACTCTATCAAAACCTCTCCTCCACAAATCGTAAAACCCCCAACTTTCCACTTAATCTCTTTTCTACTTGTAAATCCAAAGTCATAATCAATGAACTTCAATTATCCCCATCATGAACCAAGTGCCTTATAACTATTCCTCACAGAACTTTCAAAAACTTGTCAAAAGAAATCCTTGCGTGCAATATTGAGAGAAACATTAAGCCCAAATTCAATATTTTCCAGGATTTAGGCTTTAGCCCCACTGGCATCACTGGCATAGTAGCAGCTGATTCCGTTGATTTTATATAGCAGTGCTGTTCAATTTCAGTGTTGAGGAATGTTTTAGGATTGAATACCGACCTTTATAAGGTGTTAAAGATGTTTGGGGGATTAGTTCTTGAAGGGCTGTGGTTGTGGGATTAGTTCTTCCTAGATTGTCCAGTTTGGGTGTAGTGACGCCAGTTTATTTATTCTTAAGCCAGAGACCTTAAGGACTGTGTTAAAAGGGTTGATGAGATGGGTGTTGACAGGGAACCTTGGGTTGTTTCTTCACGCTATCCGCGTACTAAGTTCCAGGAGTAGAAGCTCCTGAGGGAATCACTACTAAAACATGGAAAGATTTAGCAACTTTATAATTTGCTGATGATAAAACTAAAATTCATTACTGGAAAAAACTAGCAATGGAATGAATAATAAAAGATATCAGATGTAGATTTGTAGTCACTGATTTATCATCAAAGGATTTAATTTTCGTTGCAAATATCAGTTTTTTTAATGAATAATAATTTGTTGCTGATATAAATCTTGTTAATTTTTTAATCAGTTGCCATGTAATTTTTATTATTATTTCATAGTAGTTTTCTTCCTTAATTATTTATAAAAAAATATTAATTATTTGTCTATATTTTAAAATTGGTATAACATATATAAACAACACACATTAATATTTTAAACTACTTTATCAACAATAATAAGTCAAATAAAAATAAGATTTGCAATACAATTTAAAATTCAATTAAACTTACATCAATGCGAATAACTCACAATACAATAAAATGATACAATCATAAAGCTAGAGGTGGAAATGAACCATGATATTATGAACTAGCATAATTAGATGGACTGAGATATGGTTGTCAAGACCTAGATTGATATATTGGTGGAGATGTGTGATTCATATGTGCCATTATTTGTGAAGCCATATATGGTGGCATCAGTGAGCCAACATGTGACAACATTGATAAGGTTATAGGTGCCGACATACATTTGCCCATATTTGATGTCTTGCCAAGGTATCCTAAATTGTTCTTAAGAAATTCTTTCATGGAAGCAATCTTTTTTGTTTGTGTGAAAATCTAATTATCTTCTTTTTTCATCTACACTTGTCATGCTAGAGAAGATGAACTAGGATATGTTGACTCCACCAAGTAGAAATGTGATGAAGAACAAATGCTAACTATAGACTTTGGCATACCAAGTGCATTATATACGCAACCTTTTATAACTCCTCTTAAAACCACACACCAAGCTGCTCCATCAAATGAAGGATGGTTTTCTCAATCGGTTTCATACTTTGAAATCATCTTCTTTTTATAATTCTTCTAAAAGAATTACATGTAATAATAAATTTATTTGAATATTAGATAATATTTAAATTATTTAAAAAATAGAAGTATGAACAATACATTTTTTAGACTTGTTATCTATAAAGGTGTTAGACTACTTAACACTCTAATGCAACGCCAAAAACACATCATCCTATGGAGGCTCTTTCTCACTCACTTGTTTTTGCTATAAACATTAAGAAAGAAGAAATATTAGATAAATATAAAAAAATTAAATTTATTATCTTAAATAAATAAAAAAAATTATCATGCGAGCTGGATACAATGTAAATAACATTGTACCTCTAGAATGAGTGCCTATTATCACATCCATTTTAGTTAGCCGATTTAACCTTGCACATTATGATCTCATTTGGAATCCAAGGGTGGACCCAATATCTTTGATCATTTGATTCTAATCATCATTGTTTATCTAAGCAAGACCTTTTTCAAGGCAATCCATAATATTTGTGGTGTTTTTATCTGACATGGCTTTTTTTGCGAGCTCGTGTGAATTGCTGATTCAAGGCAATCCTAGCCTTATATTTTCAAATATTGCAAATAATTGGTTTGTATTCATCAAGAAATGTATATTTTTTCTACTAAATAAAATAATAAGTAAAATTGAATAAGTTATAATTTTCATGTAATGTGGAACATGTGAATTACCAATGAAATTAAACTGTCAAAGAACATGTGGAACATTTTTCTAATTCACCTAGGATGATGAATCCTTTCTTGATCACTTAAATATCATCATATAGTTTATGATATATCCAATATTTACCCATTTGTTACATTTACCAAGATAACGTGTAATAGGATCAAAACATAACACTCTCTATATAAGATAACTTAGTGATCTCAAGTCTAAGGATCACTTACACAACTATCACATGAACTTTTCCATAGAAAGATATGATATCTCCATATGGAATTCTCATGAGGTTCAGTTCAGTATACATATCTTATGACAAGTATTTACATATTAGTTCTAGGTATCTCTTATGCCTCAACTTATGAGAATAATTGTTTTCTTTCATAAAAAAAAACATAATATGTATCAGTCTCTACAACTATATGTCTAGTATTTAAGAGAGCATCGACCAAGAACATTTTAGAAATAATGTTTTGATGTGATATGAATCTCATAATTATAATAAGTTTATAATTTCTGTTGCAAAGAATTTTTTTTCTATGAATTTTATTTTTACTCTAGATTCATAAATCAAATATTAGATTTATTAATCTTATATTATATGAATATTAAAGGTAAGTTAAGCATTTATTAATAATAAATATGTGTTTACATGAATATAATAATTCCATGTATGTAACCCACTCATTGGCTACATGACATATTAAACTAACATAATAAACATAAGAATTTCATAGATCTGGTAGGACATGTTATGTACCAATAAGATACATCAACCAAGTATGGACCTTGGTTGATCCACCTGAAAGGATAAAATGCATTGGATATAAGTAAGTCTTTAAGAGAAAGATTGACAAGGATGATAATATACAAACATATAAAACTAGACTAGTTGTCAAAGGTTACAAGTAAAAACAAATATGTTAACTTTGACGAAACCTTCTTGTTAATAACTATGTTAAAATTCATAAGAATGTTTCTTGTTATAGTTGCATATCGTGATTATGAGATTTGATAAATGGATGTCAAAACCATATTCCTAAATGGGAATCTTTAAAAAGATGTGTATATGAAAGTTTTGAATCTAAAAAATCTTTCAGTAAAATTTGTAAGCTATAAAAGTCAATTTATCAATTTAAACAAGTTTCAAGGAGTTGGAATATCTATTTTGATGAAATAATTAAATAGTTTGATTTCATAAAAAAATTGTTGATGAATTTGTGTTTATAAAAATGTTAGTGGAAGTGGAGTCTTTTTTCCCTAATATTATATGTAAATGATATATTATTAATAGAAAATATTTCTTTAAATTAGTGAATAAAGATCTGGTTGTCTAATAATTTTTCCATAAAGAATATGAGATAAGAGAATAAGCAACCTATATATACAAATAAAGATCTATAGAGATAGATCTAAAAAGTTGATTGGATTATCTTAATCCATATATATAGATAAGATAAAATAATTTTGCATGGAAGAATTCAAAAGAGGATACGTACCTATTTCATATAAAGATACTTTTCTCTAAAGATATGTACCTTAAAACATAAATTGGGAGAAATGAAATAAAAATGATATTATATACTTCGAATATAGGATCCATTATGTATGCAATATTTTTAGATCCATTATGTATCTTATGCTTTTAGCATAACGAGTAGATACTGATCTAATTTAAGTGAAGTTCACTAAAAGATAGTTTAAAAAAAACTTTTAATTACTTGAGAAAAACTAAAAATATTTTTCTAGTCTGTGAAAAAGATGAATTGGTAGTTCATGGTTATTTGGATGCTAGTTTTTAATCAGCTATTGAAAATAAAAGAATTATGTTTGGTTATATTGTATATTAAATAATAGTGTTGTGAGTTGGAAAAGTTATATAAAAAAGGATCAAAATAGATTCTATAATTAAAGCTAAGTACATCTCTACATTTAGGGGGGAACATTGTTTGGATCAAGAAGTTCATCATTGAACTAGGTGTGGTTTTTAGCATTGTTGATCTAGTAGTCATATATTGTGATAACAATGGATCCATTGCATAAGCAAAGTAACCAATGTCTCATTAATGATCCAAAATTATACTTAGACATTCCTATTTGATTATAAAATCATAAAAAGAAAATATATGAAGATAGAAAGAATACCTACTAAAGAGAATATTGTAGATCCTTTTATTGAGCTATTGTTCTAGCATAAATATTATCGTAAAGTTGAGTAATATGGTATTTGATACATGAGTGATTGGATGTAGTGCAAATGAGAGATTGTTAATGTATATGTCATGTAACCAATTAGTTGGTTACACGTGGCATTGACTTGGTTCATGTTAATATATTTTATTTTTAATAAATGTTTTATTTATCTTTAACATTCATCATATATTTGATTGATGAATCTAATATTTGATTAATTAATCTATAGTAAAGATAAAGTCCTTGAAATAAATATATTTTTCAAAAGAAATTATAAAGTTGTTATAATTATGAGATTCTTGTTGCATCAAAACATTGTTTCTAAATATTCCTGACCAATGTTTTATTAAGACTAGATATTAATTAGAGTCGTTAAGATTGATACATATTATGTTTTTTCTTTTATGAAAGTAAGCAATTATTCTCGTAAGCTGATATATTAAGAATATTTAAAACTAATATGTAGGTGCTTGTCAAATGAATATTATACTAAACTAACCTGTATGAGAATTCCATATAGAGAAATAATATATATATATATATATATATATATATATATATGAAGGCTTACGTGATAGTTGTGTGAGTAATTTTTAGACTTGAGATCACTAAATTATCTTATATAGATAGTGTTATGCTTGATCATGCTACAAATTATCCTAATCAAGGGTGATAAACGAGCAGATATTAGGTATAACATGAACTATATAAAGGTATTTAAGTAATCAAAAGAGGATTCATCACCCTATGTGAATTAGAGAAAATGTTTCATATTTTCTCAAATAGTATTCATTGTAAATCATTGCATAATATGGAATAATATTTGAAAAAAGTTTCAATAAAAATAAAATACATATTTTATTGTAAATTTTTTATATAATTTTCTTAGATTTATTATTATTATATTTATTCATATAAATGATTGATACATGATTTTTTTTTATTCTATAGTATAACCTGTTTTCATGATCATAATAATTACTTTTTATTTAAAAAGCAATGTCTTTAATTAAAAAAATAAACACATGAATAAGGAAAGAGTTTTTGATTATATAAAAAGATATATTATTTTTTTCTTGGAATTCAAGTCATTAGAATTTTTACAAATATGTTTCTTCAAGAAAGTTTACTCGTGCCTGAAATGATGGTTACGATATGCGGCGGAGTGGATGCCGAATGACTTGTGTGCCCGAATGAATGGTGCAGCAAGTGTACGTGCATTCAATTCCCCAGCAAATTCTGCTAGTAAAATCAAATGACTTTTGTGAAGAAAGTACAGTATTTATTTAACTCGGTCCATGAGTTTGCGGGTTTCTTGCAGCAACTCTTTACACATCAATGCTGTTGGCATGGGGAGATGATGTCAGAATGTTGTTTTCACTATCGTGTCCCGTCAACGTTGGCTGGCTGCTGTCAGTCTACCATCCATCCCTTCCGATACACACCTACCTTGCTCTTTGGTTTTAAGGCCGAGGGAAGGGACATCCATCCTCAAGAAATTCAAATAAAAATACAGAGCAGAGCAGGAGATACAAATTGAGTCAAAATGCCGGAATCCTTATTATTAATTTTATTTTTCTGAAAAACATGTACACGTAAATACAACCTCGAGTGTAAAATCTAAAACATGAAACAACAAGAACAAAAAACACACCAGCATTAGAAGGAATTCATTTCCAATAAATAACTCTTATTCTTAAGGAGTACCTGGACAGCTTCTCCGTAAATCCCACCACCAAACGCACCTAATGCCAACTCAGCATCCTCGACATCCCCTCCGCCGCTACAAGGCCTGACCACCACCAACGTCACACCTTCCATCCAAACTCCATCCTTCAACTGCACTCTTTGCTCGTGCCTCATCCTCATCCTCACACACGGCACTACCGTCCTCCCCCCGTCCTCCTCCCACTCTCCTCCACGCGCCTCCTCCCTACACTCCCTCAACCCTTCCTTCTCCATCGCCACCGTCCCTTCCCCTTCTCTGTCCACCAACACCAATCTCTCCATCTCCCTATGCTCCTTGACGACGTCGTTTAACAGATAATGCCTCGCCGATGCTGCAATCAACGCACTTATTGCCCACACAACTCTTGTTTTCAACCCTCCCGTAAAATCAATTTCCTCGTCAGCACTATTTCCCTCGGGATTTGCTACGCGGCGAAACCCTAGAATAACGCAGCTTCTTAACGACTTGCCGAATTCAGCTCTCCATTTGATAACGGCTCCTTTCTCTAATTTCAAGTCGCCAGCTGGTAGTTCGATTTGGAGGTCACGGATCCGGTCGAACTGCGAGAGGATTCGGGCCGGGGAGTTCTGGGTTTGGTTTCGGGCCGTGGGTTTGGGGTCGGGTTTGAAGAGATCGTGGATGGATTTCAGGAGGGATTTGAAGAGAGTGAAGAGCGAGTCGGATTCCGACTCAGGTGAGATGACGCAGTCGACTTTGAGAGAGAGGGATTCGGTTTGGGGGACCAGTGAGTTGAAACGTTTCGAAACGGAACGGCAACGGATTAGTGCCTTGATGTCGGAGATAGAGTTGAAGATGAGGAGGATTAAGGAGTCCGGCAGCCGATCAAAGCCGTCCATTGCTTCGATCATCTGGCTTTTTGACGATGATCGTTTCATTTAGATTTAGATTGAATCGATTCCGTGTGTTGTCGCTCAGCTCGCTTTTTTAAGGAGAGAAGACATCAGGGAAGTAACTGCGGGTTTCCCTTTCATTTTAGATGAACTATTATAACAGGAGCGAGCGTGCGCTTTGGCTTTCGAGGATTGCTGTATCTTTGACCGTAGACCTGGTGAATTCTGGGACCCACTCGGTGTTTTCTTTTCAAGAAAGGAGGAAAAAAAAAAAAAAGAGATGAAATTATAATGCCGACTTTGAATTTTAAAGGCCGGTATTGGCTGTGATTAAATACAAGGCCTTTTCAGGTATTGTGATAGAGTACGGTCACGCGTTACTTAATACAATGGTAACAGTCTACTATAGTTGGTTGTGATACCACCATGGAAGCTACGTGGCGCAAGTCAGAGTCCCCACAGCCAACTGCAATACACTAATACCGGGTTTGGTGGTTGTACCTTCTTTTAAATTTATCAAACAATTAGATTTTCCCATAGCTTTTTATATATATTTGGTTTTTTTGGCTTTTTTACAAGCGTGCTGTAGGTAGAGAAGATCATAGCTGCTAAGGTTTCTTATAATTGTTTATAGTTTATTTTATTGTTTAAATAATTTGGTTAGGGTGTAATATATTTTATTTAGAAATATATTAATATAATTTTTTTTATTTTTAATATTAAAGCGTTAAAACGCATCCGAAAATATCAAAATAAAATATTAATTTAATATTAAAATATTTCAGGCTCAGTTGGTAACCCAACGGCAAAGATGCTATAAATCTTGGGACGAGGTGAAGTAGTATTTAAATACATTAATTTGATCCGCCCGCAACGCCAAACATTTCAAATAATGATTATTTTGAGGCATACATAAATATAATGGTGCCTGCCTTGGACCCCTTCTTGAAGTAGGTCTCCGAGCATAGAAATTAAATAAATGCATAAAGTAGGTCTCCGAGTTGAAATTGTTTAATTCATGACCACAGAATTGAGATACGTGTAGGCTCACTAGGATGGTGACATTGCGCTCGTCAGCCGGCTCATTCAGGTAATTAGCTAAACAACAAAAGCTGATAAAGAGGTTTGTGGAAAGGAAAATGCATGTGATTGGATTGGGCATTGTTTTGTTGGGTTTATAAGTAGCTGAACTCTGATCTCTTTTCAGACTGCCCTCCACGCTCCGGCTGCCGCTGTCTCGTATAAGGCAAACCCAGGCCCCTTGGACAGTTGTAACTTAGAGATTTGCCTCAGAAACTTTATATTACTACTCGAGACGAGCTCAGTAACTTTTGGTACCAGATAAGTTACTATTTTTTATATTTTAGATTATTTTGATAATTAAAAATAAAAAAATATTATTTTAATACATTTTTAAATAATAAATACTTTTAAAAAATACTTCAAAAAAAAAAAAAAGCATCCCATGTGGTTTAATTATACTAGACCTGAATAACAACTTCTCTTCCCGCTCTCTGTTTTTGTCTCTCTCCCATTCTCTCCCTCTCACCCTCGAGAAGCACAAATAGGCTATCCCTCGATGTTTCTAGGCCTACCTGGTTAGGCATACACTTCAGTATAATTTTATAGTTTCAAGATGCTAGAATCCCGTACCACCCAAGCGCAGAAGCACCAACCTCTGCATCATTGACATAATGATCACCACTATCTGATGACGCATGTTATAGCTTATTTTTTATCCCTATTTTCTAACTTATTTTAAAAAATATATAAATTCTAAAAAACATATTTTCCATGCAATTTCATAATTTTCAGCACTTTTGTCTATTTTATTATGTGTAAATTTTTATAATAAAAAAAGAAAGGAAGATGAAAAAAAAACACCAAAGAGTAATTGAGAGGCAAAACAAAAAAAAAAACTAGTATGATGAGAGATTAAATAATATAACAAAAAATTATACAAATTAAGAAAAGGAAATAAAAAGGGATTTAAACAATTCTGAAAATTTTGTAGGAAAAAAATCTTTATAATAAAAAAAAAATAATTAATCTTTGACCATAAGATTTTCCAATTAAAGATCCACGATTAAGAATGAAATAATATAAAAATATTCCAATGTTATTTTTCTAGTTTTGATGGGAACTAACATTATAAATTAAAGCTTGAGAAAATAGACTGATATTAGAAAAATCTCACATCAAAAAACCTTATAGAGAAATACCTTATATATAAAGTTACCTTATAACAATAACCCATATTCTTGCCCCAATTCCAATAATCACAACAATTATCACACCTTTTCATCTCCCAGCTACCATTTTAAACCATCAGTTCTCCTTTTACTATCCCCGACTAGCAAAACAAGGTAGTTGTTTTTTCCCTTTGACCTAGTCATCCGTAACCATCAATCCACCTAACCCATTATAAACTAGATTCAGTGTAGTCTTACCTTTTACCAACATTTTAGGGTTCTTTAAAAGACATAAATGAAGCTAAAACGATAATTAAAAAAATACGAATTTCAAAGATCTTATTATACAATCTATGATTATTTATGGTTTGAGTAAATATTACTCGAAGATCAAATATTTTTTTAGGCTTGATCAACCTTTTCAAGACTGAGTTGCTGCAAACTACAAACCATCTAATTATTTGACATCTAACAATAATTTATATTAATAATTAATGAAGAATCTTTTAAAACTCTTTTAGAAAAGAGAGAAATTGTTATACTTTGAGTGTTAACTCTTTCTTTTCTCTACTCTTCCTATTTGTATAGTAGGAGTGTGTACAATGTATTCTATATGTTTATAAAATATGAGACATGACATTCTATTTATATATATAAAAAATTAATAACTCTATAAATGATAAAATATCACTTTACTCCCTAAATAATATCACATATATTATTTCAAGATAATTTTAAAAAATTATTCAATCAAGTCCTTACTTGATTTTTCTAGGTCTAAAATTATAATCCCTTATATTAATTACATTCTAGTACTCAAATTCTAAAACTTATTTACAATTAATTTACACTTAATTAATCATCTTAGTTTAATTTTTGACTAATGGTTCTTAATGTTTGTGACCATTAAGTTATAGTATGTTGACCCAAATATAAATCACAATACTAAATAAACTAGTATTAAATAAATTAAATAATTTAATTCATTGTCAATTCAATATGGCTACTAGATGGAAATGTCTAAGTACAAATTTGAATTATTGATAAGACCTTGATTCCTTTGCTTCTGCACTGGTCCCATTGTTATCACAACAAAAGGCTACTAGATCAATAATTCTAGAAATCATATCCAGTTCATATATAAACTTCTTAATCCAAACAATCTCTTTTATCCCTTCAAACATAGAGGTATACTCAACTTCAATTGTAGAATTTGTTATGATCTCTTGTTTGCATTCCAACTCATAACACAACTATTTAAAGTAAAAACATATCTTGAATGAGATTTGCTTTCATCAATATATGATTGAATACCATGATTTACTTATGGATAAATGGATCCTGCTATGAAAGGACCTCCTTAACGGCGTGGCATCGCACTCAATGACCCTGCATCGTGAGTCAATGCATGTGCCTCAAGTGTCTATTCTCGATTAGCACGTAATAACTTGTGGTCGTCAGCATCGTTGTTAGAAGAACTAGAAGTGATCATGTCCTCACGATGCGTAATAGACTTTCCCTTAAACATACACAAATTAATAGAAAAAAATTTAGAATAATTCAATTTTGCACAAAATTCTCATTTTCTAAGTGGTAATATATTTAATCCTAATTTTACAAAAAAAATCTAAATTAACAAAAGTTCAAAATAATAATTAAAATTAATCTTACACATTTAATTGAAATTGAACAATAAAATTGAAATACAAATAACTAAATTTCTTCAAAATAATGAAAAAATTATTTAAATAACAACTAAAATTCAACACAAAATTAAACAAGGAACGAAAAGTAATGCAAAAAAAAAAACAAAAATAAAGAAGAAAATGAATGAAAAATTCTTACCTTTATGGCATGCTTGTGTCAGTTGAAAATTAATAAAACAAAAAAGAAAAACAAAATAAATGAAAAGGGATTGTTAAAAAAACTTGAAAAAAGAAGAAAATAAAAAAAGACAACATACCTTAGGATGAGAAGAGAAGATGATACTTAATTTCTATATGCGACAAGAGTCTTTCCCCTTCCAGTTCTGGGTTTATAATGAGAATGCCTACATGTTCTGTGCTCGGTCGACTCTATATTTTCAACTTAGTACAACATGCATAAATTTAGACACATGTTAATTTTTTGATATCTTAAACCGAGGGGTTTCATCATAAATTTAACAGCATAAAAGTTTTTTTTCAGCCTATTCCCTTTCTAGTAAAATGCTTTTTGCCTATTTGATAATTTTGTCATAACCGGCCTCATTAAACCCATAACTTGACTTGATGGTAAACACCTGTGTAACGACCGGTAATTTAATGTAATTTGTGCAACCATCCCATAATGGTTCGTCAAAATCTTTTAAAAGATCAAAAACCTTGGCCATGTCTACATTAGGTTCTTCATTTATGATTGAACATTGATCGGCATGACCATAATTCATTCCTATCGCATCCATAATCATATTTCTATAAAGATTACTATTGTCATCTATAATTCAATGCACATTGCTATCACTAGAAGTTGACTCAACCATCCTCTTTACCATGGTATCGTGAGGAACATATGGTTCTCCGTGTGTATACCAATACATGTATTTCTCTATAAACTATTTTTGTAGAAGATGTATTGTTACAACATCTGGATCAATAAATTTTTTATTCTTACACCTCTTGCATAAACATCTAATACTACATCCACTAATATTTCTTGGATCAAATAATACGTAATTAATAAAACCTTAAACCCATTACAATAATCCATCATCCATAGCTCCTAAGGTGAATCTCGATATATTCATGAACGATCATCCATTACTTATATCAAAACTATTTAAATAATAATGACAACATGTATTAATTAACTACGTTAACTAAATAAATTTGCAAAAATATTGGTTTACCTCAATCTTATTCAATCTTAATAGTTATCTTAATTCATTATCAATTATATATCTCCATAAATTCAAATTTCTATACATTTACCAAAAATTTACAAATCGGGAATAAAATTGATAAAATATAAACAAACCCATTAAATGAGTCATTATTTATTTCATCACAAAACACCGAAGTAAAAAATTCGATAGAAGTTTCATCAATTTACAAACAAATATAATTTTACAAAATCTAAAACAAACTATAACATGTACAAATATAAATCCATACAAGAAAATTATATGAGAAAAAATTATAAAACAAGTAAACACCCAAAACAATACATATACTACAAAAATATACAAAAAATAACATTTAAAAATTATGTTCATATAAAAAAATGGTAGATTTGCTTACTTAAGATGGAGAATCCTCAATAAAATTTAAATCAGAACATGGATGCTAACAAATAGAGTGTCGTGGTAGCTGAATTTTTTATGGAATGTTGAATTATGTTGAGATTGAGTAGGGGGGAGCAGCTGTTTGTTGCAGAAAAAAATGCATAAGGAAGAATGAGAAATGGAGGAGGGGCAAAAGGATGGTCGATCACCAGGTTATAAATTAAATATTATGGATAGATTTACTTATGGAATTATTCTGTCGAGTATTCTATCGGTTATTCTGTCAGTAAAAAGTGTCACATCACCATACAATTTGTCTTTTTGAATCCCACTACAATACCATTCATTATTTTATCAGAATATACCAATGGATTATTTTCGTTGGTATATTTACAAACAAACTTTACCGTTAATAAAGTCGTCGGTAAAAGTTACACATCATTGTACTTTTATGTCTTTTTTATTCCTTCTTTTCCCATTGCAATTCTCTCTATATATATTAACAAAATGTTTTCGTCAGTGTTTATTGATGGATATGACATGGAAAAGTCTATTGGTAAAATTCACCATAATCCATTGATGAATAAAATTTCGTTGATGTTTCTGTTTGTATTTACTAAATTTTTTATAGTGATAAGTCTATTTACCTCAAATATGGGTAGCAAGCATTTGCTTTTACAAAGACAAGGCTAGTGGTTATATTATTTTGAAAAATTAGGTATGTTGGCCTGAAAGGCCTTTTAATTTTGGCTAAGTCCTAACAAACTTAATAATGATTATTAAGTCCAAATATACATTAAACAAAAATATACTTGAAAATATGCTAACACCAAAATACATATTTTTATAAAGATACTAGCATAAAAAAAATGCAAATTAAGTTCTCTTTTTATTTTTTTTAAAACCTAATGATAAAAAAATGCTAAGACAAACATTTTAGTTTTTTTTTCTTAATAATGCTAAAACATGCAAGTTGTTTTTTTTTTAATGCTTGGCCATATAAAATTAAGTTTAAAAGAACTTGACATGGTGAAGCAGATAAGAAACTAATGTTGTAAAATAGTGTCATGGCCCCACACCATACCTCACGCAAGGTTGTCAATTCCATTCTGTTTTGTCTGAAATGACCAAAACATTTCATACCAATTTAAAAAACAGAACAAAACGGAATAATTTTCATCTCATTTTAAATCTCGATCCGTTTTGGATTTTTCAGCAAATTTCAACCGGAATGTTCCGGTTCTATTTTACATGTTTCGTTCCGGTCTTGAAAAGCCATTGAATCAAATTGAACCTGGTTCAATTTAATTAATTAAACCACCCAAGTATAAAAAAACTTTTTTTCATTACTATTTTCAATAAAAATGATATTAATAATAATATTGAAAATTATTATTATTATTTTCTTTAACAATGATATTAATTTTTTAAAATTAGATTTATTACTAATATATATGATTTATATTTGTTTTGTTTTTTTTCATATTTATACTTTGTAGGAATTTGAACAAAAAAAAGGATGTTTTAGATCCCATTAGCCTTGATAACATTGACCTAGTTTTATATTTAAAATATTTGTGTTAAAATATTTTAATTTCATAATATTTTAATATTTTATTTAAGTTGAATTAATTGAAGTTAAAAATTTATTTAATCTTGATTATTTAGAAATATCTTAAATTTTAAAATTATATTTGTTTGATATTGTATTTGTATTGTATAATTTATAATTAATTTATCTTGAATTTAAATTATGTTAGTTGAATTATATATATATATACCTATTGGCAATAAAGTGTAGTTATGAAGGGAAGGATATAAGAATTATACATGCAGTGGTAATGATAACCTATTGGCTACACAATGGCGAACACTGCTTCCTGTATTAGGTCTGTAAAAGAATCCCGGAGCCTTTTTTTTCCTTGTGCAGGTTGATAGCTTTGCGGATTTGAGAATCTCCCTTGCTGTTGTTGTATTTTCTCTTTGAAACTTTGTTGGCCAAGTCACTTCATTTTAAGTTGAAAACGAGGGGTCGAGGGTGCAGCTGATTGTGGTTTTCTATTTGACAGTTGTATTTTTGGTTTTTTTATTCATGAGAGAACACTGTGACTGAGGTGTGGAGCAAGACAGGAACGAATGGTCAAGTATTTTGTCTAACACCCCCCCCCCCCCCCCCCCCACCAGTGACATCCTTTCGGTTTTTATAGGGCAAACATGGGATCACCTCCCATCAAATCCGTCTTCCCTCTTATCTTGTTGATCTCTTTTAAGAGAGAATGAGATTCTCTCAACATCTTGATCTTGTTCGGCATTTGGTGAAAATGGGACACCAACAGTCCTGCCAATGTTGGAGCATATTTGATGGGAAGATTAGGTTGAATCTAAGTTGTTTTATTGGCTTCTCTAGCAACTTTCTCTGATTCAAAAGGAAGAAAAAAAATAAATAGTGGTTTCTGATCCAAAATGCTCCCATTACTTATTGAAACCCAATTTCACCTCTAATTAAGTCAATTAAACCCATACGTACAACTTCAATTTCTATTCATTTTCATAACTGAATCCTTATTAATTTTAACTAGAATCGACTTTTAAACTTTGATATTTATTCAATTAAATCCTTGATTGTACTAATCAAACCAATCCAAAGTTCAATTACATCCCTAAACCTATTGAATTTTGGAAGAGCTTAAATGGTTTAAACAAGGGCTAAAATGAAAGAAAAATAACGTTTGTTTTGATACATTTATTTTGGAAGAGCTTACATGAGGAAACATATCCCGATTGCTCATCTAATACATGTTCTATGTATTATAACAAGGAAATCACATGATTGAATCAATTATTTGCATTTTCCAAATGCTCCCATTACATAACAAAACCCAATTTCACCGTTTACAAAAGGTACATCCTTGTATTCACATCATAATACACAATAAATGTATCAAACACATTAAGTAGCATCTTTATTTCCAAGTTTTAAAAAATTTCCATAAAAAAAACACTTTTACACATTAACATCTTATCTCAACCCTTCTGATTCATGTTATATCGCCATATAACATTAATAGTCAGCACAAAAATCATTTAATATGACGAACTATTTATTTCCTTTTCCCTTAACATACTTTTTTTAGTGAAACTTTAACAATTGTTTTATGAGTTTCTTTTCAAATTTTTTCATTGAAAGTCTTAACCTAAAATCATTCATATCCTAAAAATTACAGGTCCTTCCCAAACTTGTGCATAATAGTTGGTCCTTTACATAACTACTTTCAATAGACTAGTAGTGTGGATGTATTTTGAATTTAGTTCATCATGTACACATTTGTATGGATGCATCGTATTTTCTGTAATTAAACTTAACTATATTATTAATAATGGAATTAGAACATGTGTAATCTAAATAGATAAGTAAATGAAGTTAGAGCACAATCGAAGCATATCCATGATTGTCTATTATTTAAGTCAGAATGTATTTTTATTATTTCTATAATTGTTCTTAGTTTATAATTTTTAAGCACCAAATACTTTTACAATTTTTATGTGAAGTATTGTAAGAAATGGATTTGGAGAATTGATTTTGTTACCGGAGAATGGATGTTAATTAATCTTGTGTGGAACATTTTGTTAATGGTCCAAGATGGTCGAACATGATTGTGATGTTAAATTTTTATGTGTTATGACATTATTGATAACGTGGTATGATCTAATTATAGAGAAAACTCAACTAAAATTTTAGTAGATTCATTAATAATGAATTCACATGACACATGGAATGGATGGGTTAGTAAATATATATAGATGTATATATTTACACACACACACAGATATATATATATATATATATATATATATATATATATATATATATATATATATATATATATATATATATATATATTATGAAGGAAATCGTAGAATTTGTATTTAAAAATTTAAGGATGTTATAATATGAGTCTTGGTGAGACCTAATGTTTTTTTTTTTTTTTGCCTTTATGGGTTGTGTTTTTGGTTTCCCCTTTAATATTTTTTGTTTAAGCCTTTTTAATGGATAGGCAAACAAGTCTTCTAGTTCTAAAGACTGACGTAAACCTAACACATGATTTTTATTTCTAAAATAAGTTTAAAAATGCATAGATAAGTTTTAATAAAGTTGGTGATGTTTTAATTAAATTTGTTTTCAATGGTTAGGGCAACGAGTGTTTGATGAATTTTTGTCAAGTTATCATATAAGTCTCTTAGTTTTAGGGACTAACATGGACCTAACACAATGTTTTTTTACCTTAAAATGATTCAAAAATGCATCAACAAGTTTTTCTCAAATCAAGGATGTTTTGGTTAAACTTGGTTTTAATGGTTAGGTTGAAAAGTGTCATAATCTAATTTTTTACCCCTATTTTTTTTAAAAAAAGAGAATTCTAAAAAATATTTCTTTTCAATATCAGTCAATTTAAATCATTTAATTATTATTTTTGTTTTATTTATTTAATTTTAAGTGTAAAATTAAGCTAGAAATAATAAATAATAATAAAATAAATGAAAATGATGTATAGATTAAAAATAGAAGAAAAAAATAAATTTGATGATAAAATTAGACAAATAATTGAATTTAACAAGCCTAGGAGTAAGTGCAAGAAGAAAAGAATTTATAAATAACTTTGGGTGTAATTGGAGGCTCAATCGAAAAATACTTATGGAAAAAAAGGATTAAATTGGCTTTAACTAAAAGAAATGAAGAACCAAGGACTAAATTTGAGAAGAAAGCCAAATTAAAGGTTTAATTCAATAAGATATGAAATTGAAGAGAAAATTAAATTGGCTTTAACTAAAAAAAAATGAAGAACTAAGGACTAAATTTCAGAAGAAAGCCAAATTGAAGGTTTAATTCAATAAGGAATGAAATTGAAGAGAAAAAGTAAGATTAGGGCAAAATTGGTCAACATTATATAATGTTTTAAATCAAGTACTAAATTGGAAAAGAGAACAAATTTAGGGATTTAAGTAACTCATTTAGGGATTGGATTAAAAAAAATAAAAACTCCAATTGAATGAAATTAAAAAAAAAAGAGCCAGGGTTTGTAATGAAAATGTGGAAGTATTAAATGGTCTAATTAAATTTTTATCCTACATTGTTCATCTTCCTAGCTAAAATCATAGATAGTCAACCCTTGATTATCATCTAAAAAACTCTGCCAATTCAATCCCAAGATTATAGACATTTAATCTAAGAAATCTAGCAATTAATCTCTAATTGATTCTTAGCCAATCAATTCCTAATTTTCAACAATCAAGATTGAAACTCGATTTATTGTTACAATTCAACGAAGAAGGTTAATGTAGAATAGAAAGGCTAATACTGAAAGAAGTAGTTATTGTTGTTGATGTTAGTTGGAGTTGAATAATTTGTTTAACACTTGATCAATTCTATTATAGCACATGTTGAAGTCTGTTAAAAACAATTAAAATAGTTAGAAGAGTTAGTTGAAGCTGCTAGATGGTAGGAAGGAAGACTACTTGTATATAAATAATAGATTATATAGTGCGTATTAATCAAGTAATGAAATAAGAGAAATTTTACTCTTTCTCTTTTCTTCTATATTCTTTATTTTTTTTTCTCAAAATCTTTCTTCTTTTCATCTTGGTAAGGGAGATCTTTAGCAATTAGTATTAAAGTAAATCCAAGCTCTTCAATCAACTAAATTTTGTTCAAAACTTAGAATAATGATGGAGAACAATAACTTAAAGGCTATGGAAGAACATTGTAGGAAACTAGATGAACAAATGCAAAATATTCATTAAGAACTCTAGGAATCTATAACTAATCATTAATAAAAGAGGCAAGAATCCATGGTAGAAAAAAGTAAGAAACATTGGTTAGAGCAAAGCAAGAGAAACATGTAGATAATATAGTAGGTCAGAATCACCTGAAGATTGGATATAACCTAGCATTACTAAGAGTTGATTTACCAAAAAAAATTTCTGAGATAATTCTAGAGGTTGGATAAGGAGGTGTAAGAAGTTCTTTAAGTGAGACTTTATTCCTATACAATAATAGGTGGAATTGACTTCATTGTATCTTGATGGAAAAATATTAATTTTGTATGAGAGGTATATGTGTTGAAGTGAGTTATTAGTTAACTATAAGGAATTTTCTAAGGCTATTTACAAAATATTTAATAGTGGAGATGATATAGTCAAAGAATTCAGTAAGATGGTGCGAGAAAGAAGTGTGGAGGATTATATGAAGAAGTTTGAAGAATTAAAATCTTTAATGATTGTATTGACCTTTCATTACTCGAGTCTTATTATGTTTCCACTTTTATTAATGGATTGAAGGAGAATAACAAACCAATGTTAAAGATTCTCAAACCAATGTCTTTGATGCTAGTTTTTGAACAAACAATATGGTAGGAAGAGTCTAATAATGCTATGGCAAGAAAGAACAACATTGTGCAAGGAATTAATGCTCCTTCTGATACTTGAAAGCTAACATGTAATTTTCCAATCAAGTCCTTCAATCATTCAAAGAATGAAGCATCAAAATATCATTTAGATACCTTGTATGTACAAGGAAGAAAACTAGGGCATTGTTTTAAATATGGTGATAAATATATGTCTGGACATTAATGTAATGCTAAAAGCATTACACATGATAGAAGGAATATATGATGAAAAGAAGGAATTTATGTAGGTGAAAGAGGGAATTGAAAAGGATGAAACTAAGGTGAATGGAAAAATTAAAGCGCACAGTTTATCACTAAATTCCTTAGTTGATAGTACATTACAATTAGAATTAGAGGAAGTTGTCAAGGGAAAGATCTTATTATTCAAATTAACAATGATAGTACTCATAGTTTCAATGATGAGTATGTTATTAAAGAAGTCAAAGTACTCATTGATAAAACTACTATATTAGTAATTATAGTAGTAAATTGCAATGTCATGTTATGTGATGCTTAAAATCCTAGATTTACTTAGTTTATGAAAGGTTATGAGTTTAAGAATGATATAAAAATGCTCAAATGAGGCATTTATGATGAAGTTTTGAAAGTAGAATGGTTGAGAATATATATTTGTAATTTCATTGAGATAAAATTATCTTTTTTTAAAAAAGAGAGGATGATAGAGTTGAAAGGTATTGTAAATGAAGCATGATTGTAGATGATGATAATGGGGAACGTACAGAAGAGTCTAAAGAAAGTTGTGTTTGGATTTGTGGGATAATGTTTCTATTTATATTTGACAAAAAAACTAAAAACTAAAAATAAAAATAAGTAGAAGCTACACAAGTTAAAACATTTTTAGAAGAATTTGCATTAATATTTAAACAACCAAAAAATCTTTCACCTGCTAGAAGATTTGATCATAAAATACCTTTGAAACTTAAAGCATAGCCTGTGAATATCATGCATTATAAAAGCTCTTTTGTACAAAAGAAAGAGATTGAGAAGATGGTTAAGAAGATGCTTATGAATGGTAGAATTTAGTATATTTTTAAGTCCTTTCATAACATTTATACTACTAGTAAAGAAAAAGAACAATTTTTGGAGATTTTATATGGATTATAAGTAGCTTAATATATTAACCATAAGAATAAGTTCTTAATTCCTTTGATTGATGATCTCTTAGATGAGTTGCATGGTTTTAAGTTCTTTTCCAAGTTAGACTTAAGGTTTGGTTATCATTAGTATGAATTAGTGAAAAGAATGTGAAAAAAACTTCATTTAGATCTCATTAAGGGCATTACAAGTTCAATGTAATGCCATTTGGTTTGACTAATAGATCTGCTACCTTTCGAGCATTAATGAACAACGATTTAAAGCTATTTTTGAGGAAGTTTATTTTGATATTTTTTGATGATTTATATCAATCTACAGTTTATTGAATTATATGTTAATTGAAAACTTTAGATGCTAACCAATTGTATACAAATAAGTCCAAATGTATATTTCGTGAACAATAGGTACAAATCTAAAAGATGATATAACTAGTAAGAAATTAGCCAAAACCACAATCTTTAAAGAAGATTGAAGATTGGAGGGTTCCTTAAACTTGCAGGTTACTATAGGAATTTTATCAAAGGATTTGGTACCATTAGCAAACCATCAATAGATTTAATAGAAAAGAATAGCTTTGTTTGGAATGGAAAAACTCAAGAAGCTTTTGATAAATTTAAAAAGGCACTTTATGAAGCTCTGAGTTTAGCATTGTCTGAATTTAATAAGACATTCATATTGGAGTCAAATACATGTAATACTAGATTAAGGGCAATACCGAGTCAGAAAGGGAAGCCTTTATCTTTTTTTAGCGAGGCATTAAGTCTTAGGCATACAAAACTATCTATTTATGAGAAAGAGTATTTGACAATTTTGATGGTAATAAAAAAAGAGAGTCATTACTTGAAATAAAAGCCATTCATTATTCAATATGATCATGAAAGTTTTAAACAATTTTTGGATTAGAAAATTCATACACCAATCTAAAAGAAATGATTAACTAAGTTGTTTGGATTAAGATATCATATTTTATATAGCAAAAGAAAAGAAAATATAGTTGCAAACTCTCTTTCTAAAAGGAACAATAGTGAAGTAGTTGATAAAGAAATTGGTAGTGTTGGAATGATAACTAAAATAATACCAGTATGGTATGATGAAATTCATGCACTTATATGCACTTATATGATGAAATTCATTATCATGACTGTGTTTAACAAGAAGGAGATTTGAACTATATTCCTTACGCTTGAGTTTGAAATAATTCTTAAAGTCTTTACATAAGAGTGATAGCTTCTTAATCATTGTTGCCACTAGAAAGCACTCACTCAACATTATTATTATAATTATTTTGCTTGAATCTCATGAAAGCTTAAATAGAGATTTTGGACCCGACTAATTATAAACTTAGAGGCCATCATTTTGAAGTCTAGAAACTTGTGAACCATATATTTTTTTATATCAGCATCCTCAATCTTATACTTTTTATCCAAGGATTTCCACAATACTTTAGCACTCTTGATTGGATTATACATCTTATACAAAGTGTTGTAAACCCATTAAGAAAATATTTATTAAATATAAAGTTTGAATGCTTTCATTCATGCTTTTACCATAAAAATAGTGGTCAAATCTCATTCTCTTTTATAAATAAACATTTGCCTCTTCTCCTATAAAAACTATACAACGTTCAAAGTGATCAAGTAGAATAAAATCTTTTGCTACTATCTTTTAAAGTCTACACCACTTAAATTCTCAAGATTTTTCCTATACAGAGCATATGAAAGAATTAGGTTAGCCAATAGGGAAACTAGGACAATAAGGGCTAGTATGGAACCAGTGCATTAGTATTATTAACACTAGTTTCAGTCATATGTTATCACAATAACATAATAAACTACACACACACACACACAAGGAAAGGTACACTAATAAAATTAAATAATCAAAACAAATCACACATACATTCTTATATATAAGTACATACACTATTAAATTTGAAAAAAATAGATTGCTTTCACTGGGATTGTAACCAAGCACTTTAATTAAGGAGAAATATATATATATACATATATGTATGTATTAAACATAAGGTATCAAGAGCAATAGTTGTTGTGCAATAGTAAAAATCTTCTAATTATGATCCATCTAAGTTTGATTCTCAGAAACTGTACAATCACTTATTTATCTATAAGCAAAAGTACAAAATATATGCATATATGCACACAAATTGAAATCAAAAGCACAAAATAAGTTTGGCTTGTAAACCCTGGTTTCAATATTATTTAGGGAATTGTAAATTCAAATATATCATACTCATGCACAAATAGAAAAAAGATGATTAAATTATTTTAATATTGTTGTTCTTTTATAATGATCTGGTTTATACAAAACATAAAAGACATATAAATCGACATATAAAAGAAAATTAACTTATGAGTTTGTTAACAAATTACCAGCTTCAAAATTTAGATTGAGATAAAGATTAATTCTCATATCTTAAAATAATTTATTTCATGTCCTTTGATATTTGTAATGTAATTGTAATATTGTTTCTCAAATCTACCCAATATTATATTCTCAATAGCACAAATTAACAAGGATAAACTAAAAACTAATTTTATAAATGTTTATCTCCATAAGAAGGAACACAAAACATTTGATAGAAGAAAAAAAATAAAAGAGAAGAGTTTTAGAAAGACAAGAGTTACTATGAATATTTTTTAAATTTATTTGGAAAGCTCTTTTTATATAAACAATTCTAATAATTAATTCTAATATTTTTTTATTTTAAAACAACCTATTTTTATTTAAGAGAAAATTTAAAAAAACACAATTTTATTTTAAATAGATTTTTAACGGACATAATTTTTCATTCACCATTATAAAAGATTATTGGTAATATTATGATGGAAATAACAAGAGATTATGATTATTTAAAATAATATTATCATAGCAGTATTTTTATATTCAATGACATGAGTATTTTTTTTTTCTTAGAAGGCATAAATTGCTCTTTTGAGTATTTGTTTTTTTATTCAATGATAAATACTTTTCCATATTAGATTGGTATATTTAAAAAAAAATAATAATTTTTTTTAATGTCAATCAAATAAAAAATAAATCTTCTTGATCTTTTCAAAATTTATTGCCTTTCATTGATTTGACGTCTCAAATCATTCTCCACAAACTGTTGCCTAGAATAGAATTGACCCAGTAAACGGTGTCTAATCATGGCCCAGTGCCATCCCAACTAAAAATAATCTCAATAGTCAAAATAAGTGATCCTCCCTATCTCCTAGCCTCCCTTAGACACTCGCCACACAAACCCTTTTCCCATGGATAACTTCAATTCTCCAATCCACATGCACCACCCTCGGCCTCCTCAACACTGCTGCTCCCCCTTTTCCAATGACGGAGCAGGTCCCAACAGTCCCACATTCTGATGCAATCCCTAAAATTCATGACCCCGTTGCCACCTCGAACCAACCCTTTTTTGAGCCTGGCACATACGTGATCCAAATTCCTAGAGATCAAATTTATCGTGTTCCACCACCTGGAAACGCCTCGGTCGCTCAACGCCAAAGAAATCCCCATCAAAAGAAGCACAAGTCATGTTGTGGTTGCTCTTGCTTCTGGTGTTGTTTTATTGCCATTGCCAGTGGTATTGCAGTTGCTGTTACCATTGTAGGACTCTCTTTTATTTTACTCAAGCCTAAGGATCCCGAATTTCAAGTTCAACGCTTTGTCGTAAAAAAACCACAAGTTTCCAAGAATAAATACTCATATACAAACTATGACATCAGGCTGAATGTTCATAACTCAAATCGGAGATCAAGCATTTTGTACCAGCAAGGTGGTGCTGTTTCACTTTCATTTAGGCAACAAAATGTTGCAACCGGAAAGTTTCCAACTTTCCACCAAGGTCACAAAAATTCAACAGATATTGGAATAGTCCTTAAGGGGACTGGTGTTGGGTTACCTAAGGATGTACAAAATAGCCTGAGAAATAGAAAATCAAAAGTACCTGATTCGTTTTCTCTCAAAATGAATGTCCCAGTGAAAATGAAAACAAGTGGTTTCAAAACTGGGCTTGCAGAAATTGTAGTTACATGTGATTTCACGGTGCAATCATTGGCACAAGACACGCACATACTTTCTCATGAATGTCAAACCAATCGCTAGTCAAAGCATCGGCAGTGGTCGATCCAGTTTGCAGGGATGGAGGTGGTGGAGGAGGAGATGCTTAGTGTTTTGTGCGAAACTTGTTGATGCGAAAGATTTTTTATGTAGGTAATTCATTTTGTTACAAATTTTATTGGATACATGTTTAATGTCTTAGATGGGAAAATTGCTGGCAACATTTGTCGCTGAATATTCAGTTTTCCTATCCTAAAATTGTACCATAAGAAATAAAAAATGATATGGAGACATTCTTCCTCTATGTTCCTTACTCTTCTTATATTAAGATCACAACAACAGCTCCTTCTCTACGTATATTAACCTAACACGCCATCACCAGAAATATGAATTCACCATCAAGCATGAGCATCTTCTAGTAGATCTAGCCAGAAACAAACTAAAAAAAACAGACGCAGCTTTGAAATAGCAACGGAGTAGATGTAACTTGTATGTTCTTTTCGAGGCCAGAACAAATAGTTTCATTGAAAAATATGAACCAGAGAGAAGCATTGGGCTAACTCCAGATGCAGACAAGTAAAGTTAAATTCAATCAGGATGACTATGTTTTCATCACAAAAGCCCAATAGCCAGAGTAGCCCGCCCTCAAGAGCCTAACACTCTAGAAATGGACCCCACCAAGAAACGTCGAGAAGCCCTCCTGAAATGTGACAAATCTCTGACCACCATTTGAATCCATGAGATCGAGATGGTTAAAGAAGAAAGCGCCGCACCTGCTCTCAATGCGACCATATAGCCACGACAAAATAGGATCATGCTCTGAAGCAAGGGAGTTAATAAATGAACCTCAGCATCTACAGGCATGATTATTCCTTCTGATCCAACCATAATGGTTATTTCACTGTAGAGCCAATAATATATTCAATCATTACATGGACTCTCGTGTGTACTTCTCATCTCTCTCTCTCTCTTTTCTTTTCAAATTAGCTTAATAAAAGTAAAAAATTAACAAGATAACTTTTTCTTTAAAAAAAATTTATTAAAATAATATATTTTTATCTTATCATGTTTTAAAAACGTGATATTTATTAAATGTTATTATTTCTAAACGCGAGAAGATCATTGTCATGCTTTAGAATAACGATATATAGTAAATATCACGCTTCTGAAAAGCAACAAGATGAAAGTTCAATTATTTGACTCAATTTGTCGGCTCAGTAACCAGTCAGTTCACCAATATTCACACAATAGTTTTTCTCTACTTTTCAATGTCAATGATATAGTCAGACTTGTGATAACGAGTGATTTGGAATAGTTATGTGTGAATCGGCCATAACTAAATGAAGATCTACTCAAAACAGATTATATGGATGGCATAATAGAGGCATTTAAGAACTAGTGAGGCAAGTTTAGGCCAAAGAGAAGGTTTGATTGTGTTAGATTAGAATAATAGAGCAAAAAGACCATTGCTTTTGATTTGACTATTTGATTAAGCTTAAATTTTTATAAGAGTTTTGGGAAGCTTTTTCCTATAGTAGCCATTACTTTGCTACGCGAACCGTCAAATATTTAAATATAAAAAATCTCACCGGAGGCCCCTAGTTTTGATATTTTTGAGATTTTTCTTGTTATTTTTTAAACCAGTCGATCATTTTCACTGACCATTATGAACCAGTCAACCTATTGAGCTAGATGATAGAATACTTTACCTTGTCACTTTTAGAAACGTGACATTTACTAAATGTCACTATTTTAAAAAGTGACAACTATCTTATCGAGCTTAGAAAAAACAACATTTAGTAAATGTAGCGCTTTAAACGCGCAACAAGAAGAAAGTATGTTATTTCATCAATTTGTTTTCAAACACTACAGATTTCACAGTTTTACCGACGGACACAATCCGTCGGTAATTTTTTTACCAACTAAATCCCCGACGGAAAGTGTCCGCCAGAATGTTTTTCATCGGTAATATCACATGCCGTCGTTAAGTCTGGGAAAAAAATATTACCGATGATTTTATTTCGTCGTTAAGTTTGACGGAGAATGCGCACAAAAAAAATTCCCACTATAAATGTACTGACGGATTTATTTCATCGGTGAAAGTAGCATTTTTAATAAATAGTTTTCAACTCTCAGTAAAATACCGATAGACTATATTCGTCGGTGAAAGCATTGGTAATTGTGGCATTGTCAGTAAATAACTCTCTGTAAAATACCGACGGATACATTTCGTCTGTAAATTAGTTGGTGTGGTTTTTTAATTTTTTTTAAAAAATATTTAAAATAAATAATATAAAATTATATAAATTAATAGTAAAAAAAACCAATTATACAAATATAATTTTATGAAACATAAAAAAAAAGTTTAATAATATTCATTACAAATTGAATGTATTTCAAAAAAAAATATTAAATTAGAATAAAGGCGGAGCTGGGGGAGGAGGAGGAAGAGGCTGCTTGTTTCCGAGAACATACGGCCAAAAAGGAGCCGCACATGTATCACCACTCTGTGATGTCATGTTCATGACCATTTGGCGAAGTTGTTCATAATTCGCCGAGAGTTGCTCATATTTTTCAGTGCCATGAGTTGTGTGTTGCCAGGCCACAAACTCCTTAAATTGGGTGCTTAATATTGATTGGGAGCTCCCAACTGTTGAGATACTACTGGCCGCCCACAAGTTCTCGATCATAGTGTTGGAGAGCTCGCACACCCGATTTTTACCGAGTCCACCAAACGATCCTACCTCCATCCACAAATCCGGATCGAAATCCGAATGGGTCGAAAGATCGTCCCTATATCTCTCCCTCAACTGGCTATTATAGGTCTCTTGATAATGAAAAAAGAAATCATCATATTTAATTCAAGAAAAATAATAACTTACGAAATAAAATAGTTGAACAAATAGACCATAAAGTGTTGAGCGCGGTTGTTAACGAACTGTTGCATCCCCTTTTGGCGGTCTTCACTTTACACATGCGTCTCTATAAACAGCTCAGTTGGCTTCAGCTCACATCCAAGAGACATAGCTTGTAAGAAAAAAAAATTAATTAAGTAACAACAAATTGAAATAATGATATATTTCATTTAAATTATTTTTACCATCCATTTCGTATGTACAACAAACAGAACGAAGTCGTCGGTGTGCGTTGTCACCGAACCATGAATTTACAGGTTCCAAATGCCAGCATCGGACTATGAGTGTTGTGTGAATCGCTCAAACGTCACGTGTTCAATATATTGCGGCCATTTATCTCCCTGGATGTATAAGGGTTTGAAATCCCTCTAAACCGCCATGTCGTTCCAGCTTTGGATGCCATTATCTCTCGTTTTGTTTTGGCCTTTTTTTGCTTTATACCGAAAATCACGCAACCTACTTGCCATGGTGACAAATTAGATTTTAAAACATAATTTTTTTGTAAAAAAATATCGTATTGTTTTTGGTGTCATACCTAGTTGCTGAGTGATTTTCCCACACCCTCCTCACAACATTGTCAAACGCTCTGTCCTAGTCAAATTTTTCATGTCTATAAACAATTTATTTAAAATAAAAATAATAATTTATTACAATTATAATAATAATTTGTTAAAAATAAGCTGGAAATTAGAAATTAACACCAACCTCAAATTTGTCAACCCATGCATCGATATAAGGTCTCCAATGAGGATGTTTGGAAACCTGACTCCATTGAAATAATGGAATCTCTATCGATGATTTAAACACTGATGATATTACTCGGGCGGTCTCAATGTTTGTGAACCTAAAAATAAAATAAATTAAAGAAATATTGATTAGTTGTTCATAAATTATGTTACAATTAAAAAAAAACTAAAACCAAAACAAACTTACATTGAAAAGTCGTCCTTCCAATGTGCCTTGTACTTGCAGATGAATTGATTTCACTGTGAAGGCACACCTCCTCTGCACTATGAAACCGCGCTGGAAAAGGCAGCATTGCGAGTAGGCACAGGTGCCTCTTCTTGATCGGCACCTAAGGACATGTCATCCTCACTACTAGAAGAACTAGCTGCGATCATATGTAAGCGATGAGCTGTTGATTTCGTTCTATGCATCTACACAATTTTATACGAATAATTACATAATTAAATTCGATTGTTAAAAAAAATTTCGGCAGCCCCTTCCATATACTGGAGACTACCCAAAGTTTTCAAACCTGCAAATATTGACAATAGCCACAACCAATTGACCCCATTCAAAAATCTTATATATAACCTAACATTTATAAAAATAACAATTAAAGTTAATGGAAACAATTAAAGATATATCATGTAGTTATAGAGTAAAATTAAAATTTATTCCTATATATTCAATTACTAATTATAAGGTAAATTCAACAATAACAATTAAAATTCAACAAAGTATTCAATTATTATGGCAATACAAACAATAAAATATATTCAACAAATTACAAAAAAAAAACTATAGACTTTAGGAATAAAAAATGCTTACCTTAATAATGTGTTTATTTCAAGACTTTATCTACATTATAAAAATACACCAAAAAAAAACATAACAAAAATAACAATAACTAAAACAAAGAAAATATAAATAAATAAAATCATTAAGCATATTAAATGGAAATACATACCTTTTAATTTGTAGAAGATATAACTAGAGATTGCAAGTAAAAAACAACAGATTTGAAGCAAATGAGAGGAAAAAAGAAGAAGAAGAGAGATGTGAAACGAAGCAGAGGAAAAATGAACTAAAAGGGCGGTCACAAAGATTTATAGCGCAGTTTTACCAATGGATATTTAAATAATATTAATTTTAATTATTTCGTTGGTGATGTTTCTAAACGGAAAATTTTTGAATTTCGCACCAAAAGTTTTTCATTACCCTCTATATTTTTCGCAGTTCGTTGGTATTCCATCGGAAAGTGCATAAGGATAGAGATTCATTAATGCCCGCCCTTTGGAATTCGCATTGTCCGTCAGTGATTCTGCTAGTAATTTTGGATCGTTGACAAATACCGATGGACTATATCTGTCGGTATAAACGTCGGTGATGCATTTCCAGTAAATATTTTGCAACTCTCTGTGAAATGCCAACGGACTGTATTCGTCTGTAAAGTCATCGATGATTGTGACATTTCCAGTAAATATTTTGCAAGTCTTTGTGAAATACCAACAGACTGTATCCGTCTGTAAAGTTGTCGGTGATTATGGCATTTCCAGTAAAATATCAACGGACGTGTAATCCGTTGGTATAGACGTCAGTGATCTTGCATTGTGCATGAAAGATTATGTTTGTATTGCATATTCACCTTCATGCAAACACTTAAATTACAAACTGTCCATCGCACAAAACAATAACAACAATTAAAACTTATAAAATAAATATTTTGTGTTACAAAATGTCATCCATAATATATATTACATTAAAAAATAGCTTTACATATTGCTTCATTTTGATAGTTAGTCTAAATTTTCTTCTCCTTCATAGTCAATTGAATAGTCATTAGCTTCGTCGCAATCTTCAATATGGATATCATCATCATCTTCATTGATATTTGCTTGTCTACTAGAGCTCAAAACAATATTCAACTTCTTTGCGTCAACATCAACAAGACTATCATCGAAACCATGAAAATTTAAATTTTCTTCTAAGTCAATTGAAAGAGCAACTCAATATGGTTCAACCAATTCACTAACCTGAAAGACTTCATCTCGTAGACTTATGTCTTCGTTCTCATCCTGAACAACCTCGACACGACACCTAGGTTTCATTTTTAAAACGAATAACCAATTAATTCTTGATCGATCCTTTATAAAGGAAGAGATGTATATGTAATAAACTTGTTGACATTGCTTTGCGAAAACAAAGACATCATTTAAGTTGTAGAGTCTAGCTTTTGAGTTTATTTCAACCAGACCATAGAGATGATCAAATCTGATTCCTCTGTCAGTGGTGTCATACCAATATCATTTGAATAAAAACACTTTATTCTGCTCGCTATGATATTACAGTTCGATGACCTTTTCTAATTTACAATAGTAGTCAACTTCTAACTCACTACAAGTCAATCCCTTAACATAGACATCGCTGTTGTATGTCTTTTTTCAATGCTTTTATTCTTCAGTATGAAACACATACCCATTGACAAAATACTCGTTGTAGCACTTAACGTTTCTTTCAAGGACCAGGCTTAGTGAAGACAATGACTTAACAACACTCCTTCCCATTTGATAAACCTTGTATATAATGTACAACAATGAACAGTAAACGAGAATTTTGTAATGACATACAGTAGCTTTGCAAGAGATAATGAATTTGTGATAGTACTTACATATGTTCTGAATCATGTGGCAAATTGTTCATCTTGTAATTGAAAGATTTGGGATTCGGTCAACTATGAATTATTGGACAATAAATATTGTCGATATTGCCTACAAGGTTGTTCCAAATTATATGAGTTTATGATATTAGAATATATAAATAGTACATTCTTAACAAAGTCAAATTAGTGCATATACTTACTGAATAAAAGGTTTTAGCTTATCATAATTAAATAGAACATAATTGTGAGCTTGTTTGAACTCTATTTCAGACAAATATCTTCCATTTACAATATTTTTATGTGTGGGTCATTCAGGATTGAAGAATATTGACAAGTTCCCACTGGAAGACACTTCAGCACCACCATCATGTCCTAGAACGCGATTGATTCTCATTCTCAAATAAAGTTCGAAATAGTACGAGATAAATGTTGAGATCTCTTCAACAATATAAGCCTCATATATCAAAGCCTCAACATGCGCTTTGTTCTTAACCTTTTTCTTGAGATGGAACAAGTACTTGCATTGAATTAATCATATATTTTCAATTAAAAAAAACAAAGAAAATACTTTTAATTATGAATTACATTGCAACTGTAATATCTAACTGTTCGAATGGATACATCCATCTATACTGGACTGATCCTCCAATTTTTACCTCGAACGGTAAATGTATGGGGAGATGCTCTATTGAGTTAAAAAATGATGGAGGGAATATCATCTTAAGTTTGCATAGTGTCTTGATGATATTTGTTTCAAGCATATCAATGTGATCAACATTCAACTTGCTGAAGAATATATCTCTAAAGAAATTATTGATCTCTGTGAGTGCATCCCATATCCTTTTTGACAGCAAATCACGATAAGTTAATGGAATGGATGTTTGCATAAACACATGGCGGTCATGACTCTTCATTCTATACAATCTGCATTCCTCCATATTAACCAACATTGATATGTTCGAGGCATGTCCATCGGAAAAACACAGACTCTTAAGCCATTTGTAGACCGGTAGTTATGCATTTTTCTCTAACATGAAGCTTGGTTTTACGACTCATGACCACTCACAAACCATCTACATATTTTTATGGTTACAGAATAAAGCTATATCCAAACTAGCCTTGATGTTGTCTTTTGTCTTTCCCTTCACATCCATGACGGTGTTGAAAATATTCTCAAACATGTTCTTTTCTATGTGCATGACGTCAAGGTTATGGAGTAGGAGATTGGTCTTCCAATAAGGAAGCTTTCAAAGATACTTCGTTTTACCCAATTGTGGGTCGAACCAAAACCAGGAAACTTCTGCTTACCTGATTGGAGACCAAACACAATGTCACCGTACTCTGATACAACATCATGCAATTCTTCACTAAAAAGATACGGGCGTGCAACATCCTTTTCAACTCTGCCAACAAAGAAATCCTTTATGTTCTTTCTGCACCTGTGATTTATTGGCAAGAAACGACGGTGATAGTAAAAAAAAAAACTTTACCTCTATTAGTTAGCGTAAATACCTTGTTGTTTTCCATGCAGTATAGACATGCTAGTTTTCCATGCGTGCTCCAACCAGAAACCATTTCATAAGTTGGAAAATCATTGATAGTCCACATCAAAGCCGCCCTCATAACAAAATTTTGTTTCCTTGATATATCATAAGTTAAAGCTTCGGAGGACCACGACTGCGTTAATTCATCAATCAATGGTTAAAGACAAACATCTATATTCTGACCCGGGCTGCTTGGACCGGGTATGACAGTAGATAAAAACATTAACTCCGGCCTCATACACATCCTCGGTGGCAAGTTATAGACCGTGAGTATGATTGACCAACAATAATAAGGAGTAGTAAATGACTCGAATGGGTTGAATCCGTCTGTTTACAACCCAAGACACACGTTTCTTGATTTAGCTGAAAAGTGAGGATGCACACTGTTAAAGTGTTTTCATGCTTCACTGTCAGAAGGATGTACCATCACTCCATCAACCACAACATGTAATTGATGCCATGTCATATGCTCATCAGTTCTTGGTGACATGAATAACCTCAGCAATGTATGTGTGATTGGGAAGTATCTAAGTTTTTTATATGCCACGAGAGTCTTTCCTTAGCCAGTTCTGGGTTTGTTACGGGAATGCCCACATGTCATGCACTCGGTCAGCTCAACATTTTCAAGGTAGTATAACATGCAGAAGTTAGGGAACATGTCAATTTTCTAGTATCCTAAATCGAGGGGTTTCATCATGGACTTTGCAGCATATAAGTTCTCTTTTAGCCTGTTCTCTTTAGGTAAAATACTTATCGTCTATTTGACAATTTTATCATAACCGACCTCACTCAACCCATGATCTGACTTGATGGTGAACACCTGTGTTACGACCGATAATTTACTGTGGTTCGTGTAGCCATCCCATAATGATTCGTCAAAATCTTTCAGCAGATCGAAAAACCAAGCTGCATCTGCATTAGGTTCTTCTTCTACGATTGGATATTGACTGACATTACCTTGATTCATTCTCATTGCATCCATAACCATATTATGATAAGGATTACTGTTGTCATTTGCAACTCCATGCACGTTGCTAACATTAGAAGTTGGCCCAACCACCCTTCTTTCATGCTCTTATTACGAACAAATAGTTCTTTGTGTGCATACCAGCACATGTAATTCTTTATAAACCCTTTGTGTAGAAGATGCATCATTACAACATCTGGATATAGGTACATTTTATTTTGACATTTCTTGTATGGACACCTAATACTGCCTCCAGTAAAATTCAGGGAATAAATGTTGTGAAATTAATAAAACTCTAAACCCCGTTACAGTAATCCATCCTCCACAATCCTTGGGGTGAATCTCGATACATTTATGAATGATCATCCATGACTTCTATCGAACCTCTATAAAATTATGATGATAACATGTATTCATTAACAATGTTAGGTAAATAAATTTGTAAAAATATTGGTTTACCTCGAGATTATCCAACAAGCTAATTACAACTTCTTATAAATATTCATTATCAATTATCAACGTTCATTTAAATTTATACATATAAATTTACCGAAATTACAACTCCGCAATAGCATTGATAAAAATTAAAATGGATTCGTTAAACATACTATTAATTATTTTACCACAACACATGTAATTTGGTAGTTCAACAAAGTTTCAACAATTTACAAACAAATACAATGTTACAAAATCTAAAACAAACCATAACAAGTACAAAATTATACATTCATATACTATAAGTTTGTCTAAGAAACAACAATAAAACATGTACATACACTAACAAAATACATATACTAAAAAAAATTGACATTTAAAATTGACATTTAAATGTTAAAATTAAAAAAGATAGATTTACTTACAAAAAATGATAAAATCCATAATAAATCAGAACACAGATGCTATGACAACAAAACTTAAAGAAATATGACTTGTGTTAAGAAAAGAGAGATTTTTTTTAGGGGCGTGGTTGTTTGTAGTTTGGGAAGGGAGAGTTTGGATGAGGAAGAAGAAGGAGAAATAGGGGAGGAGAGAGTCATCAAAGTGGTGATATATTCACTTTTACCGATGGAATCACTGACCGAAGGAGTCCGTTGGTGATATATTCACAATTCTGATAAAGAATTGGTCACGTCACTGTACAGAGATCGATCCTGGTTTGAATCCCCAAGTGATTCCATCGGTAAAATCGCCCACAAAAATTTCCACGTCAGCGAACCGTCTTTTTTTTGAATTTCTGAATATTCCATCTGTAATTCTGTCGGTATATACCGACTGAATTACAGACGAAATAGTATCCGTAAGTAATTGTCACCATAATTTACCAACAGAATTATTCCGTCGGTAATTTCATTGGTTTTAAGCAAATTTCTGGTAGTGAAAACAATATTAATCCATCATTTTTTTAGGTTTACTAGTTGCCCAATTTTTACCATTTAAGGAGGTCGAATTTCTTTCCAGATAAACCATATAAGTGCCGGTTTGGCAATAAGGTGTTTGGTAAAAAGAGCATTCGTGATATGATCCAAGCAAAGTGAAATTCGGATTTTGACGTAAAAAGTGCAACTATCCAGTTTTATGGCAACAATCATAATTCTCAATCCGACTGTTGGATCGCGTTGAAAGTTTACATGAAGTCTCTTGACATGTTGTTCTATCGTGGGTTAAAATTTCGGGTCAATCGGAGTTCAAGAAGGCATCTCAATATGGGTCAACATAGACTGTATGAATTTTGTTATTTACTTCCTTTTGACTTGTGGACTTTCTATTTGGCTAGGATTCTTTTCCTAAAAGGATATGGCATCTTATTTTGAAAATGTACTAATTCTACAAAGATCTTTAATGGGCTGCAACATAGTTTCCAAGTGTGTCAAGGATTCATAATTATTTTAGAATCCTTTTCTTACAAGGATTCCTTATTCATCCTAGCTACAAAAAGGAAAGAAGACTTCATAATAAATTCTACCTTCAGATCAGATTTCCTAGTTTATTTGGGACTTCTTAATGGTGACAAATCTGTTTCTAGCATATTTAGGATGGTAATTTTTGGATTTTTATTATTTTCTTCTTAGTCTTTGGGTTATTATTACTTATTTGAGTCAATTGTAAGTGGGTTTAATATAAGTCCTCCTAAGGGAGGTCCATTAGAGTTTATTTAAGTCTACAGTTAGTATAAATAAAGGCATAACCAGATATGTAACTTAGACAATTCAAATTAATAAAACTTATTGTTTGTCGCACTTTGTGTGTATGTGTGTTGGTGAGATAATCTCCCTTTTATGGTTCTCTAAAGAACTGAAAAATGACTTATCGAAGAACAACTGTCTTCGTGACGTCATCCTTATACTTCTCGTTCGTGAATCAATATTCGTTGGGTGGGGGTTTTCGTTTCTAATAGTGCTGGTGCTTAGGTACAAGTTATCTTTGTGCCATACTCTTATCAAACCTGATTTATTTGGCTTTTCAGGAATTGGTGTCTTTGCGTGACCACGTGATCACGAGATTCGTATCATTCTGTATGTACCCAAAAAAAAAAAAAAGTAACTGTAGAAATGACATAGATGGTCATCAGACTGCCTAACTACAGTTTTTTTTAGCTCTTTGATTTCTATATAGTATCAAGAACAAGTGGACGATGGGTATATTTTCCAAATTAAAGAAGTAAAACTTTGTCCAAGTATTAAGAAGAATAAAAATTAAATGATCCCCAGTTAAACTACTTTTAAAAAGGGACTGAAATGTGGCAGCCAGCCATTGCCAAAAGGAAGAAAAGATTAGAGATTAATGACAGAAGTTCAAACTAAACCTACCACTACCATTTTAGAACAAAAAGCTTCTTTCCTTCCTGCCAACACGCACACACCCACACATGTAGTGACATTATGATTTCTTGATTACAAAAGTATAATTCTTGAATAAACTACGAACATGTATACATGAAAGAAGAGGACTGTGTATGAACACGTACGATAGCAGTGATATTTTTAGTACAGAGTCTACAGACACCATATATATAGCTTACCACTTCAGTACTCTTTCCTTGACACCCTGCTAGTTATATTCGAGAAATCATCTATATATGATCGGTTTGTTGTGGATTCCTTGGTGTCACGTGTTATTATTATTATTTTTTTTGCACCAATAATAAGAACAGGTACGATTGAAGCAGCAAACCTAATATACGAACACATTATTCATTTGTTCCCTATGACAAGGTCATATGGGTCACATGGGAAATGAATTATACAATGCTGAAAAATACCCTAACATTGCCTTATACCGTACCTTTTAACTTTGATTATTCTTGTGAAAACTGCGCCAACTTACCTGCAGGCTACAGCTCGACCCTCTAAGCGGGGACCATTTTGCCTTGGGAGGACACGTCCCATGAGCTTGTGTTCATCCATTATTGAGTATCTCCAAAGCAAAATTAAACTTGGCCATAGGACCACTCTTAAAGAGACCAAACATTGCCAAATCAGAAAGCTTGGATACCTTAACAAGGATGTATAATGTGGATGAAAGGGGTTGGCTTCTTTTTTGGTATGATGGGTGTGGGGCTTCAATGGTCGTGAATCATGGTTTTAAGCTGTACTTTTGAATGCAAAAGGCCTTAGAATACTAAGCTAGGATATTTTATTTCGTGGCCGTACTTGTGGTTTGTTGGGAGCAGGAAGGTGTGTCTTGAAATTAAATCTGCTTTATATATATAGGAGATCTAATAGATTCTTTGATTGAATGATTTGTCTGAAATCTCTTAGATCTATGCTGGAGATCATGGTGTGCTTTGTTATGTTGGTGGTTCAAGGAAAGTGCCTCTTTCGCCCCAATAATTAGAGCTTCAAGTAGTTTAGTTTAATTAGGTTTATGGCACCCAATGATGGATTGCATCTAGTGGAAGCTTTTCTTTACACGTTTGATTGAGCCAGAGAGGTATTTTCCATTGCTTGGAAGCATGTTGGATGCCCACATAAAAAAATTTATGTCCTCTTCAAATCAAGCACTTAAAGTGGATTCCAACTCCTCTGCAACCATGGATTCCCCCTTCACCTATTAGTGGGTTTCCCTTTCGCTACCTAACCCTTGAAAATAACCATTATACTAGAATTTCGATCTATCAAAAAAATAAATAAATTCCACATTCGGATTTCTTTAATCCAACTGAAGGTGGGCTCTCGCAAATCTCAGTGCCCAATGGTTTAGCTCGATATTTCTGTTTGTGAGCAATCGTCTGGTTTCTACTGATTCAGGTCTCATATCTTTAAACCTGCATGGTTTTCTTGTCTTTTTCTTTGTAAGGGTTACTGGGAACATATGTTACCCTTCAGCCACAAAGAAAAAAAGAAATAACAGTAACAAGAAGAAAATCCTTGCTTTCAATTAACTGTCTTAATTAAATACCACCCGCTCAAGATGTATGATTTAAGTTCTATTAATTATTATTATGTCCCTCATGGCCTCTACGCGATTGCATCTCTTTCCTTGTTTAGCTTATTAAATTTATTTGTTTTTGTCATATAGTAATACTTCTGTTGCCTTGAAACTATGTTGAATGGATATTTTATTCTTGAAATAGTCAGTTGCTGTAGGATAAGAGTTATGATTCAGGATTAGAATATTGACTCGATCGAAACACATCAATCAGTTTATAATGTTGTCATTGTACTATATATAGAAGGTTGGTAATAATTGATGGACATGTGTGGATAATATGTTTAACTAACGTACTTGATATATCTAAGGAAAATGTTGCTGATCTATCTTGAGTGAAGACAGTACTGAAGGACGACAAGTTTGCGTGAATTAATTGAAGAACAAGATCGTTATTAACGATATATAGTTAGGTGACAATGCTGGAAAGTAGTACTAATCCTGGTTCAGTAATGGATCGATGGAGCAAACACAACTAGTAGTCGAAAATGAAAAATCGAAGGAAAAGACTTGTAATCACAAGATAAAGCATCCAGCAAACTTTCTTTCAGTTTCAATATTTGAGTCACATCTATAAAATGCTCTTGTTTTCTTTCTTCTTTTTTCAAGACCAACTTTTTATAGCTGACATTATCGTCAATCAGAGGGCCATGCATAATTTGGATTTTTTTCATTCCTAAGTAAGAATTACCAGGCAGCTCAAAGATGTAGAACTTCCCGTTTATTGCAACATATGGGCTGGTTTAATTATATGCTAAAAGTGGGTTACATGAGAAATGAACTGCTATATAGGCTTTTGAGTTTTTATGCTGGTAATTGATGCAATCTTGCCATATAAATGAGAAAGGTACACTCTATTTTTTGAGAGGAAGGCATCCACTTGAATACAAATGATTTTTTTTAGATCATCCGGTATCCAAAACCATATAAGGCTAGGACCACAAGGACGAAAAAGATTTCCCTACCGAGTATTTAATTAATGTAGCTGTATTTCTAAGCCTCAAACCAAGGATTTTGGTTAAGCTAGAACAGATCCGTGCCAGCTAATTAATGTACCCTAAAAGTGGTTGAATACAAATGATTGAAACAATTTGATGTATGTTTGAGAGGAGCTAGTGATCCACTTGCATTTTGTAAAGGCTAGTGATGGGGGCGATTCCCTAGGGTTCATTGGATTTTACTAGAAAATATGCAGCAAAGCCTATACCTTAAGTTTAATGTCCAAAGAGCTCCATGATACTGGCTCGCATGGTATCTTTACAACTGTTATAGATTCTCTCCATTATTGAGTTTTCAACACAATGTGTGTTGGCGTGGACACCACGGTGGTGAGACGCTAAGTTCAAGAACTAATTTCACGTTGAGTTTGACTGCCCACCATTCCATATGCCTATTTCTTGGCGTCGAGGAAATAAAGAAGAGACCACAGATCTCCTACAGAACACGGTGACAGTTCTTGGATATATAAATCCCATGAAAACTAACGAGCCACCTTATACGTGAGGGATTGCAAGAATATTGGAGGACGAAGCACATGCCATACGGGGTGACATCATGCACTGCTGCACAGCATGACTTAATTAGTATGGACTCGAAGAATGCACAATAATAGTAATAAATGAAGTTCAGGTCTCCTGTCGCACGAGTCCTTCGATAACCAATTGAAACCTAGCATGTTTAGCCAGTCCAGGGATGTGTGCCGTTAAACAAATTGTAACCCACTGAAAAAATGCTCTTCCAACTAATATCTGACAATTGTTTTCCTTGCAGACACTTCAAAGGTTAATAAAATATTGCATACAGCTGGAAATAGTTTTTGTCGGTTTGTGTAGTTAATTAGTGATAAACTAGTTATTTCAATTGCTGTTAGTATATTTCTTTTAAAAAAATAAATATGTAATTTTTTAAATATATTTTTTCACAAAAAAATAAATTAAAAATTAAAAATCTATACATATATTTAATTAATTAAATAAATAATCATTTGTGCTACTAAATACAAAAAACAATTTTAAAGTATTTGTTCGACTCTTTTAACTGTAGGTCGAATAATTTTTTTTGAACACAAAATAATTAATGTGTATCTATTATCAACGTGTTTTTTAACTTTGAGTTAAACATATATATAATTGGAAATAAAAAAATCAACACTTACATGTAATGAAATATAATAAAAATTATATGCGTTAATAAAAACTTGTAAAATCTTAAGATCATTTTTAATGTAATAGAAAAATGAGACAATATTGCATTACTATAGTGAAACATCTTTTTTCTTAAAATAAAGATAAAAACTAAAAAAATAATATAAATAGACCAAATATAGAACATAAATATTTACTTAAACTGGTAGGTGAAGTCTTAAGATATGATTTATATTATTCTCTAGCACACCCCTCCCCTCAAGTAAAAACCCTTTAAATTTAAAATTTACACAGACTCACATTACTTTATGCTTAATTTTTATTAAATAAATATGGATGGTGACATTAAAATTCATGATTACTTAGTCATCAAGACTATAATATCAAGTTAAAAAACCATCTCAATCCAATAACTTAAACTAATAAATAAAATTTTAAAATATAATTTATACTATTCTATATATATATTCAAACTAATTTTCTCAGTACTTCAAATAGTGTATTTCATGTTACATCGATTTTCTTAGGACCATACGTAGCATTGTCTAAAATAGCAAGCTCTTACTAGTTGTGTGCTGTAAACCAAACAAATATGGCAAGCCACACCTCTTGTTTTAAGTCATTATCGCAAGACATCTCACAGACAACAGTGGGCATGATCGAGAAGAGAGAGATCCAACACTATGGAATTTCTTGTATTCCACTTTTTTTTTTTTTACCATCAATTTACAATGTCTAAATAAACAAGAAAAATACATATTTTAATCCACCCTCGACCAACTTTTAGCTAGGGTAGAATCAACTTCATCTGCTATAGTTTTTACACTCTGCTTTGTCCTTGTAACGTCGATCGCTTCCACTCAACCAAACGCCGTAAAAAGTCTTTAACCTGTTGAAGACATGATTCATCAGTCCATCTTGTAAGATTGAAAACCAACCAGAAATCAAACATAACCCCTTTGCTTGTTAGATTAAAGAACTTGCCTCTGTTGGCTCTTGTAGAGAATAAGAGGCATTTGTTTCCTTGGGAACTTTAGAAACAAGAATCCCAAGCCCTTGTCCCCTGTTTCTTAGAACCTGTTTAGTATGCATATAGCCAATTGTTTAGAAGAAGAAATGAAATTTGGAGATAAGATGTGGTTAATTAATAGTAAAAGAAAAAGGCAGGGATCAATGGATATAGTATGATATATACCTTGAATGCATCCTCATCAGTTCGATCATCTCCAATATAAACTGGTAAAACATCAGTAGAATTGGCATATCCTGAGAAAGAAACAATCAACTGTTGTTAATCTACATTATATGAGAGATTAACTAGAGTATTGACACAAGTATATATTCACCTAATGATTCCAACAAGAACTCAAGAGCTTTGCCCTTGTCCCATTTAATGGTGGGTCGGATCTCTAAAACCTGTTTCAATTAATAAAAGATTGTTGGGCAAATTAATCACATAGTATGAATGAAAATAATCAAGCAGGTTCTTGTAGAGAAAAGTTGTTCTTGTAAAAATACCTTCCTCCCTTGAGTTAATCTAAGTTCTGGATAACCATTGAGAACTGATCTTACTTGCTCTACTAATGCAGCCCACATCTGTTGGGGGGGGGGGGGGGGGGGGGAGGTCAAGAAAGCTATTAGAAATCATTCGCATTATCCATTGAAGTAAATGAAGGTGAAAGGAAAAATACGAGAACGTACCTTTTCCTCGACACAACGAAAGTGTACGGATATGCAAAATTTGTTGTCTTCTACTCTAGCCCCTGGGATATACTTTGTTCTCTCTAGCAAAGCATTGTACACCTGAAAAAAATTTAAAAAAAACCGTACAAATTTAGATTCTTTTCATAAATCAATTACTTACTTATTTTTAAGAGAAGGTTAAGGGAAGGAAACAAACCTCATCAATCATGGGTAAAAAATCACTGGCAGGTTGAAAAAGTACACCTTGATAATCCTGAATAATACGAAATTATTATTTGGTGAATAAATACGATTAAAACAAATAGTAATAGAAAGCCCCAAGTTGAAGACATCCGTGCTCACTTTTTTGTTTCTGCAACAATTCTTGGATGGTCCCTTGATGTCCATGCCATGGCTACCAGCGTAATAAAGCCCTGCCAATCTTACGAAGCTGTACACCTGCAAGATTTTTACAAAGAGAAGAAAACAACATTATTGATTACAATACAGTAAAAACCTCCATTAACACCAACTTCTTTCGAATAGTAGTAATAATAATACTAACAACAAAAGGATACCTTATCCCTACACCTTCCCGTCACTATAGCAGTGGGAAAGTATCTAGCGACGTCCCTAACAGCTTCTCTCATCTAAAATTTTGGAGGAAAACAAAAGTTACTGTATAGAAAATAAAAAATTTCCATAAAACTAAAGGATTATATAGTACGTATATGAAGGCTACACTAACCTCGTTGGTCATGAATGCCCTGTCAGGATCTTCAACAATGGGTGACAGTGTACCATCATAATCTAAAAACATTACAATCTGTTTTCCCTTTGAGCCATTCACTATTTGCTCGAACATGTTCAAAGCAGAAGGATGATTTACCTGTTTGATATTTAATTAAATTCACAAAGAAACAAAAAAAAAACTATCAGCGAGGTTGAAGGAAGAAAAATAAAGAACGAGTTAACAGAATGATAGTATAAGAGTGCTACTAGTGTTTGGTCTTTGAAGACTTACAATCCAAGTATTTTTCTCCTCGATTTCTGATAAAGACGTAGTGGATTTGACACGGGTAGGCGAAGAATCTCTCATAGAATCAGCCCAGGAATTGGTTTTGCCTCCAGTTTCAGTCTTCTTTGCGAACATCTTCCGGGATATTGTGAAATACCCACCAGTAGCAGCTGGCAATGGCTTCGGCACAACAGGTGAAAACAGAGACTTGGACAGGGCCATTGCGATGGTGATATCAACACCTTTTCTGGCATCAGGCACAACCACATTCTGGTTTGTCATCTCTGTTTGTATAAACTAAACTCTGCACACACACACACACACACACACATTAACATAAAATCAATTTAGAAAAGAAGAGGCAAGAAACATAGAAAGAAACTACGAAGAAGTTGATTAATGTAAAGAGTACCTGAAAGGTTTGAGAAGATTGTGGAATAACCAGAGGAAGAGGCAGAGAATATAGAAAGATGAGAAAACAAAGACAGGTAATGAAAGTAATTTTGGTCTTAGGATTCAATAGAAAGAGATTCAAAGGAAGAGCAGGATAATAAAGGCCTCAAAAAGGTGAAAATTATACGCGCACTAAACACTCGCAAACAAACGCAGACACAGCACAACTGAGGTTATGCGTTGTCAATTTATAAACTTGGTTTTCACTGCACTAACTGACTAAACAAACAAAACCCACACTCCCTCACTAGCCCGTTCTGTCCTCCTTTTTTTTCCCCCCCACAAATGTACTTTTTCTTTTTGCTATAAAGAAGTTTTATTTTGAAAAGTAGTTTCAAGTGAATTTCTTATTAATGTTTAGTAGTGTTATAGCAAAGTTTTGAATCCCGGCTTGATCTAGCGGGTCGACTTGGAACTTGGTCGATTCGGGATTTGAACTGTACTGGGTTGAAAAAAAATAGGAAAAGAAAAAACTTGATGTGATCTGACGACTCGGTTGACTCGACAAAATCCGGTTGCAACCCATTGACTATTGTTTTTTTTTTCACTAAAACGACATCGTTTTGATTTTAAAATTTTTTTGACCCGAGCGACCCGATGACTCAGTCAAAACCCGGTGACCCGGTCAAAACTCAGAACCCGGGCCTTAGACCAGGCCGGGTCTAAAAACTATATGTATAGAAAATAAGATAATTTTTTTTTACAATATTTGGATATGCTATAAAAAATAAATTAGAAAATAATTTTTTAATTTTTAATTTTTTTTTCAAGTTTATTAAAAGGATGAGAACCAAATCTAACATATAAAAAAGATAGAGGATGAAATCAAAAAATAAAATTTTAATTTCATAAATTATTTCAAATAAAATAAATAACAATACGAAGAATGAAAATCAAATCTTATAGATCAATAAGTTGAAAGATAATGAAATTATAAAATAAAATCTCAATTTCATAAATTATTTTAAATAAAATAAATAGTAATGAAAAGAATGGTAACCAAATATAATTGGTAAAGAAATTCCATATCAAGCTAATTTTTTTTAACTCAAAAAATATTTTTTATTGATCAATTTTTTTTATAATAAAAAAAAATTAAATAATAATTTTAAAAAGACTACTTTCTATTAAATAAACATATAACTTATTAAAAACTCTTCAAGACCACTATAATCCCCTTTACAGATGATTTCTTGATCCTATTGAAAGCGAAATACAATATGTTAAATCAAAATTGCCATCTTGTGTGGCTTATATTCTCATATTGTATTTTATATTGTTTAGGACTTCCATAATTATAATTCCCCCCCGGGAATCTGCCTTTTATATACAAGTAAAGAAATAAATGTTGATTGAAGGAAGATGGTATTTCTTTTGTGAACATAGATGAGACTATTAGTTATGATCCAATTATAAAATACAAGGGTTGTCTTGTTATGAATGATTATTGTTCATTGAAAAATTTATCATCAATGTTTTTTGTTTTATCGGTTATTTTATCGGTAATATAATCATCAATAGATTTACATAAAAAAAAAGCATGCATAATAAAAAAATTACTGACATCATTCCGTCGGTGAAGATGACATATCATTCACACAAAAAAACAATGTGTAATTCCATCAGTGATATTTTCATATTACCAATGGAATTAAATTGTCAGTGATTAACATTTCCTATAATTCTTTTACGACTCTCTTAAATTTTCTAATAGACTTATTCTCTCAGCAAGTCTGTTAGTAAGTTGGTTAAATATTTTATTTTTTAAAAATCTAATAAACAAAGTAGAAAAAATAAAAAGAAATTAAAATAAAATAAAAAATTAAATATTTATTACAAATTTATTAGTTTAAATACAATTCATCTAGAAACAAGGTGTTGGAGGAGGATAAGATAGATTTTCGTCAGGACCAAAGGGTGATAAGGTGGACCACATGTATCACTCCTGTGTGATTTCAAGGTCATGTACAATTGCTAGAGTTTGGACATCTCAACAGCAAGATTGGTCATCCAAAGATTGAGTACTCGGAACCAATTACGAGTATCCAACGGTTCAAACATTTCAGGTCATCCACAACTCCTCCGTCGTAGTGTTTCAAAAACCGCAAACCCGATTTCTATCAGGTTCACAAGAGAATCCTACCTCTAACCATAAATTTAGATTGAGTTCTGGATGAATCGAAGGATCGTCCTTGTATCTCTCCTGCAATCGGATGTGTTTATGTTTCCTAAAAAACAAAAGTCAGCTAGTTAAAAAAAACAATGACTTAAGAAAAGAAATGATTGAAATCTAATATACCATGAACTTCTGAGCTCGGCTATTCACGAGTTGTTGCATCCTTTTCTGACGATTATCATTTTGCATATGAGTTTCAACAAAACGTTTTATCTATTTTGGTTCGCGTCTAAGAACTATAGCTTACAAAAAAAAAACTAATGTTATTTAAATATTTTCATATAAAACAACAATTTTTTTTAAATCGATATAATTAAAAAGAATCTTACCATTCGCTTCGCATGCGAAATGAACAAAATGGATATACCAGTGTGCGTGGTAATAAAACTGTTAATCTCCTTGTTTAGGTTTTCCACATCGAACTACGATCACTGCACAAAATGCTTGGATGTCACGTGCTAAATATATTCTACCCTCTAGACGTATAGAGGTTTGAAATTCCTCTAAACTACCATGTCTCTCTATCCTGGAAGACCTCTTTCTTTAGCATATTGTTTTGCTTTTTTTGCGCCTCATACCAAAAATTACACAACCTATATGGTAGAAATGAATTGTTGGTTAATAATTGAAAAATAAAATCTTATCATTTAAATAAAAACTATAACATTTTGAATTCAAATTTACCTCGTTGTGATGTGATTCTCTCAAACCCTCATAGCAACATCATTGTCAGCTCTATCCTAGTGAAATTTTTCCTTCCACATCAAATTTATAAAAGAATTAGTTCATTAAAATAAAATTTGGTTTAAGTATACACTAAACTTGAACTTGAACTTGAACTTGAACTTTCTGAACCATTCATCAATCATGGGTTTCCATTCAGGATTTATGGAAACCTAACTCTATTGAAACAATGACACTTCCATCAATGATTTCATCGTTAATGTTATCATGAGGGCAACCTCGACATTTGTAAACCTGAAATCCTATTCGTTAATTGAAATTAGTTTTTCAAAAATTATTAGTTGTTCTTTATTTTTTTAATAGTGCATGAAAGTTACATTGAGTGGTCGGGCTTTTAATGAGCCCTCAACATGGCAATATTGTACTCGATGAGCCTGCATCGATAGAAGCTGTCTATGCCTCAATTCCCTGTTCATTGTTGGCATCTAACAACTCAAGGTCGTCAGAAGCGCTACTAGAAGAACTACCAGTTAACTTGTTCGTACAATGCGTTACTGACTTTCTCCCGAGAATCTACACAAATTAAAGGTTTAAAAAGGTAACAACATTCCTATTTTTTAAAAAAATTGTAACACCTCTCCTAGATGTGAGACTACCTACAATTTAACTACTTACAAATACACATCAATAATATGTAGTCACAAACCAATTGATTTTATTTATAACAAGTCCTTATTCCTATCGATTTCTAAATAAAAAATAAGAACCTCAAAAAATATGAGGAATCAAAGATTCCATTGCTTTTTTCTAAAATTCACTATTTCCAACACTTTTAGTCTAAAATTCTCATTAGCTCCCTTCTTTACACACCAAAAAACCTAACATTTACATATACTCAATATAAACCAAAGTAAATAGTAGTAGTAGACTACTACTACTACTACTAAAAAAATTAGAATTATATTAATTAACTCTTAATTTACTACAACTCAAAATTAAAACCAAAGATTATACAAACCTGAAATTAATCACTAAACTAAACAATATATTAAATTAATCGAACCCTAATTTACAAAAATCTTACATTAAACTCATAAACTTAAATATAACAACAAAATTATTGATTAGACTTATTTCAAAATGTTCAACCTAAAGTATATATACAAAAATTATTCATTTACACAAATTAATTCTCACAACCATAATATTAAAAAAAACTCTAAAATCCCAAATCTGAAACAATGAAATTAAATTAAAAAAATACCTTTCTCGTCGAAGAATCCTGACTCGCTGGAGGCTTGTTAGTTACCAGAATAAGAAAGAGAGAAGAAGAAGAAATAGTGGAAAGAGAGAAAAGAAGCTGCAAAGAAGAAGAGGAAGAGAGAAGTATAAGAGAATAGGTGTGAAGAAGAAGAAAACATTGAGAAAGAGAATAAAAGTTATAGAGAAGAAAAAGAAACGGGTGTGAAGAAAGTTAGGTATCTAGTCTTTTAATTAGAGTTTTTTTCAAATAGAATTACCGACGATGAATAAAAAAATTATTTATGCTTTAATTTTTTTGGTAATGTCCTATGTGCTAAAAATTAAAATTTTAATTTAACCCTAAATCTTCCAAAACTCCCCTAAATATCACCGACAACATTTCAGTTCATCGGTGAATCCTTTTGTAATAGCTAGTGGTATGAGAGTGTAATTTTTTTTCAACTCTCTAGAATATCTCGATGGACTTAGTCCACTAGTGATTCCATTTGTACTACCTTGTGGCATGGGAGTGTAATTTTTTTCAACTTTTTAGAATATACCAATGGAGTTAGTCTGTTAGTGATTCCATCTATAATAACTAGTGACATTGGAGTGTTTTTTTTTTCCCAACTCTCTGGAATATACTGTTGAACTTAGGCCGTCGGTGATTCCATCTATATGTTTTTGGTTCGTCAGAGATTTCATGTGTAAAGCTCAATGGCAATGCATGTAACTTTTTTCAAACTCTTTGAAATTTCTCGACAGACTTAGTCCATCGGTGTATATGTTGGTATTTTACATGTCGTCAGTAATTTTATAGGTATAAAACAATTTTTATTTCCAAAATGAAACTATATTTATATTCCTTATCTATACATCCTACAAATACATTAAAATTATAGCACAATAACACTAGATCTATGTATAATAATAAAATTACAAAAAATAAATGTTTTCTTGTCATGTAATAATAAATTCACTTCACTATAAAGGAAAATCCGTAAATATTACATTAAAGTTAATTTCATTACACATTCATATTTTACAAATTAATCAGAATTGCTTTCTTCTTTAATTTTGTCATCTCCATCGCAATCTTCTACAATGAATTCGTCAATATCATCATCTTCATCAACTTCTATATATGTTTATTAGTTCTCAAAACATCATTTAATTCCTCAATGTCAACATCAACAAAATTATTCTTAACGACGTGAAAATTTGAATATTTTTCTATGTCAGTGGACAAAGCATCTTGATATGGATCAACTAACTCATCAAGTTGAAAAACATCATCTTTTGTAGTTACTTTATCATTACTATCCTGAACAACTTGAACTTAACCCCTATTTGGTTTTAACTACAGACAACCAATTAACCCTAGAACAATCCTTTCTAAAGGAAGGAGTATACGTGTAATAAACTTGTTGACATTGCTTGGTGAAAACAAAGACATCGTCAATGTTGTGAAGTCTAGCCTTTAAATTAATTTTGACCAAACCATGATAAAGATATACTCTAATTTCTCTATTGGTGGTATCATACCAATAACATTTGAATAAAAAAACTCTATTTTGCTCATTGTGATATTACAATTCCATGACCTCTTTTAACTTCTCATTAGTATGAAAGGATGTCTATTGATGAAATACTCATTATTGCACTCAATCTTTCTATCAGGACCTAGATATAGTAAATTCAAAGTAACACTAGCATTCCCTCCCAATTGATAAATCTGATACAAGATTAGAGCCATTAACAATTAATGAAAAATATGTAATGAAATTAAATATTATAAGAGATAAAATAATTAAGTAGTCCTTGTGTTTTGAAACACATGGAAAATTACTCATCTAGTAATAAATTTTTTTTGAGATTCGAATAGTTTTGGATTTTAGGATTTAAAAATTGACGATGTTGCCTACGAAGAATTACTCAATCTATTAGCTTATGATAGTATAAGAGAAAAATTATTAAAATTAATGACATGTTAATTATTATACTTACTAAATAAAAGATCTTAGTTCATCGCAGTTAAATAGCATATAATCATGTGCCTATCTGAATTTGATTTTTTTCAAGTATTTTCCCCTCAATACTTTTTGGCACAAGTCATCCAGGATGAGAAAATATTGATAAGTCCTCACTCGAAAGCACTTCCCAACTATCATCATGCATTAGAACGTAATTGATGCTTGTTCTTAATTGAGGCTTGAAACATGACAAGATGAATGTTGAAATCTCTTCAACAATATAAGCCTTGCATATCAAAGTCTCAACATGCGCATTATTTTTTACTTTTCTCTTAAGGTTGAACATGTTTCTTCATGCAATTAAATGAATGTTTTGAATAAAAAAAAAGATAGTAGAAATTTAATTAGCATGGATGTGTAATCCCTAACCTCTCGAATGGATACATCCATTTATATTGGACAAGGCCTCTAACTTTTGCCTTAAACGGTAAATGTATGTATAGGTTCTCCATTGAGTCAAAAAATAATGGAGACAATATCATCCCAAGTTTGCAGATTGTCTTGTCGATATTCGTTTCAAGCCTCTTCTTGTATTGGGTATACAACTTGTTAAAGCATATATCTATAAAGAAGTGACTGATCTTTATGAGTGTATCTTATATCCCTTTTATCAATAAATCTCAGTAAGCAAATTGAATGAGTGTTTGCAAAACATGTTGCAGTTATAACTCTTCATTCCATACAATCTGTAACTCTCTAAATTCACCAATCTAAATATGTTCAAATCATGTCTATCAGGATAACATAGACTTTTAAGCCATGGTAGAAAAGTAAATGTGCATTCTTGTCTAAGGTGAAGTTGCCTTTTGGCTTTGCAACTTATTACCCATCATAACCAACTCCATATTTTACAATGACAAAACAAAGATATATCCATTCTAGCCTTCATTTATCCTTTGTCTTTCCTTTCACATCCATAATTGTGTTAAAATGTTTTCAAAACATTTTTTTCAATATGCATGACATCAAGATTATAGCGGAAGAGATTAGTCTTCCATTAAACAAGCTGCTAGAAAATACGTTGCTTTACTCAATTATAGGTCACATAAAAACCACGAAACTTCTGCTTATCGGTTTTAAAATTAAACACAATATCATCATACTGTGATACCATGTCATACAATTCTTCACCCAATGTTACCGGTATTACAACATCCCTTTCATCTCTACCAATAAAGAAGTCTTTTATATTCTTTCTGTACTTGTGATCAGTTGACAATAATTGTTGATGGCAATAAAAAAAATATGCTTTACCACCATGTGTTAAGGTGAAGGCCTTGTTATTTTCCATACAATATGAACATGCTAATTTTTCATGTGTGCTCCAACTAGAAACCATTCCATATGCTGGAAAATCATTGATAGTCTACATCAAAACTTCCTTCATCTAAAAATTTTGTTTACTCGAAACATCATAAGTCAAAGTCCTGGATGACCACAACTGCTTCAACTCATCAATCAATGGTTCGAAGATAAATATTTATATTCTGACCTGGACTATTAGGACCACGTATAAACATAGATAAAAACATGAACTCCGACCCCATACACATCCCCGATAGTAAGTTGTAAGCCGTGAATATCATAGACCAACAAAAATAAGAAGCAATAAATGACCCGAATAGATTGAATCCATTTATACATGACCTAAATGTACGTTCCTTGATTCCATGGAAAACTGAGGATGGACCCTATTAAAATGTTTCTAGACTTCACTATTAGATGGGTGCATCATGACTCCATCCATCGCATCATGCGAATGATGCCATGTTATGTGCTCCTTAGTTTTTGGAGACTTGAATAACCTTTGCAATCCAAGAGTGATTAGGAAGTATCTAAATTTTCTATGTGTGATAAGAGTCCTTCTCTTGCGAGTTATGAGTTTGTAACGAGCATGCCCACATGTTTTGCACTTGGTCAAATCTACATTTTCAAGGCAATACAACATGCATAAGTTTGTATACATGTTAATTTTCTAGTATACAATATACAACATAAAAGTTCTCTTTCAACCTATTCTTTTAAGGTAAAATGCTTCTTGCCCATTCGACAATTCTGACATAATCGATCTCACTTAACCCATGATTTTTTATATAGTGAACACATGTGCAACAATTAATAATTTATTATGATTTGTGCATTCATCCTATAATGGGTCATCATAATCTTTCAAAAGATCAAAAAACCTGGTTGCGTCTGTATTTGGTTCTTCATCTACAATTGAATATTTACCTGCATAACTCTGATTCATTCTCATTGTATCTATAACCATATTCATATAAGGATTATTATTATCCTCTACAACTCCATGCACGTTGGTAGATCTAGAGGTTGACCTAACCATCATTTCTATCATGGTCTTATAAGGAACATATGGTTCTCTATGTGCAAACCAACATAAGTATTTTTCCACCTTCTACTTGGACATCTTATACCACTTCCACTAATATTTCTCGGATTAGATAGTACATAATTAATAAAACTCTTAGCCCCATTAAATAATCCATCATGCACAACTCTTTGTGTAAGACTCGATACATCTAAAAACAATCATCCATTACTTATATTAAACCTATATAAAATATTGATGAAAACATATATTAAATAATTATGTGAATTAAGTAAATTAGCTAACATTGGTTTAACTCAAACTTATTCAATCTATTTTAACAATAATCTTAAATCATTATCAATTATCTAAATAAATTCAAATTCCTCCATATTTACTGAAATTTTCAACTAAACAATAAAATTGACAACATAGGAAACATACTAATTAAATAAACCATTATATATTTCATTACAAAACACCTACGTCACAAAATCAAAATTAATTTCATAAAATTACAAACAAATATATTTTTTCAAAATCTAAAAAAAACCCTAACATATTCAAATCATTCGTTCATACAATAAATTTATATGAGAAAAAGCTATAAAACAAGTACACACACAAACAAACTACAAATACTACAAAAATATGCAATAAAAACTAACATTTTAAAATTAAGTTCAAACAAAAAATAGGTAGTTTTGCTTACTTGATGTGGGGAATCCTAAAAAAAATTGAACCAGAACAGGGATGCTGACAGACTGAGTGTTAAGGTGGTCAAATTTATGGTAATGAGAGTTTGATTTGTGATAAAATGGTTGGGTCTATTGTTTTTTTGCAAAGAAAAATGGAGGAAGAAGAAGAAGAAGAAATGGAAGGAGAGGGGATCGCTTGTCAGGTTATAACTTAAATATCACGGATAAATTCATGGACGAATATTATCGACGAGTTTATTTTGTCGTTAATATTTTCTGTAAAAATGACATTATTTTAGCTTTTTTTTTTCTTTTTTCATTGTAGTTTTCCATTCATCTATAATTTATTTATTGAAAACAAATTTCCAACAATAATATCATGTTTCAAAACTATAATTCCAAAAAACAATTACAAAAAATATGCATATGGTTCTAATCTCTCTCTCTCTCTCTCTCTCTATATATATATATATATATATATATATATATATATATATATGAAATGAAAAGAGTATATTTTACCGTTCACGACCATTGTTTATGATGTCAAATCATTTGACACTAAGGCAAGAAAGCAAAGTATGTTAAAAAATCGCTATCTGCATAAAGATTGTCTGTTTTGAACGATTGAAACTGTAATTAACGTATTGCTCGAATTTGGCTTTGATCCACAATTGTTATATTTTAGCTATCTACACAAATCGATTAAACTTTTCAGTCACGTAAATCAATTATGATTTAAATTGTCACGGGTCACATCTAGTTGATATATAGACATGGGCAATGGGTGAAGTTTGATAAAATCTTCAAATGTGTCAAATAAGTTTTTATAAAAAATTATTAGTTTAATATATCTTGTAACTAATCAGTAATCAATTTAACACGTGATATTATTATATTCATGTAAATATATATTTATTATTAATAAATATTTAATTTATCTTTAATATTCATATAATATTAAATTAATGAATCTAGAGTAAAGATAAAGTTCAGAAGACAAAAATACTTTGTAAAAAAATTTATAAAGTTATAATTATAAGATTCTTATTGCATTAAAACATTATTCCTAAAATGTTAATGGTCGATACTCTCTTAAATACTGGACATTCATTAAAGCCGTAAAAATCGGTACATATTATGTTCTTTTATACACACACACACACACACACACACAAAGAAGTAGTTATTCTCATAAACTGAGGTATAAGAGATACATAAAACTAATATATAGGTACTTGTCATAAAACATATACACTGAACTGACCCATATAAGAATTCCATATGGAGAGATCACTTATGTCTATGGAAAAGCTCACGTGACGATTGTGTAAGTAATCTTTAGACTTGAGATCACTAAGTCATTTTATATAGAGAATGTTATGTTTTGATCATGTTACATGTTATCTTATTGTAGGTAACAAAAGGGCTGACATTGGATGTAATATGAACTATATAAAGATACTTGAGTGATCAAAAGAGGATTCATTACCCTAAGTGAATAAGGAAAAATGTTTTCTCTGTTTTCAAATAGTACTGATTGAGAAATCCTTAAAAAAGATGGAATGAGATTTGAAAAGGGTTTCAAATATTATTCAAACGATAATGACTATTATGTAGAGATCAAACATGATAAACATACTCCATACTTTATGTTAAATTAGAACTTAATGGGTCACACACATTAAGAACTGTTAATCAAAAATTAAACTTGGGTGATTTAATCAAGTATGACTTGATTAAAATATATTTTAGAAATTAAGGACAAGATTATATAATTAATATAAGGATTATATTTCTAAACCTAGAAAAATCAAGTAAGGACTTGATTGAGTTAATTTATAAAATTGTCTTGAATTAAGATATGGATATTATTCAGGAGCAAATTGATATTTTTCCAATTTATAGGGTTTTTTAGATTTTTATATAGATAGTAAGCTATGTCTCTTATTTTTTTTAGTGAGGAGTGGTTATCTGTTAGACAAAAAAACTACGTAAACACAATATTAGAGCTAGCACTCTAGGCATAGCAATCATTATCTCCTAAATAGGTATTTAGGAGATTTATCACGGGTGGTGATTAGTACTTAAAAGTGTATTTTTATCAAGGTTTTATATCATCATATTGCACTTAAAGTATCATTAAATTCCCTAATTTGAGCATGTTTTATAATAGCAAGTTTGATAACATAAGATATCTTTAATTTATGGTAAATGCTCATTTTGAATGTAGGCATATCTCACAATTTAAAGGATTGATTGATGTTTAACTATTGGAAGTGAAAAGACAATGAGAAGGCTAAACTTAAAGAAGAGATGATGGTTCAATTCTAACCGGAATACCATTCGGTTATTGGATCATAACTGGAGCTGTAGAACTTAGATTTAGATCTGGTTTATATGGATGAAAAGCTAAGACATAGGCCTAAAACTTTCATAAGGGGTCCAAGATTCAAAAGGACCATTTTCAAGTTCAAATTGTAGCAACAAAAGAGAAGTCAGAATCTGTCCTTCAGCCCAAACACTATTCAGTGTTTAGCTTATATCTCGAGTTCTATAAGTCTAAATGAGCTTATTTTTGTTTTGTTGTAACGCTGAGACAAATGCCTAGAACTTTCATGAAGACTATCTGTTCAAATTATGATGTTAGCAATGACGTTTTGTTCAAATAAGAAGATAATAGTTGTCACCAAGTCAAGAGGTAACCACTCACTCAATAATTAGTCATTAAATCAATAGTTCTGAATTTTAGCCTATAGAAGGAGACATTTGCATACATTTAGACATCTTGGTTTTCAGATCAAGATCTTGCTCTTACTCTCTTTCTTTGTATTTTGTAATGTTCAAGTTTTATTTTATGTTATATTAATCTCTTGTTTATACTTTTCATTTCCTTTACTCTACTTAGTTAATGTATATCATTATTATGTTTTTGTTTTATTTATTTATGTTTATCTTCTTTATTATGTTTAGCTAAGTTAATTTTGTCAAGGTGAAAAGGTTACACTAATGGTGTAAGAATAAGTATGGTATAAACTCAACATGGACTTTAATGTTTGATGCTAACATGTTTTGTATTTGTTATCTTACTCACTCTTAATACCTTACTTGTTAAATGCTTAATTTAGATTTGTGTTGTACAACCCTTGGTAAAACAAATACTTGACACTTTCATAGCCTACTATATGGTATAACCGACACTTGTGCTATGAAATGAACTTGATTTGTTGTTAACATAAGTTATCACCATGAATACTTGACTATATTTACAAGTATTGACATAACTCAAATAAGATAATTAATATAATCATGTTAATAATTTATAATCCGATTGGAACCTCCTTTGTGTGTGGTTTCCAGTTGAGTAATAAAAAGAATTTATACTATACTTATTTCAAATACCATTAGTGGATCCTCTAACCTTGACAATTGTTTTATCATTGTTTAATCCTTACATCAATATCACATCTCAAAAGTTCTCTTCAACTTATTTTCATTTATTATTTATAATTTTATATAGTTCACCTCTATGTGGTTCGACCCCGGTCTTGCCAGATTATTTATTACTTCGATACTTCTGCACTTGAAATAAGACATCAATCTTTTGATCGTGTTAGGTGGTTCATGTAGATTATTGTTAGATGCTAGACATTTGGATGACTTGTGATTTGTGATAACCAAACCTTTAAGGAATTATTCGAAGTAAAAAATGATTAGATTTTCAGGTAATAAATCCCTAAACAATTCCAGATCTATCTAATGAGATCTTAGGGAATTCTGAATAATTTTGTTTCATAGTTTTAGTTGCGTATATAATATTCAATAACCCAACATAAATATCATAATTTTTTATTTGATTATTGAATTGCACTGAAATTGAGCTAAGATGTTTGATATACTCGGTTTTATAATTGATCAACTCATTATAATAAGTTGAGATAGGGATCATGTTCAAACAAGGCCTTTAAGATATTGTTTTGTATTTTTTTTATAGTTATTTTTTAATTTCTTTCTTTATTTTTCTAATTATTTTAGGATATTTTTTTCTCTTTATCCTAGGTTGATTTAACTTTTAATTAAACAACTTTATAAGTTATTTTATAACATATTTCATACTCTTTGAAATTTGTAAAACAAAAGCAATTACAACTAGTGACCTAATATTTGATAAACTCTAATTTCAATCTTTTACTGTACATTATTTTCTATCTTTCTCTATACATCAATGATGGATGATATATAATTAAAGATTAGGTAGGTGAAATGTGAGATCAAAATATTCTAAACATTAGCTAAAGATTTTATAAGTAAAAATTGGTGGGAAGAGTCAAAGAAAACTAGGAACCTATCATTGACATCATAGATTCTTATTAATAAAAATCTAAAAGGTATGAGTGAAAAATTGTAGTATGTTGGGAGAAGCACAATTTATTAGAACAATGTTTTTTTTTTGGTCCTTAGGATTTTTATGCACTTTGGTCCGTTAACTTTTTTTTTTTCTCTTTCGAGCCTTCAACATTAGTTTGATATATGATTAGTCTTGGTGATTTGTTCTTCATACCCGTGTATATGGATCTCGAGGAGCCAGGAAAATATTTTGTCTCTTGGTTAATACTAAATTTGACAAAACAAAATTCAATTTCATTCCTTTTAAATAATTATAGCTTCAAGGACCAAATTTGAAGCCTAAAGAAATGTTCAATCCCTTTGTTTTCCAACATTTCTAATTTTCATGATCAAGAAAAAAAATTAGGTTTATTTTTTAATTTCAATCCCTCTACTTCTTCTTTTTTCAATTTGATCCCTTTACATTGGTTGTATTTGAGATTTGATTTGGTTGTTTATTTTTGTTTCCTTCAGGAAGATTTTGTATGCTTAGTTGATGCTTAGTCTTGTAAAATGAAATAAAATCCAGGTAATTTAGAAAAAAATAGTATTAAAGGACCAAAGTTTAAAGTGAAACAAATATGAGGGTTGTGGTAAATGGGCAGGGTAAATTGCTTAGCGCCTACAACCCACGCGCTAGCAGGTGGGGGAAGGTCATTGCGTTATAATAATGCGTGCAGCTTTTCCCAACAACTAAACAACTTTCACAGTGGAATTGGAAGCAACATGTTGAGCTCTTCTATTTTGCCTGACACGTGATGGAGGAGGAGCGGCGGCGAACCTCTAGCAACCTTGTGTTCTTCTCCTCCCTCTTTTCTCTATCCTCTCCTCAGGATTCACATTAGGCTGCCAAGATTGAAAGGTTCCTTGTCATTTTATTTTTGTATCAAATTTGATTCTTATTTTTTTTTATGGCTATTTGTTCTATTTTGAATCTTTTTTTGAATTGATTTTTTTAATATTTTCCCTAAGCACTGGTTTCATTTAGTTTTTATATCAAATTTGACCCCCGTTCTCTTGATTGCTATTTATTTTGTTTTGGATCTATTTTTTAAACTTCATTCCTCAATATTTTGTTTAAATTTTTATGTCACATTTGGTCCATATTCTTTTGATTACTATATGTTTTGTTTTTTATCCCTTTTAGATTGAATTTCTTTATTTCAATTTTGTCCCTTAGTATTTAATTAATTAAGAATTTGGCTTTGTGATGTTTTCATGTTTGCCTTTTATAGGGTAATTTTAGGCTTATGACCTAGATCACGAGTTTCAAAAATTATTCAATGTTGACTTTGGTCTTTTTATTATTTTTTTTAAATTGATTTTTTTTAATTTTATCCTTCAACATTATATTGGTTAGGGATTAGGCTTCATTGTTTTTTTTTTTTAATTTTCTTTATAAGGGGTTATCCCGATCACATATCTCAAGTCACAAGCTTTGCGGGTTAACCCAGGTTGACTTGGTTTTTTTTTTCCATTGCTATTTTTAAAAAAATTGAGTTTTTTTTTCAATTTTGTCCTTTAATGCTAGATTAGTTTGATAATTGAGCTTCATAGTTGTATTTAATTTTCTTTCCACAAGTTTATCCTAATATGACAACCGGATCGTGGATTTTTCAGGCTAACTTGAGTGGACTCGGGTAAGTCTTTTTGTCCTTTTCTTAAATTGATTGTTTTTTTTATTTTATCATACAATATTTGATTTGCTAGCAATTAAGCTTTGGAATTTTTTGTTTTGCTTTTTATAGGGTTTTCATTTTTCTTCACTATCAAATAAGGTCATGGAGAACTTTTAAAAATATTAGGAGGTTACATTTCCATAATATTAACAAGCATTAATACCATTTCCATAATGTTTAGTTTGATTTATTTATTATCATTACCTGTTTTTTTTAATTATATTATTAAATTAATCAAGTTTATTAAATCTAATCAAGTCATTGACTTGAATTTTAGATTTTTCTTACTTCTTTATAAGCATTAACATTACGTACTTATTTTTTTTTATGTTAAATTTTTTTGACATAACCTATAAGCAGGCCACCAATGTAGTTAATATCATTTCCTTACATAACCTTGTATAGCTAATTGCTTCATTAGGGAGAATTTGAAGTACAATTATTATCCAACTTTGTAATCTAGTTAGGAAAACATGGCATCAAATCAAATAGTACAAGCTTCATATGGCGCGCCCCTTGTAATGGAAGGTGAAACTAGCAGCTAAATTGCGTAGTTTGCATTAAAACCAGCGGCATTTTCGGTTTGTCTTTTAATTTGGACGTTGTGAGCAGTCGACTCTGTACTCTGTATTGTGCACTAAAATCTTTCAGCCTATTCTGCATGACAGTGTAGCTTTTTCGTTCCTGCAAGTTGGTCGGCAGTAAAATCTGTTGATTATAATTTAGGCCATTTGAATAATAACAAATTGACGGGGGGAATTTGTCTAGAATGCGAAAGGTTGAGAGAAGAAATTTTTGAATGAGTGTTAAAAGGTCGACAATGCTGAATTTATAATTAAGCTTCTAAAATGTTTGAGAGATCCTTTCTTATTTTGAAAAGTTCATAATCACTTAATTTTGTTTGTCTACAGTCTTTGTTAATACTTTCTTTTAACGTATACTCATTCTCTTGTTGGGAATATTTTAGGAATAAATAAACATGGTCTATGTTCATGAAGAGTCAGACTTTTTGACTCAACGATTTTATGCATAGAGAGAGCCTAATATCCGATATATTTTGATTCAATCATGTGTTAAGCTCAGATTAGCATCGATTTGGTAAATTACCATTAATGATATATCATAGATTTTTATCCCACATTAATGCCATCAGGATAAAATGACTATTTAGTCCCTTCACTCTATCAAAACAAATTCAAGGATTATATATACCCTTGAACTATTAAGGTAAATTATTCATTTTTTCTACTCTCCAAGCATTCATACCTTAACCCTTAGCGCACTTGTCATACAAAAATAAAAACAAATATTCTTGTTCTTAGAATTTTAAGCTCTATCTTTTATTTATTATAATCCCCATTTAAAATTACTGACTTTATCATTAGAGACTCCCTAAATCCCATAAAAAGGAATAGTTTTGTAGGTACCAGGACTTTCACCATCAATTATATACTTCATGAGCTATTGGAATAGGACATGTAACATATCTCTTTGCCATAACAAACACTTTTGCCTAACCAACCTTTTAACAACTCATCAACCAAGTGTAACTCCTCACCTAAGCAATGTTGGTAACCCAAGGCCTAAAAGAAACTTTGCCAACTCAACAGGTCTCGACACCACCTAAACAAGCAGCTACATCCACATTTACATGTCCACCATAACTTGCTGCATCCAATGTCCATAGACAATTACACTACCTCGAAGAATATGAGCAAAATGAAATGATAAGGGGTTTTTACCTTCAGAAGTCATCCAACCTTTCCAAAGAGCATGTGTGTCATCATGATGCTTGTGCATATAACGAGTATTTTAGATGTCCATCTAGTCATCATAGGAAAAAGGCTATCTACTGATCGCATCATTCCATAACAAAAACCTGAAGCTCCCTAGAACCTTATAAATATTGGAATGAAAAGCAACCTATAGGGGAATATATAAAGTAGGATGTCTACACCGCCAATCAGATTCAAAATTCTCCTTTGTCCAGATAAATGTTGTATACTCTTATTCCCAAGGACTACATCTCAACTAAAATGACATTGGATAACTATGATAGTCATGTAGACTGACACAACCAAAAGATTGATGTCTTCTCCCAAGTATAGAAGTGTCGAAGTAATAAATAACCCGGCAAGACCGGAGTCGAACCACAGGGAAGTTAATTGTATAAATTATAAATAACAACAACAACAATAATAGTAATAGTAATAGTAATAGTAATAGTAATAGTAATAGTAATAAAGAGAGCTTTGAGATGTGATATTGATATAAGGATTAAACAATGATAAAAACAATTGTCAAGGTTAGAGGATCCACTAATGGTATTTCAAACAAGTATAGTATAAACTCTTTTTATTACTTAACTGGAAACCACATACAAAGGAGGTTCCAATCAGATTATAAATTGTTAACATGATTACATTAGTTATCTCATTCGAATAATATTAATACTTGTAAATGTTGTCAGACATTCATGATTATAACTTATGTTAACAACAAATCAAGTTCCTTTCATAGCACAGGTGTTGGTTATACCATACGGTTGGGCTCTGAAAATGCCAAGTATTTATTGTACCAAGGGTTATATAACATAAATCTAGATTAATCATTTAACAAGTAAAGTATTAAAAGTGAACAAGATAACAAATATAAAACATGTTAGTATCAAATATTAAGGTCCATGTTGAGTTTATATTATACTTATTCTTACACCATTAGTGTAACCTTTTAACCTAATATGATAAACTTAGCTAAACATAATGAAAGAGAGAAACATAAATAAACAAGGAAAGGAAATGAAAAGCATAAGCAAGAGATTAATATAATCAAAACTTAAGCATTACAAAATATAAAGAGAGAGCAAGAGCATGATCTTGATCTGAAAACTAAGATGCCTAAATACATGGCAAATGCTTCTTATAGGCCAAAATTCAGAACTATTGATTTGTTGACTAATTGTTGAGTGGGTGGCCACATCTTGACTTGGTGACAATCCTTATCTTCTTGTTTGTCAAAAACATCATTGATAACATCATAATTTGAACAGACTTAAATCATGAAAGTTCTAGAAAATTGTCTCAGCTTTCCAAAGAAAAACGTTGAGGTCATTGGACCTATAGAACTCAAGATATGGGCTGAACACTGAACAGTGTCTAGGCTGCAGGACAGATTCAGACTTCTCCGTTGTTACTACAATTTGGACTTAAAAAAGGCCTTTTTAAATCTTGGACTCCCCAAGAAAGTTTTAGGCCTATGTCTTAGATTTTTATTCATATAAGGCAGACCTAAATCCAAGATCTACAGCTCCAGATATGACCCGATGACCGAACAGTGTTCCAGTTTGGACTGAACCAGCATCTCTTTTCTAAGTTTGGCCCTCTCATTGTTCTTTCAATTTCTGTACTTAAAATCATCAATCAATCCTTTCATTTATGTGATAGGCCTGCATTTAAGATGAACATTTACCATAAACTAAAGGTATCTTATGGTATCAGACTTGTTATTACAAAACATGCTTTAGTTAAGGAGTTATTGATACTTCAAGTGCAAAATGATGATATAAAACCTTGATAAAAATGCACTTTTAAGTACTAATCACACCCCCCAACCAGCTTATTACTAGTCCCTAGTAATCAAAACGTTAAAAAAGAAAAACAATTTGCAAATTCCACAAAGCAAGACATTCATCATTCAACTTCCATTAACCTATCTAGATAAACAAACTTTCATTAAATTAATATATCTGCTCAATACCTCTTAAACAAAATATTAATAAACATTCCTTTTTATGTGCTCAATGTATGAAAACATCGATGATTGAGCTTTTATTAGAAGAAAATAATATTCTGTTCTAATGTTTAAGGTTAACTTCCTTGGGTTGAGATTATTATTATTATTATTTTCTTTTTTTTTTAAAAAAAAATATATATATACATATAACTTAAAACATAATGCATCTTTAACCCATGTAACGAGCTTTCGGCTAATGACTCCCAGACCAGTTGGTCTTAGGACATTAGGTGTTGAGACACCCCTACAAGCTTAGTGATTAGTACTTAAAAGTGCATTCTTACTAAGGCTTTATATCATCATATTGCGCTAAAGTATCATTAAATTCCCTAACTAAAGCATGTTTTATAATAATAAGTCTAATAATATAATATATCTTTAATTTATGGTAAATACTTGTTTTGAATGCAGATATGTCTCACAATTCAAAGGATTGATTGATGTGATTAACTATTGAAATTAAGAAGACAAAGAAAGGGGCTAAGAGAAGAGATGCTGGTTCAAACTGAAACACCATTCGGTTATTGGATCATAATTGGAGTTGTAGATCTTGGATTTAGGTCTGCTTTATATGGATGGAAAGCTAAGACATAGACTTAAAACTTTCATGAGGAGTCTAAGAATTAATGCTGATGTTTTCAAGTTCAAATCTTAGCAACAATGGAGAAGTCGGAATCTGTCTTGTAGCTCAGACACTGTTTAGTGTTCAGCTCATATCTTGAGTTCTAAAAGTCCAAATGAGCTCTGGTTTTTTTTGTTGGAAAGCTGAGATAATTGCCCACAACTTTCATGAATTCAATGGGCTCTAATTCTGATGTTAGCAATGATGTTTTGGCCAGCCAACAATATCAATAACCAGCCAACAATGTTAATATTCAGTAGCCAACAATGTCAAAAACCAACCATCAAATCAATGGTTGGCCAACAACTAAATAGTTTGTCAACCAATCAATAGTTTCAAATTTTAACCTATAAAATGAGGCATTTGCCATGTATTTAGTCATATTATTTTTCAGATCAAAATCATCTTTTTGCTTTCTCTCTTTGTAATGTTCAAGTTTTCTTTCATGTTATATTAATCTCTTGTTTATGCCTTTTCATTTCCTTTTCTATACTTAGTTAACTTATATCATGTTTATGTTCTTATATTGTTTATTTATGTTTTTCTTCTTCATTATGTTTAGCTAAGTTAATTATGTCAAGGTGAAAAGGTTTTACTAATGGTGTTAGAATAGGTATAATATAAACTCAACATAGACTTTAATGTTTATATCCAAGAAAGATTGTTATTAACATGTTTTATCTTTTTATCTTACTAATTTTTAATACCTTGCTTGTTAAATGGTTAGTCTAGATTTGTGTTGTATAACACTTGGTACATCAAATGTTTGATCGTTCATAGTCTTTGGCCGACATCGTTATTATGATAGGAACTTGATTTGTTGTTAACATAAGCTAGCAACATGAATTCTTGATGATATTTATAAGTATGGTGTTACTTGGACAAGATAATTAATATGATCATGTTAATACTTTATAATGAGCCATTAATAATAAATCATCCGATTGGAACCTCCTTTGTGTGTGATTTCCAGTTGAGTAATAAAAAGAGTTTATATTATATTTATTTGAAATACCATTAGTGGATCCTTTAACCTTGACATCTGTTTAATCCTTACATCAATATTACATCTCAAAATTCTCTTCAACATCAATATCATTTTCATTATTATTATTATTATTATTATTATTATTATTATTATTTATAATTTATATAGTTCACCTCCCTATGGTTCGACCCCGGTCTTGCCGGGTTATTTATTACTTTGACACTCCTGCACTTAGGATAAGACATCAACTCTTTGATCGTGTCACTTAGTAACTCGAGTTGCAGATACTAATACGTAGATAGTGCAATGTTTGATTCCGTTAAGCTTTTCTCCTTAACCCATGTAACAAGCTTTGAGTCAATAACTCCCAAGTCAGTTGACTTTAGGGTATTAGGTGTTAAAACACCCCTTCAGGCTTAATTGCTTAGGTTAGAGAGGCTATGAAACCAAACTTATCTACGTTTTTACTTATTTATTTAATTACATTTATTATCATTTTTTTCTAATTTTTTTTTGCAAATTATATACTATCCCTTTCCCTTAGTTGTTACCTTTAACAAAAGAACATAAATAATGTAATAATCCAATATGCAACCCACAATCATATGTTAAAGTGTGTGTGTGAAAATGAAGGTTTAAGAATACTTGTTAAATGAGTATATGAGCAGAATCAGGTGATAAAAATGCAAGAGTTTGTAAACCTGAATATTTCAAGAAGTATTCTGATAGACCTTGATAAGACTATTTACTAAGATGTGTCTCAAGAGTCAATAAAATTCCTCCTTACTCTGCCATCCTAATAACAGTTTTGTCAAATAACTTTATTAAAAACAAAAGCAGTTAGTTGGTTAGTTTTTTTTTCCAACTACTACCCTCTCCCCTCAACCAAAACGAGACATTGTTCTCAATGTCCTACGATAGAAAGATAGAGTATAGAAGACATCACTTGAAGTAGCGAACACTGACAAACCTAAAACACACTTGAGCAAATATAAGAGATAACAAAACAGAAAATATTATGCTATTAATAAAACCAAAAGACACAATTTTTTACAAACTAAGACTCAAATCATAGTTGTGATTGTGGCTCACATCTTCCCTTGGTTTTACGTCCAAGAACGGCTTAAACGCCCTCTATGGGTCGGGGATAGACTTCCCATCCAGTTTTCTTAAAAACTGGTAAACATAGTCTTTTTTAGTCAGATTCCCAAGACTAAATCGATCATGTTTTTTTATGAAAATGAGGCCATAAATCATGAATTGCATGATGCACATCTCCACTAGGATGCATCTCAAGAGTCAATAGAAGATTATCTAAAGACCCCTTACTCAGGCCATCCTTAATGAATTGTATTTTATCTTCATGGTTTACCGATACCATTCCTAAAAAACTACATTGTGCATTACAAGTCCATGTGGCACATCAGTGACAGACTTTCAATCGTTTTGCACGACGTTTCTTTGCAAAGGTGCTTTTACCTATTCCAGGCATGTATGAAATGGAAGAATTGGAAGACTCACATGATAATTAAACCTTTGCTTAATCAGCCAGTGAATATCTTCAGGAATTCCATATTCATTAACAACCTCAATCATGCACACCTCGCTAGGTAAATTTTTTTAATCGCATTTTGAGGCAAAGTGGGAAAATACTTTTTCAATTTTTCAAGAGTGGTGTCCATTTTTTAGATGAGAAGTGGAAAGAAATGCAAAGAGAAGGAACAAGAAATTGAATAAATATATACACAAATATCAGTTATCATGGGAAACTGAAAGAACCGATTTAAGAGTCATGGAGTACCGTTTTCCGCCATTTGACCGGGGTGAGAGAGACTAGCAAAACAAGAGTCACACCAAAAAGAAACACAAAACAATGTGAGAAAAACAAAATAATCAACCTTTATCTACAGGATCATTCAAACCAATTGATTCATTTTCACTAGGAAAATTTTCAAAGTAAGCTTTTAAATGATGTCAATTTACCTTAGAAACATTGTCATTCTTTGGATTCTAAATATCAAAGGTCCTATAAGGATACAAATGTTTCACAATAAATGGACCGCTCCATCTTGATCTTAGCTTTCCAGGAAATAAATGGAGTCGAGAATTATAAAGCAAAACTTTTTTACCAATATCAACTTTTTGACAATTTTCACAAGTTTTGCAGAATGCATACGTGTCCTTGAACATGGTGGGCCAATAAAATCCATTTTGTAAGATTTTTGCAGTCGTCTTTTTTGACGAGAAATGACTCCCACATGCCTTAGAATAACAAAGTTTAGTGACACTACTTACCTCATTGTCCGCAATGCATCTTTGAAATATTTGATCAGGACAATATTTGAATAAGTACGGGTCATCCCAATAAAAGTTCTTCACTTCGTTCAAAAAATTTCCTTTGTCTTCGGTACTCCAATGAGCTGGCAAATCTCCTGAAGCAAGAAAATTGATATTTTTAGCACAATAAGGCATTGAACTAAGACAAAGTAAGGATTCGTCAGGAAAGTAATCATCGATTGGTGTGATGTCAAATGTCGAATCTGTTGTCAATCTTGAAAAATGATCTACGACAACATTTTCGGTGCCTTTTTCATCCGTGATTTCTTCCTGAGAATCAATTATTTGCAATTCTTCAAATTCATCAAACTCAGTTTTACTCAAGGTAGATTGAAATTGATCATAAACTAATTCTTCAATAAAATCTACATCTTGTAAATCATTATCATCTCCAGGTTGCTTGCAAATGTTGAAAATATTCATCTCCAATGTTATGTTTCCAAATGATAGCTTCATCAGTCCATTCCTACAATTAATAAATGCATTAGAAGTTGCAAAAAAACGGACGTTCTAAAATAATAGAAAATGAATTACATGCTTCAACAAGTTGTGTGTCCAAGACAATAAAATCCACAGGATAAATGAATTTATCGATTGTACTAACACATTTTCAATTATTCCTCTAGGCACTTTTACAGATTTATCGGCAAGTAAAAGAGTTACAGAAGTTGGTTTTAACTCACTTAGATTGAGACTCTAAAAGACTGAATATGGGAGTAAATTCACACTAGCTTCAAGATTAAGTAAGGCTCTTTCAATTTTATGTTCTCCAATAAAGCATGAAATTATAGGACAACCAGGGTCTTTATATTTCAAAGCATTATTGTTTTGAAGAATGGCACTTACTTACCAAATTATAGGACAACCAGGGTCTTAAGTAAGGCTTTCTTTTTCACATTCAGTTTTCTTTTCACAGTGCACAGATCTTTCAAAAATTTAGCATAAGAAGGAACCTGTTTAATAGCATCCAACAAAGGTATATTGATCCTTACCTGTTTGAAAGTTTCAAAGATTTCAGAGTTGTGATTAACTTTTCTTTGTTTAGTCATGGCATCAGGAAATGAAAGTGCTGGCGAAGAATCAATCTTTTGTTTGCAATGTTCAGATTCAACCCCTTCCTTACCCTTAGAGATAGACTCATCATCTTTCTCACAAGGTTCAAGAATGAGTTTTTCAATAACCTTACCATTGCGAAGAGTAGTGACTGATTTGACTTGATCCATATGTTGACTTCCAGAACTACTTGCATTTGCATTGTATTGCCCCTTTGGATTTTGCTGTGGTTGAGATGAAAACTTACCTTTCTCTTGAAAAGTGAGAGCAGATGTCAATTTTGCAAGAGTATCTTTAAAATCTGTCATGGTTTGAGCAAATTGAGTGTTGATTGTCTCTTGTTTTTCAATGAATACATGCAATGTTTCCTCAAGATTTCTTCTAGGAGGTGGAGCATAAGGAGGTGCATATCCATGAGAATTTTAGAAATTATGGTGTGCTTGAAATGGTGGTTGTGAAGTTTGTATCACTTTTCCAATTGAAATTTGGGTGATTTCTCCAACCGGGGTTGTATGTTTACGAGTATGGGTTATGATTGGGCCTTTGGAAAATGTTTAAAGCATAGGCTTGTTCATAGAGACATTCCTTAAAAGAAAGAAAAATTGGACAGTCATTGGTTTCACAGAATTTGACACACAATGTCTTCCCTAAGAGGTCATGGATGTAAACTTTTCTAGCTAAAGATGTAAACTTGTCTTGGAGGTCATGATCTTCCCTAAGAGTGTACATACCTCCACTAGATGTATGAGGTTGAGTTTTACTTGGTGCCTCATAAGTGTCTGTAGTGTCCCAATTTTAAGCATTTTTAGCTAGCAAGCCTAGGTACTCCATTGCTTCATTAGGGTCTTTATCCTCAAAAGTTCTATTACACATCAATTCAACCATTTGCCCATTTCTAAGAGTTAATTCATAAAAATGTCTCTATGTTTCAAAACCATGATGAGGGCAAGTATTAAGCAAGTCTCAATACCTATCCCAATATTTGTAAAATGTTTCACCTGGTTTTTGAGTGAAAGTGGTGATTTGTCTTTTGAAAGAGTTTGTTCTATGAGATGGAAAAAAACTTTTTTAAAAATTGTTATTGCATTTCATCCCAAGCACGAATGGATCATGACCTAAGATTTTGTAGCCATGTTTTAGCTTTATCTTTTAATGAAAAAGAAAAAAGCTTTAATCTAATGGTATTTATACTACAATTTAAGTCATTATAGGTGTTACAAACTTCTTCAAATTCTCTCAAATGCAAGTATGGATTTTCTAAATCAAAGCCATGAAAAGAAGGTAAAAGTTGAATAATGCCTGGCTTAAAATTAAAATGAGATGCATTAGGAGGAAAAACTATGCATGAGGGTGCACTTGTTCTTGTGGGATTCATGTGGTCTCTAAGTGTTCTAACACGGTTATTCTCATTATTCTCATTATGAAGTGACTGGTTATCTTCTTCGGCCATATTTTCTAAAAATGATGAGGATACCCTACAAAGTCTACCACTTAATGTACGTGACCAAACTCTCATGCACGTGTAGGAAGAGAATAATAGGAAGAAGAAAGTAAAAAAAAAGGAATTAGGTAAGAAAAGAAACAAAGTTAGATACACGAAAAGTGAAAAGAGAAAATAAAATAAATATTATAATTTATACAAGAATTTACCTCCCCGACAACGGCGCCAAAAACTGGACACGACCAAAAGATTGATGTCTTTTCCCAAGTGCAGAAGTGTCGAAGTAATAAATAACCCGGCTAGACCGGGGTCGAACCACATGAAGGTTAATTGTATAAATTATAAACAACAACAACAACAATAATAGTAATAGTAATAGTAACAATAATAATAATAATAATAATAATAATAAAGAGAGCTTTGAGATGTGATATTGATATAAGGATTAAACATTGATAAAAACAATTGTCAAGGTTAGAGGATCCACTAATGGTATTTCAAACAAGTATAATATAAACTCTTTTTATTACTCAACTTGAAACCATACACAAAGGAGGTTCCAATCAGATTATAAATTATTAACATGATTACATTAGTTATCTCATTTGAATATTGCTAATACTTGTAAATGTTGTCAGACATTCATGATTATAACCTATGTTAACAACAAATCAAGTTCCTTTCATAGCACAGGTGTTGGTTATACCATACGGTTGAGCTATGAAAGTGCCAAGTATTTGTTGTACCAAGGGATATACAACATAAATCTAGATTAACCATTTAACAAGCAAAGTATTAAAAGTGAACAAGATAACAAATATAAAACATGTTAGTATCAAACATTAAGGTTCATGTTGAGTTTATATTATACTTATTCTTACACCATTATTGTAACATTTTTACCTTGACATGATAAACTTAGTTAAACATAATGAAAGAGAGAAACATAAATAAACAAGGAAATGAAATGAAAAGCATAAGTAAGAGATTAATATAAGCAAAACTTAAGCATTACAAAATAAAAAGAGAGAGCAAAAGCATGATCTTGATCTGAAAACCAAGATCTCAAGATGCCTAAATACATGGCAAATGCCTCCTTTTATAGGCTAAAATTCGGAACCATTAATTTATTGACGAATTGTTGAATAGGTGGCCACATCTTGACTTGGTGACAATTCTTATCTTCTTGTCTGCCAAAAAGGTCATTGATAATATCATAATTTGAACAGACTTCATGAAAGTTTTAGGAAATTGTCTCAACTTTTCAAGAAAAAACGTTGAGGTCATTTGGACTTGTAGAATAGAGATATGGGCTGAACACTGAACAGTGTCTGGGCTGTAGGACAGATTTAGACTTCTCCGTTGTTGCTACAATTTGGAATTGAAAAAGGCCTTTTTAAATCTTGGACTCCTATGAAAGTTTTAGGCCTATGTCTTAGCTTTCCATCCATATAAGGTAGACCTAAATCCAAGATCTACAGCTCTAGATATGACCCAATGACCGAACAGTGTTCTAGTTTGGACTGAACCAACATCTCTTTTCTAAGTTTGGCCCTCTCCTTGTCCTTTTAATTTCCGTACTTAAACTCATCAATCAATCCTTTCATTTATGTGATAGGCTTGCATTTAAGATGAACATTTACCATAAATTAAAGGTATCTTATGGTATCAGACTTGTTATTATAAAACATGTTTTAGTTAAGGAGTTATTGATACTTCAAGTGCAAAATGATGATATAAAACCTTGATAAAAATGCACTTTTTAGTACTAATCATAGACCTAAGAGAACATATGCAAAATATATGGAGTAGCCTAGAATTGGTCATCTAGGATAGCTATACCATATGCAGGATCCTTCCTATAACCTTTTGGGGGTTGGTATGTTCATGGTACAAATATTTAGGGCTAGGCTCCATCACAAGCTTAGGTGACCTTCGTATCAAGTTAGTGGTAAGATTCAATACAAGCATCCAAGCAGAAAGAGTTCCACAAAGCTTTTTAGGATCACTCAGGTGGATGACGAGTCCATGAGAGCATACCTGAAAAGGTTTAATGAGGAAATGCTCAAGGTTGTAGAATTAATATAACTTGTGGCTTTAGAAGCACTTATAAATAGAGTAAAGGGTACTCTAAGGAAAATGTTTCATGCCCTACTGAACAGAAGCTTGTTAAAAATGAAGCAAGCCAAGTCATAGAGAACCACATTTGGGTAGAGGAGGCAAGTGTGTTGTGTTATATTCCTCCCTGTTTCTCTAAAGAAACGTTTCCTCAAAGGTCTCTTAAGCGGGATCGTTCTCCTCTGAGGGACAACAACCTTAGAAAAACTGAAAAGAAACTGATCAGTAAATACCTGAACTACCTAGAAATGCGTACTACTCCACTAAATACTACCCTTACTAAAGTTTACACGTCCATCTAGGGTAAGGATTTTGTTGAATACGACACATGAGATTGCCGTCTAGTACTTGCTCATCTAAGAAGTACTATATATTACACAAAGATAAGGGACATGACATTGAATAATGTTATGTCTTGAAGAAAGAGATTGAAAAACTGATAGCTAAGGGCTATCTCCGCTATTTTTTAAAAAGTGATTCTCACAATGAACAAGGTATAAAAGAGCCTGGTCAATCTATGCTAGCACTACCTGAAATCATTGTCATATTAGGTGGCAACTTAACTAGAGGTGATTCCAACAAAACATAAAAGTATAGGAAACATGTCCTTACAACTTCTCGTCTTCTAAATCAGTGCCATGAGCCTATCATCTTTACCTTAAGAGATGGAAAGGGAATAAGTTTCCCACGTAAGGATGCCTTGGTTATATCTACAATACTTTCTAACCATCAGGTATATCAAGTATTGGTGGTTAATCGTAGTGCAATCAACATCCTCTCTTGTGAAGTAATGACACAAAACAAAATATTCCCTTTAAGGTTAACCTTAGTGAAGGCTCAACTTATTGGGATAAAAGGCTTAGACATGCCATTGAAGGGCATCATAGAAGTCCCCATCACCATTGCCACTCCCCTAAAGTGTGTCTCCCTCTAATAAACTTTCATGATCATTGACATGACCTTGGCCTACAACGCCATCCTGGGTAGACCTCTTCATCATTAGATCAATGCTACTATAAGCACCAGTTGCTTATGACTGAAAATCCCAACTTAAAAGGGAGTTTCCACGGTTCAAGGGAATCAAGTAATCTCAAAGTAATGTGCCTTTACCTATCTAAAAGGAAAAAAAGGCTTTAGTGTTGAACTAGCAAGGTCTTTAAATGAAAGAGTGAAGATCAGAACAGAAGTTGTTGAATTGAGGAAAGTCCTTCTAGGAGGAAATGAGTAAGTGGTCATGAAAATAGGTTCCACCCTAACACAAACATATAAACAGTCACCAACAAAGCTCCTCCATATCCAAATATCTAATTTTGCAATGGGCACCTCTAACTTTCTAGGAATCAATCCTAAAATCATAACTTATTAGTTGAAGGTAGACCCCGTTGTTCACCCAACCCACCAGAAAAAGAGGAATTTAGGGGGTAAAAGACAAAAGCAATAACACAAGATGTAGATAAGTTCCTGATTGTTTGCTTTATTAGAGAAGTAATGTACCCTGCATGGTTAGTGAATTTAGTAATGGTTAAGAAAAACAATGGCAAGTGATGAATGTGTATGGACTTCACAGATTCAAACAAAGCTTACCTAAAAGATTGTTATCCTCTACCCAAGATTGCTCGTTTAGTTGACTTCACCACTAGTTTTGAATAACTAAGCTCATTGGATACCAATTTTGGATATCATCGAATCCTCATGCACCTAGATGAGGGAAAAAAAACTTTTATAATTGAAGGGTGACATTTTGTTATAGAGCCATGCCATTCGAGCTCAAGAATGCTGGGGACACTAACTAACAGATGGTAAACAAAATATTCAGTGAAAAGTGTTATAACCCAAATTTGAATTTCCAAAAAATAAGAAAAAAAATGATGAATGAAAAATAATTTGAGAATTGAGTCAAGACAACACAAATTGAAGGTTCAGTGACTAATAAGGAGGAAATTTTAAATTTGGAGATCAATCTGGCAAAACATTAGGAGAATTGATAAGTTTAGGGACTTAATTAAACTTTGAATTAGTTCAATTAATGCAATAAGGGGCTTAATTAAAGAAATATCAAAGTTTAGGGTCAATTTAGGTCAAAATTGCAAGAAATTAAATTCCAAGAACCAAAGTGAATAGGTGCTAATACTATAGGGGGGTTAATTGATTTTTCTAGGGGTAATTTTGAAAGAATTAAAAATTGAGGAGCCAAATAAGAACTGGATTGGTTAAATTTGAAACCAAAGACTTTTGTAAATGACGCTGAAATCCAGGGATCCAATTGCAATTGATCCAGGGTTGAAATTTAAAAAAAAATGAAAGAAGATTTCCTTGAATAAGGGCCCAATTGCTAAATATTAGAACTTTAGGGGGCAAAATGAAGATACCCATTGCAGCCGAAGAAACGACATTGTTCTAAGAAGGATTGTTCATCCTCTTCCTCCTTGAAATAGAGGAACCCACCTGTTAAAGAGAAAAAAGAATGAAAAATGATGATGGCCTCTAGTATACCCATCAACACAGCCAAAGTCATCTCATGTTTCCAGTCCTCCTTCACCCCAAGATATGTCTCTGGTGTTCAAGTTAAAACCCATCACCAACAATCCAACCATGGCAGGACTGTTGGTGTCTTCAATCCTTCAAACATGAACAACTACATTTATCTTCAACCTCAGGATCATTATCCTAGGAGAGAAGAGATAGTTGTCGATAGACAACTAGGAGTCTGGCCCTATAAAAGTCAAATGAAGGTCTAAAACAAAGGGACAAAAAAAATAGAGAGAACATGAGAGAGGCAGAAAAGGAAAGAATCTAGAAAGCAAAAAAAAAAAAAACAAAAGCAGAGAGAAGGAAGACCAAGGACAAAACAAACAAAAAACAAAAACAAAGGTGAAAAAAGTAGCATTGGCCAGCTAGTGTACCATCGTCATTAACTTTGTCTCCACCAAACTAGAAAAGCTTTTCTTTCCCCCCTCTTTCAATTTTAATTACTATGGTACTGTTGCAAGCATGCATGAATAATTCACGCATGCTTGCTGTTATGGCCAGTTGACCCAATTTTTTTGGGGCTACGAGTGTGTTTGGTAAAACATATTCTTATGCCCTTTCTCCATTTTTTTTACTCTTTTTTTTATTTTGATATCTAGCCAAATAGGCCTTTAAAGATATCAAAATATTCTGAAAACATTTGGGGACCCTCTTGGATTTATTTATGGATCCCTCGCACTTTTTCGATGACTTTGACTTAGTATCAAATTGTAGATTTATACTGTGAAATGCAAATCTAATATGCAATACACATGTCTTTTCTTTTTTTTTTTCTCTTAAAATAATAATAATAATAAAATATATTTTGCTTTCAATTCAAATATTACTTATTTATTCACTGGCACTAGAGTCAAGAATCTTTGTATTAACTAATGCCAAAATTTGAAATACTCTTGGTATCCACTAACATTAGAGGTAAGAATATTGACACTAGAATTGGGGATTATTTTGATCTCTAATACTCATTGAAGCCAAAGTCCAAAATTCCATACTCTTTTTTTACTTAATATTTCTCAACGCTAGATCACTGATACCAGAGTCAGGAAATATTCATGGTTAAATATTCACTGATACAAGAGTCAGGAATATTATACGAAGATGATAAAAAAAATAGAATAGAACAAACCCTTAGCAATTTAAGACAAAACTAGCAATGCAGTCTACCTCAGGTAGGATGTTTTAGGGGTAATAGTATCTTATCTTCTCTTTTATATAACCAGTCCAGTACCATAGAATTTTTATTGACTAGTTAGGGTTCCTAGTGATCATAATATTAGGTGGCGACTTCTTAAACCAAACATTTTTCTCCTTTAAGAATAAGATATCAAATATCTATTTTTTTCCCTATAAATTTTTAAAGGTCGTCGTGATGTCAAATGCGACAAAAAACATGACTTTTGAACAATTTCTCTTAGACCTGAAAGAAGTATTATTTGTACTTAATCGTCATCATTTTAAACTTAACCCTTCTAAGTTTGTCTTTGTCATCAAAGGTTGAAAGCTTTTGGGTTTTTTAGTAAGCAGTAAGGGAATCAAGCATAAACTAGAAAAGATCCAAGCCATTCATGACATTACTCCTTATCAATCAGTAAAGAAGGTTTACTGCCTCATATGAAGAGTGTACCATTGGCCATCCTTAATCAATTTAAAACTTGTTTGGGAGAGTGTACCCTACCTTCGTTCAAAACTCTAAGAAATATAGCCAATTTTGAATGGAATTCAAGTTGTTAAAAGGGTTTTGAGGAGTTAAAAACTCATATTTCATCTCCCAAGATATTGTCTCAACCAAGGAAAAATTAAAACCTTTTCCTTAATCTGGGCGTATCGAACTCAGCAGTAAATGTTGTTATGATAAGAAAGGATGGGGGAATACATCTTTCAATTTATTATTCCAGTTAAACTCTCTATAATGTTGAAACAAGATATTTGAAAATTGAGAAAATGGCCCTCACTCTAGTGAGCACCTTTAGGAAGCAAACCATACTTCCATGCTCACCAAGTCAAAGTTTTGATAGATTAACCTCTATAACAAATCCTTTATAAGCTAGAGATGTTTGGACGCCTAGTGAGATAGGCTATCAAAATGGAAGAGTTTGGACTTTAATACAAACTCAGGCTAGTTATAAAGGGTCAAGCTTTGACAAATTTCATTGTTGAATGCTCTTTTAAAGGTTGAATGAATACATTCAAATCCATGCTTTCAATCATAACTTCCTCAATTAAACTAAAAAATCTAATAGAACATCCTTTGATAATTCTCGTTTGAGAATTGTATATTGATGGCTCTTCCAATGTTAATGGAATTGGAGTCGGGGTAGTATTTGTTAGTCTTGAAGATTAAGTATTTTAATATGGAGTCTGTTTCGAGTTCCTAGCCATGAATAATGTATCAGAGTATGAACCTCTCCTAACAGGATTACACCTTATAAAGGCCTTGAATGCATACCTATTTCAAATTCATAATGACTTCTAATTGATGGTTGGTTAATGCCAAGGAATATATGAGGTTAGAGAACCAAACATGTAACAATATCTTCAAAAGGTCTAGTCTTATTTCTCCAATAAAGTTGAAGGAAAAGCATTTCAATCACTTGTATTCCAAGGAAAGACGATCACCAGGCAGATCTTTTGTCTAAGTTAGCAAGTTTCAATCCTGTACGTATCCCTACAAATATCTGGGTTAATGTTTTAGAGAAATTGAGTGAGGGTGAAAAAGAGTTTGTCATCGTTCCCATCAAGCATAAAAAAAAGACTGAAGAACTCCAATCATGCATTCCTTGCATACTAGGGGATTACCTTAAAATAGAACTGAAGTCATTCATCTAACCAGACGAGCTGTAAGGTATTGCATCATTAATAATGTTATATACTGAAGAGCTACCTCAAATCCATTGTTGAAGTGCTTATTTTTAGAAAACAAAAACACTTATGTTTTGAGATAAATACATGAGGGTATATGTGATCTATACACAAGTGATAGAGCTCTCATTGCTCAAACTACATGGGCAGGTTTCTACTAGCTAACCATATTACATGATGCCATAGACTTAGAACACATCCACTAATGAAATCCCTTTCCTACTCACCTATGGGATTGAAGCCATGATCCTAGCTGAAACAGGATGTCCAAGCCATAAGGTGAGTTAATATACCTTAGAAGGGAATGAAGAAAACCTTAGAGCCAATCTAGATTTCTTGGAAAAATCTCGCCTGACCTCAGAACTACTCGGTATCACAATGATAAGGTAAAAAAAATAAAAGATTCAAGTTTGAAGATTTGGTCCTAAAAAAATTAAATGCCATAAGCAATAGAGAAAGTAGAGTCAAACTACTTATCATTTATAAGATATGAAAAGAAAGAATCTCCCTAACACCTAGCATTTTGATCATCTAAAATTGTATCATAGTAAATAGGAATGTAAATTTCTAATCTATAAATGTTTTCTTATAAATAATAATGTTTTTATACTCTTTTGGTAACACATATGGGCAATAGCCCTACGATCTCTAAAGGATTGATATGAGATCTCCTTAAGGGTAACAACCCTATGATTTTTAAGGGATTGATATAAGGTCTTTCTAAAGGCAATAGCCCTAAAGGGATTTGTGTGAGGTCTCCCTAAAGGAAATAGCTTCACGATCTTCAAGGGATATGAGGTCTCCCTAAGGGAAATAGACCCATAATCTTCAAGGGATTGGTATGAAGTCTCTTTAAGGATAATAGACCCACGATCTTCAAGGGATTGATATGAGGTCTCCTAAAAGGCAATAGCCTCATAGTCTCTAAGAGATTGATATGAGGTCTTTTTAAGAGCAATAGCCTCATGATACTTAGATCCCTAACAAGAAAGACATTCTTAAAATTAAGAACTTGACTATTAGAAAAGGACTCACTAAAGTCCACTTGCATTCCTTTAAAGAGGTTAAAGAAATACAAGTTGAAAATGGATCAAAAGAGTTTGTCCCCTATGGTCTCTGTTAAGGAGACAAACTCTCCATACTTAGTGTAAAATTCTTGGGATAAATTCCTCGATGTTTCCATTCTTAGACGAGAATACTAAGCCTCTTCCTTAGCAGCCCTCAATTCCTTCCTCAAGGCCTTCCTAGAATCCCTAAACTTAGCTACCATTTTTTCCAATGAGTCTATCCTACTATATGCCTCCCCAAGATTTTCCTCAGTTGAGTTCAAGAGGTAAGCATGTCCTTTTATCTCCCCTCACAGTTAGGCATAGGTAGAGTTAATAATGTTAAGTTTTTATACATTTATCCAATTAGTGTGATATTGCTTCATGGCCTTTTCTATGGCCTTTCTCTCCTTAGCCCATTGAATTCTCGAATGGGCACTTATCATAAACATTTAAGCAATAACAAACATTAAAATAAATTCAAACTATTATTAACTAATAGTAATTAGTATGTTAGAAAATATAGATTGTGTGAGGATTGTTCATACCTGGAAGGCCATTTTCCTAGTTATAGCTAAGTGACACTAATAACTAGGGTCTGTTAGTGCGATGACATCATAAAGAAATGTGAGCAGCCTATCCAAGGTGTCAATCACCTCTAGTCCTCTAAGCCCAAAGGTTGACCTCCCCTGAAGAATAGAGTCCATCATGCTTTTCTCCTCCTCAAAGAGGAGCACGATCTAAATTAAGTATGGAGAAGAAGTCCACTACCCCAATGGCATGAGGCACTTGGATGGAAGACCTAGTGGGCATAAGGATTATGTTATTTTAAGGAGGAATCACTTCCATATTAGAGTTAAAAGCAACAAATACTCTTATTCTTTTCTAACAAGAAGCAACTCCAAGAAAGATTGAAATAAGGAGTCCTCTACCCTAATGGCATAAGGCACTTGGATGGAACCTGATATGATTTAGGCAAGGTCAAATTTGAATTTTGATGTAAAATATGAAACTATCCAGTTTTACAGCAATAATCATAATTCTCAATCCGACTGTTGGATTAGGTTAAAACGTTACATGGAGTCTCCTGACATGTTGTCCTACCTTAGGTTAAAAATTCAGATCAATCGAAGTTTGGAAAGGCATCACAATATGGGTCAACAGAGGCTGTATGAATTTTGTTATTTACTTCTTTTTGACTTGTGGACTTCCTATTTAGCTAGGATTCTTTTCCTAAAAAGATGTGGCAGCTTATTTTATGAATCTCCTAATTCTTTAAAGATCTTTAATGGGTTGCAACATAGTTTCCATGTGTGACAAGGATTCATAAATGTTTCAGAATCCTTTTCATATAAGGATTCCATATTCATCATAGCTACAAAAAGGAAAGAAGATTTCAGAATTAATTCTACCTTCAGATTTGATTCTCCTAGCTTATATGGGACTTCTAAAGGGCAACAAATGTGATCCTATCATATTTAGGATATTAAATTCGTATTTATTATTGTTATTATTATTTTCTTCTTAATTTAGGGTTTATTTATATTATTTAGGTTTAATTGTAAGTGGGCATCATATAAGTCCACATAAGGGGTGCATTAAGGTTTATTTTAGTTTGGAGTCACTATAAATAAGGGCATAATCAAACATGTAAGGTTAGACAATTCAGATTAATAAAATTTCTTCTTTACCGCACTTTGTGTGTGTGTGTGTGTGTTGGTAAGATAATATCCCTTCCATGGTTATCTAAAGAACTGAAAATCGACTTATCGAAGAATAACTGTCTTCGTGGCGTCATCCTTATACTTCTCGTTCGCGAATCAATATTCGTTGGGTGGGGGTTTTCCGTTTCCAATAGTTCTGGTGCCTAGGTACAAGTGTTAACTTTATGTCACACTGCTATCAAACTTGGCTTTCCGGGAATTGGTGTCTTTGTGTGTGGGTTGCGTGACCATGTGATCACGAGGTTCGCATCATTACTTATCAAACCATATTTAGTTTTAAAAGCAGTTTTCCATTCATCACCTTCTCTCATCCTAATTTGATGATAACACTTCTCAAATCAATTTTAGAAAACAAATTAGAACCATGCAATTCATCCAACATATCATCTAATCTAGGGATAGGATATCTATACTTTACAGTGATATTATTGATGGCTCTGCAATCAACACATATTCGCCAAGTATTGTCCTCTTTTGGCACTAGAAGTACATGAACTACACAAGAACTCATGCTCTCTCGAATGTAACCCTTTGACATCAACTCCTCCACTTGCCTTTATAATTCCTTAATCTCTTCTGGGTTGCTCCTTAAGTTGGCTGATTAGGTATAGTTGCTTCTGGAACAAAGTCTATTTGATGCTCAATTCCTCTAATAAGTGGGAAACCACTAGGTATCTCATCTGGAATGATATCTTCAAATTCCTACAATAGAACTTTAGCAACACTAGGAACACAAGAATTCAAGCTATCAGAATTAAAGTTGCCTATTCATACATAAGTAAAATCATGGGCATCTCAGAAAAATAAGCATGTTTAATATCATTAGGTTTTGCATAGAAATTAAGGTGTTTCCTAACTTTTTTTGTACACTCTTCTTTTCTCACCCTTACTTTCTTCTCTCCACTCGAGGCCTCTAACCCTTTTTTTTTTTTGTAGTTTGTAGAAACCTTCTTCCCCCTTCCTAGTGGCTGAAACTCTGTCCCTTTATTTTTCCAACTCATGACTCACTTTATTTTCACTTTTCCTCACTTTCTCACCATGATGTTCTGTCTAGAGTTGTTTTAAATCAAAATCCTTCTTCAACCTCATATGCTCTTCATACACTTGCTTAGGTGACAATGGTGCAAGTGTGTATACTCTACCATCATTCTCTAAGAAATATTTGTTTTTAAACCCATTATGTTTGGCTTTTCTATCAAATTGTCAAAGTCTCCCTAATAACAAATGTGTAACATACATAGGAACAACATCATATAAGGCTTCATCCTTATACTTGCCTATTAAGAATGTAACAAACACTTATCTATTCACCTTAACAACACTATATTCATTCAACCATTGAAGCTGATAAGGTCTCTCATGCCTTATAATACTTAAACCTAACTTTCTAATCAAAGTTACACTAGCAACAATAGCATAATTACCACTATCAACGATCCTATTACATACCTTATTTTGGATTTGACATCTAGTATGGAAAATATTCTCCCTATTATGTGCATATTCAACATCATTATCATCCATAAGTGGTGGCATATCATCACAATTAGACGTCTCACTAGTAAATTCAATCTCTCCATCATCCCTCAAAATCATGATTTTTTATTTTGCACACTCTGATGCATAGTGCCCTAATCCTTGACACTTAAAACATTTAATATCCCAATTTTGCTTCATTTGCACTTTGGTTTAGACTTTTGTTTAATGGCCAAAACTTGCTTCTTTGGGTTGCTAGGTTCAACAACTTTAGGAGTCACTATTGGCTTTGATGGTGCATTACCCTCTCTCCTATAATTTATCTTCCAACCTAAAGAAGCACCTGAATAAGCTCCTACATGCACTACTCTTTCTTTTCATCTGTTTCTCCACTTTAATAGCCAAATGTATCAAATCCTGTAAGTCCATATAAGGTTGTAATTCCACCATATTAGCTATGTCTTTATTCAACCCATTGAAAAACCTAAACATTGTTATTTATTCATCATCAATAACATTAGCTTTAATCATGACAAACTCTAACTCCTTATAATATTCCTTCACACTCTTCAAACCTTGAGTAAGAGTTTGCAATCCATTAAACAATTTTCTATAATAGTATTAATGAATTAGAAGGTATACAATATATCATTGGAAAGGTATGGACGTCTAGTTTCTAGCCCAACTAGAATCGCATCAAAATTCGACATGTAGCTCTAATTATTATCAAAATAGTAGTGAAAGGTCAAACTGTCCGATTTGAGTCTTCTCCCAATCCTTGTGTAATGGCGTAACTTTCACCAATAAGCCTTTCTTGAATGTGAATCAGATTAATCAAAGCTTGCTCTTTATTATTTATTATCCTTTTGAAGTCCACCTTAGCCCATGTATCTCGAAGAAGCTCATTGAAAGTCTCTTTGAACCTCTTAGCCCTAAGCCTTGTGATTGGACCGATTAGAACCTCCAATGGATCCTTTGGTGTTGCTTAGATTACATCATTCTCTCTTTCCTCAAAAGGATTTGACCTCGAATCATCACCTACATCAAAGAAAGAGTGATCAACAACATCAAATGTAACACTAACATTATACTCACCTGGTAGATCTACTTTCTAGGTATTGTCATTAATCCTCTCTATGATCTTAAAAGAACCATCTCTTCAAGGCATTAATTTGGATATCCTATGTTTAGGAAACCTTTCCTTCCTTGTATGCACCCAAACCCAATCACTTGGTTCAAACCTCACTAATTTTCATCCTCTATTAGTCCTTGAATACATATACTAAATCTACTTCCCATCTTGGTGCTGCAAAGTACATGGAAATTTGTTTTATATTAGGCATAATTAGTTTCACACTTAATGATAATTTAATATTATATCCCATGTGTGTGTATGTATTCATAATCCTCATTCATTAAACAATTTATCTCTTACTATACCCTTATCTTTGTTAATCGATGCCATAATATTCAGTTCTGTGAACGTACTAAAGTCATCGCTTGCTTGAACCACACTTTAATCTATTACCAATCATCTAGATTTTTCTTACATACCATTAATCAAAGCACTAATCCCATTACTTAGGGAATTAGTTTCTCCATCCACCCATTAGTCAAGACACTAATCTCATTGCCTAAAGAATTAGTTTCTCCAATTACCTATTTACTAGGGTACCAATCCCATTCACCGGAAAACTAATTCCTCAAATCGCCCATTAGTCAGGGCACTAATGGCATTAAATGGGGAATTAGTCTTTCAAATCGCCTATTAATCAAGGCATTGGTCCCATTAACTTAGGAGTTAGTTTCTCAAATTGTCCATTAATTAGGGCATTAATCCCATTCACCTTGGAATTAGTCTCCAATTGTTTCTTCCAATTCTTCCAATTAAAGAAAACTGAAACTAATATTCATATAATTAACTAGTTCTTTTTAAGGAGTCAAACACTTACCTGATGTTTGTGTGCGTGAGCTAGTCCCCTACTGATGATTGGGTTCCACGGCCTCTCCTATACCAATAAAATCAATACATCATTTGTCATTTATCTACCATAACGATTAGTTTCATTCTCCATATAAATTTCAATTTATCACTTTATTCGTATAAAAAATTCCACATTTTAGTTATGTATAAATATCCATTTATTTTTCTTTCATTCATTTTTACTTTCAATCAACACAACTTTATACAATTTATTTACTAAATCTAACCAAATCCAATTCTTTTACAATTGGATGACCAGATTTTTTGTCCATAAAAGGTAAAATTCTCTTTTTATTTCTTCACAACTAATCTATTCTTAACTCTTGGATATATCAACTGAATTAGTCTAAGCATACTTTTCCACGTTAATAAGTTCAAAATTTTAAAATCCTCCTTCATTTAGCAAGCATTGACCGAAATTATAGAAAGACAGAAAGTGAGGATTTTTCTCTTTTCTTTTGAAATTTTGTAATTTCCTACCCTTTTTCCATCTAGTTATATTTTCCATCTATTTATATTCATATAACTATAATGCCATACAATTCTAACCAATTGCATCAAATTCCCCAATCTATCCATTTCTTTCCTTTTGGCCAAAATCTAAGTATTGAGGAGGGATTTTTATCCCTTCTATTCTTGTAATTAAATCATTACCAACCATATTCCATACTTACAAACATTAATCAAACATAATGGAATCCATTCATTAATCAAACAACACAATTTAATTCTCACATAACCCAAACATTTCCAATTCATTAACTGATGTGAACCTTGGCAAAATTTAATGGAATTCACGAACCCAAGATCTATCTAATCCAAGTTTGAGTATGAGATTGAGCTTATCATAATGGAAGACTTGCTTTAAGGAAACAAGACTATAAATCATCCAATCACAACGTCTACACCTGAAGACGATCAAAAGAAGTATAAAATTAGTAGCAAAGATTGATTAATTTTTTAAAGAGTTGAAGTTCAATCTAGAACTAATAGAGAATTTTTTATTCTGTAAAATTTGGCCTTTTCAAATATTCCCTATAAAGAGTACTTATACTATAAAGCTAAGTAACCCTAGTTTTCCTAATAGGTCACATATAAACTCAATTTAAATAATACCAAAACCAAGTTCAAACTAGCTCAAACTAATTAAAATAAATAACATAAACAAGTCTAAAACTTAAACAAGTGTTGCTACACAAAACAAAGATAGATTGATAGCCCAACTAATTAAAATAAGACAAGGTTGGTTTTTCTCGTAATTTGCTGGTAACATCAAAGCTCAACTTCAAAATGGTTCTATCTCGTCTCAATGAATTAGAAGGCTTTTCATATATTATTAGAAAGTCATGAAAGTCTAATTTCTAGCCCAACTAGAATCGCATCAAAATTTGATATGTAGCTCCAGTTATGATCAAAACAGTACCGAAAGGTCAAACTATCCAATCTGAGTCTTCTTATCCCAATCCTTATGTAATGGCCTTGGTTCTACTAACAAGCTATTCTTGAAAATAAATCAGATTAATCAAGGCTTGCTCTTTATTATTTTGTTACCCTCTTGAAGTCCACCTTAGCCCATGTATCTCGAAAAAGCCCATTGAAAGCCTTTTTAAACCTTTTAGCCCTAAGCCTTGTCACTGGCCAACTGGAACCTTCAATGGATCCTTTGGTGTTGCTTGGATCACATTAGTTTTCTCATGCATATCGTCTATAATCTAAGCCATTAGTTTCTATGAGCCCTCAAATGATAGGACTTAGTAACATTTCCCTTTAGTCTTCTACCATATTGGATACCTCAGGATAACTTTCCCATCAACTTTAATGACAGTTATGACTATGACAAGATTCTTTTAGGCTCGTGTTATCTATTTAAGCATGTTTTTGGAAGAAGTTATGCCAACCCGGTGGTCTTTGGAATAAACTCCTCATATCATATCTATCGTAAGACCATATTGAGGTAAAAGTTGATGAAACATCAAGCTCTTATCAGTGAGAGACCTAGGGGTAGTAACCAAAACATGCTAGATAGCACTAGAAGTAGGCATATCAGGTCCTCTAATAGGAAAGAGATTTGCTCAGACTTAAAAACATTAAATCCTATGTAGTTTTCTTGATTCCTTCAATAATTGCTCATGAAATTTTTCCAACTTCAAGTATAGATGCCATGGAGTACTAAATAGACCAGAGACTCTCCCATTTATCATATGAGTCATTATCCAAATGAACAATAATTGTAAGCAATATCTTAAGTGGTTTGGGTTTCTGCTAACATTGTTACTGCTAGATTGAATTTGAGAATGTTCACACTCTTGATCATATTAATAGTCTTGAAATTAATCATCATCTGACAAAAAAGAAACAAGAATTAAACCATAAAAATCTATAGCCAAAATTCTTAAACAAACCTCACTTTCCTCATCATATAGTTTTTTTTTAACATAGACTTTATTATTTTCCAACCAACCATGATTATCACCTGATCATCTTTCCTTCTACCTTCTTACAATTTTTGTAAGTAATCATGACATAATTGGATGGGGATTACTCCTTTGGTCTGTAGAAGTAAATCTCTGAATTTAGACAATTCAATAAAGAGTCATACTCCTTAAAGGTGAGTGTAAACCCTCAGCTAAAAATAGATAAATCTGGGTTAAATAGGGTAACTATCAATTGAAAAATGATAAATTAGGGAGAAAATCTTATGAATTTGGATGAACATTTCTGGGAGATTAATTTAAAATTTAGAGAACCTAAAGTAATAAAATAGTAAATGAAATATTGGTAACGATAAATCAAGAAAACTCCTTGACCATGTAAAAATAATAATTTGAGGAAATTTTGTAAATTGGATGATATTATGTGTAAAATAGAAGGAAATGTCAAATAAATCAGTGTAAGATCCTTTGTGCGAGAAACGTCAAATTTTAATATAATTCCTATGCACAATCATGCTATTGGGACTAAAAGTAGTAAAAAAACTCAGAAATGTTTTTTTATAATTATGAATAGGAATCTCCAAAGAATTAGTCTAAGACCCAAGATGATTTAAGTAAACTATATGGTATGCGAAATTGAGATTTTTGGCCTGAAATTTCCGACCATCAAGTTTTACAATATTGACCATATCTCCAAGTTGGATCAGACTGACATTTTATGTAGGGTCTTAAGACATAATGTTTTACCTTGGGTTAAAATGTGAGGTCGACAGAGTTCATGAAGGTCTTGAAAATAAAGACACAATATCGGGTCAGTGCAATAAACTAAAATTTAAGGGGGATAAGTTGGGGTATAATAGTAATTGACCCATAAAACCTAATGTCACTATGCTTGTTGCTACTGTTTATGTGGAACAACAACTAAAAAATGAGAAAGAGGTTTCTCTCTTGCCTCTCTTTAAAAAATCACCTGATAAATCTTTCCAAATTATGAGATTGAAGTTCGCAAATAGGTTTGTGAGGAGACAAACACTTTGAGGCTAAAATTAAGAAGCTTGGTTGGAGGAGAGGAACTTGAGGAACAAGTATGGGTGATGAAGAGGAAGAAGAATTGAAGAAGCAATTGGTAAGAACTCTTCAATTTGAACTCGAAATTGTTGATAAAAGTGTTTTTCCTTAATTTTCCTCCTTGATTTCATAGTTAGTAAAGGATAATTAAAAATCCCCCAAAGTTATGATTCTAGTGTTCTTGAAAATGTGTAGGAAATGAGAGTTTCTTTGAAAATGGAGTAATGATAATGGATGTTGTGATGCATGACAACACCTAGTGTTCTTATCAAATTTATCTCTTATGTAATTAAAATTCTGACAGTCTTACTAGCCAACCTCTAGTCGCAATTACAACTTGAAAACAATGTAATTTAGAGTTAGTGTCTTTATGAAAGTTGTAGGTATGGATATTATCTTGTAAGTGGAACTAGCTCAACTTATTTAGAGCTGTAGAACTCTAGATATGAGAAAAACACCGAGTAAAGGTCCAGACCGACATAATACTAGACAGATTTTGGGTGCTACTGTTACTATTAATGTTGAGCCTTAAAACAATGTACTTTGGAGTTGGTGTCTTTATACAAGTTTTAGGTATGCATGTCATCTTTTAAATGGAACTAGTCTCGACTTATTTGGAGTTGTGTAACTCCCGATATGAGAAACACACTAAGTAAAGGTTCAGACCAACATAGTGCTTGATAGATTTTGTGTTACTATAATGGTTTATTTTGAGCCTTAAAAAAATATAATTTGAAGCTGATGGCTTTATAACAGTTGTAAGTATGGATGTTTACTTTCAAATAGAACCCATCGCGACTTATTTGGAGTTGTATAACTTCAAATATGAGAAAAACACTGAGTAAGGGTCCAGACTAATATAGTATTGGACATATTTCTTATGCTAATGTAATGAGTGAGTTTAGACATGTAGATGGCAAAACTAGGTGTTGTGTCCTTCATGAAAGTTGTAGCCCTATGTATTAGCTTTCCATAAAGACAAACCATGCTTGAAAAAAAGTTCTAAAACTTTAGTTATGATTAAAACACCTAACAGTGTTTGGGGTTTGGGTGGACTAAACCAACTAGGACCATTCAAGCTCTAATCTTTACTTGGAATTTGTTGTTGATTAAAGGTTTTAACACTTGGAATGATATAGTAAAAAAATTGATGAAATGAAACTAAGTCATTCTAATATTTCTTTTCCCTAAATTCACGCATATGGTCAATACTTAATGTTTCGGCCTATAAAAATTTAGATGGGAGAATCCTTGAGAATGTACATGTTGAACTTGATTGTGTACCACTTGACAACATTGTGATGAACTTGATAAGGTTATGGAAAAGAATATGATCCTTGAACATATTTACTAGTACCTTGTAATTGGAATACGTAGAAAACCTTATGTCACGCGATAATGAATGAGAATTTGATGTTGTCACATGAAAAACATAAAGATATGCTTGTTAGGGGAATGACATAGGCTTCGACCACCTTAAGAGAGGATAGCAAAGAAGGACCCTCATGAAGATAGTAATTAGTGATGTTTCCTCTTTAAAATGTTTGATAAATGTGTGATATTATCATGGAATAAAAACATTACATGTTTCCCTTGCTTTATAAACTTTGGAAGTGAATTTGGTTTTGTTTTATGTCCAAAACTAGGTTAAAGTATGGTCTTTAGGAGAAAAACTTGGTATTGACCATATGCGTGAATTTTGGGGAAAAAAAATATTATAATGACTTAGTTTTTGTTGATAATTTTCAATGTTAGAATAACTTAGTTTTCGTTGATGATTTTCAGTGTCAGAATAACTTAGTTTTTATTGATGATTTTCAGTGTTAAAGTGATTTAGCTTTCGTTAATAATTTTCAATGTCAAAATGACTCAGTTTTAATGACAATTTTAGTGTCATAATGATATAATTTTAGTAGATAGACTTCATTAAAATTAGAGACGAATGTCTTGTTACAATATTATCACTATACAATTATACAAACATGGGAGATGTTTGAATGAATGTATATGTGTTCTGGTATATGTGTGGAAATGGTCTTTGACATTACCTAAATAAAAATGTACTAAGAAATGGTCATTTTGTGTATTAGGAAGCGCGACCGGGATCAGATCTTTGACCAGGCAAAGACATACTACGGGAGGGGCAGATAGCTAGTTTCCACCTTTAACTAATTATTATTAAATCCTCGAAGTATTTATACATAATGTTGCTACCCGATTTCAATCGATTAAAATTACTCATGAAACATAATGAATAATGATGTGATTAACTTTAGCAAATGGTATCCATAGTAGGTAACTAGGATTAAATGATGTGATTAGCTTTGGCTAATGGTAGCTATATTGGATAACCGGGATTCATTGATGAGACTAACTTTAACTAATTGTATCCATGTTGGATAGCCAGAAATGAATGACAAGATTAGCTTGAGCTAATGGTATTCATGTCGAGAAGCTAGGAATGAATGATGAGATTAACTTCGGCTAATGGTATCCATGTTGGGTAGCCAAGAATGAATGATAAGATTAGCTTTGCCTAATGGAATCCATGTTGGATAGCTGAGAATAAGCATTGAAGATTAGCTTTGGCTAATGATATCTATGTTGGATAGCTAGGAGTAAAGGATGAGGTTAACTCCAGTTAATGGGCTTCATATTAAGATTACCGATAAAAAAAGAGTATGATGTGTTATCCACAATCGAAATTAATGTTTAAAGAACCATATACAAAATTAATCATAGTTAGGAATGAATAGTTATGTATGGAAGAATCCTATATGTACAACGATTCCTAGACCATAATACATGTCATCAGTTGTTTGTTGAACATAGCTCAAATAAAATAATGTGGTATAAGGTTGTATGAAGATGTGGAATAAAATATTAAAGATAGCTCGGTAGAAAGATATTAATAGCCGAATTTGTTGACAATCAAATGGGTTTGCCAGAATTATTGGCATCTGCGAGGGGATGACCGGATTATACTTAGTGGCCATAGTATCGGCGACTAAGAATGACATAGGAATGATACTTAGTGGCTGCAGTGCTAGTGACTAAGGGTAAGAAAGGAATGATACTTAATGACCGCAGTATCAATGACTAAGAACAAGATATAAATTGATAGTTGACGATTAATTACCAATATCTATGAATATGACAACTTTTGATGTTTAGTTGCCTAAAAGAATGACGACCAAGGAAGAAAAGTATGGTTTGTTTAATTATAAGATGATGATGTTGATTCTCCTTTCCCCTTTCTTCTATTTAAGTTGACAAGTCCTTTAAATTAAATTATGGGCAATAAAAGGTACTTCCTAATTGTCCCTAATAAAAAGGGAATTCATGTGGTTGTCTTTCTTTTGAATGGAAACCATTGTATTGTTGTTTCCAATGAGTAGAAACCATGGTGTTGTTGTTTTCTAATAATGGAAACCATTATATTGTTGTTTCCAATGAGTAGAAACCATGGTGTTGTTGTTTCCTAATAATGAAAACCATTGTGTAAGACCATTAATCGATGCTTAAAAATGTATATGACAAGGGAGGTTGATTGGCAACTTAAGAAATAATATTGTTTGATGTATTACTAAGTCAAAGTAAATGTTAATGGGGTGATAATGTAACAAACGATTGTGATACCTAGAAAATAAAAAATATGGTAATGTTACTGACAAATTATGTTAAACAGTGAGGTGACAAGTATACATAGGATTAATACGTGTGGTTTCTTCAAGGATTGTACCCAATAAAATCGGTAACTAAGGAAATGAAATATTAATTATTGATTGGGGAATCAAAAATTAAAAAAATGAGTTGCTACGTGTTGACGTATAGTCGGCAACCTTAGATTTGAATGTATTACATAATTCATTGTAAAGGTAATGTTGAAAGTGACAAATATGAACTTAGATGTCATAGCAGCTAGTGCATAATTCAATATGTATATGATGTAATCGATACTAAAAGAATTTTGGATAAGCATGTTGTTCTCTTTCCTTGTGAAAAACCACGTACATGAATTTTATGGCCAGATGTTAAATTTATAATGTTATTTTAGTTGCAATAATGAGCATGAGTATTTTCATATGAGTTAAGGTATTATTAAACTTGAGTTGAATGTTTTGAGCAGGATTGTTAAAAGTGCTAATTGATATAATGATTCCTTTCCCTCATAAAAAAATCATGAGCATAAATCTTCTTGATAACTAATAACTTTTATAATGCTATATATGTTGCAGGTTTATAACACAAAGTGGGCCAACACATATTGTGTCGTTTCACTATTTATAATTTTGTTAGGTACTTATTTTTATGTATGATGAATACTTAAAATTGTGTTAATAACTTCACTTTGAAATATACCAAATGGTATAATTGTATTTCTAGCATTTGGTTATTGAATTGTTTTTGTTATGTGTGTGTGTGTGTGTGTGTATCCATCACATGTATGTGTTAAATAAATGAAAAATGGAAAGAATATAAGATGAATTGTGAGAAACGATATGAAAGAATCAAATGGAAAAACAATTGAATTAATGGTTGGTTTATAGTCTTGTTGCCTTGGAGCAAGTCTTCCATTGGAATAAGCTTATCATATTTTCAGCAAACTTGGATTAGATAGATCTTAGGTTCGTGAAATTTCATTCAATTCTGCTAGGGTTTGCATCAAATTAAAAGTGGGCAGTTTAACCAGTTTAAGAAGAAAGGAAGGGCACTAGTTTGTTCTTGTCAAAACACAAATGGAGGATCATTTGGAGGATAGATATGCTCAAGGATCATTTCTATAGGAAGATTTGCTAATCAAAATATTGTTACTTATCCTCTTTATATGTAGTTCAAACAAAAACATCTTGAAGATTGTTTTATTTGCTCTGGATGTTACATATACTAAGGGGAGGGTCATAGATGGAGGGACTGTCAGTATTTAGGATAAGGATGTTATTATTGTGGTGAAAAGGTCACTTCAAGAAAGAATGTCCTCGTAGAACCACTAAAGAGTTATAGAATCAGAGACAATCAAGTCAGAATCATCAGCAGTCTGCTACAATGAATAGGACATAAAGGTCAACTCAATTAGAGATTAATAATAATTAAGGTTGGCTTAGGATGTAGGGCGAATAGACTTAGGGGATAGTTTTTCACATGACAAAAGGATGTCAAAGCGGCATCTGATGTGGTGGCAGGTATGTTGCAAATAAATACCTTATAAGTACATGTTTTATTTGATCTGGGTGCCACTCATTCTTTTATAGCTAACATAATTATAACTAATATGGGAAAAGAAAAAAAATGGGAGAAAAAAGATTTACCATTTGAATGCCTTTAGGTGAAGTTGTAAAAACAAACGGTGTGTAAGAAGGGGTAGATTTAAGACCTTTAGAATTGAATTATTTTGAATAAATTTTAGGCATAAATTGATTGAGTAGAAATAAGATACAAATAGACTACTTTATGAAAACAATAATTCTCTAAGGGGTAGATGGTAGGAAGATAGTTTTTAGGTGAAAAAGAACTATCATTCTGACCAGCATTATTTTGACTACGATAGCCAGGAAGTTGTTGAGGAAAGGATATACAACATACATTGGCTATGTGATAAATTCTGAGGAGGGTAAAATGAAATTGTCTTATATTCCTATCGTAAGAGAATTTTAAGATGTATTTCCGGAAGAATAACCTGGGCTACCTCTAGAAAGGGAAGTTGAAGTTCCCATTAACATATTTCCTTAGATATCTCTTATAACTCTACCATCATATAGAATGGCCCCATAGAATTGAGTGAATTGAAAGTCCAACTACAAGAGCTACTGGTATTATTCGTAAAGAAGAAGGAGGGAACCCTTAGACTTTTTGTTGATTATCGTTCGCTGAACAAAATGACAATAAAGAAAAAATATACGTTTTCACGGATAGATAATTTATTTGATCAAGTAGGAAAGTATTTTTAAAAATTGATATGAGGTGGGGATATTACCATATGATAATTAAGGAGTAGGATGTGCCAAAAATTGCCTTTAGAACTCGTTATGGATATTACAAGTTTTTGATTTTGCTGTTTGGATTGAGGAATGCTCCAGCACTTTTCATGGATTTGATGAACCATATTTTCCAACCTTACATTGATAAGTTTGTTGTGGTATTTATTGATGACATTCTATTTAACTCTAGATCCTGTACAGAATATGAATGGCATTTGAGATGGGCGTTATAGATTTTGAAAAATCATCAGTTGTATGCTATGATGAGCAAATGTGATTTTTGGTTCAAAGAGATAACTTTTTTATGGCATGTTATATATTTAGAAGACATTTTTATAGATCTCTAGATGGTAAAGGTGGTACTGAAATGGCATTTGAGATGGTTGTTACAAACTTTGAAAAATCATTAGTTGTATGCCAAGACGAGTAAATGTGATTTTTGGTTTAAAGAGACAACTTTCTTAGGGCATGTTATATCTTTGAAAGACATTTTTGTAGATCCTTAGAAGGTAAAGGCGGTACTGAAATGGGAAAGACCTACTATAATGATTGAAATACGTAGTTTCCTTGGATTAATAGGATATTATAAAAGATTTATTGAATGATTTTCAACTATAGGAACTCCTTTGACATAATTAACTAGAAAATAGGGGTGGTCAAAGTGACTGAAATACGTAGTTTCCTTGGATTAATAGGATATTATAAAAGATTTATTGAAGGATTTTCAACTATAGGAACTCCTTTGACATAATTAACTAGAAAATAGGGGTGGTCAAATGGGTGTGAAGAACGCTTTCAAGAGTTGAAGAAAAGACTCACTACTACCCCCGTATTGACACTTCCATTAGAGATTGAGGGCTTCATAGTTTACAGTGATGCCTCAAAGAGGGGACTTGGTTGCATTTTGATGCAACATGGAAGAGTTGTTGCATATATGTCAAGGAAATTAAAGTCTCACAAAGTCACATTATCCAGCCCATGATTTGGAGTGAGCAGTCGTGGTATTTGCTTTATGAATATGGTAACATTATTTATATGGATCTCGAGTTTAAATGTTCACAGACCATAAAAGTTTGAAATACCTGATATCACAAAAGGAATTGAATATGTGGCAAAAGAGATGGGTAGAATTAATTAAAGACTATTATTGTATTATAGACTATCATTTGTAAATGGTGAATGTGGTAGTTGATCTGAATGTGGTATTATAGATATGAACGAACCAAAAGTGTGGGATGAGAAATCACAAGTTGATTTAAAGAGATTAGGTTTGATATTGAAAGTGGGTCCAAAGGATCCTTAATATTAGAATTAAAGGAATTTTTGTATTTTCAAAGAAGTCATTTATTTTCTCCATTTTTTTAATTTGATCCTGAGATTTTTAATCTTATTTTTGGTCAATTTCAACCTTTTTCTCAATAGTTCTTCTCAATTTCATCCCTTGTTGCATTAAAATGATCCTTTATATTGTTATCTTTTTCAATTTAGCCTTTGTCTTTCCAATCATCGATTATTTAGCCAATTTCAACATTTTTCTCATTATTTCTTTTCAATTTTCTCTCTCATAGCATTTTTTTTCCTCTTCTTTATTTTTCATCATTTGTTTTTTAATTTATTTTATTGAAATATATTTTTTTTCCTTTTTTAAAGGGGTCAAAAATTAATAACTACCTTCTCTTTACAAAATTTGCAAGATTTCTCTAAGACTAAAAAGAAAAGAAAGATTTGTAAGAGTCTTTTAAGACTCAATAATAAATAAAAATTTGTGAGAGTCATTTGAGACTCAAGAATAACATAAAATTCACAAGATTTCTCAAATACTCCAAATCATAGAAAAATTTGTAATTGTCCTCTAAGACAAAAATATAAATAATGAAAAATTATAAGAGCCTCTTTATGGCAGGGTTCAACTTAAAAAATGATTATATAAAAAACGTATAAGAAATATACATCTTACTTTTGATAGTTAACTTCTCCATTGATGATTAATACCAACTACTCTTATCTTTGTTAATATTACGACCTTTGGTTCACTGGCTTGCTCAAGTATGCTTGGTTATAATATTTTCCTAGATGTTTATGTTGTTATGGTAACTTGACAAAACCATGTCTTTTAATCCTTATATAATAGTTACATTGTTTGTTCTTAATGATCATGTCTTATTATTGTTCTGAGAAGTGTCGCACCATTTACGACTTAGAGAATGAAAAATCATTCCAAACCTATTACCTTGCCCCCAAGTGTTTGTATTCTTCTTTTATTGCTATAAGACTCTTTCAATTGTAGTTGTCATGATTTTATGATAAAATTCTTGCTTCATATGTACTCTCAGCACATTCTAAACGTTAATTGATTTGTATTTTGAATAAAAAATATCTCGGTTTGAAATTTTAAAACCCTTTTATTTTTAAAAATACATAATTATATGCAATCACAAGCTAAAACATTCTTTGTAGCCTTCTTGAAATATTTTTAAGAGTAATTTGGGAATTTTATGCAAACGAATTGGTGAACATGGTGATCTTTAGTTTTTTTGGAAAAAAAAGGTTAAAATGCTCTTTGAAATGGTTATAACCTATTATTGGCTTAAAAAAAAGTATTTGCACAGGATTTTCCAAAAATATACTTGCCTCAAGTGTCTAGAAATTGCTTTAGCACCATGAAAAATAATATATAGAATGTCAACAAAATCTTAACCCTTTCGAAGAAAATTCATCCTGTTGTTTTAGGTCACAACTTATGAATCTTGATAGCTCACCTTATGATTAGAAAAGACTTGTAAAAACATGTAATGTAGGCTAAGATGTGTGTTTACGAAAGAAAGGAATTTGTAAGTTCAAAAGGTGTTTAAAGGGTTCCAAAAATCTAGAGTCACTTCCAAATGCTCTCTGATGTTTTCAATAGACTGTCCATTATGTCATGTAAAATCTCTTATTCAATGTACCCTCCTTGATGCTTAGCTTTCATTGACATTTAAAAAAAAACTTTTTACTCAACTTTTTTTTTCACTTTAATTTTTATTTTATTTTATTTTTGATGTGTCTCTTAGTGTTTTGCTTTGTGATGCCAAATATAATTTTCTAGAAATGTACGTGAACTATTGTTGCTTTGAAATATTTCTTGGAGTTTTATGAATCTTTTTTGTGACTTTCATTTGCCCTTAATATATGGGTGATACTAGTTGGTGCTTGTTACAAAGAATTTTCTTAGACTAAAAGTGGGATAATATATATCACTGGGAATAAAGTAAGGACTTTCCTCTTTTCAGATATAAACCACTTGAATTGATAAGTATTGACCTTGTTTGGCATGGTTTGTTTAGACAAGTATGTAACTTTTTATCATGAGTTCATGACTTTTGAACCTACTATGCATCATTACTCATAATTTTAAAATAAAATTCATGATATTTAAGGTCATGATATTTAAGGAAAGGATGAGTTTAAAAAAACCAAAAGGTTTCTTACTTCTTTTAGTTTTTTGTTATGGCCACCGAGAGGTAGGTTGCCTCTTTCTATTTAGATGACATGCATGTTCTTAATCATGATTGCCAACCTAAGCATTTTTTTTAGCGTTAACAAATTTTCCATCCCATTCCTTAAAATGATGGAATAAGATGTCAAACATTGCTTTCAAATAAACATCTAGTTATTTTCTCAAATCAATATGCAATTTAGTTTTTGTTAAAGAAATGCGACACATATATTTAACAAAGAGCTTTTTCATAAATCGAAGCAAGTTTGTTATAAAGTTATCTTATAAGGCCAATTAGCTTATCAATCATATTTATACAAGATCATGCAATGAGTGATTAGGAGAATTTATTTATATATTTTGAAAATAAAAAAAGAAAGATAGGCATTTCTTATAAAATAAATAAGAATAAATAGCATGCAAAGAGATATTCAGCCTCATTTGTTATTTTTCTTGCTTTAGATGAAAATGGTACATTCTTCATAATATTTGCTTACAACATCAAAGTTTACAATTTTAGGGATATTACCCTTATCTATATTATATAAGATGTGTGCTCCATTTAAAAAAGCCTTCTTGACGACATAAAGGCCTTTATAGTTTGGAGTCTATTTGCTTCTATCTTTGCTCAGTATTAGAAGAATTATTTTTTCATGCTAAGTCACCTTCTGAATTCTCTACGGTGATATTTCTATTCATATGCTCTGGCCACCCACCTTTGGTATAGTTGATTATGATAAATAACATCAAACCTCTTCTAATTGATCATATTTAGCTGCCTATAACATGACTTGGCCCATTCCGACTCTTCTAACTCTTTTTCAATCAACACTTTTAAAGAACACATTTTTACCTTCAATGAAATTACAACCTTCATTACATAGATTGGTGAATATAGAGCAGCATTTATAGATGTTTTTATTGTCATATGATAAGCATTAAGAGCATAAAAAGCATTTTATGTCACTGTATATAAGTAACAACCATTTTTACATGATTTGTTGATGTGTTTATTAGCTGCCTCTATAACACTATTCATATAATTCAACAATAATTTTCCTATTGATTTTTTTAGTGTTATCCATTATTAATGTCTTTTATGAACCATTTCAATATATTAAGTCTTTCTCAAATGAATCATCAAACTATTTTTTAGGTTACAAGAGCATAGGAAGATGCTTTCACCCATTTGATGAAATAGTTAGTCGTAATTAGAATAAAGCAACACCCATTGCTTGTCATAGAATTGACTACACTAATAACATCCAATCCTCATATAAAAAATGACCAAAGAGATACTGTGTTAAACAAAGGTGTATGAGGCACATTGAACTTATCACTATACACCTACAACTTATTATGATTCCTAAAATATTTAATGCAATCCCTTCTTATAACCATCCAAAACTACCCTAATCACTGTATTTTTCTGGTCATCATAAGCCTATTAGTGTGTATGGCACAAATGACTTTGCATACTTTTTATATATCTTTTTTATTCACTTGCATCCTTTTAATTTTTTTGTTCACTTTAGATGCTCCCGATGAGTATTATTGGCATTTGATAAACTGCTTAACATCATATTACCATCACCCTTGATATACTTCCTCCTCATCTAAGCAATAATGAGTTTCTAATTTCAATGCAAATAGGTTGTACTTTGATGCCATAGTTAATCTTGGTCATGAAAGCTAGAGTTGTTGGAGCATCTACAAACTGGTTCTTATCTCAGCTTAGGTGTGTGAATTCAATCTTATCATACTCATTCACGAGCTTGGTGAGGTGTATGAATTTCATTGTTCATCTGTAGTATGCTACTCATCTTTCATTTGATAAATTATCAATACTGAATCACCATATATGTCAAGTTTATTGATTTGTATTTTTAGGGCAACTTCTTAACCATAGATACAAGCCTCATACTCTACCATGTTGTTAGTACATTGAAATTGCATCTTAAGAGAGATGGGATGTTGTCTCCCATTTCAGGAAATTAGCACTGCGCCGGTAACATTCCCTGAGACATTCATAGCACCATCAAAATACATAGTCCATCATTCATCCTATCATCCATTTTTGTTTTTATCACTATGATATACTCATTTGATAAATCAAAGTTTACAAGCTTACAATCATCAATTGCATTGTCTACTAGATTATTAGCAACCACACCACCTTTCACTGCCTTTCTCGTCATATAAATGATATCATATTCATCCAACAACACTTGTTATCTTTCTATCCTATTTGATAATTAAGGCTTCTAAAAATGTACTTAAGAGGGTCCATCTTAAATATTAGCCATATGGTGTAGTAAAACATGTATTGAAGTTGTTGAGCACTTTATACTAGATTACACCATAATTTTTTGCTAGTATCATAGCTAGACTCATATTTAGTGAGATTTTTTCTAATGTATTAAATGGTTTATTCCTTTCTTTCAGAATCATCATGCTGAACCAATATGCAACCCATGACAACTTTTGGGATTGTCAGATACAGGATTAGAGACCTACTTGATATAGGTGAGACTAATAGAGGTGGGTTGTATAGATATTATTTGATTTTATTGAAGGCTTTTTGAATGTCTCCATCATATTTTCCTGGATTCTTCTTTCTGAAAAAGTGAAGGATAGGCTTACATGTGGTGGTTAATTAAGAAATAAACTAAGCTATGTAGTTTCAGTATCCTAAAAAACTCTAGACTTCCTCAGTGCTTGGTGCTAACACTACTTAAATGGATTTAATCTTATTCGGATTAACCTTAATACCCTCACCACTTATAACAAAGTCGAGAAACTTTCCAAATCTGATGTTGAGAGTACACTTTATAGGATTCAATTTCAATTGTTATTTTCATAAATTTTTTAATAAATTTATAGGGATCTAGACATGATCTAAATTGAGTGAAGGAAATAAAATGAATGATGTGTGAAATTTGATAAATGGACACAAATATATGTATATGTAAAAGGTAAGGATATGAAAATTGATTTGAAATCATTCTTATAAATATTTTATTAAGAAATGTAAACCTGGTACAACTCAAGAGTTCCATAAAATTTCTAAAAGAAATGTATAAGGAAATTAAGCAAATACAATACAAAAAATTGAGGATTTGATACTTGTAGTAAGATAATGGATATGGACTTTTGAAATTTAGAAAAATGGTTAGCGAAGAAATTTTTAAATATAAAAGTGCAAAAATGGCTGAAAAAATAAAAAAAAGTTCAAAATGTGAATTAAATTTTAAGGGAAATGTTTTATGAGGAAAGAAAGGTACTTTGGTATAAATTAATGAATTTCAATATCGCCTATTGAAAATCGATATTAAAAATATACTGGGACGGGTGAAATAATACCTAATAACTATAAAAGTTACTATTTGAAGGGACATATGGGATTTTGATAATTTTACCTATAAAAGGCTTGGGTGCAACCGGCTATGGGGAGGATTGAGAGGGAAGAAAGGAGAAAACTTCAAATCCATGAGAAACCTAGAGAAAAACAAGGAAAAAAAGAGTTAGTGATACTAAAGGATTTGAACAACAAAATCACTTAGATTTAAAGTGTTCTTAAAAGACAAATTTGGAGATAAAGTGAGCGGGAAGGGGCGGTGGTAGCAAAAAAGGAAGAAGAGGTGGGAATCCTTGATCTGTTAGCACTTGGAACCTAGATTACTCCTTGGTAAGGTGTCCCAACATCCATTTAACAGGTTCTTGCAATATTTGTTACGTTTCCATTGATTTTTCATCAAACTGGGGTTAGGATTCATGATGATTTTTTGGGGAAATGAGAAGTGGGAATCCTTGATCTGTTAGCACTTGGAACCTAGATTACTCTTTGGTAAGGTGTCCCAACATCCATTTAACAGGTTCTTGCAATATTTGTTACGTTTCCATTGATTTTTCATCAAACTGGGGTTAGGATTCATGATGATTTTTTGGGGAAATGAGAAATTGAATTAAGTTGATATTTGCGACATGTAATAGGAATGAAATAAGTGGAAATAACAAGTAATTTAGTAGTCTCTTGCCAAGTGGGTGGCCGACCATTGATGTAATAAGAGGAAGGGTGTTTTATTTGAATCCCTAGCTTGATGATATGTGTTTATATGAATTAAAATGTAACATCCTCAAAATTTATAACAATTTATCTGGAATTCATGATTTAAAAAAAAACATTTTAGTAGGGTATTCCCTAATTTAGCCTATTTCAAGTTATCGACAATATCAACACTAGTCCCTAATAAACCATTTTTACAATTCAGTATTTTTATTTTACTAGAACATTTCTCAATTAATAATATTTCACATTCTCTAACGTATCAATTCAAAGAATAATCATGTTAACTAAAATGAAGATAATTCTCTTAACAATTATACACAAAATCATAGATTATAGATTTAATCTTTTAGGTATTATTATTAAACAAACAATATTAACAACACATCCTTTATTCACCAATCCATATAATGAAGGTTGTAATTCATTATTCCCAGGGCCATTCAAGTATGGGAACTCTTTCACTATAGAAAGATTTGTTAATTCATTATTCCCACCATTCAAGTCCATCACCATAGCGAGATATACCTCACATCCTTTATTCACCATTTTTTGTGTGGTCATAGCCGAAATAAAATAATTTGGTATTGACATTTCTTTTTCCTCTAAAAACCACTCCTCTACCTATAGGTCCACATAAGATAATTGTTTTTGCAAAACAGTTCATTTGAGCTCTATGTCTACCCAACCAATCCATTCCCAATATGATATCAAATTGTGCAATGGTAAGGGTATTAAATCTGTACTTAACTCACACCCTATAATGACAAGTCTGACATTCTGATATACTATATCAGCATCTACCCTTTCCCTAAGAGGAGTACTTATAGCAAACCCCATAAAACTCTATGTGGACTCATACCCAGTTTTTCTATTATTTTATAAGCAATAAAAGAATGAGTAGCTCCTGAATCAAAAAGTACAAACACAGGCAAGTGATTTAACAACAAGGTACCTGTAACAACATTTGGGGCAGTGAGCCTCCTCTCGGGTAGTGGCGAACACTCGGCCTTGAGTTCGGTCACCCTAGACTCTAAATCAACCTCAGCTACCACTAGCCCCTTATTGTGATTGTCTAGTCGGTCGATCTACTATAACTGAATGTTGTGGACTCTAAGTCTGTTATTGGGTCTGGATGATTTTTGACCTCCTATGACAATCATTTCTGATATCTCCCTGTAAATGACAGTAATAACAACCCTTGCCCAAGTGTGGGCACTCTCTCCACTTATGCTCACCCCAGCAAACATAGCATCATCCAGGCATAGTCGAACAATCCCCAGGATGTTTCTGGCCATATCAGACACATTGAGGGTATGAAATTGATTTTCGATCAGAAGTCTAACCAAATGATCCACTTCGTGCTCTCAACTAGTTTCCAATAGGCCCAATACCTAAAGTCTGCTCCATTTTAAATGTTGTCCCCTCCTTTCTTCTGAATTAACTAAACTGAGGTTTTCCCTTCTTAGGAAAGAGAGGTCTACTCTGAGTAAGATCAGTGTCCTTCCTCTTGCCAAACCCAGCTTGGCCCTGTTGAATCTCACTTATACGTGCCTCTAATGTCTGGGTTGCTTCAATAAGTTCTTTGGAGGACTCAAATCGCAAAGCAACCAATCCTTGTCTCAGTTCCTAGTGTACTTGTCACAGTTCCTAGCGTAATCCATCTCGTAGTCTGTCAATGATCTGTTGCTCAATGGTAACAAACTGTGGGGCAAATAAAGAGAGGTCATGAAATCTTCTCTCATAATCTAGTACTGTCATGTTTCCCTGTTTCAATGCCAGAAACTCCTATTCTTTTATTATGCACTGGAAAGAAGAGAGAAATTAGGTCTCAAAGTGTTTTCTAAACTTGCCCCAAGTACAAATTCCAATAGTCCTTCGTGATTGAATGACTTCCCACCATGTCTGGGATCTATCTTAAAGTAACTAGGTAGCATAGCTCACCTGCATAGCTCACCTGTCAGTCCTCAGGTACCCTCATCCGAGTCATAACGTTTTCCACCTTCCGTAGCCACCTACCTGTAATTTCTACATCCTACACACCTAGAAAAGCTTCACATCCTAACTCCCTCATATTCTTCACTGTCCTCGCCAGCACAACGATATTATCTAGAGAGACAGGGGTAATCGGAGCTGTTGGTGGCGCTGAGCCACTAGAGCTGTCGTACCTGACATGCTTTCTATAACTGCTCTAACAACCTTTGCCAGGAAAGCAGGGTCTATAAATGGTATTGGTGTAGCCATTGGTGGTGCTGGTGAGAGCACCCCCTTTGTCCTTGTTGTCCCAATCCATCGGGAGGTAATGCATTAACTTGTCTAGGTCCCTCTTTAGCCTGGAGTCTAACTGACCCCCCAGCACTTTGTTATAGTGACACTGGAGGTACATATGAAACAGTATCCTCTAAAGGATCCTCTTGTCGTCTATCTATAGATCCTCTATCTTGAGATTGCCTCCTTGAAGGAGTAAGGTCAGTAGTTACACCTTTTTTTTGTTTTGTTTTTTTTTTTGTTTTATCTCCCTGAACCCAAATCAAGGCTCTAATACAAAATATAACATCCCTAGAATTTCTAACAATTTATCTGGAATTCATGAATTTTTTTATATATAAAAATTTCAACAGGGTTTCCTCTAATTTAACCTATTCCAAGTTATCAACAATATCAACACCAGTCCCTAATAAACTATTTTCACAATTTAGTATTTTTATTTTACTAGAACATTTCTCAATCAACAATATTTCACATTCTCTAACGTATCAATTCAAATAATAATCATGTTAACTAAAGTGAAGAAAGACAATTATCTTAACAATTTTACTCAAAATCATAGATTATAGATTTAATATATTTCCTTCAATAATATTTAATCTTTTAAGTATTATTATTAAACAAATGATATTAACTACGTGTTTATATATATATATATCACCATTATAATTAGACAATAATTACACAATAAAATACAATTTAAATAAATTAGTCCATTTAAGTTCATACATACACAACAAAATAATCTTCAAAATATACAGGAGGTATTATTGTTATTATTATTAATTTACATGTCCAAAAGATCTACTAGTAATAGGAGCACTCTAAGGCTACTAGGATGTGCGATATTGAGATGACCTGCACAATGATTTAAAAGATAACCATGGTCAATTAGAGCATTTATATTTTGCATATATAGATATATATATTAGTTACTCACAAAGAAATTTCTAAATTTACTACCCATCTCCTAGGTACTAGTCACAAATCAATAATCTAAAATCTAAAATTATCCACACCATAGAGCGCTACTTCCAAACTAGTACAACTGGACCACCAGCCGCCTATTTACAAGGCACCAGTTCCATACCACGATAACTGGTCCACCAGTCACCCATTCACAAAATAAATTATCATGGAAAAATATATCAGCATGACGCATAAAATTTCATTGATCGAGGAGATAATTTAAATATCTAAAGTTTAGAAAAACATATTCAAGGTATTAAGCACCTAACTGGTGTTTATGTCGTGCTAGTTGAACCTGTCTGCTGAGTGGTTCCTTTAGCCTCACTCACTCCTGCAGATTCCTTTCATTACCAATTAAATTATTACATCAATAATGTCACCACATCACCAATTTAATTCTATATCAACAAAATCAACTTGTCATCAATTTAATTATTTCGTCAACACCACCATCACAAAACCACTTTAATTATCAAACCAACAATAACAACTCATTACTAATTTAATTACTTCATCAACACATTACCACATAATTCATTTAATTATCAAACAATAATATTAACTCATCACTAATATTTACCATATAACTCATTTAATTATCAATCAACAATATCAACTCATCACTAATATAATTTCCTCATCATTAACATTACCACATAACTCATTTAATTATCAATCAAAAATATTAACTCATCACTAATATAATTTCTTAATCATCAATATTACCACATAACTCATTTAATTATCAATCAACAATGTCAATTCATCACTAATATAATTTCTTCATCGTTTAATTATCAATTAACAATATCAACTCATCACTAATATAATTTCTTCATCATCAACATTACCATATAACTCATTTAATTATCAATTATTGATTCAACATTTTCATTCATTTTTTTTCTAGGCCGAAACACCTTCTAAAAAAAGAACCAATAATTTTTCTTCAATTTCACAAATTGAAACATTACCCACTATTATTTCATTTATTTAAAAATTAATTCATCACAATTTCATATATTAAACCATTCAACCTCACAACTCATACCATAACTAGACACTAATAGAATTAAATGAAATCTTAACACACTAAATACATCAATTTAATTGAGAGGAAAGGATTTGTTACCTTTTAACTCAAAGAAATAAGAAATGGGAAGCTTGAAATCACCAAAAAAATTTATTTTCACCTCCCCCCTTATTTTACTCTTAGTACCACCCCCTTTAAAGAAATCTCTTGTTCCCTTTTGAGATTTTCTTGGTCAAACCCTTCCTAGTATACTTTAATCACTAGTTCTATCTTCTTCTTTTTTTATGAATTGTTTTGGATGAACTTTGATAAATTTTCACTCAATTTCTTCTCCCTCTCAAGCCCTAACATGGTCGGCCAACATGACTAATTTCCCACTCCCCACTTAAATATTTACAAGTTATTCCTCCCTTTTCATTTAAGGACTTTCTTGTTTTGTTTTAAAATCATTTGCCCCAAAAGTTTGACTTATTCAATTTCATCATTGTCTAATGTTAACCTCCTTAGATAATAATTTCTACTCCATTAATTTCTATTATTTCTATTATTTATTTAATTATTTATCCCCCCTTTTTTAAATAAATGTAAATCAAAATACAGGAATTTACTCGGGAGTTACATGAAATGATGAGAATGCATAAACGAATAACAATGAAGATGTGAGAAAGGGTTGAGAAGATTGTTGATTAATAAGTTAATGAAATTGGGAGAATTGTCAACAATTGTGATAAGTTGCAAAATGATGATATTGGATAAACTAGTTCTTAGAATGTGTCTTTGGCAACATTATAGTGTGTATAACATGGCAAGAAATTTATTTTGAATAAAGATAAGTTAAATTGGTAATGTGTGAATGTTACAAAATTTATCGACGAAACTAGACAATTTCATCTCTTGATCTTCCAAATGGAATTTGAGCATGAGAATGAGGGAATTTGGACTAGGTCTATTCATAGAAATTATAGCCTTGGATGTCATCTATCCAAAAAAGTTAACCTTGCATAATGTGGAGTTTTAGAACTCCATCTATGGGTTAATAACCTAGAGAGGGTCGGGATAAACCCTACTAGACAAGTGGTCGTCTCCTTGATAATGGGTAATTTTGAGGGCTTTAGGAGTAGAACTGGGTTCTTCTCCCTTCAATGGACATATAGCCCTGTGTCTTAGCTTTTTGAGGGATTAAATCACACCTTAAATTGAACTATTTAATGTTAGTTATGGATGAAACCCAAAACAATGTTCGAATGAGGAATTATGTTGATTGTGATGTTTGTTTGCATTCTTATTTAAGAACTTAAAGAAAAGAATTTAATAGGAACATGAGATGTAAATTTAAGAAAAAAGGGTAATAATGAATGAGATGATTAAAGAGAAATTTGTATAGATTTTGGATTTAGAAGAAATACATGCTCATGAGTAATGACATGGTATACTTGTTAATGCAGGAGAAGCCATATGACCCAAATAGAAGCTTAGGACTACCAGTCAAGCTTTTACAGCAAGTAGGTGTCTAACATCTATGCTTTCTATTTTCTACTATTTTAAATTGTTCGGTATGTTAATGCTTTGAACTTGGTAGTTTATGTATATAATGTTAATAAGAAAAATAAAAAGGGATCTATACGAATGGTTGTTTGTGATGACATTGATTAGCTATCTAGGTTTAGATAGTTAATGGTATCAATGGGGTTCCATTGGTGCTGACATTTCTTAAATTGATTTGTCGATCCCGATTAATTAGGTGATTAATGATGTCAGTAAAGATTACTAACATCGGCATGGTTACTCCTGGTTAAGGAAAAAGATAAGTTGATTAACTATTTTAGGGTAGGAATAGTTAATGATATCAATGGACTGCATTGGTATCGACAATCATTTCTAGTGTGATTAGCTGCTTTGATTAATGAGACTAATGATATCAAGGGTTCTTAACATTAGCAACTTTAATAGTAAACCAGATAAGGATAAGAACTGATTAACTATTTCAAGGTAGGAATAATTAATGATATCAATAGGTTGTATTGGTATCGGCACTTGAATGAAATTGATTAGTCTAACCTGGTATTGGGATACTAATGCTATTAATGAGATTTATTAGTATCAGCAATTATCTTTCAGAGAATGTGAGAGAAAGCATTGATTAGTTATTTCAAAAGAATAGGATAAGATAAAGATACTAAGAGGGGAATATCTTGGTATCAAGTGAGAATTAATTTATAAGGAGATGGTGTTCAAAACCATTGAGTTGAGTTGAGATTTCCATAATGAAATTATTCTTGAAAAATAGTATAGGATATTAGACGGATATTGGTAATAAATGGAAAATATATGTTGTAAAAGAGATTTATACCTAAATTTATGTATCAAAGAAATGCCATGGAAATTATTCATTGTTGTTGTTATTGTTTGTTACTACTTTTTTATTTATATAGATATGTTAATTTCTATTTTCAGGTCTATCGGGGTCACATCAGCAGTGATATTAGTTTAGTCACCTTTTGCTTTTGGACATGTAATTATTTTGTAAATTAAGAGACTTATCTCCTAAAACTTGAAATATAATATTGACCTATAAATTTGGATGTATGACTTTAATCTAATGTATGTAATTATAAGTACTTGTTCAACCATGCATATTTATAGTTGAAATCGAATCCTTCACTTGAATTACATTATATGATATTATATAAGATATAGTTTATGTGATGATATTATGTAATAATGAATTATGCGTTATTATTTTGTGAACTTGAATTGTGTGTAAGGTGTATTGTATTGATGAGGATGAGTTGGGTTAGGATCCAGGATGAATGAATCGGGTTGTAAAATGAAATTGAATGTGTTATATGATTTTGTCGATAACTCCACTGAAATTTTCTACTAAAATTTTAGTGGAACCTGTATAAAAAAAATTAATGAAATTCATTTACCTATTGTGTGTTTTCCTGGAAATTATGACTCTTATAGTAAGTAAAAAAAATCTAGATGATTGGTAATAGAATAAAAGTGTGGTTTAGGCTAGAGATGACCTTAGTATCTTCACATAATTAGATATTATGGCATTGATTTACAAAGATAAAGGTATAGTAAACGATAAATTGTTTGATAAACGAGGATTATGAACACACACATGTAGAATATAATATTAAATTATTATTGAGTGTGAAGCTAATTATGCCTAATATAAAACAAATTTTCAGGTACTTCGCAGCACCAAGCCGAGAAGCTAGATTTAATATTATGTATCTTTGCCTAATCCATCAATGTAATTAGGAGAATGAATATTTTTTTGTAATATAATTTTGTATCCAAATTGTGTTCACTTATCTAACTTAATTAGGGATAATGTAGTTAAGATAATTATCTCCTTTAAATATGTTTATAATTTTGTTGTACTCTTTTTTCTTATAAAGTTACTTTTTTAAACTCGAACAGTAAAAAATATCATAATATCAAAAACACACAAAAGCTTCAAAATTAAGTTCCACTAAATATTACACTTACAAATTTTTGATTCTAAAATTAATGCGGCTATAACAAGTAATTAATCAGACATCCTTTTGACAATCTAGACAGTGGGATATGAGTGTAACATCTCTTTTATTTGATATTAACTGAAGAGAAAAATTTAGATGAGCTTATATTTTAATTATTTTTTTTGTCTTGATGATGTTAAAGCTACATCCTCATATTAACCTCATATTACTCTAAATACAAAACATAAGAGTGTTGTAGAAATAATTTTAAGCACTTGAAATTAAATAAGCATATATAGTTTTATTAAATATATGACCGGGTGCAATCTCTATCTAAAATATTATTTCAAAAGAATAGGACAATTCTCTTATTATTCCGTTGGATTTGATATTTGATGATTTGATTTATTTATGAAATCCAAGATTTGTGTTTGCAAAAGCTCGAATATAAACGTGTATTACGAAGTGAGATTTGGTAATTTAATATTTTGAAGAGTACTTTTGATTTTTCTTTAAAGTGTTGTTTAATAATTCTTATGGGGTGTTTAAGCTTGATCAAACAGAGCTTCGTTCTTCGTAGACTTCAAGTGTAGATGAAAGAGGTTGGGAACTTTTGAGAAAGCTTTCTTGCTTGAAGAACTTGTCTTGAAAAAAAATTATTTCTACAAGAATTCTTTTTTTTTCCCCTCTAGATTAAGGCCATCTATTTATAGAAATATGTAGGTTCTTAAGTCCTTTTTCATTGCCACAAGATATAATTTTATTGGTTGATCTATATTGATGAGATCTTATATTTATAAAAATATCTTAAATATCTCATTTCAAATATCAACCTTTTATTGTCAAAGAAATATATGAAAGTTTATTTATTTTTCATGTTATTTATTTTAATTTTATTTTATTTTTCATGTAAAAATAAAATAAAAATAATACAAAGTGAAATTTAATTTGTATTTTTTTTTTGTTTCTACCAGTGTAATAAAATATTTTTAATTGACACAATAATTAAAATTATTATTATTATTATTATTATTATTATTATGAGTATGACATGTATAATTGACGTATCGGATCACGAGAAAACAAAATTACTAGCACAAATGGAAACTTAGGCACGATAAGAGACATGATATGCTGTTCCAGTCGTGCACAGTTTTTCATGCATTAATTAATTGAACTTGAGCTAATACAAACCCCCCACTGACTTCACCTCAATCTAGAAAAACGTCAAACCACCATAGAAGTGTCAGTTCGTTATTGGCACACAAATTACACTAAAATTTGTGGTTTTCTTTCTCAACTTGTTTCTAAAAATTAAAGTACTCAAATAATGCTGTCGAGCAAATTCGTCATAGATTTCATCGATATTGTAGGCGAATTTTGTGATATAGTAGTAGCAAATGAGATTAGTAAAATATAGATATATATTCTAATATAAAATCCAGACTTAATAAATGTTTTCTTTATACCAATTCAATTAGTATTTTCAGTTAAAGATGGGTGGGAATGATATTGGCCCTTCGATTGAAAAAGTTCCACTCATTATGATAGCATGCCCCAAAATAGAAATTTGTGTCCGAAAACCTTATACAAACTGGGTAAGCAAAACCAACTGTAAAAACTTCCACAGCAGTTAAGAGTGTGGGCCCCTTGGAAGAAGGAAAAAACAGACGCTGCAGAAGATGGATTCTTTTTTCTTCTTTTTTTCCGTGATGGGACATGCCATGTTGCCTTGGCAATGATTCATCGAGGCCATTAGTGCTTAACCCACTCATGCCCACCATCCCACTGAAACTCTAATTAATCTCCAGTTTCTTTGCCCCCACCACCACCAGCACCTTCCTGTAATCTCTCCAGTTTTCTTTTCATCAAGATTTTTATGGACTTTAATAATTCGCTAAGTGGTGCATGGAGAGCTTACAAGGTTAGATTTTCTTATAAAGTCGAATGTTCTTATTGAATGTTCCATAGCACACTGCTAACAATTTTAGCCCAAGTTTTGTGCCCGTTTAACTTACGGAATCCTGGAGCTCATTGAAATTAATTGTAATACCCTAACCCAAATATTTTGTGTTATGCACAAAATTTATATATAATTTTATTTTTGACTAAGTAGAAAAAAAAGTCCATGTAATTCTATATCCATATAAAAAAAAAAATTATAGTGTATTTATCTTAGTTTTACAAATTTCATGATGGTTTTAAAAAAATAAATCTTGAGAGTCACTTGTTATATGAGAGAAAATATGTAGAGAGGATTGACTTTTAAGGATTGAAGTTTCATTCTGTCTTCTTGGTTTCAAGGTAAGAAATATGAATCCCTTTTATTTAGAAATGTTTTGAATTGACTAAGGTTTTTTTTTTTTTGTATGAAATGTTTATAAAGTTAAGAAATTTAAATGGTATTTGTATGAATGATTAAATATAATGAATACGGTAGATTCTATGATATAGTAAGATGGATTAAGAGTGTTTAATAATATGAAAGTATTAATTTAATAATTATGTATAAAAGTGAGAAGTTGTTAGTTCAAGTGTTTGATAGAGACTTCTATTCAAACCAAAAACTATATTAAGTAGATTTAGTTTTTAATAAAAAACATTTATGTAGGAAAAACTTATTTTATCTACTTTCTAACACCATAAAAGTTGAATTAATCCAACTTTTATAGATATATATATTGTGAAATAGTAAAGGATGTGTAAATTATCTGATAGCAAGCGTCCGATAATGATTTTAGAGCTTATTATAAATTTTGTAAAAAGAATCACTAGGTTAATCATGAATGGATGATGAGGTAATTCAGACTAGTTTACAACCCAAAAAATGCAATTGAATTCTGAATTTTCTAGGAGTTATGATCAAATTAGTAGGCAGAGAGATTATTATAATTAAGTATTGGGAGGACTTTAATGAGTTATATGCTTGTGAATAAGTTGTTTGAGTTGAGATTTCGAACTTTGGTTATTTAAGCAAGAAAGATAAATAAATCTTCACACACCATTATTTTTAAATAGAATAAATATTTTTTTAATTGTTTATTTTTTTATGTACTATTGTATTATATTCTTTAAAAGAAGATAAAACACTTGTTATATTCAAATTGATTTGCTTATATATGATGGTTATGAATGCATGATAAAAAGTCTTTGTAAGAATGTTTTATAAACTGATTTATGAAAAAAAGTGTTTTACAATGGATTTACAAATGGTTGCATAATAGCTCTCATATTGCAACGAATGAAGTAATGACTTATGATGAGTGAGGTTGTCGACACTAGAACTAGTTCTAATGGCCTATCAATGAGTTATAATAATTGTTAATGGACCTTACTAACAGGCTACAATAGTTAGTCAAGAATAGTCAACTAATGATGTGATCATGTGTATAATATGGTCGTAGAAATTTGACTTGAGAGTAAAGTCATGTTTATGGAATTGAATGCCAAGTCATGTATTGATGACTTGTTTTATAACATATTTTATGAACTATTAATTATTAATATTGTTTTTGAATTATTTTAAGTTGTTTTATTATTTTCAATGCAAATATGTGTGTGTGTATCAATTGTGCTTGGCTTGTTAGCATGTGTAAAGCTTTACTTGTTAAGTTATGGTATGTGTGTGTCATTTATGCTTGGCTTGGTAGCATGTGTGGAGCTTTACTTGCTAAGTTATGGTTAGCTTACCAACCATCCCCCGCTTCCTATTTTCCTTTTTAGATAGGTAGATAATTAAAGTAGAGGTGTTAGTAACTTTTAAGCTATGGAGTTTACATTGTTAGTTTAAGTTAACTAAGCTAAATGATTTTTATTTAATAAAAGATATATTTTGACTTGTCATTAGACATTCATTATTAATAATTTTAACGACTTGTAATAAGATTTTTTTTTTAGTTCTTTATCTTTAGTAGGATTTTTATAATGTTTAAGACCTACAGTTGTTATGTGATTGTTTATGAAATGCATATATTTATAAACTTTTGGTTTAGCATTTTTTGTTTTTAGTGAACTTTGTAAAGTTAGCTTTGTATTATCTAAGATTGAATACTAGACGATTCAGGCTTTTCCACGCCTAGTTTCTAGGGCGTGACATTTGTAATGACCTAAATACTTGCAATATTTCTCTCATTCATAATGGATAGTAATAAGGGTATTTTTTTTTATACCATGGTCCTTTAAATATAGGTTTTATTCCATAATGACTCTTAATTTCTATTCTTAACATGTCACTTAACTTCACTCTAATTATGTGGCCATGTTATTCAAGTTTATCATCTAACTTTCTATAAATGTGAATTGTATTATAACAACTATCATATTAACAACAAGGCATCTTTGAACATTTGTATGGTTTACATTCATGTAAGGTATATCAACACTACTTAAAAGAAGGAGACACACACACACACACACACACACACACACACATTATGTTCTTAAGATCACAACACGTCATAATTTACATACAATATTATTCGAGTATCTATATCATAAAGTTTTACAAACTATAAGATATTTATTCTTACTACTACTTAGTTTATATGAGTCTTACAAAAGTGCATACTACTAGATTTATAAACACCATGATCATGAGATGGTCCTGTTACAATTTAAACTTGATGTAAATGTACAAACATTAAATATAATACAATTGAAGTAACAAAGCATATAATCATGGTTAAATTAATGTTTCACAAAATAAGTTTGCATTAACTATTTCTTACCAATGTCCATTTTAAACACATTACTTCACATTATCATTCAATAATAATCCTTATTATTTTATTCAATTCATTTACTTCTAACAATCAAAGTCCTAATCAATTTTATTTATTTAAGTTCAGGAATTAACATATGAAGAATTCCTTATCATAAATTATTCATCTCTAATTATTATCAACTAATATAATCTCTTATATATGATTCATGATCAACCAATTATGGTATCGTTATTCTTTAATAATTTATTACAATTGTTCGTTCATTTTAACGATGAATACTATTGACTAAGGCTATTCATAATATTTATTCTTGTTATCCTAGCATGGACACCATTAGTCAAAGATAATCTCATCATTCATTCTTGATTATCCTAATATGGATACCATTAGACGAAGTTAATTTCATTATTCATTCTCAATTATCCTAACATGGATCTAGTTATCCTAACAAGGATACCACTAGCCAAAACTAATCTCATCATTCATTCTCGATGATCCTATCATGGATATCATTAGTCAAGCTAATCTCACCATTCATTCCTAATTATCCTAATATGGATATTGTTAGCCAAGGTCACTTCATTATCTATTCCCGAATATCCAATTATGGATATCATTAGCTGAAGCTAATTATAATATTCTTACTCACAAGTATTCAATTAACAATAATTGTATAACAACACATTATTAAAGATGTACATTATAAATTTAATAAAATGAAATAAAGGTGAAAATCACATACTAATAAATCAGTACACCTACCTGATGTTTGTGCTCTAGCAGTACCTCTTTGTTGCTATACAGACCCCACAACTTCTCATATATCAATAGGAGTACTCTTTATACATGTTTCGATTTCCACAAGGAGTTTTAGTTAACTATACATTAGAAAAATCAAATTTTAATTCATGGCAACATGGTATAACAATTTCATTTCATGTGTTCTCTCATCATTAACATATCATTTCCTTTCACACTTACTCATCATAAAGATATGTTTTTGTATTCAATTTTCATGTTGTTTTTAATTTGGTTTGTTTATACCCTTTCGGTCAAATTCTTTTTAAGAGAGGGAATTGTTCTTTTTTTTGTATAATTTCATCTTCTTTATAGAATACAATGCTAAAAGGTGGAGCTGAAAGTCCTATAGCTTAAAATTTCCATACTAGTCACAAGATATTTTTCTTTAGTTACATTGTGATTTTCATGCCAAACCATCTTCTTTGTAACCTTGCCTTCTCTTATTTTTCCTTTTTGGTCGAAACATGCTTAAGGTAAGGTATTAGGATCCTTCTCAATTTATGTCATTTACTTGTTATGAATCACTACTATTTTCAAGTCATATATATAGATGTCCATATTCACAGTCATAATTCATCACATGGTAAGACATCAATAATACTCATATTTTGATCATGACATTATGGTGTTCTTAACCTTTCACTTCATATAATTATCACTATCCAACTATTTTACTAAAATAAAACCATTAAGCATAAGCTAAGAACTACTCTCCCATTATGTATAAGATCATTTTCTACCATCTTGTATATTTATCTAAAGATGTTCATCACACAAGGATTCTTTCTTTATTTTTCTTCTTTTGGCCTAACTATATTGTCCCTAGTGTTGTTATTCTTCAAGTTAAACCATATTATTTATATGGAAAGCAAGAATATTAACACTTTAAAATTTATTTTTTAGCTTAGGTTTTCTCTTAAAACACTTATTCACAGTCACTAATTATCAAAGTTTATCATTCAATTTCTATTCTCTCTTCTCTCCTTCAATGGTTGGCCCTAGCTAGGGTTTTCTCCCTTGACATACATCAATTTATTTTGTTATAAAATCTAGAATTGTTCTTCCCTTACCTTTACTTTCTAATCTCCTATTTTAGTCTTTCACAATTGATATGTACAAGAACCCTATATTGTCTTATTTGGGGTTTTCTTCCCTTGTAGCTTAGTTAACTCAAAATAACAATTGAAAAGGTAAGAGGTCATTCTTACCACATGAATTTAAACAGAATTTGAGGGAGTATTTGATGATTTTCTTCTGCTTCTTCTTCTTCTTCTTTCCTTTTCTTCTATTATTCCAGTCGGCTCTATCTCTCTCCCAATACTTTAATTTTTATGGTTTCTCATCTCACATCTATTTTTCTCTCACTCAAAATAAGCCAATACCAGTTCCACTTGAAAGCTAACTGACACGACCAAAAGATTGATGTCTTCTCTCAAGTGTAGGAGTGTCGATGTAATAAATAACCCGGCAAGATCGGGGTCGAACCACAGGGAGGTTAACTATATAAATTATAAATAATAATAATAATAATAATAATAATAATAAGTTGAAGAGAGCTTTGAGATGTGATATTGATATAAGGATTAAACAATGATAAAAACAATTGTCAAGGTTAGAGGATCCACTAATGGTATTTTAAATAAGTATAGTATAAACTCTTATTACTCAACTGGAAACCACACACAAAAGAGGTTCCAATCGGATTATAAATTGTTAACATGATTACAAAGGTTTCTTTACAATGTTCAGTCCATTAAAAAATATTATCCTTTGTTAGAAGTTTACTCAATGGCTTATATATTACACTAAAATCTTTGATGAACCTTCTATAAAAATCAGCATGTCCTAAGAATGATCTAACATCTTTAATAGATTTTGGTGTTAGCAAGTTAGAAATTAACTTGATTTTAGATTTGTCAACCTCAATTCCTTTTGATGAAACAATGTGACCAAGTACAATGTCGTTTGTTACCATAAAGTGACATTTTTCCCAATTCAGTACAAGATTCTTCTCTTCACACCTGCTCAAAACCTTTTCTAAGTTATTCAAACAATCATCAAATGAATCACCAAAAACAAAAAAAATCATCCATAAAAATTCTAAAAAAACGTTCAACCATATCACTAAATATGCGAAGCATGCATCGTTGAAACATGGCTGGTATATTATATAATCCGAAAGGCATCCTTTGATATGCAAAAGTACCAAATGGACATGTGAAAGTAGTCTTCTCTTGATCTTCCAATGCAATTTCAATTTGGTTGTAACCTGAATAACCATATAGGAAATAATAAAATTCATGACCTGCAACTCTTTCTAGGATTTAATCCATGAAAGGTAAAGGAAAATGATCTTTTCTAGTCATTGAATTAAGTTTTCTATAGTCAATACACATGCGCCAACCAGTAATAGTCCTAGTTAGAATTAACTCATTTTTCTCATTTATTATCACAGTGACTCCAGACTTCTTGGATACAACTTGGGTAGGAATCACCTATTTGTTGTCAGAAATAGGATAAATGATTCCATTATCTAGAAGCTTAATGACTTCATTTTTCACTACTTTTTTCATATTAGGATTAAGCCTTCGTTGCATTTCTCTAGAGGGTTTAGCATTTTCTTTCAAATAAATCCCGTGTATGCAAATCAAAGGACTAATTCCTTTTATGTCAGCTATGGTCCATCCTAATGCATTTTTGTGCATTTTCAGAGTTTGTAATAATTTACCTTCTTGATGTGCATTAAGTTTGGAAGAGATTATTACTAGAAAAGTTTCATTTTCTCCCAAAAATAAGTATTTGAGATTGAATAGTAATGGCTTCAAATCAGGTTTTGGTGGTTGAACACTTGAAGGTATGGACTCCATTGATCATGGTGGCAATTTCTCAATTTTTTATCTCCAACTGTTTTCCTTTGCTTCTTCCTGAAAATAAACCATTTGCACATCGTCAGATTCATCAATCTCAATTTCACTGGAAGTGGTTTGAAATTGATCATGAACTAACTTTTCTATAAAGTCCACTTCCTGTAAATCATTATCATTTCCAAGTTGCTTGCAAATGTTGAAAATATTCATCTCCAATATCATGTTTCCAAAAGATAGCTTCATCAGTCCATTCCTACAATTAATCAATGCATTAGAAGTTGCAAGAAACGAACGTCCTAAAATAACAGAAAATGAATTACATGCTTCAACAGGTTGTGTGTCCAAGACAATAAAATCCACAAGATAAATGAATTTATCAACTTGTACTAACACATCTTCAACTATTCCTCTAGGCACTTTTACAGATCTATCAGCAAGTAAGAGAGTTACAGAAGTTGGTTTTAACTCACCTAGATTGAGACTCTAGAAAACTGAATATGAAAGTAAATTCACACTAGCTTCAAGTTCAAGTAAAGCTCTTTCAATTTTATGTTCTCCAATAAAGCAAGAAATTGTAGGACAACCAGGGTCTTTATATTTCAAAGCATTATAGTTTTGAAGAATAACACTTACTTGTTCGGCTAAAAAGACTTTCTTTTTCACATTTAGTTTTCTCTTCATAGTGCACAGATCTTTCAAAAATTTAGCATAAGAAGGTATCTATTTAATAGCATCCAAGAAAGGTATATTGATCCTTACCTGTTTGAAAGTTTCAAAGATTTCAAAATTGTGATTAACTTTCCTTTGTTAGGTCATGGCATGAGGAAATGGAAGTGCTGGTGGGGAATCAGTCTTTTCTTTGCAATGTTCAGGTTCAACCCCTTCCTTACCCTCAGAGACTAATTCATCTTCTTTCTCATAAGATTCAAGAATGGGTTTTCCAATAACCTTACCATTGCGAAGAGTAATGACTGATTTGACTTGATCCATGTGTTGGCTTCCGGAGCTACTTGCACTTGAATTGTATTGCCCTTTGAGATTTTGCTGTGGTTGAGATGTAAACTTACCTTTCTCCTGAAAACTAATAGCAGATGTGAACTTTGCAAGAGTATCTTTAAAATCTGTCATGCTTTAAACAAGTTGAGTGTTGATTGTCTCTTGCTTTTCAATGAATGCATGCAATGTTTCCTCAAGATTTCTTTTAAAATGGGGAACATAAGAAGGTACATATTCATGAGAATTTTAGAAATTATGGTGTGCTTGAAACGGTGGCTGTGAAGTTTGTGCATTATTGTTATCACTCTTCCAACTGAAATTTAGGTGATTTCTCCAACCAGGGTTGTATGTTTGCAAGTATGGGTTATGATTCGGCCTTTAAAAACTGTTTAAAGCATGGGCTTGTTCATGGAGGCATTCCTTGAAAGAAGGCAAAGTTGGATAGTCATTGTTTGAGTGTTCATTGGTTTCACAGATTTGACACACAATGTCTTGAACAAATTTTAATTGACCACTCTTTTTAAATTCAAGTGCCTCGACTTTTCTAGCTAAAGATTGAAATTTGACTTGGAGGTCATGATCTTCCCTAAGGTTGTACATACCTCCACTAGATGTATGAGGTTGAGTTTTACCCGGTGCCTCATAAGTACCTATAGTGTCCCAATTTTCTCTTCATAGTGCAAAGATCTTTTAAAAATTTTGCATAGGAAGGTACCTGTTTAATAACATCCAACAAAGGTATATTGATCCTTACCTGCTTGAAAGTTTCAAAAATTTCAGAGTCGTGAATGACTTTCCTTTGTTTGGTCATAGCATATGGAAATGGAAGTGTTTGCGGGAAAACAATCTTTTCTTTGCAATGTTCAGATTCAACCCCTTCCTTACCTTTAGAAATTGACTCATCATCTTTCTCACAAGGTTCAAGAATAAGTTTTTCAATAACCTTACCACTGCGAAAAGTAGTCACTGATTTGACTTAATCTATGTGCTGGCTTCAAGAACTACTTGCATTTGCATTGTATTGCCCGTTTGGATTTTGCTGTGGTTGAGATGGAAACTTACCTTTCTCTTGAAAACTAAGAACGAATGTCAATTTTGCAAGAGTATCTTTAAAATTTGTCATGCTTTGAGCAAGTTGAGTGTTGATTGTCTTCTGCTTTTCAATGAATACATGCAATGTTTCCTCAAGATTTCTTCTAGGAGGGGGAGCATAACGAGGTACATATCCATGAGAATTTTAGAAATTATGGTGTGCTTGAAACGGTGGTTGTGAAGTTTGTGCATTATTATTATTACTCTTCCAACTAAAATTTGGGTGATTTCTCCAACTAGAGTTGTATGTTTGCGAATATAGGTTATGATTGGGCCTTTGGAAACTGTTTAAAGCATGGGCTTGTTCATGGAAACATTCCTTGAAAGAAGGCAAAGTTGGACAGTCATTGGTTGAGTGTTTATTGGTTTCATAGATTTAACACATAATGTCTTGAACAGATTTTAATTGACCACTCTTTTTCGATTATAGTGCTTCGACTTTTCTAGCTAAAGATGCAAACTTGACTTGGAGGTCATGATCTTTCCTAAGGTTAAACATTCCTCCACTAGATATATGAGGTTGAATTTTACTTGGTGCCTTATAAGTGCCTATAGTGTCCCAATTTTGTGCATTTTCAGCTAGCAAGTCTAGGTACTTCATTGCTTCATTAGGGTCTTTATCTTCAAAAGTTTTATTGCACATCAATTCAACCACTTGCCTATCTCTAAGTGTTAACCTTTCATAAAAATATGAAACCAATCTCCATGTTTCAAAACCATAATGAGGGCAAGTATTAAGCAAGTTTCGATACCTATCCCAACATTGGTAAAATGTTTCTCCTGGTTTTTGAGTGAAAATGGTGATTTGTCTTTTGAAAGAGTTTGTTCTGTGAGATGAAAAAAACTTCTTTAAAAATTGTTGTTGCATTTCATCCCAAGCACGAATAGATCTTGTCTCAAATTTTATAGCCATGTTTTAGCTTTATCTTTTGATGAAAAAGGAAAAGGCTTTAATCTGATGGTGTTCATGTTACAGTTTAAGTCATTATAGGTGTTACAGACCTCCTCAAATTCTCTCAAATGCAAGTATGGATTTTCTAGATCTAAGCCATAAAAAGAAAGTAAAAGTTGAATAATGTCTGGCTTAAAATTAAAATGAGATGTATCAAGGGGGAAAACTATGCATTAGGGTGCACTTGTTCTTATAGGATTCATGTGGTCTCTAAGTATTCTAACTCGGTTATTCTCATTATGAAGCGACTGGTTATCTTCTTCGGCTATATTTTCTGAAAATGATGAGGATATCCTACAAAGACTATCACTTAATGTACGTGACCAAACTCTCATGCACGTGTAAGAAAAGAATAAAAGGAAGAAAACAAAAGAAAACAAAAAAAAACAAAAGAAACAAAAGTTAGATAAAATGAAAAGTGAAAAGAGAAAATAAAATAAATATTATAATTTATATAAGAATTTACCTCCCCGACAACGACACTAAAAACTTGACACGACCAAAAGATTTATGTCTTCTCCTAAGTGTAGCAGTGTCGATGTAATAAATAACCCGACAAAACCAGGGTCGAACCACATGGAGATTAACTATATAAATTATAAATAATAATAATAATAATAATAATAATAATAATAATAATAATAAGTTGAAGAGAGTTTTGGGATGTGATATTGATTTAAGGATTAAACAATGATAAAAACAATTATCAATGTTAGAGGATCCACTAATGGTATTTCAAACAAGTATAGTATAAACTCTTATTACTCAACTGGAAACCATACACAAAGGAGGTTCCAATCGGATTATAAATTGTTAACATGATTACATTAGTTATCTTATTCGAGTAATGCTAATACTTGTAAATGCTGTTAGGTATTCATGATTATAACTTATGTTAACAACAAATCAAGTTCCTTTCATAACACAGGTGTAGGTTCTACCATACGGTTTGGGCTATGAAAGTGCCAAGTATTTGTTGTACCAAGGTTATACAACATAAATCTAGATTAACCATTTAACAAGCAAAGTATTAAGAGTGAATAAGATAACAAATACAAAACATGTTAGTATTAAACATTAAAGTCTATGTTGAGTTTATACTATACTTATTCTTACACCATTAGTGTAACCTTTTCACCTTGACATAATAAACTTAGCTAAACATAATGAAGAAGAGAAACATAAATAAACAAGAAAAGAACATAAATAAGATATAAGTTAACTAAGTAAAGGAAAGGAAATGAAAAGCATAAATAAGAGATTAATATTAACAAAACTTCAGTATTACAACAATATAAAGAGAGAGAGTAAGAACATGATCTTGATCTGAAAACCAAGATGCCTAAATGCATGGCAAATGACTCCTTTTATAGGCCAAAATTTGAAACTATTGATTTGATGACTAATTGTTGTGTGGTTGGCCACATCTTGACTTGGTGACAATTCTTATCTTCTTGTCTAAACAAAACGTCATTGATAACATCAGAATTTGAACAGACTTTACTCATGAAAGTTCTAAGAAATTGTCTCAGCTTTCCAGGGAAAAAACAATTGAATTCATTTGGACTTCTAGAATTGGAGATATGGGTTGAACACTAAACAGTGTTTGGGCTCCAGGATAGATTCAGACTTCTCCGTTGTTGCTATAATTTGGACTTGAAAACAACATTTTTAAATCTTGGACTCCCATGAAAGTTTTAGGCCTATGTCTTAGCTTTCCATCCATATAGAGAAGACCTAAATCCAAGAGCTACAGCTCCAAATATGACTCAATGACCGAACAATGTTCCAGTTTGGACTGAACCAGCATCTCTTTTCTAAATTTGGCCCTCTCTTTGTCCTTTCAATTTCAGTAACTAAACTCATCAATCAATCCTCAATCAATCCTTTCATTTATGTGATAGGTCTGCATTTAAGATGAACATTTACCATAAATTAAAGGTATCATATAGTATCAGACTTGTTATTATAAAACATGCTTTAGTTAAGGAGTTATTGATACTTTAAGTGCAAAATGATGCTATAAAACCTTGAAAAAAATGCACTTTTAAGTACTAATCACTAACATTTATACTTAAAATGTTTCTAAAGACACCACCTTTAAATTACATCGTTTTAAGGCTTAAAATTAACAATTACAGTAGCACCTGAAATATGTCTAGTACTATATCGGTCTGGACCTTTACTCAATTTGTTTCTCATATTTGGAGTTATACAACTCCACATAAGTCATACTTAGCTCCATTTAAAAGATAACATTCATACCTACAACTTTTATAAAGACACCAACTCTAAATTACATTGTTTTCAAGTTGTAATTGCAACTAGAAGTTAGCTAGTAAGACTATCATAATTTTAGTTATATGAGAGATAAATTTGACAAGCACACTAAGTGTTTTCATGCATCACAACATCCATTATCCTTACTTCATATTCAAAGAAACACTCATTTCCTCCATATTTTCAAGAACCCTAGAATCACAACATTGAGGGTTTTTCAATTATCCTTTACTAACTATGAAATCAAAGAGGAAAACTAAGAAAGAACACTTTTATCAATAATTTCGAGTTCAAATTGAAGAGTTCTTACCAATTTCTTCTTCAATTATTCTTTATCTTTATCACCCATACTTGTCCCTCAAGTTCCTCTCCTCCAACCAAGCTTTCTAATTTTGGCCTAATTGTGTTTCTCGCCTCACAAACCTATTTGTAAGCTTCAATTTTACAATTTGAAAGGATTTCTCAAATGATTTTTTAAGAGAGGAAAGAGAGAAGCCTCTTCCTCTCTTTTTAGCTGCTGTCCAGCGTGAACAATAACAGCAAGCATAGTTACATTAGGTTTTATGGGTCAATTACTATTATACCCCAACTTATCCCCCTCCAATTTTGGTTTATTGCGCTGACCTAACACTGTGTCTTTATTTTCAAGACCTTTTTGAACTCCAATCGACCTCAAATTTCAACCCAAGGTAAAATAGTATGTTTTAAGACCCCACATAAAATTTAAGCTTGATCTAAAGTCGGATTGGGAGATGCATTTAATATTGTAAATTTGGACAGTTGAAAATTTCACGCCAAAATCTAAATTTTGCATACCATATATTTTACTTAAATCATCTTAGGTCTTCGACTAATTCTTTGAAGATTCCTATTCATAATTATCATAAAAATGTTTCTTAGAGTTTCTTACCACTTTCAGTCCTAGGAGTATGATTTGTACTTAAAAGTGTATTTTTATCAAGGTTTTATGTCATCATTTTGCACTTGAAGTATCAATAACTCTTTAACTAAAGCATGTTTTATAATAACAAGTTTGATACCATAAGATACCTTTAATTTATGGTAAATGCTCATCTTAAATGCAGGCCTATCACATAAATGAAATGATTGATTGATGAGTTTAAGTATGGAAATTGAAAGGACAAAGAGAGGGCCAAACTTAGAAAAGAGATGTTGGTTCAGTCCAACCTAGAACACCGTTCGGTCATAGGGTCATATCTGGAGCAGTAGATCTTGGATTTAGGTCTGCCTTATATGGATGAAAAGCTAAGACATAGGCCTAAAACTTTCATGGGGGAGTCCAAGATTTAAAAAGGCCATTTTCAAGTCCAAATTGTAGCAACAATGGAGAAGTCTGAATCGGTCCTGCAACCTAGATACTGTTAAGTGTTTAGCCCATATCTCGAGTTCTAGAAGTTTAAATGACCTCAACTTTTGTTTTTGGAAAGCTGAGACAATTTCCTAGAACTTTCATGATTTAAGTCTATTCAAATTATGACATTATCAAGGACTTTTTGGCAGACAAGAAGATAAGGCTTGTTAACAAGTCAAGATGTGGCCACCCACTCAACAATTAGTCAACAAATCAATAGTTCTAAATTTTGGCCTATAAAAGGAGGCATTTACCATGTATTTAGGCATCTTGGTTTTCAGATCAGGATCATGCTCTTGCTCTCTCTTTACATTTTGTAATGCTTAAGTTTTGCTTATATTAATCTCTTGCTTATGCTTTTCATTCCCTTTCCTTATTTATTTATGTTTCTCTCTTTCATTATGTTTAGGTAAGTTTATCATGTCAAGGTGAACAGGTTATACTAATGGTGTAAGAATAAGTACAATATAAACTCAACATGGACCTTAATGTTTGATACTAACATGTTTTATATTTGTTATCTTGTTCACTTTTAATACTTTGCTTGTTAAATGGTTAATCTAGATTTATGTTGTATAACCCTTGGTACAACAAATACTTGGCACTTTCATAGCCTAATCGTATGGTATAACCGACACTTGTGCTATGAAAGGAACTTGATTTGTTGTTAACATAAGTTATAATCATGAATGCTTGACAATATTTACAAGTATTAGCATTAGTCGAATAAGATAACTAATGTAATCATGTTAACAATTTATAATTTGATTGGAACCTCCTTTGTGTGTCGTTTCCAGTTGAGTAATAAAAAGAGTTTATACTATACTTGTTTGAAATACCATTAGTGGATCCTCTAACCTTGACAATTATTTTATCCTTGTTTAATCCTTACATCAATATCACATCTTAAAGCTCTCTTTAACTTCTTGTTGTTGTTGTTGTTGGTGGTGGTGTTGTTGTTGTTTATAATTTATATAGTTAACCTCCCTATAATTTAACCCCGGTCTTGCTGGATTATTTATTACTTTGACACTCCTGCACTTAGAAGAAGACATCAATCTTTTGGTCGTGTCAGAGTATGGTTATGTGAAAGGATTATAATGAAATTCAATATTTCTTGCGCAGAGGGTCATACGTTAATTTATTTGACATTTCCTTCTATTTTACACATAATATCAACCAATTTACAAAATTACCTCCAAATTATTATTTTTACTTGGTCAGGGAGTTTTCATGATTTATTGTTAGTTAATATTTCACATACTATTTTGTTACTTTATCTTCTCTAAATTTTAAATTAATCTTCTGGAAATGTTCATCCCAATTCATATGATTTTCTCCCTAATTTGTCATTTTTCAATTAATAGTTACTCTATTTAACCTAGATTTATCTATTTTTGACTAGGGGTTTCATTATGCAGTGTTATGTACAAGACCAGTTGTATCTCATGCTTTGAGCATAACAAGTAGATACCAATTTAATCCAAGTGAGAGTCACTAAAAGATAGTTAAAAATATTTTTAAGTACTTAAGAGGAACGAAGAATATCTTTCTGGTCTACGGAGGACATAAACAAGAAGTTCAAAGTTTTTCAGATGCTAGTTTTCAATCAGATATTGATGACAACAAATCTCAGTCATGATATATTTTTACTTTAAATAGTGGTGTTGTGAGTTGGAAGAGTTCAAAACAAGAGACCACAATTGATTCTACAATTGAAAATGAATATATCTTTGTGTCTAAGGGAACAAAAGTGGTTGTTTGGATCAAGAAGTTTATCACGAAACTAGGTGTGGTTCTTAGCATTGTTGATCTAGTAGCCCTATACTATGATAACAATAGAGTAATTGCACAAGCAAATGAACCATGTTCTTATCAAAGATCCAAACATATACTTAGACGATTCCATTTGATTAGAGAAATCATATAGAAGAAAGATGTAAAGATAAAACAAGTATCCATTGAAGAAAATATTGTAGATCCTCTTACTAAGGCATTGTCCCAGCAAAAACATGATCACCATATTGAGGGCTATGGTATTAGATTCATAAATGATTGACTTTAGTGTATGTGGGAGACTGTTTGTGAAAATGCCTTGTAGTCAATTTGTTGGTTACACGTAACACTAATTTTATTCATATAGAACATATTTATTATTAATAAGACTTTATTTATCTTTATATTCATTTATATTTGATTAATGAATCTAATGTATAATTAATGAATCTAGAGTAAAGATAAAGTTCATGAGACTAAAAAAATTTTGTAAAGAAAATTGTAAAGTTGTTATAATGATAAGATTCCAATTACATCAAAGCATTATTCTAAATCTTTTTGGTCAATGTTCTATTAAGATTGGACATTAATTAGAATTGTTGAGACCGATACATATTATGCTCCTTCCTTTATGAAAAAAAGTAGTTGCTCTCATAAACTGAGGCATGAGGGATACTTGGAACTAATATGCATGTGCTTGTTAGATAACATGTACATTGAACTGACCCACAAGAGAATTCCATATAGAGAGATCACCTATGTTTATGAAAAGACTCTCGTGATAGTTGTGTAAGTGATCCTTAGACTTTAAGATCACTAACTTATCTTATATAGAGAGAGTTATATTTTGATCTTGACCACATGTTGTCCTAATCAAGGGTAACAAGCGGGTACATATTAGGTACAACATAAACTACATAAAGGTATTTAAGTAATCAAGAGAGGATTAATCACCCTAAGTGAATTAGGAAAATGTTCTCTATCTGTTCTCAAATAGTATTGATTATGAAATCCTTAGCGAAGGTGGAATGAGTTTTGAAAAGAGTTTCAAAATCTTATTCAAAGAATCAATTACTATAATGTTAAGAACTAAAACGATTTAACAAAACAAAAATACTTCATGCTATAATGTTTAAATCAGAACATTCATAATAAAGAGATAATAATTACACTGAGAAACTAGTCACTAAGAGGTTAAGTCAAACCACTTATAACTTATCTAATATTTAGGGGATCATGACAGGTTGTTAGACATTGTACTTGATCTTCAAATATAAATCAATCAATTATTGAATTGATAATAAATTAATTTGTTTTATTTATTTAGGATTATGATTTATATTTGTGCCAACTTATTAGGGAACCTAATGGGTCACACACATAAGAACCATTGGTCAGAAATTAAAATGTGATGATTAATCAAGTGTGACTTGATTGTAAAAAAAATAGAAATTGAGGACCAGAATATAATTAATACAGGAGATTACAACTCTAAACCTAGAAAAATCAAGTAGAGACTTGATTGAATAAATTTCTAAAATTATCCCTATAAACAGAATGTTATGCCTCTAATTTAACGTTAAATTGATATTATACCATATTATTTAAGGGAAGATTGATATTTTACCATTAATAAGATTTTTAGGTTTCCCTATAAATAGAAAGTAATGCCTCTAATTTCCTATAAAAAAATAGTAAAGAGAAAGGTGAGAAAAGTACAATATATAAACTCCTAAAACATAAAAGAAAAGAGCTAGCACTTTAAGATATATCAATTCCTCTCACTTAAAAGGGTTTAAGAGATTTCTCACAAGTGGTTTGTGTGAATTATCGTTAAAGGTTGAATATTTGGACAACTAGTGATTTGCGATAACACAACATTGAAGCAAATTTTCAAAGCAAAAAAGAATAACTAATCTACAAGTAATCTTCACATAAACCCTAAACAACTCTAGATTTATCTAACGAGATCCTTGGGAGTCTTAAAAAAAATTAAATTTACTACTTCTGCTGCATATATATGTTTCGAAAAACCATACATGTTTTTTTTGGCATTTAAGATGACTACTTTAACAATTCACTTGTGCAGATTTCTGTATGTTAATCACCAATATGGCCTCGGGTTTTGGCACTATTTTAGTAATGGAAACCAGAACTACATCTTTAGAGGATAAAATGGCTAACTTGACAAGACTTGTTGAGGGCCTTTCGATTTCACTCAAGGTAAAAGACCATGAGATAACAAAGTTGATGAACAAACTCGAAAACATGAATGAAGGAGGCCAAGCTACAGCCACCAAGGTCATGCAAGAAGACCATATAGATATTGTTGAGGATTCTACAATCAAAGATACAATGAATATATGTGGTATTGCTGATAATGTCTTTACCATGAATCAACTGAAAGAGCTTATCAAGAAGGCCATCATGGACCAAACAAAAAGTTCGGTGGAAGCTTCATATTCTTATACAAAGCCATACACCATGTCATGATGTACACAATGTCAAATAGCAGGGTTGATTCCTTGAATTAAAGGGGTTTGGGTTATAAAATTATGATTAGAGGGAGTCACCTCCTAGTATCATGATCATTAGGAAACATATAGTCTGCGAGAGTTTGGGTAAGAGGACTAGCTGTGCAAAACAAAGACGCATCACCCCTAGTGCACCTTACTTAAGGTAAGCTGCACTGTTGATTAATTGTTAATCTAAGTCATGTTTCTATTTGTTGGTCTCATCTAAGGTTTAAGGCAGATCTCCATTCATGAGAAAGTCTTTTACCTTATCAAGTTAAATCCTAACTATTTTAAAGCCCAAGTTTTAGCAAAGCATTTATTTTCTATTTTTGTATCTTTAATACCTAGAGGTATACTATACAATGTAATTTTATACCCAATTTCATGGGGCATGCAACATCGAGAACGATAGTGTCTGCCCCCTAAGTGATGGTGACAAGGGGTTTTGGATTTAATCATAAAATTATGATTATAAGGTTCAGGAGTCGCCACCTAGTATTATGGTTACTAGAAAACCTATGGTCTACAAGAGTCTAAGTAACGGACTGGTTGTGCAAGGAAAAGACGCATCACCCTCAGTGCACCCTGCCTAAGGTAAACTGCATTGTTGTTTGATTGTTTTTCTAGGTCATGTTTCTGTCTATTGGTCTTTTCTAAGGTTCAAGGTAGATCTCTCTTTGTGAGAAAGTCTTTCCCTTATTAGGTCCAAATTTTAGTATCCTAATTTTTTTTTTTGTATATTTAATATCTGATGGTGTACTTTACAATGTAGCTTTATACCTCCAAATACTAAAGTGTACAACTATATCCTAACACTTTAAATATAAAGTGAACAAAATGATTGGTGAAGGATTTTTTATATTTTTGACAAACCATAAAGGATAACTATAAATTGATTATGATATATTTTTTTTAATAAAAATATGCTTAGAAAAGTTTTAGGATTTGGTCATACATACAAAAACAAAACATTTTTGTTTGTTTTTGAAATAAGGAATGTTTTTTGTTTTTTTCAGAGAAAATCAGGTATTTTATACCGAGTTCATATCTTACAGTGTAAGTTTATGGTCTAATATTGAACACAATTGGTAGAAAAACATGAGAGAAAATCACAAATTTTTTTTGAAGTGACCCATGAAGTTTTATATATATATATATATATATATATATAGGTTGGGTTGGATCCGGTCCAGGCATTTAGTTCGTACCTAGTCGAGTCGGGTTGGGCCGATAGGCGGCCTAGTAGTCTTAGCTGCTCTTTTTTTTTTACATTGGGCTGGACCCAACCCGACCAACTAGGCTAGGCTAAAACGGATCCAACCCATCATTACATGGTCACTAGCTTGACCTAGTGACCATGTTAATTATATTTACCTTTTGCCTGCAGAACAAATTCTCATTATATATGCAATGGTTGGTTTTGTTGCAGGTAGGAGAAGAAAAGTTACATGATGCAAGGTAAACTGATGGTGGCATCGTTACTAGGAGGCTCAAGTTGCTAGAGTTGGTTACTAGATTATGGTCCAAAGGAAGAAGAAATTTGTGGTGGTGCCACTTTTCACGGTGGTTGAGGACGACGATCGCTGGTGAGGGAATTGGTGTTGGTAAGGGTGTATAGGCGATCTTGGGTGGGTGGGCGGCTATACCATTAAAGCAGCAAGAGAGAGAGAGAATGAATAATACTGATAGGGAAGAGGATAGTTTTTCTCCGACTTTGGCCTCTGATTTCTTGACGTCCAATGCTTGGAATCTACCATTATTTATAAGGGATGGAAGAAGGACACTTTATCTCTCTTGGCTCTTGATTTGAACCAGAAGGATCTTAACCATTGGTTCAAAGTTGCTATCACGACTTGAAAAAGTTGGCAAGTAAAAGTTGTCTGAGTTGGCCACTTTGGAGTAGCGTCGAGGCCACTATGATGTCAATTGGCTTGAAAGTACCATACCGGGATATAGTCAAGTGTCAGGCCATCATGTTGGTACATGGTTTATCTAGTTTGGATGAGAGATAAAGCATTCAATGCACTGAAAAGGTATTTACCCGATTAGCTTTTTCAAGGAAAAAAAAATAAGAAGGTGATGAACAGTAATCAGACGACGTGTCGTCTGGTCCTTTTTTTTTTTACTGTTCAAAACAACGATGTTTTGGACTTCAAGGATTTTAATTTAGGAGCTTTGCCAAAGTTTGATTTGGTCCTCCGACTTTTAATGTCTTTTAATTGCACCCCTAATTGACTATAAACTTTTAATTTTATGCAATTTTACTCATGCTGAACTTCAATGTCAGCCTTGGATTTCAACGCCTTTTTCATTTTGGTCAGTGGTCATAGATTTATGTAAATTGACCATTAAACTTTCAATTCTCTTCAATTTCACTCCTGATTTCATTCAATTTTATTCCCAGACTTTGACGCCTTTTTCAAAAAGATTATTGGCTGCGAATTTCTTCAATTTAACCCCTAATTGACCCTACACTTTGATTTTTCTTTCGATTTTACCACTGATTTCAACCAATTAACTTTGTAAAAATTAAGTTTGGTCCTCTAAAATTCCAATTTTCTCAATTAAGCCCAAATTTGGGCCCCAAACTTAATGTTTAACCAATTAAGAGCCTAATAAAATTAATTTGACCCTTTTAAAGTATAATTAAGTTTTTGCACTTAACTAGATCATTTAATTTGATCCAAATTAATTCTTAAACATAATTAAACTTTTAATTTGGCCTATGATTAAATTAAATTGCCCTATTAAAAATCTAATTATGTCCATGAGCTTAATTTTTATGCAGATTTGTCTAATAATCATTTAATTTGATCCTAAATATGTATTGTCTCTCCAGTATTGGGTACAATAGAGTACAATTAGGCTCTCAATTCATTCAAAATTGTAGTTTGATCTTCCTTTATATTTGAAATCCTCCAAACTTGCTTTTTCCAAATCGCTAATTTTTATTTATTTATTTATTTTGAGAGGAAAAAGGGTAAAATTTTGGGATAACTCAAAAATAAGTTATTACAATTTCTCCCCTCTTTAAAATGCTTGCGATAGAAAGTCTCGTAAGAGACTTTAGATAGTAAGATTTGTAAAGAAGAAAACAAATGAGAGATAATGGACTCACCAAATCAAGAAATGATCAATCCTTCTGAAAGTGTTTGAAGTGAGGGCTAGAAAGCGCTCTCAAAGGAAAAGCAGATAGGGCTATAAGGCGCACTATGTAAGATGAAGGCACACAGATGAAAAGAGAGAGATAGAGCTAAAAAGTGCATTATCTAGTAGTCGAGGTTTGGAAAGGACACGTGGAAGAGAAGAGAAGAGATAGGGCTAAAAAGTGCACTATTTGAGAGACAAGGGCTAGCAAGCACAATAAAAAAGAGATTGGATTTGTAAAGAAAAGGATTATCTTTGTACAAAATTGAAAGATTATTTTTTTTTAGGTGGTATAGTTGTACCAGACAACCTGCTTGTTGGTAAAATTCAAAGATTTTTGAATTGGTCAAATTGTCATGGGTGACCTCCTAGGTGAAGAATACAAAGGTTTTTTCAAATGGTCTCATTGTAATGGGCGACTTGCCCAGATGAAAAATACAAAGATTTTTCAAAGTGATCTAATTGTAATGGGTGACTTGTCAAGGTGAAAAATGAAAAGATTTTTCAAAATGGTTTCATTGTAATGGGAGACCTGCCCAGGTAAAAAATACAAAGATTTTTCAAAGTGATCTCATTGTAATGGGTGACCTACCTAGATAAAAATATAAAGATTTTTCAAAATGATCTCATTGTAATGGATGACCTGCTGAAGTAAAAAATAAAAAGATTTTTCAAAATGGTCTCATTGTAATGGATGATCTACCTAGGTGAAAAATACAAAGATTTTTCAAAATGGTCTCACTGAGTGGTCTCATTGTAATAGGCGACTTGCCTAGGTGAGAAATATGAAGATTTTCAAAGTAGTCTCATTGTAATGAGTGACCTGCCCAAGTGAAAAATATAACTTATCTGGCGAAAGGATTTGGCCAGAGATGTCTGGAAGGGACAGTAGGATAGTACTCGAAGGTGCACTATCTAAGAGATAAGTGCTCAAATGAGAATTCAAAGGGAAAGGAGATAGGGCTCAAACACGCACTATCAAATAGATAAGGGCTCAAAATGCACTCAAAAAAAGAAGATAGGGCCTGAAGGTGCACTATCTGAGAGACGAGGGCTCAAATGTGCGCTAAAAAAAGAAGATAGAGCCTAAAGGCACACTATCTGAGAGATGAGGGCTCAAAGGCGCATTCTAAAGAGATTTGCAGGTGAAATACTAATATGCCAATGATAAAAAAAAATAATGCATTATGATTGATATGCATGTATACTTACCTAAAAATATAGGTCCCCTTTCTTCATGAACCTTTCCCCTTCTTAAAAGTCTAAGTCTCTATAGTAAACTTCGATGGCTTTTTTATTTTCGCTTACTTGAGTCACAATTTGTGATCTTGACCTCTAGGAAGGGCATGATATCAACATACTTCTTTGCCTACAAATCTTTATCTCAAAGGTCGTCAACTCTGCCCTACATTTTCTGTTTACTTAGAAAGAGAATCATATAGCCAACTTTATTATGTGTTTTCTTTATTGCCCCCTAGCCTGATCATGCCTCTAGGTATTGAATTCGAGTTTTCTTTGAGGATGACACTATGCGAAAGAAATTTTGGTTATTTACAAGGAGTTATTTTTATAGAGAATTTCTGGAATTTCAAAGGCATTCCAAACAGAAAGACCATTTTGACGTCAGTTTCAAACAAACTATTTTTTAAAAAAAAACAATTCAAGTGATTCCTATAGACAGGTCTTCATAAGTTTTGAAAAAAAAATTGCTTTTGGTGAAAATATGAAGTGACATTTTGTTGGTCAAAGGGGTTCAAGCTTTAATTTGAGGGTTTTATAGAACTAGTTTTCAAAGCATTCATTTTATTTGTATGAATAATGGAGCTTGTTTCTCTTGGGAAAGTATTGCCTACGATCCAGGTTGCCTGCCTTTGATCAGAAGGGCTTGATTAGGCATGTAACGTAGGCTTTGGCTCTTGGTTACGAAGAAAAAAAGTATTTATATACTCAAAAGGTGTTTAATGAATTTCAAAACTAAGGATCACTATTACTTATTTCCGGACCTTTTTAACTCATGGATTTCTAGACCTTTGAATTGATTTGCAAAATGGTCCATCATGCCCACCTAATGTCAGGCTTGGACTTTTTTCTCTTTGTTTTCTTCATTTGGGTTTTAAGCATCATCATTATATTAGTTATTTTTTTGGTATGCTCAAACCTTCTAAACTCTTTGGATTCTTTAATGCCTCAGTTTTAGTTTTTGGTATGTTTTATTTGGGTATGTGAAAAGACTATCAAAGATGATCTTTCCTCATTTTAAACATATACATTCAGGATCGGTAAGCCTTGCTTTTTTTCATGCAAATATGTAAAATGGTTTCTCATTATTCACTTAGCTAAAGCTTATCTTTGAAGTCATCTCATTGTGTTTCAGTTGTTCTTTAGGTTTTTTTTATGGTTTTTCATGGAAAAGTGATCACCTTTCTAAGAGATCACTTGAATTTCTAGAATTTGTATGTTAGAACAAACATCAATTTGATTTTTATTTTTGTACTAAAACTTTGATTTTTCCAAAAACCTTTGAGAAAACATGAGACCATGTATAGTTTTTTAGGGAAAAGGAAACACACTAGAGAATTATTGGACGAACTTTAATTTTTATTGATTGATGGAATATCAAAGTTTGGCCAATTATTCTTAGCATAATGGTCTGTAAGGTGTGCTTATGTAAGTATGAAAAGAATGCATGATATTATTAAAAAGAATGGGCTATTTAATAGAGAAAGTCTTGTGGCATTATGTGCCAAAATGCGGACAAGACTAAAATAAGTTGAAACATGACAAAGTCAAAACAATTTTCTAGACATGATCCAATGAAGACAATTACTTTTCAAAAACAATAGGAGCAGGCTCCATCTTCTAATTTTGGTCAGCCTTCTCATGAAAGCTCTTGCAAGGATCTCATATATGGTGAGGACAAAAACTAAGTGCTTGCTCGAGTAAGCTAGCGATGCGAGCCATGTTAACCTTCAGGGAATCCAGCTCATCGTGGTGAGCGTGTTCTTCATTTTTCATGTTTTTTTATCAGATTCAGGTGTTGCAAACTTTGAAGATTGGAGCTTTTTAAGGACCTATATTCCAACCTGCCATATGCTTACATGACATTTAAACCTCAAAGCATGAATATGTGTATGCTTATGGATACAAGTGTATGTACATGTACATCGAATATGGATTAACATGTTCAAAGGACTAATCCATGACTTGTTTTTTAATGTGGGCAAAAATTCATAGTCTGATTAATCAATCTGGAAGGATCTTTTACAAGTCCTTATCTCAGTTAAATCCCATACACATAGAATTTATTCACGGTAATCTCTCAACCTTGGTCCTTGGGCATTTACATCATCTCAAATTCTTACCTATATTCAGAAAAATAATCATGGTCTTAACTCAGAAAGTCTTAGGAAGTTTAGGATTATTGACCAGGTCTGCTTTGATGCAAAATGAATTATTAGGGAGTCTATATTCTAAGGGAAGGTTCTAGGCCATTACATGAAGGGTAAGCTTGCTACCAAGTCTTAGAAAGGGTCTATGAGCAATCTAGTGAGCACCTTTCGTGAAGGCAGTATATGGGTCTACAAGGAATGGTTGGGCACAGTGTGACCGTTATCACCAAGTAAACGCTCAGCTTATAGTTGGATGTTTCATGAGTTTAAGCTCCAACTGAAAGTTATGAGGTAGACCACTACTCCCCACCTAACCTAGAGTTGGATTTATTCGCAAAAATTAAAATGCAAGAATGTATTAATCCATACCCGACATACTTATGCATGAGCAGTATAAAAGTGCATGTTAAATATGCTAAAATTAAACAGACAGAAACAAACAGGCAAAGCTTGGTTCAACTAGACAAGGCATTCCCCAGTGGAGTCATCATCCTATCGCGGGGCACGCGGTGTATAGAACGGAGGCTCCTGCCTCTTGAGTGATGGTGAAAGGGGTTTTGGATTTAACCATAAAATTATGAATATAAGGTTCAAGAGTCGCCACCTAGTATTATGGTTATTAGAAAACCTATCGTCTATGAGAGTCCAGGTAAGGGACTAGTTATGTAAGGGGAAGACGCATTGCCCCTAGTGCACCCTATCTAAGGTAAGCTGCATTGTTGTTTGATTGTTTTTCTATGTCATGTTTTTTTCTATTGGTCTTGTCTAAGGTTCAAGGTAAATTTCTCTTCGTGAAGAAGTCTATATCTTATTGGGTTAAAGCCTAACTACTCTAAGGTCTAAATTTTAGCATCACATTTCTTTTTATTTATATTTTTGTATTTTTAATATCTAAAAGTATACTCTACAGTGTAGTTTTGTACCTCCAAATACTAAAGTTTATAACTAAATCCTAACACTTTAAATATAAAGTGAATAAAATAATTAGTGAAGGATTTTTGATATGTAGGTCAAACCTCAAAGGATAATCATAAATTTATTATAAATTCATTTTACATTTTAAAACATGAGAAAGATGCATTTTTTTTATGAAAATATGCTTGGAAAACTTTTAGGATTTAGCCACATGCACGGAAAGAAAAAAATTTGTGTTTTTGAAATAAGGATTTTTTTTTGTTTTTTATTGGAAATTTCAGAGAAAATCAGGTATTTTTACTGGGTTCATACCTTACAATGTAAGTCTATGACCCAATATTGAACAAAATTAGTAAAAAAACATGCGAGAAAATCATAATTTTTTTTTAAAGTGACCAATAGAATTTTTTTATTTTTTTATATTATTATATAATAATATTGTATAACATTATATTATTATTATTATTATTATATAGGTTGGGCTAGATCTGGCCTAACAATTTGGGCCGGACCCAGCTAGGTCAAGTTGAGTCGATAAGCAGCCCAACAGACCTAGCCTCTCTCTCTCTCTTTTTTAACATTGGGTCGGACCTAGCTCAACCATCTTGGCTGGGCTGAAATGAGTCTAACCCATACATTACATGGTCAAGGCTTGATCTAGTGACCATGTTAATTAAATTTACTTTCTGCATGCAATAGCTAGTTTTGTTGCAGAGAGGAGAAGTTACCTAATACAAGGGGGAAATAGGTGGTTGGTCGTGCAGGGAAGACTACTGCTACTAGGAGGGTTGAGTTGTTGCAGTTGGTTACTTGATTATCATCCAAAGGGAGAAGAAATTTGCGGTGGTGCCATTGTTCATAGTGGCTGGGGATGATGATCACGAGTGCGGGAACTGGTGTTGGTGAGGGTGTATAGGCAGTCTTGGGTGGTTGGGTGACTATAGAAGCTAAAATGGTGGTGGAGAGAGAGAGAAAGAATAATGCTGACAAAGAAGAGGATGGTTTTTCTTCAACTTCGACCTCTGATTTCTTGATGTCTAAGGTTTAGAATCACCCTCTATTTATAGAGGGTGGAAGAAGGATATTTTGTCTCTTTTGGGGACCAATCTTTGCCATTAATTCAAACCGGAAGGATCCTAACCATTGGTTCCAAGTTGTTTTTACGGCCTAAAAAAAGTTGGCCGCTAAAAGCTGCCTGAGTTGGCTACTTTACGGTGGCGTCGAAGCCGTTATTCTGTTAATTGGCCAGAAAGAACCATACAGGAGTATAGTCAAGTGTTAGGCCATCATGTTGGTGCTATTTTGGACATTTTAAGATTTTAATTTAGGGGTTTGGCCAAAGTTTTATTTGGTCCTCCAGCTTTTAATTTCTTTTAATTGCACCCCTAATTGACCATAAACTTCCAATTTTATGCAATTTTGCCCATGCTGAACTTCAATGTCAGGCCTAGATTTCAGTGTTTTTTTTATTTTGGTCCTTGGTCTTGGATTCATGCAAATTAACCATTAAACTTTTAATTCTCTTTAATTTCATCCCTGATTTCATTCAATTTTGTCACCAGACTTCTATGTCTTTTCCAAAAAGGTCATTAGCTGCGAATTTCTTCAATTTAACCCTTAATTGACCATACACTTTGATTTTATTTCAATTTTACCCCTAATTTCAACCAATTAAGTTTGGTCCTTTAAAATTTCAATCTTCCCAATTAAGCCCAAATTAGGCTCCTATACTTAATTATTTACCAATTAAGTCCCTAATAAAATTAATTTGACTCATTTAAAGTATAATTAAGTCTTTGCATTTAATTAAATCATTTAACATAACCCAAATAAATTTTTAAACATAATTAAAGTTTTAATTTAACCTATGATTAAATCAAATTAGCCTATTAAAAATCTAATTATGTTAATTTTTATACAGATTTGTCTAATAATGATTTAATTTGACCTTGAATATGCATTGTCTCTCAAATTTTAGGTATAATGGAGCACAATTAGGATCATAATTCATTCAAAGTTACAACTTGATCTTCCTCTGTATTTGAAATCCTCCCAGCTTGCTTTTTCCAAATCACCAGTCTTCTTGCTATTATTATTTATTTCTTATTTCTTTATTTTAAAAGGAAAAGGGGTAAAATTTGGGGAATAACCCAAAAATAGGTTATAACACCCCGAAATATTAAAATCTACAACTAAATCCTAATACTCCTAATATTAATTAAAATAACTAATTTTTGTGGGATTTTTGGTATTTTGGTCAAATCCTAATGGATAATCATAAACCGGTTACGATATTCATTTTGCATGATAAAATGTGATTTTATTTTTTAAAGAATATGCATTAAAAACATTTAAAATCTGATCATATGCATGAAAAAAAAACATATTTTTTGTGTTTTTGAAATGAGGATATGTTTTCAATTTATTTGCATTTTGTTTTTGAGATTTCAGAAAAAAATTAGGTGTTTTTAATATTGGATCTGTATCTTACAATGTAAGTCTAACATCCAATTTAAATGAAATTCTTGAAAAAATAATAAATATTTTTGTGTTTTTTGAAATAAAGGAATTTTTTGAATATTTTTCAAAATCTTGAAGAAAAATCAGGTATTTTTAATATCAGGTTTGTATCTTACAATATAAGTATACAACCTGATATTAGGTAAAGTTGCTGAAAAAGCATGTAAGGGACCCATAAATATTTTTAAGATGGTCCTTAAGTTCTTTTAGAATTTTTTGAAATTTTTAAGGGCTTGTTTGGCTAGACCCTAAAATAAAAACAAATTAAAACTAAAGTGAAAGGCTTAGGGCGTGTTTGTCAAACACGTTCTTAGCCTAAAATCATAGGCATAAAAATACCTTAAGGGCATGTTTGGAAAAATAAGGACTATTGGGCCCGAGGCCAAAGCCCATGTGTACGAGTTGGACTCAGGCCCAACCCAAACTAATTTGTTGGACCAACAGACTGCCCAACATGCCTTTTTTTGTTTTGTTTGATGGACTTAGCCTAGCCATAGAGGCTGGAGTAAACAAAGGCTCCAACCCATTTTAGACATCATTGGCCTGACCTAGTGGTGACTACTATTAACATGAATTATTCTTTTATGTTACTACCATGGTATGGTGTGCCTTTAAGGAAGTTAAACAGGAGAGGAAATGAGAGAAAAAATTACTTGGGCTAGATGGGGGTGTTGTTGGCTGGCAGTCCTGCTGGTGGCTCATGGTGGAGCTGTTGATGGTCCACGACAACTAATGTCCTGAGAAGGTGCTTGTTTGGGAAGTGTAGAGACTACAATGGAGGGGTTGTAATTCACAGTACAAAGTGGAGATTGGTATATGGGTGTGTTTCTTTTGGGTTTTACCAAAATATGATGTTGCTATGTATGGGGGATATGTTCTACTGTTTTTTTTTTAGTAGAGTGGAATGATTTATTTTTTTACAAAGAAAGACCGGTGCTGAGGGTGGTTTGCCTTTGGTTTTTCTCTTTTTCTAGCTTTTTTTCTCCTCCTCTCTTGCATGAAATCCACCCCTATTTATAAGGGGTAAGAGAAGAGAAAGGGGATCTCTTGAGCATGGTTTATGGTCATTGATTCACCTAGGAAAGATCTCATATGTTGGCCATAAACTAATAACATGGTCCTACAAAACCAGGTTGTAAGGATTCAGATCATTTTTTCATTGACTTTTTGGGTAGCAAAACGATAATTTTCAAAGTTGAGGGTGTAGTACATTGTCAGGTTACAAGGGAGGCATGTTTCTTTTCTTGTATAGTGAAGGTATGAGAGAGAGGGAGGGCTAGAAAGGTGGCATTAGATTTGCTATTTTTGGGTTCATAGGGGAAGATGATGAATAGTATCTAGACTATATGTTGTCTGGCTTTTTTTTATTGACCTTATGTTAACCAAAACAACGCTAAGAACGTTTTGCATGAAATCCAAAACATGTTTTTTTGATCAAAACATCACCAAAATGCACCCCCTTTCATTTAAATGAGACATCGTCGTTTAGGTGTTTAGGATAAAATTAAGTTTTACATTTTCTCTTTAATTCCATCTCTCAAACTTCTAATTATTCAAGTAAGTCCTCAATTGGATTTTGATTATAGGAATAAATTCAATTTCACTCCTATCAAGTTTTAAAAACACCCCCTGATTTCAACACGTTTACCAACTTGGTCCTTAGATTTAGGTATCTTCAATTTCATCCTTAATTGGCTTTCGAACTTTTAATTTCTTCAGTTTCACCCTTGTTTTCAACCGACTTTAGCCACTGAATTGCGAAAAGGTCCCTGGTCTTGAAATTCTTCTATTTGGCCCTTAATTGACCCCTAAACTTTGATTTTCTGGCAATTTTGTCCTTGAATTCACTCATTTAAGCTTTTAAAAAAATTAAATATGGTCCTTTAAAATTCCAATCTTCTCAATTAATCTTTCAAAATTAATTGTTTCACCAATTAAGACCCTAATAAAATTAATTTAACCTATTAAAAATCTAATCAAGTCCATACACTTAATTATATTTTTTAATTTGATCCAAATTAATTCTTTAACTTAATTAAACCTTTAATTGATCCCATGATTAAATCAAATTAGCCTATTAAAAGTCTAATTAAATCCTTAGACTTAACTTTTATGAAAATTTATCCAATAATTATTTAATTTGATCTTGAATTTACATTGTCTTTCGATCTTAGATATAATGAGATACAATTGGGCTTCTAATTTTGTCCAGAATCCTAATTTAGTTCCTCCATATGTTTGTAACCATTCGTAGTCTACTCATGCCAAGTTACGAGAATTTTTTTCATTTTCATTTTTTTTATTTTTTTTATTGCTTTTCAATTTTTTTATTTTTCTCTTTGATTCTTTTGATTTGATTTTATGAAAGAAAAAGATAATTTTTGGGGAAAACTGAAAATTAGGTTATGACACTCCTAAAGGATTGACCTGTTAAGGATGCCTCTGAGCTATCAACCATCAAAGTTGCAGCAATTTGATGGCAAAGGAAATCCAAGGTAATATGTCACTCCCTTTGTTGAGACTTGCAATGATGCTTGAACCAATGGTGATCTCATTGTTAAATCATTGATATGTTCTTTGAAGGGAAATGCCTTTGAATTACACTAACTTAGAATCTGGCTTAATCGATAGTTGGGAGCAATTAGAATGCAAGTTTTTTAACCATTTCTATAGTACTCGTCTTGTGATTAGCATGATTGAACTCACCAATGTGCATCAATAAGTAGAAAAGTCTATCATCAACTACAATCATCAGTGGAGAAACCTTAGTTGTATTTGTAAGGACCAACTCATCAAAAGTTCTACATTAAATATGTGTATTCAAAGGATGTATTAGAGACTAAGCTGCATTCTACAAGTAATCAAGCCGAAGTCTTTTAAAGAATTGGCTACTCGAGCACATGACATGAAACTTAACATAACTGCAGTTTGAAACTCATCATTACCTATACAGGAGCTAAAGAAAAACAAGCATGAAGGTCGTAGATTTGAAAAAAGCACTTCAAAGGTCAAGGCAAAGCAGTCTTTAGTAATTAACTTTGCTACTATAAAGGCACTAACCAGAGCTAAAATGAATGATTGTGCAACACTACCTGCTTTTTAAATGGTGAAAGGAAGAAGTCATCCCTGAAACAACAACAAGAAAAAAATATTCATTCCCTTACTCAGATATATCTATGATGCTAGATTATTTTCTTAAGGAAAATCTCATTAAGTTCCTAGATTATTGTAAATACCATCGCCTAATCAATCACTTTATAAAGAAATGTTTTGTGTTGAAAGACAAGATCATGAGGCTACATGAGAATAAGGAAATCATTTTTTACAAAAAAAAAATATCCTCTTCCAATGTCATGACTATGATGCACACCAATGACTCCCTACAATTAGTTTTGTCTCCTTTGAACCTATGGAACTTAGCATCCATTTTCCATGAGCTTCACCACGTTCTCAACTTAATTTTCACATATAACCCTTGTGCCTAAAATTAGAAACTTAAAACCTAATTCATTTGAGAATTGTGACAATAAAGGATGGGTTTCTAGTCACTCATAGAAAAGGAAGGAAGAAGTTCATGCAAATGATAAAGCCAACTATAATAACAATCTCGATAGAGAAGAAGGTTGTTGCACGTTTACGTGCAGCATTACAGAGTCGGGATCAATGAGTCGCCACATAATTGTTTGGTTCAGGGTTATTAGGAGACGTGGGTTGACTGGTTATGGCTAGGGAAGATATTAGCAGCCCTAGCATACCTTACCTAAGATAAGTTGTATTGTGTGGTCTAGATGTGGTTTAAAGATATTGATAGGCTCCTAACCAATGGTCCGTCTATGGTTTAGAATAAGGATTTATTCTCATGAATAAATTTGTTGTTTTGAATTCAATATGGGGTTGTATGCCCAAATAAATTATTATAAGAAAAATCCATGTAGGTGCCCTGACAGGGTTCACCTATCCTGGAAAGGGAAAGAGTTTTCCACAACTCATATCTTATGATGAAAAATACTCCTAATTAAAATTAGTGAATACCCAAAATAATATTGGAAATTTTCAAGTTGACTTCTGGTATTTAAACGCCAGCTTACTTGTAGGTTCAATATTTATACTAGAATGTTGACCATTAATTCTCATGAATTAAAATTTTTAGGGGTTATTGAAATATTAGCCAAGTTCTCATGGATTCAATAAATTGGTTATAAAATCCAAAAATGCATGCAAATATATTTTTTTAATTTTTTGTATATATAAAAAAATACTAAATCATACCATATGTTTATATATTTGTTTTAAGCGAAATATGATTTTTATGTTTTGAGAGACTTGACTGAATACACACCTAATAAAATACATTTTTGTATTTTTGAAATGAGAAACTTTTTTTAGAAATTTTGGAAATTTTTGAGATTTTGAGGGAAAATATGTATTTTAATATCAAGTCAGCATCTTACAATGTAAGTTTACAACCCCCATATTAAATAAAATTGCTAAAAAAATATGTAGGGAACCCACAAATAATTTTAAACCAGTCCTTGAAATTTTTTAGAATTTTTAAGAATTTATTTGGGGCCTATTTAGTAAAAAAAATATTTTGTATTCAAAACAAAATAGTCAAAATAAGTTTAAGGGTGTGTTTTCCAAACAACCCCTTAGACAAAAAAATCCCAACAAAAAAAGTAATCAACCAAACAAAGGCTTAACACCTGACCCAAAACAAAACCAATCAGGTTGACTTGAAAACACTAGTTCAACTTTGAACCAAACCGAAAACCATGGTTTGACCCAAAACTAAAGCAAAACAAACAATTAAATGAAAAACAAATCAAAACTAAAAAAAACACAAAAACATAAAATCTTTTTTGATAAAAATAGATTAAACACCAAGAACTTGAAGAACACAATGAACATCCAAACCGAAACCTAGTAAACACATATCACAAACTAGACAAGTATTCATACAATCAAAGGGCAAGGTTTCGTTCGTAATCATGCATAAATCAAGAATCAAACATCCATTTTCTTTGAGTCACACTCACAAGTCACAATTTGATCAAAATGTGTTTGGGTAGTCAAAAGAACCTTAAAATCTAAATGCATGAATACATGTTATTGATGTGTTTTAACCCTATATTATTTGCTAAAGATGACAAGCTAACATGTATGTGTTAACAATTAACCCAAAATAGCTCCAAAACAAGAGGCTAAGGCAAAGTTCATTCGAAGAACATGAACCTATAATCTAGAAAATTTTCAAAAGTTGAAGAACTAATAACAAGAATTAACCCAAAACAATTCCAAAACAAGAGGCTAAGGCAAAGTTCATGCCAAGAACATGAACCCAGAATCTGGAAAATTTTTAGAAATTGAAGAACTACTGGCAAACCCCATATTTAGCCTTCTAGGCCTATATCCTCACAAATACCAAGCATAGTTGAATCCAAAGAAGTAACAAGCATAGTTGAATCTAAAGAACTAACAAATAACATCAAATCATCAATAACATACATGAAGTTTCGCCTTCATATCTGCAACCCCAATGCCAGCCAACAACAACATCAGATTTCAATTCAAAATTAACTCTCTAAACAATTTGGGACCCAAATCAAGCTCATAAACCAAGAAAATACACTAACAAACCAAAAAAAACATCAAATACCTACTGTCATATTTGGTAGAATACGAAAAGCATTTTATTTCAACAAAATAAACATTAAAACATTTCCTAAACATCTAGTAAATAGTAATAAACACTCAGATCAAAATTAAGCAAAGAGAAACAACATTTCATACATTAGTAAAAAATACAAGATCAATACAATGTATCATCAAAACCAAATTCAAAACACCATTGGAACATAAAGATCTAGAGGTGTGCCTTATAAACATCACCTGCTAGATTAAAAGCGTTTCTATACCTTCCAGGCTATAACAATGGTTGCTTCCCTTTCTTTTCCCAGCTTGTTACTTTCTCTCAAAGTTGAGGAAATCTTTGTGCTAGGCTCTTAGACCTCCACACTTGGAATTCATTTAACATATCTTCATCTCTCATTTTTCTCTCTTTTTTGCTGCCTCTCTACCTTGATTTCCCAAAGGTATTTATAAGGTTTAAAGCCAGGATTCAATCAAAGATTGATCCTCTTTCATCAAAGATTGGCTCTCTTATCAAAATAAGAGAGTTTTGGGTATGTTTTACAGCTATAAGCTTTATACCTATGTTGATTTTAAAATGATGGTTTTGCAACAAACTTGGTTTTGGAGATTTTGGTAGTTTTCCAAAACTTAGAGACCAAGAAGCTTGTTTCTGTTGATCTCGAGAGAAACTGGCCAATCTTTAATAAGAACCCACTAAGAAGGCTTGAAATGTGGACACACAAAAAAGATTAGTGATTTTGCGAAATGGGTATTGCAGTTATCGATGACTGAGTTACCCATTTTTTAGGCTTTGTCAAAGCAAATCTGACATCGTCATCAATGAAGACCACCTGAAGTTGGTAGAGAGGGTGCATACCTTTTGTTTAGGTCCAACTTTGCTTGATTGCAGGCTTGTAACTTCACATCAATTTGCTTGAAGGCGTTAACTCGATCAGCCCATAATCTGCCAATACAATGAAATTGATCGGGGGCAAGATGTTGTTGAGATCATTGGAGAAAATGAGATGTAAATGTTTGATGAAAGTAGCTGATCTTTGTAGATGAAATGTTTATCAGTCGAATGGTGGTGGTTACAGCCCTTGTGGTGGTTGGAAATGCAACATTCATTTGCCTAAAACTGCCTACTCGATCAACTGAAATTGCCAAAAAAGAAGATACATAGTGATTGAATGACGCGTCGTCTAGGCTAAACCCTAAAAATTAGGGTTTTTTTAATTTAGGATTTTGGTAAATTGCAATTTACTCTTTTTCTTCTAATTTCTTTTAATTACACCAATATTTTCTCATACACTCTTAATTTAAGGTAATTCCACCCTGCCAAACTCAATTGTCAACCCTAAAGGTGACCATTTGTTTCATATTAGTCCTTAGTTATGAAATTGTGCATTTTGACTCTCAATTGATCAACAAACTTCTAATTTCTTCAATTGAGCCCCTGAATTGATCAATTTCAACCCTTGCATTCACATTTCTTTTTCAATTTGGTCCTTGGTTCTCTGCCAACCGAATATTGTTGATGAAAGCTGCTAAAACAAGTCTCCTGTTGTTGTTGTGGCATAGAGAAGAAGCTCCTACTAGGCTGGTTTGAAACCTACGCTTGGGTTAGCAGACGCTATTGTTCTTCTCCTATACAGGTAGTAGCTGAGAAAAAGGCAGGTCCACCTTGAAATACAAAGATTTTTTAGAAGTGGTCCCATTATAATGGGTGACCTACCTAGATGTAAAAATACAAAGATTTTTTAGAAGAGATCTCATTGTAATGGATGACCTACCTGGATGGAAAAATACAATGATTTTTCAGAAGGGATCTTATTATAATGGGTGACTAACCCGGGGGGGAAATACAAAGACTTTTCAGAAGGGGTCTCATTGTAATGGGTGACCTGCCCAAGTGGAAAAATACAAAGATTTTTCAGAAGGGGTCTCATTGTAATGGATGACATGCCCATAGGGAAAAATTAAAAGATTTTTCAAAAGGGCTCTCATTGTAATGGGTGAGCTGCTCAAATGTAAAAATACAAAGATTTTTCAGGTGGTCTAATTCTCATGGGCGGCCTGCTCATGTCGAAAAATTCTCAAAAGTGAGAAATTTTCACAAGCATTTTTAGTTTTTGGCCATTTCGAGGTGGCTTTCCTTTTAAGGGATCCAATTAGGGATTTCTGTTATAAATCTTTGTAAAACACATTGCTCAATATCTCAAATTTTAAATGATTTGTAAGGAAAAACAAGCGTGAAAACCCTTCCTCTTCTTTTCTTTTGATTTTTTGTTTTTTTTTGCAAAAATGATTTAATTGTTCCAAACAACCTGCCCAATGGTGAAGAAGAATGCGAAGAATTTCATGAGTGATCTAATTGTTCTAGGTGACCTACCTGATGGTGAGAAGAATGTAAAGAATTTCACAAGTGGTCTAATTGTTCTAGGTGACCTACCTGATGGTGAGAAGAATGCAAAGAATTTCACAAAAGTTGTCTAATTATTCCAGGCAACCTGCCCAATGATACAATATGAGGAATCTCGCGAGTGGTTTAATTATTCCAGGCGACCTGCTCGATGGTGAAGAAGAACGCGAAGAATTTCATGAGTGGTCTAATTGTTCCAGGCAACCTGCCCGATGGTGAGAAGAATGCGAAGAATTTCACGAATGGATTAATTATTTCAGGCGACCTGCTGAATGGTAAAATACGAGGAATCTCACAAGTGGTCTAATTGTTCCAAACAACCTGCCCGATTGTTGAAAAATACAGAGATATTTCTTTTTTTTCCTTGAAAAATACAAAGATTTTTTAGAAGTTATCTCATTGTAATGGGTGACCTACCTAGATGGAAAAATACAAGGATTTTTCAGAAGAGATCTCATTGTAATGGGTGACCTACCTGGATGGAAAAATACGATGATTTTTCAGAAGGGATTTTATTGTAATGGGTGACTTACCAGGAGGGAAAATACAAAGACTTTCAAAAGGGGTCTCATTGTAATGGGTGACCTACCCAAGTGGAAAAATACAAAGATTTTTCGAAAGGGGTCTCATTGTAATGGGTGACCTACCCATAGGGAAAAATAAAAAGATTTTTTAGAAGGGGTCTCATTGTAATGGGTGAGCTGCTCAAATGTAAAAATATAGAGATTTTTCAAGTGGGCTAATTCTCATGGGCGGCCTGCTTATGTCAAAAAATTCTCAAAAGTGAGAAATTTTCATAAGCATTTTTAGTTTTTGGCCATTTCGAGGTGGCCTTCCTTTTAAGGGATCCCATTGAGGATTTCTCTTATGAATCTTTGTAAAACACATTGTTCAATATCTCAAAGTTTAAATGATATATATGTATTTTTACCTGATTTGAAATATAGGCCCTCATTTCTTCTCAATCTTCTTGTTGCATGATTAATGAAGACTTGCTATCTCTGATTTGGGTCATCTTCGTCGTTTGGCTTCTACCCCACTCGAGTTGGCCTATGTAAGTCTTTTCCCATATTTGTTTACACAACTCAGCATTCATAGTGCCTATCATGACCCACTTACTTGCTAGAGATTTTCTGTCTTGTCGAATAATTTGATAGGATTATTCATTACTCCTCGTCTCATTGCTAAAACATTCAGTGTCACTTGTTAAAAGGATCAAACTGGCCTTTGTGAATCAAAATGCCCATTTGTCTTATTATAGTAAATGCTTCTTCCTTTTCAATTCGTTGGAAGGGATCAATTGTCCTTCTAAATACAATGTTGGCCCCTTGAACTGGTCATTACCCTTAAGTGTGCTCTATCAGCGATTCAGATAATAGTTTTGAGTGACCATTCTCTCATTTCTAGTTTTGGTGAAGGGATATTTTTCTGGAATGAATCTTGAAATCTCGATGTTGTATTTTGAAAACAAAAATTATTTTGATGTGAGTTTGAAACAATTTGCTTTTGAAATCTTGCAACTCCCCAATTATTTTTTCTTGGAAAAGAGATTATTTGTTTTTATGTTTGGTGATATTGTCATTGGTGAAGGTACGTCATAAGGTGACCTTTGCTTTTATGGGTTTCAAAGCGAAGGGCTAAAAAAAAGGCTCGAGGTTTTATTTGAGAAATTTTTGTCTTTTTTGAACACTCATTTTATTAGCATGAATAATAATGAGTAGCTTATTCTCGATGTCATGACTCTTATTAAAAAGTACTTGCATTTTGAGAGCATTGTTTATTGTTCTAGGTTGCTTGCTTGTTTGATTAGAAAAGACTTCTACAAGTACGTAATGTAGGCTATGATTTTTTGTTATGAAGGAAAAGGATTCATATGGCTTAAAGAGTGTTTCAAGGTTTCAAAGACTAAGGATCACTAACAGTAGTTCAACTCTTTGTGTGTTTCATCTGCTTCTTTTTGCCACTCTTCTTTGTTTTTGCCCTTTTTTCATTGTTTTAGCCGGAGCATACTCACTTTGTTTTGGCTATCACTTTTTCTTATGATTTTGGCATGCCCCTTAACATTTGAGTTTCTTGGGCTCTTCTACCTTTTAGCTTTCTCACGAGTTTTTCATATTTTTTTTCATTGAAATTTTCACTTGCCCCTAGTGTAGGGTGTGATTCTAGTCAGGATTTTCATGAAAGAAAAATTATCCAGGCTTAAAATGGACCATAAGGTATCTATTTATTTCAGAACGTGAAAGGAATAACAAAGATGGCCCTTCCTCATTTCAAGTGCAAAAAGTTAAGATCAATAACTTTGACCTCGTCTAGTGTGATGATTTGATCTTTACAAAGAGATGCATTTGAACAACGAGTCCTCTACATACCATTATGCATACATTTAAAACACATGGCTCAAGAGTCATGGTGTGAGGGTGATGATTTATTTTTTATTCGTACATTTTGGTTTAGAGTTTAGTCACCTCAATAAAGGAGTTACTTGATTTATGTGTCATTCTACAAGTAGAATGTCAAAAATGTCATTTTAAATAAACATCAAATCATTTTTGAAATTAAAATGCAAGTTCAATTTTTCAAACTTTCACTGGGAAAAGATTTTGGTAAAAGAAATGAATCGCGTCTATGAGATCACGCGAAGCTTTAAAAATGTGTTTGTGAGTTCTTAGGGGGAACCCCTTTCAGGATATTTGGCTATAAATCAAAGGAAAGTACACAATTGAAGTACAAACTCATTATTTCATTGAAAATTTAGAAAAAAAGGTCCAACACAAATACGTTATGCTAACATCTTGAGCTATGATACATAAAAGGGTGAAACACTCAGTAACCATTGATTGGAATTTCTAAAATCTTCCAATCATCCCTCTCCTACAAACGCCTCGACAGGGGCACCTTTCCAATAGTCAGTTGAGGTTATGCATAGACTAGTCTTGGCATAATGACATTGTTGCTTCATCTTTAGGACGATTGATCTCTAAGTGTCTTTGTTTTGGTAATTCTTTCTCTCACCTTTGCAACCACCTTTGATATTATGAACCTTGGTTTCTTTCCTTTTTTCAATGAAACTTTTCTCCTCAATTGAGTTAGTAAGCCTTCCTAACTGGATGGCTTGTTTAGTCCTCTCAGCTATAGCAACCAAGTCATAAAAATGTTGTGCGGGGCTTCCAACCAAGTATTCAAAGTTTAAGACCTTGAAAGTATTGGCAAACAAATTGATCATCTCTTTTTCCAACAAAGAAGGATTAACCTGTGCGGTTGTCTCACACCATCTTTGAGTATATTCCCTCACAGATTCCTTATGGCTTTTCTCCATGGCATGCAAGCTTTATCTATCAGGGGCCACATCCATATTGAATTTATATTGCCTAAAAAAGGCATCGACTAGGTCTTTTCATCCTTTCACCTTGGTGTTGTCTAGACACTTGATACCTATAATTTATGGTAAATGTTCATCTTAAATGCAGGCTTATCACATAAATCAAAGGATTGATTGATGAGATTAACAACTGAAATTGAGAAAACAAAGAGAGGGTTAAACTTAGAAAAGAGATGCTGGTTTAGTCCAAACTAAAACACAATTCGGTTATTGGATCATAACTGGAGCTATAGAACTTAGATTTAGGTTTGATTTATATGTATGGAAAGCTAAGATATAGGCCTAAAACTTTCATGAAGAGTACAAGATTTAAAAGTGCCATTTTCGAATTCAAATGGTAGCAACAATGGAGAAGTCGGAATCTGTCCTGCAGCCCAGACATTGTTCAGTGTTCAGCCCATATCTCGAGTTTTAGAAGTCCAAACGCACCAATTCTTATTTTGTTGGAAAGTTGAGACAATTTTCGAGAACTTTCATAAGACTATTTGTTCAAATTCAGATGTTAGAAATGACTTTTTATTCAGACAAGAAGCTAAGGATTGTCACCAAGTCAAGATGTGGTCACCCACTCAACAATTAGCCATCAAATCAATAGTTTTGAATTTTAGCCTATAAAATGGGGCATTTGTCGTGTATTTAGGCATCTTGGTTTTTCAGATCAAGATCTTACTTTTGCTCTTTTTCTTTGTATTTTAATGTTTAAGTTTTATTTTATGTTATATTAATCTCTTGTTTATGTTTTTCATTTCCTTTCCTTTACTTAGTTAACTTATATCTTATTTATGTTCTTATCTTGTTTATTTATGTTTCTCTCTTTCATTATGTTTAGTTAAGTTTATTATGTCAATGTGAAAAGATTACACTAATGGTGCAAGAATAAGTATAGTGTAAACTTAACATGGACTTTAATGTTTGATACCAATATGTTTTGTATTTGTTATCTTATTCACTCTTAATACTTTGTTTGTTAAATGGTTAATCTAGATTTATGTTGTATAACCCTTGGTACAACAAATACTTGATCCTTTCATAACCAACTATATGGTATAACCGACACCTGTGTTATGAAAGGAATTTGATTTGTTGTTAACATAAATTAACATCATGAATACCTGACAACATTTACAAGTATTAGCATTATTCGAGTAAGATAACTAATGTAATCATGTTAACAATTTATAATCCGATTGGAACCTCCTTTGTGTGTGGTTTCCAGTTGAGTAATAAAAAGAGTTTATACTATACTTATTTGAAATACCATTAGTGGATCCTCTAACCTTGACAATTATTTTATCCTTGTTTAATCCTTACATCAATATCCCATAAAATTCTCATAAACTCTTTGTTCTATTAAATATATATATATATATATATATATATATATATATATATATATATATATATATTATTTGTAATTTATATAGTTCACTTCCTTGTGGTTCGACCTCTATCTTGCCAGGTTATTTATTACTTCGACACTCCTGCACTTGAGATAAGACATCAATCTTTGTCACTTTGCTCTCGGGTAGCCAATTTGTCTAGACATCTTATTTTACCATCTTGTCCTTCATTGTAAAGTCAATGGTAGACGACATTTTTATGGGATATGCTGGTTAAGTAAATTGGGAATGTGTAGCCTGTTGAGATTCAAATGACACCTCATTTGCCCTTAAATTCTTTGGATTTGCGAGCAAATGTTCAAGCTGAGCTATAAATTTTGCTTCTCTAAATTTAGATCCAAGGCCTATTCGAGTAAACTAGTAAGCCTTTTAACTTCTTCTCTAAGACTTTCCAACTCCTTTGTATGTTGAGCTTCCAACTAAGCTCTTTCTTCGTTATCTACTTGTCTTTTTCGTAGTCTAGTGTTATAGGTGTATTTCAATAGGGAACCTATATTTCAACCAGCTAAATAAAAAATATGCAATCATGCGTAAGTGATGATGCTATCAACAAGGAAAATACATATTCAATATGGACTCGCCCTTTACGAGGTGGCAATGGTCATTATTCATGGATTTTAGGAACCTGATGTTATCATGCCAACAAGGGGATCCTTGTCCAATCTTGTTTAAGTTTGAGTTGTTGATAAACCTTTCGGCTTTCAATTCAAGTCAGTCTTATTTTGTCAACAATAACAACTCAAACTCTTGTATCTTATATGACAGTCATTTGCCACCCAATGGTCTTGGACTTCAAGATGCCACATGTTGGGCTAGTCATATTGAGATTACACAGGGTACAACATAGCAGGTCGATTCTAGTCGTTAAGTGCATCACGGGGGTGAGTTATTATCTAGTCTTAAAGGGTCTCTCGCATGCTCAGTGATCATCCTTGAAAAGTTGATATAAGGCTTACAAGTAGTGTGAAGATAGAGGCCCTTAATAATACCAAATTGACGTATCAACCACTATCGAGTAAACAATCAAGCGAGAGTTGAGTGGTTTCATGAATCTTGCCCATGCTAAAGTTATTGGGGTATCATTACTTCCTCACCTATCTTTAAATTTAACGTGCATGCTCTTGAAGTGATGCATGATAATAGGAATGCATGCTAAAGTGGTAAAATGCAATAACCATATAAACACAACATAACACACATTATAACAATTGACAAATAAAAGGCAAAGCTTAGTCCAAAATTTCTTAGTGAAGTCGTCATTCTGTTAAACCCAAACATCGCAGCGACCAATTAAAAAATTTTCATGGAAAAAGAACAGATACCTTGCCTCTTATTATTTGGGGGAAAATATCTTGTTCAAGGAGTCGCCACCTCATATTATGGTCACTAGAAATCCTAACTGGTCAACAGAAATTCTATGGTACGGGACTAGTTACACAAAAGAAAAAAATATTATTACCTCTTAAGCGTCCTACATGAGGTAGGCTACATTGCTGATTTTTTTCTTAAATTGCTAAGAGTTTGTTGGTTTATGCTATGATGATCTGCTTGTAATATTCCTTACTCTGGCGTTAATGAATATTCAACTACGGATATTTCCAACTTTGGTGTTGGTAAATATTATGTAGCTAAAAAAACATATGGTATTCCCAACTCTGGTGTCAGTGAATAAACCAGTAAAATAAATATAAATCAATGCATGCATATATTTTTATTATTATTATATTTTTTCTCTTAGCCTGGGTCCGACCCAACCCATATGATTGGCTGGACCCAACTGGTCTAGCCTAGTCATTAGCCTAAGTCAATGACCCGGCTGAGTAGCCGGCGTGCACTACTGCAGAATGAATTATAATCCACAGCTACAGTAGCAATGAATTATAATTTGCATGCACAATAAGAAGAACTTACCTGGTTCGCTAGAGATGAAGTCGGATTACGGGGTAATGGCTGACCGATGCTGCTTCTTTTCCTTTGTTCTTTCTCTTGATTTTTTGTTCGCTGGAGAAGAACTGATCGATGCTACCTCCTCTTCGTTCTTTCTCTGGTTCCCTGTTTCGTTTGTCTTGCCTTATGTTGTTCATTCCCTCCTTGTGTTTACCTTCTGCTGGCAATGGGAACCTCTGCTGGATGCTGCTTTTGGTTGAAGATAGGACATTGGGCGCTGGAAGGAGGAGCTGAAGCTGGTTCTACCACTGCAACTGAGGAAAGGTGTGGCCGAGGAGCACCTATTGTCACTGCTTCAATGGAGAGAGAAAAACTCCATGTACTGCTACTATCCGAAGAAAGAGACTCAAACTCCTGCTGTTGCTGTGATGTTTTTGTCGAGTGTGGTTGGTACTGGTAGACATATCTCTAAGAACACGTCCAAAGTTGAGTTATAATAATGGTGGAAGATTGTTACAGCTTCTAACTAAGTAGCGGTGACAGTGTTTTAAGCACGCAAGGACTCCAGTTCTCTGCCAACCGGATATTGCTGATGGAAGCTGCTGAAACAAGTCTCCTGTTGTTGTTGTGGCGCAGAGAAGAAGCTCCTGCGAGGCTGGTTTTAAACTTACAATTGGGTCGGCAGAGGCTAGTATAGGGTTGCCGTCCCTTTTTTTTATGTTTTTTTTTAAGTCTTCCCTAGGGGTTTCTTGTAATTACCTCCTCCCCCGTGTGCATATGCAGTAGGTTTTATATTTATAGTGCAAGAGTCTCATTGTGTATTAGAAACAAAATCCCAAACAAATTTATTCTCTTTTTTTTAAAAAAAAAGGGGGTGGCTAGTATAGGGTTCACCACCCCCTTTTTTTATGTTTTTTTTTTGTAATGTTTTACCTGGAGGTTTCTTGTAATGGCCTCCTCCCCTGTGTGCACATACATTAGGATTTATATTTATAGCGCAAGACTCCCATTGCTTATTGGAAGCAAAATTCCAAACAAACTTATTCTTTTCTTTGAAATTTGAATTTGATTAAGAATCAAATTTGAAAAAAAGATAACTATCATTATCTTGATGATAAGGAGAAAATGACAAAACATGTTATAGTCCCTAGTTTTTCTACAAGTTGACAAATCATACTTTTCATCGAAATAAATTCCTAGTCTTTTTTTATATTTCATCCCCGTAAAATTAAATTATAAGTCAACGGGTCAAAATTGGGTTATAACATACGAAAAACTTGAAGCCTTATATGAAAAGTGCCTTGAAGCCCAAAAACACAAAGAATATTATCAAGCTCGACTTTGCAGGGCTTTCAACAAAAAGGTGTGATCGCGCTCATTCCAAATAGGAGATCTTGCCTTGGTAGTTTGACGCCAGATAATCATCTCAAAACACGTGAGCAATAAGTTCATCTCTAAATAGGATGGACCTTATGTGGTTCAAGAAGTATATGCCAATAGACCTTACAAATTATCAATTAGAACGGATTGAGCCAATCAACGATAAATTCTTAAAGAGATATTATGATTGAAATTTGATGTAGCTCTTGGTCAACACAAGCTAAAACTGTGAACGACACCAAAAAAAAATATGCTATGACTTGATCCTTCATCCACAAAGGTAAGCAGGCAACTTAAGACTTGTTATGAGTACAGTCACATAAAAAAATGATTGAAAAAAAAAACACTTTAAACTACATTATGACTTTATCTTTTATCCATAAAGGTACGTCGACAACCTAGAAAATATTTTAAGTATAGTCACATCACCCTTGTCATACTTAATTTTGGGTTTCCCTTAAAATTACTATTTTTTTAAAATGAAAAAAATGAAAAAATAAAAAGACTAGCAACTTGGCAAAAGTAAGCTGGGAAGGGTTTCAAATGCATGGATGAACCAAGCTGGAGTTTTGGACAAAATTAGAAGCCTAATTATACCTTATTATACCCAAGACTGAAGGAAAATGTAGATTGATTGTCAAACTAAATAATTATAGGATGAATTTGCATGACAATTAAGTTTAGGGACTTAATTAAACATTTAATATGCCAATTTGATATAATCATAAGCCCAATTAAAGGATTAGTTAAGTTTAAGAATTAATTTGGGTCAAATTAAAAGAAATTAATAAAGTTTAAGGACTTAATTAGACTTTTAATGGGTTAAATTAATTTTATTAGTGATTTAATTGGTGAAAATATAAGTTTGGAAGTTTAATTTGGGCTTATTTGTGAAGATTAAAATTTTAGAAAACCAGATTTAATTTTTTTTCAAACTCAATTGGTTGAAATTAAGGACAAAACAGCAAGAAAATCAAAGTTTAATGGTCAATTAAGGGTTAAATTGAAGAAATTCAAAACCACGAACCAACTTGTAAAACACGCAAGACTTCAGGGTTTGAAATCGGTGAATTTGGGAGGCGGGGGAAATTGAAGAAAATTGAAAGTTAAATAGTCAATTGGGGATAAATTTGCATAAATCAAAAACTAAGGATTAAAATAGGAAAGGCATTGAACTTTGGGGTTGGTGTTTGAGTTTGGTAAGGGTGAAGTTGCATAAAATTGAAAGTTATAAGGTAATTACATGTCAAATTAAAAGAAGTCAATAGATCGAGGAATAATTTGACTTTTAGTCAAATCCCAATTTTAGAACTCTAATTGATCAAGGTTTATCAAAACAGCGTCATTTCATTTACATGAAACAGTGCGTTTTGACCAAAATATTTAGTTTTAGTTCAAAACAACATCGTTTTGATAAGTTCAAAAATGAAAAAAAAAATGAGGGTCAGACAACTTGTCATCTGGCTACTGCAGATCTTCTTCCTCCCTAAAGACCCTGAAAAGGTTGGTTCTATTGCCACCTCTCAAACCTGAAATCACCCTTATCTCTTCCTCGAAGAGAACAATAAGCATACCTTATTACACTTTGTGTGTTGTACTCCAACCTAAAAAAAATAAAAGCTCTTTTACAGCCTTGAAGGCAGCACTACAAGAAGCCAAAACCCATACCCCAACCAATCAGGCTTGCTAGTGTACCCCTTTTGTCGACTCTGAAATACTGCAAAACCAGACCTTCAGCCTCAATGAATGGCTTGGATTGATTCTTTTACATCAAAAGGAGAGAATAGTCCAGCTCAAGGCCCCTAAAAGGATCCTTATAGCCTTTAAAAAACTCATGCAAAAAGCCATGCCAGGGGAAAAGAGGGGCAAAAAAATCAAAGATTACCCTTTAAATCATCGATCCTCACATTTGTTACCAATCACTCAAGGAAAGGTACCAAGGAGGCAACATCTTTAGATAAGGTAAGGCTTAATGAGCACACCCCTCCCTATTCATTTTGTTTTCATTCTTATCTTCTGTATTGAGTGTCCATTATAACTTCTTTTAAAGCTTTTTGTTAGTTTAAATACAATGGTTGTTTACTTTTTATGTTTAACCATGTCATGCTTTAGTTTACATGTGTGTGTTTAAGTGTTGTTTAAGGTTTAGTTTGGAGGTCTAGTTTTGTTTCTAAATTGATAAATGCTAGTTTGAGATATTTGTTAGAATGTTTTGATGTTTAAAATAGTAATTGGAGTTTTTATGATAACATATTTTGAAGCTTGGTTGTTGTTTTGTTTCTGTTGTTCTTGGACTTTTGTTTGTGTTTTGCTAAGCTTGCTTAGGTCAAATGCATGTTGTTGATGATTAAGAATGTGAAGAACAACCTATGAAACAGTGTTAAAATATGTTTTCAGCTTGCTATAGAACATAGATTATATTTGTTGCTTTGTCATTGATCCCCTGTTTCTTGTTGTTTTAATGGTTAAAATGTTATTTTAAATATGCTTAAGCTTTGTTTGCTAAGTTTATTATGTTTTCTAGGCTATTAATGCATTTTTTTGGTCTAGTAGCATATCTGCCATTTTGAGTCTTCTAGGCATTTCAGCGTTTTTTCCATAGCAATATTCTTGGGAAGAAAATTGTCTTGGCTATATGATTTGCACCAGTTTTGATCCATTTCTTTTCACTAGCTACTTCACATGACACCTCTAGTCGATAATCTAGACCAAGGTTGTTAAAAACGCATTTTTGACACAGCACGGAAAATGCAAAATAAACTCAGATCGTAAAAACTGATCGTAAAATCGTAAGGAATTTTAAAATACATTAACAAAATAAAAATTCATGCTTCAAATAAAAAATCTTACATAGTTCAAACACCTTAAAACACATGCTTCAAATAAAAATTCATACATTGTTCAAGTATCTTAAAATACATGGTTTAAATAAAATTCATACATAATTTAAGTAACTTTTCATTAACTAACAATTAACAAATTTAAAACAAACAATCTACTAGTGTTCAAGAATATACACATGCACCAAAACATCATTTTTTTCCCTTTCCATCTTCACAAAATTGCATGATAATTCCATGAGCATTAAAGTTGGGCAGAACAGACAAATTATCAAGCAGATCCATATGCCCATATGCAATCTCACCATGGATCTTTTAGCACAAGATATTCCAATTGCTTACTTGTTGTGGTGTATTATGACCCTTTGGGACTGCAAATACTTCATTATCAAGAGGGATGTCAATAGATGGCCATTCTAACCGAATGAAAGCGCTCGTTATCCCAGCATTTCCATTCTCGAAAAAGCCCGATAAGATGACGAACACCAGTATAAGTTAAAGCAACATGGACTGTGTCTCAACAACCTTTGGCATGATTATTGATCAATCAGCCAATAACAATTCAATAGATGCATCCCATAGTCAATGAAAATAATCAATCACAACGGAAAATCAACAAAAATAGCCTATTATCCATGTTCAACTAGTAATTCTCCTCTAAAACCATATTTTCTGAAAACAAATAATTCAACAGCTACATGCAGAATCAATGCCAATATATTGATCAATCACATGAAAAAATCAACAAAAAAGGAAAATAAACACTACTATCAATTTGGACCAGTGATTTCACTCTAGAACCATATTTTCATTCCAGGATTTCAAAACCTTTTTTAAGCTTTAAGCTCAAATAATCCACACCAACCAATTCTTTGTACAATTGATTTCCAACTCTAAAATCAAACAAACACAAGCCGTTTTGAAATCCTTCCAAAAACATCAAAAGAAAAGAATAAAAGCGTTACTTTACAACAAGAAAAATGGCTAACGAGTTTTGTCTATTTCAAACATAAATAGCAAAAACCAAGACATCAAAGTCAGCCAGCAACGAAAGAAGGCTAAACACTTTCCTCATTCTAAAACGATCAAAGAGAAAAACATAATAATCGTACCTTAGAGGGAATAAAGGACTGCAAGGCAAATCATCCACATAATAATAACGTACAACCTAAGCTAAATCATCCACATAATAATAACGTATAAGTTGCAGAGGATTACATGGCAACCGATTTCTTAATCTGACTGGCGATTTGGGGAAAGGGACTGGTGATTTGGGGAAAGGGGAAGGGTGGAGTGTCGGGCGGATTTGGGGAAGGGGAAAGGGGAAAGAGGAAAGGCAGATTTTACATGACAGCAGTTGTTTTAATTTTCACGTGAAATCATAAAATCGTGAAATCGGTCCGGTTTGAGCGATTTTAACGAGTTGGACCAATTTTATGCAAGTTTGACCGAGTTTGATCGATTTTACTAGTTTTCAAGTTTTTAACCCGATTTAACATGTTTTTATGTTTTGACTCGTAAAATTGTATGATTTTACGAGTCAAAGCATGTTTTTGATAACCTTGATCTAGACTTCTTTTGCCTCAATAACATGTTGTTCATGGTTTTAATCATAAAGTTTTGGTTTTAATTCAAAACCTTTCCTGACTAAATTGTGATGTTTTAGTGATAATCGAAGTAAGTAAGTGCTAGATTATTTGACTCTTGCATGATTTATAATCTCTTTGTGCCCCTAGTTTTGTTATCTTTGGTTGATGATGAGAGTTATGTTTTTTGGGTTCACAAAGAATATCCAACATGTTTGATTTGTTTTTGTCAATGAATTTTATGCTTTTCTTGTTTTTTTTAGTTGAATCTATTTTTTGGATATTTACTTTGTTTTGGGTTTGTTTTTCGGGTTAAACCAAAGTTTAGGTTTGGTTCACGGTCAAACCAATGATTTTAGGTCAACCTGATCGATTTGGCATCGGGTCAATTAATTTAGGTCTTGTTTGTTTGGCAAGTATTTTGAAAAAGGTGTTCTTTGGCTTAAAGGTGTGTTTGGCAAACACGTCATTATGTCTATTTTGGCAATTGTATTTAAAGGAAAAAAATTTTTTTGCCAAATAAACCTAAATAATTTCAAAAATTCTAAAAATGATCAAGGACCATTTTAAAATTATTTATGGGTACCTCACATATTTTTTCAATCATTTCACCTAATATCGAAGTTATAGATTTATATTGTAAGATATTGACCTGATATTAAAAATATCCGCTTTTCGCCAAAATTTCTAAAAATTACAAAAATTTCTAAAAAAATTCTTCATTTCAAAAATACAAAAAAAAAATATTTTGTGTGCATACGGTCAAATTATAAAATTTTCATGATATTTCATACAAAAAATAAAAATTGTATTTTTATCATACTTTAAAAAATACAAAAAACAATAGTCAATGGATATCACAATAAGTTTGCGATTATCCATTAGGATTTGGCTAAAATTTTAAATAAAATTAAAAAAAAAAACCTTTTTTTTTTTGTTTTAGATTGTTTAGTTTTTAACATGGTAAGATAAGAATCTTCTTTCTAATGACTTTTCTTAATTTCTGGACAGATTTTTTTGGGCTTTTTTAGAATGGCTAGGTTTTAACCTGATGAGATAGAGATCTCCTTATTAAGAAGGACTTTTCTCAAACCTTAGATAAACTAACGAATATAAACAAGACTTAGAACAAACAACAAAGCAGCTTACCATAAGTAGAGTGCATTGGAGTGACACATCTTTTCTTTACACAATTAGTCCCTTACCTAGACTCTCACAGACTGTTAGGGTTCCTAGTGATCAAAATACTAGGTGACAACTCTCATTCCCCTCTCTTACGAATAAAGGATAAGAATTTCTTATCCTTTTCACCCACATCATTCCTGATAATCCCACTCTAGAAGGACGATCATCGCGACACCTCAGTGACCAAAATACTAGATGACTACTCTCATTCCCCTCTCTTACTAATAAAGGATAAGAATTTCTTATCCTTTTCACCCACATCATTCCTGATAATCCCCGCTCTAGAATGACGATCGTCGCAACACCTCACACGTGCGACAACCCCCTAAAACTATCTTGACCTATTTGATCATTTGCATGGTGGAAAAAAAATGTAACCAAATAACACAATTGTAACATAAAAGCATAGGTAACAATATTACAAGTCCAATGATGTTTACAAAAAAAAAAAACAAGAAGAAGAAAAAGATTTAAGAGCATACGTGGATCAAAGACACAAAAGAAAAAAGCTTCTCTCGAACTTAATAGTAGGTTGTGAGTCACCAAACTTGACGGTTCATCAAACACACCATAACTATTAAGAAATGGCTCTCTATGCTGCATAACCATTGAGAAACGACTTTTTGGGCTCCACGACCATTGAGAAAAAGCTCTTTGAGCTCTATAACCATTGGAAAACACTTTTTGAGCTCCAAAATTGTTAAGGTCTTCAAGATCCACAACCATTGAGAAACAACTATTTGAGATCCGCAACTGTTAAGAAACGGCACTTCAAGCCCTACAAGCTTTAAGAAACTACTCTTTGATCTCCATAATATTGAGAAACGGCTCTTCGAGCTTTATAACTATTGAGAAAAAGCTCTGTCAAATCCACAACCATTGAGAAACACCTTTTTTAAATCCATAATTGTTGAGAAACGGCTTTTCAAGCTCCATTACCATTAAAAAACAGCTTTTCAAGCTCTATAACTGTTGAGAAACATCTTTTTGAGCTCTACAATCATGGAGAAATGGCTTTTCAAGACCTATAACCATTGAGAAATAGCTATTTGAGATCCACAATCATTGAGAAACGACTCTTTAAACTCCACAACCATTAAGAAATGGCTATTCGAGCTCTATAACCATTGAAAAACGGTTTGCCAAAAGCTGCAACCATTGAGAAATGGTTTGTCAAAAGCCGCAGCCATTGAGAAATGGTTCTCCAAATGTCGCAACCATTGAGAAACAGTTTGATTATTACTTGAAAGTGCATTTTTATCAAGGTTTTATATCATCATTTTGCACTTGAAGTATCAATAACTCCTTAACTAAAGCATGTTTTATAATAACATATCTAATTATATAAGATACCTTTAATTTATGGTAAATGTTCATCTTAAATGCAGGTCTATCACATAAATGAAAGAATTGATTGATGAGTTGAAGTACTGAAATTGAAAGGACAAAGAGATGGCCAAACGTAGAAAAGAGATGCTGGTGCAGTCCAAACTGGAACACTGTTCGGTAATTGGGTCATATCTGGAGCTGTAGATCTTGGATTTAGGTCCATTTTATATGGATAAAAAGATAAGACATAGGCCTACAACTTTCATGTGGAGCCCAAGATTTAACAAGGCTGTTTTCAAGTTCAAATTTTAGCAACAAAGAAGAAGTCTGAATCTGTCCTGCAGCCCAGATACTGTTCAGTGTTCAGCTCATATCTCGAGTTCTAGAAGTCTAAATGATCTCAAAATTTTACCCTGGAAAGATGAGACAATTTCCTAGAACTTTCATGATTGAAGTCTGTTCAAATTATGACGTTATCAATGATGTTTTTGGCAGACAAGAAGATAAGAATTGTCACCAAGTCAAGATGTGGCCACCCACTCATCAATTAGTCAACAAATCAATAGTTCCAAATTTTGGCCTATAAAAGGAGGCATTTGCCATGTATTTAGACATCTTGGTGTTGAGATCAAGATCATGCTCTTGCTTTCTCTCTTTGTATTGCTTATGCTTTGCTTTCATTAATATCAAGTTTATGCCTTCCATTTCCTTTCCTTTACTTAGTTAACTTTTATCTTACTTATGTTCTTATCTTGTTTATTTATGTTTCTTTCTTTCATTATGTCTAGCTACGTTAATTATGTCAAGGTGAAAAGGTTACACTAATGGTGTAAGGATAAGTATAATATAAACTCAACATGGACTTTAATGTTGGATACTAACATGCTTTATATTTGTTATCTTATTCACTTTTAATACTTTGCTTGTTAAATGGTTAATCTAGATTTATGTTGTATAACACTTGGTACAACAAATACTTGGCACTTTCATAGCCCATACTGTATGGTATAACCGACACCTGAGCTATGAAAGGAACTTGATTTGTTGTTAACATAAGTTATAATCATGAATGCCTGAAAACATTTACAAGTATTAGCATTATTCGAATAAGATAGCTAATGTAATCATGTTAACAGTTTATAATCTGATTGGAACCTCCTTGTGTGTGGTTTCCAATTGAATAATAAGGGTTTATACTATACTTGTTTAAAATACCATTAGTGGATCCTCTAACCTTGACATTTGTTGTTATCATTGTTTAACCCTTACATTAATCTTCCATCTCAAAGTTCTCATCAACTTCTTCTTCTTCTTCTTCCTTATTATTATTATTATTATTAGTATTATTGGTGTTATTATTATTATTATTATTATTACTATTACTATTACTATTACTATTACTATTATTATTATTATTATTATTATTCTCGTTGTTGTTGTTACTATTGTTGTTGTATTATTGTTGCTTATAATTTATACAAGTAACCTCCCTGTGGTTCGACCCCGGTCTTGCCGGGTTATTTATTACTTTGACACTCCTGCACTTGGGAAAGACATCAATCTTTTGGTCGTGTCAAGTTTTTGACGCCGTTGCCGGGAAGGTAAATTCTTGTACAAATTATAGTATTTATTTTATTTTCTCTTTTCTCTTTTCTCTTTTCTTGTATCTAACTTTGTTTCTTTTGTTTTGTTTCTCTTTCTTTTATTTTCTTCTTCCTTTTATTCTCTTCTTACACGTGCATGAGAGTGTGGTCACGTACATTAAGTGGTAGACTTTGTAGGGTATCCTCATCATATTCAGAAAATATGGCTGAAGAAGATAACCATTCGCTTCATAATGAGAATAATGAGAATATTCGGGTTAGAACTCTTAGAGACCACATGAATCCCACAAGAACAAGTGCACCCTCATGCATAGTTTTTCCTGCTGATGCATCTCATTTTAATTTTAAGACAGGCATTATTCAACTTTTACCATCTTTTCATGGCTTAGATTTAGAAAATCCATACTTGCATTTAAGAGAATTTGAGGAGGTTTGCAACACATATAATGACTCGAATTGTAGCATGAACACCATTAGATTGAAGCTTTTTCCTTTTTCATTAAAAGATAAAGCTAAAACATGGCTACAAAATTTAAGACCTGGATCCATTCATGCTTGGGATGAAATGCAACAACAATTTTTAAAGAAGTCTTTTCCATCCCACAGAACAAACTCTTTCAAAAGACAAATCATTACTTTTTCTCAAAAACCAGGAGAAACATTTTATCAATGTTGGGATAGGTATCGAGACTTACTTAATACTTGCCCCCATCATGGTTTTGAAACATGGAGATTAGTTTCACATTTTTATGAACGGTTAACTCCTAGAGATAGACAAATGGTTGAATTGATGTGCAATGGAACTTTTGAGGATAAAGACCCTAATGAAGCAATGGAATACCTAGACTTGCTAGCTGAAAATGCGCAAAATTAGGACACTACAGGAACTTATGAGGCACCAAGTAAAACCCAACCTCATACATCTAGTGGGGGTATGTACAACCTTAGGGAAGATCATGACCTCCAAGCCAAGTTTGCATCTTTAGCTAGAAAAGTTAAGGCACTGGAATTAAAAAAGAGTGGTCAACTAAAATCTGTTCAAGATATTGCTTGTCAAATCTGTGAAACCAACGAACATTCAACCAATGACTGTCCAACCTTGTCTTCTTTTAAAGAATGTCTCCATGAACAAACCCATGCATTAAACAGTTTTCAAAGGCCCAATCATAACCTATACTTGCAAACATACAATCCTGGTTGGAGAAATCATTCAAATTTCAGTTGGAAGAGTGAGAACAATAATGCTCAAACTTCACAGCCACCATTTCAAGCACATCATAATTTCCAAAATTCTCATGGATATGCACCTCCTTATGCTCCACCTCCTAGAAGAAATCTTGAGGAAACATTGCATGCATTTATGGAAAAGCAAGAGGCAATTAACACTCAACTTGCTCAAAGCATGACAGATTTTAAAGATACTCTTGCAAAATTCACATCTGCTCTTAGTTTCCAAGAGAAAGGTAAGTTTCCATCTCAACCACAACAAAATCCAAAGGGGCAATACAATGTGAATGCAAGTAGTTCTGGAAGCCAACACATGGATCAAGCCAAATCAGTCATCACTCTTCGCAGTGGTAAGGTTATTAAAAAACTCACTCTTGAACCTTGTGAGAATGATGATAAGTCAATCTCTGAGGGTAAGGAAGGGGTTGAATCTGATCATTGCAAAGAAAAGACTGATTCTCCGCCAGCACTTCCATTTCCTCATGCCATGACGAAACAAAGGAAAGTCAATCACAACTCTGAAATCTTTGAAACCTTCAAACAGGTAAGGATCAATATACCTTTGCTGGATGCTATTAAACAGGTTCCTTCTTATGCTAAATTTTTGAAAGATCTATGCACTGTGAAGAGAAAACTGAATGTGAAAAAGAAAGCCTTTTTAGCCGAACAAGTAAGTGTCATTCTTCAGAACAATAATGCATTGAAATATAAAGAACTTGGTTGTCCTACAATTTCTTGCTTTATTGGAGAACATAAAATTGAAAAAGCCTTACTTGATCTTGGAATTAGTGTGAATTTACTTCCATATTCAGTTTTTCAAAGTCTCAATCTAGGTGAGTTAAAACCAACTTCTGTGACTCTTTTACTTGCCGATAGATCTGTAAAAGTGCCTAGAGGAATAGTTGAAGATGTGTTAGTACAAGTTGATAGATTCATTTATCCTGTGGATTTTATTATCTTGGACACACAACCTGTTGAAACATGCAATTCATTTCCTGTTATTTTAGGGTGCCCATTTCTTGCAACTTTTAATGCATTGATTAATTGTAGGAATGGACTGATGAAGCTATCTTTTGGAAACATGACATTGGAGATGAATATTTTCAACATTTGCAAGCAACCTGGAGATGATAATGATTTACAGGAAGTGGACTTTACTGAAAAATTAGTTCATGATCAATTTCAAACCACTTCCAGTGAAATTGAGATTGATGAATCTGACGATTTGCAAATGATCTATTTTCAGGAAGAATCAAAGGCAAGTAATTGGAGACCACAAATTGAGGAATTGCCGCCACGATCAATTGAGCCAATACCTTCAAGTGTTCAACCACCAAAACCTGATTTGAAGCCGTTACCCCTCAATCTCAAATACTCATTTTTGGGAGAAAATGAAACTTTTCCGGTAATAATCTCTTCCAAACTTAATGCACAACAAGAAGGTAAGTTATTACAAACTCTGAAAATGCACAAAAATGCATTAGGATGGACCATAGCTGACATAAAAGGAATTAGTCCTTTGATTTGCACTCACAGGATTTATTTGGAGGAAAATGCTAAACCCTCTAAAGAAATGCAACGAAGGCTTAATCCTAATATGAAAGAAGTAGTGAAAAATGAAGTCATTAAGCTTCTAGATAATGGAATCATTTATCCTATTTCTGACAGCAAATGGGTAAGTCCTACTCAAGTGGTACCTAAGAAGTCTAGAGTCACTGTGATAACAAATGAAAAAAATGAGTTAATTCCAACTAGGACTATTACTGGTTGGCGCATGTGCATTGATTATAGGAAACTTAATTCAATGACTAGAAAAGATCATTTTCCTTTACCTTTCATGGATCAAATTCTAGAAAGAGTTGCAGGTCATGAATTTTATTGTTTCTTAGATGGCTATTCAGGCTACAACCAAATTGAAATTGCATTAGAAGATCAAGAGAAAACTACTTTCACATGTCCATTTGGTACCTTTGCATATCGAAGAATGCCTTTCGGATTATGTAATGCACCACCCACGTTTCAAAGATGCATGCTTAGCATATTCAGTGATATGGTTGAACGTTTTCTTGAAATTTTTATGGATGATTTTTCTGTTTTTAGCGATTCATTTGATGATTGTTTGACTAACTTAGAAAAGGTTTTGAGCAGGTGTGAAGAGAAGAATCTTGTGCTGAATTGGAAAAAATATCATTTTATGGTAACAAACGGCATTGTACTGGGTCACATTGTTTCATCGAAAGGAATTGAGGTTGACAAATCTAAAATCGAGTTAATTGCCAACTTGCCAACACCAAAATCTGTTAAAGATGTTAGATCATTCTTAGGACATGCTGGTTTTTATAGAAGGTTCATCAAAGATTTTAGTGTTATATCTAAGCCATTGTGCAACCTTCTAACAAAGGAAAATGTTTTTGAATGGACTGAACAATGTGAAAAAGCCTTTGTTAAACTTAAAAGCTTGCTTACTTCTGCTCCTGTCATTCAACCTCGTGATTGGTCATTACCTTTAGAAATAATGTGTGATGCTAGTGATTATGTCGTAGGTGCTGTCTTAGGACAAAGAAAAGATAAGAAACCCTATGTGATTTACTATGCAAGTAAAACTTTAAATAGTGCTCAAATGAATTATACTTCCACTGAAAAGGAATTACTTGCAGTAGTATTTGCATGTGACAAGTTCAGATCTTATCTTATTGGCTCACCTGTTGTTGTTTTTAGTGATCATGCAGCATTGAAATATCTTCTTTCTAAGAAAAATTCTAAGGCTAGATTAGTGCGGTGGATTTTGTTACTTCAAGAATTTGATATCACAATCAAAGACAAGAAAGGCACCGAAAATGTTGTCACCGATCATTTGTCAAGATTGACAACAGATTCAAAATCTGACATCACACCAATCGATAACTACTTTCCTAATGAATCTTTATTTTATGTCTCTACGATGCCTTGGTTTGCTAATATTGTTAATTTTCTTGTTTCAAGATAATTGCCAGCTCATTGGAGTACCCAAGACAAAAGAAAGTTCTTAAACGAAGTGAAGAACTTTTATTGGGATGACCCTTATTTATTCAAATATTGTCCTGATCAAAATTTCAAAGATGCATTCCTGACAATGAGGTAAGTAGTGTCATTAAATTTTGTCATTCTGAGGCATGTGGGGGTCATTTCTCATCAAGAAAGACAACTGCAAAAATCTTACAATGCGGATTTTACTGGCCCACCATGTTCAAGGACTCACATGCATTCTGTAAGATTTGTGAAAATTGTCAAAAGCTGGGATCTATTTCAAAACGTCACATGATGCATTTAAATCCTATTCTTGTCATTGAGATCTTTGACTGTTGGGGTATAGATTTCATGGGTCCATTTCCTTCATCATTTGGTTTCGTGTACATATTAGTCGCAGTAGATTATGTTTCAAAATGGATAGAGGCAATTCCAAGTCGAAACAATGATCACAAAACAGTGATAAAATTCTTGAAAGAAAATATTTTGAGTCGATTTGGAATCCCTCGAGCCATGATAAGTGATGGTGGAACACATTTCTGCAACAAGCCATTTGAGTCTTTAATGAAGAAATATGGAATCACTCACAAAGTTACCACCCCTTATCACCCTCAGACTAGTGGACAGGTAGAGCTTGCTAATAGGGAGATCAAACAAATCTTGGAGAAAACAGTGAACCTTAATAGGAAAGACTGGTCTTTAAGACTTAATGATGCACTTTGGGCTTATCGAACTGCTTATAAAACATCATTAGGTATGTCACCCCATAGACTAGTCTATGGAAAACCTTGTCACTTGCCTGTGGAACTTGAACATAAAGCTTATTGGGCTATTAAAGCTTTCAATTCAAACCTTGATGATGCTGGTCAACTGCGAAAATTACAAATAAATGAGCTTGAGGAAATAAGAAATGATGCATATGAAAATTCAAGAATTCATAAAGCAAGAATCAAAGAGTTTCATGATAAGAAAATATTGAGAAAAACATTCAATGTTGGTCAAAAAGTCTTGCTTTATAATTCTCGACTCCATTTATTTCCTGGAAAACTAAGATCAAGATGGAGTGGTCCTTTCATTGTGAAACATGTGTATCCATATGGGGCCTGTGATATTGAGAATCCAAAGAATGGCAATGTTTTCAAGGTAAATGGACATCGTTTGAAAGTCTACTTTGATAATTTTTCAGTTGAAAATGACTCTATTGAATTGAGTGATCCTGTATATAAAGATTGATTCATTTTCTCACATTGTTTTGTGTTTCATTTTGCTAGTTTCTCTCACCCCGGTCAAAAGGCGGATAACGGTACTCCGTGACTTAAGTCGGTTCTTTCAGTTTCCCATAATAACTGATATCTGTATATATTTGTGCAATTCTTTGCTCTTTCTCCCTTCTTTGACTCTGTTCTCCAATTCTCATTTGAAAATGGACACCACTCTTGAAAAATTGAAAAAGTACTTTCCCGCTCTGCCTCAAAATGCGATTACAAAAATTTACCGTGCTAGGTGTGCAAGATTGAAGTTGTTAATGAATCATGGAATTCCTGAAGATATTCGCTGGCTGATTGAAGCAAAGGTCCGATTATCAGGTGAGTCCTCCAATTCTTTCATTTCACACATGCCTGGAACAGGTAAAAGCACTTTTGCAAAGAAACGTCGTGCAAAACGACTGAAAGTCTGTCACAAATGTGCCAGATGGACTTGCAATGCAACATGTCGTTCTTTAGGAATGGTATCTATAAACCGTGAAGATAAAATACAATTCATTAAGGATGGCCTGAGTAAGGGGTCTTTAGATAATCTTTTGTTGACCCTTGAGACGCATCCCAGTGGAGATGTGCATCGTGCAATTCATGATTTATGGCTCCATTTTCATAAAGAACATGATAGACTTAGTCTTGGGAATCTGACTAAAAAAGACCATGTTTGCCAGTTTTTAAGAAAACTGGATGGGAAGCCTATCCCCGACCCATAGAGGGCGTTTAAGCCGTTCTTGGACGTAAAACCAAGGGAAGATGTGAGCCACAATCACAACTATCTGTACATACACATGCTTTTTCAAAATGAATAAATAAATAAATAAAGAGAGAGAGAGTGTGAGATTGCATCTTCAATTTCTCATCTATAAAATCTTCTCTTCCTTCCCCTCATTTCTACTCATCCCTTACATTAGACAGATATAGAAGCGTGTAGAAATGGCAGGTTCCTCAAGTTATCACATAAAAAATATTTGTGTTTTCAGTGGATCCAGTCCTGGGAAGGAAATAGCTTTTTTAGAAGCAGCAAATCATCTTGGTCAGGTACTAGCTGAGAAAAAGATTCATTTAGTGTATGGGGGAGGCAGCCTTGGGTTAATGGGGGGTGTGGCAATAGCTGTATTTTTAGGAGGTAGTCAAGTTTTGGGGGTTGTCCCCGAAGCTTTAACAAAAGGGGACATCATTGGAAGAACAATTGGAGAGGAACTACAGGTCTCCACAATGTTTGATCGAATGAATACAATGTTTAACCATGCTGATGCCTTCATTGCCTTACCAGGTGGTCTGGGCACATTGGAAGAGATCTTTCATATTTCCTCTTGGGCCCAACTTCACATTCACCATAAACCTATAGGTTTGCTCAATGTTAATGGTTTTTATGATACTTTGTTGTCTTTTCTTGATCAAGCTGTGGAACAGGAATTTCTAACATCTTCGACACGACAAATCATAATCTCTGCTGCTACTGCTGAACAATTGATCGACAAACTACAATCTTTCACCCCTGTAATTAATCCTTCCATGAGTCGCATCAATTGATCAACTACAGAAAGCCGTAAAAAGCTTAGATTGGATTTGAGCCTTCGTTTGTGAATCCTTGTGTCTTTTGGTTTTATTTCTAGCATAGTATTTTGCTCTGTTATTTCTTATATTTGTTTAAGTGTGTTTCAGGTTTGTCAGTGTTCGTTGTTTCAGGTGATGTCTTCTATACTCCATCTTTCTACCTTAGGACATTGAGGACAATGTCTCGTTTTGGTTGGGGGGAGAGGGTAGTAGTAATTTAAAAAAAAAAACTAACCAACTAACTGTTTTTGTTTTTAAAAACCATTCGGCAAAACTGTTATTGCTAGGATGGCAGAGTAAGGGGGAATGACTCTTGAGACGCATCTTAGTAAACATTTTCTAATGGTTATTTGCAATATTCATAACAAGGCCTATTAGAATACTTCTTGAAATATTCAGGTTTACAAACTCTCGCATTGTTATCACTTGGTTCTGCTCATATACTCATTTAACAAATATTCTTAAACCTTCATTTTCACACACACACTTTAACATATGATTGTGGGTTGCACATTGGATTATTACATTATTTATGTTCTTTTGTTAAAGGTAACAACTAAGGGATAGGGATAGTCTATAATTTGCAAAAAAAAAGAGAGAGAAAAAAAAATGATGATAATAAAAATGTAGATAAGTTTGGTTTCGTAGCCTCCCTAACCTAAGCAATTAAGCCCGAAGGGGTGTTTTAACACCTAATACCCTAAAGTCAACTGACTTGGGAGCTATTGGCCCAAAGCTTGTTACATGGGTTAAGGAGAAAAGCTTAAGGGAATCAAACATTGCACTATGTACGTATCAGTATCTGCAACCCGAGTTACTAAGCTCGTAGGGGTGTCTCAACACCTAATGCCCTAAGATCAACTGGTCTGGGAGTCATTAGCCGAAAGCTCGTTACATGGGTTAAAGATGCATTGTGTTTTAAGTTATATGTATAGATATTAAAAAAAAAAAAAGAGTAAAATAAAATAAAATAATCCCAACCCAAGAAAGTTAACCTTAAACATTAGAACAAAATATTGTTTTCTTCCAATAAAAGCCCCATCATCTATGTTTCATAATTTGAGCACATAACAAGGAAGGTTTATTAATATTTTGTTTAAGAGATATTGAGCAGATATATAAAATTTAATGAGAGTTTGTTTATCTGGATAGATTAATGGAAGTTGAATGATGAATGCCTTGCTTTGTGGAATTTGCAAATTGTTTTTCTATTTTAACGCCTTAATTACTAGGGACTAGTAATAAGCTGGTTGGAGGGTGTGATTATTACTTGAAAGTGCATTTTTATCAAGGTTTTATATCATCATTTTGCACTTGAAGTATCAATAACTCCTTAACTAAAGCATGTTTTATAATAACATATCTAATTATATAAGATACCTTTAATTTATGGTAAATGTTCATCTTAAATACAGGCCTATCACATAAATGAAAGAATTGATTGATGAGTTGAAGTACTGAAATTGAAAGGACAAAGAGATGGCCAAACGTAGAAAAGAGATGTTGGTGCAGTCCAAACTGGAACACTGTTCGGTAATTGGGTCATATCTGGAGCTGTAGATCTTGGATTTAGGTCCATTTTATATGGATAAAAAGATAAGACATAGGCCTACAACTTTCATGTGGAGCCCAAGATTTAACAAGGCTGTTTTCAAGTTCAAATTTTAGCAACAAAGAAGAAGTCTGAATCTGTCCTGCAGCCCAGACACTGTTCAGTGTTCAGCTCATATCTCGAGTTCTAGAAGTCCAAATGATCTCAAAATTTTACCCTGGAAAGATGAGACAATTTCCTAGAACTTTCATGATTGAAGTCTGTTCAAATTATGATGTTATCAATGATGTTTTTGGCAGACAAGAAGATAAGAATTGTCACCAAGTCAAGATGTGGCCACCCACTCATCAATTAGTCAACAAATCAATAGTTCCAAATTTTGGCCTATAAAAATAGGCATTTGCCATGTATTTAGACATCTTGGTGTTGAGATCAAGATCATGCTCTTGCTTTCTCTCTTTGTATTGCTTATGCTTTGCTTTCATTAATATCAAGTTTATGCCTTTCATTTCCTTTCCTTTACTTAGTTAACTTTTATCTTACTTATGTTCTTATCTTGTTTATTTATGTTTCTTTCTTTCATTATGTCTAGCTAAGTTAATTATGTCAAGGTGAAAAGGTTACACTAATGGTGTAAGGATAAGTATAATATAAACTCAACATGGACTTTAATGTTGGATACTAACATGCTTTATATTTGTTATCTTATTCACTTTTAATACTTTGCTTGTTAAATGGTTAATCTAGATTTATGTTGTATAACACTTGGTACAACAAATACTTGGCACTTTCATAGCCCATACTGTATGGTATAACCGACACCTGAGCTATGAAAGGAACTTGATTTGTTGTTAACATAAGTTATAATCATGAATGCCTGAAAACATTTACAAGTATTAGCATTATTCGAATAAGATAGCTAATGTAATCATGTTAACAGTTTATAATCTGATTGGAACCTCCTTGTGTGTGGTTTCCAATTGAATAATAAGGGTTTATACTATACTTGTTTGAAATACCATTAGTGGATCCTCTAACCTTGACATTTGTTGTTATCATTGTTTAACCCTTACATTAATCTTCCATCTCAAAGTTCTCATCAACTTCTTCTTCTTCTTCTTCCTTATTATTATTATTATTATTAGTATTATTGGTGTTATTATTATTATTACTATTACTATTACTATTACTATTACTATTACTATTACTATTACTATTACTATTATTATTATTATTATTATTCTCGTTGTTGTTGTTACTATTGTTGTTGTATTATTGTTGCTTATAATTTATACAAGTAACCTCCCTGTGGTTCGACCCCGGTCTTGCCGGGTTATTTATTACTTTGACACTCCTGCACTTGGAAAAGACATCAATCTTTTGGTCGTCTCACAGTTCACACACCAGGTCTTGTAGAAAAGCAGAGCCCGTTAAAGAAACAACTATCACCAATCACTGTGGAAAATTTAAATAATCAAAGTAGCTTATGTAGAACATCGAGTCAAGACAGTTAACCTATAATCAAGTTCCAGAGAATATTCATATAATAAATCAAAAAATTCAAGATTCAAATGTTAAAAAAAAAAACAACACCGACCCCCCAATCATAGCCTTTGGTCCACAAAAACCTACTGCTCCAAACTAGTTTTTACAGCATTGAATGAATGGGAAATTATTGGATGGCAAGTGCAAGTTAATTAAAAGATATTAGCAAATAGTAATAAGCATGGAGGTTGTGCAAGGAAAAAAAAAGCAGTTATGCACACAAAAAAGGGGGGGACCAGGGATCCTTTCCTGATTGCCAAGAAAAAAAATCCTATTTTGTGAGAGCATGATCAGCTACTCCACAAAAAATTTTCCTCTTCTGAAATGGGCACACGGGGAGAGTTAATGTTTTCCTGTTCAAACCATGATTACAGTTGAAGTAAAAGGTGGAATTGGTTCTGAACAAAAAGGAAATGTGTGATTGATGCAACCATATTATTCAATAGTTTCACCCATATTTAACTAGTTTTTGCCTATGTTTTAAATATAAAATGCCTTGTTGTTCTTTGTTTTATGTTTTGAAGGCACTTTTGGATGAAAGATGCAAAAAGGAGTAAATTGAAGGTAATTGGCAGATTTCACCTTCAGTCGATGTTTTGTGCAGAGCGTGAGCTCTAGAAGTCGAAATGAAGTGATTCTAGTCGAATTAAAAAGCTAACATCCATACTTTTCTGGACATCTAAGGCAAGAAAATAAAATAAGGAAGAGCATGGAAATCACAGCCTTCAAAGTCAAATCTCGCAATCTGTAAATGTTGACCTTCAGTCATTCCAATTTGAATATCTGGAGCTACAAAACTCCAATTAATGCAAACATAATTTTGTTGGATTCCTTACTCAAAGTACTATCAACACTCCAAATTTAGCCAAAAAAGATGTCATATGAGGGAGATATGAGTTTTCAAATATGACAATTGAATTTTGCCAGCAAACAGGTTTCGTGAAGAAACAAGTCTAAATTATATTCCGAAGCATCTAAATCGATATTCAAGTTTTTATTTCAACAATTTAGCTCCTCTAAGTCAAAGCTTAAAGATTTCATGCAAGGCTATTTCTTCGTTTTTAGGAAAATAGTTTGAAGTACTTAAATGTAAATTGTCTACTTAAGAAAGGACTGTTTTGTAAAATAGAGACTAGGGTTTCCTAGGACATAAAAAGAATGAGAGAAAAGAAGGGGGGCAGCCACCCCAGAAGAGAAAAATGCCCCCTTCCTCTAAGAAACCTGAAATCATGCATTCCTCCTTCTTTTTTATTAGTTATTCAACAAACATGCAAGACTAAACTCTTTTTCTTGGTTGCAAGGACACGGAAACCTTTGGATTTCAAGAACTGTGAGATTTATTTTACCCTTTCTTTTCAGTTTATATGATGAATATGTTTGTTCTCCTATGCTTATTTTTCCTATGATTGTTTATTTTAATTGCTAGAGCGGACTCTAAGTTATTATTGTAGACAATTTATTGCTAAGTTTGATATCAAAACTATAGTTGTGGTATATAAACTTGTGAAGCAACTAAATTTAATAATTGTGACGAATCTACGTTATTAATCTTAGGAAGAACATTCAATCAAATCAAACATAGACTGCGGACAGTTATGTTTTCTTAATTAATCAACTTATCTAGTTCTTAAGGCTACCATTGAATTAAATTACTAATACGGACACTGTGGTTGTTTGATGGTTAGGGTTAGTTATACGGAGGATTCGTTAACTAACCAATGTTAAGAAGAGATAAATATTCAGAATATAAATTGATGTTTCGTTCCATGATCAATTCTGATTTCCATAGGTGGATGTTTACTTTCAACCAAGGTTTGTTCTCTTGATAATTTTCTGATTTTATTTAATTTTTCTTGATAGTTTTCTATTTTCTTTTTCTTTAGCCTAGATAACGTAAACCCCCCCTCAAATTGCATATCATCTAGCATAAAAATCTAACTTGAACTTTCCTCGTGAGATCGACTCCTTGCTTACTCTATACTATCTTATGTATTGTGTTTTAAGTTAGGGTAATTAATTTGTATAACCGCGACATTGCAACATTGACCTTATTGGAACTCACAGGGATGTTCTTGCCCCAAACATTCGGATTAATTCACAATGACATAAAGTAGCCATTTATTACTATGGGTTACAAAAAAAATTAAACAAAATAATAGGTATGCAAGTTGTTTTAATGTGTTTTTTATATTAAAAAAATCAAAGTATAAATTGAAAAGCCTATGCAAGCATATAATTAAATAAATTGATAATCATTTATGTAAATAAAAAAAATTGTTAACAATAACCAAGAAAAAAACTAAAAACTTGAGAGATGAATGCAAATCAAGATATTTAATCATATAAAATGAGACATTGACACGATTGTATTTGTTTGACTTATTTATTTAAATTAATAAAAGATAAATTTACACCCTAAAAAACTCATGACTTAAAATATAAATATAAATAAAACTAAGTGAATAAACTCACGCCATAAAACAATGTTACGCAAGGTCGAACACATCAACAATATTATTTAAAAAATAATATTTTTTATTTAAGAAAATAAACTTCATTTGTATAAAAAAAACAATATAGATGAATTAAAATAATATCTTGAAAAATCAAACAGAAACAGAACAAGTAAAGAAACCTTATATTAAAAATGACATGTACCTAAGTCATAAGACTATAATAAACCAATAGGAAAAACTTGAAGATAATTACAAAACCAACATTAAAAAAAAACTAATTTAGAACGATAAGATCGTACAAAGTTGAATTCCTAACAAATTAAATGTCAAAAGATAAAATTAGAAATTAAGAAAAATCAATTACACAACAAGATCTAAGAAAAATAAGGGTGAAAAAAACATTAATTAGAGGGTTACAAATTTTCAATTGGAAGGTTAAATTGAATTGAAAAATAACTTTAATAAAAGAAAAAATAAATCAAAAGAATTAGGGTCAAACTGAAAAAAAACCAACAAAAAATTTGATTGAATAATGAAATTAAAAGCCAAAAAAACTTCAACAAAAGTGCCAAGGAAAAAATTAGAAAATGAGAACCGAAATGAAAAACATATGAGAAATAACAATTGAAGGACTAAATTGAAAATAAAACTTTTATAAAAGAAATAAGAATGAAATCATAAATTAAAATAATGAAGACTGAAATTAAAAAAAAAAACATATAAGGAATTGTAATTGAAGGACTAAGTTGAAAACAAAAAAAACTTCTATAAATAGAAAAATATTAAGAAATTAAGAGAAAAATGATCGAAATTGAAAAGTAAGAAACAAATAGGACAATGTTGTACATTATATGTCAGGAGAGAGAAAAGAAGGGGTAAAAATCAAACAACCATCGGCGACAATTCAACTATTATAAGTTGCAACATGTCAATTAACATGGAAAAGGACATGGTGATGCATCTAGGGAGACGGTCGAAGGCCAATTTTGGCTACTAGGTGGCATCACACATGTCGCTTGAATGTTGCAGGCACCACCCACTCGTTGTGGCATGCTGAGCACGTACCAACAACTTTTCTCGTTAAAAGATTCAAAAACAATATCAAAATCTCCTCCATGACCCTAGTAATCACACAAAATACCTATGTGAAGTACAAAAATACTCTCAAATGCAAAAGTTAATTTTTGTCTTTTTCAAGGTTAAAGATGTATATTCACTATACATGGATATTATCCAATAGTTTAATAATTTTTTAATCCTGAGTGTATAAGTATTTTTACTATTAAAAAACTTATAAAAATTTAAAAAAGTACTAGCCCAACAATTCTAAAATTTATTGATTTTGAAGGTAAGAAAATATTTTTAATATGCTAAAAAAATTATAAAAAAAACATAAATACCCCGTAGAATCTTTTAATAAGCAATTGACCAGTGAAAAAAACCCAAACATCTCCACCCTCGAAGCTTCATCTTTTTCCACTCAAGAAAAACATGGTAATTTCACTGTAACAGGTCTTGAGCTGCAGTATAACTCCCACGGTTTTTAGCGTTTTTGTTAATTCTGAATGGGTGGTCAAAGCTACAGGAAAGCCAGTAGATCTTGGTGAATCATCGGGCAGGGATGCTATGACCGGCCTTGGAGTGTTTTTCGCGACAGACGCTCTACTGAATATGGAAAATCGATTTCTGATATGAAGTTTGTCATCCAGGGTTTTGGAAACGTGTAAGCTTTTTCCTATCTGAGAGAGAGAGAGAGAGAGAGAGAGAGAGAGAGAACCAGTTTACTTACCAATAATAGAATCCATGTCGCATGGTCAAGTAAGCAAGCCATTCGAACAGATCTGGAAAATTGTCGGAAGAAGCAGACCTGTATATATGTATTAGAAAAGTCAAGCATTGTTGGTCACCAAGACAGGAGAAAGAAAAATAACCAAGATTTTCCATCAATCATAGCTTATCAACCGTTACTCTGTAAGCGGATTGCATGATTGGTAATCATTTTTGAAAAAAAAAAATCTACATAACCAGTCAATATTGCTTTTTACTATTCATGTATGAAGATATATTTTATTTCATACATAAAATCTGAAATTGTTTCAAATCTAGCATGAAATTTGATTCTATCATATAATTTGATAAATTTCAATTAAAATTGATCTTTAAATCTTTAATATTGACAATTATATTTTATTTTTATAATAAAAATATTTATATTAATGTATTATAAAAATTTAATATGATTAGATCAAATTTTAGCAAATAAAATATATTCAAAATATAAAACTTCATTAACTATATTTTAGACACACACACACACACACACACACACACACACACACACACACACACACACACACACACACACACACACACACACACATATATATATATATATTACCAATGAAAGTTTGACGACAGAAATTAAATTTTTTTATTTTTTTATAAATCAAATTAAAAAAAATCAGATAATTATTTTATTTTTTTATAAAAATATTTTAAATAGATATTATATTTCATCATATAATTTAATTTTTTAGTATCATTATAATAGTTGTTTTTTAAAAATAATTATTTAAAAATATATTAAAATAATTATTTTTTTACTTTTAAAATTTTATTTTTCACATTAATATATTAAAAAAATTAAAAAAAAATAATTTTTTAAAATATGAAAATAAAGGGCTCTGAAACCCTTGAACAAGACTAAATTTCTAGCTCGGGAAGAGGTCGTGCAAGTTGAAATGACATATGGGTCCCAGTTGTTAGGTGGTAGTAGAAGCCCTTCTCTCAGGAGTAATCTATCTATGGGCCTCTATCTGATTTGTTATTCTATACTCAAAATCCTATAAACTGTATACAAACAAACCTCTTTTTGGGCCTCGGTTTTTCCGTCACCAAGATTCAACATGCCGATAAACACCACGCCTCTAAGCTAGTAATTTACATGTCTATTACTTACGGCTCCTTTTTACCGTATATGTGTATAAGTACATACAAGGTGAATTAGAAGACTACTTGATGGTAAAAAGTAAACATTACGTCTTAGGCTACAAAGGATCAGGGTGTTTAAAAAACCGGCTTATTTAATATTTGTAATTCAACTCAACCGGTCAAAATCTTGTAAAATAGATATTATAAAGAATAGTAGATTAAAACATTTTAAAAATTAATATCACGGGTTAGAATTTTTAAAACTAACTGTTCAAGTTCAAAAATAAATTAAATGGATTGCATTTAGAAATTGTAAAATATCAAAAATTAAATTGATATAATTATAAATTCAAATCTAACAGATTATATCTATAAACATCAAATTTTCTCTTCCTCTGCCATCACCTGTAGTATTAGTTTTCTAGTCAGTATCAACAAGTGGGTTTTTTCAGGGAAAAAAATGTAAAACTAATGATGTGAAAAATGAACTAGATGACTTGGATTTCACTTCAATGAATTCTTGTTTATATATATATATATATATATATAAACTCTATGGCATGAGGAAAATTTATAAAACAAAAAATAGTTAAAAACATTTAAAAATATGGTAAAAAAGGAAATAATTAGAAGGGGTTTTAATGTCATATTATAGTAGTTTTTATATTTCAAAATTCTTTTTAAATTGTTTTTTCTTAAAAAATATTAAATTAATGTTTTTTATAATTCCAATTCATTTTTATATATATATATATATATATATATATATATATATATATATATTATCACACATTTTCACGTTGTCAAGCACACAATTAGACGTGAAAGACAAAAAAAAAAAAAAAAAACAAAGACGAAAAAAATGGATGCATGTAGAAAGAAAGAAGAGCACTTATCCGTAGAGCGTAATTACCGCCCGCGGGACATACGTATCCGTATCGGTGAAAGTTGAAGGAAAGGGAAAAGAAAAGAAAAGAAACAAGAGAGAGATCTCAAAAATCCTTCAACGCCTCCTCCTTGGTAAACCAATAAGATCGAAGAGGCGAGGCGTATAAGCAGCTCATAATTTAGATTTGCACCTTCTCTTTATACCTAAATAAATGAAATCTTGGGTTTGTATAGAAAAAAAACCCATAGATTAGGTTACGAATAAGAAATACAAAAAGAAGTATCGATCTAAGTATTGAGAAAATGGAGGGGTTAATGAGCAAGCTAAGGAATTTGGATGCATATCCAAAAATCAACGAGGATTTCTACAGCCGTACGCTTTCCGGTGGCGTTATCACTCTCGCTTCCTCTATCGTTATGTTTCTCCTCTTCTTCTCCGAGCTCCGTATGTTTACTGTTTTTGCTCTTTTTTTATTTATGCTTATTATTCGTCTTTGAGTATGGTAGCTTTGATGATTGGTTTTTGAGAAATTGATGGGATGGGGTTTAGGTTTTTGTTGGATTTATTTTATTTTATTTTCAAATTTTGTACTGTTTGTTGTGTTTATTGGTGTTCTTATTTTTGTTAAATTTATTTTTGCAGGATTATATCTTCATGCGGTAACTGAAACAAAACTAGTGGTGGATACTTCGAGAGGAGAAACTCTACGTATCAATGTAATGTTCTTTTCAATGTGTATCAATTGGTCCTGATACGCTTTGCTTGGATGAATTGCTCTAGTAATTGATTCATGTGATTCTTTAAACTGCAGTTTGATGTCACGTTCCCCGCTCTTCCGTGCTCTATTCTTAGCCTTGATGCCATGGATATTAGTGGAGAGCAACATCTTGATGTAGTATGTACCATAAGACCTCACCTTTTTTCCTTTTTTCTTTTATACTTGCATGCATATGCTTCGCTTCGCTTCATGCTCTTGACCTGGTTGTTTCCCAAGTTTTAAATTTTCTGTTTTTGATGCCTTGCAGAAACATGATATAATTAAGAAAAGACTAGATTTTCATGGAAATGTCATAGAAACGCGGCAAGATGGAATTGGTGCCCCTAAGGTTGGTATTCAGTTTTGCTTAAACTTTCTATGTTAAAAAAATCATTGTTTGTGATCTGTGAATTGATCTGAGTTTGAGCAATTAACTTTGATTTTTTTCGAGTGCTAATTTTTGTGTGAATTCATCACGTAATCAGCAGTATTTTGTCTACTCAAAGCTCATCTCTGCTAGTTTTAGGGTTATGTTAATATGTGCTATGACTGATGTGAATGGCAGAAGAGAATCTATCTTTGTTTTTCTGAGTCATTTGAGGAGCCGAGCTAGGGTTTAAAAATGAAAATAAATTACCAGCGAAAAGAACCAATCCTGTCTTTTGAAAGCATGTATTGCTTAACACTCACAAAGAAAAAAAGCATGCATAGCATGATAGAAGTTTAGGCTTGGTATCATTCAAGGGGGGCTCTGTTTTGCCATTGGCTCACTGTAAGCTTGACTATCTGACATCGGTGTCCTTTGTCGGAGATATAGATAGCTGATTGTAAGTGTTTTATTTGTCTTGTGGCTTTGTGGAGATTAGTTGGATCTAATTGTATTTTACAAGCCAGGGGTAGAAAAATAGAAATGTTAGGCTGTGCTTTCTTTCAGAGGAGCTTTTTCTCCTTCATCTCCTTGATCTTCAAGCAATGTTTATAATTCTCCATTGTTTTCATAAGTGCAATTTGGCTATTTCTTTCTTTACTCCGCTGTTGACAATATCATTCTTGGACTCTTAACAACTTGTACCCCATCCCCATCCCCCTCCCCATCCCCTCCCCTTCCCCCTCCTCGCGCTTGACTCCTTTTCGTGCTTGGCACAGATTGAAAAGCCTTTGCAGAGGCATGGTGGCAGGCTTGAGCACAACGAGACATACTGTGGCTCCTGTTATGGTGCGGAAGCGGTAAGTTTGTCTAGCATCAATGCTAAGAAATAACCGTCTCATCTCGTATTTATTATTAAACTGCATACATGTGGGACAATCTACTCAGAACTCTAATATTTTTGTTCACCTGGACACGTTTACTTTCTGGAATGCTTTTTCACTCTATTCTTGTGTTATGTTTGTTGGCTAAATGCATCTTATCAAACTAGCTGCTTCTAGTAATAATTATTTAGCTGCTTCTGATTTTATTGTGCAACTGGCAGACCTTAGTTTCTCCATTATTTATCTAATGTGTTATTTTCTTTGTAGCAGCCTGTATTTTGTCTTTCTAGTTCCTTTGGGATAAAATCAGAATTCGTCTCCTTGCAACTAAGAACAGTCACGTGTCTATTATATTCTTTATCTAACCCGTAGTTTTACTCCCCATTATATCTCCTTTTGTATTGCAGTCAGATGAAGACTGCTGTAATTCTTGTGAGGACGTTCGTGAAGCATATCGAAAGAAAGGTTGGGCGGTGACAAATCCGGATTTAATGGACCAGGTACTTTATTGTGTCACTATTTATTGGAGTTCTAGATTCAATTTTCAAGAACAAACTGAATGAATGCAGTTAAGACTCTTGCATATGTTAACTTTATGATTCTCTGATTGGTATCTTAATTGGCAATATTCCTAATGCTTCATCGTTGGCCTTTCCTGCTGTCGTTTACTTTGTACCAGTAACCAAGAAAAATTAACGTTTAGGTTTCCATCTCCCTTTCTTCCTCCTTTTGGGATAATGAATAGTAGTATTGTAGTGGGCGATTCCTGCACAATTATTAGCTGCAACACCACTAACATGATAGAAAATCTATCTCTCGATGCTCTGAAAATATTCAATACTATCAACTATGAATTTTGAGTACTGGTGTTGCCTGGGAATACTTCCAAGTTTGAGCTACAGGCTATGTTTTTGTGTTGTGTGGCTGCGTCTGAATGTTGTCTTGTGTTTGTCTGTCTTGAGATTTCTCATTCCATATGTGAACTGATGACTTCTGGTGGTGCATCAATCTAAAATCTTAGCATCTGCTCTCCTTGAATAACAAATTACAACAAAAATATTTTCATTTATTCTAATTATGGTTTTTTTTCTGATTTACATGTAACATTCAGTGCAAAAGAGAGGGATTTCTCCAAAAGATCAAAGATGAAGAGGGTGAAGGATGCAACATTTATGGATTCTTAGAAGTTAATAAGGTGGCTGGAAATTTTCATTTTGCACCTGGGAAGAGTTTTCAGCAATCTGGTGTTCACGTGCATGATCTGCTGGCATTTCAGAAGGATAGTTTTAATGTAAGCCATGATTCTACTTCTTCTGGCCATCTCTGTTGAATATCAATTACTGAACTTGTGTCTGCCAAGGAATATGAACTTATCAATCACTTCTTAATTGCTCATCATGCTATGTTAAACAAACCATCTGATTAATGTGAACAATGTGATACAGATAACTCACAAGATTAATAGGCTGACTTTCGGAGAATATTTTCCAGGTGTTGTTAATCCTCTTGATGGGTAATTTTCTCCATGCATCCTGGTTTCATCTACCCATTTGTTGGGCTTGAAGATTGACTTGTTTATCCTCTTTCCTGTGTATTAAATTGTATGTGCTGGAATGTCAAACTCATTTTTGTAACTTTCAGTGTGCAATGGACACAAGAAACACCAAGTGGGATGTACCAGTATTTCATCAAGGTTATTCTTCAGGACAAATGCCTCTCCTGTTTCTTTGTGTCACCTCTCCTTTCTAGTGGTAATAATTAAGGAAATGCAATCAGTTCTCGAGCATTTTACCCAAACGGGCTTTATTTTGCAGGTAGTACCTACTGTATACACAGATGTGAGTGGACACACTATCCAGTCAAATCAGGTGTGATCACAGTCCAATAAGTGTTCATTGATATGTTGTCTCAAATCATCTAAAGTGATATAACAAGTTTTAATTCTTTTTTCCAGTTTTCTGTGACTGAACATTTTAGGGGCACAGACATAGGTCGCCTTCAGTCCCTTCCAGGAGTTTTCTTCTTTTATGACCTTTCTCCAATTAAGGTAGGCTTTTTTTTAGCCTACTAAATGAGCTCAAGAGTTAGCGCAAGTCACTGAATTTTTCACTTCAGAGGTTTTTTGGTCTAGTGATTACATCTGATTTGCATTTTGCAGGTGACTTTCACAGAAGAACATGTTTCGTTCTTACACTTCCTAACAAATGTGTGTGCCATAGTTGGAGGTAATACTTTATTTCTTCTCAAAAAATCCAATCGATGCTCCCACTCCCTTTTTTACTTGTGTTGCTCTTTTTCATAACTTGCGGCATAGGTTTGATAGAATCTAAGGTTAATGTATAGGAAAAGAAAAGTAATGTCCGTTTTGCATTTTGAAACAACAGATTCAAGAAACAATGATTAAAAGTTCTCAAATCTGTGGCATTTTTTATTTTTTTGTGCATTTATATTGATATATTTCATGATTAGGTGTGTTAATAATGGTTGACTATTCTTATACTCCAGGTGTTTTCACTGTTTCTGGCATACTGGATACATTTATATATCATGGTCAAAAGGCAATCAAGAAGAAGATGGAAATCGGTAAATTTAGTTGATGATGATGACATGTAAACAGGCTTGGGTTGTTGCTGTATTGCCAAGGACTGGCTTCTCATATGGAATTGGGTTTGGACGCCTATTTTGAACTGGCCAGTTTTTAGAATCATGTTCTTGCGATCAAGGAATTTGATTTATTTCATGGGTCATTAATTCTCAAAATGGAATGCCCGTTTGCCTCTCTTTTTTTCGTTTTTTTTTTCTCCCCCTTCAGTGGAGTGACAACACTTCTGATGTGAGGACAACTGTTCCAAAGGTATATTACCCTTTTGTGCATTTGGCATTGCCCTTTCTTCTGGCCAAGAACTACAGGAACCTTCTTGTGGGAATTAAGAACGATCATGAATGTTTTGGATTCAATTTCACCATATAATTGGGGTAGCCACGGCTTTGGAAACAAAACATAAGAACAAAAGACTAATACTCGGAGCTGGATTTGAGTTTTGAACACTGAGATTTTGGGACAAAATTGCTATTTAGAGGGAATTGTAACGCTCTAAAAATTGATGAATGTATCATGATTTATACAAGTAATAAGGTGTAAAAATAGTAAGCAATGCAAAAATACAAAAGATATTTACATGTTAAATAATGTAGGGATAAAGAAAGTTGGGGAATATACAGATAGTTTTGCATGACCAAGTAGGTGAAGCATGATAGTTTTCATCCAATTAGTGTTATTAGCTCAAGCAGATGAGATGCGCATGATTCTCGTATCTTAACTTTTAAAATTGAAGAAAAAAATAAAGGGAGACTTTTTTTTTTTTCTTCATAGATCTTTGACTAGTAAGTAGTTCATTAAAGTTTTACACCTTTTACCCTAAAACTATAATCTCATCTCTTTTAAAAAAATAACCCTCGTCTAACTATTACTGGGTAAAGAATGGTGATTATTTTTTATTGTATGAAGAGAATTGGCATAGATAAATAGTATAATATAATTCATGTTTTTTATTAATTTATGGTGTCTCAAATTAATTGCGTGTGTATGATATCACAACTTTGGATTATGATAGCCCCCATAGACTTTTGAGGTGTTGTTCATTCATGTAGACTCGTCCTTTAACAGTATGGAAAACAAAGAATAAGAATAAGGAGAGATTGAAAGACTGGTTGTGCCGCAAAATCTTCAATCGCATGTATTTTTATGTTAATATGCTTGTAAAAGCGAGGAAGCATATATTGACGCTTTCTTCAAACTAGCGAGGAAGCATATATTGACGCTTTCTTCAAACTATCGACCATTCCAACATAGCGTTGGTGGGATTTCTTTTTTACTTTCTGGTCTAAAAGCTTCATCCAGGGCGTTGGTGGGATTTCTTTTTTACTTTCTGGTCTCAAAGCTTCATCCAGGCTTGAAAGAATATTCGACGAATTCTCAATCTTTCACATCTCTTTATGCATTCCCTTCCACACACATGAACGGTGACAATCAACGAAATGCTTAAAGTCCGATTGGATAATTACTTTAACCATTGCTTTTGCAACGCATTACACACTATTTAAGCTAAGACACTTCAAAAAATAATAAAAAGATTTGGAGGTCGGGCTTTCACAACCTGAGTTGCAATACATTAAAAGAAGTTGCGAGAAAATAATTTATGAACCCCACCTGAATGGTTATGAAATGACTACTTCGAATTGGATCATAAAGAGACTTTGTTTTGAAACATGAAAGTTAATCTGGAAAAAAAAATGCTAAAGGAAGAAAACAGAACTAATGTTCCATTGTGTGTTTAACTTCCATTTGTGGGAACACAATTTCAACAGAACTTTGAAACTCTCCAAGACATTTATGTGTGGTTACCTTAACGGTGACAAGCTAGAGTTGCTTGTTAAAAATTATCCAATTATCGAAGGAAACGATCTGCACCTTTTGCTTTAAATCATGAGGGTAGTGTGCATATAATAATTTTCATGGGCTGCGAAGAAGAAATTGTGTTCGAATGTGAATCTTTTACGGAAAAAGGGCAGCTCCGAGGCAATTTTTTAGAAACTTGCGAGAATGCGAAAGTTCATTGAACAATTTTTGACGGTAGATATAGTATAGGGAGTCGATATTGCCAAAGTGATTCTGGAATAAAGAATAGTTTTCTTTCCAAAACGAACATTTTTTTAATCCTGTTTGCCATAAGAGGTCTCCAATGAGATTTCATGGCACATAGTACCTTTGTCACTAGTTTGCAAAGTTGAGACTGATGTAGTGATGTGAACTCATAAACGTTGGAAATACAAATAGGAGGAATAGCTAATGCACAACCACGATCAATCTTCACTTCTTCAGATGTTCTCCACAAATTGCAAAAATTAAGATCCCAGCAGGTAGGCTCTACTGTTCTCTGTAAAGCCTAGCCACAAAAAACTCCAAAGTCCCCTTAGAAAAACATAATATGGATCCAAAATTTTCATAATCGGGGATATCGCTAAATCATGCAAGGGTGGTGACAGATTGGGAAGGATGGTTCCTCTTAGATGTAGATTCTTTTGTGTATGTGAGGACCTTGCGATTTAAGATAAGAGTTTTAAGCTAATTGGTTTAAACTCTAGATTTAGTTCTTGATCTACTCACTCACGTAATTTCAAATTTATATTGCAGAGTTACACGAGTATTAATATAATTAAGTCCACTTCCACACAAATAATAGCTCAACTAAAGAGGTAATTAAATAATTAAAATAACTTGAATGTAAAATAAATTCAATAACTTAGAAAATAAATACTTATATTCATAAAATGATTCATGCTATGATTACATCCACAAATTGAAAATCCTAGATAATGGAACATCAATTTTGGTATTTTTGGTTTACAAAATTGAAATTGCAAGTCTACTGATTACAAAGAAAATTGAAAGCTTACTTGATTATCATCTACAAACTTATCGTATGCTATTATATTGCCTACAGGTTTCAGGTTTAAAAGATTCTAAGAACTTAATAAAATCGAGATGTAGTGATTTGAATTTTTGTTGAATTCTTGAGTTGTTTTTAAGTTGTTCCTTGCAATCCACCTTGTATAATCAATCAAGTGATGTCAACTACCGATAACCTCCCACCTTTTAAGGTTCTCGACTAACTGTTTATCAATTGTTAATAACTTCCCATCTTTCAAAGTTCTTTCCGCGATCTCATGTCCACAAGAGTTATTGATGCCTTTTAATTACGTGACTTATTATACTTGCTTATGTACACATTCCTTATTCTATATATGTGGTGACCCTTGTCTTTTAAGTTTCTCTTAATTATCAAATTATATGCAGATAGTTATCTTCTAACTTTCTTTATCTATTTTCCATACAAATTTATAATATAACACTTATCCTAAAAAAAGATTACCTATTAGTGAATAAAAATAAATGCGTAATCTTAATTAATGAGTATGTTGAGATTTAAATTTTGAATTTTACATCAAATCTATCTCAACATTCATTTTTGTTTACCATATATGAATGATAGAATAATGATGGACACTTTTTTCAAAATGAATTTGAATTTGAATTTTAAGTCCAACTAAATTTTTTTTTTATTTACTCTTGTTCACATACCCTTTTACTCATTTTTATTATTATCCCTCTTTTACGTTTTACCTTTTGTCTTCCTCATCATAGCAATCAACCAAGAGTAAACCCTCAATCAAGCAGTCACTTTCACCATGGATCATGTTCCTACTTTCTATCTCCATAGATGGATTATAACATCCCTTAAAGAATTCTTACTTGATTCTTTACAAAAGGTATTTTTTACCTTAAACTTCTTAACTCTTATGTCAAAAAACTATATCTTTCCAACCTATGACAAACCTAGATGATCAACCCTAATATATATTAGTTGTTCAAGTGGATCTAGACACAGCAAGAATCCCTCTCGCTATCAACAAGGCAATTTTAAACTTTTCCAACCACAACATCCCTTTTCATTTTCATTTGACTGACCCTTCCCAAATTAATTAGGAGTTTGTTTCCAAATAAAAAGGTAACCCAACCAAATCATGGCCTTCTCTAATTATCATTGTAAATGACCTTTATGCCTCTCTATTAAAGGATATATCTATTAGAGCAAAGTGGAAGAAACAACGAATAGATATTTGTTTTGATTTTAATTTAAATCATCTCCCTCATATGAACCTTATTATTTTGTCTGTAATGTTGACCTTATGGGATTCCAGCTTCAATTGTTTTCACACTAGGTCTAGTCCTTTAAAGTAATTGTCTAATGTTATATTTTTTATTATTTAAGTCAATTTTTACTTATCCTTATATATATATAATCAATTATGGTCTTTCTTGTTATGTGGAGAGGAAGAATTCATAGTAACCCCTTTTTCTAGGTATGTTAAAATCTCCTAGCCTTAAACTTTGTGACAAAAATCAAGTGTCTTTATTGCTATGATTAATAATTTCAAAGTTGGTGGAGCACCCCAACCTATCTATATTGAAAGTAATTAAGACACACCTCATGTGCCTTCAAGATATGCTCTTTGTTTTTGTTGATGCCCCCAACCTATCTGACATGAATTGCAACTTTTTGGTGCTTATGGAGTCCAAAGAGTCTTCCCAACTAAAGCTTAAATAGATTGAAGATAGGCGGCTACTCTGGAATGTAAGTTGTTGGTTGTTAGACAATAAATTGCACAAGAAAAGAAGGCCTTACGTGGGTTTTCAAAAGAGCTAACTAGCTTCCATGCAAGGAGGGAGTTTGTCTTTGCTACCCAATATATATATATATAATGTGTGTGTGTGTGTGTGTAATGTTGAGAAACTACTCCTATATTTTAGGATATTTATATTTGAAAACCTCTTTGTTAGCCTCTTATATGGATGATGTGTATTTTTTTAGATATTTTCCATTAGTAACTTTTGTATGTATTTCTCCATCTATACTTTCTAGCAAGTAGGCATTTCCAAAGTATATTTGATTTATTTTGAAAGATCCTTCTTAAGTTGATGATTATTTTCTAAATTGCCTATCCTTTACTCCAATGGGAAAAATTACTTTCCAGATTAGGTCCCCTTGCATGAATCCTTGTTTCTTCACTTTTTTATTATATGCTTTTTGAACTTATAATTTTTTTGTTTGCAAATTGTTCAAAACATCACTTCTTTTCTTATATAGATCCCTTAACTCTTGCATCATTGCATTTTGGTATTGAATTCTTGTTTATCGGTTCTGGTATGCTACTTTTAAAGACTTAATATTCACTTTGCAAGGTAATACCGCTTCATGGCCAAACATTAAAGTATAGGGTGTTATTCCTGTTACAGTCCTAAGTGAAGTTCTATAAGCCCAAAATACATCCATCAAAATTCATGTCACTCCTTAGAATTGTTAGTAATCATCTTCTGTAAATTTAATTTTAAAATCTTATTTGTTGACTTTACTTGCCCATTAGCTCGAGCATAGCAAGGGGTTGAATTAACCAGAGCAAATCCCCCTATAAATACCATAGCATTATCCATGGTTATGAAGTCTGGAATTCCAAACCTTGCCACAATATTCTGTTTTATAAATTTTTTCACTTTAACCTAGGTTACCTTCTTAAAGGTACAGCTTCTACCTATTCTTTGAAATAATTTATGCCAATTGTTGCAATCTAATTTTTGACACCATTTTCAAATTAAAAAAACATGAAAAAAATAGCAAAAAAAAAGCCAGCAAAAAATCTAAAAAACATGTTCTTGATGTATTTGCATCATTTTCAGCATCTTTTCCAAGGAATTTAAATCAAAAATCTACTTTTGACGCATTCAGTTTTTAACGTGCTCATTGAATTGATATTGATGTTGCCTTTTTTCAAAAGTCAAAACACAAAAAAAATAAAGAAAGAAAAAAAATGCATTTATATTTTAGTGATACAATTATAATTATGGAAGGAAGATGACCAATTTTAAAATTGAAAACCCTCTCACTAAGCTAACTAACTTTTAATTAGATGGTCCACAATCAATTTTCTTAATCCAATGGTTTATATTTCTTTGTTTTGCCTTTAAGTTATTCTTACAAAGCAGCAAAAAATCAAATAAGTGGTAGAGATTAATTTTTGAAATCCAATGGTTGATTTTGTTTTGTTTTGCCTTTAAGCCAAACAAATTACAATATAAATTGAGTGTGTGCGTTGTCAAAAAGAGGGGGACAAATGGCATCAACCACCATTAACCAAAGGAAGAAGACATAGTGTGCCACACTATGGACCTTCTAGTCCAGCACACTCCACCATAAAAAAAATAAAGAAAGAAGAGTGAATTATTTTGAAACAAAGGGAACCAAGCCTTCCATCACAATCAACCTTTTTCTTCATCATTGTCAAACTATTACCTCCCCCTCCAGTTGTCATCAACGTCGACACCACCACCCGAGAACCAAGCAACATCCAACAAATACTGCTCCTTACTCTCTCTTTTTTTCTTCCCCATCGCCGGTTACCACACATTTTCTCTCCCTCACCATCGCTAATCATTCTCCCTACATCCAAGCACCATCTCTCCTGTCCCAAAAAAAAAAACACTCTCAAGACAACCACTCGAAACCAAAAGTTGTGACCCTCCCATATCAGCCCTTGAAAGACAAACACTTATGATTGTCACCACCAACAGTGTCGGTCACCATTAAAACAACCCCCTCACGGTTTTTCTCCTAACCAACTGAAACCAACACCACCCATAAAAATCCCTTTATTTGCGTCATGAACCATAGCTCCTTCATTTTACTCTCATCGTCATCTATCTTCAACCATCGGTGGTAGCAGAGGAGTAACACCAACCACCACACAGGGAAGTAACACCACCAACATCATGAGCCACCCTATTCCTTTCTAGTCTTACCAATTTCTCCTCAGCAACACCTAAACAACAATGGCTTGTGAAGAAGAAACAGTATAAGAAGTTAATTAACCGATAAGAACAAATCTAACAAATAATTCAATTGACTATGTTGTGTGATTTTTTTTTGTTTTGCTGTTGAAAGTTGGATACATCACCAACACAAGAAGAAAGAGGAGGAAACTCTTCTCCTGATCCACCAAATTTCCCTTTTCAAAGGTGACAGCATGTGCAACCACGTGCCACCAATGGCGGCGATGCGTGACACCCACGTGCCACCATTGTTCCAGCAATTCTAAAAGCTTTTAGTGTGCTTAATGAGTTCCCAGCAATCTCTCTAACCTATTTCCAACCTTTGAAAAGACCATTTTGCAAAAAAAAATTAATTTTCAATGTGTGTTTAAAATTATTTTTAGAATTTGAATTTTTAAGGGTTTGTAAACATGTGTAATTTTTGGGTTTATGAGTAATTAGTGATAAAGGGGGTGTGTTTATTTGCATTTTATTTTATTTTGTGTTAAATAATTGTTAAAAAAAAGGAAAAGAAAAAATTTAATTAATCCAATGTTTTAATTGCATATGAAAAAAAGATTATTTCTACTTGTTGCATACGACTCAGTCCTTACAAAAAAAATTGTATTTTATTTATAAAAAAAAGAAAATATTTTAGAAAAAAAATTTGTATTTCTTTGCATTTTTATGGAATTTACAACAAGTTTGTAAAGTTCCTTAAGGATTTGGTCAATATTTCAACAACCCTAAGTTTTCTTTTCTTTTTTTCTTTATCTAAGCCTCCGGGAGTAAAATTGGTGAACAAAGTGGCCATTTGTTAAGGGACACCATCTGCAAGATAGCACAGGCTCTTTGCCACGCGAATCATAATAGGCTGCCGTTAGCATGTTAGTTGCCTCTTACCTGACCCTTCTTACTGCTTAGTCGAAATGAAAAAGAAGATGATGAATAAGTTAATATTCAAGCTTTTTGAAACGAGTGATGGGTAAATATTCTCTCTTTTATCCTTACCTAAGACGTAGAGCTTTATTGAATGTTTTTGTTCAGTTTGACTACTTGATCATATTTTATCATACTTATTTCTATTCTACCTTCCCGGAATTTATTTTCCAAGTAATTCCATGTCAAAGTCAAACATTCCGAAAGATTCCTTCCAATCTCCTTATTTTATCATGTCATTGGAAATTAGATAAAGGCAATTCCTATTTAATATAGCTAGTTGTGCAAGTATTTTACGATTAAGAAGCGACTGTCTCTTGTACAGATTGTCAAAGTAGCATGATCTAATTCAAAAATTTCACCCAATTGTGCGCGTCTAGCATAGTTTTTCACAGTAATAGGATTACTATAACTGACTCCATCTAGTTCACCACCATAGAACTCAACAGTTACACCTACTTGTTCAACACTATACTTCAATTCTGCCCTTCAAAAAGGAACATCGGCTCTAACAATTCCATCCCTATCTACCAAAACAACTGAAAATGTTTCAAAAAAGGTAGGCATACGACGTACAAAAAGCTTACGCCCTTCTTTATCTCTAAATAGAGGACTTTTCTGTCCTAGGTTGCTCTAACCTTGAAGAGGAAGAACTTACAATGAGGTAAGGAAGTTGAAGGTAAGTCCTCACACTAGGATCTACTCAACTCTTAGCCTAGCAAGAGGAAAGCAACAAGAACTGATCGATAGAATCTATTCTTATATGACCTAGCTTGCTCTAACCTTCTAGTGAACAAGGATAAAGTAGCAGATATTAAATTCCAGAAACTAACCTTCCTAAAATGAAAGATATTTGAATGTGTTAAGCATGTAACAACTAGACTTTATAAATAAAAAAGAAAAGGCAGTTGCAGGTTGCTCCTTGATTAGTACTTAAAAGTGCATTTTTATCAAGGTTTTATATCATCATTTTGCACTTAAAGTATCAATAACTCCTTAACTAAAGCATGTTTTATAATAACATATCTAATTATATAAGATACCTTTAATTTATGGTAAATGTTCATCTTAAATGCAGGCCTATCACATAAATGAAAGAATTGATTGATGAGTTGAAGTACTGAAATTGAAAGGACAAAGAGATGGCCAAACTTAGAAAAGAGATGCTGGTGCAGTCCAAACCGGAACACTGTTCGGTAATTGGGTCATATCTGGAGCTGTAGATCTTGGATTTAGGTCCATTTTATATGGATGGAAAGATAAGACATAGACCTACAACTTTCATGTGGAGCCCAAGATTTAAAAAGGCCGTTTTCAAGTCCAAATTGTAGCAACAACGAAGAAGTCCGAATCTGTCCTGCAGCCCAGACACTGTTCAGTGTTCAGCCCATATCTCGAGTTCTAGAAGTCCAAATGATCTCAAATTTTTACCCTGGAAAGATGAGACAATTTCCTAGAACTTTCATGATTCAAGTTTGTTCAAATTATGACGTCATCAATGATGTTTTTGGCAGACAAGAAGATAAGAATTGTCACCAAGTCAAGATGTGGCCACCCACTCATCAATTAGTCAACAAATCAATAGTTCCGAATTTTGGCCTATAAAAGGAGGCATTTGCCATGTATTTAGGCATCTTGGTTTTCAGATCAAGATCATACTTTTGCTCTCTCTTTATATTTTGTAATGCTTAAGTTTTGCTTATATTAATCTCTTGCTTATGCTTTTCATTTCCTTTACTTGTTTATTTATGTTTCTTTCTTTCATTATGTCTAGCTAAATTAATTATGTCAAGGTGAAAAGGGTACACTAATGGTGTAAGAATAAGTATAATATAAACTTAACATGGACCTTAATGTTGGATACTAACATGCTTTATATTTGTTATCTTGTTCAGTTTTAATACTTTGCTTGTTAAATGGTTAATCTAGATTTATGTTGTATAACACTTGGTACAACAAATACTTGGCACTTTCATAGCCCATACTGTATGGTATAACCGACACCTGAGCTATGAAAGGAACTTGATTTGTTGTTAACATAAGTTATAATCATGAATGCCTGACAACATTTACAAGTATTAGCATTATTCGAATAAGATAGCTAATGTAATCATGTTAACAATTTATAATCTGATTGGAACCTCCTTGTGTGTGGTTTCCAATTGAATAATAAGGGTTTATACTATACTTGTTTGAAGTACCATTAGTGGATCCTCTAACCTTGACATTTGTTGTTATCATTGTTTAATCCTTACGTTAATCTTTCATCTCAAAGTTCTCATCGACTTCTTCCTCTTCTTCTTCACTGTTATTATTATTATTGTTGTTGTTGTTGTTATTGTTACTTTTGTATTATTGTTATCTATAATTTATACAATTAACCTCCCTGTGGTTCGACCCCGGCCTTGCCGGGTTATTTATTACTTCGACACTCCTGCACTTGGGAGAAGACATCAATCTTTTGGTCGTGTCAAGTTTTTGGCGCCGTTGCCGGGGAGGTAAATTCTTGTACAAATTATAGTATTTATTTTATTTTCTCTTTTTCTTGTATCTAACTTTGTTTCTTTTGTTTTGTTTCTCTTTCTTTTATTTTCTTCTTCCTTTTATTCTCCTACACGTGCATGAGAGTGTGGTCACGTACATTAAGTGGTAGACTTTGTAGGGTATCCTCATCATTTTCAGAAAATATGGCTGAAGAAGATAACCAATCACTTCATAATGAGAATAATGAGAATATTCGGGTTAGAACTCTTAGAGACCACATGAATCCCACAAGAACAAGTGCACCCTCATGCATAGTTTTTCCACCTGATGCATCTCATTTTAATTTTAAGACAGACATTATTCAACTTTTACCATCTTTTCATGGCCTAGATTTAGAAAATCCATACTTGCATTTAAGGGAATTTGAGGAGGTTTGCAACACGTATAATGACTCAAATTGTAGCATGAACACCATTAGATTGAAGCTTTTTCCTTTTTCATTAAAAGATAAAGCTAAAACATGGCTACAAAATTTGAGACCTGGATCCATTCGTGCTTGGGATGAAATGCAACAACAATTTTTAAAGAAGTTTTTTCCATCCCACAGAACAAACTCTTTCAAAAGACAAATCATTACTTTCTCTCAAAAACCAGGAGAAACATTTTATCAATGTTGGGATAGGTATCGAGACTTACTTAATACTTGCCCCCATCATGGTTTTGAAACATGGAGATTAGTTTCACATTTTTATGAAGGGTTAACTCCTAGAGATAGGCAAATGGTTGAATTGATGTGCAATGGAAATTTTGAGGATAAAGACCCTAACGAAGCAATGGAATACCTAGACTTGCTAGCTGAAAATGCGCAAAATTGGGACACCACAGGTACTTATGAGGCACCAAGTAAAACCCAACCTCGTACATCTAGTGGAGGTATGTACAACCTTAGGGAAGATCATGACCTCCAAGCCAAGTTTGCATCTTTAGCTAGAAAGGTTGAGGCACTAGAATTAAAAAAGAGTGGTCAACTAAAATCTGTTCAAGACATTGCATGTCAAATCTGTGAAACCAACGAACATTCAACCAATGACTGTCCAACCTTACCTTCTTTTAAAGAATGTCTCCATGAACAAGCCCATGCATTAAATAGTTTTCAAAGGCCCAACCATAACCCATATTCGCAAACATATAACCCTGGTTGGAGAAATCATCCAAATTTCAGTTGGAAGAGTGAGAACAGTAATGCTCAAACTTCACAGCCATCGTTTCCAGCACATCATAATTTCCAAAATTCTCATGGATATGCACCTCCTTATGCTCCCCCTCCTAGAAGAAATCTTGAGGAAACATTGCATGCATTTATGGAAAAGCAAGAGGCAATTAACACTCAACTTGCTCAAAGCATGACAGATTTTAAAGATACTCTTGCAAAATTGACATCTGCCCTCAGTTTCCAAGAGAAAGGTAAGTTTCCATCTCAACCACAACAAAATCCCAAGGGGCAATACAATGCGAATGCAAGTAGTTCGGGAAGCCAACACATGGATCATGTAAAATCAGTCATCACTCTTCGCAGTGGTAAGGTTATTGAAAAACCCATTCTTGAACCTTGTGAGAATAATGATGAATCAATCTCTGAGGGTAAGGAAGGGGTTGAATCTGATCATTGCAAAGAAAAGACTGATTCTCCGCCAGCACTTTCATTTCCTCATGCCATGACTAAACAAAGGAAAGTCAATCACAACTCTGAAATCTTTGAAACTTTCAAACAGGTAAGGATCAATATACCTTTGTTGGATGCTATTAAACAGGTTCCTTCTTATGCTAAATTTTTGAAAGATCTGTGCACTGTGAAGAGAAAACTGAATGTGAAAAAGAAAGCCTTTTTAGCCGAACAAGTAAGTGCCATTCTTCAGAACAATAATGCTTTGAAATATAAAGACCCTGGTTGTCCTACAATTTCTTGCTTTATTGGAGAACATAAAATTGAAAGAGCCTTACTTGATCTTGGAGCTAGTGTGAATTTACTTCCATATTCAGTTTTTCAAAGTCTCAATCTAGGTGAGTTAAAACCAACTTCTGTGACTCTTTTACTTGCCGATAGATCTGTAAAGGTGCCTAGAGGAATAGTTGAAGATGTGTTAGTACAAGTCGATAAATTCATTTATCCTGTGGATTTTATTGTCTTGGATACACAGCCTGTTGAAGCATGTAATTCATTTCCTGTTATTTTAGGACGTCCATTTCTTGCAACTTCTAATGCATTGATTAATTGTAGGAATGGACTGATGAAGCTATCTTTTGGAAACATGACATTGGAGATGAATATTTTCAACATTTGCAAGCAACCTGGAGATGATAATGATTTACAGGAAGTGGACTTTACTGAAAAATTAGTTCATGATCAATTTCAAACCACTTCCAATGAAATTGAGATTGATGAATCTGATGATTTGCAAATGATCTATTTTCAGGAAGAATCAAAGGCAAGTAATTGGAGACCACAAATTGAGGAATTGCCGCCACGATCAATTGAGCCAATACCTTCAAGTGTTCAACCACCAAAACCTGATTTGAAGCCGTTACCCCTCAATCTCAAATACTCATTTTTGGGAGAAAATGAAACTTTTCCGGTAATAATCTCTTCCAAACTTAATGCACAGCAAGAAGGTAAGTTATTACAAACTCTGAAAATGCATAAAAATGCATTAGGATGGACCATAGCTGACATAAAAGGAATTAGTCCTTTGATTTGCACTCACAGGATTTATTTGGAGGAAAATGCTAAACCCTCTAGAGAAATGCAACGAAGGCTTAATCCTAATATGAAAGAAGTAGTGAAAAATGAAGTCATTAAGCTTCTAGATAATGGAATCATTTATCCTATTTCTGACAGCAAATGGGTAAGTCCTACTCAAGTGGTACCTAAGAAGTCTGGAGTCACTGTGATAACAAATGAAAAAAATGAGTTAATTCCAACTAGGACTATTACTGGTTGGCGCATGTGCATTGATTATAGGAAACTTAATTCAATGACTAGAAAAGATCATTTTCCCTTACCTTTCATGGATCAAATCCTAGAAAGAGTTGCAGGTCATGAATTTTATTGTTTCCTAGATGGCTATTCAGGTTATAACCAAATTGAAATTGCATTGGAAGATCGATAGAAAACTACTTTCACATGTCCATTTGGCACTTTTGCATATCGAAGGATGCCTTTTGGATTATGTAATGCACCAGCCACGTTTCAAAGATGCATGCTTAGTATATTTAGTGATATGGTTGAACGTTTTCTTGAGATTTTTATGGATGATTTTTCTATTTTTGGTGATTCATTTGATGATTGTTTGACTAACTTAGAAAAGGTTTTGAGCAGGTGTGAAGAGAAGAATCTTGTACTGAATTGGGAAAAATGTCACTTTATGGTAACAAACGGCATTGTACTTGGTCACATTGTTTCATCAAAAGGAATTGAGGTTGACAAATCTAAAATCGAGTTAATTGCTAACTTGCCAACACCAAAATCCATTAAAGATGTTAGATCATTCTTAGGACATGCTGGTTTTTATAGAAGGTTCATCAAAGATTTTAGTGTAATATCTAAGCCCTTGAGCAACCTTCTAACAAAGGATAATATTTTTGAATGGACTGAACATTGTGAAGAAGCCTTTGTTAAACTTAAAAACTTGCTTACTTCTGCTCCTATCATTCAACCTCCTGATTGGTCTTTACCTTTTGAAATAATGTGTGACGCTAGTGATTATGCCGTGGGTGCTGTCTTGGGACAAAGAAAAGATAAGAAACCTTATGTGATTTACTATGCAAGTAAAACTTTAAATAGTGCTCAAATGAATTACACCACTACTGAAAAAGAATTACTTGCAGTAGTATTTGCATGTGAAAAATTCAGGTCTTATCTTGTTGGCTCACCTGTTGTTGTTTACAGTGATCATGCAGCATTGAAATATCTTCTTTCTAAGAAAGATTCTAAGGCTAGATTGGTTCGGTGGATTTTGTTACTTCAAGAATTTGATATCACAATCAAAGACAAGAAAGGCACCGAAAATGTTGTCGCCGATCATTTGTCAAGATTGACAACATATTCAAAATCTGACATCACACCAATCGATGACTACTTTCCTGATGAATCTTTATTTTCTGTCTCTACGATGCCTTGGTTTGCTAATATTGTTAATTTTCTTGTTTCAGGACAATTGCCAGCTCATTGGAGTACCCAAGACAAAAGAAAGTTCTTGAACGAAGTAAAGAACTTTTATTGGGATGACCCTTATTTATTCAAATATTGTCCTGCTCAAATATTTCGAAGATGCATTCCTGACAATGAGGTAAGTAGTGTCATTAAATTTTGTCATTCTGAGGCATGTGGGGGCCATTTCTCATCAAGAAAGACAACTGCAAAAATCTTACAATGCGGATTTTACTGGCCCACCATGTTCAAGGACTCACATGCATTCTGTAAGATTTGTGAAAATTGTCAAAAGGTGGGATCTATTTCAAAACGTCACATGATGCCTTTAAATCCTATTCTTGTCATTGAGATCTTTGACTGTTGGGGTATAGATTTCATGGGTCCATTTCCTTCATCATTTGGTTTCGTGTACATATTAGTCGCAGTAGATTATGTTTCAAAATGGATAGAGGCAATTCCAAGTCGAAACAATGATCACAAAACAGTGATAAAATTCTTGAAAGAAAATATCTTAAGTCGATTTGGAATCCCTCGAGCCATGATAAGTGATGGTGGAACACATTTCTGCAATAAGCCATTTGAGTCTTTAATGAAGAAATATGGAATCACTCACAAAGTTGCCACCCCTTATCACCCTCAGACTAGTGGACAGGTAGAGCTTGCTAATAGGGAGATCAAACAAATCTTGGAGAAAACAGTAAACCCTAATAGGAAAGACTGGTCTTTAAGACTTAATGATGCACTTTGGGCTTATCGAACTGCTTATAAAACATCATTAGGTATGTCACCTTATAGACTAGTCTATGGAAAACCTTGTCACTTGCCTGTGGAACTTGAACATAAAGCTTATTGGGCTATTAAAGCTTTTAATTCAAACCTTGATGATGCTGGTCAACTGAAAATTACAAATAAATGAGCTTGAGGAAATAAGAAATGATGCATATGAAAATTCAAGAATTCATAAAGCAAGAATCAAAGAGTTGCATGACAAGAAAATATTGAGAAAAACATTCAATGTTGGTCAAAAAGTCTTGCTTTATAATTCTCGACTCCATTTATTTCCTGGAAAACTAAGATCAAGATGGAGTGGTCCTTTCATTGTGAAACATGTGTATCCATATGGGGCCTGTGATATCGAGAATCCAAAGAATGGCAATGTTTTCAAGGTAAATGGACATCGTTTGAAAGTCTACTTTGACAATTTTTCAGTTGAAAATGACTCTATTGAATTGAGTGATCCTGTATATAAAGATTGATTCGTTTTCTCACATTGTTTTGTGTTTTGTTAGTTTCTCTCACCCCGGTCAAAAGGCGGATAACGGTACTCCGTGACTTTAGTCGGTTCTTTCAGTTTCCCATAATAACTGATATCTGTATATATTTGTGCAATTCTTTGCTCTTTCTCTCTTCTTTGAATCTCTTCTCCAATTCTCATTTCAAAATGGACACCACTCTTGAAAATTGAAAAAGTATTTTCCCGCTCTGCCTCAGAATGCGATTACAAAAATTTACCGTGCTAGGTGTGCAAGATTGAAGTTGTTGATGAATCATGGAATTCCTGAAGATATTCGCTGGCTGATTGAAGCAAAGGTCCGATTATGAGGTGAGTCCTCCGATTCTTTCATTTCACACATGCCTGGAACAGGTAAAAGCACTTTTGCAAAGAAACGTCGTGCAAAACGACTGAAAGTCTGTCATCGATGTGCCAGATGGACTTGTAATGCAACATGTCGTTCTTTAGGAATGGTATCTATAAACCGTGAAGATAAAATACAATTCATTAAGGATGGCCTGAGTAAGGGGTCTTTAGATAATCTTTTGTTGACCCTTGAGACGCATCCTAGTGGAGATGTGCATCGTGCAATTCATGATTTATGGCCCCATTTTCATAAAGAACATGATAGACTTAGTCTTGGGAATCTGACTAAAAAAGACCCTGTTTGCCAGTTTTTAAGAAAACTGGATGGGAAGCCTATCCCCAACCCATAGAGGGCGTTTAAGCCGTTCTTGGACGTAAAACCAAGGGAAGATGTGAGCCACAATCACAACTACCTGTACATACACATGCTTTTTCAAAATAAATAAATAAATAAATAAAGAGAGAGAAAGAGTGTGAGACTCCAGCTGGCCTACATATAGGTGGTATGATTGCATCTTCAATTTCTCATCTATAAAATCTTCTCTTCCTTCCCCTCATTTCTACTTATCCCTTACATTAGACAGATATAGAAGTGTGTAGAAATGGCAGGTCCCTCAAGTTATCACATCAAAAATATTTGTGTTTTCAGTGGATCCAGTCCTGGGAAGGAAATAGCTTTTTTAGAAGCAGCAAATCATCTTGGTCAGGTACTAGCTGAGAAAAAGATTCATTTAGTGTATGGGGGAGGCAGCCTTGGGTTAATGGGGGGTGTGGCAATTGCTGCATTTTTAGGAGGTAGTCAAGTTTTGGGGGTCGTCCCCGAAGCTTTAACAAAAGGGGACATCATTGGAAGAACAATTGGAGAGGAACTACAGGTCTCCACAATGTTTGATCGAATGAATACAATGTTTAACCATGCTGATGCCTTCATTGCCTTACCAGGTGGTCTGGGCACATTGGAAGAGATCTTTCATATTTCCTCTTGGGCCCAACTTCACATTCACCATAAACCTATAGGTTTGCTCAATGTTAATGGTTTTTATGATACTTTGTTGTCTTTTCTTGATCAAGCTGTGGAACAGGAATTTCTAACATCTTCGGCACGACAAATCATAATCTCTGCTGCTACGGCTGAACAATTGATCGAAAAACTACAATCTTTCACCCCTGTAATTGATCCTTCCATGAGTCGCATCAATTGGTCAACTACAGAAAGCCGTAAAAAGCTTAGATTGGATTTGAGCCTTCGTTTGTGAATCCTTGTGTCTTTTGGTTTTATTTCTAACATAGTATTTTGTTCTGTTATTTTTTATATTTGTTTAAGTGTGTTTCAGGTTTGTCAGTGTTCGTTGTTTCAGGTGATGTCTTCTATACTCTATCTTTCTACCTTAGAACATTGAGGACAATGTCTCGTTTTGGTTGGGGGGAGAGGGTAGTAGTAATTAAAAAAAAAAAAAAACTAACCAACTAACTGTTTTTGTTTAAAAACCATTGGGCAAAACTGTTATTACTAGGATGGTAGAGTAAGGGGGAATGACTCTTGAAACGCATCTTAGTAAACATTTTCTAATGGTTATTTGCAATATTCATAACAAGGCCTATTAGAATACTTCTTGAAATATTCAGGTTTACAAACTCTCGCATTGCTATCACTTAATTCTGCTCATATACTCATTTAACAAGTATTCGTAAACCTTCATTTTCACACACACACTTTAACATATGATTGTGGGTTGCACATTGGATTATTACATTATTTATGTTCTTTTGTTAAAGGTAACAACTAAGGGATAGGGATAGTCTATAATTTGCAAAAAAAAAAAAAAGAAGAAGAAGAAAAAAAGAAGAAAAAAAAAGAAAAAAAAAAAAAAATGATGATAATAAAAACGTAGATAAGTTTGATTTCGTAGCCTCCCTAACCTAAGCAATTAAGCCCGAAGGGGTGTTTTAACACCTAATACCCTAAAGTCAACTGACTTGGGAGCTATTGGCCCAAAGCTTGTTACATGGGTTAAGGAGAAAAGCTTAAGGGAATCAAACATTGCACTATCTACGTATCAGTATCTGCAACCCGAGTTACTAAGCTCGTAGGGGTGTCTCAACACCTAATTCCCTAAGATCAACTGGTCTGGGAGTCATTAGCCGAAAGCTCGTTACATGGGTTAAAGATGCATTGTGTTTTATGTTATATGTATAGATATTAAAAAAAAAAAAGAGTAAAATAAAATAAAATAATCCCAACCTAAGGAAGTTAACCTTAAACATTAGAACAAAATATTGTTTTCTTCCAACAAAAGCCCCATAATCTATGTTTCATACATTGAGCACATAACAAGGAAGGTTTATTAATATTTTGTTTAAGAGGTATTGAGCAGATATATAAAATTTAATGAGAGTTTGTTTATTTGAATAGATTAATGGAAGTTGAATGATGAATGCCTTGCTTTGTGGAATTTGCAAATTGTTTTTCTATTTTAACGCCTTAATCACTAGGGACTAGTAATAAGCTGGTTGGGGGGTGTGATTAGTACTTAAAAGTGCATTTTTATCAAGGTTTTATATCATCATTTTGCACTTAAAGTATCAATAACTCCTTAACTAAAGCATGTTTTATAATAACATATCTAATTATATAAGATACCTTTAATTTATGGTAAATGTTCATCTTAAATGCAGGCCTATCACATAAATGAAAGAATTGATTGATGAGTTGAAGTACTGAAATTGAAAGGACAAAGAGATGGCCAAACTTAGAAAAGAGATGCTGGTGCAGTCCAAACCGGAACACTGTTCGGTAATTGGGTCATATCTGGAGCTGTAGATCTTGGATTTAGGTCCATTTTATATGGATGGAAAGATAAGACATAGGCCTACAACTTTCATGTGGAGCCCAAGATTTAAAAAGGCCGTTTTCAAGTCCAAATTGTAGCAACAACGAAGAAGTCCGAATCTGTCCTGCAGCCCAGACACTGTTCAGTGTTCAGCCCATATCTCGAGTTCTAGAAGTCCAAATGATCTCAAATTTTTACCCTGGAAAGATGAGACAATTTCCTAGAACTTTCATGATTCAAGTTTGTTCAAATTATGACGTCATCAATGATGTTTTTGGCAGACAAGAAGATAAGAATTGTCACCAAGTCAAGATGTGGCCACCCACTCATCAATTAGTCAACAAATCAATAGTTCCGAATTTTGGCCTATAAAAGGAGGCATTTGCCATGTATTTAGGCATCTTGGTTTTCAGATCAAGATCATACTTTTGCTCTCTCTTTATATTTTGTAATGCTTAAGTTTTGCTTATATTAATCTCTTGCTTATGCTTTTCATTTCCTTTACTTGTTTATTTATGTTTCTTTCTTTCATTATGTCTAGCTAAATTAATTATGTCAAGGTGAAAAGGGTACACTAATGGTGTAAGAATAAGTATAATATAAACTTAACATGGACCTTAATGTTGGATACTAACATGCTTTATATTTGTTATCTTGTTCAGTTTTAATACTTTGCTTGTTAAATGGTTAATCTAGATTTATGTTGTATAACACTTGGTACAACAAATACTTGGCACTTTCATAGCCCATACTGTATGGTATAACCGACACCTGAGCTATGAAAGGAACTTGATTTGTTGTTAACATAAGTTATAATCATGAATGTCTGACAACATTTACAAGTATTAGCATTATTCGAATAAGATAGCTAATGTAATCATGTTAACAATTTATAATCTGATTGGAACCTCCTTGTGTGTGGTTTCCAATTGAATAATAAGGGTTTATACTATACTTGTTTGAAGTACCATTAGTGGATCCTCTAACCTTGACATTTGTTGTTATCATTGTTTAATCCTTACGTTAATCTTTCATCTCAAAGTTCTCATCGACTTCTTCCTCTTCTTCTTCACTGTTATTATTATTATTGTTGTTGTTGTTGTTATTGTTACTTTTGTATTATTGTTATCTATAATTTATACAATTAACCTCCTTGTGGTTCGACCCCGGCCTTGCCGGGTTATTTATTACTTCGACACTCCTGCACTTGGGAGAAGACATCAATCTTTTGGTCGTGTCACTCCTAGCGCGTCATCGGACTGCCAATGAATAGCACCCTTTACACGATAATAAGAAAGATGAATTAATCGTTCCTGCATGAACGTGTTGCATCAAAACTTCCCTCTTAAAAGGACTATCTTCCTCCCTTACTCAAGTAGTAATAACAGGGCCTTAAAAGAAAAGTGCAGATAATAAGGCCATTCATCTTAACATCAAGCGTGTTGCCTCTACTGATCAAGTGGCAGATATAAATGGCTCTGTTGCAATGAGAGTAAGGGCAACACCAGGAAAGGGGATTCATTCACCTGCTTGTGATAGTTGGAAGGGACGCTAGCTATATGTTTAACACATGCAAATCGAAGTTCCAATCGAAGGCACTTTGTTGTGACCGAGGAAGGCTAGTCAGAAGGACCAATGACTACTTACTTTTACAAAACCAGTGAGGACTTAGGGCTAACCCCGACTCTACGGTTGAAAGAGTAGGTGGTGCTACGTCTTTATGCTTCTTTCTTTTGCTGCTGATCTCACATCGAGAACAACTCCTTGTTCAAGGCAGATGATCCTCCGATTTCGAGAAATCAGTAAAGCGGGAGGCCCCTCGACTCACCTCTCTATCTATAAAAACCCCTCCCCAGAGGAGAACTGAAGCTCCAGGATGAGTATGTCCTAGATTCCCGGATTCATTCTCGTTCTGATCTACCATAGAATTTTCAGAATCTACAAAAACATTATAAGAGAGGGCTCGTAATGATCTTTGAGAAGATCAAAAGGTGCTGAAGTGGCAGGATAGGGATGGGATCTATAGGTTCTTTGAAAATTAATTGTCAATACTGGTATAAATGTTGAACCTGCAATTAGGCTGGTATTTAAATATCTGGAGTAGACTAGGAAATTTTATTTTATTTTATTTTATTTTATTTTGTGTTAAATAATTGTTAAAAAAGGGGAAAGAAAAAATTTAATTAATCCAATGTTTTAATTGCATATGAAAAATAAATTATTTCTGCTTGTTGCATACGACTCAATCCTTACAAAAACATTGCATTTTATTTATAAAAAAGAGAAAATATTTTAGCATTGTTTTACAAAAAAAAAAATGTATTTCTTTGCATTTTTGTGGAATTTACAACAAGTTTGTAAAATTCCTTAAGGATTTGGTCAATATTTCAACAACCTTAAGTTTTCTTTTTTTCTTTCTTTGAAAATTAATTGTCAATATTCTGATATAAATGTTGGACCTATAATTTGGTTGGTATTTAAATATCAGGAGTTGACTAAGAAATTCTTAGATTTTTTTTAGTAATCATAAATTTTAATTAGGGGTATTTTATTACCATTTTATACGAGTTATGAGAAACACTTTCATCTTACAAGATAGGTGAATCTTGTTAAAGCACCTCCATGGATTCTTCCTATAAGGATTTATTTTGGCATACGAGCCCATAATAAATTCAAGATGCTAGTTTTGTTGATGAGCATAAATCTTTATTCTAAGCCATAAACGGATAACTGGTTAGGAACCCATCAACATCTTTAAATCACATCCAGACCACACAATGCAACTTATCTCAGTTAAGGTGCATTTGGAGTGCTAATATTTTTCCTAGCCACAACAATTCCCTTACCTTGTAATTTTTAAAGATCAATCCACTTAGGTCTTCTAGTGACCTTAAACCAAACAACTAGGTGACGACTCCTTAACCCTAACGACGTACCACGTCGCACGCGCACAAGCGATAAAATGGCGACTTTGCTGGGAACTTTCTATTTTTTACAGTATTGGACTAGGCTTTGTGTGTTTTAAGTGATTTGTGTTATTTGATGATGTGTTTAAACTTTTGCATTTGGCTTACTTCTTTTTTTACTTATTTACACTTTAGCATGTTTTATCATGTTCATGCATGTACATTAGATATGAATGAATGTCTTCATGCATCATTAGTCTATTTGTAACACATTGTTTTAGAATTCACACACATAGAAACTTCAGGTTAAGTAGGTGGAAGCGGTTTACCCTATAACTTTCAGTTATGATTTAAGTTCGTGAAACCATTCGACTCTTTGCTGAGTGATTGGACTGATGGTGATTAGTATACATATCATCTCACTACTTAATGAGCCCCTATATTACCTTCACGAAGGTAATCACTAGGACAACAAGAGACTCTTTTAAAACTAGATAGTGCTTACATCAATGTCTCACATAAAAAGACATAAAAACTGTATATAGGATGTATGTTCTACAATTAAACACTGTTGCATTAAGACATGCCAAACCCTAAAAAGCATCTTGAATTGCAGGACCTAGGGCTGATAAAATGGTCATCATTAAGGAGATGACCTCTATTGAATACGGGTTGGACTTTGAATCCTTATAGCTGTTAAAAGAAGATTGCTTAAGACTGGATGATAGTAAATTATCACCCATAAAAAATATGAGTTGCTCCAAAAATGACTTGAAAAAGCTCATCTCACACATGAAAAACATCCACGAGGATGGGTTTTTAAAGAAATATAGAAGGATAGTGGAAATCACAAAGGTGTCCATGCAGAATTCAGCAATTAAAGCCTTGATGTATTTTTAAGACCCTGAGTACCAGTGCTTCACTTTTGGGAATATAGACATGTTTCTTACTTTGAAAGAGTATGGTTTACTGACTGAAGGCCCTCGAAATCTATACAAAGTCTACTTTCATCAAAGATGTGAAAAAGTGTTAACTGAATTGGCCTAATTGATCAAAGTTTTAGGTCTCCATAAGATATTGTAGAAAAGTGTTACTTACCTAATGTGAAAGATGATCAAAGAGCTATTCGAAAGGAGGAAAAATTGCTTTAGAATTGTTAAAGAAAAGGGAAAAATACTTGCTTTAGGAATCTTTGGTTTAGTGTTATTTCTAAATCTCATTGGAATAATCAATTTAGAGGCGTCTGCAACTTTTATTGCATATGAAAACACTTAGATAAATCTCACTGCGACGATACTAGCAAAAACTATCTTGATGCTTAACCATTATAGGAGCGTTAGCAAGGGATCGATGAGATGTTGTGAACATTTGTTATACATATGGCTGATTAACCATATAGAAACCAAGAAGCTGGTATTCAACAACTTCTTGTGGTTTAGTCAAAAACCATTGGAGATAGTTAAAGAAGAGGAGTGGAAAGACCTGAGTGAGAAAAACTAGAAAGTAAAATTACAAGGAATCCTGTATGGAGAAGTAAAATGGAAAGCCTTGTAGATGAGAGCAACAAATTGCTTGATGAGTTATGGGCAAAGACAATGGGTGTCTCTGATGGGAGTGCCTGGATATGTCAGCTACGCACCCGTTTTGGTTGTAAGGCAACTTGATGGCATACAACATGTGGTAAGGATGGCCAAGTTATTATTCAAAGACTAATATGTTTTGGAAGTTATAGAGAACATCAAGCAAGATTGGAAGCTTCTAGTATTGGTCAAGAAGCAATCATATAGTTTGAGAGATCCAGTTACTAGTGAAAAGTATCCAACACAGAGCAATCAATCATTAATCACCATCCCTCATTACTCTTGGATTTGAAGCTGAGACTTTGCAAGTTGTTGAACCAATTAAAAAGAAAAGAGGATTAGCAATGAGAAGAGTTGACAAAACAACTGGAAAATCTCCAAATAGAGGTGGGCACCAGTAAAGCCCTTAGGATATCCCTTCAGGAGCAACTCCTCACTGAAAACAAATTGAGAAAGTTTGTAGAGTAGCAACTGGAGGAAAAGGACAAGAAAATCATGTCCTTAAAGAAGCAACAGAAAGAAAAAAAAAACGATTATAAATCGAGCTGAGAAAAAGATAAGAATTATTGGAAATACATTGGATGTAAACCAGTACTAAGCTAAACACTTTGAAATCCAATTTCAATGATTACTAAGAAAAGGGTTATATGTCTTTAAAGACCCAAGTTGAGTTAGAAAGTTGGATTAAGCTGTATGAAAGGCTAGACAAGAAGCATGTGATACTAGAAAGTGAGCTAGCTGAAGAAAAAGTCAAAGAAAAAGTTATCAGGGTATTTAAAACTGATTTGGATAATAAAAAAAAATGAGAACTTGTTAAAGAAGAAGGTTGACAAATAAAAGGCCAAGACAAAAAATTTAGAAGAAAAGAACAAACTGCTCAAGTGCCACAACTAGATGATTGACACCAACAACAATCAACTTAATAGGAACAACATGTTACTTTTGAAGAAGTTAAGAAATGTGGATAAGCAAATTGAATAAGCCTATGTCTATGCCTAAACAATCTGCCATAATGCTTGATAAGTTGGAAGGGATGTCCACTGATATCAACAAAACATGGCTGAGACTAATGTTTTTTTTTAGGGACATAGAAAACAAAGGCTTTGCCTTTCTCCCTGTAAAAGATGATGATGAGTAGACTAGCTTTCAAATGTAAAATTTTTCATCAAGTATTAATGAAAAGGGCTTAGACCCAACCTTTTGAGTAATATCTTTTTGTGATGAATATATTTTTATTAAGCATTAGCTCAGATTAAATTGTCTCGATAGCTACGAAAGGATTAGAACCCTCTCGTTATATAGGAATGGTGGCCATATATCAGCTTGAGGTATAGCTAATTCATGTCCAACATACATTATAATGCATAATCATATATATGCATATGCATTTATGAATTATGAAATGTGCATGACATATATTTGAAATATAGGCTCCCCTTCCAGAATCTACAATACTAGGCTTCACAAAAGGATGAAAAACAAAGAGAGGACTCACTTTAAAGCCCACTACCAAAAGGAATTAGAAGACATTAAGAACAATATGGATCAAATGGCTAGCTTACTCGAGCAACTCTATTACCTACAGTGGGAACTATAATGCATTACCTTATAATTATGAAAAATTTCCCAATATTGAGGGAATGCTTATGTGTTTCAGGCCGAGATTGATGAATTAACTTAAAATGGCAGGTGTTTTACACTTGAAGAACTAGAAAGGCAACGAAAATCCAAAGGCAAAGAGTTTGTAGATGTCATCAAAGAGATAGAAATAAACAAACTCATAAGTGAGGAAGAAGCCAGTGAATTCCTAAAGCTGGTGAAGTGATGCAACCATATTATTCAATAGTTTCACCCACATTTAACTAGTGTTTTGCCTATGTTTTATATATAAAATGCCTTGATATTCTTTGTTTTATGTTTTGAAGGCACTTTTGGATGAAAGATGCAAAAAGGAGTAAATTGGAGATAATTGGCAGATTTGACCTTCAGTCGATGTTTTGTGCAGAGCGTGAGCTCTAGAGGTTGAAATGAAGTGATTCCAGTGGAATTAAAAAGGTAACATCCATACCTTTCTGGACATCTAAGGCAAGAAAATAAAATAAGGAAGAGCATGGAAATCGCAGCCTTCAAAGTCAAATCTCGCAATCTGCTAGTGTTGACCTTCGGCCATTCCAACTTGAATATCTGGAGCTACAGAAGTCAAATTGATGCAAACTCAATTTTTTTGGATTCATGACTCAAAGTTATATAAACGCTCAAAATTTCAGCCAAAAACGATGTCATATGAGGGAGATATGATTTTTCAAAGATGACATCTGAATTCTGCCAGCAAACAGGTTTCGTGAAGAAACGAGTCCAAATGACATTCCGAAGCATTTAAACCGATATCCAAGTTTTTATTTCAGCAATTTAGCTCCTCTAAATCAAAGCTTGAAGATTTCATGCAAGGCTATTTCTCCTTTTTAGGAAAATAGTTATTGAAGTACTTAAATGTAAACAGTCTACTTAATGGAGGACTATTTTGTAAAATAGAGACCTAGGGTTTCCTAGGATATAAAAAGAATGAGAGAAGAGAAGGGGAGCAGCCAGCCAAGGAGAGAAAAACGCCCCCTTCCTCTAAGAAACCCTAAATTATGCATTCTTTCTTCTTTTTGATTAGTTGTTCAACAAACATGCAAGGCTAAACACTTTTTCTTGGTTGCAAGGACACGGAAACCTTCGGATTTCAAGAACTGTGAGATTTATTTTACCTTTTCTTTTCAGTTTATATGATGAATATGTTTGTTCTCCTATGCTTATTTTTCCTATGATTGTTTATTTTAATTGCTAGAGCGGACTCTAAGTTATTATTGTAGACAATCTATTGTTAAGTTTGATATCAAAACCGGAGTTGTGGTATATGAACTTGTGAAGCAACTGAGTTTAATAATTGTGGCGGATCTACATTATTAATCTTAGGGAGAACATTCAATCAAATCAAACATAGACTGCGGACAGTTATGTTTTCTTGATTAATCAACTTATCTAGTTCTTAAGGCTGCCATTGAATTAAATTACTAGTGCGGACACTGTGGTTGTTTGATGGTTAGGGCTAGTTATACGGCGGATCCGTTAACTAACCAATGTTAAGAAGAGATAAATATTCAGAATATAAATTGATGTTTCGTTTCCATGATCAGTTCTGATTTCTGTAGGTGGATGTGTGCTTGTGACCAAGGTTTGTTCTCTTGATAATTTTCTGATTTTATTAAATTTAGTTTGATAGTTTTCTGTTTTCTTTTGCTTTAGCCTAGATAACGTCCAACCCCCCCCCCCCAAATTGCATATCATCTAGCATAAAAATCTGACTTGAATCTTCCTCGTGGGATCGACCCCTTGCTTGCTCTATACTATCTTGTGTGTTGTGTTTGAAGCTAGGGTAATTAATTTGTGCGACCGCGACATCGCAACTAATTTTGGCGCCGTTGCTGGGGATGTAATTTTAGTTGATTCTTATGCTATTATTTTTATTTGATGTGATTTTTATTTCTTTTTCTGAAAAAAAAAACCGAATTTTTGTTTGCTGCGGCACTGTTCATTACGGCAGCGGTACTGTTCAAAACAGATTTTTTGGTGGAATTAGGTATCGGCCATTTGTTTTCTGAAGGGAAACGACGTTCTAAACAGGACTAGTGGCCACTAGCCCCACCCTATCGAGGCCAAATTCCGCTGTTTTCTAGGGTTTTTAGGCAGTTTTTGTTTTCTACCGTAGGATTTTCGTACAATTTGCATTGTTTTCGATCTCTTGTGTGGTTGGTTTATTTTGAATTTTCTTGATGATTTATGCCAGTAACCCGTTCTACTAATCAAATTCAAGTGCATTTGGATCTCGAAATAGAAAAAACTTTACGCAGGTTACGAAAGGAAGCTCGCCTTAACACCATGGCTGTTGCACGACAACAAACACTCAAGGAGCTTGCTGCTCCTAACGTGGAAAATCAGCCATTGTGCATAAACATCGACAATAATGTAAACTTTGAGCTCAAATCTGGTTTTATACATTTGCTACCAACTTTCAATGGTCTTGCAGGAGAAGATCCTCATACTCATCTCAAGGAATTCCATATGGTTTGCGTTGGCATGAAACCGAATGGAGTTGATGAAGAACAGGTTAAGTTGAAAGCTTTCCCTTTCTCTTTAAAAGGGGCAGCAAAGGTATGGCTTTTCTCCATTCTCCCAGGTTCAATTGGAACGTGGAATGGCATGAAGAAGATCTTCCTTGAGAAGTATTTCCCAGCATCTCGAGTTGCCAACATAAGGAAAGAAATATGTGGGATTCGACAATCTCATGGAGAGACACTTTCCGAGTATTGGGAAAGATTTGAGCAACTGTGCATTTAATGCCCTCATCATCAAATACCCGATCAGCTGCTCATTCAATATTTCTATGAAGGATTGATGCCTACTGACCGTAGTATCATTGATGCTGCAAGTGGAGGGGCATTGGTAGATAAGACACCCGAGGCTGCACGCCAATTGATCTCAAACATGGCAGCCAACTCGAAACAGTTTGGCACTCGTGGAGACTTTGCAAATAAACGAGTAAATGAGATAAGTATTTCTAACCTTGAGAATAAAGTTAATGATCTTACTTCTCTTATGCGTTCTTTGGCTTGTGGCAATGTACAGCAGGTGAAAGTTTGTAGCATATGCTCCTTACAAGGACATGCTTAAGATATGTGCCCAACAATGCAAGAAGATTACATTGAACAAGCTAATGCAGTTGATGGAGCATTCAATGGACAACCTCAGCGTAAGTATGATCCTTTTTCCCACACGTACAATCCTGGATGGAGAGATCATCCCAACCTACGGTATGGGAACCAGCCTCAACAAGGCAATCAAGGCCGACAATTCCATCCCCATGGATTTCAGCCCCAACAGAATTATCAAGCAAGACAACCCCCTTCATTCACAAACTCCAATGTTATGGGGTCGTCATCCAGTGATGATCTTCGTGAGATGATGAAAACTTTGGCTTCTAACACTGTGACCTTGCAACAAAATGTCATGTCTTTTCAACAGGAAACAAGGTCAAGTATTCACAACTTGGAGAAGCAAATGGGGCAAGTAGCTTCAAGTGTGGGGAAATTGGAAGCACAAATGAATGGAAAATTGCCCTCCCAAGCATTGAATCCAAAAGAGAATGTTAGTGCGATCATGCTGCGAAGTGGGAAAGAACTTGAAGAGAAAAGGTCGAAACAAATTGAGATGGAGGAAGAAGAAGAGATAGAAACTGAATTGAGTACAAAAAAGAAACATCCTTCTCTTTCACAAATTGAAACCACGACCAACATTCTAAAGGTAAGTCCTCAATCAATGACTTCCAGTTTTAAAACAATTCCACCCTTTCCTGTGAGTTCTTCTAGGTCAAAGAAAGAGGACAAAGAAAAAGAGATTTTAGAGGTTTTCAAGAAAGTAGAACTCAACATTCCTTTGCTTGATGCTATCAAGCAAATTCCCAAGTATGCAAAATTCTTGAAGGAGTTGTGTACTACTAAGAGAGCTTTCAAACTGAAAGGTCATGAAACGGTAAGTATGGGTGAAGTTGTATCTGCCGTTGTTCAAAAGAATCTGCCTTTGAAACAAAAAGACCCAGGTGCGTTTACTATCCCATGTGTTATTGGTAATGCTAGTTTTAAAAGAGCTTTATGCGATTTAGGTGCATCCATTAGTGTTATGCCCAAACATGTTTATGATTCTCTTAGTCTTGAGCCTTTGAATAAAACTAGCATTGTAATACAACTTGCGGATCGTAGTTTTGTTTACCCACTTGGTGTGATAGAAGATGTCCTAGTTAAGATTGATAGTTTGGTCATTCCATGCGACTTTTATATTCTTGATATGGAACATGATTCTTGTGATTCATCAAACAGCACTCCTATATTGTTTGGGAGACCATTCTTGAAAACTGCCAATACAAGGATAGATTGTGGTAAGGATACTTTGTCTATGGAAGTAGGAGATGAAAAGATTGAATTTAATTTTCATGATGCAATGAAATATCCTTATAGCAATGTTTATTCTATCATATGCTATGACCAAGTTGATAAGTGTGTGCAGCAAGTTTTTGATTTTGATTGTGAGGATGGATTAAACGTAGCTTTGAGCTATGGCTATGATTTTACCGAGATAGAAGAGATGGAGAGGCACATATGTGTTCCCCAAAACGTGCACGAATCAGCATTGGCTTTGCAATCATTGCAAATTGTTCCCCATGGTAATGTCTTTGTTGATTTAGTACTCTCACATAAAAAGCTTTTGCCATCTATTTTACAGGCACCCGAGTTAGAATTGAAACCTTTGCCCGATAATTTGAAGTATGTATTCATTGGCGACAACAATACACTTCCCGTTATTATAGCATCAAGTTTGACAAATACGCAAGAGGAAAAACTTGTGAAATTGTTATGTGATCACAAGACGGCCATTGGATGGACTTTAGCTGACATCAAGGGCATTAGTCCCTCAATGTGTATGCATCACATACTATTGGAGGACAATGTGAAACCAACAAGGGAAATGCAAAGGAGGTTGAACCCGCCTATGATGGAGGTAGTGAAAGCTGAAATTTTAAAACTGTTAGATGCAGGAGTCATTTATCCCATCACGGACAGTAAATGGGTTGCGCCAATCCATGTGGTGCCTAAAAAGACCGGAATCACGTTGGTGAAAAACAAAAATGATGAGCTCATTCCTACTCGCATCTCGAGTGGATGGAGAATGTGTGTTGATTACAGAAAGCTAAATCTTGCTACACGCAAAGATCATTTTCCATTACCATTCATGGATCAAATGCTTGAACGCCTAGCAGGTAAGTCTTTTTATTGCTTTCTTGATGGATATAGTGGATACAATCAGATTGTTATTAATCCTGAGGATCAAGAAAAGACTACATTTACATGTCCATTTGGTACATATGCATATAGGAGAATGCCCTTTGGTCTCTGTAATGCACCTGCAACTTTTCAAAGATGCATGATGAGTATTTTTTCTGACTATGTTGAAAGAATAATTGAGGTTTTCATGGATGATTTCACGGTGTATGGTGATTCTTTTGATAAATGTCTAGAAAATTTATCTTTGATCTTGAAAAGGTGCATTGAAACTAACCTTGTCTTAAACTATGAGAAGTGTTATTTTATGGTAGAACAAGGAATAGTTCTTGGGCATGTTGTGTCTTCACGTGGATTAGAGGTTGATAAAGCTAAAATAGACGTTATTTCATCATTGCCTTACCCCTCCTGCGTGAGGGAAATTCGTTCTTTTCTTGGCCATGCAGGTTTCTATCGACGCTTTATTAAAGATTTCTCAAAGATTACAGCACCCTTGTGCAAACTATTAGCCAAAGAAGTGGATTTTGTGTTTGATCAAGCATGTAAAGATGCCCATGATGAGCTTAAGAGGCGTGTCACATCTGCCCCTATCATCCAACCACCAAATTGGGATGAGCCTTTTGAGATAATGTGTGATGCAAGTGACTATGCGGTAGGGGCTGTCCTTGGGCAAAGAATTGGGAAGAATTTGCATGTTATCGCCTATGCTTCCCGCATGTTGGACGGTGCACAATGCAATTACCATACAACTGAAAAGGAACTTTTTGCAGTGGTGTTTGCTCTTGAAAAATTTAGGTCATATCTACTTGGTACAAAAGTCATTGTTTTTACTGATCATGCAGCTTTAAGGTATCTTTTGAAGAAAAAGGAGTCCAAACCAAGATTGATTAGGTGGATCTTGCTTTTACAAGAATTTGATCTTGAGATCAAAGACAAAAAAGGTGCCGAAAATCATGTGGCTGATCACTTGAGCCGACTAAGGACTGAGGATATACAAACCGAAACAATAAGAGAGACATTCCCCGATGAGCAGTTGTATGTGTTACATTCCTCTACAAGACCATGGTATGCTGATTTGGTGAACTATTTAGTCACCAAAGAATTCCCTCCAGGTTTGTCTACATCCCAAAAAGACAAGTTACGAGCTGATGCTAAATATTATTTTTGGGATACTCCTTATCTGTGGAAATTTTGTGTGGATCAAGTAGTTAGGAGATGTGTACCACAAGATGAATTTCATTCCATTCTTACCTTTTGTCATTCTCATTCTTGTGGTGGGCATTTTGGAGCAAAAAGAACGGCCCACAAGGTACTTGAAAGTGGTTTTTATTGGCCTTCTATTTTTAAGGATGCATATCATTTTTGCAAATCATGTGAAAAATGCCAAAAAACAGGTAATATCACTCACAAGAATCAAATGCCTTTAACAAATATTCTTGTGAGTGAAATTTTTGATGTTTGGGGTATTGATTTTATGGGTCCATTTCCTTCTTCTTTTGGCAATCTTTATATCCTTCTTGCTGTTGATTATGTGTCCAAATGGATTGAGGCGAAAGCCACACGAACTAACGATGCTAAGGTTGTTTTAGATTTTGTCAGGACTCACATAGTTGACAGGTTTGGAATCCCTAAAGCTATCATTAGTGATCGTGGCACTCATTTTTGCAATCGTTCAATGGAAGCATTGTTACGCAAATATCATGTGACTCATCGAACTTCCACAGCATACCATCCTCAAACGAATGGCCAAGCTGAAATTTCAAATCGAGAAATCAAGTCCATTTTGGAGAAGACAGTGCAACCTAACCGGCGAGATTGGAGTCTACGACTTGGTGATGCACTTTGGGCTTATCGGACTGCTTACAAATCACCTATAGGAATGTCACCTTATAGGATGATTTATGGAAAAGCATGTCATCTACCGGTGGAGCTTGAACACAAAGCTTTTTGGGCCATTAAAAAATGTAACATGGATTATGATGCTGCTGGGATTGCAAGAAAGTTGCAATTGCAAGAGTTGGAAGAGATTCGAAATGATGCTTACGAGAATGCAAGGATTTATAAAGAAAAGACTAAGAGTCTCCATGACCGAATGATTACAAGAAAAGAGTTTAATGTTGGAGACAAAGTCCTTCTTTATCATTCGCGTTTGAAACTTTTTCCTGGAAAGTTACGCTCTCGTTGGATTGAACCATTTGTTGTTTCTAATGTTTTTTCTTATGGTGCAGTTGAAATTACAAGTTTAGAAACCAACAAAGTACTCAAGGTCAATGGGCATCGCTTGAAACCTTTCTATGAAGGTTGGACGACAGAACTCACCGCTTCTGCGGAGTTAGCTGAACCAATCTATGAAGAATAAGCATGCAATATGTCGAGCCAATGACATAAAACAAAAGCGCTTACTGAGAGGCAACCCAGCACAAAAAAAAAAAAAAACAGATTTGCTTTCTTTTTCCCTTGTCTTTTATTTTTCGCATTTTACTTTATTTTTGTCATTCTCCAATATTCCTTTTCTTTTATTTTAACATTGAGGACAATGTTATGTTTTAAGTGTGGGGGTATTGGGAGAATGTTGGTTTTCTAATTTTGGTTTTCTTTGTTATTTTTTCAAAATAAAAAAAAATTATGTTTGATCTTTTGAACTCCCATTGGTTTTTGAGAATATGAGTATTATGTATGAGAATTAGTTGAGATAGATGAAGATATAAATCGAATGAAGGAGTGTGCATGCAAGTTTTAAGGTTTAATTGGTTTAGGGATTGACTTTGAGAATATGCCATGTTGACTTTATAGTGTTATACCAATGCAAGCTTTTGAGCCTTCAACATTATATTCTTTGATTGTGCCTTCTTTCAATGATATGTATCTTTAGAACTTGCTTCATATCTTGTTGAGATTACATTCATATTACATACATACATGAAGATGATAAAGGCATTAGGAATTTTAACCATTTGAGCCAAAAAGCCAACCTAAAGCATATTATCCTTAGTAAACCCCTTTTGAGCTTGTTTATCTTTTCTTTGCTTTATCCATGTATAAGCCTTAACTTTATATATGTTTTCCTTTTCCCTTGGCCAAGGATTAGTAGAGCATATACTAGTGATATTTCATGGAATTATGGTTGGAAATTATGTGAAAAGAAAGAAGAAGTGATGTTTGATGAAAAGATGGGCAAAGTTGCCAAAGGTAAAAAAAAAAAAAAAAAAAAACAGAAAAAAGAAAAAGAAAAAGAAAAAAGTGTTCCTTTATGTTCTTAAGATTTTATATTGAAAAAGCTTGAAATCAAAAGAAGTTAAGCATTGGTGATTAAAGATGGAAAATTTATGTGCTTCAATGGAATATCTTGTTTGAAATATCATTTTTCAGAATGCTCTACTTTCTTTGGTTTGAACCTTTTTCTTTTACTCTCTTTTACCTCACCTTTACCTTAGCCCCATTACAACCAGAAAATAAGACCTTTTGATTCATGCATTGTTTGTAATATGTTATTAATGGAGATGAGATTGAAGAGCAAGCTTATAGTAGAACATATTCATTGATTGAATTTGAGAGATTTAAACACATAAGCCCTAAACACGTGAGTGTTGGAGTGTATATCAATGAGAGGACCTATCACTTTGGCATGGCATAGATTTCATTTAAATCCCGACGATTAATTAAGTTTTGAAGTTTGCATGTAAATAAATTCATGAAAATTTATACTCTTTATCCTTCTTAATTGTGTTCTTGTTTATAATGCATATATTCTTGGATATTGATGGGAGATTAGAAGATTAGTCATAGTGATTTCATTTAATTTAACTTCAATTTGGTTTTACCTATCCTTTCTCGAGGACGAGCAAGAGGTAAGTGTGGGGGTATTTGATGCAACCATATTATTCAATAGTTTCACCCACATTTAACTAGTGTTTTGCCTATGTTTTATATATAAAATGCCTTGATATTCTTTGTTTTATGTTTTGAAGGCACTTTTGGATGAAAGATGCAAAAAGGAGTAAATTGGAGATAATTGGCAGATTTGACCTTCAGTCGATGTTTTGTGCAGAGCGTGAGCTCTAGAGGTTGAAATGAAGTGATTCCAGTGGAATTAAAAAGGTAACATCCATACCTTTCTGGACATCTAAGGCAAGAAAATAAAATAAGGAAGAGCATGGAAATCGCAGCCTTCAAAGTCAAATCTCGCAATCTGCCAGTGTTGACCTTCGGCCATTCCAACTTGAATATCTGGAGCTACAGAAGTCCAATTGATGCAAACTCAATTTTGTTGGCTTCATGACTCAAAGTTATATAAACGCTCAAAATTTCAGCCAAAAACGATGTCATATGAGGGAGATATGATTTTTCAAAGATGACATCTGAATTCTGCCAGCAAACAGGTTTCGTGAAGAAACGAGTCCAAATGACATTCCGAAGCATTTAAACCGATATCCAAGTTTTTATTTCAGCAATTTAGCTCCTCTAAATCAAAGCTTGAAGATTTCATGCAAGGCTATTTCTCCTTTTTAGGAAAATAGTTATTGAAGTACTTAAATGTAAACAGTCTACTTAATGGAGGACTATTTTGTAAAATAGAGACCTAGGGTTTCCTAGGATATAAAAAGAATGAGAGAAGAGAAGGGGAGCAGCCAGCCAAGGAGAGAAAAACGCCCCCTTCCTCTAAGAAACCCTAAATTATGCATTCTTTCTTCTTTTTGATTAGTTGTTCAACAAACATGCAAGGCTAAACACTTTTTCTTGGTTGCAAGGACACGGAAACCTTCGGATTTCAAGAACTGTGAGATTTATTTTACCTTTTCTTTTCAGTTTATATGATGAATATGTTTGTTCTCCTATGCTTATTTTTCCTATGATTGTTTATTTTAATTGCTAGAGCGGACTCTAAGTTATTATTGTAGACAATCTATTGTTAAGTTTGATATCAAAACCGGAGTTGTGGTATATGAACTTGTGAAGCAACTGAGTTTAATAATTGTGGCGGATCTACATTATTAATCTTAGGGAGAACATTCAATCAAATCAAACATAGACTGCGGACAGTTATGTTTTCTTGATTAATCAACTTATCTAGTTCTTAAGGCTGCCATTGAATTAAATTACTAGTGCGGACACTGTGGTTGTTTGATGGTTAGGGCTAGTTATACGGCGGATCCGTTAACTAACCAATGTTAAGAAGAGATAAATATTCAGAATATAAATTGATGTTTCGTTTCCATGATCAGTTCTGATTTCTGTAGGTGGATGTGTGCTTGTGACCAAGGTTTGTTCTCTTGATAATTTTCTGATTTTATTAAATTTAGTTTGATAGTTTTCTGTTTTCTTTTGCTTTAGCCTAGATAACGTCCAACCCCCCCCCCAAATTGCATATCATCTAGCATAAAAATCTGACTTGAATCTTCCTCGTGGGATCGACCCCTTGCTTGCTCTATACTATCTTGTGTGTTGTGTTTGAAGCTAGGGTAATTAATTTGTGCGACCGCGACATCGCAACAAATTTTGAAAAAAAAAAATCAAAATTAGAAAACCAACATTCTCCCATGAAGCATAATGAGTATAGTATGGTAGAGCAGCCAAAGAAAACTCCTGCCAAGATATCAATAATATCTCTTATCCTAAGTTCTAAGCCCTACTATAATACGCTGCAACGAGTGTTGAACGAGGCATATATGCCCCAAAACATGGCCCAAAAGACTATAGAGCATTTAGTCGGAAGAATTCATGCAACAAATTACATATACTTCATTGAAGAGGAGCTCAATGCTAGAGGAACGGGTCATAATAAACCTCTATATATCCTTATAAGGTGCAAGGATTAGAATATTGGTAAAGTATTGGTAGACAACGATTCAACTTTAAATGTACTCCCAAAACATGTGTTAGATGAAATGTTGCCAAGCACTATGATAGCTAGGGTTTATCATGGCTCCCCAAGGCAAGTGGTGGGGATCATTGACATAGAGTTATTCATTAGACCACAATGTTTTCAGTAACTTTACAAGTGATGGATATCCTTCTGTCATACTACATGATATTAAGAAGGCCTTGGATACACGCTGTTGGCATTGTGGCATCATCCTTGTATCAAAGTTTAAAGTATATTATGAATGGATCATTGGTGACATTAAAGGCTGAAGAGACCTTGGAAATTATACAAAATGTGGTAGTTCCCTACATAGAATCCAAAAGGTGAAAAGATGGAAATATTCATGCTTTTGAAATTGTTAATACAAAAATGGGTGCCAGAAAACACAATACTGAGAAAATAGGTAATTTCTGAAGCTGTAAGAAGGCGGTCAAATATTTCTTAAAGTATAGACTTCTTTTCTAGTATGATCTTATCTCTAGGAATCTTGAGAGGATAAGTTTGATAAGGTTAAAAACTGCAAGTCAGAGATTCGAGCTCAACTTTAAACTTGGAAAGGGAGTCTATAAAAAAGCTGATATTATCAAACAAGAAAATGGTTGGTCAGGCTGAAAGGAAAGGAACCAAAAGAGGAAAAGATTGTCATCCCCTCAATTCAAGTATCATTCTCCAAGGCTACTTATGTACTGCACTTTGAAGATATAACTTATGTCCCTACCTAAAGCTTGGTTATTATGGGCGTTAATACATTGGAACAAGATTACAGTAAGGCCAAGAGCTGCAGTGAAAAAGGAAAGGTTGTGGAACGAGAAGAGTTGCTTTTGTAACTAACTATTCACACCATAAAAGAAATGTCTGCAAATACCTTTATGCGAAAGCTGGCAAGTGGGAAAAGGTTTCAGAAGTAGGTGAACTAAAAGGCTCTTATAGTCTTCAAAAGTAAATGACAATGTTGTTCTAGTGTGTTTTTTATGCTTTTTGTGTTTGTCTTTGCTTTCATACCAAATTGGCAATCTTGGCTCAAGATGTTAACATATGGTATTCTTTGTAGTTCAGCTTTTTTTCATCAATGAGATCATGTATTTTCGCAAATTTTTTCATCTTTTTATCTTTGCAAAATACACACTTGCACTAAAACACCTTCCGCTTTTAGAAAATTTGAAAGCGAATCGTCCAAAAAATCACAAGCACATTACACTGAGAATGATGGCCAAATTTTAATGAGTACATAATTGTAAAGATTGAATGGCCAAATTTTAATGAGTACACGATTGTAATGGAAGAAAATAAATGGGAAGAAGATGATGTAAAAGAACTTGCTAAGCTAGCAAAAAAATCAAAGCGAGCTTGGAAACCGACAAGAGAAGAATTAGATACAATTAATGTCGGTACACGACATGATGAAAGAGAATTGAAAATAAGCACTCTAATAACTGTTAGTGAAAGGAAAAACTTGATTTCACTACTATGTGAGTATGTCGATGTATTTGTTTGGTCCTACGCAGATATGTTTGGTTTAGATACTAATATTGTAGTGCATAAGTGTCATTAAATGAAGGAAATATACTTGGAATTAGAAACTATAAAAGAACTCGTCCGGATATAGTGCTCAAGGTGAAAGCCGAGATAGAAAGGCAATGTGATGCTGGTTTTTTAGAGGTGGTTAGGTACCCACAATGGGTATCAAACATAGTATTGGTTTCCAAGAAAGGCAAAAATCAAAGTACATGTAGACTACAGGGATTTAAATAAAACAAGCCTGAAAAACAACTTCTCATTGTCACACATCGATGTTCTAATTGATAATGTGGCATGAAGCTCAATGTACTCCTTTATGGATGACTTATTTGGGTACAATCATATGAAAATGGCCAACGAAGATAAAGAGAAGATAACCTTCATTACTTCGTGGGGAACCTTTTGCTATAAGGTGATGCTATTTGAATTGAAAAACATTAGAGCCACTTATCAAAGTGCAATGGTAACTCTATTCCACGACATGATACATAAAGAAATTGAAGTGTATATGGACAACATGATTGTTAAATCCAAAGAGGGAGAAGCCCGTTGTCAAAATCTGAGAAAGCTGTATGAAAGGTTAAGAAGGTATCAGTTGAAGTTGAACCCTGTAAAATGCTCATTCAAGGTAAAATCCAGAAAGCTACTAGGATTTATGGCGAGTAGCCAAGGTATTGAAGTCGACTCTGATAAAGTAAAAGCAATTCAAGTTATGTCGGCTCTTAAAAAAAAGTTAAAGGTTTTTTAGGTCGTTTGAATTACATTACTTGATTTATATCTTAAATGACAGCCACTTGTGAACCAATCTTTTGACTCCTTCAAAAGAAAAATCTTCTGGTATGGAATAGGGAATGCCAAGAAACTTTCCATAAAATCAAGCTGTATTTCAAAATTCACCTTTGTTGGTACCTCTCATGTTTGACAAACCGTTAATTCTATATGTAAAAACAACCAAAAAAAGCAATGGGATATGTACTCAGGCAATATGATGAGTCTGGTAGAAAAGAGAGAGTGATATATTACCTGAGTAAGAAGTTCATAAATTATGAGTCCAGATATACAATGGTAGAGAAGTTTTGTTGTGCACTTATATGGGCTATAAAATGACTTTGACAATATATGTTGTGTTACACTACATGGCTGATTTTAAACTATCTCCTCTTGAACATGTCTTTGAAAAGCTTTATATATCAATTAGAATAGCATGATGACAGATATTGTTGGCTGAGTATGACATAGTGTACATGGTAATAAAAACCGTGAAAGGGAGTGTTATCGCTTATCATTTGGCAGACAATGCAATTGAAGATTATGAGCCTTTGAATTTTTATTTCCCAAATGAAGATGTGTTGATAATAGAAAAGGAAGAAGAATTGGACTGGTAGACAATGTATTTTGGTGGAGTAGTAAATTTATAAAGCAATAAGGCAGGAGCAGTGATAATTTCTCCTATCATAAGCAATATTCTATTTCAATCAAGCTGCAATTTGAGTGCACCAATAATATGGCTGAGTATGAAACTTTCATCTTCGAATTAGAAGTTGCATTAGAATTGAAGATAAAGAAACTTGATATCTATATAGACTCAATGCTGATAATCTATTAAGTGAAAAGAGAATGGCAAACAAAAGATGAGAAGTTGAGGCCTTGTCAAAAATATTTGTCCAAAATAGCAAAAGAATTTGACAAGAAAAAATTCAGTTATATAGAAAGAGACAAAAACTAATTTGTTAATGCTTTGGTCACTTTAGCTTCCATAACCAAAATTGATTATAAAAACATAGTACAACCCATAAGTATTGAAGTCAGAAATTTTCTGGCTCATTGCTGCTCAATCGAAGGAGAAATAGATGGGAACCATGGTATTATAATATCAAACAATATATACAACATTGGAAATATCTCTTAGGGGGATCCAATACAGATATGAAAACCCTACGAAGGTTAGTCATGGAATATTACCTCGATGTAGAAGTGTTATCCAAAAGGTTGTTTGATGAAACATTGTTAAGATGTTTGGATGAGACAAAAGCAAAAAAAAAACACTCTAGGAAGTTCACGAAGGGATTTGTGCGACTCATGCTAGTAAACATATGATGGTTAGACAAATACAGAGGTCGAGGTATTTCTAGATGACTATGAAAAGGGATTACATAGAATATTTTAGAAAATGCCACAAATATTAGGTGTACAGTAATAAGATAAATACACCTCCAACCCCTCTATTCAATTTGACATCTCCATAGCCATTTGTAATGTGGGGAATCGATGTAATTAGGCATATTAATCTAAAAGCCAACAACAGGTATCGGTTTATCCTGATGGCCATTGACTATTTCATAAAATATATAGAAGCATGTTCATATGCTTATGCAACCTAGAAGATAGTGAAGAGAATTATTGAACAAGATTTAATTTATCGATATGGAGCGCCTGAAAACATAATGACTAATAATGCTCAGAACTTCAATGGAAAATGATAGTAGAGAGCTTTGCACAAAATAGAAAATCAAGCACTCCAAACCATCTCTTTACCGACCAAAGATAAACAGTGTTGTAAAAGTTGTCAACAAGAATATCAAGAAGATTATGCAGAAGATGGTAGTCATGTACAAGGACTGAAATGAAATGCTTCCTTTTGCTTTATATGCATATCACACCGTAATAAGGATGTTTATAGGAGCTACATCTTATTCCTTTGTTTAAGGGATGGAAGCAGTAATACAGCTAAAAATAGAAATCACATCTCTAAAGGTACTGATGGAATCAAAACTTAAGAAAGTTGAATGGGTCAAGATAAGATATGAGTAGATAAATATGATCAGTTAAAAGAGGTTAGTTGCAATCTGTCATCACCAGTTGTATTAATATAGAATGGCTAAATCATATGACATGAAAGTCATACCCATGGTATTTCAAGAAGGAGATCTAGTGCTAAGAAAGATCTTACCTCTACTCGGCAAAGATCAAAGGAAGTGGGCACCAAACTATGAAGGCATATATGTAATAAAGAAAGCTTCTTTAGGAGAGCTCTGTTGTGTGACAAGAATGGATGGAGGCAACTTGCCTAGGCCTGTGAACTCTGACTTTGTAAAGAAATATTATGTGTAGTATACTTATCTTTCTTAAATCAATAAAGTTTGGTTATTCATTCTTGTTACATCTTGTGCATTTTGCAAATGTTCTCAAAAAAGCTCAACAAAAATACCTTTTTCAAAAATCATTTTCTTTGAAACAAAGGCTTTCAATATTTGACTTTGACTAATGATTTTAAGAAAAAACAATAATCTGTCAAGTGCAATGATTCACCTAGCAACTCCCTAGAAGATGGCTAAATACCAAGATGAACGATCCAACCATCAAAACTTGTTATGTAAAAGTTATATGTAACAAAGACGATGAAGTTTTCATGAGTCATGAACTCACAAAACAATTCCAAACAAATCGCTAAAATAATGAGGTCAAAATTTATCAATCCTAACCAATCTTGCTTGAAATGAGAAAATATCATTTTTGATATCCTTTACAGATAAATATGTTCCTTGTAGTCCTGATTTGAGATTAAGTGATGTTTTTTTTTCTTTCTAAGATAACTAGGGCTAGGATCACCCTCACACTGGGGACAAGTATTAGAAAATAAAGGTATTTGAGAATGTCCACTAATCATGAGAAAGTGGTTAAAAAACCTAAAAAAATAAAATACACGTGAACAAAATCCATAAGATGTTGATTAAGGCTGTAGAATAAGAAAGCCTAATAAACCTAAAAAAAAAAGGAAAGAAAAAAAGAAAAAAAGAAAAAAGCTTTGTTAAATGACAAATCTTGAAAAGACACATGAGGAAAAGGAAAATTATTGAGGAACTTGCAAATGAAATAGGAAAGTGCATTGGTATCTTGATAAGATCATATAAAGAGATTTCAAGAAAGAAAAGTCGATTAGGTGTTCGATTAAAGGTTTGGAGCGAAAACAGAAACCTAGAAAGATCTTTTGTCTCGACTTCCAAAAGAGAAGATCTTTGATAGTATAGCATATGCTGGAAGAATAGCAAAAGAGAATGAATGGCATAAAGAAGTGAAAGTGATCCTAGACCCATAAAAACCCTCAAACACTATTTGAGCCTGTGAACTTCTTTTCTTTGGTAGCCATAAAACTCAGCCTTCATTACGTGTTTTGAAAAGTCCATTCTAATAAAGCGAGTGGAAAAGATTGATATATACCATTCTCAAAATGCAAGAAACCCTTTATGAGAATCATGATAAAGTGAAAAAGTATTCGTCTTTTAACACATTGAGAAAATCCAAACACAAGACTTCAAACAAGTATTTGATATTTTTTTGAACCTAGTGCAAAATAGGTCATCTCCTAAACCAATCACCATGATGAAATATCTTTCTTCAAAGACTAACACAAATCATGAGAGTTGCATGAACATTGTTATTCGGTATGTCATTGAAAAATCTCAGGTTTTTGCAAAGATAAAGTAAATCTTATGAAATCTTTGTTAGGAAAAACACTCTAAAATAAAACCAAAGTGTATGTCATGAGTATTTGAGAAAAAGCACATGAAAAACAATGTTGTAATAAAACAGAGTTTTAATTCATTCCCAATTATAAAAAAAAATATGATAGCATTCACCACAACCTATATACACACAAAAAGAGAGAGCTACAAAGGCAACTTGACACTCAAGATGTGAAAGTAGCTCACATGAACTTGCTTGAGTAAATTGGGAGAGCCGACAAGAGAGACCACCACAGAAACTACAACCCTCAACAATCATAAAAAAGATTATGAAGAAAAGGGTGCTATATTTTGAAAAGCATGCATTGTATATGATTTATCCTCAACTTTGAAATAGTGTTAGCACAGGATACACCAAAGGCGGTGAAATCTGTATAGGTGAATAGAAGTCGAGAAATGGCATAGAAATCTCATGCATAAGGTGTCAAAAACTAAAGTCAGAAGACAAGTCGTTCATTTTAAGAGTTTACCCTTGTAGGGTATTTTTTTTATTCTGAATTTTTTTATATAAAGATTTTGGTAGGATCCAATGTAGATCCTAGTATTTGAAATTAAAAAAAAAAAGGATCGGTTGATGCAACCATATTTTTCGATAGTTTTACCCGCATTTACCTAGTATTTTGTTCATGTTTTATGTATAAAATGCCTTGATAATATTTGTTTTATGTTTTGAAGGTATTTTTAAAGTGAGATTCAAAAAAGAGTAAATTGAAGATAAGATTCAAACCATGTTCCAACCCGTGTTGAATATTGATAGATTTGAGTTTTGATCGATGTTTTATGCAGAACTTGAATTATAGAGGTCAAAATGAAATTATTCTAGTGGCATTAGAAATCTATCATCCATACCTTTCTATATATATATGAAAAGAAAAATAAAAAAGAAAGAGGATGTAAATCGTAGCCTTTAAAGACAATTCTTGTATTTTGTTAATTTTGACGTTCGACCATTCCGACTTGAATATTTTAAGTTCAAGCAGTTCATTTGATACAAACTCAATTTTTTTGGATTCATGACTCAAAGACCTATCATCCTACCAAATTTCAGAAGATAAAAAGCTGATATGAGAGATATAATTTTTCTAAGACAACCTATAAATTCTATCAGTAGACAGGTTTGTGAAAAAACAAGTCCAACTTATTTAAATGTAGATTGTTTACTTTGGAAATGATTGTTTTTATATTTTTTTGGAGAATACAAATGGACTAGAGGGATATGGGGATTAGGGTTTCCTATAAAATAAAAAGAAAGAGAGAAAAGAAGAGGAGGAGATGACCAAAAAGAAGAAGAAAAACTCCACCCTTTTCTCTTATACCCGAAATTATGTTCTCGTATGTTCTCTTCATTAGTTTTTCAATAGAAATGCAAGGCTAAGTTATTTTTCTTGGTTGAAAGGATATAGAAACCTTCAGATTTGAAAAATTGTGAGATCTATTCTACCTTTTCTTTTTAGTTTATATGATGAATATAAATGTTTTCATATGCTTATTTCTCATGGTTGTTTAGTTTGATTGTTAAAGCATACTCTAAATTATTATTCTAAATCAATCTACTACTAAGTTTGCTATGAAAACCAAAGTTATGATATTTGAACTTGTCAAGCGACTAGGTTTAATAAATATGGCGGCGAATCTATGTTGTTAATCTTAGGGAAAGAGTTCAATTAAATCTAATATAGACTACAGACAATTATGTTGTCTAAATTTATCAACTTATCTAGTTTTTAAGGCTTCTATAGAATTAAATTACTAATGCGGACACTATAGTGGTTTAATGGTTAGGGTTAGTTATACTACAGATCGCTTAACTGACTAATGTTAAGAAAAGATAGATGTTCAAAATATAAATTGACGTATCATTTCAGTGATCAATTTTGATTTCTATAGGTGGACGTTTACTTAAGATCAAGGTTTTTCTCTTGATAATTTTTGGATTGATTTAATTTAGCTTGATTGTTTTCTTCTGTTTACCATAACACAGTCTAGATAACCTCAAAACCTCCTAACTTTGAATCATCTAGCATAAAGACTTGAACTAGATTTTTCTTATGGGATCGACCCCTTACTTGCTCTATACTATCTTGTTTGTTTAAGCTATGGTAATTATTTTGTGTGACCATGACATCGCAATATAGGTCACCTGTGAAAATAGACTAATTTTTGAAATAGGTAAATCGCTCGTGAAAATAGACCAATTTCAGGGAAGCATGGAGGTTTGCAGAAATTATTTTTGAAATTTGAAAAGGGTGGGTTGCTAATGAAAATAAACCAATTTTTTAATTTCAAAATGAGCAAGTCGCTTGTGAAAATAGACCAATTTCAAAGTATAGAAGCTTGCTGAAATTATTTTTGGAATTTGAAATTGGTAGATTGCCCATGAGAATAGACTAATTTCAGGAAAGCATGGAGACTTACTGAAATTATTTTTGGAATTTGAAATGGGTAGGTCACCCGAGAAAATAAACCAGTTTCAAGGAAGTATGAAGGCTTGCTGAAATTATTTTTGGAATTTAACAATGGTAGGTTGTCCATGAAAATAGACCAATTTTTTAATTTTAAAAGGGGCAGGTCACCCGTAATAATGAGATAATTTTCTTTAAAAAAGTAAAATTTCTGTAATTCCAAGATGGGTGGATCATCCAGCAAGTCCAACAAACACTTTTTCTTTACAAGCTTACTATGCAAAACCTTAATAAATCTTTGCACCGTAAATAGTGTAAAGAGAAGGCATCTTTTGCTACACAGTTGTTAACCTTATTTTCAAATTTTCTTGAAAAACAAATAACCAAAAATAGCAAAAAAAGACGACAAAACCCCAAAAAATATATGTTTTTTATGTATTTCCATCATTTTCAGTGTCTTTTCAAAGAATTTAAAATAAAAAATATTCTTTAGATGCGTTCGATTTTTAATATGCTTATTGAGTCAACATTGATGTTGCCTTTTTTTAAAAGTCAAAACATTAAAAAAAAAAAAGAAATGCATTTATGTTTCAGTGATTTAATTGTAATTGTGGAAGGGAGAGAATCAATTTTAAAATTGAATACCCTCTGACCAATGAACCCAGCTTTTAATCAAGCGGTCCACAATCAATTTTCTTAATCTTAGAGGTCCATATTTCTTTGCTTTGCCTCAAAGTTATTCTTACAAAGCAACAAAAATCAAATTAGTGATAAAGATTAATTCTTGAAATCCAATTGTTGATTTTGGTTTGCTTTCCCTTCAAGTCAAAGAAATTACAATATAAATTAATTGTGTGCTACTAAAAGGAGAGGGAAAATGGCATATTCAATCAATTATTCAAATACTACCTTCCATCCATCAACAAACCCTAAGAACCTTGTCTCACCCATTTTTGTAACATCAACCGCCACTGATAAAAGGAAGAAGACATAGTGCCACATCGTGGACCTTCTAGTCCAGCACACCCCACCATAAAAAGAAAGAAATAGGAGTGGATTATTTTGAAACAAAGAGAACCAAGCCTTTTATCATAATCGACCTTCTTCCTTATCATTATCAAACTACAAGCGTCCCCTTCAGTCGTAATCAATGTTGGTACCACCTCCCGAGAACTAAACAACAGCCAACAAATACTTCTCCTTACTCTTTTTTTCTTCCTCATCGCTGACTACCCTTCTCTCCTTCGCCATTACTGGTCATTCTCCCCTTAGCCAAGCATCATCTCCACTATCCAAAAAAAAAAACAATCTAAAGACAATCACTTGAAATTTAAAGTCGTGCCCCTCCCACATCGGCCTTTGGAAGATTTGTCACCACCCATAGTGGCGGTCACCATTAAAACAACTCATTCACAGTTTTTCTCCCAAACAATCAAAACCAACACCACTCGTGGCACCCTATTTACCTGCATCGTGAACTATAGCTCCTTTATTTTACTGTCATCGCCATCTATCTTCGACCGTCAATGGTAGCAAAGGAGTAACAGTAACCACCACGCAGGGAAGCAACACCACTAGCACCATGAGCCACCTCATTCTTTTCTAGTCTTACCAACTTCTCCTCAACAACACCTAAACAATAGTGGCTTGTGAAGAAGAAACAATATAAGAAGTTAGTTAACTAGGAAGAACATTATTCCTTGTTAGGGTTCATCTGGATCAGTCTTCTCATTCACATTCAACCTTTACACCGGTATTATTCCATCTTTCTTGCATCATTTTAGATCTTAGGAGCTCACTTGAGTCTAACAACTCTATAATTTGCATATATTACTTATTGAGGCTTATTACTCCTTTCACTACTCTACCTCTAACAAATCTCTTGAAATTTTCATATTTATTAGTAGTATGACATATAGTCATATGTCATTTGCACAATCCTTTAGTATCTTGGGATTTTTTCACTACCGTGAATCTAAGTATTTGATCTACTACCAAGGCATCAAACATCCTAATTGCTATAATAGTAATAAAGGGGACGCCCTAGAACAATAAAATATCATTAGCAATGGTTATCATATTAACTAACAATGTATTAATCGAAGGAAAAAGGTTATCATCGATTCATATTTTTGTCAGAAAACTTATCATGCTTTAATTCTATCAAATCCTAGATTACGTTTCTAGATATTACACATTTTTTTATGGAATGGCCAATCACCCCGTGCCATTTATAAAAATTCTTCCCTTTCAATTCTTCATCGGTCATTTGTTTATGTTTCCCTTTAATTTTAATTCTTTTGTTTACTAATAATCAATCAAGAATAGCATCAGCTTGATTTACATCAAATGAATAATTGTTTTCATTGTTTGAACTTAAAGATCTTTAAAGCTTTACCGTTCTTTTATGTTATTGTATTGCAAACTATTGGCTCACCATTTACGAACTCTACAATGTTTACAGCTACTGTTTCTTGACAATAGGTTCTATAAATTAGGATCTTTTTCTCTACTTCCTCTCTTAATAAACTCTTGTACCTAAAAACTCTTGCCCCCAACTCATATATATCCTTGAACTTCATCCTTGCGAATTTATTTCTTAATTCTCACTCCAGACCTTGTTGTGTAATCATTATAAATTTCTTTTCATGAATCCTAAATCAATATTTACCTCTAGCCTCCATAAATATATCTAAATATTGCTTCATAGTCTCGGTAAGGTATTGTTTTAATTTTACTAAGTCTGCTAACACAAACTCTGGTTATGTCCTAGAAAAGTGTGCTTGGAATATAGTTTGCATGTCATTCCAATTCTGAACAAAGTTCGATGATAAATTTATATAACAAGTGAATGCACTTTCTGTTAATGAATTTAGAAACAATCTTAACTTTAGAAATTTTGAATCAACAGCTTCTTTACAGTGACAGATGAATCTAGTTATGTGTTCCAGAGCATATATTGACCCTTGACTATTGAACAGCATAAAGTCTGGAAATCTAAACTTGGTGGGATAAGGGCACATTCTATTTACGTAGTCTGGATAGCGTTTCTTATAAGTTGGTATGTGAATTTGTTGAACCCTTAGACCATGAACTTGTTCAACTATCCCTAAAATATATTCTGGATCAATCCTATCTAATAGGGTGTTAAACTTTGGAATCATTTTTAGCCCATGTATCTTGGCGAAATATTTTCATAATTTATCATTCTTGCTTTTAAATTATTTTCAGTTTCTTCCACAACTACAAGTTTTCCTAAATTTATTCTAGATTCTAGTGAGAAGCTACTTTTTAAGTTGAACTACTTTGGCCAAATTGGCTCTTTACTAATTGTATTAGGATATGTTTTCTTAAAGTTTGATTCTTTAACCTTCTTATCATTTATGTGGTTTTTTACATCAACTACCACTTATTTAGATATCTTATTAATTGTTTTCATCATTACATGGTTAAAGTCATATATTATTTCATCATTTTCACTCTTTATTTTGGCATCTAATTTAAGATTAACATCTTCTAGTATTTTAACAACTTCTTAACAAGAAACTTTATTAAAGTTATGGAATTTTTCAAAACTTCCTTCTAAGTTCCTTTCAAACCCTTCAAAGTTTCTTGTTAAATCCCTTTCACAAGTCTATCTTTCTCAAACATTGGACTCTAGCCCAATATGAGTTGACCTATCATTTATCAATGCAATCCCGTTGTAATAATCATCACAAATTTTTATTCTAGTCTTATGTTTTTCCTTCATTTCTTCAGCAAGGCGTCGATATTTTTTATCAATTTTTCTATTAGTTTCCTCTAATATTTCCTCAAGACATGCATATCTCTCTTATAATCATGTATATGTCTCTCTCCTTTTTCTTTTCTAACTTTTTTTTCCTGAAAAGTTGGTATTTCATGTTCTGTACCAATAGGAACATTAATTAACTCATCTTTCTCTTATAAACTTCCTAGTAATTTTGATTTCTTTGGTGCCATTATTCTAAAGAATTAATTTGACACTTCATTATGGTCGCCAATTGTTTGATGTAGGTTCTTTTGTGTTTGTCTTAATTAATGAGACTTTACAACTTACAATTAGTTTTAAGTTAAATGGTTTGAACTTTGGATTTGGTCCAAAATCTATTTATGTAATTTCAAATTTATATTACAAAGTTACACAAATATCAATACATTAAATTCATTTCCACACAAACAGTATTTTAATTGAACAAGTAACCAAATAATCAAAATAACTTGAATGTAAAGTAAACTCAATAACTTATAAGATGAATACTTACATTCATAGAATAATTCATACTTTGATTACATCCATGAATTGAAACTCCTAAATAATAAAACATCTTTTTTGATATTTTTGATTTATGTAATTGAAATTACAAGCTTATATATTATAAAAAAATTTCTAAGCCTATTTGATTATATCTACAAATTTATCATTTACTTTTCTATCCCTAGCAAGTTTCAGCTTTAAAAGATATTATTATTTTTTTAGTATAGGATGGTTATGCCGGCTTGACTTAATAATTATAGTGTAAAGGTAGTTCTAGATTCTTTTTTTTGGGGGGGGGTGACTTTTCGATCCTTATTATCAGGTGATAAGGGACTCCACTCCTCCCTTTTCTTCTTTTATTTACATCGGTAACTTTTATCTTCCAAGTTTCGCTTAGATAATCCTTCAGTGATCTCCGTTCGTTATTCGATTATCAGTTAGATATCTTGGAACTCTTTATGTACTTCCCATTTAAATTGATAGTATAACAGTACCAACTAATCATGTGCTGCACATAAGCAGTACTCATGACATGAAGGAATTCTTTCCATCACGCAAGATATCCATTTCACAAGACACCCAGAATCTAGAGCCACAAAATCACAAGGCAGTCTGGGAGGCGGGCAAATCTTCACACTTGACCAAGCAAAGATATAATCAAAGTGTTCGGCGATTCTCTACATCGGATAGTTACTGAAATTGCAAGCCTACAGATTATAAAAAAAATTACATTTCAAGTACAACAAATTCATAGCGATAATAAAGTTGAATTACATCATGACCAGTATGGACGGACACCAACGAGAAAATACAAGTTCCTCCATGATTGAGCTAGCAATAAAAGGAGACCAGCTAACCATGCTTGGAGATTTACCTGACTCCAACATATTATTTACCTACCACAAATAACTACAGACATGATACGAGTCCGACACTACTACAACTACAGGCTTGATACTTTGGCCCTGCTGCAACTGCCAAAAACTTAATTGCAGCAACCAAATCCCTAAATCTAAAAAGTGAATAAAAAAGAGAGACAATAATACAGGACAGACAAATTTAAGATAAAATTGAAGCCCAATCAATCTCGTAAGAAGGATACTTCTGCAACATAAAATTCCCCGAGTCAAACTCTAACGGTGCTTCCTCAAAATCCGGAAACGTCAGATCAGACAAGGGCGAAGATCCACCCGACCCATCACTCTCCGTCAACACCGGAGACGGTGTCTCAGACTTGACCACCGGCTCCTCCTCCTGTGTCCCCACCACCGAGCTGGTTTCCTTCTTGGTCGAGTTACTTCGCTTCTCTACTTTTCCTCGTTTCTGCTGCGAAGAATTCTCCAAGCTCTCGCAAATAGCTTGGAGTTTCGCATCAACCGAGGAATGGAGAGGCTTGTACTCGCCGATGTGGGACCCTTGGTGGCGTAGATTAGGGAAGTTAAGCCTCGCAAATTCGCCTCTGAGTTTGTAAGCTGCTTTGTCATAAGCCAAAGCCGCCTCCTCTGCTGTGTCAAAGGTGCCGAGCCAGAGACGGGTTCTATTCTTGGGTAAACGGATCTCAGCGACCCACTTGCCCCAGTGCCTTTGCCTTACTCCTCTGTAAAGCTTCGTGGATTTTGATGGTGTACCCATTTGTTTCATGGGGACTGGCTTCGGAGACAAAAATTTGAGGGTTTGCGGTTGTTGGCAAGTTCGCAGGTAAGAGTGGCTGTTATTTTGGTGGATTTGGGTTTGGATCTGGTGGATCTGGTTTGGGGTAAGGTGGTTGAGCCCAATTGAACTAGATGGCTGCTGGAGACCCATTGGGTCGTTAATCGAGAACCCAGTTGAAAATGGGTAGGCCGTCGATGTGGAGCAGCAAACGTCTGGGTACAAAAAGGGCTGTTGCTGTTGCTGTTGCTGTAGATGTGATGGTGTAGAGAAAGAAAAGAAGTAATCGTAAGAAGTAGAAGGGAGAGAAGGTAAAGAAGGAGAAGGAGGATAGTTAGGGGTTTGAGAAGGAGATGGGGTAGCTAGTGAGGAAGCACTTTTCATAAAAGGTTCAAGTGCTTCCATTAACTCGCCCACCAAGGGGTCTGATTGAAGCGATATGCTACTGTAGAGATCCACTGTAGCTGCCATGCCTAAAAGAAAAGCTCGATATTATAGACAAGAAGATAAATTCAGAAGAAAAAAAAAACCTAGTTCTTGATTTAAATTTAAAGAACAGGTTTGTGCTTTACAAAATAGAAAGTAAGAGAGGTTTAGAAATAGACAACCTCTTTGGATTCAAGAACCTAAAAAAAACCAACCTTGAGGGAACTTAAAAACAACCCTTCAAGCTGATTCAGCTAGCAAAAGAAGAAATAGCTTAAAATCAACAGAAAATGAAAGATGAAAACGTTTAAGAAAAAAAAAACCTGGATCTCGATTCTGAAAACACCTGGCTTTCGTTAAAATCCTTCTTAAGTTTGCTTTTTAAACACTACTTTCATCAGAAAAACAAACCCAGAAATCACAACTTGAAAGACAGATGATTAACAGAAAGGGATTCAGCGAAGCGGGGCATTACAGAGAAGGGGGATTGATTAAAACTTAAAAATCAACAATCACGAAGAGCTCACTAAGCGCTCTTGCCTTTACTTTTCTCTCACTGTTTTCTTCTTCTTTCTTTTAGTGTGAACCACTCTTGTTCTTTCTTGATTTATCTCACCAGCTCTCATGCACTTTATATAATCACGCCGTTGATTTCAATTAACCTCTCTCTTGCCTCACTTCATCTTTGCTTGATTAATAATTCGAGCATTTTTAGGTCGCTCTCCGAACCAGCTAGCTTCTACTCGCGAAGCAAGGACTTTTTTTTCAATCAATGCTCATTGATCCAGTAGGCTGGAGACACGTGTTGGTCATCCCGTTCGTTCTTCGACACCTGTCCATCACTTACCGTCATGTTCAGTGGAATTTTGTAGATGGCCATTTGCTTGAAAAATTATCTCTAATCTTGTTGACTTTTTATTACGCGTTCACATTTTCTTTATGCAAAACACCATCATGTCTTTTGACGATTGCACGCTCCGTGTACAATGCTTTAAAGAAAATGAATTAATTAATGTTTTGATCATCATGGGAGATGATGGTGTAGATAAACGGTTGTGATCGTTATTAAAATTTAATTAGGAGGGATAAGGTTGAGGCCTTGAGGGGGCCGTTGATACACGGTTGTGGTTGACAACCTCTTTTCCAAATTTTTTTTTTTTTTTTTTGTTAATTTTATGAATTGATATTGAAATTTATATTATTTAAGATAAAACTTAAAAGATGTTTATAATTTTAAATTCTAATGTTTCTATATATTTGTTCAAATAAGCATGCTATATAAAAATTGAGTTAATTAGTTTTTGCTTATATTTTTAAAATTGTATGGAAAATAAATATATGTTATTTTTTAGTTATGTTGACGTGGAATAAGGTCCAGAGTCATTGGATCATGATTTTGTGGTATTCAATTTATGATATATATGAAGATATTGATAACCTGATATGATTCAAATATAAGAGAAACTCTGTTAAAATTTTAGTAAAGTGAAACATATTACCCTTTTTTATATATATATTTCCCTAAAAAAGCAATATTATGGAAATTATATTTCTAAAAGTTAAGAATGTTATCGATTAGATTGGTTAATTTTGCATTATTTTAACAGAATTTAACACTTTTTTTCATCTAATTTTCCAGCATTTCTCTTCAATTTTTAAAAGCCTTGTTTCCTCTCTAAATTTCCTCGTCATCTAGAGTTTGGGTTTAGTCATTGTAAAGGGATAATTTAGTTTTTTTTTCTTGGTTTATTGGATTTTATTTAAAAGCACAGATAAACAAGATGGTGATGTTAAAATTTTAAAAGGTTTATTGAATAAAAACATTTTGCACCACCCGATAAATAATAGAACTTTAAGAACAAATAATTAATATTTAAAAATAATAAAATTTGATCAATTTTATAGCCCTTCAACAAATAAATATATTTTTATGGTTTTTATTTTAATTTATACAAAAATATATTGTGTGATTAGTATGCATGTTAAGATTTTATTTTGATATCAATTAGAAGTATGATATATGTTTAGTGTCCATGCTAGAATATACATATACATATACATATATATATATATATAGTATTTTTGTTGCAATTTGTCATATTATAATTATATTGCATGTTTATAAATTAAATATATAATCATTATTTTTCTAATTATTATTTACTAATTTTTTAACAACATAAATTTTTATGTATGTCGATAAATATAGTGGATTGTTTTTTAGTAATAATATATGTAGATATAAATGCAGAGCCAATGCCCGGTTAACGTACCCATTGTTTTTCATCCCGTCAAATAAATTTGTAAAAAGCCACTGGAATCCGCAGGACAAGTCCGTGATGAGATAAATATTTAAAATTTCTCCAGGACACTTATTATCATTCCACGTTGTCAAAGGGGTCCATTGAAAAAACAAATAGTTGTGCTGATCAAATTCCTTTCTTATCCAAGATCGAAAGTCTAAACCATGAAACCCTATTTTATTCATTGTATAGAAGCATATTCCACCCCTAGTTTTATTTATTTATATATATTTAACAAATACTAAAAAAATTTGAAGGCGGCCACTGTTTATATACCTCATCCTATTTTTAAAATTTTTTATTTTGTAGTTGCGTAATTTTACTGTATAATTATATAAAATTTAATTCTAAATTATAGTAAAAATATGAAATCAAAAGATAATTGCTAAACATATTTTTTTTTAATTGCATTCTCTTAGTATCTAATTATATGAATTTAGGTTCAAAATTATAGTAGAAATACAATAAACTAAAGTGAAATACAAAGAAAATACATGAATCACCTTAAATTCATTACAACTTTTATTTTGGTTTAAGAATTTATTTGATTTGTTTTTTATTTCTTGAGTTAGAGAAATAAAAGAAAGGATTGTTGAAAATATTGAAGCAAAAAAAAATAATTAGTTGTCGTGATTCTAACAATAAAAATTATCAAATTTGGTATTAACAGCTTAGTTTTATGTTAGTAAGTTTTTTTAAAAAAAATACTTGAAAAAAAAGATCGAGTTCCGTTTTAATTTTTAAAATTTAGTTGATTTTGATTATTATCTTGTGATTATGAGTTATTATTAATTCAATGTGTGATTTAGAAATATTTTTATAATAGTTATTAAGTGTTTTAAATAAAATGGGTTAAAAAGAAGGTTTTCTTTATAAAAAGAAAACCCACCCATTGATTCTCTAAATCCAATATTTTATGTATTATACTTAATTCAACATAATGCATTAAACTAAACTAATGAAATTTCTCCAATACGCTTCTTATCATTCCACGTTGTCAAAGAGGTCCATTGAAAAAACAAATAGCTGTCCTGATCAAATTCCTTTCTCATCCAAGATTGAAAGTCCAAACCTTGAAACCCTATTTTATTCTCTGTATAGAAGCATATTCTACCCCTAGTTTTATTTATTTATATATATATATAACAAAAACTAAAAAATTTGAAGGCAGCCACTGTTTACATAAAATATATTTTCTCTTGCCCAATTTTTTTTTTAATTTATATTTTTTAGTTGCGTAATTTTACTATATAATTATATAAAATTTTATTCTAAATTATAGTAGAAATCTAAATATAAAAATTATTGTTGAAATACAATAAAAGATTAAGAACTGAAATGTGAAACACAAAGAAAATACACGGCGTGCCTCAAATTTACAACAATTTTTTTTGTTCAAAGTTTATTTTGTTTGTTTTTCAATCCTTAAGTTACAGAGAAAGTTATTGAAAATAATGAAGGAGAGAAAATAATTAATTGTCATGATTCCAACAACAAAAATTATTAAACTTGGTACCAACAAGTTTTATTTCACAATAAAAGTTTGATGGTGGTAGGTTTCCCTTTAAAAATATTTGAAAATAAAGATCAAGTTCAGTTTTGACTTTTAAAATTCAATTCAATTTGATTTTCTTCGGTGATTTTGGGGCATTATGAGTTTAGTATGTGCTTTAGGAAGGCTTTTATTGTAGTTATTAAGTGTTTTGGAATGAAATGAGTTAAAACATATATTTTCAACCTAAAACCCCCACCCTATAATTTTTGGAGCACCACAATGATCGATGCTCGAGTTTTAAGCTGGGCAGCAACAAGCAACCTGTTGTTTGTTTCTTTTTCTTTTTTAAAAAAATGATGATGAACAATATATTATCCACTCTTTATATATATAAAAAATATTATGGTCAAGGAGTGCGAGATTGACCGAGGAACACATTTCTTTTTATTTTAAAATTCAAATTACTTCTTACATGTTTTTGAGGTTGATTTTTAATTCGAATGTCTTGTATTTATTTTTTTATTATTTGATTTTTGTTATATTTGAATACAAAAAATTTATTTAGATTATATTAAGATAATTCTAATATAATTTAATTTGAAATTTACACTTGAAAAAAAAATCAAATTTAAAGTTTTGAAATTTAATTTATTAGAACGAATTTAATAAGAATATAAAAAATTTTAAGATCTTTTTTTTATATCAACTCTCAACATAGCACGTAAAGTAAATTAATACAACTCTAAAATGAAGTCAATTTCTTATGATGATCAATCATCAAAAGTCAATCTCTTATATTAAAAGTAATTGACATCACAATAACATATCCAGCGGTAGAGGCGGCTCTTGATCTAAATCTTACGTTACATGAAACAGTTGGCAACGTGCTAAAGTCATGAATACACATATTAACCTGACCGTGGTTAAGCTACCGCGGTCAACAGGGAAAGTAATAAAGCTTATTTATTTTTGTTTTTTATTTTAAATTAATATTTTTTTATTTTTTAGATAATTATAATATATTAATATCAAAAATAATTTTTTAAAATAAAAAATATTTTTAAAAAACAAACTCAATAATATATATATATATATATATATATATATATATATATATATATATAAAACATATCACGTGCGGAGTAATGGGAGTAGGTCCCTCTTTGCGTTTGCGGCGCCAGTAGTTGTAGAGAGCGTCATGGACTTTAGGGAGGCCATTTTAAGAGTCTCGACCCACGCGCAGGAGAACTGCATTTGGACGATTGAAACGTCTAGGAGAAGTATTCGCTTGCTTTGGGAAGATACAGTCCGTTAAATAAAATTCATACAACCCATGCCCTTTGTTTTGTTCGTTGTTATTTTGATTCCATCAGTTTTTGTATCCGGATTTCCTTTTCATGTTTTATACACTATTTATTTCTTAACAAGAGGGTGTTTTTATATATATTTGAAAATTTTTATTTTTTCTTTATTTCAAAATAATTTTTTTATATTTTCAAATTATTTTCACCTAATAACAATAATAAATTTTAAAATAAAAAAATTATTTCAACTCTTTTCTAAAAAAAATAATAGTTACCCAATAATCATTAACACAGTACCACGCAGCCTGAACTGTTCCACGATGTGTTGAAGATTAAAAAAAAACAAAAAAAAATCTCATCAAATCCCGAAAAAGGCGTTGGTTTAGTTTGTTGACCAGTTCAATTCAAATGTGAATCTCGGGTTTTGTCGGCGGGATTCAAGACCCGAAAACACGTGATCCGGGTATTTGAGTTCCACTCAATGACTTTTCTTTTTCATTTTCTTCTTAATTTCTTTCACGCGAAACAAAGAAATGTGATTCGTCTTAAATACTCAGACACAATTATAAAACTTTGACATATTATTATCTATTATCTTTATCTGTAAAGCTAAATGATAAGATGTTTTTACTATATCAACATCATTATTCATCCTTTTATATTTTAATTGTAGATTATAATATTAAAATTTTTAATAAATTTTAATTTTATTTTTAAAACTTTTTTTAACAATTAAATTCAAATTAAAACTCAATTGCATATTTTTTTTAAGGTGAGGGTTGAATTGCAAGACAAGTTTATTTTTTCACAATATTTTTTTTTGTGCATTTGAATTTGTTAATGAATTATATTTTTATCAACTATATTTTTTTATTATTATATGATGACCAGTCCTATTTATTTTTTAAATATTCATTTCGATACTAAATTTTAATTTCATCATTTTCAATCCTTATAGAGCGAGAGTAAAGAGTGGCAATCACATAAATCTAGTCTAGAGAGAAAAGCATTGTTTCAACGATTCTAATCACTAAAATATTAGATTTTTGTTCTAAATGGTTCCATATGACGAGGAAAGTTTAATTTAGATGTTTTGTTGCATTAAAAATGCCTAAAAAACAAATACAAGCCGGGAAAGAAATTAGGTTCCGAGTTGATTCATGATTTTGGACCAGTTTTTGCACCTTTAGAGGTTAAGGATGGGTTGTAAGAGTATTTTCTAGGTGTTTGGGGTTGGAAATTGGTTTTTAGGGACAAAAACCATGCACTCTAATTTTTTAGTAACCAGAGTGCTCGCAATCTGTGTATGCTAGACGACACATATTTTTTTTTTCAAATTGAATTGGAACAGACTACATGTCATCCACCCCATTATTTTACAAAAAAAGCCTGTGTGCAAGCCCTCTAGTCATGAGCCAGACGCTAGGCCTGACCTCATTCTTTGTTTGTTTTTATTTATTTATTTACATCTTTATTTATATGTTTTTTAATATAACTTTTAAATTTGTATTTTACTTCTCTATTATTTTTTTGTGCTTATTTATCCTCATTTAAATAGTGATTAGTTTTTTTATTATATTGGATTTGTTTAATTTTTAAGAGATTGACATTATTCATTAGTATTTTTTTTAATATTATATATATATATAAATTTTATTTTAATGAAAAGTATTTATTTATTATGATATTTTTAATATGTGCAGTCTTGCATATTAGTTTTTTATTTTATTTTATTCAATAAATCTTATGTGTTTGTTGATTTCTATTTCAATTTGATTTCAATAAACAAATTAATTAAATACAACTAGGTAAATTACTCATATTAAAATATTAAATATTTTGATCTACATTTGTCTCTCAGTTTTTTTCAAATTTTTTCTTTATGAAAAAAATTACGAACCCAAAATGGGTTTGTTCGGGTCTCTCTCTCTCTCTCTCTCTCTCTCTCTCTCTCTCTCTCTCTCTCTCTCTCTCTCTCTCTCTCTCTCTCTCTGTGTGTGTGTGTGTGTGTGTGTGTGAACTTGAATTTTTTTCTCATTTCGAAAAGGTCTAGCGAGTTTAACTTTTTTTTTCATTACTATTTTCAACATCTCAGTATTAGATTGGTGTTTGATTTTGTGATCGTCTATTTTTATTATCGTGTAGTTAAATAAAAAATAGTTTTTCAAAAAATAAATTATAATCTCACTGGAGTTAATAACCCGGTTCACAAGTTTGGCGTGCTAGCCCATGTTACTCAATTTATAGGTTTGAGAAGTTCACTCATTAGCTGGATATTTTTTTTTTGTTCTTGGTCCTTTAATTGTTTTTCTTGATTTTATCCTTTAATATTGTATTAGTAGAGAAATAAACTGTGAATATAATTAAAAAAAATAGTTTAGAAAAAAAGACGTTATTAAACTCAATAGAGTCCACAACACGAATTGCTCGGGAACTAAGATCGAGCGAATCTGTCATTGTCTTAATAATTGTTTTGAAAAAGGATATCATTTTTATTTTTATTATTTTTAAAAGTTAAGTCATGTTCTTACAAGTTATTAAAATTATATTTAGACTCATGAAATTAATCAATTTAATTTAAACTAACTTTCTTATAGTTTAGTTAAATAAAAATCTAGATTGCAAAGTTTTAAAAAAATTAGTCTGACCCACAGTAAAATACACACCAAGTAACTAGTTAATTAAATCCAACGGTTTCTCCATTTAAAGAAAAGAAAACAAAGTGGCGAAAATCCTCCGGTGATTTTAATTGAGAACTTGAAAAATAAAAAATACACGGCGAGCAATTATTAAATTACAAGTGACAAATAACAACTAATCAATCATTTAAGACTAAATATATTTTTATTTTTAATATTAACATATTAAAATAATAAAAAATATTAAAAATAATAATTTTATATTTGTTTTTTAAGTTAAACACCTCTAAAAGCGTATAAAAATCACGATGATGCGTGTAGCCGAAGCTTTTACGGGTGGAGCCAGATTTCCTTCATTTCAAACATGTTCCCTCCATATCTCATTTTGTGCTGTGGGTTGCTCATTACATTTTCAAACTTTCCACACAATTTGTCTTTCATTAAAAAAATAACGATATAAAAATTCATGAGTATTGTTATTTGTATGTGTCTCGAATTAACCAAAAATCACATGACAATCATCTCCACGTAGACATTTATCTTCTCCCTCTTCATTCTTTCTCATTGAAGTTCAGACAGAAACATGATCTCTTTTTTGCTCATCCGAGGACAAAAAAAAACTTTATGGTGCTTCTATTGTAACTGCCAGATATTTATAGTAAAAAAAAGGGAGAAAGACGTAAAAGAAAAAAAATGCATAATAGAAAGAACTCTTATCACTTTTTGATGAGACTCAATATGATTATTAATTTTTTCTTTATATAGGAAGTATCTAATAGTTACAACTTGACTACCATACAAAATTCTCATGAAGACGGGGATGTGCTCTTAGTAAATATATTATATAGTCGATCAAGTGGTTATATGTGATATTGATTTGATTCATTTGAAAATATATTTATTATTAACAAAAATCTTTTTTATTTTTAATATTCATTTATATTTGATTATTGAATCTAATATTTAATTAATGAATATAAAGTAAATATAAAGTCCTTTAAGAAAAATATTTTGTAAAGAAACTTATAAAGTTGTTATAATTATAAGATTTCTATTGCATTAAAGCATGTTCCTAAATATTATTGGTTGATGTTTTATTAAGATTGAAAAATAATTAGAGCTATTGAGACCGCTACGTGTTATGTTCATTCTTTTATAAACAAAAGCATGTGCTCTTATAAGTTAAGATATAATGGATATATATAATTAATATATAGGTGCTTGTCATGTGAGATGTACACTAAACTAACCTATATGAAAATTTCATATGGAGAGTGTTGCAATGTTGCGGTCACACAAATTAATTATCCCAGCTTAAATAAATAAGATAGTATAAAGTAAGCAAGGGGTCGATCCCACAAGAAAGTTTTAGTTCAGATTTTTATGCTATATGATGTGCAATTGAGGGGGGGGGGGAATTGTGAAGTTATCTATGACTATAGTAAACAAAAAGAAACAATCAATGCTAAATCAAAGAAAACCAAAATTTATCAATAAAACAAACATTGGTCACATGTAAACGTCTAACTACAGAAATCAGAATTGATCATGGAAACGAAATATCAATTTATACTCTGAATATTTATCTTTTCTTACGTTGATTAGTTAACAGATCCGCTATATAATTAATCCTAACCATCAAACTACCACAGTGTCTGCAATAGTAATTTAATTCAATGACAATCTTAAGAACTAGATAAGTTTATTAATCTAGACAACATAACTGTTCGCAGTTCATGTTTGATTTGTTCAAATGTTCTCCCTAAGATTAATAACATAGATCCATCACAATTATTAAACTCAGTTGCTTCATAAGTTTATATACCACAACTCTGGTTTTGATAGCAAACTTAGCAATAGATTGTTCACAATAATAATTTAGAGTCCGCTCTAGAAATTAAAATAAACAATCATAGGAAATAAGCATAGGAGAACAAACATATTCATTCATCATATAAACTAAAAAGAAAAGGTAAAATAAATCTCACAATTCTTGAAATCCAAAGGTTTCTGTGTCCTTATAACCAAGAAAAAGAGTTTAGCCTTACATGTATGTTGAACAACTAACCAAAAAGAAAGAAGCATACATGAATTCGGGTTTGTAGAGGAAAGAGGTTTTTTTTTTCTCTTGGCTGGCTGTTGCCTCTTCCTTTCTCTCTTTCTTTTTATATCCTAGAAAACCCTAATCTCTTTTCTAAAATAGTCCTTTCATAGTAAACAATTTACATTTAAATAACTATTTTTATAAAAAAAGAGAAATAGTCTTGCATAAAATCTTCAAGCTTTGAATTTTATCTTAGAGGAGCTAAATTTCTAAAATAAAAACTTGGATGTCGGTTTGAATGCTTTGGGACATAATTTGAATTCGTTTCTTCACAAAACCCGTCTACTGACAAAATTCATGTGTCATCTTAGAAAAATCATACATCTCTCATATGAGCTTGTTTCTGTTGAAATTTGGTAGGTTGATAGGTTTTCAAGTCAGGAATCCAAAACAATTAAGTTTCAATCAAATGGACTTCTGTAGCTCAAGATATTCAAGTCGGAATGATCAAAGATCAACACTGACAGAATGCGAGATTTGACTTTGAAGGCTGCGATTTCAATTCTCTTTATTTTTCTTTCTATCTATGTATAAAAAAAAAGATATGGATGTTAGTTTTCTAATGCCACTAGAATCACTTCAACCTCTAGTGATCAAGCTTTGCACAAAACATCGATTTGAGGTCAAATCTGTCAATTATCTCCAATTTACTTCCTTTTGAATCTTACATTCAAAGTGTATTCAAAACATAAAACAAAGAATATCAAGACATTTTTTATATATAACAAAGGCAAAATACTAGGTAAATATGGATAAAACTATCAAATAATATGGTTGCATCAAATACTCTCATACTTAGCTTTTGCTCGTCCTCGAGAAAGGAGAGATGAAATCAAACTTAAATTAAATAAGTAAAATAACTATGACTAATCTCTTAATGTCCCATCAATGTCCAAGAGTACAAGCATTATAAACAAGAATACAAACAAGAAGGATAAAGAATATATTTTTTTTATGAATTTATTTACATGCAAACTTCAAAACTCAATTAATTGTTGGGATTTAAATGAAATCTATGTCATGCTAAAGTGATAGGTCCTCTCATTGATATACACTCCAACACTCACATGTTTAGGGCTTATGTATTTAGATCTCTCAAATTCAATCAATAAATATATTCTACCACAAGCTTGCTCTTCAATCTCATCTCCGTGACTAAAATATTACAAGCAATGCATGAATCAAAAGGTCTTACTTTTTTGTTGTAATGGGGCTAAGGTTAAGGTGAGGTAAAAGAAAGGAAAAGAAAAGGCTAAAACCAAAAGAAGTAGAACATTATAAAAGAAATGGTTCTTTTAAAACAAGATATCCCATCAAAGCACACAAAATTTCTATCTTTAAGCACCAATGCTTAACTTTTTTTGATTTCAAGCTCCATCAATATAAAATCTTAAAAACACAAAGGACACTTTTGTTTTCTATTCTTTTGTTTTTTTTTTCTTTCACCTTTGGCAATTTTGCCTATCTTTTCATCCAACATCATTTTTTTCCACATAATTTCCAACCATGATCCATGAGATATCAACAAGTATATGCTCTACTAATCCTTGGCCAATGGAAAAGGAAAACATATAAAAAGTTAAGGCTTACACATGGGTAAAGTAAAGAAAAGATAAAAAAGCTCAAAAGGGTTCACTAAGAATAATATGCTTTAGGTTGGTTTTTTTGGCTCAAGTGGTTAAAATTCCTAATGCCTTTATCATCTTCATGTATGCATGTAATGTGAATGTAATTTCAATAAGATATGAAGCAAGTTCTAGAGATACATATCATTGAAAGAATGCACAATAAAAAAATATAATGTTAAGGGCTTAAAAGTTTGCATTGGTATAACACTGTAAAGTCAACATGACATACTTTCAAAGTCAATCCCTAGACTAATTAAACTTTAAAAATTGCATGCATACTCATTCATTCAATGTAAACACAATATTGTCCTCAATGTTGAAATAAAAGAAAAGGAATATAGGAGAATGAAAAAAATAAAGTAAAATGCGAAAAATAAAAGATAAGGAAAAAGGAAGTAAATCTGATTTTTTTTCCTTTTATGCTTAGTTGCCTCCCAATAAGCGCTTTTGTTTCATGTCATTGGCCCGACACATCGCATGCTCATGCTTCATAGATTGATTCAACTAACTCCACGGAAGCGGCGAGTTCTGCCGTCCTACCTTCATAGAAAGGTTTGAAGTGATGCCCATTGACCTTGAGTACATTGTTTGTTTCTAAACTTGTAATTTCAACTACACCATAAGGAAAAACATTAGAAACAACAAAGGATCCAATACAATGAGAGCACCACTTTCTAGGAAAAAGTTTCAAATAGGAATGATAAAGAAGGACTTTATCTCTAACATGAAACTCCTTTCTTGTAATCATTTAGTCATGAAGAATCTTGGTATTTTCTTTGTAAATCCTTGTATTCTCATTCAGTATCTCTTCCAACTCTTGCAATTGCAACTTCCTCGCAATCCTAGTAGCATCATAATCCATGTTACATTGTTTAATGGCCCTAAAAGCTTTGTGTTCAAGCTCCACTAGTAGATGACATGATTTCCTATAAATCATCTTATAAGGTGACATTCCTATAGGTGATTTATAAGCAGTCCGATAAGCCCAAAGTGCATCACCAAGTCGTAGACTCCAATCTTGCTGGTTATGTTGCATTGTTTTTTCCAAAATGGACTTGATTTCTCAATTTGATATTTCAGCTTGGCCATTTATTTGAGAGTGGTAGGCTATAGAAGTCCGATGAGTCACATGATATTTGTGGAGTAATGCTTCCATTGAACGATTGCAAAAATAAGTGTCACGATCACTAATGATAACTTTAGAGATTCCAAACCTGTCAAATATGTGAGTCCTGACAAAATCTAAAACAACCTCAGTATCGTTAGTTCATGTGGCTTTCACCTCAATCCATTTGGACACATAATTAACAGAAAGAAAGATATAAATTTTACCAAAAGAAGAAGGAAATGGACCTATAAAATCAATACCCCTAATATAAAAAATTTCACTTACAAGAATATTCGTTAAAGGAATTTAATTCTTATGAGTGATATTACATGTTCTTTGGTATTTTTCCTATGATTTGCAAAAGTGATATGCATATTTAAAAATAGAAGGCCAATAAAGACCACTTTTAAGTACCTTGTGGGCCGTTTTTTTAATCCAAAATGCCCACCACAAGAATAAGAATAACAAAAAGTGAGAATGAAATGAAATTTATGTTGTGGTACACATCTCTTAACTACGTGATCCACACAAAATTTCCACAAATAAGGAGTGTCCCAAAAATAATATTTAGCATCAGCTCGTAACCTGTCTTTTTGGGATGTAGACAAACCTAGAGGGAATTCTTTGGTGACTAAATAGTTCACTAAATCAATATACCATGGTCTTGTAGAGGAATGTAATACATATAACTGCTCGTCGGGGAATGTCTCTTTTATTGTTTCGATTTGTATATCCTTGGTCCTTAGTTGGCTCAAGTGATCAGCCACATGGTTATCTTTGATCTCAAGATCAAATTCTTGTAAAAGCAAAATCCACCTAATCAATTGGTTTGGACTCCTTTTTCTTCAAAAGATACCTTAAAACTGCATGGTCAGTAAAAACAATGACTTTTGTACCAAGTAGATATGACCTAAATTTTTCAAGAGCAAACACCACTGCAAAAAGTTCCTTTTTAGTTGTATGGTAATTTCATTGCGCTCCATCTAACATGCGGGAAGCATAGGCAATAACATGCAAATTCTTCCATGTTCTTTGCCCAACCACAGCTCTTACCGCATAGTCACTCGCATCACATATTATCTCAAAAGGTTCATCCCAGTTTGGTTGTTGGATGATAAGGGCAGATGTGACACACATTTTAAGCTCATCATTAGCATCTTTACATGCTTGATCAAATACAAAATCCACTTTTTTTACTAATAATTTGTACAAGGGTGCCAAAATCTTCGAGAAATCTTTGATAAAACGTCGATAAAAACCTGCATGGCCAAGAAAAGAGCAAACTTCCCTTACGTATGAGGGGTAAGGCAATGATGAAATGACATCTATTTTAGCTTTATCAACCTCTAATCCACTGGAAGACACAACATGCCCAAGAACTATTCCTTGTTCTCCTATAAAATAACACTTTTCATAGTTCAAGATAAGGTTAGTTTCAATGCATCTTTTCAAAACCAAAGATAAATTTTCTAAACACTTATTAAAAGAATCACCATACACCGTGAAATCATCCATGAAAACCTCAATTATTCTTTCAACTTTATCAGAAAAAATACTCATCATGCATCTTTGAAAAGTTATAGGTGCATTACAGAGATAAAAAAGCATTCTCCTATATGCATATGTACCAAATGGACATGTAAATGTAGTCTTTTCTTAATCTTCATGATTTAACAATTTGATTATACCCACTATATCCACAATAAAAAGACTTACCTACTAAGCGTTCAAGCATTTGGTTCATAAATGGTAATGGGAAATGATCTTTGCGTGTAGAAAGATTAAGCTTTCTATAATCAACACACATTCTTCATCCACTCGAGATGCGAGTAGGAATGAGTTTATCATTTTTGTTTTTTATCAGCGTTATTTCTGTCTTTTTGGGCACCACATAGATAGGTGCAACCCATTTACTGTCCTTGATGGGGTAAATGACTCCTACATCTAATAGTTTCAAAATCCCAGTTTTCACTACCTCCATTATAGGCGGATTCAACCTCCTTTGTATTTTCTTTGTTGGTTTTGCATTGTCCTTTAATAGTTTATGATGCACACACATCGAGGGACTAATGCCCTTGATGTCGGCTAAAGTTCATCCAATGACTGTTTTGTGATCACACAACAACTTCACAAGTTTTTCCTTATGTGCATTTGTCAAACCTTTTGCTATGATAACAGGAAGTGTATTGTTGTCGCCAATGAATACATACTTCAAATTATCGGGCAAAGGTTTCAATTCTAACTCGGGGGCTTGTAAAATAGATGGCAAAAACTTTTTATATGAAAGTACTAAATCAACAAAGACATTACTATGGGGAACGATTTACAAAGCTTGCGAAGCCAATGCTGATTTATGCACGTTTTGAAGAACACATATGTGCCTCTCCATCTCTTCTATCTTAATAAAATCATAGCTATAACTGAAAGCCACGCTTAATCTATCCTTACAATCAAAATAAAAAACTTGCTGCACACACTTATCAACTTGGTCATAACATGTGATAGAATAAATATTGCTGTAAGGATATTTCATTGTATCATAAAAATTAAATTCAATCTTTTCATCTCCCTCTTCCATGAACAAAGTACCCTTACCACAATCAATTTTCGTATTGGCAGTTTTCAAAAATAGTCTCCCAAATAATATAGGAGTGTTGTTTGACGAATCACAAGAATCACGTTCCATATCATGAATATAAAATTCACATGGAATAACCAAACTATCAATCTTGGCTAGGCCATTTTCTATCACACCATGTGGATAAACAAAACTACGATCCGCAAGTTGTATTACAATACTAGTTTTATTCAAAGGCTCCAGACTAAAAGAATCATAAACATGTTTTGGCATAACACTAATGGATGCACCTAAATCACGTAAGGCTCTTTTAAAACTAGTACTACCAATAACACACGGGATATTAAATGCACCTAAGTCTTTTTTGCTTCAAATACATATTCTTTTGAACAACAGCAGATACAACTTCACCTATACTTACCATTTCATGGCCTTTTAGCTTGTAGGCTCTCTTGGTAGTACACAACTCCTTCAAGAATTTGACATATTTAGAAATTTGTTTGATAGCATCAATCAAAGGAATGTTGAGTTTCACTTTCTTGAAAACCTCTAAAATCTTTTTTTTTTATCCTCTTTCTTAGATATGGAAGAACTCAAAGGAAAGGGTGTGATTGTTTTTAAACTAGAATTCAATGAGTTAGTACTTACCTTCGGAGTGTTAGTCAGTTTTTCAATTTGTGGAGGAAGATAATGTTTCTTTTTTATACTCAATTTGGTTTCTATCTCCTTTTTTTCCTTCATCTCAATTTGTTTCGACCTTTGCTCTTCAAGTTGTTTCCCACTTCACAGCGTGATCACACTAACATTCTCTTTTGATTTTCAAAACTTGAAGATTCTCTTCTAACCTAGCATCATCTCCCTTTCTTCTCTCTCTCTCTCTCTCTCTCTCTCTCTCTCTCTCTCTTCTTTTTCTTTTGTTTCCCTCTCCTTAGATGTTTAACAAACTATTGGAACTTCTAGAAAAACTCAGAAACTTCTTAACTGAAAGTGGTTGACTGGTGGTGCATCTTTCATGAATTAATCATGGCAAACAGGAGGCCATTGAGGCTAACCAAGTCATAGATCCTATATAATGGTGTTATCCTTCGCCTAGGATTAAACCATGCTTGATTTGGTGGCTTGTAGATTTTCCACCATCGATTCAAAGTTGGGTGTATCGCTGTCCAATTTTATTGAACCAAACACGACTGCCTTGAAACAAGAAGTTGAGGGCTTCCACGTGGTAGGTGAGGCGCAAACGTTGAAGAAGGTGGCATATCCTTGTAGAGTGGAAGCTCCTATATCGAATGGTGGTGGTTAAAGCCCCTCAAGTGGCCAGAGATGCCACATTCATTCGCTTGAATATGACAACTTGATTAGCCTTCATGGCTAAATAAAATGGTAAACAAGGGCAAAACTAGGTTTCTTCATTAAATTCGAGTGATATGTCATCTGTTTAAACCCTAAAAATTATAGTTTTTTAATTGCGATTATGTAAATTTTATTTTGGTCATTGTTATTTTAATTTAAGTTCAAACGTCTTTGATTGAGACAAAACTTATTAATTTTATGCAATTAGGCCCCTAACAAAAATGAACTGAGACCTTTCAAGTCTGGCACCTTTTTCAAAATGAACCCTGGTTTCTAATTTGTTCAATTTAGTTTCCAATTAAAACTTAAACTTTTATTTTCTTCAATTTTATCCAATTAAGCTTGTAAAAATTAAATTTGGTTTTATAAAATTTCAATCTTCTTAATTAAGCCTAAATTAAGCTTCCAAACTTAATTTTCACCAATTAAATCCTTAATAAAATTAATTTAACCCCTTAAAAGTCTGATTAAGTCTTTGCACTTAATTAATTCTTTTAATTTTGGCCTAAATTAATTTTAAACTTAATCAAATCTTTATATATGCCATTGATTAAATCAAATCAGTTTATTAAAAATCTAATCAAGTCCTCAAACTTAATTTGTATGCGAATTTATGTAATATTCACTTAAGTCAACTTTAAATTTGCATTACCTTTCACATTTAAGTCATTCAAAGGTGTTCTAAAAAGGTCAAAGATTCATTTTGGTCCCTCTATCTCTAATTTATGCATGTAGATTCATCTTCAACTTGTTTTTGCCAGCCAAGTCATTTGTCTTCCTGCATTTCTTTTATTTTTAACCTTTTCTTTTATTTTTGCATATAAAAAAAGATAATTTTGGGGGAATCCAAAATCAAGTTATGATAGTTATCCCCTATTTATAATGCTTACTATCCGGAAAGTAATAGCTCAAAACACACCCAAAAGAAAAACAATACCAAAAAAAACATTATTTAAAGGAGATAATGGCTAAATAACGTAAATCTAGAAGGAAATGACTTAAATGCACACTTAAAAGATAATAATCTAAAAGCACAATTTAAGGGAGATAAATGTTAACAAAGATTAGGGCTGTGAACTTATAAAGTGATAATGCCTACAGAAAAATCCAAAGGAAATGGAGCTAAACAACACATTATTTGATAGGAAAAGGATAAAAAGTGTACTTAGAAAGTGATAATGCTAGAAGCAATATCTAAAGGAGATGGAGGCTAAACAATATATTATCTGATTCAAAGACACTTAGAAAGAAATAATGCCAAAATATTTTTTGCTTTTGATTATTTAATAAAAAAAAATTGAAATTCTAAAAAAAGTAGTAGAAATGCACGTTACACGGGTACCCCTAGCTATTTAATATTAATTACACTGCATCATCATGTTCATAAGTCAAGAGATTATTTCTTATAGGGTCGAATGATCATTTTATTATTTTTAAATTATTTTTATATTGTAATGCATTATATTAAAAATAAATTTTTAATATATTTAAAAAAAATTCAAAAAAAAAACCACAGCCACCGTGAAACACCTCTAGACACCGAAACATCATCACATGCAAAAATTTAAAGTTCGGGTATCTCGAGAAGAGAAGTAACCGGTGGTGCACGAACTGACACCAACTTGAGCAAGAAGCCAAGTGTGTGTAGAATGTTTGGTGGGTCCCTAATGCATTTACAAGTATCCTTTCCACGCGGTTTCAGTCAGCCTGCTGCTGCTGTCATGCAAGCCTCTGAACCGTGTGGGCCTTGTGGGATGGAAGTAGAACAAACCAGGACCTTTTCAACCACCACCAGCTCTCATACAGAGCTAAACTCACGTGAGGTCAGAGGGACTGGTAAGACTATTGATTGTTTTTCACTCTTTTCCTTTCCGTTTCTTTTAAAATTACTGGTAAATCACGTGAGGTCAGTGGGCCGACACGTGGGATGTTGCATGAAAGTCATACGGTGTCTCCCAGGGTGGCGCGTGTGACCCTTTATTGTTTTTTTCTTTTTCCCTCTCTCATCTTTAATTTCAGTGTTGATCTTGTAAAAATTAAAATCAGTCCTTTAATTTGATATTTCTTCACATTTGACCCTATTCTTTTAATTGATTTTCATTTTATTTAAGACACGTTTATTTTTTTGTGATTTCATTATTTTTATGTTTATTTTTTATTTTAATTGCTATTTTTTTTTGCCTTGATGACTTTTTTAAATTGATATTTTTTTATATCACACTTCAACATTTAATTTGTTAGAAATTAAGTTTTTGATTGAATTAAAATCTAAAATTTCATGGGTTACGAGTTTAGAAAATTAAAATAATATAAAGAATTTTTTCTGATTCCTTGTAAATAAAATAATATAAAGAGTTTCACTCACTATGAATTAAAAGAAGTTATAATATCATGGAAAAACCCTATATATGCTGACTTAAAATATATTTTACTATAATAGTATTTTGGTGATTTTACCTTTCCATTTAAAAATATTAATACTAGCTAGCAATGATATTAAAGTCTTTTTCACAAATCTCATTTGTTATTATCAAATTAATCGGGGATAAATAAGTTTTTTTTCCATCTTGATTGCATATTGATAGGATCAAAATACTTTTGAAAGCAAAAAATTTAACATATGGTGTCAAAGGTTATTTTTGTACTTTTACAATGGTTTTTTTGTTATTATAATTTAAGTTGAGAGACAATTTGATATTTGATCAAATATAAAAAATAAAAAATAATTAAAATGCACAGTGAAACTACACAAATACTCTTAAAAGCAAAAAATTTAAATCTAAAGTCAAGGGACTTTTTGGTATTTTCACAATGGTTTTTGCATAAGTAATTATTAAGTTAACTTAGAGACAACTTAATATTTGACTAAAAAAAGGATAGGCAAGTGTGGCACTTCTCGATATAAAAAAAAAGCCATTTCGTAGTGTTGTTGGAAGCGTCATCGTGTCCCTCTAATTGTTGGTGCGACGCGTGTTTTTGGTGGTGATCAAGTTTGTCGCCGGATAGCTTTTTTACCCCTTTTTTTCTCTATTCTCCACTAAAAATTACAGCTTGAACCCCTCTTGGTTGTTGGTATTTCAATTTCAGTTTTTATTGTTTTAATTTCTAATTTTTTTTTATCTTAACCTTTTTGTAGAAGTTTTATTGTTTTTAATTTTATCATTTAATCTCAATTTATCAAATATTATACTCTTCAATTTGGTCATTTTTTTTTGAGAATACATGGATTCTCTAAAAGTCATTATTATTCAAATTTCTTTCCTTGGTCTTTTTGTAAAATTTTTATTGGTTTTCAATTTCATTTTTCAATTCAAATAGATGGTATCATGTTTTCAATTTGACTCTTATTGTTTTGATTTCTATTTTTTTTTCTCAATCCTTTTATAACAATTATTATTTTTTTTCAATTTCACCATTCAATCAAAACATTATTTTTATTTTTTTTCGAATTTGATTCTCATTCTTTTGATTTTTTGTCCTTTTTACTAAATTGATTTTTCTTTTCAATTTCACCCTTTAATCAAATATAAAATTTATTTATTTTTTCAATTTTGATCATCATTCTTTTAATTGTTATTTTAAAATACTTTTGTAAAGTTGAAAATTGTTTCTCTCGATTTCATCCTTCAATATTTGATTGATTAGAAATTGAACTTCATGGTTTTTTCAGATTAGGTGTTTCAGGTCTAATAATCTGAGTCACATGTTTGAAAAGTGAACATGTTTTTTTTTTTTAAAAAAAACAATGGGCTTTATAATTCTTTTTATTCTTTTTATTGAGTTATTTCAATCTCATGATTTAAGTTACGAGTTTGGTGAGACATCTTAGGTTGGCTTGACCGTAAATATTATAGTTACAAGTTTGTCATATTAACTCGGATCGATCAGGATTAATTTTTTGTTTTATTTTTTTTACCTTATTTCAGCATTTAAATATTATGTTTTATAAAAAAAGTAATCTGGTTTCGTGACAAAACACGGGCACCAAGTCAACAAACATATATCATATAGTTTATTCATAAAAATAATTAAGTTTGCGATGTTTGTTTAACCGTGGAGTTCAAATGACAAGTTACACGAGCTCGACATATGAAATGCATGACAAGCATCACGTACAATCACTTTGTACTTGCTACGACACTTACGTTTTGCTAAGAGTTAAATAAATATTTCTTGAGAAAGAATTTTAATATATTTTTTTAACATGTTTTTTATATAAAAAACTCATATATATAATTAAATAAATTAATATTTGATCAATATATAATTAAGATTAAAATATTTGAGCTTGCAATATAAATAATAAAATTATTCTATCTAGTAACTTTGTTTCTTATGATAAATTTTTTGTACAATTAAATGGTTATTTATGCCAATCAAAGGTGAAAAAAAAATTATCAATAAATTAAATAAAATTATGAAACTATGAAACTCAACTATTAAACAATTCAATATTAAATAATAAAATTAAAAAAATATTAATTGAACTTATCATATTTAAATAAATCAATATTTAATCAATAAATAACTACGCTTAAGATATTTAAACTCGCAATATAAGCAATAAACACAGTTGTGTCTAATAACTTGTTTCTTAGGATAATTTTTTTTCAATCAAACAATTATCCATGTCAATAAAAAATTAAAAAAACATTAAAATATATAATAATCAAAAGAATAAAATCTAAAATAGATATAGAAAATAAATGATAGGAAAACCATATTTTGACAAGGAAAAGAAAAAACAGAAGAAAAAATTTCACTGGAGCCAATTGGAGCACCATTATACATATGCACCACATCAATGTGTAGAAGATGTTGGCACATGTGATCGGAAAATGATTTACAAGATGTCAGGCTGACTAGAGCCTATGATTTTTTTGGTGGTTCTGTTTCTCAAGGTGACTGTGATCGGAAAAAGGTAGTCTCAAAATGATTTTTTTGAGCTGTAAGCCAGAATTGAAAGTTAATTGATGATGGTTTCGATAACATTACTAAATAATTGTGGGAGAGAAAAAGAAAAAGAAAAAGAAAAAGAAAACTAGTCGTTTTCAGAACAGTTTTGAGGTCATTTTAACCGAGATACTCTTATTGATTCTGTGGGATCTCCAGTTTAACTCGACACCTTTCTTGTTGGTAAATTTCCATGGGATATATAGGAGGATTTCAGCAAGGACGATCAAACATTGCAATAAGCTGGGTGCGGGCTTCCTGCAGAAGGATATCCGGGCTTTGGTCCGATTAATTCATCCATGCTGCTGAAGCCCCTTTCCGAGGAACATCTTAAACGATGAATCACTGGGTATAAATTGTATGCTATCTGTTATAGGGGGGAGGAGGTGATTTAACATATTTACTCCAACTCTTAGGATCTCAACCTCAAGTCCTGAATGGTCGAAACATATATCTCATTGCTTTGTTATGGACTGTGGAATAAATAAATAAATAAATAATGTAATAGTATTGTTGGAATGTTGCAAAAGAGAGCAAACGAAACACAAGGCAGTTTTTTTTTCCTTCCTTGCATTTGACTTTGATCATAAAATAATATTTGGTACTCTGATAATATTTATATTTTAATATTGAGACAAAATAAGTAGAAAAACAAAGAAGAAGAAGGGAAATGATTTTTTGAATAAAGAAAAGCGAGTGTTTTTAATACCGGGTTAATATCTTATAATATAAGTCTACAACTCTAATATTAAGTGAAATTATTGGAAAAATATGCGAGTGACCCACAAATAATTTTAGCATGATCCCTATATTTTTTAGATTTTTTGAAAATTATTTAGGGTTTATTTGACAAAACAAGAAAATAAAGGACAATCTAGTGTTAAAAAAAGATAGCAGGGGTATGTTTGTCAAATACATCTTTAACAAAAAATTAAAGGCACAACAAATGTCTTAAGACCGTATTTGACAAACATACCTTTAGAGCAAAGAAAGGTGTTTCTCCTTTGATATAAGTGAGGTATGCCAAACATGCCTTTAAGGTTAGGGTGGGCTGAGCCTAGTCACGTGTGCTAGGTTTCGTAGCTTGAGGCCCAAGCCTAGACATATGGGCTGGGCTTAGGCCCAATCCAACCCGATTTGATTGGGCTGATAGAAGATCTAAAATTCATTTTTTATAGAAGAGTGGAGCCCAGCCACACGGGCTAGGCTTAAATGAGAGGCCCAGTATGACAATGCTTTAAACTCACATTTGTAAGCATTGTGTCACACTATGGAAAAGAAAGTTAAATGGTTTCCAAAATAGAAAGAACTCAATAATAGTATAAAGTAATTATATAAGTACATTTGCTAGGTACTGTGACCATTACTTAATATTCATCGTGCCTGCTTCATGATAGCTTTCTTTAAAAGACATGAGAGGATTTAAATAGGTTGCTTCCCATTTTCTATCTTCCTAGACAAGGAGTTGTGTAACCAGTCTTATTGGGTTTCTAGAATTGTCCCCGGCATGACCATTCCCCAAACACTTTATTTTGTTTTGTTTGGTTAGGTTTTTTCAAGGATGATGTTATGCAAAAGATGTTTGGTTCTTGCAAAAGATCGATATCATAGATAAATCTTTGGAACTTCAAAGCTAATTCCAAACATAAAAACCATTTCGATGTAAGTTTAAAGCAAATTTGTTTTAAAAAATTCAAGCAACTCCCATAGACAAGGTTTCATAAAGGTTGAATTTTAAATTTTGGTGTAGGTTTTTTTTATTTTAGAAAAAATATGAGGTGACCTTTTGTTTTCATGATTTGTTAGTTCAAGGGCTTGAGTTTCAACTCGAGAATTTCAGAGAAAAAAAATCTTTGAAGTATTCATTTTACTTGTATGAATAATAAGCATAACAATAATCTTTTGAAGATCTCATTTTTCATGGCAGAACATTGCTTGCCAACCCATATTACTTTTGATTAGAAAGGATTTTATCAAGCATCTAATATGGGCTTTGGCTTTTGATTATGAAAGAAAATGATATTTATAGGTTCAAGAGGTTTTAAGGGATCTTAGAACTAAAATGCTTGTTTCCAAGCCTTTCTCTAGTTGATGATCTCATAGACTTTAAGTTTGACTTTGTAAAATGATTTTGACATGCCCCGGTTTGAATTATTTGATTTTGAGCATAATAATTGTACTTATTATTTTTATTTTTGTACAATGTGCTCAACCTTTTTTAATCCTTGAATTGTTTCATGTTCCTTTTTTTATTTGGGCACCCTTGAACTTTTCATTGATCATTGAGGATCATTTTATATAATCCTACATTTAAATTGCTTTTCTAATCCTCGTATTTGTCCATAGTATAGGGTGTGATCCAAGTCAAGGTTAATTTGCAAGAAAAACTTACCAGGCTCAACGGGGACTTGAAATGGATATTTTTCAAGTATTATGTAAGGATTATCAGGCATGACATTTTCTCATTTCAAATGCATGTGTTTAGGATTAATAAACTTGGCTTTATTTCATCGGGGTTAGTTGGGCATGCAAAACTATTTTTTTCATCATAATTAAATTATGAATCATTATTCAGCTAACTAAAACTTAGCTTCAAAGTTATTTTGAGTGGTGTTTGGTTTATTTTTTAAGTTTCTAAATGTTTGATCCCCTTATTAGGGGATTACTTAAATCCGCAAAAACTCACATGTTAAAAACAAATACCAATTTGACCTCTAAATTTGTACTAATAACTTAAATTTCCCAAAAGCTTTTTGATCTTTCATGAAAACACAAAAACAAGGTTCTTTTTTAGCCTATGAGATCATGTAAAGTTTTTTTTCCAAAATTTATAAAAAGAAAAATACACAAAAGAATTCTTAGCTAAAATTTGATCTTTATTGATTTATTGGCAAAGTACGTTATGCATAATACTTCCTTACAACATCAGAATTTACGGGTTTAGTTAAATCATCTCCAACCATCTTGGTCAAAATCAAGCCTTCTTTGGAAAAGGTTTTCTTCGCCACATATAATCCTTCATAGTTTGACACCCATTTGTTCTGATCTTCTCCCAATATTAGCAAGATCTTTTTCAATACCAAGTCTCCTTCATTGAATGCCTTTGGTCTGACCTTTTTATTGTATGCCTTAGCCATTCTGCCATGGTATAACTAGTAATGACAAATTGTTTCCAATCTTTTCTCACCAATAATATTCAACTGCTCAAATTTCAACTTCGTCCATTCTAATTCTTTTAATTCTGCATCAATCTAAACCCTTAATGATGGAATCTCTATTTCTAAAGGTATTACCACTTCCATCTCGTATATTAAAGAGTAACGGATTATACCCGTAGAAGTTATGATTATAGTGTGGTATACATGAAATGCATATGAAAGCATCTTGTGTCAATCTTTGTAGGTGACTATCATCTTCTGGATGATTTTCTTGAGGTTTTTATTAGCTACATTGACAACACCATTCATCTTGGGTTTATAAGGAGAAGAATTAAGATGCTTAAGTTTCCACATGATGTAAAGTTCAGTAATTAGCTTCCCATTGAAATTTTGAGCATTTTCAATTATCAATTTTGCTGGCAAGCTGTAAAGACAAATCAAATCCTTCTCGGTGAACCTCTTAACCATCTTATGTGTCATATGTGTATAAGAGATGGCTTGTACCTATTTAGTAAAGTAGTCGATAGCTATCAAGATGAATTTATACCCAATTGTTGGCCTTTGAATTGATTGGTCCTATAATATTTAATCCCTATATATCAAAAGGCCAAGGTAAGGTCATATTAAACAAGGGTGTCAGAGGTGCATTTATCTTATCACCATATACCTAACACTTGTGACATTTCCTAACATAATCAACATAATCCCTTTCCATAATTAACCAAAAGTATCCAAATCACTACACATATCTTGCCATTATATACCCATTAGCATGAGTTGTACAGATCCCCTCATGAACTTCTTGTAATAATTGTATAGCTTTTTTCTCATTCAAACACCTTAGAAAAGTCCCCTCGAATGACCTTTTATACAAGATTTTACAATCCAAATAATAATTCATCACTATCTTCTTCAATGTCTTTTCATCTTTCTTGAAGACTCTTGGAGGATAGTCCCAGTGCTGGATAAACCTCTTGATACCATTATATTATGATTTTCCATTTGGTAGCTCTTTAAGCAAAAATGAGTTTATAGATTTCTAACTTTGATATTTATTGGTTGAATCTTGCCCTTAATATTAATATGTGTCATTGAGGTTAAGGTAGTTAAGCCATCTGCAAACTGGTCCTTGTCTTTACTTAGATATTTGATCAGATTCAGTTTTGATATCAATCAGGTTTTATAATACAACACGAACTACCTAAAGCCTTTTTACACTCTAAACTAAAACACAACACAACCTTTATATCACAATGTACTGGGATTCACAATCATTAAGCTTTTTACTCAAGTAATAAATGACTTGTTCTTTCCTTTCAAATTCATTATGCTAGCTCAACACATACCCCATAACTATTTTTGTCACTATCAAATACATGATCATAGGTTTTCCTAGCACATGGGGTACTATTTGAGGCAGGTGTTGTAAGAACCTCTTGATCTTATCAAAAGCTTCTTAGAAATTACAATTATACACCCCTGGATTCTTCTTTCTAAGCAATCCAAATATCATCTCGCAAATTACCGTAAGTTGGGATATGAACCAGGCTATGTAATTCAAACGCCTAAGAAAACTTCCAACTTTTTTCTCTGTCTTAGACACTAACATGTCCTGGATTGCCTTTACTTCATCTAAATCAACTTTTATTCCTTGACTACTTACCATGACGCTAAAATTTTTTCTTGTTTTTACCCAAAACAAACACTTAATGGGATTCAGTCTTAATTTAAACTTTTACAACCTCTTGAACAACTTTCTCAAAACTTGCACATGATCTTCATATTTCTTTGATTTGGCAAGTATATCATCCACGTATCCTTCTATTTTTTGATGCATCACATCATAGAATAAGGTGATCATTACCCTTTTATAAGTGGCCTTAGAATTCTTCAATTCAAATGGCATTACCTTATAGCATAAAGTTCCCTAATGCATGATATATATAGTTTTCTCTTTGTCTTCCTCGACCATTATAATCTGGTTATACCTTGAAAATCCATCCATGAATGAATGAGCGGCGTTTTTTGTAGCATTGTCAACTAAGACATCTATGTGGGGCAAAATAAAAGTCATCATTTAGGCTTGCCTTGTTTAGATCTTTATAATCCATGCATATCTTAATCATGTTATCTGTCTTGAGAACTACAACTATATTAGCCACTCATTAGGGATAATGGACTACGTTAAAGAACCCTACATCCCACTGCTTTTGATTTCTAGCCTTTACTTTGAATAGCATATCTGAGCGTATTTGTCTTGCCTTTTGTTTGATTGGCTTGCTTCTTTCCATCAAGGGAATTCAGTGTACCACAATGTTGATATCCAAACCAAACATGTCTACATAAGTCCAAGCAAAGAAGTCCATATACTCTTGCAACAAGGAGACCAAACCATCCTTTTCCTCAGCTGTAACAAGAGTCTCAATCTTCAATTCTTTCTTATCTTGTTCAATACCTATATTTATTACTTCTAATTCTTTCTTGACAAGTTTCCAAGTTTTCTCAGATTTTTCAACTAACCTAGTAAACTCTTTTAAATATTTTTCTTCTCATTCTTCATCACCCATTGCAATTATGTTATCAAAGTTTGACCATTTATTCTTAGTGTAATAAGTGTATGGATTAGTGGAAGATTCATTTTCAAAATTACTAAAAATGAAAGGTGTGTTTGTGTAAGTGTGTATGTGCATGGAAAAAAAAGGAAACAAAATGCATTTTTGAAAAAGAAAAAACCTTGTGGCATCATGAGCTAGATTGTCAACAAGATCAAAAAAGGTAAAAAAAAAAACACAACAAGACAAAATATCTTAGTAGACATGATCAAATAAGAACAATTATTTTTTGAACACAATATGAACGAGCTTAATTTTCTGATTTTGGAATATCTCCCTATGTGTTAGCTTCCTCACAAAATCTTTCGTAGGAATGTCATTAATGGTGTGAATAGATAAATGAGGTAGCATCTCATCCTCTACTTCGACCTTCATCATTCAGAGTATTGATGCAAATGTTAGTTATCTTTAACACCATCATTCGATCTTATCACCTGAGAAGGTATTGGGAAAGTTGTTAGAAGTGGTGGGATTGCCAACTCCTCTTCTTTCAGCTCTTGTCCTTTGATTCTTGCTTCATTCTTGATCCTAGTAATCCGCCTGTAGTCATCCTTCTTGAACTTATATCTAAGCTTGAACCTCTCAACAACACATTTCACCTTTATCATATCGACTCATTCTGGCATTCTAGTGTCAAGACCAAATTGGAAGGGAATTCCATATTTCAAAAAGCAATTAGCTGCCTTCATTGCTGCTTTTGATATTTTTGGCTTTCTCAACACAATATTCTCAAGAAACCACTCTGTGTTCAAAATCTTGAAAGATGAATATTTCTATCCTTACCATCCTCTATTTTGATGAAGCATACTATAACATTTATTGTCATGGAAATTATTTCATCATTTTTAATTGTTACCATCATTCCATTCATGATGTACTTCAAGTATTGATGCAATAACGAAGCTACCGTTCTAGCCACATAAATCCACGGTCCTTCCAATAACATGTTATAGAAAGGATGGATGACCATCACTTAAAGTGTCACAAAAAATACCTGTGGTCCCATATATAACTCTATTTCTAAAGTCCCGGTTATCTATTTTGGTGAGCCATCATACACCCTTGTCGTTATGGTCCTTGGCCTCATATATGATTCATCAAGCATGTGTCTTGGAAACACATTCAATGTCAAGCCATTAATGATCAATACCTTACCTATTAGGATATCTTTACGTCATACCATGATGTATAACAATTTATTATGATTAGTTCCATCGGGGTTCAACTCATCTTCAGTTAAATACAAATAATTTGAGGCCTGGATTCTTCCTATCAGGTGCTTCATGGTTTTTTAGTTGATATCTTGAGGCATATATAACTTATTTAACACCTTCTACAAAGGCTTTTAATGAGTTTCAGAGCTCAAAATCAAAGATAACAATGATATCCTAACATGAGTTTTCTTGAGTTGTTCAACGATGTTATATTTATTATGCTTTAACAGCTTGAGGAACTCATTAGTCTCTTCCTCGGTTACAGGCTTATTTACTTCCTTTAACATGTTAACAACCTTTTTCCCCTTAGCTTTCCTTTGTTTCTCAAGCTCCCCCGAGGTACCTTCCACTGTGAGTTAAGCCTTTGATTTATACTTGAAAAACATATACTAGTTGTGTGCTTTGAATGGAATACCCATAATTATATAGAAAGGCATTGTAGTTTCCATTACTTGTCACTTTAGGTTTGGATAGAATCAGTTTAAACAACCCATCAGCAGTAACTTGTACATGGCAAACTTTCTTGTTCTTGCTAGGTTCATCCACTACGGACACCTCTCTACTTGTTGCCTCTTTGATTCTCAGAGTTTCTCAAGTCAATATTTATATCATTTTATTACATAAATCTTCATATTAATTGATCATATGGCTTTTTTCTTGGTGATACTCACAAAACTTCTTATTATCAACCTATTTTCTCAACTACACTCTTTGTATTCAACTTTTAATAACATTTCATAAATCTTATCTAGAGACATCTTTAAGCTCATCGGGCCTTCAGTCTTTAATGTATTTGCGGTTTTGCTACTTGTAACATGATTAGGTAGAGGATTTGTATTCATATTCGGGGCCTTCTCAATTGCTATCCATCCAACTTTGATCAACTATAGGTGCTTGTTCTTAAAGGCATTATAGGTGTTAATGTTGTGTCTTGCGATGCTAACATGATGTTCGCAGGTGAGCTATGGTTTATACCAGCTAAGATAGGATGGTTGTAGTGGTGTGAATGGTACTGGAGCTACTTGTGCTTAGTAATTTCTGGTACATCTCACTTAAAGATAGGATAGGATTTAATAACATTTCATAAATCTTATCTAGAGACATCTTTAAGCTCATCGGGCCTTCAATCTTTAATGTATTTGCGGTTTTGCTACCTGTAACATGATTAGGTAGAGGATTTGTATTCATATTCGGGGCCTTCTCAAATGCTATCCATCCAACTTTGATCAAGTATAGGTGCTTATTCTTAAAGGCATTATAGGTGTTAATGTTGTGTCTTGCGATGCTAACATGATGTTCACAGGTGAGCTATGGTTTATACCAGCTAAGATAGGATGGTTGTAGTGGTGTGAATGGTACTGGAGCTACTTGTGCTTATTAATTTCTGGTACATCTCACTTAAAGATAGGATAGGATTTAATAACATTTCATAAATCTTATCTAGAGACATCTTTAAGCTCATCGGGCCTTCAATCTTTAATGTATTTGCGGTTTTGCTACCTGTAACATGATTAGGTAGAGGATTTGTATTCATATTCGGGGCCTTCTCAAATGCTATCCATCCAACTTTGATCAAGTATAGGTGCTTGTTCTTAAAGGCATTATAGGTGTTAATGTTGTGTCTTGCGATGCTAACATGATGTTCGCAGGTGAACTATGGTTTATACCAGCTAAGATAGGATGGCTGTAGTGGTGTGAATGGTACTGGAGCTACTTGTGCTTAGTAATTTCTGGTACATCTCACTTAAAAATAGGATAGGATTTAATAACATTTCATAAATCTTATCTAGAGACATCTTTAAGCTCATCGGGCCTTCAATCTTTAATGTATTTGCGGTTTTGCTACCTGTAACATGATTAGGTAGAGGATTTGTATTCATATTCGGGGCCTTCTCAAATGCTATCCATCCAACTTTGATCAACTATAGGTGCTTGTTCTTAAAGGCATTATAGGTGTTAATGTTGTGTCTTGCGATGCTAACATGATGTTCGCAGGTGAGCTATGGTTTATACCAGCTAAGATAGGATGGTTGTAGTGGTGTGAATGGTACTGGAGCTACTTGTGCTTAGTAATTTCTGGTACATCTCACTTAAAGATAGGATAGGATTTAATAACATTTCATAAATCTTATCTAGAGACATCTTTAAGCTCATCGGGCCTTCAGTCTTCAATGTATTTGCGGTTTTGCTACCTGTAACATGATTAGGTAGAGGATTTGTATTCATATTCGGGGCCTTCTCAAATGCTATCCATCCAACTTTGATCAACTATAGGTGCTTGTTCTTAAAGGCATTATAGGTGTTAATGTTGTGTCTTGCGATGCTAACATGATGTTCGCAGGTGAGCTATGGTTTATACCAGCTAAGATAGGATGGTTGTAGTGGTGTGAATGGTACTGGAGCTACTTGTGCTTAGTAATTTCTGGTACATCTCACTTAAAGATAGGATAGGATTTAATAACATTTCATAAATCTTATCTAGAGACATCTTTAAGCTCATCGGGCCTTCAGTCTTCAATGTATTTGCGGTTTTACTACCTGTAACATGATTAGGTAGAGGATTTGTATTCATATTCGGGGCCTTCTCAAATGCTATCCATCCAACTTTGATCAACTATAGGTGCTTGTTCTTAAAGGCATTATAGGTGTTAATGTTGTGTCTTGCGATGCTAACATGATGTTCGCAGGTGAGCTATGGTTTATACCAGCTAAGATAGGATGGTTGTAGTGGTGTGAATGGTACTGGAGCTACTTGTGCTTAGTAATTTCTGGTACATCTCACTTAAAGATAGGATAGGATTTAATAACATTTCATAAATCTTATCTAGAGACATCTTTAAGCTCATCGGGCCTTCAATCTTTAATGTATTTGCGGTTTTGCTACCTGTAACATGATTAGGTAGAGGATTTGTATTCATATTCGGGGCCTTCTCAAATGCTATCCATCCAACTTTGATCAAGTATAGGTGCTTATTCTTAAAGGCATTATAGGTGTTAATGTTGTGTCTTGCGATGCTAACATGATGTTCACAGGTGAGCTATGGTTTATACCAGCTAAGATAGGATGGTTGTAGTGGTGTGAATGGTACTGGAGCTACTTGTGCTTATTAATTTCTGGTACATCTCACTTAAAGATAGGATAGGATTTAATAACATTTCATAAATCTTATCTAGAGACATCTTTAAGCTCATCGGGCCTTCAATCTTTAATGTATTTGCGGTTTTGCTACCTGTAACATGATTAGGTAGAGGATTTGTATTCATATTCGGGGCCTTCTCAAATGCTATCCATCCAACTTTGATCAAGTATAGGTGCTTGTTCTTAAAGGCATTATAGGTGTTAATGTTGTGTCTTGCGATGCTAACATGATGTTCGCAGGTGAACTATGGTTTATACCAGCTAAGATAGGATGGCTGTAGTGGTGTGAATGGTACTGGAGCTACTTGTGCTTAGTAATTTCTGGTACATCTCACTTAAAAATAGGATAGGATTTAATAACATTTCATAAATCTTATCTAGAGACATCTTTAAGCTCATCGGGCCTTCAATCTTTAATGTATTTGCGGTTTTGCTACCTGTAACATGATTAGGTAGAGGATTTGTATTCATATTCGGGGCCTTCTCAAATGCTATCCATCCAACTTTGATCAACTATAGGTGCTTGTTCTTAAAGGCATTATAGGTGTTAATGTTGTGTCTTGCGATGCTAACATGATGTTCGCAGGTGAGCTATGGTTTATACCAGCTAAGATAGGATGGTTGTAGTGGTGTGAATGGTACTGGAGCTACTTGTGCTTAGTAATTTCTGGTACATCTCACTTAAAGATAGGATAGGATTTAATAACATTTCATAAATCTTATCTAGAGACATCTTTAAGCTCATCGGGCCTTCAGTCTTCAATGTATTTGCGGTTTTGCTACCTGTAACATGATTAGGTAGAGGATTTGTATTCATATTCGGGGCCTTCTCAAATGCTATCCATCCAACTTTGATCAACTATAGGTGCTTGTTCTTAAAGGCATTATAGGTGTTAATGTTGTGTCTTGCGATGCTAACATGATGTTCGCAGGTGAGCTATGGTTTATACCAGCTAAGATAGGATGGTTGTAGTGGTGTGAATGGTACTGGAGCTACTTGTGTTTAGTAATTTCTGGTATATCTCACTCAAGGATAGTTGCAACAAGGGTAGTTATTCTTGGGTTTTTTGGTAGTTTTTTTGGTCAGTTTTCAGCTTGTTATTGAATTAGTTACTTTGGGTTTCAGGCTTTTTAATGAGAAAATGTGAGTTGAAGTTGAAGTTGATATTGGCTATTTAGGATGAAAGGGTTTAAGTGCTATAATTTAAAAAATTATTTTTCCTGCCTCTATATCCACCCTCGATGTCGTGGGGGCGCGAGCGCCGCGACGTCGTCTGGCGACGACAGAGGCTTTTCCTGTGTGAGGTGTTGTGTGTTGAGAAGGGTTTTTGAATTTAATCATAAAATTATGATTAATGTTTAGGAGTTGCCACCTAGTATTATGGTCACTTGGACCCTATGGTCTACGAGAGTCTGGGTAAGGGACTGGTTGTGCAAGGGAAAGACGCATCACCCCTAGTGCACCCTACCTAAGGTAAGCTGCATTGTTGTTTGATTGTTTTTTTTTTCTAAATTGAGTTTCTATTCGTTGGTCTTTTCTAAGACTCAAGGTAGATCTCTCTTCATGAGAAAATCTCTACCTTATTGGGTTAAATCCTAACCGTTCTAAAGTTTAATTTTTAGCATGACATTTATTTACACCTTGTATCTTTAATACCTAAGGGTATACTTTATCGTGTAATTTTACACCCCATAAATATTAAAGTCTACATCGGGATCCTAAAAAAAGATTGGAAAAAGGTTTTTGGTATTTTGGCCAAACCCTAATGGATGATCATAAACTGGTAATGATATCCATTTTTTTTTTGTTTTCAAAACATGAGAAAGATACAATTTTTTTTTATGAAAACATGCTTGGTAAATTTTTAGGGTTTGCCCGTATGCATGAAAATAATTTTTTTTAAAAAAGAGAACTTGATTTAAAAGTTTTTGAGATTTTTTGAAAATGTTTTAATTTTTTTTTGAAATATTTCGGAGAAAATCGGGTATTTTAATACCGGATTTGTATTTTACAGTGTAAATATACAACCCGATATTATGCAAAATTGGTAGAAAAATATTTGAGAAAATCACAATTTTTTTAAAAGATTTTTGAAATTTTTTTTCCCTTTTTTAAAAAAAGAATATATAATATAATATTATATATATTAATTAAATATTATTAAAACATATGGGTCGAGTCGGCCCAGATAACTGGGCCAGGCATAAACCCAGAAAATAATGGGCCGATATCGGCCCAAAACGGTTGGGCTGAAATATTTTTTGGGGCCGAGCTGGACCCAACCCAGACACTTGGGTTGGGCCAACATTGGCCTGGCCCAAAGCTAATATTAATTGCAGAACATGAACAGTGGTTCACGTTCTGCATGCAACCAAAATGGTTGCAGAAACTGTTGGTTGACGGAGGAGTGGCTCACTCAAAGCAAGAGTCACGACCGTGATCAAGAAGCTTAGTTGGTGGTTCTGGTGGCGTTTCTGCTAGGAAAGGTGGTCGGAGTCGTCCACGGGGAGAAGATGAAGACTTCTGCAGAAGTGAAAGAGAGGAAGAAACGGTGGCTGTTTCAGGCGTTGGGGTGGTCGGCTGGTGGTTGGGATAGCTACCTGTGGTGGAGCTAGTGGTGGAGAAGCTGGTGGTGGCCCTGGTTGATGGCTGGAAAGGTGGAGAGAGAGAGGGAGAGAAAAACTACAGAAATGGAGGCAGTAGGGCTGGTTTTTTGCTGATTTTGGACCCAAATTTCTCCTCTCTCAGACCATGCAATTCACCCCTATTTATAGGAGGTGGAAGAGGGACACTTTGTCTTTAATGGTGCCAAATCATAGCCTTTGGTTTGGTTGGTAAGCATCCCAACCGTTGGTTCAAAGTGTGCACCTCGAATTGCCAAATTTGACAGTCCAAGGCTGCCCGAGTTGGCTACTTCAGGCTAGTCACCGGAGCAGTTTTGAAGTTTATAGGTCTAAACGGACCATACACTGGGATAGAGGGATTTTAGGTGGTCATTTTGGTGCTTGTGTTGTCAATTTTGGGGGACATACGAGGCATTAAATGCACCTGCAAAATTGCTACCCAGATAGTATTCACGAGGAAGATGATGAATAGTGACCAGGCGACGCGTCGCCTGGTCTCTGTTTTTTTTTTCTTTTCTCTTTAATGGAGTTTTGACTGATTTTCAATTTAGTCCATGTTCTTTCAAATTATTTCAATTGAACTCCTAATTGACATTAAACCTTTGATTAAATGCAATTAGGCCCCTGCAGAACTTCAATTGGAACCCCAAGTTTGCGCGCATTTTACAGTATAGTTCTTGGTCTCGGATTTATGCAATTTAACCCCTAATTGACCATTAAACTTTCAATTTCTTCAATTTGACCCCTGGATTTTGTCAATTAAGCCCCCTAATTTTGGCGCCTTTTGCATATTAGTCCTTGGCTGCGAATTTTGTCAATTTAACCCCTAATTAACCCCAAAAGTTCAATTTTCTTGCAATTTGACCCCTAATTTCTATCAATTAACTTTGTAAAAATTCAATTTGGTCTCTTAAAATTCCAATCTTCTCAATTAAGCCCAAATTAGGCTCCCAAACTTAATTTTTCACCAATTAAGCCCCAAATAAAGTTAATTTGACCCATTTAAAGTATAATTAAGTCCTTGCACTTAATTAAATCCTTAAATTGGATCCAAATTAATTCTTAAACATAATAAAAATTTAATTTGGCCCATGATTAAATCAAATTGGCCTATTATAAATTTAATTATGTCATTGGACTTAAGTTTTATGCAAATTCATCCAATAATCATTTAATTTGACATTGAATTTGTATTTTTTCTCTATTTTTGGGCATAATGGGGTACAATTAGGCCTTGAATTTCCTCCAAAAATTGCAACTTGATTTTTATCTATTTTTGCAGTCTTTCTTGATCTGTTTTCTTCACATTGCCAACCTTTATTTTATTATTTTATTTTTATTTTGAAAAGAAATTAAATTTTAGAGAATAACCCGGAATTAGGTTATGACACTCAATATTATCAACATCCTTCTTATTCCCTCTTATACTAGCTTAATATCGCCCCATTCAAGCTATCTTTAAAGAAGTGCATTAAAAATTTTCATCTTGCACCACCTCTACCATCTTATTATAATAGGGCTTGAGTTTAGTAGCAGGACATTAAGTTCCATTGTACTTTATGAACTTAGGTACATGAAATTTCTTTGGTACAACTACCTTTAGAACTAGACATATCTCAATGACTTGAACAGGATCATATAAGCCAACATATTTGATAGCCCTTAATCTTGCTTCTAACATTGTTATCTTATCATAATTAACACCCTCATAGTATTTTATCTTATAGAATTCATTGGTGAACGCATCCACAATTGTTGGGGCTAGTGTAAGTATAGTTGATTGCACAAATGTCATATTGCATTAGGGTTCCTGACCTTGGCTACCCTTTTTTTTTAGGTTGGATTGTAGCTTGAGTTTAATCAAAGCTCACAAACCGATTAGATTAACCTTTGCCAGAGATTTTCTTAAGAGTTTGTTCGTGTAGGTTAGTGATGCGGGTCATGTTGATTTTCAAGGAGTCCAACTCCTTTTGAAAGCGAGTATCATGATGAACATGTTCCTCATCTTCTATGTTTCTTTGTCAAAGTCTGGTGTTGTAGATTTTACGGATTTGGATTTTGCATGGACCAATATTTCAACATGAATATGCACAAATGACATTTAAAACCCCAAAGTTATGTTAATGTATGGATACAAATAAGAGTGTATGTGTGGTACATCGAATATGGATTAACTTGTTCACAAACCTAATCCATGAATTTTTCCATTGAATACGAGCAAAATCTATAGTTTAACGAATCTAAAGAGATTTTTCCCAAGTCCTTATCTTGGTTTTCATATATGGTTATAAGCCCTTTTCATTCAATGAAATACAAGGAGTTTTCACATGTGTGGATAAGATTCATATACATCTTTATTCATTATCAAAAGCAATTCCCTTAATGGCTACATTTCTGATGAAAGCCTAAACATCATTCAAGTATTCCTTTTATCTTTTCTACTAGTGTTGTTATGGATCGGAGAGACCTTCACTCATAGTTTATTTTCCCTTCGAGCCACCATAGTGATTAGCATGTTTATCTTTTCTATTTTCTAATGGAACACAATGTTTTCTTAGAGTAATGTATTATTGCTTATGACCAGTGACTCGTTGTTTATAAGTTATTTGATCTGATCTTTAGCCCTTTAAAATTCTTCTTGTTCGATGTCAAGCTCAACTATTTTCATGTTCATTTGGACATCAAATCTGCTAATGTGATCTTGCCACTTTTCAAGCTTCTATCTTAGCTCATTTAGTTCTCCTTTAACTTTTAAATACTGCTCTTTCAGCTTCTTTAATTCCTTCCTCCTCCTGGATTTCTAACTTGGATTGGACTATGGTGACTCATTCTCTTAAGGTATTTGCTCCATTCTTGTACTCTCTTATATTTGATTCGGCTTCTTTTCTAGCTTCATTTTCATCATTAGCTTGGACTTTATACTGAGCTCTTAATTATTTTTCTTCTTTAATGATGAGATTTACCAACCTATTCTTTTCATTTTCAGCTTCCAACCTCTTTTTATTATTATCTCTTTTTTTAAAAAAAACTTATCAATTCTTTGTCAGCACATGTTTTTCCCTTGGCATTCCTTTTTAGAGTATACATCTCTTTTTTTAGCATCACATTCTTTTTCACCAGATTATCGTATTTAGCCATCCCTTTTTTCAACTGTTCTTGGATCCTTTATGCAATCTTCTCAAACTTCTTGGCCATGTTTTGCCATTTACTAATCATTTCTTGGTCATTCTTTCTTCCTTATTCTAAGTCTTGCATTAGTACAAATATTTGTTCATCCTTTTTCTCTCAATTGTTGGTTTAGAAAGGCCTTCATATTTTTTTTTAAAAGAGTTGGTTTTCTAAGAACTTCTATTGACTATTGCTATTACTTTGCTTAATTCTAAGCTTATCCAGTTCACTTCGCAGCTCCTCTTCATTATATCCCTCTTTCTCTTGGGTTTTTAAGTGAAAGATGGTTCAACTTTGCTAACTACCATTAGGCCTTATACTCCAAAGCTTTTAAGTACAACATGAGTAATTAGGGCTAACTAAGGATTCAACCTCATCTTCATATATGTGAACTAGTACAAGCTACTTCCAATCTTGTCTGATAACTTTTAATTCAGCCAGAGAATTAGAATTCTTGAACAATCCAGTATATTCAATTAAACTCCAGGTTCTTGGTACATGCTAAATCTCTCCAAACTACCTAGAAACTAATGAAGGTGAATAATTTATGTAACTAGATAGCCCAATCAATAGGACTCGTACTTCATCTCTACCACTTATGATATAAGAGGAATTTTCTATCCAAAGGATTTCCATCTAAAGTTACTACGAGGGATAACCTTATATTACAACCAGAAATTGTTAAAAACTTCTCTTAGAGTTTCCAAATGGCTACTACCTATATGAGCAATAAAGGAATATAGTATCACATTTCTCTCTTTTCATATAGCCTACAATAATTTAGCAATTGAAAAGTTTACGCCATGATAGTTGTAGTAGGGTTTCTCTTTGTTTGTTCATACTCAATGAAGGCATTAACAGCTTCGACACTAATAATCCCAGCAGCTTCTGAAGAAAATAAGACTAGCCTAAAGATGCTAAGAACAATCACTATGTATCTTTAATCTCCTAACTTCCCCTCATCATTTTTTGGTCTTCAGCTTTGCCTTAATGAGCTTCCACTTAAACCCCTCAATTAGTTGTTATATATTATTAATTTTGTCTAAGTGTAGTAATTTGGCGACTTCAGTAATTGTGTCCCAAATTCTTTGTTTGAAATACACCTTATGAGGGTCATTTGGGAAATTTAAGATTTGAGCATACTCCTCAATAGTAGGTGTCATGTCAATGTCTCTAAAGGTGAAGCATTTGTAGTTTGGGTCCCAGAAATGCAATAAGGCTTTAACTGCTGAAGTCTGCACTAGAATCTTTATCATATGAGCAATTCTCTTATGCCTCCCGTCAAATAAAGTCTCGCCCACATAACCTATGACATGCACAAGTTTCTCCATTTTATTTACAGAGTAATGTACCTCAGTTACAAGCAGTAATTCACAAGTCTTGGTCCTTAGGCAATTCCCCTCAACTTGTTACTTCATCTCAGATTTTTGTCTGTATTCAAAAAAGGTTATAAAAGTTGTGGTCTTAGCTCAGATAAATCCTACAGAGTTTAGGATTTTTTTATCAGGTTTGATCCAAAAAAGGTCTATAATCTGCCCAATAACCACCTCTTGTGAAGACAGTATAAGGGTTTACAAGGAATGGTTAGGGCATAATGTGACCATCATTACCAAGTAAAAAATCATATCATAGTTGGATGTTTTATAAATTTGAACCTTGATTGAAAGTCATGAGATAGAATGACAATCCCCCATATAACCTAGAATTGGGTTTATACTCTAAGAATTAAAAATGCATGAAGGCATGAATCCATATTTAATATACTTATGCATGAACAGTATGTAGAAAATGCATTTTGAAATTAAATTACATAGACCAACAAAATAAACAGGACACAACAAGTAAACAAATAATTAACAAAACTTATTCCAACAAGACAAGTCCCTAGTGGAGTCGTCATCCTTGCATGGCGTGCATGGCGTTGAATGTCAAGTCATGACTCTTGGATCAAGGGGGTTTTAGATGTGTTGGGATAAATCCTAAAATTATTATTTGAAAGGTTCAGGATTCATCACCTAGTATTATGATCAATAAGAAACCTAATGGTCTGCGAGAGTCTGAGTAAGCAAATTAGTTGTGCAAGGGGAAGACGCATCACCCTCAGCGCACCTTGCCTATGGTAAGATGCTTTATTGGTTGATTTTTTTTTTCTTTCTAATTCATATTTCTATTCATTGGTCTGTCTTGGGTTTAAGATAAATCCCCCTCAATAAGGATGTCTTCGCTTTATTAGGTTAAATCATAATCATTCTAAGACTCAAATTTTTAATGTTGTATTTATTTTTAATTTATATATTTAATACTTGGGGATATATTTTACAATGTAATTTTATATCCCGAAATATTAAAGTCTGTAGCTTCTTGGTTCAAGGCCCAAGCCCAGATGTACAGGCAGGGCATAAGCCCATCCCAAGCTGAGTGGGCTGGCAAACACCCCAAAATCCTTTTTTATAAAAAAGCCCAGCCCAACCACACGGGCTGGGCTTAAATTAGAGGCTCAACCTCCTTTCTTTTCTACTGGCCTGACACAATGGTCATTCTTTGGCAAGAATTAAATACTACCAATCAAAGCTTACATTTTCCAACCCTTACACACAGTATTTTGCATTATCATGCAGGTTTTTATCAAGTGAGGAAGCAAGAAAGAAAGTTAGCTGGCCTAGAAAGGTTTGCTAGTGGTGATGATTCGACCGAGAAAAGGTGGTTATCAGTGGTGGTCCGTGATTGAAGCTACTTGAGGTGAAGATGTTGTGTAGGGGAGGCTAACGATGTGGGATGGTGGTATGGTGACTATAAACTGAAGGAATAGAAGAAGTGGTGATTGATGTAGCGTGCTTGGTTTTTGGTTATAACAGGGAAGGTATAAACTATAATGGTGTAGAGGAGCTTTTTGGCTTTGGTTTTTCTCTCCTTTTTAGGACCTCTTTTCTTGGCTGAGCTTCACCTTTATTTTTAGGCAGCGTTTTTAAACCCAGCCTGGTGGTCAACCTAGCCCAAGGCCCAGGGTCACTCGGGTTAACCCCTTTTTTTTAAATCAAAACAACGTTGTTTTGGTAAAAAAAAATAAAAAATAGTCAACGGGTTACAACCAGATTTTTAACCAGGTCTTTTCAGTCAACCAGGTCACCAGGTCAACCTACTAGGTTGGCCAGGTTTTTAACTACCCTTATTTTTCATAAACCCGACCCGGTTCCAACCCCGAGTCAGTTGGGTCCCGTGTCGACCCGTCAGGCCGGGCCAGGTTTTAAAACTATGTTTTTAGGGGGTGAAGCAATGTTTGAGATCCCTTCCAAGATTGAATCATAGTCATTGATTCGCCTGACCAAGTTATTAAGGCTAGTTGAGTCAGGTATTTTGGACGTGTTTTGCAATGGCTACGGGGTTGTAACTCGACGGGAACAAGGCTAGAGGTGTAGTAGAATGTCAGGGTGTAAGGGGGGTGTTTTTTGTCATGTGTGGGGGAGAAAAAAGGGAGAAAAAGACATTACAAGGTGGCGACTCGACCATGATTCATGGATTCTTTTGGAGAAGATGATGAACAATGCTAGATAACGTGTTGTCTGACCTTTATTTTTTTTTAGCTTGATGTTGAAAAAACGATGTCATTTTGAACCAAAACGATGTCATTTTGAACCAAAACATGCATTTTGGTCAAAACGCATTGTTTCATTTAAATGAAACAATGTCATTTTGGCAACCCTAAATTAAATTAGGTCATAAACTCCCATTTGATTTTGTCCCTCAATCTTTGAATTTGTTCAATTGGATACTAAATTGAATTTTGATTTTAAGAATCAATTCAATTTTACCCCTGTGAATTTTTAAAAGGACCCTCTGATCTTGGTGCATTTTTCAACTTAGTCCTTAGTCTTAGATATTTTCAATTTCATCCTTAATTTGGTTCCTGAATGCACATGCCTTTTGCAGATAGGTCTTTGGTCTTGAATTTCTTTAATTTAACCCTTAATTGACCCCCCCCCAAAAACTTTTACTTTTTTGCAATTTTGCCCTTGATTTTATCTGATTGAGTTTGAAAAAAATTAAATTTGGTCCTCTGAATTCTAATTTTCTCAATTAAGCTCAAATTAGGCTTTCAAATTTAATTTTTAACCAACTAAGTCCTTAATAAAATTAAAAGTCTAATCAAGTCCTTACACTTAATTAATTCTTTTAATTTCAACCCTAAATAAATTTTTAATTAGGTTTGTGATTAAATTAAATTATCCTATTAAAAATCTAATCAAGTCCATTCAGAATTTATTTTTGTGTCAATTCATTCGATATTTATTTAAGTTAACATTGAATCCGCATTGTCCTTCACTTTTAGGTCATTCGAGGGTACAATTGAATTTTTAATTTTATCCAAGATTCATATTTGGTTCCTTCATGCATTTAAATCCTTTTTTAGCATGTTTTTGCTTACCAAGTTGTTGGTCCCTTTTCATTTTTCATCATTTTTTTATTTTTTATTTTTTTTTAATTTTTGACATAAAAAGACAATTAGATTATGACACTCGTGCTGCGCCACCGATAGAGTTTCAAGTTAATTTTTAACGCGGTACAAGAATGTGCTAAAGTTGCAAATGCATTTTGTTGTATCACAGTTGTTTTTAATTGAGAAATGCAAAGATACTATTTACACTTAATAAATAAATAAAAATATATGAACCAGTGAAGTTTGTAAGAGTGTTGATGCTAATTAAATAATAAAATTGAAAACTAATATTTTTCCTAAAAGAAAACAACATGAATATTTGAATATTTAACCCTGGTTTTTATTTTTATTTAATAGTTTTTATTTTTTTCACTTTTATCTTAGAAGTTATTTTTTCTTATTATGAATAAATGGTTTTTATTTTTATAAATACATTAGAAAAATAAATTTTATTCATAAAAAGTTAAAAATTAAAGATAAATTACAATAATCTATTTGAAATATTATAAAAATATAAAACAATATAAAAAATAACTATTATTTAAAAATCAAAGAGATAAAAGGTTTTAATTTAAATCTAAATAAAAAAATTAACGCAAAGTTAAAAATGCAAAAAAGAAGAGTATTAATTAAAACTAAAAAAAACAAATAAATAAAAAAGATCTACTAGATCTTGCAAGCCAAGCCTATGCACCTTGCCAATTACCTATGGGCCTAGGTAGACTGGAAGTAGAAACTAATGCCCGAGCTTCTAGGACTAGAAACTAATGTGTTGCCTGTTCCTTTTTGTTTGAATTTTTTAAAATTTTGATGATAGGTTGTCCGTTGTGATAGACAACCCATCATGATCATCAACATCATAGTTCCAGTGTTTAAACCTTCAAAACCTATTTTTAACTTGTTTTTATTGGAAAACACTAAAAAACATCATATAAACCTTTAAAACCCCATTTGAAGCCATAAAACAATCTCTAATTTCTCTAAGAAACTAGAAATCATTGAGTAAAAAAAAATTAACGGCTCTTATCTATTTTTTCATGCATTGTACGAGGGAGAATCCACCTCCATGGAACTCCCCTCGAAATGTCTAAGCCATTAACAAATAAATAACCCCTTTTTATTATTAGAATATTAGCAATTGATAACTTTTTTTCTCTTCAATAATTTTCAATAATTTTTTTTAAATCTATGAACTGAAAAATAAATAAAATTAGCTTTTGTACCAAACCTAAAATTCCACAATCTATAAGGACGGTAAAGGAAGAATAACAAAAAAGCACTTTTCCCGCAAATTTGATAATACCCAGTAGTTTTTCCTTGTTTTAGATTGGTTTTCTATCTTTTAATTTTTTTTCTACTAGAAATCCAAATAATTTCTCATTAAATTGGTTAGTCATGTTTAATAGTTATAGGAATAGAACTCCATACTCATTTTCCAACTTATTGGGTTACCTCTGCAGGGAAATAAAACATGAACGATAAAGTAGATTCAAACAAATATGAAGGTGCAGGCTGCAATAGAACTTGCTGTGGGCTTCCGGAATTATTGATCTAAAATCTATATGGGCCAAAATAGCTGGATCCATCAGATGCCGATTTCAAGTACGGTAAGTATGCTGGGCTAGGCCTGCGCTGGTTAGCTCGGAGGAAAGGACGCCTATCAGATATATTCATTCATGTCAAGATTTTTCATCGAGTTAGAATGTGCCGACACCTAAAACAACTGCTCCATTCTCTTTGCACGTGGATTGAGATTTGACTCTTACTTTAATGATATTAAATATTGATGATTATAAAACACCAATAATTTGAGATGTCACAACCTTGATTTGTCGATAAATCTATGGATCTGTCACTCCGCATGATTTTGTGTTTCCACTAACTACACCGATACTTGCTTTAATCATCAAAATTTGGAGCATGCTTGTGAGTATGTGAAAATTATTTTTTAAATGTATTAAAATAATATTTTTTAATTTTTTTAATATATCAAAATAATAATGAGAAACATAAAAATATAATTAACTTCAGTCCAATAGTTCAAATTCATGCGATGACTGATGAGACTAAGAATTCTAGGTAGTATGTTTCGTCGAGATCTGGGAAATGAATGCTTTAATGTGGATATCTAATTTTCTTCCATGTATATGATCATGTTCCCCGATGGCATGAAATTCTTACGATCCTTTTCTCGTGTGAATGGTAGAGGAAATAAAGATTTACAAAAATATCAAAAGCCAATTGGACGATTTTTACTTGCAAGGCAAAATAGACAAACCGGAGTCTCGGACCAATTCTCTCGGCAAGAATTACACGTCCCAGGACCTCCAGCCCACGTATTCCACAAACAATCCTTGCAGGAACGCTTAATATTCTCATCCCATAAAATTAGACGAGAGGTATTCGGTTTTTCAGCAGAGTAATAATGAATCGAAACCGGAAGACGTATCTAAAAGTAGAATTTAACTAATTAAAACTAATATGTTCTCCAGATAAACACAGCATCTCCTGGAAGATTTACAACACCACCAAAATTGTTCTATTTCTACCACTTCAAAGAATTCGTCTTCACAAAAAAGTAAAGAAAAAAAGAAGGTTGGCTTCTCGAAGGCCCAATGCTCTGAATTGACTGGAAATTAAGCAACTCAAAAAACCCCGGTGGGGGAACTGAGTTTCCGTCTGGGTATGCGTCCTTGGATTGCTGTTGCCAACTTCAAAGACTAACAAACAAAGCTCCAACACGCTAAAAATAACATTAATATGCACAGTACTTAAGCCTCCGTCGGTGGAAGGTTCACTAGAATATTGAGTCCAGGTAAAAATTGTAATGCCTCCTGTTGAACTCTAACAAGCTACCATAAGTACGGTCGGCAACACCAACAAAAAGAGCTTCAGTATCGGGGCTGAAAGAAATGCCAGCAATCTCCCCAAATAGATCTATCTCCTGGCATTTGAGGTAATCAGATTGTGTATCAAAAACATGGACGAAATCTGCAGGCTCAGCCATAGCCAAAAACTTGCCATCTGAGGTGAACTTTAGAGCTCTTATTGCTCCCATATTCCCTTTTAATACTGCAAGGGACTGGGACAGATTCCTTATATCCCACAGCCTGCATGTAGTGTCTTGGTTTCCAGTGGCCAAAATTAGCCCGTCAGGGTGCCAGGCTGATGAAAAGGAATAATCCAAATGCCCCTTGAGGCTTCCAGTCACTTTCCCAGAATTAGAATCGGCAATCAAGCACTCAGCACTGTCCCCAAGCACTGCAAGCAGCTTACCATCTGGGCTAACAGAGGTGTTCTGGGGAACAGTTTTAAGAAGTGTAAGCATGTTATAAATATGACAAAACAGTACAGAATTATGAACTCTGGGAGAAAGTTTCTGGTGAAAGGCACTCACATTTACAGACCAGTCAAAGGAGAAACAATGGAGGGAAGCAAAAGTTTCGGCATCAAATACTCTAACTTGAGCATCGTTGTTTGCGGCCATAATCCTCATTGAGCCACTGCAAAAAAAAAAAAAGGATGACTCAAGTTGTCTGTCTCCTGAGGGAAAGAAAAAGGAACTCAAAAATTTTCTATTAACAAGTTCCTTACTTGTGGTTACGGTATACATCCACTGCATTGGTTATAGCATTTTCACCTGTTGTTATCTTTGAGCAGAATGCAACTCCAGGTTGATCCAAACACTGACCATATGAAAGAACCGATCAGAAGACAAGCTAGATATCGAATATTAAGTTAAATGTTCAAAAGAAGTAGCTATACTTATTTAGCCACTTCGATACCTTGCAAATAAGTTCTCCCTGGAAACCACCTGCCACCATTAAGTTCTCTTTGACAGCCATAGTGCTTATCTGCACTCTGGAGAGTGACTGAGACAACAATCCTGGGCTTTGCTGTAGAAAAGAAAGGAAAATACTTCAGTCATGAATTAAGTGCAAAATTAAATGATGATAGTCATGTTCACCCTGGACCCCAAAGTAACATACCCGGGTTGGAGCAACTGGCTTGGCCACATTGAGTAGTTCTTTGCCTCGCCGCAGTAGTGATGACCAATGCATAACTGAGTAATTTTGCATAAGGTAAACATCATGCTTTGATGTTGCCCACAGCAGATTCCTCAGCTGCACAATGCGAATACAAACAGAAGAGAAGAACATCAATAACAAAATTCAGAAGTCCTTCAATTAGAATTTCAAAACTATTGAAGATAAAAATAACAAAATCAAGAGCTAAAATTGAAGCAGGTCTTTCAAACATGAAGAATTGAACAAAATTATGTTACATACAATATGCACCATTAGGAATAATTAGGGCATAGGATGAGGCTTATATAGTAGAATAATCATATGCAGTTCCAAAATGAGGCTTCTGTAGTGAAGTAGGTGTGGAAACAAGCATGTAGCAAGCACATGATGAAATCGCCATGTAGATGCATGAGCAGTAAATTACAGGAAAAGAGCATGGGACTAAATAAACACGAGGGAAGTGTACAAGCTACTCAAAAGGCTCGGAATGCATCTGACAGATGTAACAGAATTTCCACATGCAGAAATGCAAATTTTGTGTTAATTTGGCCCCTCGAGCTTTGACACAGGGTAGATAAACTACAGGAATTGAGGCCTCTTTAAATGCTCAGATATTTTCCTATCATACCATATAAACAACGAATCTTTAACTGCACCAGCTGCCCAGATAGAACTTCCACCCTGCTTAAAAGGCTGAGATAACGAGATGACAGTCCTAAATGGCACAGATTGGTTAAGCCAAACAATATATTCAACAATCAAAAGAAAGAACATACAAACTATGAGATATTGCAATGCCTGAACATGAAACATAGGTCAACAATCAACTGAAAGAACAGAGAAACTATTGAGATATTGCAATGCATGAACATGAAACATAGGTCGAGAGACGATAGAACACAAACAAGTATCACGATAAGTACCAAGTAGCAAGTGCTATGAAGGTCTCAGCCAACAATGCATAGCTAGAACATCCAGCAGATAGATGGTCAAAAGGAAGCATGAATGAGAATACCAAAACATTAATCCATTACAATTAAGTTCCACAGTTTCATGCTCTCTACAAAAGTTTTCAGCTGTTGCAGAGTAAGTAAATATACAATGCTAATGTGAGTTCAGTTTAGTTTTGAAATAGTTACCACCGGAATCCTTAAAACAATTGTTTGATGATATTGTTAACATGGTAATGTACAATTGTTTGATGATATGTGTGTTGATGGAAGTATCTGCTTGATTGCAGATGCATCTATAATGTGTACGCTGCTATGTGTGCATCTATGGTGTAAGAAAGTCACGTGCGCACTCAACTTTGTTTGTTATTTGAAGCATGCATTTATTCAGTAATCACATATGATCAGGAATTCCATTTCACACCATAATTGCCATGCATCCATATCTAATTGAATGCTACTGCATACAACTATCAGTCATGAATTGTACCTATTTAAGATTGATATTTCAATTTTATTAAAATTTGAGAAACTGCTAACCAGTGCATGAACAAAGTAAGCATCCTTCAAAAATCTGCAGCAAAACCATTAGTAAATACGAACCCCAGCTCTATGCTGTTTAGCTTGGGAGCATTCAAATATTTCACAAAAGCTAATGGTGAGCTAAAGAGTGAGGAAATTTCTCTCAGATCAATTTCCAAGAAATATGCTTTAAAATCCAGGAAAGATTTAATCACCAGCTCGTAGGCCTGCAGGGGAATTGGTAGATGGCCTCAATGGATGATAATTTAAGCTGGAAAACTTTTGTCAGTTGTTCATAAGTCGATTACATCCCAAATAATTAGAGAAATGTTAAACCTAGCATAAAGTTGATCAATTTTGAACTCCATACCTCTGACAAGTTCAGGCACAGAGCTATAATCGCATTTAAAGATGTCCATAAAGGATATAATATAATCACAAAACCTGCAAAACTATAATGATTTTGCATGATCGATGTGTAGACCATCTGTTAGGAGATCAATTTAAATATGTGGTGGCAATTTGTATTTGCTCTTCAGCAATTGCATTAAGCATGGATCCGATGATGTGCAGCAGTTTATTGAGATTTTAAGATATGAGACATGAAGGGCTTTGTGCAACGAGAACATGAAGTACTTATGCATCAAGACATTTGACCATAAATAAATAAATAAAAATGCACTTGTATGAAATAATAATTATAATGAAGAACTCCAATTGAAATAAATTTTTTGAGCAAAACATGAGAAATTCAGTGCTAAAACGATGTGAAGCATGCGCCAAAAAGATGGTAATTATTTTTTTTTGTTGATGAAACATGAAATCATTTAAACAGGTGAGTGTAAAGAGAAGAAGTCTCTACCTGAAAATGAACAATTGTGGATTTGACAAGCCGTGTGTTGAACTCAAAGTCATAGAAAGTCTTTCCCTTCTCAACTTCCAAGCATTCCTGTCAAAGAAATATACTAATCAGCAATAATCGAATCAATTCTCTACAAGTTTCTTTAATCAAGAAGATAAAAACAAAAGATATACATCTTCCATTCAAAAACTAATAAAGTATTTAAAATCACAATAAAATTTGAGAAACCTTGTGAAGCTCGAATCGAGGGCGAGAGAGGTTCTCGTAATTCTTATACTGCTTTAAACGCGTCTCACGATACTTATCTCTAGTGAAATTAAGCCTCTCCCAGGGGATTCCCTGTATATCCTTGCCATTTCTTGCCTCTAAAGCAGACGTATCAGTCTTCGGCTTACTCTGCAACACCATACCACCATCACTCGCCATTAATTTCTTCCATCACCACAAAAAAAAAAAAAATTCACTCGTAACGTACCGACACAGAGTCATCTTCAAAATCAGAATTCATAGCATCATCAGAATCGTCGTTTCTTTGAGGTTCATCTTCGCTGAAAAAATCGTCTTCAAAAGGATCATTAACTACGTACTCGAGATCGTTGTTGTTGAAGTGATCCATTATCCTACCATACCAAAAACAGTAATTCGATCGCTCAGTAAATAAATAAATTGAAATGGAAAAAAAATTATAAAAAAAACGAGGTGATTAAGGACCTAATTAATTAAACTTAGTAATTCACCATAACCTTTTATAAGAAATATAAAGGTTGGACTCTGACAATCTTGCAATTCAGTAAAAATAACTGGTTATAAATGATGTATGGATGAAGCAGGACTCAAAAAAATTGAGAAAACAAAGAAAGGATAACAAATTACGGTGAACGAAGGAGATTCTCATCGTTTCGTTGATCAAACACGCAAAAACAAGAAGCAAAATAGTCAAAATGAAAAATTACCTCCGAATTTTGGTAGATCTTAAAAGAGAGAGAAAGGCTTGGAAGCGAAAGATCAAACGAAACGGAGAACGTATATTAAAGCAATCCACTTAACTGTTTCAGAGGAAACGAACAGAAAAATAACAGGAGGGGGAGATTTCAGGTTTGGAGTCAAGAATCTTGAGAAAAAGATGGCGTTAGATTTGGGATTCCTAGACAGAGAGGTGTGAGTGTTTTTAGCTTAGTAAATAAACAAATAAAACGGTTTCTGTTTGTTGTAAGAAAGAAACAAGGAAGTATGTAGTTTGCCAAAACCTAAGGCTAACCCTCACTGCTACTTGTAATGGTGATTTCAGTGATAGAGAGTGTGAATTGGTACCCGCTTGTTGACCCCGTCGATTAATAAAAAAAAGAGAAGAAATGGAGGTATCGGTGGCCTACAGTAGGGCCCGTTTGCGGGCTCCACTTAACCGTCCATTTTAATTTGCTTATTTCAAAAGTTAAGAATCAAATAGAAAAAGAATATTATTTTAATTAAAAAGTAATTTAAAAAAGTACTGATTTTAATTCTTAATGTTTTCTGGAAAAAAATCTCCCAAATATCTAGTGAGGGGCTGTAATCACTAAATTCCAGACAGACAGCTGTCGTATCCTTTTAGCCACGAGCTTACCTAACAATTAACCACCCTTCATTTTTTATTACAGGAAAATTTAAAAAGCAAGTAAAACTCTTTTATTTATGCAATTTAGTCACAATAAATGAGTTAATTTTTCAGTAGTCATGATAATCTTAAGCGTGTGGAAAAAAATCATATCGGCATGGGAAAAAAATCTAATTATAAAAAGTAAACCGAACATTAGTGTAATCTTGTAATTCCCTACAGCAAGTGGAATTGAATCCAGCACTGTTTTGAGTTCTGAAAGTGGACCCGGCAGATGTCAGTCATAATTAACAAATAGCGAGTGAACACATGTCCAAAATCAAAGTGGGCTCAGCAGCTGCTCCAATGTCCATTATCTAGAATATGGAGGGTCCACGTGTTTGGCTCACATCACGAGTTGGAAAATCATGGCAGCACCAGGTTCCACCACGTGGCTACCGCAGCTGACGGGTCCTTTCTTGCTTGCCTTGGTTTTGCCGTCAATATGACTTGTCGGGCGTCGTCTTTTTGTAACCCCAAATAGCTGTTAGTTTAACCATGGTTAGTTGAACTTAGCACTAGTTAATGGTTTGAGGGTAAGAGATTCTACTCCTCCTATGCCTTCTTCTTTTTTTTATTTTTTTTATTGTTGTATAATGTATTTTTTAAAATAGTTTTTTTCTTCAAAATATATCAAGATAATTTTTTATTTTTAACACGCAGCTGACGGGTCCTTTCTTGCTCGCCTTGGTTTTGCCGTCAATATGACTTATCGTGCGTCGTCTTTTTTTAATCCCAAATAGTTAGTTTAACGATGGTTAGTTGAATTTAGCACTGGTTAATGGTTTGGAGGGTAAGATATTGTCCTCCTACTGTGCCTTCTTGTATTTTTTAAAATAATATTTTTTAAAATATATGAAAATAATTTTTATTTTTAACATTAACATATTAAAATAATCAAAAAAATATTTTAAAAAATATTAATTTAATACCTTTTCAATCTAAAAACACTTAAAAACAAAGTTTTGTGAGACTTTTTTTTTTATATAGACATTGCTTTCAGTCGGTGTACAAAACCATTAAAAAACCTTAAACAGAGACTTAGCTCGTGATGTCTCATTTGATGATAGTGAAGGGTATTTTGTTGGGAAAAATAGTTTTGACTCGGTATTTTTATATTATTTAAAATTAGAATAAATTATTCTGAGTATCTATAATTTAATTTAATTTATTTATTTTTTAACTAAATTTTTTAATATTATACCCTGCATCTTGAACTTTGAAAACCTACAACAAATCACATCTTTTGGAGTTTGCAATAAAAGAATGTTAACAAAAAAAAAACATTGATTTACAAATTATTATAATGAATCAAGAGCCTATTTTTTTTATAAAAAAAACACAATTTTATATAAATAAAAAATATATATAATAAACAAAAAGAAAAGAAAAAACCCTGCCCATGATATTTTACATCTTCTCCGCCTCTCTCTCATACACAATTGTTGGCCCACTAGCCAAGCTCACCTCACAATAACAACAACAACCACAGTTATCTCAGCCAGTAATGTTAGTGGTGTTTAAAAATATAATTTAGATTATTTTTTAAAATAATATAATTTAAAAATGTATTAAAATAATTTTTAATTTATAAAAAGAACGATGATATATATACAAGGGCATAGAGAGTTTATTTTGTTGTAGTGACACGTGCATACAAAGTTTTAAGAGTATACACAAAGAGTGGGGTAACATACGTATAAAGTTCTAGCTGTCAATACTAAAAAAACAAGGAAATAAAATAACCATGCATGTCACGTATAATTGGCACACGATGTTTTTTAATTATTGGTGGAAAAAAAACACATAAAAATAGAGAGAACTTCATTCACGCATTTTCTCAAGCACCTTACCTCCAAACAAATAGATTTGGAAGATCAAGATTTGTGTTAAACTACTAGTAAGAGAAATGAAGGAAGAAGAGGTCCCTAACAAAAGAGAGAGATATATAATTAGAAGGAGAAAAGAGACTTGCATGGATGTTATTTGCATGATATATAGCTTGAGGATTATATATTTAAACAAATTTCATTTTAAAATAAACTCCAATCTGACTACGTGAAACAAGTTGCACTCAGATTGTTTGAATCTATTATAGCTTTAATTAGAAAAAATTAATAATATAATTTTTCATGTCTTGTTTAATATTAACAATAATATTATCAAATACTTCTTGATCATTTCGTGTGAAAAAACTAAATCTTGAATGAATTAAACAATATACTAAATATATGTATTGTTTAATTAATAGTGCATATATACATACCACCGTGTGAGACTTTGGATAAGCATTACAATGTTGAAGTCAATATTTTGAACCAACCTAATCTTTTAATTTATTTCATCGCCTTGCATTCATGTGTAGGGCCTCCTTCCATGGACTGTAAACTCTCCTCTCTTCCCTTATTTATTTATTTTGTATCAATCAATGAGTGCAAACGGCCATCGAGAAGTCATTGATGTACAGTGTAGGGATAAGGATTTTGGCTTTGGAAAGCTGGTGTCCAAAACGCCCTTGTGCATTAGTCACGTCTATCCTGGGATAGGTCGGTCGAGTGATATTTTATTTTTATTTTTTTAAAAAAAATAAGAATATCTATAAAATGATATTGTTTTCACTATTTCGGTCTCATTTCCCATCAATATATATATAGGTAGCGAGATAAATTTGCAGACATATCCATCAGCCTGTATTACGACTCTTGAAATTAATTACAAAAAAGGTTTTTATTTCCTCTCACTGTTAATTAATTAATTATTATTATTATTATTATTATTATTATTAGAATATTGATTGATTCCTTTTTCTATATTAAGTCGTATCGTGCATTAAATGGAGAGTAAAAGATACAAACCCGTCGTTACAGTTTATTGTCCGTCTACCTGTCTTATTGGCCTTGTGAATCAAAATGTGAAACATAGACCTTATATTATCAATAACACCAAGAATAATATCATTTAAAAAAATAATAAGTCTCAATTCGTTTTCACCTCTTCCAACAGATGAAATTTTATCAATTTTCCATGCCCATACCCATACCCATTTCTTATTTGTTTTAATCTCCAAATAATAATATCATTTCTTTTGTAATGATAATTACAAAAGAAAAATAAATGTCTAATTGTTTACTTGTTAAAGTATTTTAGTTCTAACGCATAAAATTAAAATGATATTTTTATTATTTTTATTTTTTAAAAATATAAATTTAATACCAAAACTATCTTTGGCTAGTTGTATCTAAATTAAAATGATGTTTTAACTATTTTTATTATTTAAAAAATAAAAAATTTAACATCAAAATTATACTGACTACCTAATAAATAAACATTATAACACTCAAGAGTGTATTAAAGGGTATTTGTATGAATGTGTGATGTTAGGTTATATGTCAAGTATAGAAACAGTGTGCACCAGGGCTTGTAGCCCAGCGGCAGAGGCAAGGTTTCCTTGCCTCTGTCACCTGGGTTCGAGCCCTAGCGTGCACGCCTGTCACCCCCGCGGTGTCTTACATGTCTACTGGGCTTGCAGGGTGTTCAGTGGGTCCGGGGATTAGTTGTAGTGCGCGTAAGCTGGCCCGGACACCCCGGGTTACCAAAAAAAAAGAGTATAGAAACAGTGTTGAATTGTGTGAAAAGAAACAGTAAAAATATAATATTTTAATGAAATATTGATTACATATATTAAATAATTGTTGTTTTATTTAGTAATATTTCTAAATACTTGCAATAAATTATACAGCAAGAAAGGAAATAAATGTACAAGGATATATAGCAAGGAAATAAATCTTTAGATTCTATTTTACAATACAAGATTTAACAGTTTTACCGACGGAATTTTTCCATCGGCATAAGACACATATTCCGTCGGTAATTAATTTACCAACAACATCACCGACGGAAACGCTCCGTCGGTGAATCCTTCATCGGTAATTTTTTATCCGTCGGAAATAAAAAAATAAAATTACCCTCTTTATTTCGTCGTATATCTCTCAGTAATAATATTTTTTATTACCAACGAATTTACCGACGGAATTACCGATGGAAATTCCATCGGTAATTATTTAAAAAAAAAATTAAAAAAATTTTATTTTATAAAATTATAAAATAATTAAATTAACATAAATCAACAATGTATAATATATACTCAAAATGCTTGAAAAAAAAATAAGAAAATCAACTCAAACAAATTTGCAACAAATAAATAAAATGAAAAAATAAATTCAACTAAAAAAATTCATATGAAAAAAATGAAATTGCAATTGCTAAAAATTTAAAAATCCTATAAATAAATCAACTAAAAATTAATCTCATATGAAAAAACAAATCTCACAACAACATTTATACAATTATTAAGAACAAAAACAATTAAAAATAAAATAAAAAACAAATATAAAGGGTTAAAAAATCATGAAAAAAGAAGAAAAATCTCACCTTAATGTAGTTGCAAATGAAGCTAACAAGAGAAATTTTTTTTCGTAAAGCATATTAATTTAAAAAAACTAAGAGGATAAAAGAAAAATGAACAAGAAGACATACCCGAGCATGGAGAAAAAGAGAAGGAGATGAGGAGAGAAAAGAAAAGAAAGAAATAGATATTGATGTTTTTTACATATAGTGAAGAAGAAGAAGAAGAAGAAGAAGTAGAAGAAGAAGAAGAAGAAGAAGAAATAAGTATGTCTCTTGTGAAATAAGAGATTCGGGATTTTTATTGGGGCGCGTTAGCGACGGATTTACCGACGGATAATTGAATATTAATATTTTTTAATTATTCCGTCGGTAATATTTAATTTAAATTTTTAATTTCGTAAAAAGTTTTCAGAAACCTTCAACAATTACCGACGATTTTTCAGTCTGTCGGTGATTCCGTCTGTAATATTTAAATGAAAATTATAAATCAATTGAATTTTTTCAGAAAACCGTCAAATAACATCGACGACTTTTCAATCCGTCGGTGATTTTGTCCGTAAAGAACAACAATTAACAGTGCAATTGGAAAGTGAACAGTTCTGGAGCTCTCTGGAAAATACCGACGGTTTTTGTCCGTTGGTGATTTCCTTTGTAATTGACATGATGAACAGTGTGTCAGTAATTCCGTTGGTAAATCCTGACACGTCATCATTTTTTTTGCTTTGTTTTAATTTTTTTGTCCCTCCGTAATTCCCTCGGTATATACCGAGGGAATATGTCCGTCGGTAAAATCTCTCGGAAATTTACCGACGAAAATATTCTCTCGATATTTCTGTTTGTATTTATCGGTTTTCTGGTAGTGTTAAATATCCTATCAGAATGTTAAACAAGGAAGTTATCTGCCCATCAATTGGCATCCATCCTCCTAGCGAAACCCAATATATCTTCACAACTTCTGATTTAGTTAACTCTTACTTGAACTCCACAATCCATAAACAATCCCCACAATGAGACCCCAATACCTCCGTTTTTTTACCTTCACCATCTTCACTGTTCTTGTCCTCCAAGCTGACTCAACTCAGCCACCATTCTCATGCGACTCGTCAAACCCATCAACAAAGACCTTCCCTTTTTGCAAAACCACACTTCCCATCAGCCAAAGAGCCAACGATCTGGTGTCCAGGCTAACATTAGAGGAGAAGATATCCCAACTCGTTAATTCAGCTCAACCGATTCCAAGACTTGGCATCCCGGGTTATCAGTGGTGGTCCGAGGCATTACACGGCGTTGCCTATGCAGGACCTGGCATTCGTTTCAATGGTACTATTAAGAGGGCCACTAGTTTCCCTCAAGTCATTCTATCCGCTGCTTCTTTTGATGCCAACCAATGGTATCGCATTAGTCAGGTATAACCACCCGAACAAAACGTTAATCTTTCTTAATTTCTACTTGCAAGAATATTAGTGTATAAGTCATTTTGAATGTGCGAAGGCGATCGGAAAAGAGGCTAGAGCACTGTACAATGCAGGGCAAGCTACAGGGATGACATTCTGGGCACCAAATATCAACATATTTAGGGACCCAAGATGGGGGAGAGGGCAAGAAACACCAGGTGAGGATCCATTGATGACAGGGAAATATGCAGTGTCATACGTGAGAGGGCTTCAAGGGGATTCATTCAAGGGAGGGGAGATTAAAGGGCCACTTCAAGCTTCAGCTTGTTGTAAGCACTTTACTGCTTATGACTTGGAAAACTGGAATGGCACGAGTCGCTATGTTTTTGATGCTTATGTAAGTGTCTCGCATGCCTAATGCCCTTCCCCAGATTATTTGTTTCAGCTGCTTTCCTTTTGATTCTCCGACTCCTTGGGAGTCAAATTCAAAGAAAGTGAGCTTTGTCAACTTTACAGTATTGATAGACGAAACTTTTTATATATTATCAGTAAAAAGAAAAAGGAAAGAAATGAGAATTATTATACTAAATAAGTTTCTCGCTAATCATCAATAATATATATATATATATATATATATATATATATATATATATATATATATATATATATATATATCTCAGTCAAATCATTTTAAGATTTTCTTGTGCACAAAACTTGGCTTATTTGTTGTTAATGAAATCAGGTGACCGCGCAAGATTTAGCAGACACATATCAACCACCATTCAAGAGTTGTGTTGAAGAAGGGCGAGCCAGCGGGATAATGTGTGCTTACAATAGAGTTAATGGAATCCCTAACTGTGCAGATTCCAATTTCCTCTCTCAAACCGCTAGAGCCCAATGGGGTTTTGATGGGTATGCTTTTTTACACTTTAAATTCTTGTTAATAAATTATATTTAATTCTACTCTATATGAGTCAATAGTTTTCTGGTAAACACGCTTAAATTTAATCTCAACGGACAGCAACCTTCTTCTCATTATTCTTGCCATTTGTGTGAGATTTTTTTATATTTTACACTCTTAATATAAAATGAATTGTCTTTAAATCTAATTTAAGTGAGAACTAGGGTATAGTGAATCACGGATATATAATGGTAAAAGAAAACAAAACTTAACTTTTGGGGGGATAATTTCCTATTAGTCCTCAACCTATACACCAGTTCTTAATTGAGTCCCCAACCACTTTTGTTTTATCAATTAGGTCCTGACCAAGACACCAATCCTCAATTGGATCTCATCCTTCTGTCTAAATAACTATTTTTGTGCCATAAAAAAGATATCTTTTTGTAAGATACCTTAACGTTTTCTGTCACAAATTCTTAATAATTAAGTTGGAAGAATGTTATATAGCTGGAGACCCAATTGATAGAGAATATATATGTGAGGATCTAATTAAGAAATGGATAATACCATGCACGGGCCGCACTATGCTGCAAGTCCTTTTTTTTTTCCTCACAAAAAACAATGTTTGGGTTATGCAAATGCATTAATTTTAAAAAAATAGAAGCATTAATATTTGGAGTAATAATGCCGACTTATATTAATAAATTAATTTTATTTTAATTAAATAATAAAAGAAAACATAGTGATATTATCCAGAATTCTTATTTTTAAATGGATCACGATACCTTGAAAAAAGAAATAATGAGACCATGAAATTGGATAAAATAAGGGATAAAATATTGGGTCAAGTCAATAAACGTTGAAGAGCATAATATGGATAAAAATTAATTACACAAAAAAATCTAAAATAAAAAATAATAATTAAAATAGTAAGGGTGAAAATTGAAATACAAATAAATTAGAGGGCAATTAATTTTTTTTGATTGGAGGGTTAAATTGAAAAGAAAATAACTAAAACAAAAGAAAAAAAAGAATGAGAAAAAAATGAAAAACAATAGCACAATATAAACTTAGTTTGAAAGGTGAGATTAAAAACTAATAAGACTTTTATAAAAAAGTAAAGAATAAAACGAATTTCAAAGAATAAAAACTAAATAAAAAAATATATAAAAAATTAAAATTGAAGTACTAAATCGAAAAGCAATAACAACTATACAAAAGGGCAAAGAATGAAAAAAATTAAAAGAAAAAAGGACATAAATTTTTGTTTGGAGGGTTAAATTGAAGAGAAAATAACTCTAATAAAAAAGAAAAAAAATTAAGGACCAAATTGAAAATAATAACACAAAATAAACTTGGATTGAAGGGTGAAATTGAAAAAAATATATATAAAAGAGTCAAGTAAAAAAAATCAAAAGAATAAATACCAAATCGAAAAACATAATATATCACAAATTAGAATTGAAGGACTAAATTGAAAAGAAACAAAACTTTTACTAAAAAGTCGAGGACAAAATAAAAAATCAAAAGTACCTAGTTACAAATATAAAAAAACAAAGAAGACGAATCACCAATTTTTAGGGGAGGAAGGAGAGAAAAAAAAGTCCGCTGAAAACAAATCATCCACCTGTTGATGACACGTGTCACACTAGTAGAAAAAGAACGCGACAACGCTTCTAACTAATTACATGATGTATGATCAGGTTTAACCATAAAGAGGTGCCGCATGCACCGCTTAAAGTGTGTGAACACCTTCCACGTGCAAATAACTTTTTAAAATCTAATATTATTTTATTTTGAGAAAATAAAAAAATAACCAATATGAAAAGACATAAATATTTCTGGACCGGAAACTTTAATTGTATTAACTTAAAAGACATTTTAGTAATTTAGCCAAAACCTAAAATTAAAAAAAACAAATAATACCCTTTGACCTAAATAATTTTTTTTTTGTCTCCAAAGATAATTTAGTATTTTCACTATTCATATAAAACAAAATGACCCTAATATCCTTCTAAATAAAACCATTTGTTATTTGAATGAGAGGTGAATAAGTAATTTTACTATTATAGTTAATGATAAAATATTTTTAGAGCTACAATAAAAACATTATTAAAACCCCTATTTTCCTTTTTTTTTTTTTATTAATATGAGGTTAGCACAGTTTTTTGTTTTTGTTTTGTTTTTTTTTTTATTTTCAGAGAAATTTTAACATACGTGTGATTATCATATTGTTAATGATAACCAGGTACATCGCATCAGACTGTGATGCGGTTTCCATCATCCATGATGCTCAAGGATACGCCAAAACACCAGAAGATGCTGTGGTTGCTGTGCTTAAAAGCTGGTATGAGACCTCCCTCACTTATGTCATCAGTAGGCAAATATACTAAAATGATTCATTGTAGCCAAAATTCACTATAATAGTGTGCTGACATGCATGGTCTCGGCAAAAAAATAAAATAATTGAAAGGTAATGTATACCATTGTTTTTTTTTTAATTTCAGTATTTATTCTCTTAATTTTTTATTTTGTTTTTTTATTTATTGATTTTTTTTTCAATTTAGTCCTTCAATTAGAATTTTTCATGTATTTTTTTAATTTTGATCCTTTTTTTAATTTCTTATTTTATTCTTATTCTTTTTATTAAAGTTTTTTTGTTTCAATTTAGTTTTTTAATTGCAATTTCTCATATGTTTTTTTTTATTTAATTTTTTTAATTTAACATTCATTTTTTTGATTTTTTTATTAAAGCTATTTTTCAATTCAATATAACCTTCCAATTAAAATTTTTTATCCCTCTGATTAATGTTTTTTCTCACCCTCATTTTTTAGATCTTTTTGTGTAATTAATTGTTTTTTTTTCTAATTTCATCTTTCAACATTTAATTAATTTGTTGGAGATTCAACTTCATCCTATTTATCATTTTGCATTATTTTTTTTAATATTAGTTTTTGTAATTATTTTCAAGTTTTTTTTTTGATAAATACATCTTTTATGGTTTTAATTTGGACAATTGAGTTCTTATGATTTGTTGTGTTAAGCGTAGGGGTTCCCCCTTCTATAATCAATTCGATTTTTCATAAATTTTGATTAGGGAAAGGGCACATGCTGACTCTCCATTGGTTCCAATTTTAAAGAAAAAAATGATTAAAATTTCGAAAAATAATAATAATAATAAATTATTGTTAAAAAGTTTTGCAAAATTTTTATTTGCTTACAACTAGCTAGAGATTATTTTTCATTTTTTTTTTATTTTGAAACTTCTTTACTTTATTTTATAAATAAAAATAATAATTTTTATTAACTTTTTTTTAAGTGTTACTTTATTTATTTTTTACTTCATTAATGAAGGATAAAATCATGGAGTTATTGATTGAACATACTTGATTCAGTTTTTTATATTTTCATAGGCGTGATTTTATAATTTTTACACAAAATTTGTTTCTTTCCTAGTATTTTTCTTTGGCTTTTGAAACTAAATAAAAAAAATAAACTAGAAAAATAAAAACAATCCAGCATAAACTAATATAACATTGACAATAAAAAATAATATTTTATTTCTTTTGTCTTTTTAAAATAAATTACAAAAAAATTAATTTGAAAAAAAAAATCAATTTTTTTCATCTGTGGTAATATATAGCTTTATTTTACATTTTCTCGTTAAGCTCTGTTTAACATACACATGCATGCAGGCATGGATGTCAACTGTGGATCATACTTGCAGCAACACACCAAAGCAGCCGTGGACCAAAAAAAATTAACTATATCTGAAATAGACAGAGCCCTCCATAACCTCTTCTCTGTAAGAATGAGGTTAGGCCTTTTCAATGGGAATCCTACTGGCCAGCAATTTGGGAACATTGGTCCTGACCAAGTCTGCTTCCAAGAAAACCAGATACTAGCCCTCGATGCAGCCCGTAATGGCATTGTCCTTTTGAAGAACTCCGCAGGACTCCTCCCACTTTCAAAATCCAAAACCATGTCCCTGGCTGTTATTGGCCCCAATGCCAATTCTGTGCAAACACTTCTCGGAAACTATGCAGGCCCTCCATGCAAACTTGTCACGCCACTGCAAGCGTTGCAGAGCTATATTAAACACACTATTCCTTACCCAGGTTGTGACTCAGTTCAATGCTCTTCAGCTTCAATTGTTGGGGCCGTGAATGTAGCAAAAGGGGCGGATCATGTGGTATTGATAATGGGTCTGGACGATACTCAAGAGAAGGAGGGACTTGATCGCAGAGACTAGGTGCTACCTGGGAAGCAACAAGAACTGATTATCAGTGTTGCAAAAGCAGCAAAGAATCCAGTTGTTCTAGTGCTTCTTTCTGGAGGTCCTGTTGATATATCTTTCGCCAAAAATGATAAAAATATCGGAAGCATTTTGTGGGCTGGTTATCCTGGTGAAGCTGGTGCAATTGCTCTTGCAGAAATCATCTTTGGTGACCATAATCCAGGTGATATATGCTTCTTTATTTGTGCTCAAGTGGATGAGAAATTGGCTGTCCCAATATATATATATATATATATATATCAACATTTTGTAGTTCTAATGCTGAACTATACGTTGCAATGCAGGAGGGAAGCTACCGATGACTTGGTATCCACAAGAATTTGTCAAAGTTCCAATGACAGATATGAGGATGCGACCTGAAACTTCTTCAGGCTATCCTGGACGTACATACAGATTCTACAAAGGGCCAACTGTTTTTGAGTTTGGTTATGGCCTCAGCTACTCGAAATATACTTATGAACTAAGAGCTGTCTCCCAAAACAAACTCTACTTGAATCAATCCTCAACAATGCATAAAATCAATAACTTCGACTCAGTTCTGTCCCTATTGGTTTCTGAATTGGGCACGGAATTCTGTGAGCACAACAAATTCCCTGTTAGAATTGAAGTAAAGAACCATGGTGAGATGGCGGGCAAGCATCCAGTTTTACTATTTACGAGGCAGACGAAACAAGGAAATGGTAGGCCAAGGAAACAGCTGGTTGGATTCCATAGTGTGCAATTAAGTGCAGGGGAAAGAGCTGAAATTGAATTTGAAGTGAGCCCTTGTGAACACCTTAGTAGAACTAATGAAGATGGCTTGATGGTGATGGAGGAAGGAACACATTTCTTAGTTGTAGAAGGTCAAGAGTACCCGATTTCCATTGTAATTTGATATGGAGAATCGATTCTTCAAAACTGAAAAACCAGTATTTGAAAGTATAGTGATGGTAGTACCATGTGTCCATGTTAATGAACCAGAGAACGTGGCGGGGGTGTTGGAAAATTTGTTTAATAACACGGTTAATTAACATATTTGAGGTTAAATTAGAAATGAGATTTTTTGGGTTATAAATTTAAAAATTTGTTGGGATTTAATGTTCAATATAAAACATCAAATGAGAAATTGATTTCATTGGAGAAACCAAAACTTTTTATCTCACCCAGAAAAAAAAAACCTTACTGAAATTTATAAAATATAAAGTTAAGAAGTTAAAATTGATCCAAAAAGCATCCAAACTAAAAAAAAAAAGATGATCTAAACAAAATCATAGCCAATTTTGTGATACAATAGAAGTATTTAAAAGATTAAAATACCATAATCTTATATTTAAAATAAAAAGATGAAATTCATTGTCATTGATATAGCTTTACCATAAAAACACAAAAATCCTCATAATTTAACATGTATGTTTATTACAATCTTTCAAGAAGTAGCATGAATATCATAAAATATTAAAATCTTATAGCTAATTGGAGATTGATAAAAGTCCTCCAGCTAAATGAAAACATTCAAGAAATCTTACCGCTAGACAAAACTGAAGATCTTACAACTAAAATAGTTGTCATGTCAAATTAATTTTAAGGAGCATATCAAGAACTTGTAAAAAATAAATATACTAAAATTAAAAATAAAAGTTATATCATCACATTATGGCATTAACAAATCATACATATATTTAAATTACACTCACAACTCCCACTTGCTTGGTGTCCCGCAACCAATACTACTTCTGCATCACACCAAGTCCTACATCACATTCTATTCTTAAAATATTGAGAAAGCACTTCTCAATATTCTTTTAACAATCCAGATACTTGTAACTCATGAATACATGTACTTTACATCATTACACATAATTTTTAGATTTTTAATGTTTCAACTTATGATATCTAACAAATAAGCTAATTTCATGTATTCACACATCTAATGTTTTTTTCCCACATAATAACCATCCATATTCCTTAAATAACCCAAATAATTTAAGTAAAAATCAAGACAAGACCAAAACACAAAATTCGGTTACCATAAAACATTAGCCATAACAGTCTTATTGTTTTGAGAAACAGTCTAACCATTTTTTAAGTCGGTTTAGTCATTTCTCAAAACTGCTAACCCGTTTCTGCTACTGGAAAATTTCCCCTTTTGTTTTTTTGTTTTGGCTAAAATCTTCACCTTTGCAGCCAACTTAGGTTTTACATTCAAGATCAATTCTTAAATCATACAAGTCACATACGTAACACTCCAAATGATGAATTTTTTAAAAAATTACACTCAATTTTCTTAATTTCTAACATTCAAGAACTCAAGGAACTCATTTTTTCTGCTAGATTTTCATGCATAACTCAATTTAATTGCATTCCTGGTGCTACACAATTGACACGACCAAAAGATTGATGTCTTCTCCCAAGTGCAGGAGTGTCGAAGTAATAAATAACCCGGCAAGACCGGGGTCGAACCACAGGGAGGTTAATTGTATAAATTATAGATAACAATAATACAACAACAACAATAACAACAACAATAATAATGATGATAATAATAGTGAAGAAGAAGAGGAAGAAGTCGATGAGAACTTTGAGATGGAAGATTAACGTAAGGATTAAACAATGATAACAACAAATGTCAAGGTTAGAGGATCCACTAATGGTACTTCAAACAAGTATAGTATAAACTCTTATTATTCCATTGGAAACCACACACAAAGGAGGTTCCAATCAGATTATAAATTGTTAACATGATTACATTAGTTATCTTATTCGAATAATGCTAATACTTGTAAATGTTGTCAGGCATTCATGATTATAACTTATGTTAACAACAAATCAAGTTCCTTTCATAGCTCAGGTGTCGGTTATACCATACAGTATGGGCTATGAAAGTGCCAAGTATTTGTTGTACCAAGTGTTATACAACATAAATCTAGATTAACCATTTAACAAGCAAAGTATTAAAAGTGAATAAGATAACAAATATAAAGCATGTTAGTATCCAACATTAAAGTCCATGTTGAGTTTATATTATACTTATCCTTACACCATTAGTGTAACCTTTTCACCTTGACATAATTAACTTAGCTAGACATAATGAAAGAAAGAAACATAAATAAATAAGGAAAGGAAATGAAAAGCATAAGCAAGAAATTAATATAAGCAAAACTTAAGCATTACAAAATATAAAGAGAGAGCAAAAGCATGATCTTGATCTGAAAACCAAGATGCCTAAATACATGGCAAATGCCTCCTTTTATAGGCCAAAATTCAGAACTATTGATTTGTTGACTAATTGATGAGTGGGTGGCCACATCTTGACTTGGTGACAATTCTTATCTTCTTGTCTGCCAAAAATGTCATTGATGATGTCATAATTTGAACAAACTTGAATCATGAAAGTTCTAGGAAATTGTCTCATCTTTCCAGGGTAAAAATTTGAGATCATTTGGACTTCTAGAACTTGAGATATGGGCTGAACACTGAATAGTGTCTGGGCTGCAGGACAGATTCGGACTTCTTTGTTGTTGCTACAATTTGGACTTGAAAACGGCCTTTTTAAATCTTGGGCTCCACATGACAGTTGTAGGCCTATGTCTTATCTTTCCATCCATATAAAATGGACCTAAATCCAAGATCTATAGCTCCAGATATGACCCAATTACCAAACAGTGTTCCAGTTTGGATTGCACCAGCATCTCTTTTCTAAGTTTGGCCATCTCTTTGTCCTTTCAATTTCAGTACTTCAACCCATCAATCAATTCTTTCATTTATGTGATAGACCTGCATTTAAGATGAACATTTACCATAAATTAAAGGTATCTTATATAATTAGATATGTTATTATAAAACATGCTTTAGTTAAGGAGTTATTGATACTTTAAGTGCAAAATGATGATATAAAACCTTGATAAAAATGCACTTTTAAGTACTGATCACACCCCCCAACCAGCTTATTACTAGTCCCTAGTAATTAAAGCGTTAAAGTAGAAAAACAATTTGCAAATTTTCATAAGGCAAGGCATTCATCATTCAACTTCCATTAATCTATCCAGATAAACAAACTCTCATTAAATTTTATATATCTGCTCAATACCTCTTAAACAAAATATTAATAAACCTTCCTTGTTATGTGCTCAATGTATGAAACATAGATGATGGGGCTTTTATTGGAAGAAAACAATATTTTGTTCTAATGTTTAAGGTTAACTTCCTTGGGTTGGGATTATTTTATTTTATTTTATTTTACTCTTTTTTTTTTCTTTTTTTTTTTAATATCTATACATATAACTTAAAACACAATGCATCTTTAACCCATGTAACGAGCTTTCGGCTAATGACTCCCAGACCAGTTGATCTTAGGGCATTAGGTGTTGAGACACCCCTACGAGCTTAGTAACTCGGGTTGCAGATACTGATACGTAGATAGTGCAATGTTTGATTCCCTTAAGCTTTTCTCCTTAACCCATGTAACAAGCTTTGGGCCAATAGCTCCCAAGTCAGTTGACTTTAGGGTATTAGGTGTTAAAACACCCCTTCGGGCTTAATTGCTTAGGTTAGGGAGGCTACGAAACCAAACTTATCTACGTTTTTATTATCATCATTTTTTTTTTCTCTTTTTTTTTTTTGCAAATTATAGACTATCCCTATCCCTTAGTTGTTACCTTTAACAAAAGAACATAAATAATGTAATAATCCAATGTGCAACCCACAATCATATGTTAAAGTGTGTGTGTGAAAATGAAGGTTTAAGAATATTTGTTAAATGAGTATAGGAGCAGAACCAAGTGATAACAATGCGAGAGTTTGTAAACCTGAATATTTCAAGAAGTATTCTAATAGGCCTTGTTATGAATATTGCAAATAACCATTAGAAAATGTTTACTAAGATGCGTCTCAAGAGTCATTCCCCTTTACTCTGCCATCCTAGTAATAACAGTTTTGCCAAATGGTTTTTAAAACAAAAACAGTTAGTTGGTTAGTTTTTTTTTTTTTTTTTTTTTTAAATACTACTACCCTCTCCCCCCAACCAAAACGAGACATTGTCCTCAATGTCCTAAGGTAGAAAGATAGAGTATAGAAGACATCACCTGAAACAACGAACACTGACAAACCTGAAACACACTTAAACAAATATAAGAGATAACAAAACAGAAAAAAAAAATATTATGCTATTAATAAAACTGAAAGACATAAATTTTTACAAACTCAAACTCAAATCGTAGTTGTGATTGTGGCTCACATCTTCCCTTGGTTTTACGTCCAAGAACGGCTTAAACGCCCTCTATGGGTCGGGGATAGGCTTCCCATCCAGTTTTCTTAAAAACTGGCAAACAGGGTCTTTTTTAGTCAGATTCCCAAGACTAAGTCGATCATGTTCTTTATGAAAATGGGGCCATAAATCATGAATAGCACGATGTACATCTCCACTAGGATGCGTCTCAAGGGTTAATAGAAGATTATCTAAAGACCCCTTACTCAGGCCATCCTTAATGAATTGTATTTTATCTTCACGGTTTATAGATACCATTCCTAAAGAACGACATGTTGCATTACAAGTTCATCTGGCACATCGGTGACAGACTTTCAGTCGTTTTGCACGACGTTTCTTTGCAAAAGTGCTTTTACTTGTTCCAGGCATGTGTGAAATGAAAGAATCGGAGGACTCACCTAATAATCGGACCTTTGCTTCAATCAGCCAGCGAATATCTTCAGGAATTCCATGATTCATTAACAACTTCAATCTTGCACACCTAGCACGATAAATTTTTGTAATCGCATTCTAAGGCAGAGCGGGAAAGTACTTTTTCAATTTTTCAAGAATGGTGTCCATTTTGAAATGAGAATTGGAGAAGAGATTCAAACAAAAGAGAAAGAGCAAGGAATTGCACAAATATATACAGATATCAGCTATTATGGGAAACTGAAAGAACCGACTTAAGTCACGGAGTACCGTTATCCGCCATTTGACCGGGATGAGAGACTAGCAAAACAAGAGTCACACCAACAATGTGAGAAAAACAAAATAATCAGCCTTTATCTACAGGATCATTCAAACCAATGGATTCATTTTCACTAGGAAAATTATCAAAGTAAGTTTTCAAACGATGTCCATTTCTCTTAGAAGCATTGTCATTCTTTGGATTCTCAATATCAAAGGCCCCGTAAGGATACACATGTTTCTCAATAAATGGACCGCTCCATCTTGATCTTAACTTTCCAGGAAATAAATGGAGTCGAGAATTATAAAGCAAAACTTTTTGACCAGTATCAACTTTTTGACAATTTTCACAAGTTTTGCAGAATGCATGTGTGTCTTTGAACATGGTGGGCCAATAAAATCCATTTTGAAAGATTTTCGCAATGGTCTTTTTTGATGAGAAATGACTCCCACACGCTTCAGAATGACAAAATTTAATGACACTACTTACCTCATTGTCCGCAATGCATCTTTGAAATATTTGATCAGGACAATGTTTAAATAAGTTAGGGTCATCCCAATAAAATTTCTTCACTTCGTTCAAAAACTTACCTTTGTCTTCGGTACTCCAACGAGTTGGCAAGTCTCCTGAGGCAAGGAAATTGATATTTTTAGCAAACCAAGGCATTGGACTAGGAGAAAGTAAGAATTTGTCAGGAAAGTAATCATCGGTTGGTGTGATGTCAGATATCGAATCTGTTGTCGCTCTTGACAAAAGATTCGCATCAACATTTTCGGTGTCTTTTTCATCCGTGATTTCTTCCTGAGAATAAATCATTTGCAAATCATCAAACTCAGTATTACTCAAAGTAGATTCAAATTGATCATAAACCAATTCTTCAATAAAATCTACTTCTTGTAAATCATTATCATCTCTAGGTTGTTTGCAAATGTTGAAAATATTCATCTCCAATGTCATGTTTCCAAAAGATAGCTTCATCAGTCCATTCCTACAATTAATCAATGCATTAGAAGTTGCAAGAAATGGACGTCCTAAAATAACAGGAAATGAATTACATGCTTCAACAGGTTGTGTGTCCAAGACAATAAAATCCACAGGATAAATGAACTTATCGACTTGTACTAACACATCTTCAACTATTCCTCTAGGCACTTTTACAGATCTATCGGCAAGTAAAAGAGTTACAGAAGTTGGTTTTAACTCACCTAGATTGAGACTTTGAAAAACTGAATATGGAAGTAAATTCACACTAGCTCCAAGATCAAGTAAGGCTCTTTCAATTTTATGTTCTCCAATAAAGCAAGAAATTGTAGGACAACCAGGGTCTTTATATTTCAAAGCATTATTGTTCTGAAGAATGGCACTTACTTGTTCGGCTAAAAAGGCTTTCTTTTTCACATTCAGTTTTCTCTTCACAGTGCACAGATCTTTCAAAAATTTAGCATAAGAAGGAACCTGTTTGATAGCATCCAGCAAAGGTATATTGATCCTTACCTGTTTGAAAGTTTCAAAGATTTCAGAGTTGTGATTGACTTTCCTTTGTTTAGTCATGGCATGAGGAAATGGAAGTGCAGGCGGAGAATTAGTCTTTTCTTTGCAATGATCAGATTCAACCTCTTCCTTACCCTCAGAGATTGATTCATCATCATTCTCATAAGGTTCAAGAATGGGTTTTTCAATAACCTTACCACTGCGAAGAGTGATGACTGATTTTACGTGATCCATATGTTGGCTTCCCGAACTACTTGCATTCGCATTGTATTGCCCCTTGGGATTTTGTTGTGGTTGAGATGGAAACTTACCTTTCTCTTGGAAACTGAGAGCAGATGTCAATTTTGCAAGAGTATCTTTAAAATCTGTCATGCTTTGAGCAAGTTGAGTGTTAATTGCCTCTTGCTTTTCCATAAATGCATGCAATGTTTCCTCAAGATTTCTTTTAGGAGGGGGAGCATAAGGAGGTGCATATCCATGAGAATTTTAGAAATTATGATGTGCTTGAAACGATGGCTGTGAAGTTTGAGCATTATTGTTCTCACTCTTCCAACTGAAATTTGGATGATTTCTCCAACCAGGGTTATATGTTTGCGAATATGGGTTATGATTGGGCCTTTGAAAACTGTTTAATGCATGGGCTTGTTCATGGAGACATTCTTTAAAAGAAGGCAAGGTTGGACAGTCATTGGTTGAATGTTCGTTGGTTGCACAGATTTGGCATGCAATGTCTTGAACAGATTTTAATTGACCACTCTTTTTTAATTCTAGTGCCTCAACCTTTCTAGCTAAAGATGCAAACTTGGCTTGGAGGTCATGATCTTCCCTAAGGTTGTACATACCTCCACTAGATGTATGAGGTTGGGTTTTACTTGGTGCCTCATAAGTTCCTCTAGTGTCCCAATTTTGTGCATTTTCAGCTAGCAAATCTAAGTACTCCATTGCTTCATTAGGGTCTTTATCCTCAAAAGTTCCATTGCACATCAATTCAACCATTTGCTTATCTCTAGGAGTTAACCCTTCATAAAAATGTGAAACTAATCTCCATGTTTCAAAACCATGATGGGGGCAAGTATTAAGTAAGTCTCGATACCTATCCCAACATTGATAAAATGTTTCTCCTGGTTTTTGAGAGAAAGTAATGATTTGTCTTTTGAAAGAGTTTGTTCTGTGGGATGGAAAAAACTTCTTTAAAAATTGTTGTTGCATTTCATCCCAAGCACGAATGGATCCAGGTCTCAAATTTTGTAGCCATGTTTTAGCTTTATCTTTTAATGAAAAAGGAAAAAGCTTCAATCTAATGGTGTTCATGCTACAATTTGAGTCATTATATGTGTTGCAAACCTCCTCAAATTCCCTTAAATGCAAGTATGGATTTTCTAAATCTAAGCCATGAAAAGATGGTAAAAGTTGAATAATGCCTGTCTTAAAATTAAAATGAGATGCATCAGGAGGAAAAACTATGCATGAGGGTGCACTTGTTCTTGTGGGATTCATGTGATCTCTAAGAGTTCTAACCCGAATATTCTCATTATTCTCATTATGAAGCGATTGGTTATCTTCTTCAGCCATATTTTCTGAAAATGATGAGGATACCTTACAAAGTCTACCACTTAATGTACGTGACCACACTCTCATGCACGTGTAAGAAGAGAATAAAAGGAAGAAGAAAACAAAAGAAAGAGAAATAAAACAAAAGAAACAAAGTTAGATACAAGAAAAGAGAAAAGAGAAAATAAAGTAAATACTATAATTTGTACAAGAATTTACCTCCCCGGCAACGGCGCCAAAAACTTGACACGACCAAAAGATTGATGTCTTCTCCCAAGTGCAGGAGTGTCGAAGTAATAAATAACCCGGCAAGACCGGGGTCGAACCACAGGGAGGTTAATTGTATAAATTATAGATAACAATAATACAACAACAACAATAACAACAACAATAATAATGATGATAATAATAGTGAAGAAGAAGAGGAAGAAGTCGATGAGAACTTTGAGATGGAAGATTAACGTAAGGATTAAACAATGATAACAACAAATGTCAAGGTTAGAGGATCCACTAATGGTACTTCAAACAAGTATAGTATAAACTCTTATTATTCCATTGGAAACCACACACAAAGGAGGTTCCAATCAGATTATAAATTGTTAACATGATTACATTAGTTATCTTATTCGAATAATGCTAATACTTGTAAATGTTGTCAGACATTCATGATTATAACTTATGTTAACAACAAATCAAGTTCCTTTCATAGCTCAGGTGTCGGTTATACCATACAGTATGGGCTATGAAAGTGCCAAGTATTTGTTGTACCAAGTGTTATACAACATAAATCTAGATTAACCATTTAACAAGCAAAGTATTAAAAGTGAATAAGATAACAAATATAAAGCATGTTAGTATCCAACATTAAAGTCCATGTTGAGTTTATATTATACTTATCCTTACACCATTAGTGTAACCTTTTCACCTTGACATAATTAACTTAGCTAGACATAATGAAAGAAAGAAACATAAATAAACAAGGAAAGGAAATGAAAAGCATAAGCAAGAAATTAATATAAGCAAAACTTGCCAAAATTCAGAACTATTGATTTGTTGACTAATTGATGAGTGGGTGGCCACATCTTGACTTGGTGACAATTCTTATCTTCTTGTCTGCCAAAAACGTCATTGATGATGTCATAATTTGAACAAACTTGAATCATGAAAGTTCTAGGAAATTGTCTCATCTTTCCAGGGTAAAAATTTGAGATCATTTGGACTTCTAGAACTTGAGATATGGGCTGAACACTGAATAGTGTCTGGGCTGCAGGACAGATTCGGACTTCTTTGTTGTTGCTACAATTTGGACTTGAAAACGGCCTTTTTAAATCTTGGGCTCCACATGAAAGTTGTAGGCCTATGTCTTATCTTTCCATCCATATAAAATGGACCTAAATCCAAGATCTATAGCTCCAGATATGACCCAATTACCGAACAGTGTTCCAGTTTGGACTGCACCAGCATCTCTTTTCTAAGTTTGGCCATCTCTTTGTCCTTTCAATTTCAGTACTTCAACCCATCAATCAATTCTTTCATTTATGTGATAGACCTGCATTTAAGATGAACATTTACCATAAATTAAAGGTATCTTATATAATTAGATATGTTATTATAAAACATGCTTTAGTTAAGGAGTTATTGATACTTTAAGTGCAAAATGATGATATAAAACCTTGATAAAAATGCACTTTTAAGTACTAATCAACAATCATAGTCATACATAAGATCATATAAGGACTACACCTAGAACTTTCCCTTAATTAGCTAAACTTAATTAGAGTTTTCACCCTTGGATTTCTCTTCGGTTTAATTCTTCTAATTACTTTTTATTACATCATTATTTTAGAAAATCTCTATAAAATACAATATATTTTCCTCAATCTACATGAACCCTAATTTTACAAAAAAAATTAAGGCTTTTCCCTTCCTGTTCAAAATTAAGTTGAAGAATAAGAACGTTAAGACACCTTACCAAATAATCATGAATTTATAAGATCACTTCTAGAATACTTTCTTGATTGATTTCCCCTTCTTCTTTAATTCTTTCAGCTTTTCTTTAATTTTCTTGAATATCCTATTATTATTTTTTATTTCTTGTGTACTTAATTTCCTTTTCTACTAATCTCTCTTTGTGTTTCTCTTAGTTTTTCATGCTGGTGTGTTCTCTCTTAAAAATCAAAAGGTCAGAGAGAGTTCTCCCCTCTCTTTCTCTCCTTTTATTTTTTAAAGTGACAACTCCTTTATTTTCCAAGAGAAAAAAGTTAAATTTTTTTTAAAGAGAGCTTATTTTATTTTTAAACCTTAATCTTCTCACTTCCAAATTAGGGTCCTTCTCTCCTAGGTCAATCCTAGTGTTCAACCTTAATTCCTTTTTCTTTATACAATTTTTGTCATTTTTTATTATTATTAGAGATTTTACAAATCTTTTCTCCTTTTTTTTGTATTAGATGAAACCCTATAGAGAAAAAAACCTAGAAAAATAAGAAAACAAACCCTAGATATAGTAAGATCTAAAGAAAATTACTTGTAACAATAAAAATTAAACCAAAATTATATGCAATTGATCACCCCCATCTTATGTCTATAACAAGACATTAACGGGAAGTATATATAAATCACAACAAAGTTGATCAATCATTTGAAGAATTTGCAAGCTCAATTAAGAACTTAGTACGAGAATCATTCAACCACATAAAGAGAAATAAAGCACATAATATGCGACAACTTTAAAGAAAATATCATAAACTGAAAAATAATGTTAACAATTGGTTTATATAGTAGAAAGTTGACCCTAACTTGACTTAATGGACTCAAATTTGATAAATAGGCCTTAACACATTAAATTACCAAAATAATGAAAATAACAAAATAAAACCTTACCCAAACAAACCTTTAAATGCCTTACGCCTTAAAATAAACTAAAACAAAAATAAATAATAGCCCAACTAATTAAAACAAGAACAAAGTCGAATTTCATAATTTATAGGCAGAATCAAAGCTCAACTTTAAATGAATGGTTCTTCATATTCTTGATGAATTAGAAGGCTACCATATATAACTAGAAAGCTATGGATGTCTACTTTCCAATACAACTGAAATTGAACCAAAATTTATTTTGTAGCTTCAGTTATGGCCAAAACAGTAGCTAAAGGTCAAAACTAGCAAATTAAAATTTTCTTATTCCAATCTTTCTGTTATGTTTGGATGCTCCCCTACAAGCCTTCTTGACACATAAATCAAATTAATCAAGGCTTATTCTTCATTCTTTGATATCTTCTTGAAGTCTATCTTAGCTTACGCATCTTGAAGAAGTCCATTAATTGCCTCATTGAACCTCTTTACTTTAAATCTTGTGACTAGACCCAATGAAATCTCTAATGCATCTCTTTATGTTGAAGTTAGGATCACATAACGAAGTGGAGAAAATTCTTTAACATATGGAGGTCCTAGAATATATGAGGGAGAAACCAATCACCATTATATTAAAGAAGAAAGATTCTGCTTAATGGGAACAACTAAAATGGTCTTGGAAAGAGAAGAGGAAAACGAAAGATTAGTAACTGAGAAAAGATAAGGAAGAAGATGAAAGATATCACTTTTTTTCCTTTTGGGTACACTCAAACCCTATACCAATGACTCCCTGTATTAAGGTAAGGGGCAAAGTCTATTAATAAGTATATCAACCAGTTATATGAATTGGTAGCCAAGAATGACCTGTCATTAATGAAGGAGCAATTGATGGCACAATACTCGAGTGGATTACGGAAGTCCATATAAGACGTGCTTTGTTGGTAGTTATTATGGTCAATTTTAGAAGCCTATTAGAGAATCGTAGAGAAACAACAAAATAGAAAAACCAATAGGGGTTTTTGGACTATCTAGAATAAGAAGTTTGAAATTGATCAGAATACCAGGAGTACATATACTAGCAATTAATGAACAACCAGTCAACATAAACCTACTCTTTAACAAATTATAGGTTAGATTTTTTGTTTTAGTTTTAGTTTTTGATCTTAATGTTATATATGTTGTAAGAAGGAGTATTATTATATTGAATTCCATAAGTCAGAGATTCATCCAAGTAAGATATGTCGATAAAAGAAGAATCTAGGATGGAAAATGTAGTGAAATGAAATTGTATGTGAAGATAGTGGTGCTATATTAGTCATTTGAAAGAGTTTATTAACTCTTAAGTATAATTTAGTTTAAGATTGGTTGTCCATTAGCATTTTTCATTTGACGTTCACCATCATAAATAAGGTGTGCAATCTAATTATCAACAATGCAATTGTAAGAATATAGTGTTAGTAGAGGTAATAAAAAATCACAGCTCAAAACAGATAGTCGTCTTCGGCCATATAAATTGACCTAGATAAAGTGAGATGGTGAGGTAATTCTGGATAAACGGTATCTTATTTCATTTTCTATAGGCAAAAGGTATTATAAAAGTGTATGGTATAATGTAATTTCATGGGGTGTATGGAAAAACTATTTTTGAAGTTGGAGACTTGGTATAAGCAATTCTAACTCTTGATTGATTTTTTATGGAAAATTATAAAAAACATAGAGAGAGAAGATTGGTCCTTGTGAGATGCTATAAAAAATAAACGATAATGCTTATTGATATTTTTTTTCTAGTTATTTGAAGATTTTTGATGTTTTCAATGGTCAACATTTGCCTTCTTGTTTAGTAAATGACCAAAACTCAATGGTGAATTCTCTTCAACTTGTGAAGACTAATGTAGGATGTTTTGGTAAATTAGATACAAATTTATTGTATTTGGACCCTATACATAATCTAGCATAAATATATTTAGACTAGATAGACAAGTCCAAGCCCAAAAAAAAAAACATGTTCGTATTAAATTACTTGTTTGATGAAAAAACTCATAACTTTTGATATGGTCTTCGAATTAAACTAAAATTCAGAGATTTTTTAAACCCAATTCTATATAGGATGTTGATTCGCTTTGACTAGATAGGATTGAGAAGGCCTTCAAATTAGGCCTAAAGTTGTTTTTATCAATTTTGTTATTTTACTGGTTAATTTTGAAATTTTAACTTTATTTTTTGCTATATGTTATTTTTATATTTGAATTAGAATTTAATTTGAGTAGTTATTCAATACCAAAACTTAGAATTAGAATCTCTACGTGATTACTTCCTTAGAAAATTACATCATCTTTCTTATTGGATTCCGATTCCTTAGTCTCTGTCACGTCACCTGATGGATCATCGTTTAACGGCGATGGAAGAAGTATCACAAATTTTGCATACTGGAGACAAGGGATAATCTCTATCATGTTTTAGCAGTCGGTAATGATTCTCAAATCACGAGATTGCAGTTACATGCCAGGTTTCTGTTTGCATACTGTGGCTTCCAACAATGGATTGCAGATTTCAAATGCATGGAAAGAACAGTCACACCGGAACAACCTCTTTCATAGAACACAATATATAGTATGACTGCGTGTCGTAGAACATGGGGGAACTGGGAAACAAGCGTTAGTCAATGCCCAGATCTTTTAGTCTAGGGCAAATAAACTTTAGCTATGTTAGGTAGATGTCGGCATGCTGGACAGTATTAATTAGACTATATAGGAATAGACTGAACTGGACATATAATTATATCGTATTTTATGTTTGGCGTGGGCGTTGAGGATAATTTTTTCTATTTTATATTGGTAGATAATCGGACAAGATAAAATAATATACTGTAATGATAATAACATTCATGGTTTTTTAATGTTTGTAGTGTAGATTATAACATATATTTAATCCAAAAATTTATTTTATTTTGTTTTTAACTATCCTACGAATACATAAATATGATGTTGTTTTCGACCAAAGATCCCATATTTCAGCATTTAGTTTTTTTAATAAGTAGCATGAAAGATAAGCTGAAACACACATTCAACAATTTTCCTTTCCTTATTCTTTTCTTGCTGAGCTTTCTCAGCAACCAAACAAGCAAAGCGAAACATAAAATCAAACTTAAGCCTTGGCTTCTACTATGATCCTAATAATTTGAAAAGTAAAAATGAACAAAATCTTGTTTTGCTTTTTATTTGGTTGTTGAGAAAATGGAAGGAAACAAAAAGAGCACCTAGCCCTTAAGCCCTCTACAGCAACTACTTTCAGCTTTTCAAAAATAAAATAAAAAAAATTAGTGTAGGAAATAAAATATGTTTACAGTTTTCATTTTCTTGTTGCTTTGATTTTCGCAGCAACCAAACATGGAAGCAAGAAAAATGGAACAGGCGCATTATATGAGAGAGAGAGAGAGAGAGAGATTACTTGGGAAGAGAGTCTATTTAGTGTCAAATAACTACAAAAATTAATTTTTATAATATTCAAGTATATATCAAACAACTTTTGAAAAAAATTATTTTTGTACAGGGCCACGTTAAGTATTCATCTTTATTCAGGCACCGTGACAACTCGTAAAGTAATGCGTATTGTTTCCTTGGTGGTGAGAGAAAAAAATCAATAAACCGAGAAAATTAAAAAACATTTAACTGAAAAATTAAAAACAAAATCAATTATCAATTATAATTTTTAGAAAAGCTTCTTGGTTGTGTTTGGTTTTGTACTGTTGAAACCGGTAAACTAGAATTGAATCGAACCGATTCATGTTAAAAGAACAGTACTATAAATGAAAAGAAAATGCTTTAACTGAAAGTCTGAAACAATTAAATCAAGAAAAAAAAACAGATTAAATTGATTAGACTCGATTAGAATTTTTAGAAAAACTTCTGGTTCGGTTTGGTTTTGTACTGTTGAAACCAGTAAACCCGAACCAAACCGGTTCATGTTAAAAGAACAGTACTATAAATGAAAACAAAATGCTTTATCCCCCCCCTCCAAAGACACAGACACAGACACGCCTTCTTCCAGTCTTTATTCTTCAATTTGTATCTCAACTCTTCAGATCTAGCATCTCAAGCTCTCATCAAAACTCCCAAACCTCAGCACTCAGCAGTAGTCCATCTAAGGCTCTAAGCACTCCTTTTCATTTCTTTACTATAAGATTTCTTTCTCTGTTTGTTTTTTGTCCATACCTTGAGAATGCTTCAGAAACAACAAGATTATCCTTTTCTTTTACGCTCCAGTTCAATAAATATTCATGGGGTGGGTGTGGCTACTACCTCACTGCCTTGTATGTGGGCATAGAAAAGGGAAAGCACTGCCTGTGCAAGTCATGGCCAGCGTTGTCATCCTTACCAAGGAGATGCTGTCGAGCAACAACTATATAAAACTTTATCAGCCTCAGCTACCAAGGTTGTTGGTATACCTGCAACTTTTGCAGTTACTTATATTGAAAGCCTATTCAAATAGTTAATTTCTTGTAAATATCTTGGTTGTGTTTTTTAGATGCAAGGCAACAGTGGAGATGGTGTTGTGATTAAGTGCATATTTTAATGATATTGCATTGCTTATCTTTGGTTTCGGTTTTTTTGAATTTTTGCCATAAAAAACCGAATCGAAATCGATTGATTTTAACCGATTTCGGTTTTTTTTGTTTTTTCAAAATTCAGTTTGGTTGTTTTTACAAAAATCATCCCCACCAGTTTTCCTAGAAATTGTCAAACCTCAAAGATCCCCAATAGCCAAGTGATTTAGAGCCCTCGTCCTGGGGAAGAAATTGTCAAACCTCACAAATTCTGAATATCAGATATGTCACCTGACCCTTTTTCCTATAAAACTCACTTCAAAAACAAATATAATCCATTCCATCTATTCAGTTCTTATCAACAAATTCACAGAATGAAACTCCAAAACTTGGTCATTTTCCTCATATTCCATATTACTTCGCTTCACTTGTGTGTTGAGTCGACAGATTCATCTCACCCACAGGATCCATACTCATGTGCTTCTGCTTCACAACCTCCATACTCGTGTGATTCATCTGACCCATCAACAAAGACGTATGATTTTTGCAAAACCACGCTGCCTATAAGCCGAAGAGCAGAAGACCTTGTCTCTAGACTAACGTTTGAGGAAAAGGCAACGCAGCTTGTTGACACATCCCCGGCAATTCCGAGGCTTGGCATTCCTGCCTATGAATGGTGGTCGGAAGGATTACACGGCATTGGTTTTCTGACCAGGGTGCAACAAGGCATCAGTTTTTTCAATAGAACCATTCAGCATGCCACAAGCTTCCCTCAAGTCATTCTCACTGCTGCTTCTTTTGATGCCCATATATGGTATCGCATTGGTCAAGTAAGTGTATGTTTGGGATGCGGTTAAACATGTTTCGAACTTTTTTTTATTAACTTTTTTTTTAATATTTTAGATATGTTAATATTAAAAATAAATTTATTAAAAAATATTATTTTTATATATTTATAGGAAAAAAAACACATCCATAGCTATATTTTTCTTATTCATTTCCGTACGCAAAAGATTCAGCTTTATCACTTCAATTCATTAAAAAAAGAAAAACAGAGGTCAACATCCAAGTCCTGATATTCAAAATGGAGTTGGGAGTACAATTGTAAAAGTAAATGGATGTGTCTGGAATTTCTTCTCTTTTCTTTCCACCTCTTGTGATCACTCATTTGTGAATGGATTCTTGAAGGCGACTGGTAAAGAAGCAAGAGCCTTATACAATGCTGGACAAGTTACAGGCTTGGGATTTTGGGCACCAAACGTCAACATATTTAGAGACCCCAGATGGGGAAGAGGGCAAGAGACACCTGGAGAAGATCCATTGGTTGTAGGGAAGTATGGAGCGTCATTTGTCAGAGGAGTTCAGGGGGACTCTTTTGAAGGAGAGTCGACCCTTGGTGACCATCTTCAAGCTTCAGCTTGTTGCAAGCATTATACTGCCCACGACTTGGACAATTGGAATGGCGTGAATAGGTTCAGATTTAACGCTATAGTAAGTGATATGCAATGGTTTAAGAACCTGATGTGTTTAAATAGTTTTTTTTTTAATAATATAAAAAGTGGTGAGAAATCGGGTTGTTCAGTTCTGCTCTTATATATGATTTTTTTTTTAATTTATGGCCATATCCCAGTTGTTTTAACTTGATGTATAATGTGCGTTTTAAGGTTTTTGTGTTAAATGAAATTCTCTGCCATGTCATTTACATGCAAGCACCATTTTCTTGGCGCAGGTCACATTGCAGGACATGGCAGATACGTACCAGCCTCCATTCAGAAGTTGCGTACAAGAAGGAAAAGCTAGCGGGATAATGTGTTCTTACAACGAAATTAATGGAATCCCAAGCTGTGCACATTACGATCTCTTGACCAAGACACTCAGACATGAGTGGGGCTTCTACGGGTAATAAGATAAAATAAATGTTCCAATGATGGGAATGAAAATTATTTAAGAAACAAAATTATGCAAGGTCATTGTTGAAAAAATATAGGTACATCACGTCTGATTGCGATGCCGTCAACGTCCTACATGTTGAGCAAAAATACGCTAAAACACCAGAAGATGCAGTGGCCGATGCGCTGAAATCTGGTATTGTGACTCTCTCCTTTTGCCTTGCTATACTAGAATTTGTATTTATATGCAAGTTAAATGAACAGATCAAATAAGAAAGTGGTGGTTGGTATAGATGTTCAATGAAGGAAAGAATAATGTGGTCCACAAGCGGAAATTCTCAGAGTATCAGCAGATCTGGGCAATATAGTCGTCAAGAAAGTACCAGGAAAGGAATTCCCTCGAGATTGTATGTACTACTAAGTGGCATCTCGTTTAGGCAAAGCTAAAATTAACTGGTCTAAACATGAAAGTATCCCTTGCATTTTTCCTGTAATAATTAACATATTAAGGAACTGTCGCGCTTCACAGTAGAATGAGCTAGGATTGTGTGACTCACCAAAGGACCAATCAAACAGCTGCAATAGCTATGGTTAAAGAACTTGTTTCAACTTCCGAATTCAGAGAGACGACTTACGAAATGCATAAAAAAAAAAAACTGTAGCTTGTTCCTGTCTTCTAATCTCTTAGAGAACGAATTTCAGGGATGGATGTGGAATGTTCAACCTCTGCAAGATCAAAAGACTTCCCTGTTAGTTACTTGAGGAACTACACCAAATCAGCTGTTGAAAAGAAAAAAGTGACAGTAAGTGAAATAGACAGAGCCCTTCACAACCTCTTCTCTACGAGGATGAGATTAGGACTATTCAATGGCGATCCCACCAAACAGCTCTACAGCGATATTGGTCCAGACCAAGTCTGTTCCCAAGAACATCAGGCTCTAGCCCTTGAAGCAGCTCTAGATGGCATTGTCCTACTAAAGAATGCTGATAGGCTTCTTCCTCTTTCAAAATCAGGAATCTCTTCTCTTGCAGTTATAGGCCCCAATGCGCACAATTCAACAAACCTTCTTGGAAATTATTTTGGTCCAGCCTGCAAAAATGTTACGATATTGGAAGGATTGCGGAACTATGTTAGTTCTGCCTCGTATGAAAAAGGTTGCAATAATGTTTCGTGCACTTCAGCTGCAAAGAAGAAACCAGTAGAAATGGCACAAACGGAAGATCAAGTGATATTAGTAATGGGACTGGATCAAAGTCAAGAGAAGGAGAGGCTTGATCGTATGGACTTGGTGCTCCCAGGGAAGCAGCCAACGCTAATAACTGCTGTAGCAAAAGCTGCCAAAAGACCCATTGTTCTGGTGCTTCTTGGTGGAAGTCCAATGGATGTAACTTTTGCAAAGAATAATCGAAAAATTGGAAGCATTTTATGGGCTGGTTATCCAGGTCAAGCTGGAGCAACTGCACTAGCGCAGATTATATTTGGCGAGCACAACCCAGGTGAAGTATTACGATGCTTGCACAGTGTAATTTGGTCCTTAATTCAACTAGAAAGAGGCGGTGCATATTCTACTGCTAAATTATTTTCAATTGAATGATGTTCATCTTGCTGCAATGCAGGAGGGAGATTACCAATGACTTGGTATCCGCAAGATTTCACCAAAGTACCAATGACAGACATGAGAATGCGTCCTCAACCATCTACAGGAAATCCTGGCCGTACTTACAGATTCTACGAAGGGGAGAAGGTTTTCGAATTCGGGTATGGTCTCAGCTACTCAGACTATTCTTATACGTTTGCCTCTGTTGCACAGAACCAGTTGAACGTGAAAGATTCAAGCAATCAGCAGTCTGAGAACTCAGAGACTCCTGGATACAAGCTAGTTTCAGACATTGGTGAAGAACAATGTGAAAATATCATGTTTAAAGTCACCGTCAGTGTTAAAAACGAGGGACAGATGGCAGGTAAGCATCCTGTATTGCTTTTTGCGAGGCACGCAAAGCCTGGAAAGGGAAGGCCAATCAAAAAGTTGGTTGGATTCCAAACTGTGAAATTAGGTGCAGGAGAGAAAACTGAAATTGAATATGAGTTGAGCCCTTGTGAGCACCTCAGCAGTGCTAACGAAGATGGTGTGATGGTGATGGAAGAAGGATCTCAAATCTTGCTTGTTGGAGACAAGGAACACCCAGTCACTATTATAGTCTGATAATCGATGATGATTCTTCAACCGCTGAGGGTTGCAATTTTGATCGCAAATAATGGCTCGTAAGTAAATGATATAGAAAATCACTATCTCGTGTGTTCTAGCATGCCTAAAGTTATACTGCCTACCTACAAAACACACACCGATGGAAGTTTGAAGTAGTTCGATGCAAAAAAAATTTTAAAAATTAAACCATATTCTTACCAATTATCTAAGTTTTCTTTAACTTTTCAAGTCTACTAAATCACACTAGAAAAACTCTTTTACAAGCATGAAATATAATTAAAAGGCTTCAGGTTTAATAATATTATTAAAAAAGTTTCTCTGATGAGCACGAACTGAGATCCTTCTTCCATCGCCATCAACATGTAATTTAAAACTCGAGCCAGTCACAATTCATAGTTCCATAAGAGGTACTGATTCTTCAAAGAAGGTGGCTGCAGCGGAAAGGAACTGGAATCTTGTTATATGAATGGCTTCCAAAAATGGTCTGCTGATTTCAGTTGCCTGGGACAATATGCCATTTTTTTTCCATGATGCACTGCAGAAAGCTCTGAAATGGTCTTGTAAAAGTAACTGTTTGATGTGTGGCAGACCTAAAATTACAGTGCAAATATGCAAGCGCATGGTCGGTAGGAAATACTTAAAATGGTTGACACATAACCTTATTAAACAATCCATGGTATCCTGACTCAGGTTGGATGAACCAACTATTGTGACGAAATAGTACGCACTGCAATAACACCAAAGCTGAAATCGAAATATTTTCACTAATTCTAAATAAATGATTGCCTCATAATAACATGCTGTCAAAAGGCGCTCCGGCGCTCAATTAAGCGCTACAGGCAAGGCTACAATGCCTTTATGAGCCTCCAACGATGAATTTAAATGAAGCGCTGCCTAGACAAGCACCTAAAGAGTGGGTGCCAAGTGTTAAAGCAAACATCATTTTTTTAGGATTTTTTTTAACTGGATTATATTTTGAGCTATTTATTTTAATCTAGAAACAATTCATGGGTATTTTCATAAAATAAAAAATCAAAGCAAAGATTAGGGTAAAAAATAAAATAAAAAAATCATTAAAGTGAGAGACAAAGACTAGGAAGGGAATGTTAGAATATAAATAGTATGCACACTTTCATTTTCCAACTTTGGTGTTTAACACCGTCAAAGAACAATTGAAGTAAAGAACAAGTAATACTTTAATTTTTTTTTAGTGCCCTATATTTTATTATTTGTCATCTTTTTGTTTCTTTCTCACTTAATTTCTTTCTTCTACACTTTTTTTTTCTCTCTTTCTATCTCTCGATGTTATTAATTCTTTCTCTTTTTACATGTCCATTTTAATGGTATTACGCTGTTAAAATTTCTAACTTTCAGTTTTTTTTCTTTGTTCTTGCTGTGATTTTTAAACTTTAGTTGATTTCATGTACCTACATTCATAGTTCATATACAAATTAATTAAATTAGTTAGTGCTTAGTACTTGACATATATTTAGTACATTGAAATTATGTTTAACAAGAGAGATATGCATAAAAGTATAACTTTTTTCTTTTAAAAAAAAAACCCTTAAGAATTCAAATGCTATCACATGCAAATTTTATGAGAAAACATCGAAGGGTGGAGTTTTTCGAGCAAAACAATATCAAATTAGAACATATAAAAATGTTATAGCTTGTAAGAAATGTCCCCCTGAAGTGAAGGAGGAGTTGAAAGCTTACATGGAAGCAAGGAAGACATAAAAGGTTGCATCATATGGTCACCTATCTAAATTTGATGAATTTAAAGCTCTAGGGGATGATGTAGCACAAGAGATATGTTCAACTTCACTTGGTACAAGAGCAAGTGAAGAAAGTGGTTGACAAGATAGTGGAAAGAAAACAAAAGGTTAGAGACCAATAGATTTGTTTATGATCCCAAAATAAGATAAGAAGTCAAGTTGAGGCAAATAAGCATAAATGATGATTGTGACAAAGAATCGAAAGCTAGAACAATTTAATATATAGCTCGCCTTTTATTTTATCAAGTAGCGATTGCATTCAACGTCGCTTATTTGAAAAGTTTTAAGAAGATGGTTGAAGTTATTGGAAGATATGGGCCAAGTTTAAAACCTCCTAGTTATCAATATGGGGACTCAATTGGCTGAAATCAAGGGTGAAATTGAAGATATTTGAAAGTTTAATGGTTAATTTGGGGTTAAATTGAAAAAATCTGAAACCAAAGACTAAAATGAAAAGACGTTGAAATTCAGGGTTAAAATTGAAGTTCGTAAGAGGCAAAATTGAACAAAATTTAAAGTTTTTAAGTTAATCAGGGGTGTAATTGAGAGAAATCATAAATTGAAGTACTAAAATGAATTATACCAAAACAATACCATTTTAATGCTTCATCCCTCAACCAAATTGGATAAAACTTACATACAAATGATGGTTTGTCACCTGACTACATGCGCATGTTATCAATCTGGTTAATAGACACTATAACGGCTGTGGCACCACCCCAAAGTGACCAACCTGACCATCAATTTTTTCTGCAACAAATCTGACAACCCATGATAACTACTTTGAGCTAACAATTGGGATCTTTCCGGGTCGAATCAAGAGTCAAGATTTGGCACTAGTATAGACGAAACGTCCCTCTTCCACCCTCTATAAATAGGAGTGGATTTCATGGTCTGAGGATGACAAAAATTAGGTGAAAACATTAAAAAAAAATAGTTTTCCCCTTAGTTTTTCTACCATTTTTCTTTCCCTCTCTCTCCACCGTTTCAGCCACCAACCGTCATCACCACCGGCTTGTCCACCACCAGCTTCACCATAATTCACTAGCATAACCACCAGCTAACTATCTCACGTTAGGAAGAGCCACCACAAGCTTCTCTCTCTTCTCTGCCAATTTCTCCCTTTTCCTCTCAGTTAAAGGTTTCTTTTTCTTCTTCCCCTAGCTAACGCCAACCACCAATTCCTCCATTAGCGCCATTACACTTCTCCCTCTTCACTGATTGTTCTCTTTTTTCCTTCATAGCGGTAATAGTAGTAGCACCAACTCCTCCACGGACGCCGCCACTAGCTTTATATCAATTTCCCAGACCGACATCTCTTTGCACAATTAGTCTCCTTACTTAAACTTTCGTAGACCATTATGTTTTTTAGTGACTATAATATTAGGTGACAACTCTTGAACTTTTCAAATCATAATTTTATGATTTATAACAATACATCCAAACTCCCCTTGATCCATGAGGAAAACCCATCATTCAACATCGTGCATGTCATGACATATTATGTTGGGTGGATGGATAGATAGAGAAATAAAAGCATAATCAACTTTATGGTTAATTGCTTTTTAGGTTCCATGTTTATTTAGTCTATTGATGGATTATCTTTTGCAAAATTCAGTGAGTAAACATTTGAGTTTCTTGATAGATTTGTGTAGCAAATTAGAGAACAATGGTGTCCAGGTAATCACTGACAATGGAAGCAATGATGTGTTAGCTGGTAAGTAGTTATTTATTAATTTGCATGTTGTAATTTAGATTCTTATTTTAATTAATTAATTAAATATGTTATATTTCTTAAATTATATAAAATTTTATGTTTGGATTTTTGTTATTACAATTAGGTAAGTTGTTACAAGCAAAGAGAAAACATTTGTATTGGACTCCATGTGCAATTTAATGTTTGGATTTTATGTTCAAGGAAACTATACAAATAGCCTTTTTGTTATTGGATTTCTTTTAACCACAATGATGCATTGAATATAATAAGGGAATTTATGAAGAAAAGAGATTTGATGAAGCATGAAGTTACTCGATTTGCAACAAGTTTTCTTACTTTGCAATGAGCACACAAACAAAAGCATAATCTTAAAAACATGTTCATATAAAAAAAAAGGTGGGAAATGAGTAAATGGGCATAGGAAGTTACGAGGAAAGGAGAAACTAAATCATTTTGACGTCATCCTTTTGGTGTCATGTGATTTATATCCTTAAAGTGATGGGTTCTTTTATGAGAGTTCTACGACTTGCAAACAATGAGAAAAAAACCGTAATGATATACGTTTATGAAGCTATGGATAGGGCTAAAGAAACAATTCATTACTCTTTTAATAATAATGAAGAAAAATATAGGCAGGTATTTGATATCATTAACGAAAGATGGGAATGTCAACTTCATCATCCATTGTATCCAACATTCCATTACTTGAATCCTTAATTATTTTATAGAGACTCATCTATTGAAACTAATCAAGATGTGGTTAAGGGGTTGTATCAATGCAATGAAAAATTAGTTCTTGATAGTGATGTTCAAAGTATAATCATGAGTGAGTTATTGGTATACAAACAAGCTGAACGACTTTTTGGCAATTCAATCAATAAACACAAAGTTTCCTGGTAAAATTTATTAGTTTTTCTTTTAAAAACAATTATTACATTCAACCTTTAAAATTAAAATTATTTGTTCATAAATTTTAGAGTTTAATGGTGGAGCTTTTTTGGAAGTTCCACTTTAAATTTACAAAATTAGCTATCAAAATCATGAGCTTAACTTATAGTGCAGCAAGTTGTAAAGACCATTGGAGTGTGTTTGAACATATAAGCACTTTGACTTGTAAGTTGTAGGCTTGTAGCTAATTAGAGAATTCTTGAAGTTAATACTTTTTTATCATAAAAAAAAATTGATCTTAACTTTATTGTATATTGTAATTCTACATATTCACACAAATAAAAGAAATCGACTAGAGAATAAAAGATTATATGATTTAGTGTATGTTAAATACAATAAAGAACTTAAAGCTCATCATGATTTGTGGAATTTTATTGATCTTGTTTAATTAGAAGATAATGATGATTGCAACAAATGGTTGGTTAGGATGATGGGGGCTAATATAAAGAATAATATTGTAGCAAAAGATGGATTGGGGTTTGATGAAGACATTTTAACTTGAGATGATATGACAAGAGCAATTGGAGTTAAAGAGCCAAAAACAAATACTAGGCAGCATCCAAAGTTGAGAAAAGTAGGAACATCAAGTGTTAGGACAACACATAAGGAGGAATCAAGTTCTAATTCTAAACAAATATGGTATGGTTTGAGAGATTAGAATTTGGATTATAATCATGAAATAAAAGATATGGAGGACTCAAGTGAAGGAGAGGAAAGCATGGTTGAAAATATTTTTGAAGATTAATAAATATTGATAATGATATTTAAGTATGTTTCTTAATCTATTTGGCTACTTACTACTTTAAATTATCTTATCTTGTTTTAAAGATGAACATATAATTTTATATAACTATGTTATGGTATTTTATATTTTCTTTCAATTTTCTAATGAAAAATATAACTTTATATGACTATGTTCTATATATATATAACATATCGTCTTGGTTTGAGCATTTACACTTGCACCTTGATCATCTTACAAGCTTTACATTTTTTAATGTGCTTTAACTTTTGACAACAATGCATAATTAGCAGTGGGAAAAAAAGACCATAATTTTAAAGAATACAAGAAAAACATATAACAGTGGGTTTTTCCCATTACTATCTTAAACACATATTACAATAAGGTTTATTTGTCACAAGTTATAATGAGAGTAATAGAAGTAAAATCAAAGTATATGCTACTGATACATGAGTCTCCCTAGCAAGGAAACAATAGTTGATGCTTGCAATATTCCTGCAACTTTTGAATATGGTAAAAACAAAGTCAGGGTCATCATTTGCTTCCATGCCATTGCAGGAACAATTATCTTTTTTTTCCTATCTGAGTGTGTGTGTGTGTGGGATCACAAAATTCATGTGTATGTTCATTGAAAATGATCTTACAAACAAGGGCAGAGGCTGGTAATCGTCTTAATAAGTCAATGTTCAATATACTCTAGAAAAATACAAGAATGCATCAAGCATCAAGAATACAAACGTATCCACTTTGTTTGTTTGTTAATCTCAAGATAAGCATATAAAAATGTATCAACCAATTTTCTCTTTTCCACAATAAATGCAATTGTTATCCATCATCAATAAAAAGATTTATAAAGTTACCTTGGTTTAAGATCCCAAAATATGTATTCAATAGCATTTAGAGGATCGTATGGAATAACTAATAAGGTCCAACACCAATCAATTACCTAAAGGAAACTTTAATAAATAGAACTCCCAATAAGTAAGTTTTAGCTAGCATATTTATTAGAAAAAGAATTGAAGGCATATTGAAAAAGCCATAAACTGTCATGGGAAGTCAACTCAACATTTGACTCTATAAGTTGACTTTCACTCAACCATAATAAAGTATTTAGTGCATATGCAGATGTTGATTATATGACATGAAAAAGTTTACAAAACAACATTGTTTACATGATAGAATCCTAACATTATCAAAAGTAAAACTTTGTGAAGAATAAAAACCACATATATTGATATCAGCATATGCAAGTGATGGATTAACGTGTTTACACATGTTTTTTTTTTTGTCTAAAATCCATGTTTAAAAATTACCAAAGGCAGGGTGGTGACCCAATATTCTTAGATTCAATTACGCATTGAGCCCAAATATATGTGGATCCGGCGAGTTGCTTAGCCCAACATCCTTAGACTCATCTATGTGTTGAGCCCAAGTATATCACGTTTAACGAGCTACCAGACCCAATATCCTTGTGTTACGCTACACACTAAGCCCTAGTATATATAATTTTGGCAAGTCGCCACCTAACATCCCTGAGCTTAGACTATACGCTGAGTCTAAGTACATGTGGGTTTGACGAGTTGTTACACCCAACATCATTGAGCTCATATTATGCGTTGAATCCACATACTTGTGGGTCTGGAAGGCAGCCAAACTTAGCATCCCTAAGCTCAGTGTCTCACCAAGTCTAGACATGTAAAACTGATAATCTTTCTAAGCCCTCTATTGGGCCACAAGACTCCATTTATTTTTTTTCTTATGACTATTAACATAAAATGTTAAGGTTAGGGTACTCATCTCTTTTCAAATCTAAGTGTATAAAGTTTTTAAAAGGACAGGTCATTTATCTTTCATTAATGATATGTAAGGGATATTTGTCCCTCATTAATTATGGGTAAGAGGTATTTATCCATCTTTAATGAATGTGTCAAGGATATTTTCCTTTATTAATGTTATCGGGGCAAGATGACACTTCAGCCTCTCTTCATGAGCAGTGCCATGGAAAAAAGGTTCATAATTTTCATTCTTTACTACATATTTATTTTTAGAGTCTCTTTCTAAAATATTATTACCTTTTCTCTCTAAAAAATACTTACTTAAACATCAAGGAGTTGTTAAATCCATAAAAGATGACCTTTTACAGGTATTAACCATCGGCTAGCCTGGCTTACCAAACATCAAGTATTATTCATTTTGGCTAGGAAGAATGGATTAGATTGTTAGAACCAAGAGATTAACTGATTATTCAACTTGTAAGCCTTGTTCTTAAGTTACTTGGATTTTTTTTAGACATCATCAATGGCATTGTTTGTAAGGAATGGTCAGAAAGCCATCAATTGTTATTTCTAAACTGGTTTTTATCATCCCTTATCACTATTAATGACATATAATCAAGACACATCTAGAATGGGATGTGTCATGGACCTCTCTAAGGCTGTTAGCACAAATATTCTATCAGAACATTAATAGTTTTTCAACTAAGTTTGACTTCTCATTGAGATGGTCCTCATCAGTCAAAGGGAATTATCAAGCTTAACGAGCCTGATACAATTATCAGGAGCTAACCTCTATTATAATTTTTAATGGCCTTTGGTGTTAAATTTGTATTGCTTTTTTTTTTTTATCATTAGTATACTAGCCAAAAGAATCTCCACAAAGCTATAACATCACTCAATCAGGAGGATGGTGTTCATTTTTATGATCCTATTAATGATACTAATAAGGTTCATCAGTAGAAGAGACTACTTTAATGATTAGGAATGTTCCAAATCAATATGAGAGGTATGATCTACTGTAAATACTGGATGCACATTGTTTCCAATAAAATCAAAAGGCTATGCAACATTTTTGCTACTTAAGTCAAAATATGATATTTTCTATTTTTCCCATGAACTTGGTGAGACATACAAATTTAGGCTACATGTTATAGTTAACCGTATGAATGTCATTAAAACCTCAAGAGATTAAAAGTTTTCCAATAAGTGAACATAAAGAGTTGATTTAAACCATAAAACTTATGAAGTCTCTTTGTCAACTATCTATGGGAAATCGAGTCAGCTACCCAAAAAACATCTTTTAGAGAAACTCTATTTTCTCTTCACCTATGAAATTGAGATCACGATCTCAACAGAAACTGAATGCCTAAGTCATCAAATTGATTATACCTTAAAGAGCAATAAAATGCATGTACGATTATTCCTTTATATATACTGACTCTCGACTGGAACAAACCTTAACGAACCCTTTATGTGGACTTATATGATATCCACTTACAATTAAACCCAAATAATATAAATAAATCCTAAACTAAAAAGAAAATGATAATAACAATAATAAATCCAAATTTAATATCCTAAATATTATAGGATCAAATTTGCTGCTCTTTAGAAGGCCCCTATAAGCTAGGAGAATCAAATCTAAATTTGTCTTCTCTTTAGTTTCCTTACTTGCATTGCAAAGTATTCTTAACTGACTTGGAAACTTATTTAATGATACATTCCTACTATAATAACGATAGAATAATTATTTCTATACACCATAAGGATTCCACGTTAATATGGAGTCCATGTTACACATGGAAACTATGTTGTTGCTTATTAAATATCCTTACAAGACTAGAAAATTCCCAAAACCAACTGTCATATCCTTGTAGGAAAAGAATCCTAGCCAAATAGGAAGTCCACAAGTCAAAAGGAAATAAATAACTAAAATCATACAGCCTCTGTTGACCAGTATTGTGATGTCTTTTCGAATTCTGATTGACCTAAAAGTTTAACCAAAGGTAGTACAATATGTCAGGAGTCTCCTCGTAGAATTTCAGTCTGATCCAATAATTGGAGTGAGAATTATGATTGTTGTCGTGAAAGTGAACAGTTGCGTATTTTACATCAGAATCCAAATCTGATTGTTTTTTCGTTGTCTGGAACATATCATTCCCTACCTCTTTAAGATGAATCATCCTTGAATCATTAACATGGATAAGGGATAAAGTTTTAGCCTCTTTTTAAAGCCTTTGGAGTTCTTTTCTTGCCAACAATCGTCGCCAACAACTTTGGATGAAGGTAGCAACCCTTCTTTTTTGTCTATCATCATTACGATGTTTTTGCTCCTCTTTTTCTTAAGCTTGCTGGGCATTGACTAATATCGTTAGCACATCAAGTTCTTGTTGCATATCCTCTAGAATACGAGATAGACACTTGGTTTTTTTTTAGAACACTAATCTCTTTATTTCTCTCCCTTTGATATCACCTCTCATTTTGAATCCTCCTCTTCTTTTGTCATAATACCTCATCATAATTCATGAAATCTTGATTGTAATACCCCCTTTATATTTTTTTTATATCAGAACCTAGATAGAGAGGAGGAGAGGAGGAGAAGAAACATTTGAGATCTGCAGCATATAGAGAGGAAGTTTTGCTGCTAAACATTCACAGAAACTTTCGTCTGTCAAAACTAGTGAGACCTGCAGAAACGAGGGAGATCTCCAGCATATAGAGAAGGAGCTTTGCTGCTAAACCTTGACAGAAACGATCATTTGGGTTTGTATTTCATCTTCTGCAGCCAAAACTAGTGAGACGTGTAGGTATAAGTTTCAACTTTCTCCTCCTTTGCTGCATATAAATCTGATTGTTTTTAAAGTTTTAAAAACATGTTTTGTCTTCTGGCTTTGCACTTTTGTTTTCTATATTTTTGACAATACAATGAATGCTTGTCTTCTGTTTCCTTATGTGGCTTTGAGCTTAGACGATTATTTTTGTTAGAGTTTGCGGGTTCCTATTGTTTTTGTTTCTTTTTCTCTAGTTCATGAGGAACTGTGGGGGGTTATTATGTCTTCATTATCAGCTCACTTTTCTGTTCGGGTGTTTTCCCTGCTTGATAATCTTGGATTGCATTTAAAGTAATCTTTCGGGCAAGTCTGAGGGGACGCGTTTTCCTCTTTGTTTTTGAATGACAACATTTGTGTTTTTACTATTCAAGTGAATTATAATTCACTTGAACAGTGACTGAGTTTGATTTTGGGGTTTAAGTTGATAAACCAAATTTTATTTTAGGGGGGTAGCTTTGAGGGGCCATCTTTGTTTTTTGTTTTTAATTGTTTAGTTTTTTTTCTCTTGCAAAATTTTGAGAATATATATATGCGCACGGTTTGTTATCTTTAATTGTGATTAACTGTGATGCTTGGGTTTTCTGAATGAATATAGAAATGTTTTCTTGTATTCTGCATATGGCCAATACCCTAACATATTTTGAACATTCCTTTTATAAAAAAAACAAATTTTTGAATTTTTGAAAATAAGTTTTAGCATGGATTTCTTAAACACGAAAATTATTTTCTTGCATTCTAGATTCCAAAAAATTCAAAATCTTATTTTTGAGGAATTCTACTTTATTCACCATTTATATTTGGATAAAGAAATCCCAAAGAGATTAATATCCAAAAGATTATTGGGAATAACTTGTTATTATTCACTGTTAATATTTGGATAAAAAAAACCAAATGGTATCCTAAATATTTTCTAGGAATAATAAGTCATCATACATCCTTGAAAGAAGTCTTGATTATAATTGAGGACATTTCAATTTTTGACTCCACGGGTTATGAACCATGAAAGTATGAAACATTAAGGCAAAAATAGGCTTTTAAAGCGCTATGAATTTCCTTAGATTTCTAATTTTTTACTCCTCTTCCTGGTGATTTACGAGTTGCAAACACTGGAAAACTAAGGGAAAAATGAGCTTTTAAGCACATTGAATCTCCTTAGATTTCTATCTTAGTTGTCTCTTAATTCATAGGTTGTAAATTTATTTCAAATCAAACTCAGATTTCAAGAGATTTATATCGGTTCTCCTTGGCACTATATAGATATATCTAAAAGTATGATCCATATTGGCCAAAAGTTCTTTCTTTTAGACTTTGAACCCAAGTTCATTCACCATAGCAAACTCATCCTAGAAAAACTGATTAGAGAACACCAACACCATAGCAATTATAAGACAAACCAAACACCAAGCAGCTTACCTTAAGTAGGGCGTACTAGAGGTGTTAAAACCTTCCCTTTACGCAACCAGTCTCTTGCCTTAAAATCTCTAAAGACTAGTTAGGTTTTCTATTGACCATAATACTAGGTGGCGACTCTCTTTTTCACAACATAAAGACCCCAACATCATTTTCCCGCTCTGGTAAGGGTTGTTGCGACACCTCGCTCTTGCGAGGGTGCGACAATATGGTTGCCCTTCATCTTTTGACTAATCTTACCTTCACTTAAGTTAAGAGATGAATACCCTCTTCGTGAACTCTCATTTACAGACCTTGCTAAAGTTTCTTCTTCTTCTTTAACTATCAGTCTTGCAGAAAAATAGAGTCAACAGTGAAATTAGGTGTAAAAGAAACAAAGGGAAGCAGAGTTGTATACTTTGCAAAAGGACCTGGTAGTGCTCTCTAGCCATCCTATTGATTTCATACTTAATTGAGATCGATGCCAATACAACACATGTTTTTTCTTTCTATGATAGATGATGTTTACTATTAACTTTAAAGGGAGGTACCCTTCAATTATGGGAACAATTCCACATCTATTGCATCTTATCTGTAGGGCTGACTGACTCATTATACCTTATTGTCATCCACTCCTCCATTTTTTAACACGAGCATGTTTTCCTTGTGTGGTCCCCTTCATAACTCTTGAGGGTCTATTGGCAAAGATAAAGAACTAACACATGTCGTTACCATCATCGGTACCAATGACCAGATGGTAATAGGTCCTAAAGATATTAATTATAAGCTCAATTACAATAAGCCTAATAAATTATTATAGGCAGAAGATTACCCATCTGTTAGGATGTAGTTGACCTGAACCCAACCGGTAGTATCTAAAAACTTCCCTCATAAATCTTTGGAGAGGGAGGTGTACCCCAACACATACATGCAAAAGTAGACTGTGATTTTAAAATGACCCTTGTTAGAGCCCAATGTCAATTGACTGATATACTCAGTCTCTATAAGTATTTGAGGCGTGTACTCTCTTGCTTGCTAATTGTTAACAAAATTTATATCCTCCACCCCTATAGTGATAAAGGCATCATCATCGGTGGCCTGAGGTAGCTTTTCTCTCCCTTAAGGATTTCTAGTAGCAGTAGGGGAAGAACTCCTATAAGGACAACTGCTCTCCTTTTTACTAGATATAGGTGTTGGGGTTCCAACCCTCTAGTTATGGGGACTAGTCTAATGGAACTTTTTCCCTTGCTTTTCCCCTTGGTCTTAGGTTGAAACTTGAACTCCTCTTCAGAGGTAACAACGCCTTGTTTCAATGGATAAATCTAACTCTTTTTGGGTCCATTCCTTTTCAGAGTAAAAAAGAAAATATAATTTTTTTTTATGGGAAATACCTAGAATATAGTTTATTCCCATATTAAAACAAAAGTGGCTTGGGGTTTTTCAACAAAACTGCTTTTCAAAAATTATAGAAAGTGAAAGTAAACGAAAAGATAAAGCAAAAGTGACTAGAGTTATAAGGGAAACAACTTTTTTCCCTCACCATTGGGTGAATGACCTTTCATATCATCTTAGATCTCTAAAAGTCTATTATTGTATTGAATGCACGCTGTAATTTTGTTTTCCAAGGGAAACCTTCTTATAATGAAGATAAGCCACATGGTCATCTCCTTCAAATAAAAACAAGACATATGGCCACAAAGAATCCCAACAGTTTTGCAAAGAAAAATTTCATTGGAAAGGTAAATAGCCCCTCATTAAAAACTTTTAATATGTAAGGACTTTTATTAAAGCTGATAACCTCTCAAAATTTTTGCGTATTAAATATGTAAGGACTTGAGGGGTTGCTGATGGATCAACGTAATTTATACATGTTATTTTTTTTAATCTAAAAATCTATGTTTAAAAAAGACCAAAGGTAGGGTGATAACTCAATATCCCTAGGCTCATCTACGCTATAAGCCCAAATACATGTGGGCTTAGCAAGCTGCTAGATCCAACATCCATGAGCTTAAACTAGACATTAAGCCTAAGTATATATGGTTCTACAAGGTTGCCAGACTCGACATCCCTAAGCTCAACATCTCATCGAGCCTGGATAAATGTAAAACTGATAATCTTTTTAGACCTCCTATTGGGCCACAAGACTCTGTTTGTTTTTTTCTCGTGACCCTTAACATAAAATGTTCAGATTAAGAGTACTCATCTTTCTACATATTTAGGTGTGTAAAAGTTTTTGAAATGACCTATCATTTATCCTTTATTAATGACATGTAAGCGATATTTATCTCTTATTAATGATGTGTAAGGGGTATTAACCCCTTTTTAATGCATGTGTTAGGGATATTTTCCCTCGTTAACGCTATCAAGACAAGATGACACTTCAACTCCTCATCTCCGTAAAAGGACAAGACTCATGAGCTATAAAAACCATTTTAATCCTTCAAAAGATTTACTTTCAGAGTCTCTCTTTAAAATATCATTATCTTTTCTTTCAAAAAGATACTTAAGCATTAGAGATTCCCTAAATCCATGAAAGGAGACCTCTTACAGGTACCGGCAATTGGTCACCTTAACTTACCAGACATCAGCCACTCATCAACTTTACTAATAAGAATGAATCAGATTACTAGGATCAAGAGATTAAGTGATTATCTAACACAAAAGCCTTGTTCTTAAGCTATTAAGATTTTTTTTTTTTAAGATATAACCAATAAGAATTCACCCACTTTCTACTCTCCAATGCATTCAAGCCTTGTCGTGAAGGCATGATATATTTTCTAATGATATTCCCTTTCTTATAACCACTAGTTATCGCCCGATACAAGGGAAAATGAAATAAAAGGATTGACTCAATCATTAAAATTTATATATAAAGAGAGAAGATTAACTATTATTACCTTGAAGAGCTTGGACATGTAATAATATCTAAAATAGAGGCTATAAAAAATAATATTAGATCCTAACAATAATAAGTAGGTGACCAACATAACTTTCAAATCTTGTGTGTTGTTGTTTTCCTCTTTAGCACCGTTTAGGAGTGGGGTTGGATCATATTTTAATAAAATTTTAAGTTATTTTTAAAGGCTTTAATTAATAGTTTTTAGTATTTTTTATCGTTTTGATTTACTTATATCAAAAATAAAAAAATAAAAAAAACATTATTTTGATGCATTTTCAAATGAAAAACACTTTGAAAAGCACCCTACACCACAATCTCAAACATGCTATTTAACAATATCATATTCTTGTTTGTTAAGATTTGTATCGGGTATGATGTTGCAAGAAAGAATTGAAATCCAATGATGGTAAAAAAAGAGAAAGAGGAATAGTAAAAGAGGTAAGAGTGGTTTCCATGGAAATAGGGGCCATTATTGTTTTGTTGAATGTGGGACATGAAGAACTATGATTTAGGGTTTCTATTACAATCCATTAGTTATTGATTCATTGCAATTATTATAAGAAAAGAAAGATTGGGATTCAATTCTTTTATATTGGTTGTTATTTGTTACTATCAAGTTGTTAGGTTCAATTTTTGTTGTTCTCAAATATGATAAATGGGAATGTGTGTAGATCATGTTATCTGCATATGGATTCATAACCTTAAGACATTTGAGCTTGTGCCCGAACCTACAATGTTAATATCCACTCTTCAAAAATGGTTGTGTTAATAATGATGATATGATGCTCTCCTGCTTATTACAAGTGATAATAATGTAGTTCTTATGATCTAGTTTCAATAAAACATAGATATGTATATCAACATATAAAAGTAAAATAATTTACAATACTTGTTGACAAAAAAAATAAACTTGAAGAAGAGGATTGAGGCAAGAATCAACCCTCTAACCTTAAAAATAATTTATTGCATGCTCTATGGTGCTAGTAGTGTGACTGCAATATTGTTTCGTAGGCTTACTCAATCTCTTATTCTTGATAGCATAATCGAGAATAAATGGCAAACCAAAAAAATAGTATGTTACTTTTTATAAAAAATGAGCAGGGGGGTTTTGTCAAAAAAAAAAACGTAAAAGAAAGAAGTTTTAGAAACACTAGAAGTTTTCTAAATAATAATAAAAAGCATGTCAGAGTTGCCTTTTTTTTATAGGAAATTTTTTATAGTTTTAACATTAATTTTATTTAAAAGAAACAAACATATATTTACAATGATATAGTTAAATTAACATTACTTTGTTTTAGAATAACACAACTTTTCATTTACTAGATGTAGCTTTTCATTCAACCTAACAATCCTCTACATGAATGAAAATTATTTGATGAGAAAAAAAATACAAAGTCGCCTTGAACCTTCCCTAATGAAAAACTATCAGATTCACTCGGCTAATCAGTGATATGATTTCTTGAATTGTTTAGCTTTCTATGTAAACCTAAATAGTAAAAAATCACATGGTTCCTCTTCGTACAATTTTGATTCTCATAGTTGTGTTTATTTTGGCCCCAAACACGTCTTGGTTTCAAATAATGCTTTAGAGAATTGATTTTTTTTATTTCTCATAGAAGTGGCCTTGTTTCACACTCACATAGGTAATTCTTACTAAGAGTATCCTGTAATACCCCACTTGAATTTATTAAGCTATAAGAATAATTAAAAGCTTAGTTTATCCTGGTTTTTGCAGTAGATAAAATTTTTCATAATAAGAATGGGTAAGAGTGCTATTATTGAATTGACACATGATTTGATTGTCTCTTTAGACCTAGATCTTGGGATCTCTAGTTAACTAAATTGGGTTGCTACATGGCAATTCTTTGTAGGCGTTAATCTCATTCCCCTCGATGATTTATCAACTTACTCTTTTGTTAAGCCTTTTATAAGAGGATCCACAAGTTATCCTTTGACTTCATATAATCAATAAAGATAATCTCATTTGAGAACAATTTTCTTATAGTGTTGTGTCTTCGGTGTATATGTCAAGACATACCATTATATATATTATTTTGTGCCCTACTAATTGCAAATTGGTTATCACAATGCATGCATATAGCTGTCACAAGTTTTTGCCAACTTGAAATATTCTCTAAAAAGTGTTGAAGTCACTCTACTTCTTCATCAGCTTTGTTTAAAGCTATAAACTCAGACTTCATAGTGAATCTGGATATACAAGTTTGTTTAGAGGATTTCCAATAGACTATAACTCCTGCAATAGTAAACATAAACCCATTTATGCATTTTGAATCTTTAATATCAGATATCCAATTAGCATGTCCCCTTCAAGTATAGCTAGATATATTGTGCAATGTAGTCTATATGTTAGGGAGTATCTCAGATATCTGAGAACCCTTATAATGGCCTTTCAAAGGTCCTTTCCAAGATTACTTGTATATCTACTCGGGTTGTTAACTGCGTATGCTATGTTTGGTTTAATGTAGTTCATAAGAAACATAAGACTTCTAATTATTTGCAAATATTCTACTTGAGATATTGCATCACCTGTATTTTTGGATAGATGTATGTTTACATCAACCGATGTTGTAATTAAACTATTTTCATTCTCATCAAATTTATCAAGATTTTTCTCAATATAATGACATTGAGATAAATTAAGTCATCTTGTGTTTTTATAAATTCTCATTCCTAAAATCACATTTGTTACACCTATATCTTTCATGTCAAATTTGTTGGTCAACATTTTCTTGGTGGTCTTAATGATATTACTGTAAAAAATCAACAAATCGTCTACATATAGACAAACTATGACAAATGTTGAATTAGTGTTTTTACATAAACATGATTATCACATTCATTGATGTTAAAACCATTTGATAGCAATATGTTGTCAAATTTATCATGCTATAATTTCGTTGCTTGTTTCAAACTATGCAAAGATTTAACAAGTTTACACATCTTTCTTTCATGTCCTGGAACCTTAAATCCTTCTAGTTGTTCCATATAGATTTCTTCATTTAAGATTCATTTAGGAAAGCAGTTTTAATATCCATTTGGTGTATCTCAAGATTATTAAGGGCAACCATAGCAATTAACATATGAATGGATATTATTCTTGTAATTTGTGAGTAAGTATCAAAGTACTCCACACTACCAGAAAATCGATAAATACAAATGGAAATACCGAGGGAATATTTTTGTCGGTACATTTCCGAGGGATTTTATCGACGAAAATATTCCCTCGGTATATAACGAGGTAATTATAATGTGAAAAAAAATTTAAACAAAGCAAAAACAAATGGTGACGTGCCATTTTTACCAACGGAATTACCAACGAAATTTATTCCGTCGGTAAATTCGTTGGTAAACTGTGAACACTGTTCATCATGTCAATTACAAAGGGAATCACCGATGGAATTTTCCATCGCTACTTTCTATAGAGCTCCAGAACTGTTCACTTCCCAATTGCACTGTTAATTGTTGTTCTTTACGGACAAAATCACTGACAGATTGAAAAGTCGTCAGTGTTATTTGGTAATTTTTTGAAAAAAATCAATTAATTTAAAATTTTCATTTAAATATTATCGACGGAATCATCAACGGATTGAAAAATCGTTGGTGATTTTTGGCGGTTTCTAAAAACTTTTTATGAAATTGAAAATTTAAATAAAATATTATAGACGGAATTACCAATGGAATAATTAAAAAATATTAATATTTAATTATCCATCGGTAATTCAGTCGCTAACACGTCCCAATAAAAAGCCTGAATCCCCTTATTGCACAAGAGACAGACTCATTTCATCTTCTTCTTCTTCTTCACTATATGTAAAAAAAACATCAATAATTATTTCTTTCTCTTCTCTTCTATACTCATCTTCTTCTCTTCTTCTCAATGCTCGGGTATGTCTTTTTCTTCTTTTTTCTTTTATCCTCTTAGTTTTTTTTTTAATTAATATGCTTTACGAAATTTGTTTTCTCTCCTTAGCTTCACTTGCAACTACATTAAGGTAAGATTTTTCTTTTTTCTTCTCTTTTCATGATTTTTTTCACTATATTTGTTTTTTTATTTTATTTTTAATTGTTTTTGTCTTAATAATTGTATAAATGTTGTTGTGAGATTTGTTTTTCATATGAGATCAATTTTTAGTTGATTTATTTATAAGATTTTTAAATTTTTAGCAATTACAACTTCATTTTTTTCATATGAATTTTTTTAGTTGAATTTATTTTTTCTTTTTATTTATTTTTTGCAAATTTGTTTGAGTTGATTTTGTTATTCTTTTTGCCAAGCATTTTGAGTATATATTATAGAGTGTTGATTTATGTTAATTTAATTATTTTATAATTTTATAAAATGGATTTTTAAAAAAATGTTTTTAAATAATTACTGATGGAATTACCGATGGTATTTTCCGAGGGATATACCGACGGAATGAAGCGGGTAATTTTTTTTTACGCATCTGTTCCGTCGGTAATAATATTTTTTTATTACCAACAGATTTACCGACGGACTAAAAATTACCGATGAAAGATTAACAGATGGAGCATTTCCGTCGGTGATTTCGTTGGTAAATTAATTACCGACGGAATATGTGTCTTATATCGACGGAAAAATTTTATCGGTAAAACTGTTAAAACTTGTAGTGCCATACTTTTCTTTTGTTTGTAACCTTTTACTACGAATCTGACTTTTTATTTATCAATAAATCCATCAACCTTCATTTTCCTTTTGAATATCTATTTCTAGCTGTCTTTCTAGAATGATGCATTTTTTCTTTAAAGCTTTGAAGTTAATTTTCTAATAAATAAGCTAGAAATTCACACCACTTAATTTGTCAAGCTTTTCTCAATGAGAAGCGTGGTTAACCAACGAGGTAACCAGGATAGCAGGGACTCGCAGGTTAACCAATGCATTATTGTTGTTAACATTAGTTTCAACCATCTTTTATCACAATAACATGATTAACTTTACAAATATATATATATATATATATATATATATATATATATCATATTAGAAAATAATATAACTAAATTGAATCACACAATGTATACCAAAAATCATAGCTGAGCATCAACATATTCTTTCTAGACAGTTTCATATGTTGATAGTATTTAACTATTCATCAGTGCATATTCATAGCATAAGTGATGTGGCAGCCCAATGGTTGGTAAGTGGGTGTGTTTTCTTTCTAGAGATCTTGGGTTAAAAACCAATATTGGTAAGTGGTTGTATAACAAAATTCATGCAATAGTTATCCTTTTTTTATAAGCAATTTGTGAGATTAAATTAATATTACTTTTATTTAAAATAAACAAACAAACATATATCTTTACAAAAAGAAATAGTTAAATCAACATTACTTGTTTTAGAATAACACAACTCTTCCTTTATCACAACTTTTCATTCACCCGAACAACTGGGATCCCGTTGTTTTATGCGGATAAGATGTTACTTTTTATGCCATTACATCCTCAAGTCTATTTCATGATCTGTACATGTTTAATTCTTCCACGTTTCTTCTTGTCACTTGTGTGATTGGCTTGTTGTATAAATAGTGGATAAAATAATAAATGAACAAAGCTTTTTCTCTTTTCTAATGTCTAATTCATAGTTTTGAAGCCCGGTCCGGCCTAGCGAGTCGACCCGGAACCCGGCTGATTGGGGGCTGGAGCTGGACAGGGTTGAAGAAAAAATAGAGGAATTAAAAACCCGGCATGATCCGGTCAAAAACTCGGTTGCGATCTGTTGACTTTTGTTTCTTTTTTTACTAAAACAACATCGGTTTGATTTAAAAAAATTGATCCGGATAACCCGGTCAAAACCCGAGACCCGGAATCCAGATCTTAAACCGGCCAACCACTAGACCTAGTCTGAAAACTGTGGTCTAATCAATTACTCACATGAAGAAACAACGAAATCTATTGCATTATTTAAAAAAAAATTAAAAAAAAAACCTGAAATGTTCGTTAAGGAGATATCCGTTTAGAGCTCACTTGAGAAATCATTGGTTTTTGGCTCTCTTTCTCTAGGTTTTTTTTTTTTTGGTTAAATTAATGAAAAAAAAAAGTGTGGTCAGCTTTTGAAAACCATAGGGATAATCAAAAGTACTAAGAAGTTATAAAATGAAAGAAGTTTTCTTTTTATAGTGATTGACAAGAAAATATTTTAACATCATGCATGTTTTATCAAACACTTTTACAATCACACCCATGGCTACAGCAATTACAGTCACAATTATACCAAACCACCTTTAATGATATATTTTAGCTAGCTAGAAGTAATAATATATGGTCATGCAAAGAAGAGAGGAAGTAAGAAAAACAATAGGAAACCATCTAGGTGGTGGCCAGTGATAAGAGCTTGGGACCAAGAGGTTTGCTCCCTCTGTGGTATTAGGTTCGAGCCATGTGGTTGTTTATATAATGACCACTAGAGGCTTATATAGTCGTTAACTTCAGGGCCTGTGGGATTAGTCGAAGTGCGCGCAAGCTATCTCAGACACCCACGTTAAACTAAAAAAAAAACAATAGGAAAGAAAAACAGTGTTCCAATATATTTGAGAACTGTGATAGTTGTTATTTTTTAAGTGTTTTTCATTTGAAAATATATCAAAATAATTATTTTTATTTTTTAAAAATTATTGTTGACATTAATATATCAAAATAATCTGAAAACACCATAAAAATTAATTTGAAACAAAGAAAAAAATTAAAAATTTTTAATTTTTTACAAAAACACTTTTAAAATATAAAAACAAACAAATTTCTAGTCGCAGTAACTAATCTCAAGATGGGATAACTTTTGAATGAAAAAAAATAAAAGCATGACTATTTTGAGTAGAACTTGCATTCCCATTTTGATTTTTGTTATTCAAACTTCAACCAACGATCATTCTCCACATGAATTTGACCTATAAGAAATTCAGAAAGTCTTTGTTTAGCTTGACCTCTCGGAACACACTAATAGAAGCCAAGGAATTAGTGGATGCCTTACACAACTCCCATTTCCAAGATCCACGTAGAGTGACTCCACAAACTGTAATGGCTGACTGAGTCAACTCGTCCGAGTCAAGCTGAGGAGGTTAAGGGCCTCCTGGACTGGGGTTCTCCTCTCCATTATTAGTATTTTATTGTTGCGTGTGAAAACCTTTTAATTAGTAAATGCTTACCAACAAGAGAGAGCCACCACCAAACAACATTATGGTAGTTTGGTCATGCCGGCAGCTTAAATTTCCGTTTGTGTTGTGTTCACCAATCACCAGCTACCATTCTTTACGTTTAAAAACTTTGTCACTAAAAACCCTATTATCCGTTAAAAGTTAAAACCTATTTGCCTTTTCTGCTTAAAAAAAAAATGTTCATCATCCACGTAAACAATCCGAAAGTTTCTGATTTTATTTTTATTTTTGACTATATTGCGGAAAACTTATTAATGAAATTCATTTTAAGATAAAAAAAATATCAACTTTAGATGGATAAAAATATTTTACTGTTTAAGATATTGGAAAACACTTTCCATGAAAAATTTAGAAACTAAAGTAGTACAATATTTTACTATTCATATATATATATATATATATAATTTAAAATATAATATTATTAGAAAATAACCAATTACTAATATATTTATGTAGGAAATAATATGTTAGGATATATTAATATACAATATAAATTATATTAATTTGATATATCAGTGCATATAAATACTTTAATTTAGATATTATTGTTAGAAAATACTTTTGAATACAAAACATGTTTTATTATATATAATCATACATTTTTATAAAATTAGAGTGCCATAGAAAAGAAGTTTATTTTTTATGTTCTCCAAACACCAAGAAATGGTTATATGTCTATAATATTATATTTATAGTTATAGTTATATTTTATAAAATAAATAATATATAAATATATTGTTGAACAAAACTCATGTTGGTTTTGCTCTGAAAAAACATAGCAACTAACATTTTCTCTATATTATTTTCTTATACTTTCTTATATATAATTCTGAATGTTTAATGTGGCTATATATAGCTTTGAAAGTCCTACATAAACTAAGACTTTTATCCTTATCGTACCAAGATAAAACTAATCAATTGGCTAACTCCTTACAATAATAAAAATCTAATAGATATTGATCTAGTTTTGTAGAATTTTAACAATTTTAGAACTCTTGCAGACTATAAATTTCCTAAATCCTAATTGATAATGAACTCTAACACTCCCTCTAAATATCAATTGTCATCATTTTTTTATATTTTCCTTCTCTTTTTGATATCCTTCCTCAACAATGTTGATGTCATATGTATTCCATCATTACCAAACATGGATTTCTTTGAAATTAATAAAGATAGTTTCACCTTTGAGCTCAACATCAATTGCATTTTTCCAAACCATGTTAGTGTTTCCAAACCTTCAACTAGATTCGTAGCTTTTCCAATTATAATTGACTTTCGAGCTTAACCATCTTTAAATTCTTATAAGTTACCTTCAATGTTATCAATTGAATTTTTCAGTTCTGCCTCTTTAAAAAGAGTGACACCATAAAGATTTGAATTCTTTCTCTTGGAGCTTTTACCCTTAACATCATTAGCCATTAATTTTTCTTTAAACTTCTCTTGACCCAAACATTTTTGTTGCACATTAACTTATTTCTTATTAAGAGATGGAGCATTGAATCCACAAAATGAAGGAAAGTCTCTAACCACTGAAACTCTTCTCCTAGTAAAATAGCTCTCCTGAATAATTTTTGTAGTTGGAATAACAACATTCATCTTTATAGATGACTGTTCTAGCTTTGTATCCGACTTTTTCTCTTGTGTATTGTTTAAATAGTTCTCTAAAGACATTAGAGATTCAGAATTATCTTCTTGATTAAGATGAAACTCATTATTACTTTCTTCTATATAACATGGTGAGACACCTTCATTATATACAAACATCCTTATGATAAATGCTTTAAACACTTCAGGCTTATCAAAATCAATAAGATCCTTTTTTTTCAACATCTTTTTCTCTATATAGAACAAAATTTTTTTTTAACTTGAACTTGTAATGGGACCTCCTCTTTTCAAGGATTACTATAAGAGAATTTTAGTTACTAATCTAGCTCCTCATCATGATCAAGATTATGGTCATAATCTTGGTTAAAATCACAATCTTATTATACTTTAACATCATGTAGACCAAATAAGACATAATAGTATGATGATATTAATTGTGCTACAAACATAAAATTTTCTTTCATACTTGAGATATGATTAACATTTCAAAGATGTACTTGATTAGAGTTACAATAAGGTGTGATTGTTGTCTTACTAATATAGGTTATTGGTAATATTGAGTTTTCAGTTGTCATCACTACACCACTTTTTTTAATATTATGTTAGATGTTGTAGCCTTTGTATATCACATGTTATGTGATTAAAACACTTGAAGTAAAAAAACACAATCACTCTTATGATTGATTTGATCTTTATTTGTTGTTGTAAATGCTGGTTATTCCTCTTTTATAGCAAATAATGTCTCAGCATCCCATTCATCTTCAACCTGCTTTTCTGAACTTGAAATAGTAGCATTGTTTTTTTGTTGGCTTCTTAAACCAAAAATGTTTCTTCATGAGACTATTTTTTTCCATAATTATAATATATGCCTTCAAATCTTTTATTATTACCATAATTCTTTGAAGCTCCTTTTTGATGAAAGCTTTATTTCTTTTGATAATTCTTTTTCATTTCACCATCCTTACTGAATTCAACATCAATGTGTCAATTATGGTTTTATCTACGTGAGTATGCCACTGCTTACTCCTGTCATTATTGATGTAAAGTGTTTTCTCTTCACCTTTTAACGAGACTTCTTCCATTTGCTTAGCTATATTTTATTAATCTGCAAGCAAATTTTCAAACTTAATTAATGATGGTTGAGTAGGTTATCCTTGTATTGTAACAACAAAACTCTAATATTCAGATTTTAAACCATAGATGATTATTCTTTCTATCTTTGTTTCACCAATAACTACTTTAGGTTCTAATTTTAAAATCTCACAACGTGTTGATTTCACCTTTTTAATGTACTAAGGAATCATCATGTCTTGTTGTGTCATTGACAACAACTTGTTCTTGAGAAGTTGTAAATTGACATCATTCTTCTTTGAGAAGAGACAAGCAATGGTGTGTTATGCTTCTTTTAGCATTGTAGTATCCTGAATGTGCTCCAACATATCCTTTTCAATTGTAGTTTTCAGGGCAAGCATTTCCTTACCAACTTTAATCTTCTACTTGCATAGACCTCCATTCATATCTTTGGCTAGTTGTGTATCTTCATTACCGTTGACTACTTCTCACATATCTTAACCTTGCATATAAGACATCATACATGTAAACCATGTACTATAATTTTGATTGTTAAGCTTTTTATCCCTTTAAAAATTTGAAGATCTCTCATGTTTACTGCTATAAAATAAACTACTCCTAAGTGTTACTATTGACTTGTTTCTATTGCACATGATGTTGACCTGTCTATCTATTGTTGTTTCCAAAATTAATCAAAACAACTTTCTTTTGTTGTATGTTATTATAAGGAAAATACTGTTGATTTCTATATCATTGTACTTGTTGTGGTTTCGCTGCTGCAAAATTCATTATTGTTGCCACACATCTATGTTCTTATAGCTAATGTCATCTTTTTCAACTAATGAAGTCTGCTATCTTAATTTTCTTGCTATGTTACTTGTTCTTGCTGGATCATATGCTACAAGCTACTGTAATGAATGAGGAGGTTGTTGTTTGAAACGTTATCTGCTGCTGGATTGTCATGAGAGTTGTACTTCTACCATGTTTACTGGATAAGCAGTTGGACAACAAGTGTCACTACTAGATTATTTCATTGCTACGTGAGGCTATTGTTGTCTTGGGTTTGTTCTCTAATCATTTGGAAAATAAATCTTGTTGTTGTCACTATTTTAGGAGATATACCAAAGATAATGCTACTTCACAGGCGCCTTTTCTTCTTCCCAACCTATTGGTCCCTCTTTTTAATCTATAGACTCTAATATCAATTATTGAACAAAACTCATGTTAGTTTTGCTTTTAAAAAAACACGACATCTTACTTTCTATTTATACTTTCTTATATTCTTTTTCTATGTAATTCTAAATGTTTAAAGTGACTATATATAGCTTTACAAGTCCTACTTAGACTATGACTTTTATCTTTTTCTAACTAAAATAAAAACTAATCAACTAGCTAACTCCTAACAATAATAAAACTCTAATAGATATTGATCTAGCATTGCAGAATTCTAACAATTTAAAAACTTTTGCAAACTTTAAATTCCTATGAACTTAAATCCTAGTTGATATTGAATTTTAACATAGATAATATAATAAAAAAAATTCTACAATTATATTTTTTATTTCTCATTCTTTTCTTATAACTGGTCAAATAATTATATTTAATGTTTTATACATGTTAAATAAACTTGAAAAATAAATTGAAACATTAATGAGTAATTTTTCAGCTTATTTTTCATGGCATAGTCAAACAATAAAAAGTTTTTTGCAATTCATTTTTTATGATATTATCAAATATAAAAAAATAATTAACTTTTTAGGAATTCATTTTAAAAAAAATTATTACTTTCCAGAAAATAAACAAGTTTATGAACAATGAAATTTATACAGGAAAAATATATTGATACCAAACCGATAACAAACCATATAAATTATATATATGTATAATGTGACATTTAAAAGATACCTTAACTTGTAAAAAAAAAACATCTAAAAAATAATAATTTGATATAGAAAGCAAGGAGAATCCCCCACCCACACACAAATAACTCTTAGATTTTATCCTATGCTTGCAAGATTTAGTCAATTCAATTTAGTTTCAGTAACTTTCATTAAATGTAAGATGTCTACTGATTAAAGTTTTCGAGAATTTTTAAGGAATAAAAAATTATATAAAAAAGAGTAAAAAGAAAAATATGAAAAACTGTTTAAGGAATAAAAATGGTTTATATTTCCAAAAATTTATATTTTTCTTTAAAAAAGTAAATTCTAAGATAGTTGAGATATTTTTGAAAGTTTTTCATCTAATAATTTCAATTTTTATCTTATCTCTTAAAAATATTCAAAATTTTAATTTTTCTAAGAAATTAATTCTTTTAATTAGTAAAAATTCTCTAATTGAATGTTGTTTATTTTTTTATTTCTTAAGATTTTTTGTGTTTTATTTTTTTATAAATAATATTTTTTTCATTCCTTCAAAAAATTGAGAATTTATCTTCGTTTTGTAAAATTATTTATTTATTTCTTGATTTTTTTAATATTGGTGAATATTAAACCCAATGGGATTGAATTGCTAGATTTGATAGACATTCGATAAAAATTGCCTAAATCTTTTTTCTCATGAGCTTACATGATACAAGCAAGATGATTATTTTGGGGGATTGTCCAAAGCTGGGCTTTTGGAATTCGGGGATACTTCAAATTGCTCCCCAATACTTCCATTTACACCCTCTAATCACATATTCAAACAATACTATCCCAAAAGTATCCTAGAATTATCAATTTTGCCTTTACAAGTAGCAATAGAATTATGACTTGGTAGGAATCGTGGCTTAGGAATCATGTGTTTTTATCATGGTTTTATCATTTAATTTAAATTAATGGAAGACAAAACAATCATATGTTGGTGTTAGAATTCGAATTTGGATAAGCTTGGTTGTTTATTGAAGATATTATATGCAACATGTGGAACATTGTAATTAAAGGTGTATTTTTTTATTTACTTAGACCCTGTTTGTTTACTGGAAAGTAGTTTTTTTTTGAAAAGTGAATTATGGAAAAGTGAATTATTTTCTGATGTTTGATAGTGTAATGAAAAACAAGTTGGAAAACATTTTCCAGTGTTTGGTTTTGTCATGGAAAATGAGCTGGAAAATAACTTATTAATGTTTTATTTTTCTTAAGTTTATTAAAATAATGATAAACAAATCTTATAAATTAAAAACTTGAATGAAAATGAAATTGAAAAAAAAATTCATAAATTATCTCAAATAAAACAAATAATAATCAAAATAATAGAGATAAAATCTAAAAAATAAAAAAAAATGAAAGATGAAGAAGTTAAAATAATAATAATTAACATTTCATAAATTATTTCAAATAAAATAAGTAACAATTAAAAGAATGAGGATCAAATTTGATAGATAAAAAATTTCAATAAAAAAATAATAAGAAAAAAACAAAAAACAATTATAAAAATAAAGACCAAAGTTAATATAAAAATTAAATTTTAAGAGATGAAATTGAAAAATAAATATTCAAAACAAAATATATATAGCAATCAAAAGTTTGAGGACCAAATTTCATATAATCAGCAAATAATATGATATTTCTAAATTTTTCACAACTTATGAAAAGTGTTTTCTGCCCAAATTTTCCAGGAAAATACTTTCCTGGAAACCAAGCCAAATTTTTCTTTGACTAGAAAGTGTTTTCCGTTGACCAACTTTTCTAATGGCAAACAAATACAGAAAAGTTTGGAAAGTGGTTTCTCGAAAATCACTTTTCAGGAAACAAACATGACCTTAAAATAATATTTTCCTTGGTTTATATAGAGACTTTCACTCTAGTTTAAAATTAATCCGCGTGAGAATTGTCTCGATGTGATACAATCGACTTGACAAGTCCAAATATGACTTATATGACTGGTAAAAAAAATGGTTTGGCTTAAAAAAATTAAGATGATATTTTTTTATATATTAAGATGGCAATATATTAGATCTATGTAGGCTTCACGACTTAATCATCAAACTCACAACTTAGATCATGGATTTCGTTGGGTTTAACAACTCTATTTTTCAATTGTTTTTTACTTAATGATATGATAATAAATAGATTTCATAAAATTAAGTAGCAATCAAATGTTGGAATATATATATATATATATATATATATATATATATATATATATATATATATATATATAAGGCAAAAAAGATTCAATCAAGAGAAAAAAAAATTGAAGATGGAATTAAAAAAAAGAATTATTTGACATTGTTATTAAACTTAACCGAGCGGGTTAACCTTGAAACCTCTTGACCTAATTTTTTGCCTAACTCGAGTTTAAAACTAATCTTCTTAGGTGTCTCTACGTGATTTAGTCAACTTGATGGGTCCAAAGATAACCCAAACGATCAGTAAAAGTGTGGTTCAACTTTAAAAATAATCTCAAATATTAAAAACCAATTCAAAATCAATCAAATATATATATATATATATATATATATATATATATATATATATATATATATAAAAGATTCAATCAAGAGAAAAAAAAATTAAAGATGGAATTTTTTTAAAAAAGAAGAATTATTTGACATTACTATTAAACTTAACCGAGTGGGTTAACCTTGAAATCTCTTGACCAAATTTTTTGCCTAGCACGAGTTTAAAACTAATCTTCTTGGGTGTCTCTATGTGATTTAATCAACTTAATGGGTCCAAAGATAAACCGAATGATCGGTAAAAGTGTGGTTCAACTTTAAAAATAATCTAAAGATGATATTTTTTTTTAATATTGAGATGATGACATATTAGATCAATTCGAGTTTTCCAGTTTAACTCGTTAAACTTGCAACCCAAATCATGGATTTCACTGTGTTTAAAAACTTTGTTTTTTAAAAAATATATTTTATTTAATGATATTCTAATAAAACTAAATGTTTGCAAAATTAAACACCAACTAAATATCAGAATGTTTGTTTAAAATTGTGATAATTCTATAAAAAACAAATCAAAATAAATTATGATTACCAATTCAAAGTCACTAAAATATTGAAGAATAAAATTAAAATAAAAAAAAGGCATTCAAATAAAAAAAGAAAAAAAATTAAAAGATAGAATTTAAAAAAATAAAGAAAAAATTATCATTTTTTTTTATTGTTTATATGATCAATGAAGGAGGTGGGGGAAACCCCACCTCTTTTACTATAGTAGTTAATTCTAAAAAAGAAGAAAAGTTGTCATATAATTTTCAAGTATTGTATCTCCATTTATGTAAGAAAATCTTTTGAACATTTCAATAAAAAAACTAATATTACCTCTTTAAGTAATCTCCATATGTTTTTCTCTATGGTATTGCTTATCTTCATATCTCTAAAATAAAATCTTTATATCTTCGATGAAATCTTCATAGTTTTAAATAAGATCTCCACACTAGATCTCTATATCTTCAAACAAAACACCCACGAAAGATCTTCATACAAAATCTCAACGTTTTTAAATAATGATCTCTCTAAACATTTATCATGGATATTTCTCTACTGATTCTCCATTGTTAGTAGCACAATTCTTATCTTGAAACTACTTTCATGATCACAAAGTATTCTCCATCGCAAGTGAAAACGCTCTCCACCCTAGAAGGTACAAGAAAGCCAACCTCCCCAGCTTGCCAAAACTCTCATATCCTATGCATGACATGTTAACAAAAGGAGTCGGGGTATGCATCCAGGAAAACAAAAGCCATGTGAAGGCAACATCACATGCATAAAATAATATATGTTTTTTTTCTCCTTCTGGTTAATTCTTTTAAACTTAAATATAAATGTTTACAAGACTAGGACAACTTCGGTATTTAAAAAAATATACTCTTTTAAGCTCATCCTCTTTCTAGTTATACATTCATTTTCTTTTATAATTTTCTCCTTTATTTTGATAAGGAATTTGTTTTTGCGAGAGAGAGAGAGTGGAACAATCAAAGCCGAAACAATAGTAGAAAACCCAAATCTAATTTGAAGATTTTCCCGAGAGATGTTACTTTATTAAGAAATTCAAACTTAAAATATCATGTTTGATGAATATTTTGTTTTGTCACGGGTTGCAGCCTGGAGCAGGCCATGGTTTCCTCAAAGTTTTCTAATATGCAATATTTGTCCCTAATTTTTGCTATTTTCATATAATCCATTAAGAATCAATTTTTTTTTTTTTATGGTTTTCTAATTGTTCCCAAGAAATCTATTCACGCCCCGTCCTTGGTTTTTACCATCTTGATCAGCATTTTGGGAGAGTCTTTTTTTTTTAAATAATTAATTTTTTTATTTCAAATTAATTTTTCTTGATATTTTCATATTGTTTTTATATTCTAATGTTAAAAATAAAAATAAAATATAAAAAATTATTTTTTAATATATTTTAAAATAAAAATTATTTTAAAAATAATCACCATGCCAAATATTACCTTAATCATAATAATCTCTCAAAACACATGCTTGGTTAATTTTTTATTTTTAATAAATTCGCTAAGTAACCAAAAAGTTGCATACATATATAGCAACATGAACCTCAATTTTCTAAAATACGAACAAAAACCCAACGCTTCTGTCATTCTTCCCCACACACACCAATCAACCGTGCACTACACTCTCCCAGATCCAAATGGCAATTTCGTAAAAACACATCTCCTTACTCCTGACTTACGAAGATTAAGTCGTCAAAATGACAGGACTGTGCATTCTCTCTTCTTTCGGCGCAGGTGGGTTATTATTATCAATTCACCTATTTTATATCGGACTCCTGAATTACCCTTAAATCTCATTAATCACACAAAAACCCAAACTTTCATCCTAATACGTGTCACATTAACACTTAAAAAATACACAGAACAGCCAATCAGACCCATGGGTGCAACTGCATAGACGTGGCAGTCACCAGGGCCCACTCAGCCATTGTATCGACGTCCATTATTGCCTGAAGCATAAGATTCTTCCGTGTAAGTTTATACACGGAATACCCAAATTGTTAATTACGGAATACCCATATTATCTCTGATCCTTAGCTCTCCACTATTCTCAATCCGGTAGCAAAGAGATGGAAAACAAGGGCTGTTTCTGTAAATATGATTACATTGGGAGGATAAATAAAAATAATAAAAAAACAGGTGTATAATGGAATAAAATAACGGTGAACGGAGAAAAAACCGGCCGGTTAGAGGGGTCTCGTTATTTCCTATATAAAGCCATAACCACAACCTCTCTTCTCTCATATTTTGCATTCGCTTTCAAGCGTTTCTACTCTCTCCCTCTCTTACTCTCTAGAGCCAACCGCTCTCTCTCTACACTATTTGTTAGATTCAAAAGCAGCTCTTAATAGGTAAAAAATAATCTCTCTCAACTTCAGCTATCCATTTTTAACTTATTAATTTAATTTATTTTCTTAATTTACTTTTTTTATTACTCGAAGTGGTATTTTGTGCTCGGAACCGAAAAACAACTAGGAAATTTAAAAATAAAATTGAAATTAGAATAAAATAATAAATCACGTGTTTGAGTAGGAGATTAATGCGAGATACAATAAGGATTGATCCGCGGAGGTTAAGAGTGGTAATCGGAGTAATGATTGATTTTGATGGTGTTTTCTGGAGAGGTCAGTTCGTTTGTTTATTGAAACCCTAAAATTACTTCTAGGGTTCAGTTAGGGATTCGAGTTATTAGTGGATTTGGCAATGAAATTAGGATTTTTGGATCTGGTTTGATTTGTGATATCATTTAATCAAAAAGCAGTGAGTGAATGTTGTTTTGTTGTCCTTTTGAGGGAATGAGAGGGTTTCTGATTTGTTTGTGGTGGTTAATGGAATTTGGTTTATAATCTGGGGTTTTGATGATGATGATGATTATTATTATTATTAAATTTGGTTCAGTGAATTGACATTGTTGGGTCTTTGTTTTATAACAAGAATCCCTCTTTCAATGCTAGATTTTCTCTATATGAAATTTTTTATTTTGTGATACAGTCATACGATTTCTTTTAGTTTTGTGTGTGTTCTTAAATGGGATTGATACTATCAATTTTGTATGGTAAAGAGCTAATTGTGACCAGTATTGCTTGGTTTTCTATGTATGGATGTATGTGTTTTTAAATATAGATTTGGGGATATGTTGCCATGAGTACTGGTTACAGTAAATGATAATATAGGTGTGATTAGTAAGTTGAAAGGAACATCCTTGCTAGCTGCCTTTGTATTACCTGCTCCAGGCTTGAAGCTGCAGGTGCTTGAAGCTTTATATCGAGTTTTAATTTCTTTCTTTTGTTTACTTGAAGCTTAGATTATGTGTAGAGACTACTAGGTCTTCTTGCATTAGTGAAACTAAATGGAAGGGTTTGTGTTGGGTGCTAATTGATGGGATTAATGTGCATATTTCGCATGAGTCCTAGCATTTTAATGGGTAGTTTACTTTGATGGGTCAGAAAAGAAGGATTTGAATATGAGCATTCCATATATTAGCTAGTGATTGTGAGACCCTGATTCCTGATTGGAGGGGAAACCTTAGCACAAGTCCTTTACCATTGAATTATGCCTCATTGGCTTGTACTTAGCTATTAGAAAGATTGTCCACTGGGCCTTTTTTAATACGTTTACACTTGTTCTTTGTACCTGCATGTTTTCTGTATTGTATATTAAATTGCCTGCTGCTTTTGCTTTCTTATTTATTTTATGGGAATTGGATTTGCAGATATCCAATGATTGTTCAACTCCTTTGACCAACTTGTTAAGGGGCTCTTTTATGTCTTTAAGGCTGTTATTCTTTGATAAGAAGAAAATAGATACTCAAGCAATTAGAGGTTCTCGTGTGGAAGATTCAGTTTGTATGCATATACATATGAAATGGGTTCCCGAGGAAGGCCAGTATTTGATCTTAATGAACCCCCAACTGAGGATGATGAGATTGATCATGCTGTATGCCTGCAGCCACACAAGGCACTTCCTTCTGCAAATTCCCACCCTTCTGACATGTTTGTAGCATCAATGGGTCCCCAAAGAATAAAAAACAACCATGCCTTTTCACACGCATCATCTATATCCGGTTTTCAGCCTTTTATTCGACCCAGGGTTGCTTTTTGCCCTGAAGTGGGTTTTGAACAGAAGATGGCTGGGGAACAGAATCCCAAGTTAGCATCACCATCAAAAACAATTACTGATGATGATAAGAAAGAAGCACAATCTCTAACTTCTGGTTCTGGATCTGGTTCTGCAGAAATTAAAGTTGTGGAAAGAGAGGAAGGTGAGTGGTCTGATGCAGAGGGCACTGCTAATGTGTGTGCTGGCAATAGTATGCATGAAAAGGGCAAAGCTTCTCAATTTCAAGGAATGTCTGAAGTAGAAGGTACTTCTGTTATGGTTTCCATGAATGTTTCTAGCAGTGTTAAGGTTATTGATAACAGTAAGGCTGAAAGCTGTGATCGTGTTTCACCTGGTCTGGATCAAGGTCAGAATGATTATAAAAATAATGGTAGTCGAAATTCAAATGGAAATGCTAATGATGATTTGTGCATGGATGGTCAGGAAGAAATTGCCTCAGTCTCAAAACAACGTGAAGTTAGAGGTATTGAAGCAAGTCATGCTCTTAAGTTTTCAACTAATCCGGGGAAGAGGAAGATAGACCAGCACAAAGAAGCAATGCTGGGTAAAAAGCGTAATAGGCAGACCATGTTGATTAATATAGATGAAGTCAAGCAAGCTGGAATTATGAAAAGTTCAACACCAAGAAGGCAGCCAAACGTCACGCGTACTGTGAAGGAGGTTCGTACTGTTCCTCAACCTGCTGAACGTTCTGGAGAAAGGCCTGGTCATCCTTTAAAGGATCAGAAACAAGCTGATCTGCCATGTAATGATGGTGGCTTTTCTGTGGAGTCTTGTCCACCCAAATCTGAAAGTAATGGTGATATAAATTCTGCACAGCCAGCTAAGAATAGGAAAGTGAATGGTGACTCTGATTTAGACACACACCTGCCACCTATTCAGAAACAGAGTACATGGAAACAGCCTGCTGAGAGTTCGTGGAAGCATCCAGCTGATTTAAGACAGCCAAAAAACTCACAATTCTCTAACAGGAAGCCTGCTCTTATCAACCAAGGTTCCATGGATTCAAAGTTGGGAAACAAGAAATACCTTCCTGTGAAAAAGTCGACTGTAGCCAGTACACCCTATCAGGACACATCAGTGGAACGTCTTATACGGGAGGTGACTAATGAAAAATTTTGGCATCACCCAGGTATTAAACAAGACATATACATGTCTCCGTTTGTATATGTCCATATGCATTATCTGTGACCATGTTTTGGTTTTCGGGCTGAAAAGATAGAACATAGTGCCTGTATACTGCATCTGTTCCAAATCCTTAAGAGGAGGGGGTGGGACAGATTGGAGATGTATCAGAAAAGTTTGATAGTCAGCAACTCATTAAAGTTGGACAAACCAGTCTCATCACTTATTTTGTTTCCTATATTTTTTGACCAATTTGGATGTTTTGGTTTGTGCATTTCATATCCTCTATCATTTTCTCTCCACATTTTAATAGGGAACTGTGGATCAGCTAGGGGTTTTTTGTGCCTGTCGTTAATAAGTAAAAGCTGTTTGCTACATGCATCTCAAGCTTGAAAGATGTTTACTTGCCAATTTACATGCTCTAAGAGGTGGTCAAAACGTGATGCAGTGTTTTTTCTGATTCTATGTAGTTACTTGAAATTTAACCACCTTGTATATATCCATTAAGAAAATATGTGGATGTTGATTCTTTTTGTATGTTTCTTTGAGAGCTTTGTTCTTTCCTTTGCCTTTTTGGTCCCTGCATTTTTTGAATCTTGTTTTGTTTTATTATTGTGTGCACCAGAGGACTCTGAGCTCCAATGTGTTCCGGGTCGCTTTGAGTCTGTGGAAGAATATGTAAGAGTATTTGAGCCTCTTCTTTTTGAGGAATGCCGAGCTCAACTTTACAGCACATGGGAGGAGTCAGCTGAAACTAATGCACACATTATGGTTCGTATAAAGAGCATTGAAAGGCGGGAAAGAGGTATTGAGTTGAATTATTACTGTGGCGGTGTATATCTATGTTCTGTTTTGTTGACTGATTGAAGAAATCTCTTTTGTGGCCATAGGATGGTATGATGTCATTGTTCTTCCAGCAAATGAGTGCAAGTGGACATTCAAGGAGGGTGATGTTGCAGTTCTCTCAACTCCAAGGCCTGGAACAGGTTTGTTATGACTGTACCACTTTTGCAATTCTGCTTCATTGCATATCAATCAAAGTGCGTTTTGGCTTTCTAATATGCAAATATAATTTTCATCATGTGAAGCAGTAAGATCCAAGAGGAACAACACCTCGTCATCAAACGAAGATGATGAGGAGCCTGATATCAATGGACGTGTGGCTGGTACTGTTAGAAGACACATCCCTTTGGATTCTCGTGATCCTCCTGGTGCAATCCTTCATTTTTTTGTTGGGGACTCTTATGATCCTCACAGGTTATTACCTCAATCTTAATTTGTTCCTTGGTGCTTATGCCCGCTTCAAATGTCTTTAAGTCACCAGAATTCCTGATCTTGTCAGACTTTTGTTCTCTTTATTTCATACTGACGATTTGCTTGCTTATTCTATAATTTGTTTTCACCAGCAAGGTTGATGAGGATCATATTTTGAGGAAACTTCAACCCAGAGGCACCTGGTATTTGACTGTCCTTGGTTCTCTTGCAACCACCCAGCGTGAGTATGTTGCGCTGCATGCATTTTGCCGTCTCAATTTACAGGTAACAGCCAGATACTTGTTAATTTCTAAGTTTAGTCTTTTTTCTCAAATTTGAAACTAAATGTTCTATACCATCCTGGTAGATGCAAGCTGCAATCCTAAAGCCCAGTTCAGATCACTTCCCAAAATATGAGCAGCAGACCCCAGCCATGCCTGAATGCTTCACACAGAATTTTGTTGACCATTTGCGGAGGACATTCAATGGGCCACAGCTGGCTGCAATCCAATGGGCTGCCACACATACTGCTGCTGGTACAAGTAGTGGGGTAACTAAGAGGCAAGAACCATGGCCCTTTACTCTTGTACAAGGGCCTCCAGGGACAGGTAAGACGCATACTGTCTGGGGAATGCTAAATGTCATCCATCTGGTTCAGTATCAGCATTACTATACTTCTTTGCTTAAGAAACTGGCGCCCCAGAGCTATAAACAAGCCAACGAAGGCAATTCTGACAATATTGCTTTGGGGTCAATTGATGAAGTTCTTCATAACATGGACCAGAATCTCTTCCGCTCCCTTTCAAAACTCTGTCCAAAGCCCAGGATGTTAGTTTGTGCTCCTTCTAATGCTGCAACTGATGAACTTCTTGCACGTGTTCTTGATCGTGGATTTATTGATGGTGAGATGAAAGTTTACCGGCCTGATGTGGCCAGAGTTGGGGTTGATTCGCAATCACGTGCTGCTCAGGCAGTTTCTGTTGAGCGGAGAACTGAGCAACTTTTAATCAAGAGCCGTGAAGAAATTTCAAAATGGATGCAAGAATTAAAAATCCAGGAAGCTTATTTCTCAGGACAAATTGCTGATCTTCAAAATAAGCTTAATTTTGCAGCCGTGGATGGTCGTTCCCAAGGATCTGTTGGTGTTGATCCTGATGTTCTTATGGCTAGGGACCAAAACCGAGATGCATTACTTCAGAACCTCGCGGCTGTTGTTGAAAGCAGGGATAAAGTTCTAGTTGAAATCTCTCGCCTTCTCATCTTAGAACCCAGGTTTCGTGCTGGTAGCAATTTTAATCTGGAAGAAGCCCGAGCTAGTCTCGAGGCAAGTTTTGCCAATGAGGCTGAGATTGTGTTCACTACTGTCTCAAGCAGTGGTCGCAAGTTGTTCTCTCGTCTTACTCATGGTTTTGATATGGTGGTTATTGACGAGGCTGCTCAAGCCAGTGAAGTTGCTGTTCTTCCTCCACTTGCACTTGGTGCTGCACGGTGTGTTCTTGTTGGCGATCCTCAGCAACTTCCTGCAACAGTTATCAGCAAGGCAGCTGGAACCTTGTTATACAGTAGAAGCCTTTTCGAAAGGTTTCAGCAAGCTGGATGCCCGACAATGTTATTATCCGTGCAATACAGGATGCATCCTCAAATCCGAGATTTCCCTTCGCGGTACTTTTACCAAGGACGTCTCACTGACAGTGAAAGTGTTGCTAATTTACCTGATGAGACATACTACAAAGACCCTTTACTTAGACCTTATCTATTCTATGATGTTACTCATGGGCGGGAGTCACACAGAGGAGGATCGGTATCTTATCAGAACATACACGAAGCACAATTCTGTCTTCAGTTGTATGAGCATCTTCAGAAATCTTTAAAATCCTTGGGCATGGGGAGAATCACGGTTGGCATAATCACTCCATATAAGCTGCAGTTAAAATGCCTCCAACAAGAGTTTTCAGCTGTTTTAAAATCTGAAGAAGGGAAAGATATCTATATTAATACCGTCGATGCTTTCCAAGGTCAGGAGCGTGATGTCATTATCATGTCTTGTGTCCGGGCCTCAAATCATGGTGTCGGTTTTGTAGCTGATATCCGCCGAATGAATGTTGCTCTTACACGTGCCAAAAGGGCTCTATGGGTATGGTTTTCTATCTTTTATTTCTTACCTGCTCTCTCTCACTTTGTTATTTGACATTTCATTTGTAAGCATTTCATTTGTGCCATCACCCAATAGCTGCCTCCCCAGCCACTGAACTTGATTTCCCAACAGGTCATGGGGAATGCTACTTCTCTCGTGCAATCAGATGACTGGTCTGCATTAGTTGCCGATGCTAAAGCAAGGAATTGTTACATGAATATGGACTCCCTCCCCAAAGATTTTTTTGTTTTGAAGGGGACCCTGGGCAAAGGTTCTTCCAATGTAAGGGGTTTGAGGTTAGGTGGACCAAGACATAGATCTTTTGATATGCACATGGAATCCAGATCAGGGACACCATCAGAGGATGATGAGAATTCAGGTGCATCTGTGATTTCTAGGAATGGGAGTTTTGGTCCTTTTAAGCCACCAATGGACAATTCGTTAGATGATTTTGATCAATCTGGTGATAGATCAAGAGATGCCTGGCAATATGGTATACAGAAGAAGCAAGGTTCCTCTGCAGTTGTAGGAAAGAGAGGCTCCTAGAAGTGTTGGTAGGTGTCTGAAATTTGTTTCAGAACTTTGGGGTAGCATTGCCATGTTATATTCCCCCAAATTCGGGATACTGTCTCCTAGCGCCAGAAAGGCCTTTTGAACCTTGGCTTGTCATTTTGATGCATATCTGCTAAACATGATTGGGACCTAGTTCCAAACTCAGGCTGCTTCTGCCAACTGCTTCTGCTGAACAAAACATGAAACAAAATGTTGTTGTGTGCCAATGGCGAATGTGTAAGTGGATAAGTCAAGATGGTTGCTTTTGCAGTATAGATCTGTTTGGTCGAATTGATTCCTGCGATATCTGCAAGGAGATGGGGGTGCTTTTGGGTAGGTTGTGGCAGATCATACCCTTAACTGACCAGCTTCCAGGTTCAAAGGTAAGAATTATTTTGTTAGATGCAATAGCATCTGGTTTAATTTAAGCTTCATGTCTGGTGATCACGTAGCTGATAGTGTATGCTTTGGATTTGCTTGAATACCAGGAATTGGTTGGTGGCATCAAGGAGCTCTTTGCATACCTGGTTACTATGAGGTGCCTCTAGTTTGCAACGGAACCTGTGCAAATTGAGGAATGCTTAGATGTCTTTTTAATTGATTTGGGGAGTTGGAAGGCTTCCAGTCATGCACTCCCATCTCGAAGCTCTCGGATTGCATCTCATCGCCCTTGGTTCTTTATCAATATCAGTGGTTCGACAAAGAGTTTACATTTTGAAGATGCTGTGTACATTATTTGGGAGTGCAAAATACTCTCTGAAGGGACTAAGATACTGGATGGTTAAGCCAAAGTCTTCTTTCTTCCTGTTCTTTCTTGAAGGGTAAGTAAATATATGCCTGCAACAGATGGAAAAAAGAAGGAAAGTACAGGATTTGTTTAACAAAATTCCAATACTAGAGGCATTCATGACTTCAATTGACTTTGCGCATACATCTTCAGCTGTGAAATCGTTTGGTATCTTGTTGTTAACATAAAAGGAAAGTAGTCAATTTTTTTATAACAATAATTTTTCCGTGAAGTTACATTTTTTTAATTCTGTGGAGCAAGTAATTCTGCAGGTGCGCTCGACGCCACCCACAGTGCTTGCAAATACTCTTTGTTTGCTACTTGTTTAAAAGAATAAAAATATAAAGTGCATCTAAAGTTGAGAAAAAAACCTGTTAATGTGTCCATTTTGGCGATAAGATTGTTTTAATAATGCAAGGCATCGGTCTGTGAATCCGAGCTCTAGTGTTTTTATTCTTTTTAGTCAATCATACTCTGGGCAGAAGAACTCGCGTACCTGAACATATGATGATGAAGACGTCAGATGATGATGATGATGTATGATGAAGAAGACTGGAGTAACAAATGAATATCTATAAACCAAGCGATAATCGTTGCGGAGTAGTTGGGAGTTATTGCTTGAAATACTTCCACCTGGTTTTATTACACACAAGGAAAGACAATCTCTTTGTTTCTCTATCTCCAGCATTCATATCTTGTTGATTACGACATTGTGATTAATTTCAACAAAAACGCCGTGGGACAGACCAGGCTCCAAATTACAGACCTCACAAGTCCAACTAACATTTTAATTGCTCCTTGGAGGGATGCAGCTTCCATGGCGTGCGCAGCTGTTTTTCATGCTGCTAGGGAGTCATGATCTTGCCATTTTTTTGCTTCAACGAAAGCTTCTGGGTGGAACGATATGTGTGTTGCGACGGTGCTTGAATGCAGGATTCAAGTGTTTGCTAATCAATATTCTGGGCCTGATGGCATTACCACGTTGAAAAGGATCAAATGCAGGCATGGCGTGCCTAAACAATGCCCAGGCTACAATGGTGACAGCAGGGTATGGGAGTTAGATAGTAGCTGTCAGATGGAAATTGACGCATTTGTTCATCTTTTGTTCAGAAAGTAACTAATATGTAAAATATTTGAAAAAAACATACGCATGAATACTCAATGAAAATAATATATATATATATATATATATATATATATATATATTAATATTTATTTCTTAAAAATAAAGTTTTGGATGAAGAGGTTTTTTTTTAAAAAAAAAATTACATAAAATTAAAAGCAATATAATTTAAAAAATGATCTGGCAGCATCATGCGGGGGAAAAATAGTCAGATCTAAATAATTGTCATTATAGAGTCAAGTAGCCTTTGAGTATATCTTTAGAAAAAGGTTGTCCTCTTGCGTGTGCACCATCTGACAGGTCGTCCATGCCAGGTCATGCCGTGCGTACTGCATACAACACACTTATTTGATTTATATAGCCTCTTGTTGTAACAATTATTTTTTATTTTAAAATATATTAAATTAATAAAAACCCTTTATTAGTTAATATCAATACATTAAAATATTTTAAAAATAAAAAAAATATTTTCAAATAAAAAAATCTTTACTTTTTTTTAAAAACATTTTTCAAAATATAAAAACAGGCAGTCAAGTGATTTAAGTTACCCTCATTCGTTTACTTTAGTTTGACACTTCAATGACTCTGACTGAGATTTAGTGCTCTGATTAGTTAAAAAAATGATTAAATTTATGATATATACTAGTACACGCTCTACACGGTCTTGAGTGCGTTTATTTTTGAAGTAGTTTTTGCAGTTGTGGTTTGAAAAAAATAAATTTTAAAAAAGTATGATTGGTTATTTGGATTTAGATACGTGTTTGGTAAAAATTGTTATTGAGGTTTATGTACAACAAAAAAACATGTATAAAATATTTGGTAGTTGTATGGTTGTGGTTACTTTTCAAAGTGCTTTTTACTTGGAAATGAATCAAAATAATTTTTATTTTTTAATAATTATTTTTTATATCAGCGCATCAAAATAATCTGAAAACATAAAAAATACTAATTTGAAATAAAAAAATTAAATTTTTTTAAAAGCGCTTTTGAAATGCAAAAATAAACAGAGTTTTACAAAACTCAGTTACAAAAAACATATAAAAACTGATTCTCAAAAACTGCATTTCAAACTTAATTTTTAGTGGGCCCTATAGTAAAAAAATAGTTTAATGTGTTACGAAATACTTTACTGTTTTTTTACACTACAAAAACAAAAGCTCCAAATAAACAAACACGACCTTGGTCTTGCAGATACAACAGCGGCGATCATCGCAGATGAAATGAAGCCGAGCCATGCACGTGGAGCAAACTTCACGATGGTGGTAAACAACCCATTCTAGAAATTCTGAACAATAATAAATAAATGAGCAAGCTTATAAGTTAATTCAATTAAAATCATGAAAATTTCTTCATCCAGGAAGAAGTTTACAATAATTGAACAGAAATAACAAAAAATAACAAAAAGATCAATAAGAGAGGGGGGGGATTTGTGTAATTTTTCAACTTGTTTTCTTGCTATATATATATATATATATATATATATATATATATATATATATATAAAAGTGTAATTAGATTAATTAGAACTTAGTTAAACAATTAAGAGGGGTGATTTAGTGCTTGAAAGTTGTTTTGAAGAAATAAATCCAAAGCTAGGGTTTAAAAATAGAGAAGAATGGAATTCGAATCTTTCTTGCATCCATTCCTTGAATCCTTATCCAAGTAAGTTAAAGAACATGTTTAAAATGATTAATTGTTATAATTTTATGTTTAATGAAGAAATTAAATCGCTATGATTATGTGAAATTAGGGATTTATGGTGTTAATCATTGAAATGCAAATTATGATTGAACCATATTAGAAAGTATGAATTATGATTGGGTAAGTGTTTAATTTAAAAATGAAAGAAGCAAAACTCCTTTCCCCTTTAATTATTGGTCTCGGCCAAAGAAAAAGATTTGGGAGATTGGGGGATTTGATGCAGTTGTTTGGGAATTGTGGGAATTTATAGGTTTATAAATGTTAATAGATGGAATGGATAAGAATTTTATAAAAAAAATGGAGAAAATTCTCACCCTTTTTCCTTGTAGAGGTTTCGGCCATAACATACAAAAAGAGAAAGGATTTCAACTTGGACTTTGTTAATATAAGAGAGTGGTTTCAGACGAATCGGATGGATTGTTGGGGACTCAGGAAATTAATTTTGATGAAGGATCGGAAATGAGAATTTTATTCTCCTTAATTTAAAATGAAAATGAAACGTATGAGAAAAAAGTGAACCTTTATATTTGATGAGAATGTGGAATGAATGACACAATTAAAAGAAAATGAGATTTTTATCTTTTGATTATGAATAATTAATGACATGTTGATCTGAGTTGTTGCAAAAAAGATCACAAGACCTAATCAGCAATAGGAGACTACTTCACACCCACAAATACTAGATAGGTGTTAAACTATTTTTAATAAACTATTTGTTTATTTTAATATTTTATAAGAAATTTTCTTTGGTTATAATTTAGTGTAAAATTGCGAATAAAATGAATGAAAATAATGCCTTGTTAAATGGGCGTATTGAAAGATTATTTCCTGATTAATGGAAATAATGCTCTGTTAAATGAACATTTCGAAAGATTTTTTTCCTGATTAATGAAAATAATGCCTTGTTCAATGGGCATATTAAATGACTTTTTTCTTTCCTACACTTCAGAAATAATGTATTGATTAATGGATAACTTGAGAAAATAATATCTTAGTTAATGGAAAAGATACCTAGTTAAGGATTGATAAAATAATATCTAAATTAAATTAAAGTATTGATGATAAGTACTTTATTTAATGAGCTAGTGAATATATTTTGTGTATGCTTTAAATAGTTCTTATTTTAATTGTTTATTATTAAGTGTAAATGTCTAGTTTTTACCTAATATTCTTATGTTATATAAATATATTGCTAGGTACCTTGCACCATTGAGCTAGAAAGTAGATGCATAGATGAAAATATTTGTTTAAATTAATTTTTGTATTAGAAGCATTAATATTTTGTTACTATATCACTTATATGTTAAGGAATTTAAATGTTTAAATTATTCTTTGTTGAGTATGTAATTAAGGATAATGTCCTTATTTAAGTTAGTAATAGTAATATAGTTTTGTTGTATAGAATATGTTTATGTCCTAAGAAATTAATTCTTATTGTAAATTAATATTTCAGGGTTGTAACAATTGATATCAGAGCTTGATTTGGGGTTTAGGAAACTGAATAAGAGATTAATAAATTGCTAATTTAAACTAGGATAGTACGTACGAGAAATGATACGATGACAGGAAATGGTTTTGATGAGAGACAGATTGAGGGCCTGTTGGAAGATATTACCTCTCATATGCCTTTAATATCTCATCAGTTAAGATTAGGGGAGTTAGTGGGGCATGAAAAATAATGTTTTGGTCGAGTTGTGAAGTTCATTATAATGGGATGAGTTTATGGTTATTATTTACAAGTTTTGATTTTTGAGTCGATAACTTGGTATTGAAAATAAAAAGGAGACTGCCAAATTTTTTAAAAAATATTTACACCGAGAGAAAATATATATATATATATATATATATATATATATATATATATATATATATATATATAAGTGTTGATTTTCAACATATATATATTTCAGGGTTGCGACAATTGATATTAGAGCCCGATTTAGGGTTTAGAAAATTGAATAAGAGATTAATAAATTGCTAATTTAAACTAGGATAGTATGTATGAGAAATGGTACGACGACAAGAAATGGTTTTGATGAGAGATAGGTTAAGGGCTCGTTGGAAGATATTGCCTCTCATATGCCTTTGTTATCTCATCAGTTAAGATTGGGGGAGTCAGTGGGACTCCATAATGATATCGACTTGAGACAGACCGTGGGATCATAGCCTAAGGGTTCCAACCAACAAAGACAAGGAGTTGTACCCCTAACTACAACATCAGTGCCTGTAGCAACGCCTACGCTACAGGTAGTGAGGGTAGTGATCGAGGCGATGCCTGGTGCCTCATCCTCGACAGCTCTAGTAGCACCAACAATACAGACGACACCTGTGGTTACAACCCCAATTGATAGTGTTGTTACATTAGTGCGAACTGTAAAGAGTATGAGAGAATTAGGGTGTGAATCTTTTTTGGGCGAACCAGACACCGAGATAGCTAGCAAATGGCTTTGCAGAATTGAGGATACCCCATACAGATATAGGTGGCATAGGGCTTACAAGTAAATTGTGTTGCCCATTTACTTTCAGACAGGGCATGATCTTGGTGGGATACGGTGAAGTCGAGGAGACTTGCAAGGTCCTGGTTTTGGACAGAGTTTAGAGTTTAGTTTGAACATCAATTTTACTCCTCTTATCATTAAAAAATTAAGGAACAAGAGTTTTTATCCTTGAAACAGGGAGACATGTTAGTGATTGACTATAAAAGAAGGTTTCATGACCTCTCTATGTTTTCCTCACATTATACTCCCAACGAACAACATAGGGTTGAAAGGTTGCGGGATGGACTGCAGCAAGAGTTAAGGTGAAGATTGGTTTCCTTTAAGTTTGGGACTACTAGAGAGCTTATTGAGGTAGCATAGGCCCTCGAGGCATGTTTGAGGTAGGGCCAACAAGGATAATATAGTTTGGGTAAGCAGAATGATGCAAAGTATACCTCTGATAGACTCCTTCTACCTAAAAGAGGTGAGGGATATTTCATTCAGTTAAAAAAAAAGGAGTACCTCAGTTGCATATACCCAGACTTCAGGGGTGAGGTCAATAAGATGGCAACCAAACTCCAGTAGTGGTTTTTCTAGAGGAGCATCGGAGTAGAGAATGATTATTTATACTTTGTGTACCCAGTATGGACAAAGACTCTCAAGAGATTGTTCTGCAACACCTGAACGATGTTATATTTGTAGGGGGAACATAAATGGTGGGATTGCCCACATTTAGGCCGTGGATGTTATTATTGTAGGGGTTAAGCACTTTCGAAGATATTATCCTCGTAGGACTAACATCACTCAGAATTAGCAATAGTAGGCTTAGAGTTAGCAACAATCTACCATTATAGACAGACTAGTCTGACAGACGTTATCTGGGGCTAGCGGTAGTAGAGAAAAAACTTATATTTAGAATGACAAGACACAAAAGGCTCAGACTTAGGGAAGAGTATATTACATGACACAAGAGGAGACCAGAGTTGCTCTTGACATGATGGCTGGTACATTACAATTAAATTTTCTGCATGTTCATGTGTTGCTTGACACTAGGACCACACACTCATTTGTTGCTATTAAGCTTGTGGGGGAAATTGGGAGAAAATCTTTGTAAAATAAATAATGAGTTTGTTATAAGTACTCTATTAAGTGAAATTGTAAATATTGACCATATGAATAAAGGGGTTCAACTTGTTATAAATGGGTGTGAATCGAAAGTAGATTTATTGCCATTAGAGTTACATGATTTTGGTGTCATTTTGGGTATGGACTGGTTGGGTATAAATAGGGCTCAAATAGACTGTTTTGTGAAAATAATAACTTTTCATGGACCTAATGGTAGAAAAATTATATTTAGAGGAGAGAGAAATGTCATCACAAATTGTATTATTCCGGCTATGACTACGAGAAAAATGGTGAAGAAAGGGTGTGAAGCTTACCTTACGTATGCCATAGAGACAAAAAAGAAAGAAATTCGATTGTCAGATGTTTCAATAGTGAGAGAATTTCCCGACATATTCTCGAATGAGTTACCAAGAGTACCTTCAAAAAGGGAAGTAGAAGTCACTATTAATGCATTACCCAATACATTTCTAGTAGCTCAGTCCCCATATCGGATGGCACCAACAAAATTGGTACAGTTAAAAGTTCAATTACAAGAATTACTGGATAAAAGATTTATATGTCCGAGTAATTCACTCTAGGGAGCTCCTGTGTTGTTTGCAAAGAAAAATGATGGAACTCTTAGACTCTATATAAATTATAAATAGTTGAACATGATGATGATAAAGAATAAATATCCACTTTCACGGATATATGATTTGTTTGATCAACTAAAGGGGGCTAGAGTGTTTTTGAAAATAGACTTGAGATCGTAATACTACTACCAGTTGAGAATCAAGGACTTGGATGTACCAAAGACTGCATTCATAACTTGTTATGGGCATTACGAGCTCTTGGTAATGCTATTTGGGTTAACAAACGCACCAGCAATGTTTATGGACTTGATGAATTGAGTCTTTTGATCATACTTAGATAAGTTTGTGGTGGTTTTATGAAATGAGCGTGTTATAAATTGAACGCGTAGAAAGTAAATTTTTGAATTTTTAATTCTTTTAAAAAAACATTAAAAATTCCAAAAACAACACAAATACATCATAAATATATTTTTTGGATTTTTGTTTTTTTGGATTTTTCAAAAAAAGAAGAAAATGGGTCAAAATTGGGTTATGACAAAGGGTATATATTTTATTACTTAAAAAATGTTCAACTTATTCCTAATAATGTATACATACAAAGATAAAATCTTAAATGTCATTAGCATGAATGAAGCCTAAATTCCTTTTTATTTTGCAAAATCAATCTATACTTAAAGGGCTTTGTAAAAATATCTGCTAATTGATGTTATGTTCTTACAAACTCATGTATAATATCACCCTTCATCATATGATTCCTTAGAAAGTGATGTCTCACTTCAATATGTTTTGTAAGTAAGTGTTGTATAAGATTTTTATATAGACTTATTGCACTAATTTTATTACACTCAATAGGTACATGATCAAATGCAAGACCAGTGTTTTCTAAGCTTTGTACACAACAACTACCCATCGCTATATATTCCGCTTTAGTTGTTGAAGGGCTATTAAGTTTTGTTTCTTAATAGCCCAAGATATTAGTGACGATCCTAAAAAGTGACATGTTCCACTAGTACTCTTTCTATTAACCTTACACTCGGTAAAATCAGCATCCGAATAACTAATCAAACTCAACTCGCTTCCATTTAGATATCACAACCCTAAATCAATTGTTCCATGCAAATATAAAATTCATTTTACAGCACTAATATGAGATTGTTTAGGACATGCTTGATAACATACACATAGACATACATAAAATATAATATTGGGTCTCTTTGCAGTTAAATATAAATGTAACAACCTCGATTTCCTATATTTTTCGCGATACATTGGAAATTTTCAGGTAATTTTTTTTAGATATATAGGTTCCACCAAAATTTTTGCAGAGTCTCCCTATTCTGAGAGGTTCCAAGTTATTGACAAAATCATATTACACTTCCCTGCAGGTGTATTTCCTTTTGTTTTCCAGGACATTTCCGATGATGATTTCTGTCAAACGAATTGTGTGCCTTCAAATCTCTCCGGTCAGTTAGTAGAGGAGTGGGAGAAGAACAACATATCCAAAAATAAGCATGATCCAACGGTGGATTCCAGAGATATGGCCACTGGAGCATTATTGTTCCTCCAAATTCTAAACTTCTTTCTCTAGCTGAATTTTCTCTATTGTCTCTCACCTCTTTTTTTTTTTAAATTGGTGGCCTCTTTGCTGTTTTAAAGGCACATTTTCTTATAATTACAATATTGTCCCTCACTTATGCTTTTATGTATTTTATTTTATTTTTCATGTAAACTTTCCGGTTTATTTCTACTTAAATTGCTAGTCTTTACCGAACTCTGATTGAGATGAGATATTTAACCAAGGTAGGAAAACATATTAATAGACTTTATTCAAAATTGCATCCCAATCCGACGATTGGATTGAGAGCTCTTCTTTCTAATGTAAAATTGATCAGTTCATGACTATTCATCAACAATCCAGATTTTCTTGTTCAATCTTCACATAAAATCATATCAATTATCCTTCTAAACCTTTAAGGTCATTTATTATTTTGGAATATATTTATTTTAAAATTTTCACCTTTATTGATTTATCGGGTTTATTACCGTTTCAAAGTAATGTCATTGATTTTTAATCAGTGCTTGAACCTACAGTCCCGCCATTTTCATTGCACTATCATTTATTATAATGTATTCTTTATTACATCACTTATTTCTTAGAAACATTTTGTTATTTTTCTCATTATTTTATCCATCAAAACACGTTACCAGTTTCTGTGTCCTTATGAATTCTAAACCAAAATTCATTTTATGAAGGTCGTCCCTTCCATTATATATAATTATTTATCTATTATTTCTTATCTTGGTTTCCATCACCAATTGAGATCATACACCCTTTTCATTACACTATCCTTTATTATAATGTATTCTTTATTACCTCACTTATTTCTTAGAAATATGTTGTTATTTTTCTCATTATTTTATCTATCAAAACACGTTACCAGTTTCTGTGTCCTTATAAATTCTAAACCAAAATTCATTTTATGAAGGTCGTCCCTTCCATTATATATAATTATTTATCTATTATTTCTTATCTTGGTTTCCATCACCCATTGAGATCATCCAACTTTTAGTCTTATGTTTACATGAGAGTTTACACATCCGCATATTTAAATTATAAATTTTGAGGGTTTCGCAATAAAAGTGGTCCAATCATACCTTGAAATTTGATGATGTCTACATGCTTACAATTTTCATACATATCAAGCTTAGTTGATTTTAATATATCATACCATGCTCTTGATGCTTGTTTTAAACCATATAAAATATTTTTTAGTCTAAAAATATGATCGGGAAAATAAAAGTTTTCAAAACCTTAAGGTTGCTTAACGTACACCTTTTCCATGACAAACCATTTAAATATGTACTTTTAACATCCATTTGAAAGAGTGTAAAAATTAGCATGGCATGTAGCTAAAAGTATTCTTATTGATTCTAGTCTAGCCACTAGTGTAAATGTTTCTTAATATTCAATGCCTTTTTCTTGGTTATAACCTTTGGTAACTAGTCTAACTTTATTTCTAACTATGGTCCTATGCTCATCAACTTTGTTTCTAAACACCCATTTTGTTTTTATAATGGATAAATTTCTAGGTCTAGGAACTAGTTCCCACACATCATTCCTTTCAAATTGATTTAGCTCATCTTGCATGGTTAAAATCCAATATGCATCATTTTCAGCTTCTAGAAAGGATTTGGGTTCTCTATGAAAAACAAATGTACAATGCTCACTAATGTTTTTAAGAGATGCTCTAGTCTTAGTATCTTTAAAGGGATTACCAATAATTAACTTGGAAGGATGAGAGATTACATACCTTAGCTCCTTTGATGGCACAAAAGAGTTACTTACCATCTCTTGTTGAATGTTTGTGCTTGGTTTGCCTTTGTTCATTTCTTTATTGTTGTCTTTCATGGGGGTCCTATCATTAAGACTCAAATGTTGAACACTATCATTAATGTCATCTAGAATCTCAATAATTTTATCATTTTGAATTTCCTCAAAGACAAAATGCATGAATTCTTCAAGAAAAAGTGTTCTATTATTATATATGAGGAATAACTAGTTAAAATGCCAACATTGGATTTTGAATCAAACTTATTCAAATTATCTTTAGTATTAAGAAAAAACATTATGAACCAAAAACTTTGAGATATAAGATGTTGTGTTTCCTACCTCTCTAAAGCTCACAAGGAGTCTTTTTCAAATCCAGCCTCAAGGTAACATGATTTAAAATATAACAAGATGTATTTATAGCTTTTGTCAAAAAAACATTTAGGGATATCAAATTCATTTAATATTGTTTTTGCCATTTCTTAAAGAGATCAATTTTTCCTTCTCACAACCCTATTTTGTTAGAGAGTTCTAGGTGTGAAAAGTTATCATGGTATCCTTTTTCTTCACAAAATACTTCAAACAAATCACTTATAAATTCACCACCATGATCGCTCTTTATGCTTACGATTGAAAAACCATTTTCATTTTTAACCTTTTTTAAAAACCTTACAAATCCATAAATAGTTTTATCTTTTGATTTTAAAAACAAAACCTATGTGTATCATATAAAGTCATCCATAGTCATAAATATATATTTATTACCACTTATACTTCTAGCTCTAGTTAGTTTAAATAGTTTTATATGTAGCTTCTAAAAATCTTTCAGTAGAAATGTGGTTTTTGCTCTTAAAAGATGTTTTCACTTGTTTATCCATTTAACAAGCATCATATAACTTTTTCTTCTTAAATGCAATATGAAAGAGTCTTTTAACAAGCTTATGTTTTACAAGTTTCTAAAGAATGTTCATGTTTATATGACCTAGTCTTCTATGCTAAAGAAAACTAGCATTAATGCTAGCAACAAGACAACTTTCTATTATCATGTATTTATCAATCTTAATCTTATAAACATTTCCCTTTTCTTTTACCAACAAATAAAACTTTATCATTTTCAAGGATTAATACATGGTAAAAAAACAATTTTATAGCCTTTATCACATAATTGACTAATACTAAGCAAATTATGTTTTAAGGTATTGATAAGGAAAACTTTTTCTATTGAAGGTGAAGACTTACCTTTAATATTTTCAACTCCAATGATCTTTGAGTTATATCCAAAAGTTACTTCTTTCACCATTGATCTTAATTATGCTTGAGAATAATGAATCATCTCCAGTCATGTATCTTGTGCAAGCACTATCCAAGAACCTTTCCCTCAATTCATATACACATAAAATCAAGATGAGGTTTTTGGTACTCGTACCTTCTTGAGCCTTTTTTAGTTAATAGTGGTTCCTTTTGAAACCTAAGTCATATTACCAACTTTGTCCTTCATAGGACTTGTATAAATCAAATGACCAATGCTTCTACAATAATGAAATGTTTGGTTTGAGTCATATGATTGTTTGGCTTTAAAAAAGTAATTTTTTAAATATTTTTTATTCTTTTTAGGTTAATAACTTAAACCTTTTTTTTGGCTGAAAACACATCTTTGACTTGCTAGGATGATTTCTGAAATCTTAGAACCTTGAGTGAATTTTTCTAGTATGGTGTTCACTTTATCAACATTTTCCTTTAAAGCTTTATTTTCCTCTTCAAGTAGATTCATCTTATTGCAATCATCAACTACATTATATGCTTTATTTTCTAAAGTCTTTTTTTCAATAAACAAGTATGCATGGTTCTTTTTCAATGTGCTATATTTTGATCCTAGCTTCTTAAAGTCACCATACAAGGATTCAAAAGAATCATGCAATTCAATATAGATAAGGTCAAATTCATCATCCAAAGAGAGTACTTTATTATCACTTTTAATTGTCATGAAACACATGTTTGCAACATGTTTTTCTTCATCACTTGAACTAGAGTCTGAGTCAGCACTCTATGTCTCTTTCACTACTCATTTGTGATGATGATTCTTCTTTTTGTTTTGAAAGAGAGTGTAATCAACCTTTATATGTCCTTTCTTATTGCACTTACAACATTTAATTGCCTTCTTGTTAGATTCTTTTTTATTTTCATCCTTCTTGAAATTTAAAAACTTTATATTCCCTTGATTCCTTTTTAGGAAATCTTAGAATTGTCTTGTGATAAGTGCAATGTCCTTCTCCACTTCATCGTCGTCATCATCATCATTATCAATATGGTGAAAGGTTTTGAATGCCAATTTCTTCTTTGAATTCTCTTCTAGTTCTTGTTTTTTCATGGTGATCCCATGTGTCATTAATGATCCAATGAGCTCTTCCAATGGAAGTTTAGTGAGATTCTTGGCTTCTCGAATTGCCTTCACCTTTTCTTCCCAGGCCTTTAGTAAGGACCCAATAATTTTGCTCACAATTTTGTTATTAGTATAAGTCTTACCAAGAGCATCCAAACTATTAATGATAATTTTCATTCTGGTAAACATACTAATTATGGATTCATTTTGAATAACTCACTTCTACTTAATGCATAATATAAAGTATTCATAGTTTTAGTATCCATAGATAACAACTTTTTATCACTATCAGTATACTCACTTCTAGCCTTACGAATAGTTATACCATCTTTAATTTTAATAGGCTTGTGAGGTCCATTTTCAATAGATAATCATAGATCATAATCAATAGATTAAAAATATATAATCTTCCTAGCTTTTCAATGGGTATAGTCATTACCATTTAAAAAAAAAAGTGGCCTAAAGGATGATTTTCCTTGATTTTGAACATAACAACTAGTGGTTGTCATTCTACTCAAAGTCTAAGCAAAATAAGTAAATGAGAACCTTGCTTTTAGACCAATTGTTGTTCTAGGATCAAAGCAACAATAACACCTAAGATGAGGTGAATTAGGTATTCCACTAATATTAACAAATAATGCAATTTAAAACCATTAAGCACACTAAGAACAATAAACACAATAATCAAATATATAATAAAAGTGCTTAAAATATATAGGTAAAGGAAGAAAGATTGCAAACTTGGTTTTTAACGTGGTTCAACAAACTTATATCCACACCCCAAGTACCAGCTATAATTAAGTATTGTATTCTTTTACTAATCCAAGTTAAAGATACGGTGAATCCATACCAAGCTTATACACTACTTGAAGATGTCCTCTCCTCAAGATTTTTCCCTTGGTAACAATACATTACTAATGCCAAGAGTTTATCCAAACTCAAGTTATTACAATTTGAAAATGTTTAAATGTTGTGAGAATAAGAATGTATACTCTTGTGCAAAAATATGAAGGTTTTAATGCACAAATATGAGTATGATTAAGGATTGATGATTTTGAAGTTGTTTTTCTTTTAAAATAACTTGTATTTGATATATGTTCAGATTCACTATTTAATTCTGCAACTAGACAAGCCATATATATATTTTTAGTAAAAGCTAGTTGTTTTTATAATTGTTAATGTTTCTTTGACAGATGAAACAATCGACCAGTTTATATCAGTTAGGATAATCGATCAATCGGTTCCTGCATATTTCAAGGTGTTCATCCCTGATGTACAAACAGTCAACCGGTTCAACTTAAAACCTAGATTTGACAGTTTTAAACCTCGTGAAACTTGAACTGACTAAATGCATATCAATCATATAATACAAGTAAAGTGAAGTATGTGAATTCATTTTAATTTGTGATATCAAGTAAGATTCAAAGATTTATATAATCTGCCTAAAATGAATCCTTAAGAACTAAGTCTTCATTTGTTTTGCATCTTGGACTCATTGATTGATTTCTCCATTCAATTTTTCATGCTAGTTGATGTGTTCTTTATATAAAACCATTTTTAAATTATTCTCAACCAAGCATATTATTAGTCCAATTTTATTTAATTGTTATCATCAAAATATATAAATATTAATATATGGCCCAAATGTCAATAAGTGTATATGCCTTATAGCTAATCAGTTGGTTACGCATAGTATTGACTTTATTCATGTAAATATATTTAATTTATTAATAAAAAATTATATATCTTTAATATTTAACAAATATTTTATTAATGAATCTAGAATAAAGATAAACTTGAATCGACTAAGGAAATTATAAAGTTGTTATAATTATGAGATTCTTATTGCATCAAAGTATTGTTCCTAAATGTTCTTGGCCAATGCTCTATTAAGACTGAATATTAATTAAAACTACATATTATATTTCTTCTTTTATGAAAATAAGTAATTATTCTGATCATAAGCTGAGGTATGAAAGATATCTAGAACTAATATGTAGGTGTTTGTCAGATGATATGTACATTGAACTAACTTGTATGAGAATTTCATATGAAGAGATCACTTGTGTTTATGGAAATGCTTACGTGATAATTATACAAGTGATCCTTAGACTTGAGATCACTAAATTATCTTATATTTTAATTATACTACACATTGTTTTAAAGAAATAACTTTAAGGTATCTGCAAGCTTTTGTTATATCTGTTAGAGAATAATATAAATTATATTTTGGGACCTCACCTTAAAGCTTAAGTTATTGAGTTGAGATGGTTCTTTGACATTATATTAGAGCCTTAACAACCAAACAGTCACAAGTTCGAATCTCATCATTCTTATTTATTTGATAAAAATTAAGCACAATGTAGTGTGTATGTGCAAGTTTCAAGTCCAAAGAACTTTCACTTGAGGGGGTGTGTTAAATAATAATATAAATTATATTTTGAAACCTCACATTAAAGTTTAAGCTATTGGGTAAAGAAGGCTTTTTAACAATATCATCTTATGAAAATACTTTGTATATGGAATGATGATGTGTGGTTCTTTAGCATTTTCTACTTACAAATTAAAAGAATACAAAATACAGATGATAAGGTATGATGTCCATTTATTTTCCTGATGGATCAATTGCAAGATATCTGAGGGCACGGAACTGGAACGTCAAGAAGGCACTGAAAATGCTGAAAGAAACCTTAAAATGGAGAGCAGCACACAAACCAGAAGAGATTCGCTGGGTATGCAGGCACTTTTTATCCTTCTCGATTTTCTCTTAGTCCTTGAGAGGAAAGATCCGCTCTAGCGTTTAAGTCTTAATCAATGGATGAAATCTTGGTAGGGATCGACTTAATTTAATGGTGTGCCTCAACTTTAATGAGTAATTGAACGAGTCTCGAAGCTCTCCTACATCTTCTTTCATTTCATGCATTTTTGTTGCACTAGGAAAATGGCCTCCAGTCACATTTCACAGAATACTAAAAATTTAATATAGTTGTTTCCATACCTGTTAAGGATCCAAGCATATTGAAACTGCCACCAATAATTTATAATACTCAAAATTAAGACAAATTGCAATTGGCTATGCATCTGGAAGTCCCAGTACAATTAGTAACAATTTCCATCAGGAAACTCAGCATTGTGGGTTATGGGACTGGTCAAATTTGTTCTAGTTGTGGATCTACTCATGCGATGGTGTTTATTTCTGTCACTGTTTTTGTTTCTAATGCAGGAAGACGTTGCTCATGAAGCACAAACGGAGAAAATCTACAGATCAAATTACTTTGACAAGCATGGAAGAACAGTTCTTGTCATGAGACCTAGTTGCCAGGTTTGATCTGACAATCTCTCCCGACCTTTCTCTGCGTGTTGTGATTTGTGAGGCTGCTACTGCTTGGATTTGAAGAAAAGTTTGGTTCATGTAGATGCATCACGAGGACATGCTATTAATCCCGAAAGAAAAGACACGTAAATTGTTCATCCATGATTTGGACACCAAATAATCAAAAAATTAGCTTTGCTTCAGGACTCAGATCCAACAATACAATCACACGATTCTTCCCCTCCCACGAATTATGACTTGTTTTTATATATAAAGAAATTCCGAGTAAAATTCAAAAAGTTTATGAATATATCTAATTAAATAAATTAAAAATTATTTATACAATAAAAAAATTATAAAACTCAATCCTTGCTTAACTAAACTTGCTTAACTAAACTATTAAGTGATTGGAAATTATCAATGTGATTGGAAAAAAATCAAACTGAAACAAATTATATTATCTAATTAATAATCAATTAAATATTAAATATTAAGTGATGAATTTTTTTTTTAAAAGTAATACAGATTTTTAAAAATTCAATTGTAATAGATAAAAAAAAATAATGCCTAAGCTCACATGCTTAAAACAACCCATGCACCTTAATCTTATTCAGAAAATCAACCTAAGCTGATTCAAAGGAAGAAAAATCTATTTTGCAATCATATTTTGACAAACAAAAAACCCAAAACTAACATTCTAAATAGCTTATAAAATATATTTATAGTCTCTAACAACCTAAAAATTAACTTTAAAAGAAACAATCAAACTAAAATCAAAATTCTTTTCGAGTTTAGATCTACCATTTCAGTCAATTTTATGGGGAAGAACGGCTAGGATAAACTTTCTCCTATCAAAATGAACCCATTGACACCAAAATTATCTTTTTTGTGGCTGGAATCAATTTAAACCAAGACTTTTTCTTTCTTCCACCAGAATCCGTCCATTTTATCTCTTTTCTCTCAAATCAAGGATCAAAAAATAAGAAAAATAAAGCTTGAGATCAAAATTGAATATCTTGATTTTTTAAAGACTGAAAGTTTATAATTTGAAATATTTGAGGATCAAAGTGATATTTAACTCCAAGTTTTAAAATACCACTTTTATGCTGTATTATCATTTCAATCCTCTATCCTTTGAATAATGTCCTTCCATAAATACGCTTTAATTAGTGATCAATTTAAGCCTACAAAGGTGTAATTAGAAGAAAAAAAATTTAAAATAACAAATTATTTTTATAATCCATAATGATCAGTCTCTCGTTAAAAAGTGGCGCTGGAAACGGGAACAATAATTTCCCCGCACACCTTTTATAGTATTTGTAATATCAACCTTAATGCAAACCGTCGTGACAATATTTTGCGTAAACCCAGTATGTTTGGCATGATGGTGAGATCTTTTGTACTTTGAAGTGTGTACAGAAATATCAGTTTTCAGGGATCAAATTCAAAAGTGATATGCTTAGCTTAATGTTGGTTACCTGTAATAATGGTAAGTTCATCTCTACTGCAGAACTCCAAGTCAATAAAAGGACAAAATAAGTATTTGTTGGTGTAATGGAGAATGCCATTTTAAATTTGCCACCAGAAAAGGAGCAGCTGGTCTGGCTTGTTTATTTCAATGGTTTCAATTTATCGCATATTTCATTGAAGGTGACACGGGAAACAGCCCATGTTTTACAAGACCATTATCCTGAATGCCTGGGTTTGGCAATCCTGTACAACCCTCCAAAATTCTTTGAACCTTTCTGGATGTTAACCCCTTATCTGTTCCCGCTGTACTCCTCAAAATTTCTAATTGTCGGATTTAGAGAATTTTTAGTTTATTCTGGCTCTTGAAAATATAAAGTTTTGATTATAGATTGTGCTCAAGGTAATAATATACACTGCCTAAATGAATTGCTAGAGATTAGTTTACAACTAAGACCATGGATCTTTTTGCAGCATGCCATGTGATCGTACACCAAAATTGCCTCAATATCGAGATTTAAACCCTCTGACACCACTTCACGTTAGCTTATGGCTCCCTCTACCCCCAGCTTATCGCTTTTCAAAACCAGGGGTCTGGTGTCCTACATTGGACAATTCCAAACCATTTTAGGCCCCTTCTCTCATTTTTTTCCCCACCAATATGCACTACACTGACCTTTTGGTGAATGTGTCATTTCTAATGTTATCCATTCTTGTGTTCTGTACACCTTAACATGCAGATCTCACTGCCACTGCCATCTTATGAGTATCTTGTTGTTTTGATACCCAACATTCACTACTATACATAAGGGCTGGCCTCACCTCCATTCTATAGAAATTACCTGGCGTTTTATGTTCTCTTTTCATAGTACTTGGTATTGAGACACTACTATAATTTCAAGAGTTCAATTTGTGGTAATCTGTCTGCTTTTTTGTTGTTTCCAATCTTTAATGTCATCATTGTATTTGTAAAATTTGATGCAAAACTGTTTTAGTTCCAATTGTGAATTGTATGGGACAGTGGTTACTTTCAGTTTCAGTATTTTGCATATTAGCATTAGCCAAGGGGCATTCCAGTGTGTTTTGTGGAGTCACAGTCCTGTTTTGCTGCTATTAGATTATTTTTGGTGAAGCCTTTCTGATTTCTCTGCACTCTATACGCTAGTTTAGTTTGCTAGTAATGTCAGGATAACCTTTCATTGCAGGTGGCAAAAGCATTTCTAGAGCCTAAGACTTACAATAAAGCCAAGTGTTTTTACGCGGATGAAATCAATACTATGAAAATAATGGAAGATCTATTTGATATGGACCATCTCGAAGCTGCATTTGGTGGAAAAGGTGTCGATTTTGATATAAACGAGTATGCAGAGAGGATGACGGAGGACGACAAGAGGATGCTTTCATTTTGGACAAGAGTGAGTTTCCCCCCGGCAGCTCCACAACCGGACCTGGCATCTACTACTTTGGACCCGCTTAACTTGGACTCAGATTCTGATGCTTCTGACAATACTCTAGTGATGGAATAGATTCAGAAACTGTTACCACTGTTGAAAATACTCTAGTGACTGAAGGTTGCAAGAAAGAGGCACAGTCAAAGCCAAAAGACCCACATCAGGCTGAAGTTGTGAAACCTGATGACAAAGCACATGCTTGAGCTTTGCCAAGGCAGGATGACCTGAAAGCGGTTGGTGGAGGACAGCTGACTTATCATTTTAGTCAGACTTCAATATCAAGAGTTTCTTTTGAGTTGTATTGATATCAGGTTGTGAATTTTATTTCAGTAAGTGTTTTATTTTTTTAATTGGAATGAAATATTTTAGTTTTGAAATGTATTGATGTACTGTTTCAGGATTGTACTATTTATATATATACAAATTCAATAAATATAATTCAAATTCAAGATAAATTAATTATAAATTATGCAATACAAATACAATGCCAAACAAATATAATTTTAAAATTTAAAATATTTCTAAATAATCAAGATTAAATAAATCTTTAACTTAAAGTAATTCAACTTAAACAAAATATAAAAATATTATGAAAGTAAAATGTTTTAACACAAATATTTTAAATATAAAGTTAGGTCAATGTTATCAAGGCTAATGGAATCTATAACATCCCTTGTTTTGCTCAAATTCCTACAAAGTATAAACATAAAAAAAACAACATGAATATAAACCATATATATTAGTGATAAATCTAATTTTAAAAAAATTAATATCTTTGTTAATGAAAATAGTAATAATAATTTTCAATATTATTAGTAGTAATGAAATAGAGCTTTTTATACTTGGGTGGTTTAATTAATCAAATTGAACAAGGTTCAATTTGATTTAATAGTTTTTCAAGAGCGAAACAGAACATGTAAAATGGAACCTGAACGTTCCGGCTGAAATTTAACTGAAAAATCTGGAACAGGCCGAGATTTAAAATGAGATAAAAATTGTTTCGTTTTGTTTTGTTTTTTGAATTGATATGAAATATTTCAACCATTCCAAACGAAATAGAACAGAATTGATAACTTAATTGATAAAATTATCGAATTCAGCAAATGATTTTTCCTCGTTGAGTCTTATGATATGGCAGTCACGACAAGATTCAAATGCATGTTTCCATGTTCCTGTGTATTTTGATTCTCGTCAGTTGGTACGAACTTTCCACCAGCGGTGAGGACGAAAGACAACGCTCAACTGTACTTGAAAGAACTTGAAATGAATCTGTCTCTGAAATCCTTTTATGTAGAGTGTGGTCCATGATGGGCTGTAGGCTTCTGGATTGGGATGGTTAGATTGGTCTTTCCAGCCTACTTCACTCTTTTTGTAATTTATAAAATAGTTTCCCACTTGGACAGAAAATGTATTCTATAGGTTTATATATGACACTTGAGCTGAGAAAGTTTTGAGAATTCTTTCTAAAATAATGTTAAACAAGAAGTTGAGTTTAAAGAATCATCAAGTCTTAATCAATATAGTCCAAGCAAGAAATACTTTTAGTTTTTGATTCAAATCATTAGCAAGGGTTTTATAATCTAATTTTAGTTTTTTAGGTAAATATTATGATTCTTGATTATAAATTCTAGGATTTTGCTCTCTGGGTTTACATCCACGATGCATTTATTTGCTAAAGCATGATCATATAGTCTATTGAGTTCATAAATGGCACTTGAAATCATGTTCTTGAGAAAATAATAGATCCTATTTGTAAAATCTTAACTGTTGAATTTATATCTTATTTTAAATTCAAATAACTTTCCAACCATATATTTGAAGAACCATCATTACCATTGATTTAAACTCGAAAATGTGAGTTCTACAAACAAGATCCATCATGTTCCATGACCCAAATCCATGCCCAGAAAAAACAAAACACAAAATGAGGAAAATTACCTCGCATCACCCAAATCCATCATGTGCACATTGTGATAGCTAGAAGGTACCATAGAACAGTACTCATATTTCAGTCCATCTTCTACAACATTTAAACATCACTAACTATCAGGAATCCTACATCTTCCCTGGAAGAAACATGGGCAAGGACCCAATCAAAACAGTAGACTTGACTGACACGCGAAAACTAAACAAATAGCAGTAGAAAGCTTTCCTTCCTACTTGTTGAGGAAGATAACCATATACATGTGCCCAAACGTATTACATAACTAGCTTTTCTGCATTTTCTTATTTATGACACCAACAGCTATCATGATAGTAAATCCCCCCTGAAAAAGCAAAGCAATGTTGGTACTCATCTAAGGAGTTGGAAGCAAAAAAAGAGCCAGTGATTGAGGTAGACACAGAAGATGATAACAAGCAATTGAACTTACCAGTATGTGAGCATATATTAACGCAGCATATCATCTAACTTCTGCCTATATAGAGCTAAACTCTGCAACAGCATTTAAAGTAGCATAAGTGGTGGTGTCGTATTCAGTCAGGTACTAGATAGCATCATGTAAACAATGCGCAAAACAAGGAAGACTATGGAGTTAGAATTCCAAGAATATTCAGAAATTCCAAGTAATAATGTCATGGGCAAAAAAAAGATCTTGTTGTTCATTCTTGTCCACAATTTATTGATTGCTAGAAAGTTTTACAATTTTACTCAATAATGTTTTTGCATAATATTTTTTATGCATCTCTGTATCATATACATACTTCCGTGGTAATGACAATACCATTTCTTCCTATGCTTTCTAGACCTAGGGGTTACCAGCCAGTCTTAGCAAGAAGATTCTTAGCAATAAAAGTAAATTACTGAAAAAATTATATTGCATTCCAATGTCTATAATTAACTAGGAAAATTCATCTGAAGGCCAAGGTTACTCCCTGACACAAGCATGTTTTGGTTGATTGCTTCATCGAGTGAATAGGGAAATCAAAAACTATATGATTATTTCAGATAAAACTTTTCCATATTAATTTCAGACAGGTTACAACTGTTGACCATAATAATCTGCCACATTTAAAATCAGGCAAATATAAACTGCAGCCAGAAATAAAATTTTCAAGTCCAGAAGCTAATATGATGACCAGAAGTCGCATACCCTAGTATATGCATACACGCCAGCCTCAGTTGGTCCTGCAGGACTTCCCCTCCTAATGAATTTCCCCTCTTTTAATATGTAAAGCATTGGTATTCCAGTTGATAATTCTAAGTTGATAACCTGCCAGAACAAAAAAAAGATCAAAATACAGTTAATACTATGAGGAAAAAGAAGAGATAATGCAGAGATGATCCATATGGAAACACCCCAAAGTAACTAGTTTATTACCTCCTGTGAAGTCAATTTGTCAAGGTACATGATGATGGATCTCAGTGAATTCCCATGGGCAGCAATCATCACATTCTTCCCAGATAGAAGTTGAGGTTCAATCTGCAAGTACTCTTTGTCAGATGCTATTGAATGGTATACAATTGCTTGAATCATTAAGAAAACCATCCAATCATTGGCAAGCAAACCATAAGAGAACTAGGAATAGGAAGCATAGCCATGCATACATGATCTTTGAAATAAGCAACTGCTCTTTCAGCACACATTTCCAAACTCTCGCCATTGGGTGGAGGTATGTCATAACTCCTCCGCCACTCATGAACCTTTTCCTTTCCAAACCTATCTGCTGTTTCCTGCTTATTGAGACCCTGCAATTCACCATACCTGTAGAGAAGATCAGTCATAAGTTGCATATGAAGTGGGGATTCCAGGCAAAAGGATATGATCAGAGAAAAGGAGACAGTATCATTACATTCTTTCATTTAATTGCGAAGCTGCTACAACTGGGATGGATTGCTTTTTTGTATCTTCACTAAAAATTTGACTCCATTCCCTTGCCTGTTCATTCTCATTGTGTAAAATGATAGGAACCTGCCACCAGTTTGATAGTCAACATGCTAGCAAATAAAGAAGAAAAAGAAAAAAACTTTTGAGGAAATAGTGGAGTCTTAAATAAGTTCATCTTAACTTGTCTTGCAATTCGTACATAAATAAGTTTCAGATGTGCCAGCCTGAGTAATTATTGTGCCAATGACAAATAACCCAGGTTTAGCTCAGATTAATGCAAGAGCAAGATATTCATCTACTATCATGTTAATAACTTCTGAGATTTGAATGCCACAGCTAAAACTTCTGTTTTCTAACACCCAGTAGCATGTTTTACTAAACTACCATTTTGTGACGATGCGCAGATAAAACTTCTGTTTTCTAACACCCAATGGCATGTTTTACCAAACTACCTTTTTGCGACGATGCTGAGTCATGGCAAGCATGGCAGTCATCTGCGCACGTATCAAGGCTGATGTATATATCATGTCGACGGGTATGTTGCTGATTCTCTTACCAGCTTCAATTGCCTCCTCCACACCCTTCTTTGTCAATGGCACATCAACACAGCCTGTGAAGAGGTTCTTTTCATTCCATAGTGACTCACCATGCCTAATCAGTATCAAAGCTGCTTCACCTGAAATAGATTATGATATAGCATTAAGAAGATTTCACAAAAAGAAAAAACCCAGCTCCAAATTTTAATCAGACGCCAAATAATATCAATCAATCTGTATATCAACATGATTTTTTTTTCTATTGTATTGCAGAATCGTAGGATTCATGCGGCCAAATTCAAATATGATTAGATCTTTTTAAGAATAAAAAATGGCAATTGATATGAATATCTAATCTTCAATAGATATGAATTTTGGACTAAAATGAAACAGGCATACTTGATTTCTTTCGTAACTCATCAGAGCTGTTATTTGGGGGATATGAAACCGGTTGAACCACTGAAGTTTGAGAAGCCGAGGCTTGAATAACACCAAATTTCTTCTTCCAAGAACTATAACTAGCTCTTCTTGACAGTCCAATGTCAACCTTAAAACCTTTAGATATCAGTTTCAACGAAGCATTGCCAAACACAAGACGAGAGCCGGAGTTCTGGAGGTGTTGATGGGACTGAGCGGTCCCTAAGGCTTGGTGAAACACAGCAGTGGCCATTCTGAAATTCAAGATACCCCAAGAAAGAAGCCCACAAATAATTATTAGAAATGGGTTTATAGTATTTAACAAGAAACTCCTATTTCAACACAGTGAGTTGAAAGACACAATGTACAGTAGCTTTGAAGGCATTACAGAATAGCACATAGCACATTCCTTTCAAATGAAAAAACAAAACGAGCAAATTAAAAGAAAACTAGCAGTAAAGAAAGCAGAAAAGAGATTCAAGTCATATATAATCCAAAATAAATTAAACAACGTTAATAAAGAGGAAGAAAGAGCAAGACCAACAACAATAGTGGCATATTGCTGGGAAAATATTAAAAGAAATTCACACAGATATTAGAAGGGTCAGGTCCGATCAATTTCTCTCAAAGCAAAACCAAACAGTTAGTAATATATGAAGAAGAAGATGATGATGATCAACAAATTACCTTTCAAGAAGGAAGCCAGAAACCAAAATGGAAAAAAAAAAAAGAAGAAAGAAATGTAAACAGTAACAAAATATAATAGAAAAAATGGGAGCAGGTGACCTATATATAATAGAATAGAGGGACTGAATCGAAGAAGAAAACAAGAAGGAAGGGGAGAGTTTAGTAACTCGCGAGAAAAAGTTGACGGAGAAGATTACAATAACTGCTTTTAGTTACATGCGTCTCAATTTCAATTTTTGTTTTTTTTTTAAAAAAAAAACTCACAGCTTTTTTTTTATCAATTCTACATGTTACTTGTATTCAATTTATAAACTATTACAATTTTTATTTTTAAAATAAAATATCAAACTATAGAATTTAATTTAATTATATTATTTAGAATATATATATATATAAAAATAAATTGAATTAATAATCTTGAATGTTTTACCTTTAAATCATTTTTGCAGTGACAATTGTTTTCTTTTTTGTTAACAGGACCTTATATTTATTATTTTTTAACTACTATCCTTGTAATATTTTTACCATCTTTATGTTAATTTTCTAATCTAGCCCTGGTCGCCTCCCACAAAATATTACAAGTAATCAACCAAATGCATCCTAACTTATACATAATACACATTTAGCGAACTTGATTTAATATTTGTGGATAACATAAAGGGGAGTTCCAAATTTCAGCAGCAAGATTGGGACATCCCTTTTAAAGTATTGAATATGGTTCCTTTTGATATGGATAAACAAAAAGGCTTTCAACTCCAAAATCCGCAATTAGTGTTAATTATTGTAATGATATAGTTGGCTTGCGATAACGGGTAATTCTAGACAGTTAAGTGTGGGTCTGTCATAACTAGATGATAATCTGCCCCAGACAGATTACGTTGATGGCCTACCAGATACATTTATAAACTAGTGGGACATGTTTAGATCGAAGAGAAGGTCTGGTTATGCTAGACCAGAATAATGACTCAAAAGGGCTATAATTTTTTATCTGACTGATAGATCTTTAGATTTTCAAAATCTCGCCTCGAAATCCTGATTTTAGCATTTTTTTATGATTGTCCTTGTTATTTTTGGATTTCATGCTTCTTTCCTTTGTAATTTCATATTTTTATTGTTTCCTAACTAAGGTAGGGTTTCTGGTTTATTTAAGGCGTTGTAAACCTCCTGAAGAATTATTATTAGAGAGAAAATAAAACCAGCAAACTTAAAATCTAAGACGGATTCAGAGAAGACCACCTTTGAGTGAGAAAAGAACAGATCTAGAGATTTTGGATTTCATATATTCCTGAATTTTCAGGGACTTTACAAGCAGAAGAATTCATTGACTAAGTGAATGAGATTAAACGGGTTTTTGGATACAAGGACGTGCTTGAACAAATACGAGTGAAGTTGGTTGCAATCAAATTAAAGAGTAGGGCTTCTGCTTGGTGGGAGCAGTTGAAGAAGACAAGGAAGAGAAAAGGAAAAGCTAGAATAAATGACTGTGAAAAGATTAAGAAGAAGATGAGAGAACATTTTTTTTCCTTTTAACTACTCACAGACTTTATATTAGAGGCTCTACATGCTGAAACAAGGGGGTAAACCTATCAATGACTACACTGATGAATTTTACCAACTAGTTTCAAGAAATGATCTAGTAGAAACAAAGGAGCAGCTAATGGCTTGGTATCTTAATGGCTTGCGATAGTCAATTCAGGATGTATTAAGTCTTCAGTCTTTGTGGACACTGTCATAGGCATATCAGAAGGCTTTAATGGTGAAGAAGCAGTAGACTACTAGGAATGTTAGCATAAACTTTTGATCATAATAGAATAATAAAGGACGTAGTAGTGACCCAAGGCAAACTGATGCAACCATATTATTTGATAGTTTTACCCATATTTACCTAGTTTTTTTGCCTATTTTTTATACATAAAATTTCTTAATATTCTTTGTTTTATGTTTTGAAGGCACTTTTGGATGTAAAATATAAAAAGAAGTAAATTAGAGATAATTGACAGATTTGACCTTCGATCGATGTTTTGTGCAAAACTTGAGCTCTAGAAGTCGAAATGAAGTGATTCTAGTGGCATTAGAAAGCTAACATCCATACCTCTCTATAAATATAAGGAAAGAAAAATAAAAAGGTAAGGAGCAAGGAGATCGCAACCTTCAAATTCAAATCTCGCATTCTGTCAATGTTTACCTTCGGCTATTCCGACTTGAATATCTTGAGCTACAAAAGTTTATTTTATAAAAACTTAACTTTGCTAGATTCCTGACTCGAAGACCTATCATCTTACCAAAATTAAGTAGAAAAAGAGCTCATATGAGAGAGATATGATTGTTTTAAGATAACACATGAATTCTGCCAACAGACAGGTTTTGTGAAGAAACAAATCCAAAGTACTTCTCAAAGCATCCAAACCATCATCCAATTCTTTATTTCAGCAATTTAGCTCCTCTAAGTTAAAATTCAAAGCTTGAAGATTTTATACAAGGCTATTTATCTTTTTTTAAAAAAATTGTTATTGAAAGGCTTAAATGTAAATTGTCTACTTAGGAAAGGACTATTTTGTAGAAAAAGGATTAGAGTTTCCTAGGATATAAAAAGAAAAAGAGAAAGGAAAAGGGAGGAGGACAGCTAGCAAAGAAAGAAAAACCACCCATTTCCTCTGAAAAACCTGAAATCATATTTTCTTCCTTCTTTTTGATTAATTGTTTGGTAGACATGCAAGGCTAAATTATTTTTCTTGATTGCAAGGACACGGAAACCTTCGATTTTCAAGAATTGTGAGATTTATTTTACCTTTTCTTTTCAGTTTATATGATAAATACGTTTGTTCTCTTATGCTTATTTTTCCTATGATTGTTTATTTTAATTGTTAGAGCGGACTCTAAGTTATTATTGTAGACAATTTGTTGCTAAGTTTGATATCAAAATCGGAGTTGTGGTATATGAACTTTTGAAGCAACTGAGTTTAATAATTGTGGTGGATTTACGTTATTAACCTTAGGGAGAACATTCGAACAAATCAAACATGAACAATGGACAGTCATGTTGTCAAGATTAATCTATTTATCCAGTTCTTAATGTTGTCATTCAATTAAATTACTAGTGCGGACACTATGGTTATTTGATGGTTAGGGTTAATTATACAGTGGATCCGTTAAATAGCTAATGTTAATAAAGGATAAATATTTAGAATATAAAATTGATGTATCGTTTCAATGATTAGTTTTGATTTTCGTAGGTAGATGTTTACTTGAAACCAAGGTTTATTCTCTATAAAATTTTCTGATGTTATTTAATTTTGCTTAATAGTTTTCTGTTTACTTTTGCTTTAGCCTAGATAACCTTCAAGCCCCCCCCTCAAATTGCATATCATCTAGCATAAAAATCTGACTTGAACCTTCCTCGTAAAATCGACCCCTTGCTTGCTCTATATTATCTTATTTGTTATGTTTTAAGTTAAGGTAATTAATTTGTGCGACCGCGACATTGCAACACAGACCACCAACCAAGCTAGTCCAAACCAACAAAATCAACAGGTAGCAAGTTAAGGTTCTAGTTTTAGACTTTGTTGCTTTAGATGTGATGAATTGGGACATCAAATTAGCAAGTGTAATGGACTAGAAAGTCTTTCGAGAAAGAATTTGCTAGTAAAAGAAAAGCTTATGAATTTTACTAATAACAAGGAGGATTCTATCAGCAATGGTGATGTTTTGAATGGAAATGGCAATATAACCCTTATGATCAAAAAGCATTTGTAGACACCCAAGGGTGATTGTGATAAGGATTGGAGGCGTAGCAATGTCTTTCACTCTACATGCACCATCAAAGACAAAGTCTACAGTTTGATCATAGATAGTAGGAGATGCGAGAATATGGTCTTTACGGAGGTAGTTAGGAAACTTCAGCTGGCGATTGTAAATCATCCCAAACCTTGTAAGCTAAAATGGATGAATAAAGATATTGAGGTAATTATGGATAGACGTTGCCTTGTTTATTTCTCTATAGGTCAAAAATACTTTGATAGTGCTTAGTGCGATGTGGTCTCGATAGATGCCTGTCATATTTTGTTATGGAGGTCATGACAGTTTGATAGGAGTGTGGTTCATAACGGAAAGAAGAACACTTATACCCTTAGTATTAAAGGGAAGAGTACAGTTTAGGCACCTGAGAGGGAGATAATAGAGATGAAGACTGATAGTGGGAAGAATTTGTTGTTCTTATCACAGTTTATGGTACAAATAAGGAGTGAGCGAGTGGTGTTTGCTCTAATATCTAGAAGTATAGCCATGAAGGAGAAGGCAAAAGAGAATGACTAAAAGGGGCACCAGGTGTGTTAGTAGAATTTTCAGATTTAATGTAGGATGAGTTACCCCAAGGTTTACCTCTCATGAGAGAGATACAACATCAGATTGACTTGATGTCGGGTTCTAGCTTGCTAAACAAGGCAGCTTACAAACTTAGCCCTAAAGAAGCCAAAAAGTTGAAGAGACAAGTTTTAGAGTTGCTAGAGAAAGAGTATATCCAAGAAAGTATGAGTCTTTGTTCCATGCCAACCCTTTTGGTTCCCAAAAAGGATAGGTCATGGTGTATGTATGTAGACAGTAGGGCCATAAACCGAATCACAATAAAATACAAGTACCTTATACCGCATCTAGATGACATGTTAGATTAGTTGGCAGGGTTTAAGGTATTTTCCAAGATTAATCTTAAGAGTGGTTATCATCAGATTAAGATCAGACTAAGGGATGAATGGAAGACAACCTTCAAAATGCACCATGGATTATATGAGTGGATGGCCATGCCACTCAGATTGTCTAATGCTCCCAGCATATTCATGAGGTTCATGCATCAGGTATTGAGGCCATTCATGGGTAGATTTATCATCATCTATTTCAATGACATTCTCATTTATAGTTCCACTCTAAAGTCTCATTTAAAACACCTACGAGATGTTTTTGATACTTAGATGAAGGAATAGTTGTATGTCAACTGAAAGAAATGTAAGTTCTTTACTAATACTATTGCTTTTTTTACCTTTATTGTATCTATTAATGGTGTTCGGGCTGATCAAAAGTAAGATCTCTGCAATTGTTAAGTGGCCGACACCAAAGAGCGTCCATGATGTGTAGAGTTTTCATGGCCTTGCATCTTTTTATAGAAGATTCATCATAAACTTAGTTCTCTTATTACACCAATTATAGAATGCCTAAAGAGATGTATATTTCAGTGAACAAATGAAACTGAAACAAGTTTTCAGTTAGTGAAGTAAAAGATGATCGAAGCTCCAGTTTTAGCATTACCGGACTTTGAGAAACTGTTTGAAGTAAATTGTGATGCTTCTGGAGTAGGCATTTGAGGAGTTTTTAGCCAGGGTGGGTGCCCCATCGCCTTCTTTAATGAGATTATCGAACTTAAAGAAGAATTATTCAACATATGATATGGAGTTTTACATTATATTTAGACTTTAAAATATTAGAGGCGCTACCTTGTAAAAACAAGAGTTTATTTTAATTACTGATCATAAGGCTCTGAAGTACATAAATGGGCAGTAAAAACTAAGTTGTCAGCATATGAAATGGGTGTCCTTTTAACAAGAGTTCACTTTTTCATTGAGGCACCAATTAGCCAGTTTAAATAAGGTGGATGACGCTCTTAGTTGACGTGTGACTTTACTAAATACCATACGCACCCATATGCTAAGATTTCATACTTTCTATGAGTTGTATTCAGGTGATGTCTCATTCAGTCAGATTTATGTTGAGTTAATAGAGGGAGATAAACGAGATAACTATGTGCTTTTAAATGATTATCTTTTTCATGGTTTACAGCTTTGTGTTCCAGTTTGCTATTTGTGAATGCGTATCATTCGTGAATTGCATTATAAGGTGCATTTTAGACAGGATAAGATGTTGGCTCCAATATCCACATATTATTACTAGCCTAAATTATTAAGACATGTTTCTAACTTTGTTAAGAAGTGTACGATTTGTCAAAGGTCCAAGGGGGCCTTATCAAATACTAGGTTATACACCTCGTTACCAATTCTTGATGCTTCATGGCTAGATGTGAGCATGAGATTGTCTATGGATAAAATCCTTTTGAAGTACTTGAGTTAATTCTTGTACCTCGCATCGAAAGCTTGAGCATCCAGGCTACTGACATGGCAAATTATTTGCATGGCATTCATAAGCAAGTCAAGCAAACAATCAGTGACAACAATGTTATGTATAAGGCCCTGATTAATACTCATCATAAGAGAGTGGTGTTTGAAGTTGGTGATTAGGCATGGGCAGTACTTGTACGCGATAGGTTTCTAAAGGGTGAGTATAACAAGCTGAAAGAAAAGAAGATAGGTCCTTGTAAGTTGTTGTAGATTATAAATGATAATGCCTACAGGATTTGTCTTCCTTGTCATCTAAAGATTTTTTTTATGTCTTTAATATCCACCACTTGACTTATTATTTGAAGGAGGAACAGAACATGAGGACAAGCTCTCTCCAACCTAAGGAGAATGATGTAGTTGGGCTTGCGATAACCGGTGATTCTGGGCAGCCAGGTGTAGGTCTATCATAACTAGATGAGGATCTGGCCCAGATAGATTACGTGAATCACCTAACAGATGCATTTAAGGACTAATGGGACAGGTCTAGGTCTAAGAGGAGGTCTAGTGTGCTAGACGAGAATAACAACTCAAAAGGACCATAACGTTTTATCCAACCATTGGATCATACTCAAATTTTTACAGGAGTTTTTGGAGGCTGTTTTCTTTAGAGTAGTGATAAATTCGTTTCTTCAACCATCAGATCTCACCCTAGGGCCTTGATTTTATCAATTTTTGTTATTTTCCTTTTTAGTTTTTGATTTCATACTTCTTTCTTTTGTAATTTCATATTTTTATTTTGCTTTCTAGTTAAGGTAGGGTTTCTGGTCTATTTAAGAATTTGTAAACCTCTTAGAGAATTATTATTAGAGAGAAAATAAAACTTGCGAACTTAAGGTTCACATTTGCAACCTTTTTTGCTCATTAAATTTCATGTGTTATTTCTTTGTTTGTTATTGTCTTTAGCTTTTACCTGTATCACATACACAAGTCATCCAGTATGTTACTAAGATCAAATATGCTTAGAGAAAAGAATTGGCAGCTATAATTTGCCTCTCAAGGAACTAAATATGTATTTTTGGTCTCCACCTAAAGAACATTAGGTTAAATTAAACATTGATAGTGCTAACAAGGACAACCCGAGACTTATTAGAGTGAGTAGTTAGATTTAAGATTGCATGAGGAGTTTTATGGTGGCTTCACAACAAGAGTTAGGCATTGTAACACCATCCAAACTAGGTTGTGGGCATTTAAAATAAGGCTGCAGATAGCTTGAAATAGGTTGGGTTAAATTAAACATTGAAGGTGTTAGAATAGAAGGTAAGGTTGGGGGGGGGGGGAAGGGAAGAGATAGTGAAAGGGTTTATAAAAAATAGGGTTTGTTTTGTTAATGGTATTTTTAGAATATTATTTTTAATATCAATTCTAAGAGGAATTATCGTAGTAAATTATAAGGGTCTCCTTTTAATTTGTTTTTAGCCATTTTTAAACTATTGAATTCTGTTTAGAATTCAAATCAATACCCTTTAAAGAGTTCCAAACTAAAAAATTGATTTAACGCTTGGAATTAAATTCAACTTCAAGAGTTTCAAACAATTTGTCAACTGGAAGATTAAATTAAATAAAAATAGGAGGGAAATAAATTTGCTAACTCTTTTTTTTATTCATAGAACAAATTGTTAGCTTGTTCTATTTCCTTCACCTTTCTAGTTTCAACTTTTCTCTCTAGTTGGCAGTATTATAATTATAACTATAAGAAAAAAATCAATGGTGTGGTGATTCACTATGCAAAAAATACTACGGGTTTCCTCACAAAACATTGTGAACATGTTGTTCACAATGTTTTTCTTTCTATCCATTTTTTTATCTGGCCTTTATAGGATTAAATTGTAAGGCAATTTAGGTCACTTCATTAGGGTGAGATTGAAAGACATGGGCTTTTTTAAATATTGGGGGTAAAATATCTATTATGCATTTAAAAACAAAACCAAGAAAACATGTTATTGGAGTTAATTCAGTAATTTCATGATAGTCCATTTATCATTCCAAGATTTTAAAGGAAATTATATTTTTTTATAATGCACAGTGAAATGATTTTTATACCCTTAGATTCAATATTTTTTAAAGCTTACATTCAGAGTCATTTTCATCATTTTCATTTTTAATGAACAATAAAATGACTTGCATGCCCTTGAAAGTGGATTTTCTATAACTTATGTTCAGGGGTATTTTTGTATTTGCACTCATGCTTTTTTGTATTATTAGGTTGGTTCAGGGAATTTGTGTAATTTAATATATACAAATATTATTAAAAAAACTAATGATGCATGTGTTACACACGTCAGCGCTTGAGTGGCATGTATGAAGTCATCCAGTGGACAAACACTACCTTTTGTGACGGTGTTTGAATCATCTTGATGTTTCCTTTAAAATGAGGCATCGCGTGTGGTCAAAGGTCATCTAGTTTGGCGTTAGCAACCTCCCCCCCACCCCCCCACCCCTGCGCCGTTCTTCTCTGTATCCTTCTTAATTTTAACATCTACCCCTCCAAAATTTCAAAGAAGCTCTTCAATTTATGTTCTTTTCATTACTATTTATTTTATTTGGAATAATTTATGAAATTGGAACTCTTTATCAATTTCATCCCACTTATTTTTTTTAATCTTTCAAATTTAATAATCATTCTTTTTATTGCTATTTTTTTCACTTTGGCAATGTTTTAAAAAAAATCAGTTTTATTCTTCAACATTAAATTTGTTTGGAATTAAACTTCTTGATTGAACTCGAGACTAAAATTTCATGAGTTGAGAGTTTTAGAGATTAACTCATGTTTAGGAGGTTCACCTAGGTTGTTTTAGTTTTTTAAATTGATATTTTTTTGTGAGTTCATCCTTCAACATTATATTAGTTTAATTTTCTTTTTTCCAGTTTCGCTATTCAACATTGGATTGTTTTATAGTTGAGTTTCATAGTTTTATTCAATTCGTGTTTGTTAACAATTTTTTTATTTTTTATTGGCATGAATAATCGTTTAATTTAAAAAACATTTATTATAAAAAATAAAGTTACTAAATACAACTGGGTACATGACCCGATGTCAAAGATCTTAATTTTAGTTATTTTTGGATGAAATGTTAATTTAATTAATTAAATATATGTATAAATATTTTACTTTATGATTGAGACTATATATATATATATATATATATATATATATGGCCAGAGACTAATTCCTTTTCAGTCTGGGAGTCCTCATGGTTTTGAGAAATCAAATTTGTATTCCCAAATAGATACTGTTTTCACCACCTCAACCTTGCTGGGGAGTTCCATATTTTAACTTTAATCTATACCGCAATTGTTTACCTTCCATAGAAGTTACTGCTTGTAAGTATACATGATCCTGTAGCAGGAGCACCCACTGGAAACATAATTGATATGAAACTTGTGGCCATGGCCATGCCTGCAATTCCAGAAACATAATTGTATTCGGAAGAAGGTAAGCAAATTTCTTTAAACAACCCTTCACGAGGCTGACAAGGCCAGTACCTCCTAACCTGTCCCACACAGAATAAAATATGGCACCAAGCAGTAGCATGCACAACTAAACAAAGCTGGCCTTTGAGCCCCCGTTGCCAATAGAGCCACCGCCTAACACGACCGCGTCCTTTGTGTAGTTTGAAACAACACGTGCTGATGTCATGAAAGATCATACACACACATACGGAATTTAGAAAATGAGATGGGAGACTATTTCGAATAAATTGCATGGATAAAGAGGTTTTTCTTTGTTTGCTCTCAACAACTACAGCAGCAATAATAATAATAATAATAATAATAAATAGTTTCTTTGTCTTCTTCCCTTGACGACCATTTGGAATAAATTGCATGGATAAAGAGATTTTTTTTTTTTACTAAGAAATGTGGATGCAGAAGAGAGTTAAAATTATCATGTTATTTTACACTATTTTTTATTTCTCAACTCAATATAATTGTGTTGAAAAGCCCACAATTATCCAGCATCAAAAAAAATTTTAATCACTTTTCTTACATAAGGTTTTTTTTTTTTAACCGGTGGACATTCAATTGGATAAGATATTGTTAGTGTATATATCACATAGCCAATTAATTGATAACATGTGAAATATATTTAATTTATTAATAAAAATTATTTTTTATTTCTCAACTCAGTATAATTGTGTTGAAAAACCCACAATCATCCAGCATCAAAAGAAGTTTCAATCACTTTTCTTACATAAGTTTTTTTTTTTAAACCGGTGGACATTCAATTGGATAAGATATTGTTAGTGTATATATAACATAGCCAATTAATTGATATATTTAATTTATTAATAAAAACTTTTTATTTCTCAACTCAGTATAATTGTGTTGAAAAGCCCACCATCATCCAGCATCAAAAGAAGTTTTAATCACTTTTCTTACATAAGGTTTTTTTTTTTAACCGGTGGACATTCAATTGGATAAGATATTGTTAGTATATATATCACATAGCCAATTAATTGATAACATGTGAAATATATTTAATTTATTAACAAAAATTATTTTTTATTTCTCAACTCAGTATAATTGTGTTGAAAAACCCATAATCATCCAGCATCAAAAGAAGTTTCAATCACTTTTCTTACATAAGGTTTTTTTTTTTTTACCAGTGGACATTCAATTGGATAAGATATTGTTAATGTATATATCACATAGCCAATTAATTGATAACATGTGAAATATATTTAATTTATTAATAAAAACCTATTTATCTTTAATATTCATCAAATATTTGATTAATAACTATAAAATAAAGATAAAGTCATTAGAACAAAAATGTTTTACAAAGAAAATTATAAAGCTTTTATATAATAATAAAATTTATATTACATCAAAGTATTTTTTTAAATGTTGCTTGTCAATCTCTATAAAGATTGGATATTAATTAGAATTGTTGAGACTTATACATATTATGTTCTTTCTTTTATGAAAAGAAGCAATTGTTCTCATAAGTTGAGGTATGAAAGATATCTTAGAACTAATATGTAGGTGCTTGTTATATGACATGTACATTGAACTGATCCATATGAAAATTTCATATAGAGATATCACATGTGTCTATAAAAAGGCTCACTAACGGTTGTGTAAATGATCCTTAAACTTGAGATCACAAAGTTATCTTATACATGGAATGTTATACTTTGATTATACTACATGTTGTTCTAATCAAGGGTAACAAACGAGCATATATTGAGCATAACTTGTACTATATGAATATATTTAAGTAATTGAGAGAAAATTTATCACTCTATGTGAATTAAGAAAAATGTTCAATTTATTCTTAAATAGTATTGATTGCAAATTTTTATGTAAGGTGGAATGAGATTAGAAAAGAGTTTAAAATTTTATTTAAATAATCAATAACTATGGTGTTGAGAACGATATAATTTGACATAATGGACATACTTCATGCTATAATATCTAAATCAAAACATTATTGATGAAAGGATAATAATTACACTAAGAAAATAGTTTCTTAAAGGTTAAGTTAAATCATGTATTACTTTTTTAATATTTAGAGGATCATGACAGGTTGCTGGATATTGTACTTGATCTTCAAATATAAATGAATCAATTGTTGCAAAAATTGATAATAAATTAATTTAATTCTATTTTATTTAAGATTATGATTTATATTTGGGCTAACTTGTTAGGGAACTTAATGGTTCACACACACAAGAACCATTGGTTAGAAATTAAAATAGGATGATTAATCAAGTGTAACTTGATTGTAAATAAGTTTTAGAAATTAAGAATTAAAGTGTAATTTATATTAGGAATTACAATTCTAGACCTAGAAAAATCAAGTAGAGACTTGATTGAATGAATTTCTAAAATTTCCCTGAAATAATATGTGTGTTGTTATTTAGAGGCAAATTGATATTTTTTTCATTTATAAAGTTTTCATGTTTTCTTATAAATAAAATATCATGCCTCTTATTTTCGATGTAGCACATGATACGAAAACTACATAAGTTACAAAACACTTAAAAAAACACAAAAGAAAAGAGTTAGCATTTAAAGGTATAACGTAAATGCCTACCCTCGGGAGAATCTTACAGAACGAGCTACTTTTTTTGTTGCTTCGCTTTGGGAACAATAAGGGCCAAAAAGAACAAAAAAAAAGCTATAAACGCCTATCTATTCTCTTATCCACTCATATCAGTCTTTCTCCGGCTGCTTCAGGTAGTGCTCTTGGCTACTACTTGCTTGGGACATTCTTTACTTACAACTCTTAGTGGCACGAGGGTGCGCATTTGGATCCCTTCATCCCCGGAAAGCTTGGCCTACGAATAAAAAGAACCTGAGAACAAAATGAGAGGTAGCTACACTTAAAGGCATAACAAGTCATTTCTCCTAAAAGGGTTTAGAAGATTTTTTAATGGTACTTCATGTGGATTACCATTAGAGGTTGAATACTTGGATGACTAGTGGTTTACGACAACTTAGTCTTGAAGCAATTATCCAAATATGAAAAGAACATCTAATCTTCAAGTAATCTTTGTATAACCCCTAAACAACCTTAGATCTTTCTAACAAAATCTTGAAACTCCTAAAAAAATTTCATAATTTATTGTTTTCACTACAAGTATGTGTTTCGAGGAAATCCAACGGTGGTATAAGAACCATTATTGGACAATTAAGATTGTTGATTGCATGTTTTAATTGTTATTGGCATTAGTTGTATGTACAAATTAATACAAACTTTTTTGAGTTTGGTAATATCCTAATAGGATTAAGAGTTACTTAAAATGTTTAATTATATAATGTTTGGAAAATTAGTTTTTCTAAAATAAAGAGAGCTTTCAAGATAGAGAATTTTATTTAATTGATCCTAAAATAGTTTAGGATATTAATAAGAATCTTAATATGATTAATTTTCTTATTGAATTAAAAAAAAATTATTTTTCAAAGAAAATTTGTATTAAATAAAGTTTATTATGTTTGGGAAATTATTAAATTAGATTTGATTTAATATTTCTATGTGTTAGAAATATTATTTTAAATTTTCACATAAAGCCATTAATTAGAATTGAATCATGCAATGTATTTATTTATACATATTAATGTGTTATTATGCATGATGGATGATTATGGACATTAAAAGATCAATGTGACTGTGATTTTAATGGTTGGATGATTGTAATTTTAAATAGGACTTGTGTGTCCTATCTTTTCTCTATTTTTCTTCTAGGTTGTAAAATTGTTTTCTTATCTAACCCCCCTTGAATGTAACTCGAAGTTTCTTAAATAATTATGTAAATGTTATATAATTTAAAAATGTAGGAATTTCAATATGAAAATCTATTTTGTAATCCAAAATAAAGAAAGAATGACAAAAAAAAGGCTATAATCATGGTGCTTGTAGAGGACTTATGAAGTTTTGCAATAACTATCTAAATTTTGACCACCTAATTCCCTTTGATGGCTCAAGGGAGTTAGTCTAGATATATTCATAATCATCCAACTAAAATAACATGTTAAAGGTGCATGTTTATATATAATTGCTATGTATGATATATATCACTAATATCATGGAATGAGACTCAATTAAAATAATAAATTTCTCATTAATATATTAAGTATCCATTGAGAACTAAAATTTTTTTTGCTTCAAATTATTATTATTATTTTTTGTTTTTAGATCATTGTGATGTGCTACTCTTAAAAATAAATTTTTAAAATAAAAAAATATTATTTTAATGTATTTTCAAGCAAAAAACACTTTGAAAAACAATCGCTATTACAATCTCAAATGGGCTCTTATTTAATATGAACTTAAATAACTAAATAAATTAAATTAGATAGATAACATATCTTATATAACTCCTAGACCAGTTAGGTAACAACTCATTGTCTAACTACTGCCTTTAAATTATATGATCATAAGTAACTCATACAAATCATATAAGATAGTTATATAGAATCCAATTTTATAGCATTAAATATATTCAATTAACGGTAACCTTGAGTAGCTCAACAAGTTATCCATGAATAGAACTCTGGTTCTATACATATAAAATCACAAGGCAATAAATCATGGGGAATTTTTTTTTTTTTTTTTTGCATTGTTTTAGAAAATCTATGTGTATTTTTTAGAATTTATAATAAGTTTGTAAAATTCCTTAAGGATTTGACCAATTTTTTCATTAACCCTAAAAATTTTAATTCTTGAAAATTAATGGTTAACATTATGGTATAAATGTTTGACCTACCAGTAGTCTGATTTTAAGTATCGGGTGTTGACCAGAAAAGTTTTAGAATTATTTTGGATATTCATCAATTTTAATTATAAGTATTTTTCACCATAATATATGAGTTATAGAAAACACTTTCACCTTCCAAGATAGGTGAATATTATCAAAGCACCTACTTTATTTGGGCATACAAGCCTGTAATAAATTTGAAATGCTAGATTTATTCATAATTGTAAATCTTCGTTCTGAATTATTGATGGACTAGTGATTAGGAACCCATCAACACCTTTAACCATATTCAGACTATACAATGCAACTTATTTCTGGTAAAGTGTTCTATATGTGCTCATATATTCTTTAGCCACAACCAGTCTTTTACCCTAAAATTTCATATAAAACCAGCCCATCCAAATCTCCTAATAATTTAATTAAATAACTAGATGATGAATTTTTAATCTCAATAATGCAACTCCACATGCATACTTGCGATACAACTTATAAATGGATGAAACTTAAAGTTGTGATGCCACTAAGGGACACCCAGAAGAAGCAGGAATGGTGGAATTCTTAGAGATTGGCAAGGTCATTTTCGTGGGAAAGGAAAAGAAATTCTTGTTCTTTATCAATATAAAAATGGATGGAGTCGCCACATAATATTTTGATCACTAGGAACCATAACTGGTCTCAGAGACTAGATAAAAAGGACTGGTTGTGTATAGAAAAGACGTATCGCTCCTATTACATCTTAACTAAAGTAAGTTGCATTATTTATTTGTCTTATACAAACTGAAGTGTTGTTGTGTTTTCTATTCGTTGGTCTATCTAATGGTTAAAGTTGGTACACCCCAATAGAGTGGATCATAGCTTTAAGGGTCAAACTTAGCCATTATAGAGTCAAAACATAAAAATAAAAGAAATTGTCTTTTTATTAAATATCAGGAATACGTCTTATGTATAAATTCATAATCTTGTATATTAAAATAAAAAAAAAATTTTGGTGTTTCTAAAATGTAAGTCAAGTTCTCATGACATTAATAAACTAGTTATTAAATCCAAAAATACATGCAAAGATATCAACAAAACTATTTTTATTTAATTTTGGTATTTAAAGATGTTAAATCATGCCACATATATATTTTTTATTATTGTTGATGCAAATATGAGTTTTTATTTTTATTTTTTAGAGATTTAGCCATATGTAATTTAATATATTGTATTCTTTTAAAGATTTTTTTTTGTTTTTTGTGGAAGCAAACTATTTTATTTAATACTGAAAAAGTGTCTCGCATGTAGGTCACAATTGTTTTGAGAGACTTAGCAAAAAAATCCACATAAATCTTATTCATTTCACGAGCTTTGTTCAAATTTATGCTAATTCAAATAAATCAATACAAATCCAAACATAAATACATGAATCACTATTTAATGTTTCAATAAACTCAACCATAAATCATAAACCAACTTTTAATATTCAATTAGAAAACATAACCCTAAAATAAACTCACAATTCAACATAAATTATCAAATAAAAAACACACATAAATTAAAATCAAATAATGTCCAAAATTATACACAATAATAAGCATTTTATCCTAAATTTCACAACATTATAGTAATTTGTTCAAAAGATATTTTGAGGTTATGAATCGACCTTTCCAGTGTTTAACATGTCTAAGAACTACTAGAATTAAGGTTGGAGGTCTACTGGAACAGTGGCAATGCGTGCATCATGTACCACTGCCATTATCGAGTCATGGATTCACGTGATGTTGTCGCTAGAAGAGCATCACCCACAGGATCTCAAGCGCCTCTCCTTCCTCCTTCTATTTACACTAGTTGTGTAACAAATAGCAACCTAGAACAAAAGAAACAAGCACAACAAGTTTCAGTTTTTTTTTCTTCCATTCTCTCTCAGATTTGTTGAGACCATAGTTTTGTTGCAATTGGAGGTGTTGGTCATCATGGAAGGAGGTGAAATAAGGTTGTTATGGCGTTATAAAGAGGATGATTGCATAATTGCTAGATGATTAGTTATTGGAACTGTCGTGGGTATGTTGTTGGCCGAGAGGATGGAGAGGAGTTTTAGTGTTAAAAATATCAATCGATCTCTTACTCTCTTGGGAAAGGTTGAAGATGATGAGCGATGCGAACCTCGTGATCACATGGTCATGCAACCCACACGCAAAGACACCAATTCCCGGAAAGCCAAGTAAATCAGGTTTGATAGGAGTGTGACACAAAGATAACTTGTACCTAGGCACCAGCACTATTGGAAACAGAAACCCCCACCCAACAAATATTGATTCGAGAACGAGAAGTATAATGATGACGCCACGAAGCCAGTTGTTCTTCGATAAGTATTTTTCAGTTCTTTAAAGAATCAAGAAAAGGATATTATCCCACCAACACACAACAAGTGCAGCAAATAAGTTTATTGATCTAAAAATTGTGTAACCTTACATGTTTGGTTATGCCTTTATTTATACTGACTCTAGACTTAAAAAAACCCTAATGGACCCCCCTTAGGTGGACTTATATGAAGCCCACTTACAATTGACCCAAATAAGTAATAATAACCCAAAAACTAAGAAGAAAATAATAAAAATAATAAAAATCCGAAAATTACCATCTTAAATATGTTAGAATTAGATTTTTCACCCTTAAGAAGTCCTACATAAACTAGGAAAAATCTGATTTGAAAAATTTGTGTTGCTGCCCCCTTTCCTTTGATGTCCTTGATTAGCTTGGATGTCTTTATTTAGCTTGGACAAATAAGAAAACAAATTTCCTTCTTTGTTGCTAATTAAATTACTTTCCTTTCTATGTTAGGAAAAGCATTAAATAGTGCTCCCCTCTTTAGGAATAAGATATGGCCAACTTCCTTACTTAATTAGGAGAATAAATTGCTGACTTTTTATCCTTGTAGCATTAGGAAAAAAACAAGCCTAACAAGGCTGGTATTGGGCTGGACATATCAACCCCTTGTTCCACACGAATTGGGCTCTTCTTGGACCTGAACTAGATGAATTAAAGGATGTCCATCATGCTCCTTAAATGTCCCAAGCCCCTCTAGGTCCATCTTGCTCCATAACTTTCTCCTTGTCCATCTCGATACCCTACACAGTTACGACATAGTTAAGAAACACAATTTTTTCCATACAAAAGGTACACTTCTTAAGATTAGCATATAATTGCTCACTACGCAACACATTAAGTACATTACGTAAATGATCAAGATGCTCATTAAGTTCTTGCTATAGATCAAAATGTCATCAAAATACACAATAACAAACTTACCTATAAACACACTGATTAGTACTTAAAAGTGCATTTTTATCAAGGTTTTATATCATCATTTTGCACTTAAAGTATCAATAACTCCTTAACTAAAGCATGTTTTATAATAACATATCTAATTATATAAGATACCTTTAATTTATGGTAAATGTTCATCTTAAATGCAGGCCTATCACATAAATGAAAGAATTGATTGATGAGTTGAAGTACTGAAATTGAAAGCACAAAGAGATGGCCAAACTTAGAAAAGAGATGCTGGTGCAGTCCAAACTGGAACACTGTTCGGTAATTAGGTCATATCTGGAGCTGTAGATCTTGGATTTAGGTCCATTTTATATGGATGGAAAGATAAGACATAGGCCTACAACTTTCATGTGGAGCCCAAGATTTAAAAAGGCCGTTTTCAAGTCCAAATTGTAGCAACAACGAAGAAGTCCGAATCTGTCCTGCAGCCCAGACACTGTTCAGTGTTCAGACCATATCTTGAGTTCTAGAAGTCCAAATGATCTCAAATTTTTACCCTGAAAAGATAAGACAATTTCCTAGAACTTTCATGATTCAAGTTTGTTCAAATTATGACTTCATCAATGATGTTTTTGGCAGACAAGAAGATAAGAATTGTCACCAAGTCAAGATGTGGCCACCCACTCATCAATTAGTCAACAAATTAATAGTTCCGAATTTTGGCCTATAAAAGGAGGCATTTGCCATGTGTTTAGGCATCTTGGTGTTCAGATCAAGATCATGCTCTTTCTTTCTCTCTTTATATTTTGTAATGCTTAAGTTTTGCTTATATTAATCTCTTGCTTATGCTTTTCATTTCCTTTCCTTGTTTATTTATGTTTCTTTTTTTCATTATGTTTAACTAAGTTTATTATGTCAAGGTGAAAAGGGTACACTAATGGTGTAAGAATAAGTATAATATAAACTTAACATGGACCTTAATGTTGGATACTAACATGCTTTATATTTGCTATCTTGTTCACTTTTAATACTTTGCTTGTTAAATGGTTAATCTAGATTTATGTTGTATAACATTTGGTACAACAAATACTTGGTACTTTCATAGCCCATACTGTATGGTATAACCGACACCTGAGCTATGAAAGGAACTTGATTTGTTGTTAACATAAGTTATAATCATGAATGCCTGACAACATTTACAAGTATTAGCATTAATCGAATAAGATAACTAATGTAATCATGTTAACAATTTATAATCCGATTGGAACCTCCTTTGTGTGTGGTTTCCAGTTGAATAATAAGAGTTTATACTATATTTGTTTGATGTACCATTAGTGGATCCTCTAACCTTGACATTTGTTGTTATCATTGTTTAATCCTTACGTTAATCTTTCATCTCAAAGTTCTCATCAACTTCTTCCTCTTCTTCTTCACTATTATTATTATTATCACTATTATTATTATTATTATTATTTTTGTTGTTACTATTGTTGTAGTGTTATTGTTGCTTATAATTTATACAAGTAACCTCCCTGTGGTTCGACCCCGATCTTACCGGGTTATTTATTACTTCGACACTCCTGCACTTGGGAGAAGACATCAATCTTTTGGTCGTGTCAAGTTTTTGGCGCCGTTGCCGGGGAGGTAAATTCTTGTACAAATTATAGTATTTATTTTATTTTCTCTTTTCTCTTTTCTCTTTTCTTGTATCTAACTTTGTTTCTTTTGCTTTGTTTCTCTTTCTTTTATTTTCTTCTTCCTTTTATTCTCCTACACGTGCATGAGAGTGTGGTCACGTACATTAAGTGGTAGACTTTGTAGGGTATCCTCATCATTTTCAGAAAATATGGCTGAAGAAGATAACCAATCGCTTCATAATGAGAATAATGAGAATATTCGGGTTAGAACTCTTAGAGATCACATGAATCCCACAAGAACAAGTGCACCCTCATGCATAGTTTTTCCTCCTGATGCATCTTATTTTAATTTTAAGACAGGCATTATTCAACTTTTACCATCTTTTCATGGCTTAGATTTAGAAAATCCATACTTGCATTTAAGGGAATTTGAGGAGGTTTGCAACACGTATAATGACTCAAATTGTAGCATGAACACCATTAGATTGAAGCTTTTTCCTTTTTCATTAAAAGATAAAGCTAAAACATGGCTACAAAATTTGAGACCTGGATCCATTCGTGCTTGGGATGATATGCAACAACAATTTTTAAAGAAGTTTTTTCCATCCCACAGAACAAACTCTTTCAAAAGACAAATCATTACTTTCTCTCAAAAACCAGGAGAAACATTTTATCAATGTTGGGATAGGTATCGAGACTTACTTAATACTTGCCCCCATCATGGTTTTGAAACATGGAGATTAGTTTCACATTTTTATGAAGGGTTAACTCCTAGAGATAGGCAAATGGTTGAATTAATGTGCAATGGAACTTTTGAGGATAAAGACCCTAATGAAGCAATGGAATACCTAGACTTGCTAGCTGAAAATGCGCAAAATTGGGACACCACAGGTACTTATGAGGCACCAAGTAAAACCCAACCTCATACATCTAGTGGAGGTATGTACAACCTTAGGGAAGATCATGACCTCCAAGCCAAGTTTGCATCTTTAGCTAGAAAGGTTGAGGCACTAGAATTAAAAAAGAGTGGTCAATTAAAATCTGTTCAAGACATTGCATGTCAAATCTGTGAAACCAACGAACATTCAACCAATGATTGTCCAACCTTGCCTTCTTTTAAAGAATGTCTCCATGAACAAGCCCATGCATTAAACAGTTTTCAAAAGCCCAATCATAACCCATATTCGCAAACATATAACCCTGGTTGGAGAAATCATCCAAATTTCAGTTGGAAGAGTGAGAACAGTAATGCTCAAACTTCACAGCCATCGTTTCCAGCACATCATAATTTCCAAAATTCTCATGGATATGCACCTCCTTATGCTCCCCCTCCTAGAAGAAATCTTGAGGAAACATTGCATGCATTTATGGAAAAGCAAGAGGCAATTAACACTCAACTTGCTCAAAGCATGACAGATTTTAAAGATACTCTTGCAAAATTGACATCTGCTCTCAGTTTCCAAGAGAAAGGTAAGTTTCCATCTCAACCACAACAAAATCCCAAGGGGCAATACAATGCGAATGCAAGTAGTTCGGGAAGCCAACACATGGATCACGTAAAATCAGTCATCACTCTTCGCAGTGGTAAGGTTATTGAAAAACCCATTCTTGAACCTTGTGAGAATGATGATGAATCAATCTCTGAGGGTAAGGAAGGGGTTGAATCTGATCATTGCAAAGAAAAGACTGATTCTCCGCCAGCACTTCCATTTCCTCATGCCATGACCAAACAAAGGAAAGTCAATCACAACTCTGAAATCTTTGAAACTTTCAAACAGGTAAGGATCAATATACCTTTGTTGGATGCTATTAAACAGGTTCCTTCTTATGCTAAATTTTTGAAAGATCTGTGCACTGTGAAGAGAAAACTGAATGTGAAAAAGAAAGCCTTCTTAGCCGAACAAGTAAGTGCCATTCTTCAGAACAATAATGCATTGAAATATAAAGACCCTGGTTGTCCTACAATTTCATGCTTTATTGGAGAACATAAAATTGAAAGAGCTTTACTTGATCTTGGAGCTAGTGTGAATTTACTTCCATATTCAGTTTTTCAAAGTCTCAATCTAGGTGAGTTAAAACCAACTTCTGTGACTCTTTTACTTGCCGATAGATCTGTAAAAGTGCCTAGAGGAATAGTTGAAGATGTGTTAGTACAAGTCGATAAATTCATTTATCCTGTGGATTTTATTGTCTTGGATACACAGCCTGTTGAAGCATGTAATTCATTTCCTGTTATTTTAGGACGTCCATTTCTTGCAACTTCTAATGCATTGATTAATTGTAGGAATGGACTGATGAAGCTATCTTTTGGAAACATGACATTGGAGATGAATATTTTCAACATTTGCAAGCAACCTAGAGATGATAATGATTTACAGGAAGTGGACTTTACTGAAAAATTAGTTCATGATCAATTTCAAACCACTTCCAATGAAATTGAGATTGATGAATCTGATGATTTGCAAATGGTCTATTTTCAGGAAGAATCAAAGGCAAGTAATTGGAGACCACAAATTGAGGAATTGCCGCCACGATCAATTGAGCCAATACCTTCAAGTGTTCAACCACCAAAACCTGATTTGAAGCCGTTACCCCTCAATCTCAAATACTCATTTTTGGGAGAAAATGAAACTTTTCCGGTAATAATCTCTTCCAAACTTAATGCACAGCAAGAAGGTAAGTTATTACAAACTCTAAAAATGCATAAAAATGCATTAGGATGGACCATAGCTGACATAAAAGGAATTAGTCCTTTGATTTGCACTCACAGGATTTATTTGGAGGAAAATGCTAAACCCTCTAGAGAAATGCAACGAAGGCTTAATCCTAATATGAAAGAAGTAGTGAAAAATGAAGTCATTAAGCTTCTAGATAATGGAATCATTTATCCTATTTCTGACAGCAAATGGGTAAGTCCTACTCAAGTGGTACCTAAGAAGTCTGGAGTCACTGTGATAACAAATGAAAAAAAGGAGTTAATTCCAACTAGGACTATTACTGGTTGGCGCATGTGCATTGATTATAGGAAACTTAATTCAATGACTAGAAAAGATCATTTTCCCTTACCTTTCATGGATCAAATCCTAGAAAGAGTTGCAGGTCATGAATTTTATTGTTTCCTAGATGGCTATTCAGGTTATAACCAAATTGAAATTGCATTGGAAGATCAAGAGAAAACTACTTTCACATGTCCATTTGGCACTTTTGCATATCGAAGGATGCCTTTTGGATTATGTAATGCACCTGCCACGTTTCAAAGATGCATGCTTAGTATATTTAGTGATATGGTTGAACGTTTTCTTGAGATTTTTATGGATGATTTTTCTGTTTTTGGTGATTCATTTGATGATTGTTTGACTAACTTAGAAAAGGTTTTGAGCAGATGTGAAGAGAAGAATCTTGTACTGAATTGGGAAAAATGTCACTTTATGGTAACAAACGGCATTGTACTTGGTCACATTGTTTCATCAAAAGGAATTGAGGTTGACAAATCTAAAATCGAGTTAATTGCTAACTTGCCAACACCAAAATCCATTAAAGATGTTAGATCATTCTTAGGACATGCTGGTTTTTATAGAAGGTTCATCAAAGATTTTAGTGTAATATCTAAGCCCTTGAGCAACCTTCTAACAAAGGATAATATTTTTGAATGGACTGAACATTGTGAAGAAGCCTTTGTTAAACTTAAAAACTTGCTTACTTCTGCTCCTATCATTCAACCTCCTGATTGGTCTTTACCTTTTGAAATAATGTGTGACGCTAGTGATTATGCCGTGGGTGCTGTCTTGGGACAAAGAAAAGATAAGAAACCTTATGTGATTTACTATGCAAGTAAAACTTTAAATAGTGCTCAAATGAATTACACCACTACTGATAAAGAATTACTTGCAGTAGTATTTGCATGTGAAAATTTTAGGTCTTATCTTGTTAGCTCACCTGTTGTTGTTTACAGTGATCATGCAGCATTGAAATATCTTCTTTCTAAGAAAGATTCTAAGGCTAGATTGGTTCGGTGGATTTTGTTACTTCAAGAATTTGATATCACAATCAAAGACAAGAAAGGCACCGAAAATGTTGTCGCCGATCATTTGTCAAGATTGACAACAGATTCAAAATCTGACATCACACCAATCGATGACTACTTTCCTGATGAATCTTTATTTTCTGTCTCTACGATGCCTTGGTTTGCTAATATTGTTAATTTTCTTGTTTCAGGACAATTGCCAGCTCATTGGAGTACCCAAGACAAAAGAAAGTTCTTGAACGAAGTAAAGAACTTTTATTGGGATGACCCTTATTTATTCAAATATTGTCCTGATCAAATATTTCGAAGATGCATTCCTGACAATGAGGTAAGTAGTGTCATTAAATTTTGTCATTCTGAGGCATGTGGGGGCCATTTCTCATCAAGAAAGACAACTGCAAAAATCTTACAATGCGGATTTTACTGGCCCACCATGTTCAAGGACTCACATGCATTCTGTAAGATTTGTGAAAATTGTCAAAAGTTGGGATCTATTTCAAAACGTCACATGATGCCTTTAAATCCTATTCTTGTCATTGAGATCTTTGACTGTTGGGGTATAGATTTTATGGGTCCATTTCCTTCATCATTTGGTTTCGTGTACATATTAGTCGCAGTAGATTATGTTTCAAAATGGATAGAGGCAATTCCAAGTCGAAACAATGATCACAAAACAGTGATAAAATTCTTGAAAGAAAATATTTTGAGTCGATTTGGAATCCCTCGAGCCATGATAAGTGATGGTGGAACACATTTCTGCAACAAGCCATTTGAGTCTTTAATGAAGAAATATGGAATCACTCACAAAGTTGCCACCCCTTATCACCCTCAGACTAGTGGGCAGGTAGAGCTTGCTAATAGGGAGATCAAACAAATCTTGGAGAAAACAGTGAACCCTAATAGGAAAGACTGGTCTTTAAGACTTAATGATGCACTTTGGGCTTATCGAACTGCTTATAAAACATCATTAGGTATGTCACCTTATAGACTAGTCTATGGAAAACCTTGTCACTTGCCTGTGGAACTTGAACATAAAGCTTATTGGGCTATTAAAGCTTTTAATTCAAACCTTGATGATGCTGGTCAACTGCGAAAATTACAAATAAATGAGCTTGAGGAAATAAGAAATGATGCATATGAAAATTCAAGAATTCATAAAGCAAGAATCAAAGAGTTTCATGACAAGAAAATATTGAGAAAAACATTCAATGTTGGTCAAAAAGTCTTGCTTTATAATTCTCGACTCCATTTATTTCCTGGAAAACTAAGATCAAGATGGAGTGGTCCTTTCATTGTGAAACATGTGTATCCATATGGGGCCTGTGATATCGAGAATCCAAAGAATGGCAATGTTTTCAAGGTAAATGGACATCGTTTGAAAGTTTACTTTGATAATTTTTCAGTTGAAAATGACTCGATTGAATTGAGTGATCCTGTATATAAAGATTGATTAGTTTTCTCACATTGTTTGGTGTTTCATTTTGCTAGTTTCTCTCACCCCGGTCAAAAGGCGGATAACGGTACTCCGTGACTTAAGTCGGTTCTTTCAGTTTCCCATAATAACTGATATCTGTCTATATTTGTGCAATTCTTTACTCTTTCTCTCTTCTTTGAATCTCTTCTCCAATTCTCATTTCAAAATGGACACCATTCTTGAAAAATTGAAAAAGTACTTTCCCGCTCTGCCTCAGAATGCGATTATAAAAATTTACCGTGCTAGGTGTGCAAGATTGAAGTTGTTAATGGATCATGGAATTCCTGAAGATATTCGTTGGCTGATTGAAGCAAAGGTCCGATTATCAGGTGAGTCCTCCAATTCTTTCATTTCACACATGCCTGGAACAGGTAAAAGCACTTTTGCAAAGAAACGTCGTGCAAAACGACTGAAAGTCTGTCACAAATATGCCAGATGGACTTGCAATGCAACATGTCATTCTTTAGGAATGGTATCTATAAACCGTGAAGATAAAATACAATTCATTAAGGATGGCCTGAGTAAGGGGTCTTTAGATAATCTTTTGTTGACCCTTGAGACGCATCCTAGTGGAGATGTGCATCGTGCAATTCATGATTTATGGCCCCATTTTCATAAAGAACATGATAGACTTAGTCTTAGGAATCTGACTAAAAAAGACCCTGTTTGCCAGTTTTTAAGAAAACTGGATGGGAAGCCTATCCCCGACCCATAGAGGGCGTTTAAGCCGTTCTTGGACGTAAAACCAAGGGAAGATGTGAGCCACAATCACAACTACCTGTACATATACATGCTTTTTTCAAAATAAATAAATAAATAAAGAGAGAGAGAGAGTGTGAGACTCCAGCTGGCCTACATATAGGTGGTATGATTGCATCTTCAATTTCTCTTCTATAAAATCTTCTCTTCCTTCCCCTCATTTCTACTCATCCCTTACATTAGACAGATATAAAAGTGTGTAGAAATGGCAGGTTCCTCAAGTTATCACATAAAAAATATTTGTGTTTTCGGTGGATCCAGTCCTGGGAAGGAAATAGCTTTTTTAGAAGCAGCAAATCATCTTGGTCAGGTACTAGCTGAGAGAAAGATTCATTTAGTGTATGGGGGAGGCAGCCTTGGGTTAATGGGGGGTGTGGCGATAGCTGCATTTTTAGGAGGTAGTCAAGTTTTGGGGGTCGTCCCTGAAGCTTTAACAAAAGGGGACATCATTGGAAGAACAATTGGAGAGGAACTACAGGTCTCCACAATGTTTGATCGAATGAATACAATGTTTAACCATGCTGATGCCTTCATTGCCTTACCAGGTGGTCTGGGCACATTGGAAGAGATCTTTCATATTTCCTCTTGGGCCCAACTTCACATTCACCATAAACCTATAGGTTTGCTCAATGTTAATGGTTTTTATGATACTTTGTTGTCTTTTCTTGATCAAGCTGTGGAACAGGAATTTCTAACATCTTCGGCACGACAAATCATAATCTCTGCTGCTACTGCTGAACAATTGATCGACAAACTACAATCTTTCACCCCTGTAATTGATCCTTCCATGAGTCGCATCAATTGGTCAACTACAGAAAGCCGTAAAAAGCTTAGATTGGATTTGAGCCTTCGTTTGTGAATCCTTGTGTCTTTTGGTTTTATTTCTAACATAGTATTTTGTTCTGTTATTTTTTATATTTGTTTAAGTGTGTTTCAGGTTTGTCAGTGTTCGTTGTTTCAGGTGATGTCTTCTATACTCTATCTTTCTACCTTAGGACATTGAGGACAATGTCTCGTTTTGGTTGGGGGGAGAGAGTAGTAGTATTTAAAAAAAAAAAAAAAAAACTAACCAACTAACTGTTTTTTTTTTAAAAACCATTTTGCAAAACTGTTATTACTAGGATGGCAGAGTAAGGGGGAATGACTTTTGAGACGCATCTTAGTAAACATTTTCTAATGGTTATTTGCAATATTCATAACAAGGCCTATTAGAATACTTCTTGAAATATTCAGGTTTACAAACTCTCGCATTGTTATCACTTGGTTCTGCTCCTATACTCATTTAACAAATATTCTTAAACCTTCATTTTCACACATACACTTTAACATATGATTGTGGGTTGCACATTGGATTATTACATTATTTATGTTCTTTTGTTAAAGGTAACAACTAAGGGATAGGGATAGTCTATAATTTGCAAAAAAGAAAAAAAGAAAAAAAAAAGAAAAAAAAAGAAAAAAAAAAGAAAAAAAAATGATGATAATAAGAACGTAGATAAGTTTGGTTTCGTAGCCTCCCTAACCTAAGCAATTAAGCCCGAAGGGGTGTTTTAACACCTAATACCCTAAAGTCAACTGACTTGGGAGCTATTGGCCCAAAGCTTGTTACATGGGTTAAGGAGAAAAGCTTAAGGGAATCAAACATTGCACTATCTACGTATCAGTATCTGCAACCCGAGTTACTAAGCTCGTAGGGGTGTCTCAACACCTAATGCCCTAAGATCAACTGGTCTGGGAGTCATTAGCCGAAAGCTCGTTACATGGGTTAAAGATGCATTGTGTTTTATGTTATATGTATAGATATTAAAAAAAAAAAAGTAAAATAAAATAAAATAATCTCAATCCAAGGAAGTTAACCTTAAACATTAGAATAAAATATTGTTTTCTTCCAACAAAAGCCCCATCATCTATATTTCATACATTGAGCACATAACAAGAAAGGTTTATTAATATTTTGTTTAAGAGGTATTGAGCAGATATATAAAATTTAATGAGAGTTTATTTATCTGGATAGATTAAGGGAAGTTGAATGATGAATGCCTTGCTTTGTGGAATTTGCAAATTGTTTTTCTATTTTAACGCTTTAATTACTAGGGACTAGTAATAAGCTGGTTGGGGGGTGTGATTAGTACTTAAAAGTGCATTTTTATCAAGGTTTTATATCATCATTTTGCACTTAAAGTATCAATAACTCCTTAACTAAAGCATGTTTTATAATAACATATCTAATTATATAAGATACCTTTAATTTATGGTAAATGTTCATCTTAAATGCAGGCCTATCACATAAATGAAAGAATTGATTGATGAGTTGAAGTACTGAAATTGAAAGCACAAAGAGATGGCCAAACTTAGAAAAGAGATGCTGGTGCAGTCCAAACTGGAACACTGTTCGGTAATTAGGTCATATCTGGAGCTGTAGATCTTGGATTTAGGTCCATTTTATATGGATGGAAAGATAAGACATAGGCCTACAACTTTCATGTGGAGCCCAAGATTTAAAAAGGACGTTTTCAAGTCCAAATTGTAGCAACAACGAAGAAGTCCGAATCTGTCCTGCAGCCCAGACACTGTTCAGTGTTCAGACCATATCTTGAGTTCTAGAAGTCCAAATGATCTCAAATTTTTACCCTGAAAAGATAAGACAATTTCCTAGAACTTTCATGATTCAAGTTTGTTCAAATTATGACTTCATCAATGACGTTTTTGGCAGACAAGAAGATAAGAATTGTCACCAAGTCAAAATGTGGCCACCCACTCATCAATTAGTCAACAAATCAATAGTTCCGAATTTTGGCCTATAAAAGGAGGCATTTGCCATGTGTTTAGGCATCTTGGTGTTCAGATCAAGATCATGCTCTTTCTTTCTCTCTTTATATTTTGTAATGCTTAAGTTTTGCTTATATTAATCTCTTGCTTATGCTTTTCATTTCCTTTCCTTGTTTATTTATGTTTCTTTTTTTCATTATGTTTAACTAAGTTTATTATGTCAAGGTGAAAAGGGTACACTAATGGTGTAAGAATAAGTATAATATAAACTTAACATGGACCTTAATGTTGGATACTAACATGCTTTATATTTGCTATCTTGTTCACTTTTAATACTTTGCTTGTTAAATGGTTAATCTAGATTTATGTTGTATAACATTTGGTACAACAAATACTTGGTACTTTCATAGCCCATACTGTATGGTATAACCGACACCTGAGCTATGAAAGGAACTTGATTTGTTGTTAACATAAGTTATAATCATGAATGCCTGACAACATTTACAAGTATTAGCATTATTCGAATAAGATAACTAATGTAATCATGTTAACAATTTATAATCCGATTGGAACCTCCTTTGTGTGTGGTTTCCAGTTGAATAATAAGAGTTTATACTATACTTGTTTGATGTACCATTAGTGGATCCTCTAACCTTGACATTTGTTGTTATCATTGTTTAATCCTTACGTTAATCTTTCATCTCAAAGTTCTCATCAACTTCTTCCTCTTCTTCTTCACTATTATTATTATTATCACTATTATTATTATTATTATTATTTTTGTTGTTACTATTGTTGTAGTGTTATTGTTGCTTATAATTTATACAAGTAACCTCCATGTGGTTCGACCCCGATCTTACCGGGTTATTTATTACTTCGACACTCCTGCACTTGGGAGAAGACATCAATCTTTTGGTCGTGTCACACACGTAATACATGATTCATTAAATGCATAAACGTGCTAGGTGCATTTGTAAGTCCAAACAGCATGACTAACCATTCATACAAACCATGCTTAGTCTTAAATGCAGTTTTCCACTCATCACCCTCTTTCATCCTAATCTGATGGTATCCACTTTTTAGGTCAATCTTAGAGAAAATACATGATCCATGTAACTCATCTAGCATATCCTCAAGCCTAGGAATAGGATGTCGATACTTTATCGTTATGTTATTGAAGGCACGACAATTAACACACATCCTCCATGTTCCATCCTTTTTAGGCACAAGTAGCACTGGCACAGCACAAGAACTCATACTCTCATGAATGTACCCCTTCATCATCAACTCATCTACTTTCCTTTGAAGCTCCTTTGTCTCCTCGGGGTTGCTTCTATAGGCTGGACGGTTAAGAATCGAAGCTCCAGGCACAAGGTCAATTTGATGTTCAATCCCCCTTAATGGTGGTAATCCATTAGGAATGTCTTCAGGGAATACACCATCAAACTCCTTGTTTTGGATGTGACATCGAATGTGAAATATATTTTTCCGTTGCTGATCTACATCATCTTCTTTGATTTGCATGTTCAACGCACGCCTTATAACCAAAGCCTCTCCCTCAACAGGATATGCAATCTCCTCATCACTACAATCCACCAAAGGTGGCATCTCTTCACTATCAGATTTGTCACTTTCAGATTCAACCTCCCCATTGTCTCTTGTAAGCATAACTCTTCGGTTTGGACACTGAGATGCAATGTGCCCTTTCCCTAAACACTTCAAGCATTTAATATCTCTATCACGAGTAGGCTGAGATTCAGATTTACCTTTCCCATCCGTATGAGTATCCTTTTTAGCCTTAGGTGGTTCGGCCTTTGCATATGGCTTTGGTTGGACAGCCCCCTCTCTCTTCAAATTCAGCCTCCATGTTGAGGAAGATAAAGCTGAATTGGTCTGAAAACGTGTACTGCCCCTTCTTTTTATTTGCCTCTCCACCTTCGTTGCCATATGGACCATGTCCTCCAATTCCACACAATGTTGTAATTCTACAACATTCGCAATGTCTCTATTCAGCCCATTTAGAAATCTAGCCATAGTAGCTTCCCGATCCTCAATCACATTAGCCCGAATCATGGCAATCTGCATCTCCTTGAAATACTTATCCACGGACCTAGAACCCTGATTCAAACCCTGTAATTTCATATACAAATATCTATAATAGTGGTTAGGCACAAATCACCTTCTCATCAACACTTTCATCTCCTCCCACGATGCTACCGGCCTCTCTCCACTCCTCCTTCTACTAATAACATTTTGATCCCATCAAATCAGTGCATAATCTATGAATTCGATGACAACTAATTTCACTTTCTTCACCTCCGAATAGTTATGGCAATCAAAAATCCAATCCACCTTTTTCTCCCACTCCAAATATGCCTCGGGATCATTTTTACCTTGAAAAGAAGGTATTTTCAGTTTGATAGCATCCAAATCACCATGTCCCCCAACACTACAGAAATTTTCCCTTTGGCTGAATTGGCCCTTTAGTTCTATTCCCATAATCCCTTTGGTTTCTAGGCTGCCAAAAACCTTCCCGATGGCCTATGGCCTCATCCTCAAAACCACCATCACCAATATCATCAACGGCCTCCTCAAAATCCTCATAATCAGCCCACCTTGGCCTTTCGGCCCTATTGCCATTGTTTACTTTCGGTTCAGCCCCAAGCTTCCTCATATTTTAGGTGTTTGTACCAGCCTTGTTACCACGTTTATCCACCCTATCAAGTCTGTCACACACATTTCCCATCACAAAATTCATCCTCTCCATCATCTGCGTCATGACTTGCATTTGGAACGTAAGTTCTCCCTCGGGATGGGATGGTGTATTGTTTTGATCTGACATGATAGTACCTGCAAAAATTAGTTAGTAGTAAAAAAAATTTATCCTCACGTCGCTCGTGTTTCGCTCAAACACTCTTAATATCCTCACACGCTCACACCTCTCGTCTCACCGTCTTGCGGTTCTTGCGAAATTGAAACCAACACCGAATAAAACCAACTTAGCAGCACAATCCAAATATATATATATATATATATGACTCAAGAAGCAATAAAAACCAGAAAACAAGCAAAACAAAATTGTGATGATAGTCTCGCGAGTAGCAAACGAGTCTATCCGAAATATGAACGAAACTGAAGTCTCGAATAAAAAACAGAAATAAAATATAAAAAATGATGAAACAACACCCAAATATATTGGATATGATGAAAATAAACAGCAAGAAATGAAAACAACAGAAAGTAAGCGAATTTCAAAAGTTGACGCAAAACAGACTCGTTTACGACGAGTTAAGTCCGAATTTGGAACCTAGAGTAAATGATGTCAAATTGAGTTAAAATTTTAGGTATATTGTGATATCAATCCAAATAGACAAAATATAAATTTTGAGCAATTTACGACAAGGTTTGATATACTGACGCAAAAACGTTATGAATCAGACCTGATTAGACCCGAATTTGAAACCAAAAGAAAACGATATTCAATTGACCCCAAATTTTATATGTGGTGCGACTAGGACCCCAGTAATTAGATTATCAAATTTGAGCTAATTCCAAGTTGATTTGATCCAATTTTCTCTTGTTTAGTTTTCTACGGCAGAATCCAAGAAACATCATTTTTTGAACGATTTTTTTTTGCTTGTCTCTTTTATCTCTTTGTTTTGTTTTTGATGCTACTGATATATTTTAAAAAAAACAGAATGAAATAACAAAAAAAAAATTATATGCCGCAAATTCAAGGAGAAGAAGAAATTGGACACTAAGGAATTTTTTTGCGGAAACAACAAGAAACGAAAATTTCAGAAGGATATAACCTGATTAATGGAGCCAAGCTCTGATACCAAATGATGCGACCCTCGTGATTACATGGTCACGCAACCCACACGCAAAGACACCAATTCCCGAAAAGTCAAGTAAATCAGGTTTGATAGGAGTGTGACACAAAGATAACTTGTACCTAGGCACCAGCACTATTGGAAACAGAAACCCCCACCCAACAAATATTGATTTGAGAACAAGAAGTATAATGATGATGCCACGAAGCCAGTTGTTCTTCGATAAGTCGTTTTTAGTTCTTTAGAGAATCAAGGAAGGGAGATTATCCCACCAACACACAACAAGTGCAGCAAATAAGTTTATTGATCTAAAAATTATGTAACCTTACATGTTTGGTTATGCCTTTATTTATACTGACTCTAGACTTAAAGAAACCCTAATGGACCCCCCTTAGGTGGACTTATATGAAACCCACTTACAATTGACCCAAATAAGTAATAATAACCCAAAAACTAAGAAGAAAATAATAAAAATAATAAAAATCTGAAAATTACCATCTTAAATATGTTAGAATTAGATTTTTCACCCTTAAGAAGTCCTACATAAACTAGGAAAAATCTGATTTGAAAAATTTGTGTTGCTACCCCCTTTCCTTTGATGTCCTTGATTAGCTTGGATTTCCTTATTTAGCTTGGACAAATAAGAAAACAAATTTCCTCCTTTGTTGCTGATTTAATTACTTTCCTTCCTATGTTAGGAAAAGCATTAAATAGTCCTCCCCTCTTTAGGAATAAGATATGGCCAACTTCCTTACTTAATTAGGAGAATAAATTGCTGACTTTTTATCCTTGTAGCATTAGGAAAAAAACAAGCCTAACAAGGCTGGTATTGGGCTGGACATATCAACCCCTTGTTCCACACGAATTGGGCTCTTCTTAGACCTGAACTAGATGAATTAAAGGTTGTCTATCATGCTCCTTAAATGTCCCAAGCCCCTCTAGGTCCATCTTGCTCCATAAGTTCTGAACAAGCCCATTCAATGCTTTTTTAAGCTTCTTTGCCCTAGCTCTTGTGATTGGCCCAATTGGCACCTACAATGAGTCGTTGGCATGATTACGCTTGGTGTTGGGCTGATTCGCATCAATGAGAGTGGTGCTTTTTGGGTTAGACAAATCGTGAGCTATGTTATAGATCTTATAGTGAACGGGGAAGAAATTATTATCTAAATAGTTGATTGTCCAGGTGTGGTGGTTTGTTGTATGTATTAATGTTGAGTGTAAGGTTGGGAAAGGGCAAATGAGTACCATTTTTTTTTCTAGGTGAGGGTGGTAGCCTCGTTTAAAAAAATAAGTTAGGGTTTTTGTATTGTATGGGTATGTGAGTTGGTAGGTGGAAAAGTGTTTTTGTAGATGTATGATTTTTTCTCTAACTAATTCTCTCTTTTTTATTTTTGGAAAAATGCTCTCCCCCTTTTGCTTGTGAGATTCTTTCACTATTTATTAGAAAATTAATTTTGTCTCTTCCTAATTGCTTGGTTTCCAAGCAACTCAATATCATTTTAGTTCCTCATTTTATTTCTTCGCACTCTTTGTCCTCTTGTCCAATTTTTTTTATTTTATTTATTTTATTGAAAAAGACAATGTCAATGTCGACTTGATTAGAAAATAAATAGTGGTTTTGAAATGAACGCATTAAAAGTAAAATTTTAATTTTTAATTTTTTTTATAAAAAGACATTGAAAATCCAGAAAATGATGCAAATACATCAAAAATATATATTTCTTTATTTTATGTTGTTTTTCTTTATTTTTTGGATTTTTTAAAAAAATGTTAAAAAAAATAAGATAAAAAATCAAGTTATTACACCAGTTATTATTTTTATTTTATTTATCTTCAAGGTTAATTCTACTTGTTAGGTACATATGATTTTATTTTTATAAATAAAAAATTTAAAATACAACTTATCTATCTAAAACTTGAGAAAACTTGAGATGTAAAACAATTAAAGATAAATTAAATAATCTCTTTGAAATATTATGAAATTAAAGAAAATATCAATTTATATTTTAAAAAGATTTAAGTTTAAAAAAATTAAAAAATAAAAAAGTGGGTATTAATTAAAAATTAAAAAAAAAACAAGAAGAGTTTGGGGCTCAACTAGGCCTCACAAGTGTCTTCATTTTTTTTTTAAGAGATTGTTTTCTTTTAATAGAAGAAATATTATTTGACATGGCATACGCCATGTTATCCGTGTATAATTCTCAGTCACTTATAGAAGTAAAACAAATCAGGATTTAAGTATTGGGATCTCAAAAACATCCTAGAAATCTCACTAAATATATTTTCAAGTCTAAAACACACTTTAATTACTTTAAAACCTAAAATCAAACTGGATAAAAAAAAACTAATTATCTGATCCTAATCTAGTTTTTCCGACATGTTTAAATAGAGATACCACGTAAACTAAATTATTCTCTTTAAGACGAATCAATTAACACTAAATTTGGTCATTTTAATGGTTAGGTTGTGATCAGTAGAATACTTTCTCTCTTTTTCTTTAAATGGTTGAAGCATAAGAAAATGAAGATTAGGATTGAAACTAAAAAGAATATAAAATAGCAGGGACTAAACTTGTATATTTCAAAACTTTATGAGCAATATCTTTTTTTTTAATAGTTTTGTTTTGTAAAAACAGCTCTATTTATTTTTTTTAGTTGTATTATGTTTAGTCATTGTTCTTCAATTTAGTTCTTACAATAAATTTATAACATATTTTTTAAATAGATCTTTAATTTAATATTAAAATACTCTCATACTTACACGCAAGGAAATATAAATATAAAAAACATTATAGCTCCTCTCCCGGATAAATTTGGATTTGAGCAATGTTTTCCTTTTTCTTTTCTTCTTTTTTTTTTTGTCTTAGAAGTTTTTTTCTATTCAGATCATTTTTTTTTTAATTTCATTATTTTACTTTGTGTTGAGTAAGAATTAGGCTTGATGTCAAAAAAATATCTCGACATTGAATCGATGCTTGATTTATATAAAAAATTGATTTTATTGCTTGTTAAAAATAGAAAATGTGGGGAACAAAATTGTCATTAAGGAAAAAATGCAAGTTTTATTTATTGTTCATTAGGTGACTTTTTTTAAATTGTTGTCTCTAGAGTTTGTTTTTGTTTTCGGTTCCTTTAGTTTAAAACTTTTATCTTTGGATCCAATACTTTATTTTATTCATATTTCAACCTTTAAGTTCGAGAAAAAAGAGAGAATTGTTAGAAAATGGCTAAGAAGAGAGAAAATAATCGGTTGCCTAGATTATATGAATAATAAAGCCAAATTTGATGTCAATGTATTCCTCTTAACAAAAAGAGTATCGTTGAGGTGTTTTTTTAATATTTCATATTGTCAAAAAAAAATATCAAAATTGATAAAGATTTTCTTAAAAAAACCAATATATGAGAGTTTTGAGTTGAGAAATTAGTTTAATAAGATTCTAAGTGTTTTTTTTATTATATTTATTTATATGAAATTAAGTTAAAAAATGATTTTTTAGTTCCAAGAAACCTTAGCAAAATTTTTCAGCCACCTCTTGTAGCTAAAATCTGGAAAAGCAAATAACAGATGATGCATCGTTTTTCATAGTAGATGAAACTATGTTTGCTTTAATCAAAGGAAGAATGACATTTCGTCCACCCATAAAAAAACAAAATCAGAGAAAAGGCTAAGCTAATGAGCTTGGCCTTACAGGCCCACGCGTGCCAAAACTTTGTTTTATTTTGCCAGGTACGCAATCCTCCATCTCTTCAGCCTAGGTGCTTTGACTCCTTTATATATATGGATTTGGATTGAAAAGCACTATAAAAAAAAAAAGGCTCAATATGATATATGAATCACAACTCAATTTCTCCATAGTTCTTAAAAAATATTATAGGTTTTTATGAAAAGTTAATATTTTTTCCAATTATAATATACCTAATATGCAAAAAAAATAAAAATAAAAAAAATGTTGATGAAAATTAAATGAAAATAAAATATTAATCCTTTAAATTTTTTGATGAATTTTTTACATGATTTTATCACATTTAAAAATTATTATTATTATTTTCCTTCAATGACTTAAAAAATATTGAGAAATTATATATATATAGTTTTGAGATCATGATAGGTTTTATTTAAAATCAATGCTTACCACGAAAACATATTTTCACTAAACAATAAAGAGATATTTTAATAAGAAAATGAAGTTTAGATTAAAGAAATGTATTGCTTGTTGATAATTTTATTTATTATCTTTCCAGCAAATGATTATTTTTATATTTTTAAATTAAATAAAAAATAAATTAAAAAAAAAGTTATTAAACTCGATCAGAGCAATGACCTAGGTCATGGATTGAGCAGGGTAATCCAATTTGACCCAAGTGAATCCAAAACATCATCATTCTCATTTTTTTTAATAAAAAAAATAAACTCATGCCATTTTATATTTTTAAAAAAAATTATATCGAGTTTGGTAAATTTGACCAAGTCACATATGCGCTTGTCATTTCAATTGGCTCATACTATGTCACTATGGACCATTCAAGCTTAATTAAGTTTAATAATATTTTCTAAAATTTTTCCATGGCCGGGCACAAACAAATGACTAGTTAAGACCTATAACTATGGAAACAAAATTTACAAGGATGTGATTAAAAATAAATTAAATATGATGACCAAAATGTAAGGAAGAAAAAAGCGTTAGATGCAGAGGAAGGGAAAATCAACTATAAATATTGATATAGCTCCTATCAACAATTAAATGCCCCTCTCCTTTAGTTTTTGTTACTAGTTAGTTGTTTTCATGTTGACATGAAGAATTGTTTGACAATGTTAATAAACTCAATCAAGATTCATAGATCCACATAATGACTCATTAACCTAGCCAAAACCTAGTTTGATTTTTCAAAATTGATATTGATTTAAATTTTTTTATAAGAAAATAATAAAACAATGGAGTTTTTTATTGACTCGAGTCAAATTGAATGAACCCGCTTAACTCGTGACCTAGTTTATTACCCTCGCTAATTTTAAAAACCTTGCTTTCTGGAATTCAATTCTTTATATAATTAATTGATTATAAAAATAGATATTTGTAAGCAAGACAACATATAAAATTATCGAGAAAAAATATATTTTTCTCATCAAAATTTTATTTTATAATTCATGTAATTTATTTTTGACGAAAACAATAGTTTTTTCTTAGCAACATGGTTCATTGAATAAAAAACAACAATACTCAAGAAATAAAAGTTAAGAAAAACTGTAACAATTTGAAAGAAAAAGGAAAAGATATTTTTTTAATAAAAAAACTAAATTTTCGTATTCATGCTTTTTTTTTTCTTTTGATGTAAATATTTTTTTAGGAGTATTGTTTTTCCAAAGAAAACTCATTATGATCTTGAAAGCAAGTTTTCATTAAAAAAATAAAAATCATAAATTGATAATTTCTTTGCAACTATATGAAAAAAATAAGAATAAAAAATTAATATATATATATATATAATATTAAAAATTAAGAAAATATATGTTTTTCTCCTATTCATTATTAAACATAAGATTATTTGAAAAACACTACATATTATACTCGTACATAATTATCCATAAAATAAACAATATTATTGTAAAAAAATTCTAATTTTTAAAAAAACAACGACGTAGTTTTTTTTATTAGAAAAATGTTTTTAGAATAAAAGGCAGTGAAAATTGAAATAAAAATTTGTTAAAATTTTCATCAATTTGAAATAAAAAAAATATATTTTTTCAATTTAAACTCTATTTTCTTATTAATGAATATCTTAATGTTTTTTTTAACAAAAACATGTTTTTAAATTGTAAACAGTATTTTTTAAAACAAAAAACTATCATGATGTTAATAGTAAGGTTTTTTAACAATATTAAAATAATATCTCAATATTTTATATTTTATGTAAGGTAAATAAAAATTAATAAATATGATAAAATTATATTAGAAATGTATTAATATTGTTTTAAAAAAATAATTAAAAAATCATATACATAAAAATTAAAAGAATTTTGTTAAAATCCCCATAAAACTTATAATATTATTTATGAACCATATAAAAAATAAATAATAATTGAAATATTATGTTAAACTTTTTTTTTGTAGTGCATTAATAAATGTGATAAAATTATATTAAAAATGTATTAATATTTTAAAAAAATAATTAAAAAAATCATGTACATAAAAATTAAAATAATTTTGTTAAAATCCCCATAAAACTTATAATATTATTTATGAACCATATAAAATTTGAATAATAATTGAAATATCATGTTAAGCATTTTTTATTGTTGTGCATTTCAATCAAAATCCTAAAAAATAAATTGAAAAAAAAATATACAAAAAGGTTAGGCACCTAAGCCAAAGAGATGGGGGAAGGCCCAACAAGTGTGGGCTTGCAAGGCTAGCCTACGGGCCTAGCTTTTTTCTTTTATTTTTGTGTTCTCACTTTCTCTTTTTTAAAATAGTAAAATAGATGATGCATTGTTTGTTGTGGCAAACAATATGTTATTTGCTTGTCAAATTCTAACCATGGAGAGGTGGTTGAAAAACTGGGCTAGGATATTTTTAATTTAACAAACTATTTGTCAACCTAATAAACATTTTTATAACCTCAATAAACTAATTTGTCAACTCAAAATACCCCTAATCGGTCTATAAATATAAAATTAAAAAAATATTTCTCAACTCATATCTATGTTTTCCAGAAAAATAAAAGCTTAAAACACCTTAATAAAAGTCCTCTCATCAAATAAAACTCATTGATTATTTTATTATTATTATTATTATTGAAGTATAATCAACCAATAACTTTCTGTTTTTTTTCATCTTTTTCCAACAAGACTTTCTCTTTTCTTAAACTAAAGATTGAAAATTAAACAATATAAAGTTTCAAACAGAAACTACAACTTAAAAAACTAAAATGATTGTAAAAGAATAAAAAGAAAAGTATATAAACCAAAACCCATTTTTTCTCTCAAATTCAAGATTTGCCACACAACTTTTTTTTGTTTTTCAGCCTAATTCTTTATCTTTTAATTGTGTCTTTTTATTATAAATTAAAAAAATAATTGGGGCAGTAAATTCACTGTACACCTAAACACACTCACTTAAATGAGAATAATAAATTAACTGTATTGTCCTTCCAAAAAAACTAACCCATTAGCTAGTTATTAGGAGCAATACTATAATTTTATAAAAACCAATTTGTCATTATCATATTAATTATTAAAATACCCTTAAATCAAAATAAATGTAATTGAAATTTAGGGGCTGATTCCTCTTTTTGCATTAAAATGCACAATAAATTTACTTTGCTATCTTTTGAGTTAGATTTTTTAAAAACTCAAAATATAGATTGATTCTTCTTTTCTCATGGCTTTTTTTATAGTAATCAGGTCATATCAAGGATAATTTTGTACTTTTTATAAGATTAAATAATATTTTTTTAAAAAAATTATCAGCTTGCTAAGTCATTTCAAGCACTTCTAGCAATGCGTGTGGTGGTGCAAAGTGGTGAAAATTAACCATCCATAACAATGTTAGGAAGTTCATGACATCTTTTTCCTGATAAGGTGGCATATACAGTGGTTCTATACATTGGTTTGGATTCGAGAACCATTTTATTTTTTTATTTTTTCTCTTTTCTCTCTTCTTCTAAAAAAAAAAAACAAGTTGCATAGTCAAAAATTCTATGTTATCCTCTTATTTTGTTTAGGCTTTTAATTTAATCCTTTTGCTTTTGATTGTTTGATTTTCATATTGATTTCTTTTGTAGACTTTTTTTTAATTTTGCCTTTCATTAAAATCTAATTCTTTCTCTTATTTTGTTTTGGTTTTGAATTTGATCCTTTTTTATTTTTATTTTGAATTTTTGTTTTGGAAAGTGTTTGAATTTTTTTTTTTTCACTCTTAAATCAAATAATATAGCCTCATTCTTCTTGTTTATCATTCATCCACTTCTTCTTTTAGCTTGCTATTTTATTTTTTATTTTGTTTTTGAGCTTTTTATCAAATTAAATTATTTTTTAATTTTATTCTCTAACCTAGAATTGAAGGTTGTAGTTTTTTCTGATTGAATTACATCAAGTTCATAACTCAGATTACAGGTTTGAAAAATTAACCTAAATAATATCATGTTTTTGTTTTTACACTTTTTTTTATTTTTTTATTTGACACTTTTCATTTTATCTTTTATTTTGTTTCTTTAAAAATTATTACCACCTCGTGAACAGGTTGCTTGTTGGGCATGTGCACTTAGGTTGATAAATTTTAAAAAAAAATTTATATATTTTTTTTATGATCACCCTTTTCTTTTCTTAGTTCAATACATCTAATGCCATTACTTTTTTCGTTTTTTTGTTGTTGTCATCCCTAGCCAGTGTCTATAACCCATTGTGCAGGCTGGGAACGTGATCGGTAATAGCATGTATGGAAAAACAAAAGGAGCTTCCTTTGTAATTGTAATGTAATAATAATAATTATTATAATATAATAATAAATTCCAACCGAGTCCATTAACAAGGATAAATTAACAGCCCTGTGGACATCAAGAAACAAAACAATCATAATATAATAATAGAATGATAGAGAGATCAGTCAACTAGACACATACATTAGAGCAACTCGAAATGAAACTCTAATCTTCGTACTCCTGGTATAACCTGAGAAGCTCAGTGCAGCCAGACATGGGCTGTGCTGCCATGAAGCCCATAGCATTGGCATAACGGGTAGTTGACACAAGTCCATTGTTATTGGTTAAGATAACACGGGCACGATCACGGCCAGCAGATGGTGATCGGCAGTCCTTCCGGGGGCTGCTAACTAGCATGCAATCGCAAATCTGATCCTCATGGTCCTCATCAACAGTGATGGTGTATTTTCCAGTTGAGTCTGTTGTTCCTTCCTTGCTGTAGACAAGATCTTGTGTCTTTCTGTCCTTGCATTCCAGTCTAACCTTGGCACCTGTTATGAGAAAAAGAAAAACCCAACAACATATTGAGGATCCATTGAGCAGTTCTCGACTTTATATCAGAAACCCATTATACAACATTATTATTCTAACAGGATTGCCTTTATATCTAATTATGCCCAACACTTGTATTGGTGATTGATCAATCTGATCTAACTTTTTAACATGGCAATTAGAGCTACAAAATTGTAGCACGATTTTGTCTTTTCTGCAATCAAACCACCCTAAACACCTCTGTCTCCTTGAGGGCCAGATCTAATCACAAACATCAGTCAAACACTAACCAACCATAAATCTAGACTTTCCTCACTCCATTTCTCCTTTTTTCAATAAAAAGAAAGGATAAATCAACCAAATATACATTAAATGAAGTCTGATATATTCAGTAAGATGTAGAAATCTGAAGCCATGGAGACATCGGAACGAAAAATAAAATGATTACCTGCAATGTTAGTGGTCTTGGAGGTTTCAAAACCAGCAAGGCAAGTGTCACAGTAGACGCTCCCTTGAACCACAAATGGGTTTCTCGCTGGGCGAGCAGCTCTTACGAGGGCTGGTAGCACACATAGAGCAAGCAACAAAAGCACTCGAGCCATTTTTTGTGAATTATTGTTAGAGATCTCTTGAGAGAGAGAGAGACTACCTTGAAACTGAAAAGCAAATGGCGGTGTTGAATGGAGAAGATAAAGCGATAATGGTAATAAAAAAAAAAAAAAAAGAGAGGGAGAAATGGAAAAAAAATGGATGAAATTTAAAAACTAAACGGTGGTGTCTAATTTCCAAAAGCACAGGCGGTGATTACGCGTGGAGAAATATCTGGGTGCACCAACGCGGTCTTCAACAAAGTGTACTTGGAGGTGTTTTCGTCATTTCCAGGGGTTAGAACGGGGTCGTTTTGTTGCGTGGTATATCTTAATTGGATAGATAATTGAAATGTGCAGGGAATGAGATCGGAGGTGTAGCGTAGGGCAGTGATGGAGTACAGCTGGGAAATGTCGGTGCTCACATGGTGGGGGGTTGCCATATTCTTTCTTTCTTTCAAGCACCAAATCCACTATTTTCTTTCCAGCACCAAATCCAAAATCCACTATGGAATTAAATTTAATTTTACACATGATTTAAATTTAATTAATAACTTATTATAATTTTTATGTTTGGAATAAAATATTAAATCAAATAATTAAATTTAATTATATTATTTAGAATACTTGTGGAAATAAATTGAATTAACAATTTTAATTATTTTTCTCTTAATTAAAAAAATTATTACAAATACTCTTATATTTATTTTACCCTTAATTCTTTATTAAATGTTGGTCCTCGAATTAACAAGTAACCTTGAAACGTTGAAAGCACAACATAAGAAAACCCACTCATCACTGCTCTCCTTTTCTTTTCTCATTTAAGCTCTAATAAGTTAAGAGAAATACATATGTTACATGAATCACATCACTCTTTCTATACACACACACACACACACACACACACACACACACACACACACACACACACACACACACAAGACGGAGCTGTGAATTTTTCCCGAGCTATTAAATAAATATATAATTTTTTTAAGATAAATTATTAATTAACATACATAAATTTGTAAAGTTAATAGTAAAGTTTTAATTTAAATATACTACTCAAAATATTAAAAAATAAATTTAAAAGTATATAAAATTAAAGTTAAAGTAAAAAAAATTTATTATTAAAGTTACATCCTTCGATATTTTGTATAATATAATTCATCTATAATCGAATCTGAATTGATATTGTAACAACACCTCAACCGGGATAAAATAACAATCTCATGTCAACTGAAAAATAAAGTAATTATTTTTTTTTCCTCTCTCAATTCCTCATTCCTTCACTTGATTCTTCCTTACATTAGTATTTTATAAGTTAGACTTTGTAAGTTTACAAGGTTATTCTCTCACTTTTTTTTATTTTTTTTCCTTGGATTTTTTTTTATATTTTCTCCTTACTTTTCTCTTTTTCTCTCTCGCCTTTTCTTTTCTTTCTTTTTCTATTCTGCTTCTGCCCAGCCGACAAGATATAAAAGGAAGGAAGAACTGATTTGTTTTTTTTTATGGCAAATAATCATTTTACCTTTAATAAGTCGTTTTGCTTTTATTTGATGTTTTTTTTGTTAGAACTACCAAACTTTGTTCATCCTAAAATTTTAACAATATTTTATTCAATATATTTTAAGATCCCTCGTAAAATTTCAGCTCAATTTGATGCTCTGATTGAAAATTGCATCCAATAACGTAAAACTGGTCAAATTGTAATTTTTTTTATCAAATTTCTGAATTTCTTCAAAAATTCTGAAATTTTAACCCAAGCTAAAACATAATATTAGAAGGCTCCACGTAAATTTTCAATTGATACCTCAAATTGAGAATTACAAATTTTCTTTATATAAAACTAGTAAAAAAATATTGATAAAATCTTAACCTGGACTAGAGCCCACCATAGCCCATGTATGCCTCCACCCTTGTTATATATATATAACCAAACACTACTATCATTTTTCTCTAAGCTTGACAAACATACAATTGCACCCCTTTACGGTAACAAAGCCATTTATCTCTAGTAGCACGTTATGTATTTTTTTCATTTGGGTTCAATCCTAGTTTTAAATAAATGGAAATTAGCATTTCCATACAACTTATTTGGCAAAGAAAAATGTTATAATTCAATTTTGAATTCCTTAAAATTCTTAGCATTTCCATGCAACTTGTTTGGCAAAGAAAAATATTATAACTCAATTTTGGATTCCTCAAAAATTTTTTATAATATATATATATATATTCTTTTTATTCAAAAAATTAAAAAAAATCATAAATTCAAAATCTAAAAATATTTTTCGAGACACGTGTAGATAAGCTTTTGAGTTATAAACAAGACAAAACACAATATGAACATTCAAGTTGGGATATTGTTGATAATATAGGCTGAAAAAGAACTTGTTTGAAACAAAGTTTAAGATTGAAATCCTACTTGATCAAAATTAAAAGAATTAATTAAGTTTAAGGACTTGATTAAACTACTAATGAGTTTAGTTGTTTTAATCAAGGACTCAATTGAAAAAAAATTTTGGATCGGATCAATTTATAATAATTAGAAGATAAGGGACCTAATTGAAACTTAAGATAGCCTAATTGTTGCAATTAAGAGTTTAATTGAAATAAAATTGAAGTATGAAGGTTAATTGAGGACTACATTGCAGAAATTCAAGACCAATAACTAATTTGTAAAAAGAATTGAAATTCAAGGGTCTAGTTGAATAAGGCTAAGGTTGAAATTGCAAAGCATCCAAAAGATTAGAGCTGGTTACAGGTTTAGTTGGAAAGCCTTAGTATTAGTCAAACAAATAAACAATGCAACTTACATTATGTAGACTATACTAGGGGTGATATTATCTTTCCTATACACAATCAATCCTCTTATTTAAGCTTTGAAGACTATTCATAGCGACCAAAATACTATGTGACAACTCCAAACCTTTAAAAACAAAAGAAGGATAAGAATTCATAGTTTTTTCCACCCACACCAAAGATTCTGATATAAAAGGATGATCTCTACAACACCACACACGTGCGACATAATGGTGACTTATAGGGGATTTTCTCGTGGACCAAGCTTTGTTGTTTGTCTGTTTATCGTGTCTAATTTTATTGGTCTCCATATTTATTTTAAATATGCCGTTTGTAAATATTTCTTATATGCTTTATTTTTTTGTACATATTACTCATGCATTGTATAATTAATTCTTTTATACATCACATGCTTTAGTTTTTTAGAGCAGAAACAAGCTTCTAGGGTAGATAAGGGATTAATGGTTTGCCAAATGGTTATTGGTCAAAGTTTAAGACTCGTGAAACACCAAATTAGGCCTGAGTGATTGCTTTGTAATGATGGGCATACGTGTTTTAACTATTTCTTGCAATGCTTTTATATTGTCCTTACAAAGACCATCATTGAGCAAATTTGAGATCATTTTGAGACCAGGTAGAAAACTTACTCACGCTCACTTAATAAATAGAACCTATCATTAAGATGTATGTTCCATCTGTAAATTACATCTAGGAAAGCCCGACATGTAGTATCCTAAATTCCAAGACTTTTAAGTGGTAAATAGTCATCATATAAATTCTACAAGAGTCTGGATTATTACAAGTTGACTGAGATGAATATGAATTCCCTCATTAATATAATAATAACTTCATATGACGATCATTATGACCCCTGAAGGGCGAACCTGCATTCAATTTATCTTTTTTTCACAATCATATCATATTTATTGGCTTTAAAACATTGCATATCTTTCATTTACATAAGAAATATAAGCTCACCTCTAAATGCCTAAAATCTACAATAAATAAATAGGAGATTTCAACTTGAACAAAAACAAGATGACTTTCTGAAAAGAGAGATGGCTTAGCTAACCGATTTGTTAGGACAAGCCATTCGCTCTGAAGGAAAGCACTATACATGAAAGCCAATACTTAGAAAATCACTATGAATGTGCCTTTTTGTCCTTCTTCACACCTACATTAGAAGATTGTTTCTGATGCTTATCTGGTTAATCAAAGTTTGTAAATTTTTGCTTCTAAACTCCCCAAGTTCATTAAAGGTTTGTGTTACCCTGTCTTAGAATTCACCGCAAATTCTTACAAACCAAATACACCAAACACCTTTGCCTTTGTTATAATCTGGATATCATAACAATCAAAATCCAAATCAAATGTCAATAGTTGTTCCCCACTCTTCAATTTCCATTAAAGATATCTATCAAAGCCTCATAAATGTCCATTAAATAGTTCCTCTACCATTTAATCACATCCAACCACCATTTTCTAAATGGCACAATAAGAATGTCAAATGCAAAAACCATGTAAAAGTAGTAAATCATTCCATTAATTATTGTCAAGGCTTTAAGAGAAAAATTGATGTGCATTTACCACTCAAATATGTTCACCAATATCTTTTGAACATCAGGCATATTACCCAAATTCCATCAAATCCCATAAAATCACCATTCTTTAGATGATACAATCCAAATAAGAAATGTGATGATCATGATGAGATCTTTGGCCACTCAAACAAAATTGTAAGAATTTTAAGTATAAAGTCCAGAAGCTGATGAGTGTCATAACCCAATTTTTGACCATTTATTTTAATAATAATAATTATTATTATTTTATTTATTAAAAAATAATAAAAAAGATGATGATGAAAAAAACAAGTAAAAATAAATTAAATGAAGAATGAATTAAAATTTGGGTTAAGGGCAACATGATTGGAAGTTTAAAGATTTAATTAAACTCTTGACTAGTTTAATTAATCAAATCAAGGGCTTAATTGGAGAATTGATAAGTTTTGAGACTTAATTAAACTTGGAATTAATTTAATTAATCAAATCAAGGACTTAATTGAAGAAATACCAAAGTTTGGGGTTTAATTGGGGTCCAAATTGCAAAAATTAAAATCCAAGGACTAGCTTGAAAATGACGCGGAAATGTAAGGATCCAATTACATTTTAACTAGGGGCTTGATTGCAAAATTACAAGAATTCCAAGAACCAAACTGAAAGCAGCCTTTGAAATTGGAAAACAAAGTCGTTTTGGGTAGGCGACTGTTCGCTCGTTTTCTTCCTCTGCAGCGGCTCCGCCATTAAATGCAAGGATGTTTCTCCATTGAATGGAGCGCCCCACGCCATTACCGCCAACTGTTAGAGCGCCGATTGATTTCCTAGCCCTATAAAAACCCAGGTAAAGGCAACCTTGCGAGGGGACTGCAGGAAATAAAAACAGGGGACTGCAGGAAGAAAAACTGGAGGGCAACACGAAAAACCCGGAGGGAGATGGAGAGAAAAAAACAGAGGAGGAACACAATAAAAGAATAGGGGAACACGGAAAAAAAAAGCCAGGAGAACGAACGAAACAGAGAAAGGGGAAATAAAGGGGGAAGAGAAATGAAAAAAAGAGAAAAACCAGAGGGAGCTTACGTTCAACCGGTAGAACATCATGCCTTTATTACCATCTCCTTCATCCTAAGCAGGGGGGACCGAGAGAAACCAGGGTAGCAGACTTTCGTTCCCCTGTTTCTTCTCAAAGAAACAGAGGCCGTCCTTTGGCTTCATAAAAGCCAGAGAAGGCCACGGAGGAAAAGGGATCACTGCCTTCTCCATCTCCAACACCAGAGATGGAAGACGGAGATAAAATAAAGAGACGAAAAAGGAAGAAACGAACACAGAAAAAAACAAGGGGACGAGCAAGAACACACAACACGAAGGAACGAACAACAAAAGGGAGACCTGGAAACGCAAACAGAGGTGAACGAACAGAAGCAAACCAGTAGATAAAAAGCAGTAACAGAGAGGAGTAACGCTGGTCAGTTGTCATCCTCGTCTTCAAGTGCAGCGACAGGTAAGTTGCGTTTTCCCTCCCTGCATTTTAATTGCATGTTTATGTAACAGGCGTGTGTGAGCAGTTCACACGCACGCCTGCGGGTAAAACTGCCCGGTCACTGGCTTCGGCAAGTGACCGGGCCGGGCTGGCTGGGTCAAGCCCAGCCCATGTGGGGTTGAGCTGGGCCCACCCTAAAAATAAAAAATATATAAAAATAAAAAAATATGCATGTATATATTTAAATTTATTTTTATTGGTTTATTTAAAGAGCTAGAGTCAGCAACACCATTCATTTTTGTTTTGGGTAATGTAATATTTACCAACGCCAGAGTTGAAAGTATCCGTAGTTGAGTATTCACTGATGCTAGAGTCATGAATATTATAAGCAAATCATCATAGCATTAACTAATAAACATTTAGCAATTTAAGACAAAACCAGTAATGTAGTCTGCCTCAGGCAGAACGTTTAAAGGGTGATAATATCTTCCATTTTACCTAGTAACCATAATACTAGGTGATGACTCCTTAAACAAGACCCTTTTCCCTAAAAGAACAAGATGCTAGATATTTGTTCCTTTTCCATCACCAAGATTAAATTTTAAGGCCGCTGCGATATCGGGTGTGATAATGAGCATGAAATAAATTGAGTTTATGAAAGATAATGACATCTACCACATTGTCATAGAATCATCTTTAGCATAACAAATGGTTGGTAAACACTGATAAAACATAAATATTGCCGGGGAATCTAACCCAAGAAAGAGTGTGGTATTTATCAAACTTTGATATTTGACATTTTGGTTTTGGGATTGCATTACTTGCCTTTTTAGCCTCTTTGTTGTTATGAAATCAAAAGATTTTTTTGTGTGAAAGTAATAACTTGGCATTATATTGCTTTCACCGAGTGGAAAAATATAATGATAAAAATGATTGAACCCCAAGGTGCGTTATACAAGATACCAAAAGTCAATCCTCACACTTTTAAAACTCATAAAAGTGACCCTTATAACCGATTCCATGATTATGTTTAAAATATTATGACCAAATCAATTTTTGAAAAAAAAACCATTGCCAAAAAAATCCTAGAAAAATGAATTTGCTTTTTTATTTTAGAAATAACTCGATGTTTGATTAAAACAACATTTAGACACCCTTTTTGTAAGATGACAAACCAATCATTCAAGCAAATCATATCATGAAGTGACTAAACAATTTTGAATGAAGATACAAAAAATAACAAGAGAGTGCTCATGTTCTATGTCTCTTGGGCCATATTTTAGTTGTATGCATAATTGCATATGGTTGGATTTGCTAGCCATTGATTCATAAGAACATAAGTCTTATGTAAAAGTTTCAAACCATTATAGTGGATGTGGACTAAATTTATTGATTCTAACAGCTTATGCTTAAAATGAGAAAAGACCATCTTTATTAACCTTTCATGTTCTAAGAACATATCTCTTTTGGTCCTTATATGAGCTTGAATAAGATTTTTTTTAAAAAAAAACATGACAATAATCACATCCCATAGTGGGGGCAAATGAAAATCTTAAAAATCAATAATTAATCTTGACTAGAATCACACCTCATGCTAGGGGTAAATGAAAATCTTAAAAATCAATAATTAATCATGACTAAAATCACACCTCACGCTAGGGCAAATGAAAATTTTAAAAATCATGAGGCGATCCTAACTAGGATCACACTTCACACTAGGTAGCAAGAAAAAAATTCAAAGATCAAAGATTAAGGAGATGCAATGAAAAGTCCAAAAAGGCCTGAGAAATTCAAAATATTAGGGGCATGCTCAAATAAAATAAAATAAAACAAAAATAACCAAGTCAAGATCAAATCAAATGATGCCTCACCAAATCAATAAAAAAGAGCAAATCAAAGAAATATGGTGAAAGGAAAGAATATTGAAATACATAACGAGTCAAGTAAATAACAATTATCTTAAGTCCTTAAAACCTTAAAATACTATTTGAGCCTACATAACCTTTTCTTTCATAACCAAAAGTCATAGCCTACATCATGTGCTTTTAAAGTCCTTTCTAATCAAGAAAGCAAACAATTTGGACCGATAAATAAAGCTTTTGAAATACAAAGAATGTTTTCACAAAAATTATGACATTGCGAATAAGCTACTCGTTATTACTCATATTGACAACATGGGTGCTAAAAAAAAGACAAATCATTCTCAAACAAAACCTCAAGTTCTTACACTCGATTTCTATCAGGCTCACTCGACGATTCTGCCTCCAATAAAAAATCCGAGTTGATATTTGGATGGGTCGAAGGATTGTCCTCACATCTCTCATTCAATCGGTTGTTATATATATCTTGGAAAGAAAAAATAAATTCATCAAATTTAAGGAAATTATAACTTAAGAAAAAAATGATTGAAAACTAACATACCACAAAGTGCTGAGCTCGACTATCAACAAACTACTGCACCCCTTTTTGACAGTCATTACTTCACACTTGTGTTTCAACAAAAAGTTGTATCGGGCTTGGCTTTCGTCCAAGAACCTTAGCTGCAATAAAAAATATTGTTAGTTAAATATATTTATAAAAAAATAAAAAATGGATGTAATAACAAAATCCTATCATCTGTTTTGCATGTGAAACATATAAAATAGAGTCACCGGTGTGTGTGGTAATGAAACCGTGAACACACCGGTTTTGGTTATCCTTACCAGACTATGACCGTCGAGTGAAACACGTGGACATCATGTTCTGAATATATTCCGCTCATATAGGCTTTAAGATCTACAATGGTCTAAAATCTTTCTAAATTGCCATGTCATTCCAACCTGGAAGCTCTTTTTCTTTCACATATTTTTGGCTTTCTTTTGCGCCTCGTACAAAAATTCACGTAACCTATGTAGTACGTATTCATTATCTCTTAGTAAATGAAAAACAAAATTTTAATATTTGAAACAAAAAAATTATCCTGAATTCGATCTTACCTAATTGCAGTCGATTCTCCCAAACCCTCCTCGTAAAATTATCATAAGCTCTCTCCCATTAAAATTTTCCCTTAAAGTAAAAATCTATAAAAGAAAATTTTCAATAATTTCAATAAACATTCCAAATTAACATAAAAATATTTAAGTTAATACTAACATTGAACTTTGAAAACCATGCATCGACCTGCAGTTTCCTTTTAGGATATTTGGAAATCTAGCTCCCTTAAAATAATAGAATTTCCATTGGCGATTTAAAGGCCAATGTTTTTGTTCTAGTAGCCTCAATATTTGTAAACCTAAAATTATATTCGTTAAATGATATTATTTTTTCAAAAATAATTAAATATGTCGTTATGAAAACAAAACAAACTTACATTAAAATGGCAAATGAAAATCTTAAAAATCAATAATTAATCTTGACTAGAATCACACCTCATGCTAGGGGTAAATGAAAATCTTAAAAATCAATAATTAATCATGACTAAAATCACACCTCACGCTAGGGCAAATGAAAATTTTAAAAATCATGAGGCGATCCTAACTAGGATCACACTTCACACTAGGTAGCAAGAAAAAAATTCAAAGATCAAAGATTAAGGAGATGCAATGAAAAGTCCAAAAAGGCCTGAGAAATTCAAAATATTAGGGGCATGCTCAAATAAAATAAAATAAAACAAAAATAACCAAGTCAAGATCAAATCAAATGATGCCTCACCAAATCAATAAAAAAGAGCAAATCAAAGAAATATGGTGAAAGGAAAGAATATTGAAATACATAACGAGTCAAGTAAATAACAATTATCTTAAGTCCTTAAAACCTTAAAATACTATTTGAGCCTACATAACCTTTTCTTTCATAACCAAAAGTCATAGCCTACATCATGTGCTTTTAAAGTCCTTTCTAATCAAGAAAGCAAACAATTTGGACCGATAAATAAAGCTTTTGAAATACAAAGAATGTTTTCACAAAAATTATGACATTGCGAATAAGCTACTCGTTATTACTCATATTGACAACATGGGTGCTAAAAAAAAGACAAATCATTCTCAAACAAAACCTCAAGTTCTTACACTCGATTTCTATCAGGCTCACTCGACGATTCTGCCTCCAATAAAAAATCCGAGTTGATATTTGGATGGGTCGAAGGATTGTCCTCACATCTCTCATTCAATCGGTTGTTATATATATCTTGGAAAGAAAAAATAAATTCATCAAATTTAAGGAAATTATAACTTAAGAAAAAAATGATTGAAAACTAACATACCACAAAGTGCTGAGCTCGACTATCAACAAACTACTGCACCCCTTTTTGACAGTCATTACTTCACACTTGTGTTTCAACAAAAAGTTGTATCGGGCTTGGCTTTCGTCCAAGAACCTTAGCTGCAATAAAAAATATTGTTAGTTAAATATATTTATAAAAAAATAAAAAATGGATGTAATAACAAAATCCTATCATCTGTTTTGCATGTGAAACATATAAAATAGAGTCACCGGTGTGTGTGGTAATGAAACCGTGAACACACCGGTTTTGGTTATCCTTACCAGACTATGACCGTCGAGTGAAACACGTGGACATCATGTTCTGAATATATTCCGCTCATATAGGCTTTAAGATCTACAATGGTCTAAAATCTTTCTAAATTGCCATGTCATTCCAACCTGGAAGCTCTTTTTCTTTCACATATTTTTGGCTTTCTTTTGCGCCTCGTACAAAAATTCACGTAACCTATGTAGTACGTATTCATTATCTCTTAGTAAATGAAAAACAAAATTTTAATATTTGAAACAAAAAAATTATCCTGAATTCGATCTTACCTAATTGCAGTCGATTCTCCCAAACCCTCCTCGTAAAATTATCATAAGCTCTCTCCCATTAAAATTTTCCCTTAAAGTAAAAATCTATAAAAGAAAATTTTCAATAATTTCAATAAACATTCCAAATTAACATAAAAATATTTAAGTTAATACTAACATTGAACTTTGAAAACCATGCATCGACCTGCAGTTTCCTTTTAGGATATTTGGAAATCTAGCTCCCTTAAAATAATAGAATTTCCATTGGCGATTTAAAGGCCAATGTTTTTGTTCTAGTAGCCTCAATATTTGTAAACCTAAAATTATATTCGTTAAATGATATTATTTTTTCAAAAATAATTAAATATGTCGTTATGAAAACAAAACAAACTTACATTAAAATGTCATCCTTCTGCTGGGCCTCGTACTTGTAGGTAAATGGATCTCACTGTGTAAGACCCTCTTGACTTTGTAGCATCGCATTTGACGAGCCTGCATCGTAACTCGATGCTTGTGCCCCAGGTACTTGTTCTTAGTCGGTACCTACTGACTTATGGTCTTCAGCATCGCTGCTGGAAGAACTAGCGGCTATCCTATCCTCGTGATGTGCAATAGAATTTTCCTTGGGCATTTAAACAATTTAACAGATAAAAAATATTAAATTATTCCTATTTGAAAAACAATTGGCTGCATCTCTTCTATACGTGAGACTATCCAAAATTTTTAAACCTGCAAATACATAACATATATGCCACAAACTAGTTGATTTTATTTAATTTCTTTTAACAATTTAGCACAATTCAATTTCATAGAATTTTTTTATTTTTTATGTGATAATATTTTTAATCATATATAATTTTATACAAAAATTATTCTAAATTTACAAAAATTCGAAATAATAATTAAAATTAATCCTACGCATTTAATTTAAATTGAACAACAAAATTGAAAAAAAAAACAAAAATTCAACAAAATAATGCAAAAATTATTACAATAACAACTAAAATTCAACACAATTATTTCTAAGTGATAGTATTTTTAATCCTAAATTTAAAAAAATTTATTCTAAATGGAATAAATAACAAATAATAATTAAAATTATTCCTACACATTTAATTGAAATTGAACAACAAATTTGAAAAACAATAACAACTAAAATTCAACAAAATAATGCAAAAATTATTTCAATAAAAACTAAAATTTATGTCATTTATTAATTCATAAAATTATTAAGAACACAAAATTGAACAAAAATAATGCAAAAAAAAAAACAAAAAAAGAAGATAAAGTAATGAAAAATTCTTACCTTAATGGTGTGCTTTATTTCACCTATTGATTATAAACAAGAAAATACATTGTTAATAAACCAAAGAAAAAGAAAGAAAAATAGAGAAAAACAACATACCTTAAGATGGGAAAAGAAGCAAATGCTTGATCTTAGGTGAGAAGGAGAGAGAGAAGAGAAGAGAAAGATAGAGAATTGAATGTGTGAGACAAGAATATGAAGACCTGATCTATCATGATTCAAGTTTTTTATTTTAGTTTTTACTGACAAGATTATTGATGGGCAATTAAATATGAATATTTTTAATATTTTTGTTTTTTTCCATATGTAAAGTCAAATGAAAATTTTCAATTTACGCGGAAATTTTTAGAAAACTCCTCTTAATATTTCTGACAACTTTTCATTTCGTCGGTGATTCCATTGGGAAAAAAATAAACAGTCAAAAGATCATTAATTATCACTATATTAAGAAGTGAATAGTTTTCATGGTTTCTGAAATATATCGATAAACACATTCCGTCGGTATACCTGTATGTAATGAACATTGTGAACAATAATAGGGTGAAGGGGAACAATTCCCATGGTCTTTGGTAAATACTGACGGACACATTCCGTCGGTATATCTGTATGTAATGAACATTGTGAACAATAACAGGGTGAAGGGGAACAATTCCCATGGTCTTTAGTAAATACCGACGGACACATTCCGTCGGTATACCCATTGTCATAACTCAATTTTTATTTTTTTAAAATTAAATAAATAATAAAAAATGAATGAATTAAAAATAATTTGAGAATCGGATCAAAACAACACTAATTGAAAGTTTAAGGACTAATAAGAATAAATTATAAATTTAGGAGTCAATATGCTAAAAATTGAAAGAAATGATAAGTTTGGGGACTTAATTAAACTTTGATTTAATCCATTAATGCAATCAAGGGCTTAATTGAAGAAATACCAAAGTTTGGGGCTAATTTGGAGAAATTGCAAGAAATTAAAAATCCAATGACCAAAGTGAATAGGCGATGATACTATGGAGGAGTTCATTGATTTTTCCAGTGGTAATTTTGAAAGAATTAAAAGTTTAAGAATCAATTAAGGACTAAATTGATTCAATTGGAAACTAATGATTGTTTTGTAAATAATGCCAAAATTCAGGGGTTCAATTGCAATTGATCATGGGGAAAAGTTAAGAAACAAGAGACATTTTCCATGAATAAGGGCCCAATTCAGAACTTCAGGGGGGGGGGGGATTCAAAATAGCCATTTTAGTTGAAAAATGACGTCGTTTCAAAGAAAACTATTCATCCTCTTTATCTCACCAGACCAAGAAGAAAAAACAGACGCCCCTGCCATCGCTGACCGTTACCATTACTCCTGCAATAACAACGGTTGGTCGCCTCATTATCTGGAGGCGATCGCATGGCATTCTCTGGGTTTATAAAAGCCAGAGAAAGGCCATGAACCAGGGAGGAAACGAAGGGAAAAACAGAAACATAGAGAGGAAAGCATTGGCCAGCCAACACACGAGCACCAACTTTGTCTCCATGACACCAGCCCCCTCCCATTTAAAAAACAGATCAGAAAAGAAATACAAGCAAACAGAAACGCAGATAGACAAAGAAAAAAAATCAGAGGATCGAAATAAGTAGAGAGAGAGACGGGGGACAAGGAGAGAAAACCAGAGAACGAACAGAAGAATAAAAAAAAACAGAAAAAGAAGACGCGAAGAAGAACACAAGATGCCCAGAAAAACAGAAACACACAGACAGAAATGAAAAAGACTAAAAGAAAACGCAAAGATTATATATATATATATATATATATATATATATATATATATATATAGAGAGAGAGAGAGAGAGAGAGAGAGAGAGAGAGAGAGAGAGCCAAAGCAGAGAAGATAGAGAGAAAACGAGAAAAAAAAAGACCAATAAAGATTTGCAAAGAGAGAAAGCAAAAGAAAAGAAAGAATCAGGGAGAAAGAAAATGAAAGGAAGAAGAGAGGGATCCAAAGCACGCCATCGTCTTCGACTTCGCCTTTCTGCACCAGGTACGTTCTTCTCTTCCCCTGCTTTGTAAGTTTCATTTGACACTCTGCGAAGGTAATTATAATTACCTTCGCACTGTGCATAACATGCATGAATCCTGCACGCATGCATGCCTCAACCAGCCGGGTCACTAGTTTGGACTAGTAACCGGGTTGGGCCGCTGAGTCTAACCCGGCCAAAAAATAGAGATCAGGCTCAGCTAGGCTTGGCCCTCAAGCCCAATTGGCCCACTTTGTATTGGGTCAAAGGTGTGTTTGGCAAAACACATCCTTATATCAATCCCCTTTATTTTATTCCTTTTTGTTTTGATATCTGGTCAAACAAGCCCCTTTGTGATATTAAAAAATTTCAAAAAAAAACTGTGGATCCGTTTGAATTTATTTGTGGATCCCTCATTTTTTTCCCAATGATTTCACTGTATATTTGATTTGTGGATTTTTATTGTGAAATGCGAATATGGTATGCGATACATACCTATCTTTTTTTTAATAAAAAAATATGTATGTTTTGCTTTCAATTTAAATTTTACTGGTTTATTCACTAGCGCTACATTCAAGAATACCATGCTTTTTTTGTGTTACATAATATTTACTAATGCTGGAGTTGGAAGTATTCATATTCGAATATTTGTTAGTATCAAAGTCAAGAATATTACAAGCAGATTATTGGTATCATAATCCAACAAACTCTTGGCAATTTAAGATAAAACTAGCAATTCAACCTACCTCATGTAAGACACTTAAATGGTGATAATATCTTTCCTTTTACGTAACTAATTTCATACCATAGAATCAATGCTGACCAGTTAGGGTTTCTAGTGACCATAATATTAGGTGGCGACTCCTTAAATAAGACCTTTTCCATTTAAGAACAAGATGTCAAAAATCTATTCTTTCACAAATTGAATTTTTAAAGATCGTCGTGATGTTAGGTGCGACACCCATATGTAATAAACACTTTGAACATTGCCAGGGTGAAGGGAAATAGTTCTCATGACCTCTTAAACATACCGATGGACATATTTTGTCTGTATACTTGTATGTAATGAACACCGTGAACAGTGTCAAAGTGAAGGGGAACAATTTCTGTGGTCTTTGGAATATATCGACGAACATATTCCATCGGTATACCCATATGTAATGAATATCGTGAACAATATCAGGGTAAAGGGGCATAGTTCCCAAGGTATATGGAATATACCGATGAAAACATTTTGTCTGTATACCTGTATGTAATGAACACCGTGAACAGTGCCAAGGTGAAGGGGAACGGTTCCCATGGTCTCTAGAATATATCAACGGATACATTCCGTCGGTATACCTATATGTAATGTATAATTTGTCGGTATTTTCATCGGTTTAAAATAGTGTCTAATGCCAAATTGTATATGTTCCTGAAAATACTTAAATTCATAGTTGCACACACAACACAATAACATTAGTTCACATCACAATAATAAAATAAATTATTTCTTGTCGTTCAATAATAAATTAACATCATTGTCATTACATTGAAGTAAATTTCATCCATAAATATTACATTATAGTTTATAACATCACACATTCTTGTTGTGCAAATTAATCAAAATTTTCTTCTTCTTCATCAATTGACTCATTCTCATCTCCATCGCAATCTTGTATGTTGATTTCATCGCTATCATCTTCATCAACTTGTGTATGTTTGTTGGAGTTCAAAACATTATTCAACTCCTCAGCGTCAACATCAATAAAAATATTCTCGGGGATGTAAAAATTTGAATTTTCTTTTAAGTTATTAGACGGAGCAAATCGATATGGATCAACTAATTCACCAAGTTGAAAGACATTATATCCCACAATTAATTCGTCGTTGCCATCCTGAACAACCTCGACACGACCTTTAAGTTTGGTTTTCACTACGGAGAATCAATCAGCTCTTGAACGATCATTTCTAAAAGAAGGATTTTATGTGTAATAAACTTGCTGGCATTGCTTGGTGAAAATAAAGATATTGTCGATGTCCCGGAGCCTAGCCTTTGAATTAAATTGACCAAACCATAATAGAAATCTACTTTGATTCTCCTGTCAGTAGTGTCATATCAATAATATTTGAATAAAAATACTTTATTATGCTCGCTATGATATTACATTTCAATGACCTTTTCCACCTTCCCATAATAGTCAATTTCAAACTTATTAGAAGTTCATCTCTTAACACAAACCTTGTTATTATATTTCTTTTTACCCTGCCTATATTCTTCAATATGAAACACATGTCTATTAATGAAATACCCATTGTAGCCCTTAACCTTTCTTTTAAAATCCAGATTTAGAGAGTGTTTGAGAGTGTGATAGAGATTGCTTTTCAAAATGCTTTCACCCAGAAACGCATCAAAATAATGTTATTTTTTATTTTTAAAAAATTAATTTTGATATCAGTATATCAAAACGATCTAAAACATAAAAAAGTTAATTTTAAGCAATTTTTTTTTTAAATTTGCCCAACCCCTGTTTGGAATGCAATACCAAACGAGGGTTTAATAAAGATAAAGTAACACTGGAATTCCTTCTTGATTGATAAACCTGGTGTATGAAGTACAACCATGAACAATTAACGAGAAATGTGTAATGAAATTAAGTATCCTGTGTGATAAGAAAAATTAAACAGTATTTACATATGTTTTAACCACATGGAAAATTATTCATTTTGTAATTGAAAGATTTGAGATTCAATCAGCTGTGAGTTTTGTAACAGTAAATATTAAAGATGTTGCTTGTGAGGAATTCGACAATGTATCATTTTATGATATTATAAGAGATAAATTGTTCAAACATAATAAAATATTAATTAGGATACTTACTAAATAAAAGATCTCAGTTCATCGCAGTTAAATAACACACAATTATGTGTTTATCTGAATTATATTTTTGACAAATATTTTCCTCTCACAACATTTTTTGTTACGGGTTGTCCAAGATGAAAGAATATTGACAAGTTCCAACTCGAAAACACTTCCCCACCATCATCATGCTTAGGAACGTGGTTTTCTTGTTCTATAAAATTAAGAAAAAACCACAGATGAATCATACCCACCTCTTTAAAAACTAAACACACCTAATATTATTTAAAAATAATCACAATCTAATTAAAATATAAACCAAAAATTTATTTAAAAAAATATATACAAATAATACATTATTTTTTTAAAACTAAAAAAACAAAGAACTAGGCCAGGCTTGTGGGTCTAGTAAGCAAGGCCCAACACCAGGCCCAATAAAGCAATCTATGACCTTGTTAAACCAATCAATGACCTTGTTAACAATAGAAGACTACACATAACATATAAAATTTATTAAAAAATAATTAAAAAGAAAAAAATACAAGGCTATACATATGAAATTTTTTATAAGAAAATCAATATTAGAAAAAAAATTAATCTATATAAAATTAAAAAAAACCACAAATGAATCATACTCACCTTTCTAAATACTAAACACGTCCAATATTAAAAATAATCACAATCTAATTAAAATATAAACCAAAAATTTATTTGAAAAAATATACACAAATAATGCATTATTTTTTTAAAAAAACTATAAAAAAACTATAAAAAAACCAGGCTAAGCTGTGGGTCTAGTAAGTCAGGCCCAACGCCTGGCATAATGAAGCAGCGGCCCGCGCTTGGGTTTTTTTATTTATTTAAATGGGGTGGATGAAGCATTGTCCATCCCAAATATTTCAAAAAAAAAAAATAACGCTTCGTCTGCATCAGTAAACGACGTGTTGCTTGTCCAAACCTAGAATCCAGCCAACATAGTGACCAGAAAAATGGGATTCGTTGTTTTTTCACCAAAAAATTTGATTTTCAACCCATTTTTAACCAAAAACACTATAAAGACCGTGTTAAACCAATCTATGGCTACCAAAAAGCCAAAAAACTACCTAAAAACCCGAAATCCATTCGGAACAAAAATTATTCCCGAGCTCAGATTTGTTGTTTTAGGTGTTTTCAAGGTATCAAAAAAATCCAAACGCAACCCCCTTATTATATGAAACCTTTTGACACAAAAATTAACTCTTTTGGTGGCTAGAATCTTTCTCAACGACCACTTTTTTTCTCTAGACCGAAATCTAACGACTCTCTCTCTTTTCTCCTAACAAAAAGGACTGAAAAAAAATAAAATTAGATACTAAAATATACCAAAATGTATTTTGTATTCCAATCTCAAGGAAAAAAAAAAGTTCCCTTTGGCAACAATAAAAAAAGCTGCAAGCCGCATCAAGGACCATTGTTAAGTCAGCTCTAACTACCTTGGACGAATGTGGGAAGGGTGGATATTACTTGATAAAAATCAAAAGCCACGATTCACCCAGAATCTTCCGAAGCTCTTATAAAACCATCTCAATCTCTAACCTTAAAGGAAAGGAGGGGTAAAAGAAGAAGAAATAAAGCCATTGTTAAAAACTTGGTTAAAAAAAGAGGCCCACATTGCAATTTACGATAACCATACCAAAAAACCTTTAGTCTATAGCCTGCCTCTCAACCACCAAACATGGTCCCCCTAGTAACCATTGAAGCTTCGGAGCCTGAAGGAGGCAGAGGGGGAAGGACCATAATGATACTGCCATTGCCTATTTCAAGTGTCAGTTTTCATAAAAAAAAAAAAACTTTACTTCCTTTTCCAAACGCTGCAGTCATTGCAAGATCACAGATCTCAGCATGAACTACCCAAACAGTATCATTTTAGCTGCCAAACACCATCATCTCAACCGCAGCTCCTCCCCACAGCGCTCAACTAGCACCCACCTTTCAAGATAGTAACTTATCTTGTAACAAATTTCCCACCACAAGTTTACAAAAATCAACCTCCCTCTCAAGTCACAACGACCCTAAAACACCAAGAAATCAAACAAAAACGTGTTTCACCTTTCATCCTCTTCTTCTGGTATCAATACTGTAACTTTTCTCAAGGTTATCCATTTTGTTCACAAGTCATCTGGTTTACAGAAAGGGAGCCACTTTGGTCCCTTTTAGAGTAAGAGTAACACATGGTGGTTTAGTTTCGGTTTGGACAGTAGCCAAAAAAAAACAAAAAAACACAGGGAGTTACTGAAGGCATTGGTACCATCAAGCCAAAGTCCTGGGTTGATTCCTGGAGTTCAAAGAGCTTTTGAAACAAGAGATACCTCAAGTCAAGAAGACAAGGAGGATCAACAATATTACCAATAACCTCGTAAACCAGGGCTAGCCAGGTTGGTGGAAACAGTTAGCGAAGAAGCCCCCTCTCGCCACCACTTTGGTCTTTTCCTCCGCTGTGTTTCAGTTGTTGCTGCCTCTTTCATGCAACACCGGGAACTACTCCAGCAACTTTTTGCCTTCGGCCAAGCAAGGTTTCTCCTCTTCCTCCTGCTTTCCCCCCTCCCCATGGTGGCTATTGCTTGATTTCTAAAACAATTAACACAGTTAGCAACCATGCGGGACTAGGTTGGATATAGCCTGTATGGTTGGGTTGATCCGGTCCAAACCTAAAAAAAATTAGGTCAATTGAGTCATTATCAGCCTAACCTGACTTGGATTAGTCCAGCACAATATAATATTATAATAATAAAAAATAAAAAAAATTCGAAAAAGAATTCAAAAGTTCTTTCAATTTTTTTTTTATTTTCTCACATGTTTTTCTATAAATTTTACATAATATTAGGTTATATATTTTCACTTTAAAATATAGATTTGGTATTAAAATACCTAGTTTTCTTCGAAATATTTTTTAAAGAAAAATTTGAAAATTCAAAAAATCTAAAAAATTAAATTAATTTTATCTTAAAAAAACAAAAAATATTTTGTTTTCATACATATGATCGAATTCTAAAAATTTTCCAAGCACATGAAATATATATATATATATATATATATATATAAAGAACTTGCTTTCTCTGTTTCCTTCTCTCTTTATAATACTTTCTTTATAAAGCGATATTAAAAAAAAAAGTATTTCAGGCTTACTCACGCTCATCTGTTTAGAGTCTATATCTTTTCGACTCGATTGTTTTGAGTCTCCTTTTATTTTAAACCCATTTGTTTTATGCTTTTTCTTACAAATATTACCTGCTACTGCAAACAAACAAATCAAGTGTTGATGGCAAGCAAATAACAAATGAAAGTCCCATAAAAAAACATGGGCAATTTTCATTTTATCGTCACCCAATCATGGCAGGCAATACCATATGGGTTCTGAAGGAATCTCCAAGCTTTTCAACAAGACGTTTTGGTCTCTTCCATGACAACTCGTCTATAAAAGGAGACTCCTAAAATCTCAGAAAGTAGACTATCATTTTCCCTCAGACAAATTAGACTCTCCCTTGTAACACATACCTGTAGCCCATATCCATTCTCCTTTGTAACCAATATCTCCTATATTGATTTACATTACAAATTTAAGTAAGATTCTATTTTCGTTATTTACGTTCTTGTTATATTTTATGTACATTTAAGTATGCTCTGTGTTTGATCAAGGATCCTGATATTGTTGGTTTTGTCTTGTTCATTCGCATCAGAAATATGTTTATATTTACTTGCATTTATTTTTACAAAATCAGTATATAGGCTGGAAACTTGTAACCCGATCTTCTAGATCATTTTTAGGTATAACAACGCCACGTACTGTTCTTTCTTTATAATGCTTTCTTCTCTCTACTCTATATATATATATACATACATATATATATATATACATATAAACTAAAATGCATCTTTCTCATGTTTTACAATATAAAAATGGATATCATAATCAGTTTATCATTATTCGTTAGAGTTTGACCAAAATATCAAAAACTCTTCACCAATTATTTTGTTCACTTTATATTTACAGTGTTAGGGTTTAACTGTAGACTTTAATATTTAGGGGATGTAAAACTTCACAATAGAGTATACTCTCAGGTATTAAAGATACAAAGAAATAAATATGATGCTAAAATTTAGATCTTAGAATGTTTATGATTTAACCTGATAAATTAGAGACTTCCTCAAAAAGAGAGATCTACCTTGAATCTTAGACAAGACCAACAGACATGAACACGACTTAGAATAACAATAAAAAATAATGCAACTTATCTTAGGTAGGCTGAACTGCGGTGATGCGTCTTCTCTTTGCACAACTAGTCTCTTACCCGAACTTTTGTAGACCATAGATTTCTTAGTAACCTTAATATTAGGTTGCAACTCCTGAACCTTATAATCATAATGTTATGATTATACCTAAAACCCTTTTCCAGCACAAACTCACAAGGAGGTAGACCCGACGTTACTCAAAACCCCATGATTGTAAATGTAACAATTACAAAAGCATGTTTAATTAAATAAATAAGCCACAGTGAGCCAATCTCTTACTAATACTTTTAGTTCCTTTCGAATCAATAAAACTAACAAATTATCTCGGACATCTGAACATAGATGCCACTAGAGCCCTTCAACTAGTCCAAATAAATTATCTCTTTCATCATCTATGTCTTATTCAAGAATTGACATTATATATCCAAATAATGCATAATTATATAATTCTAGAGAATTCTTTATTTATTAGAGGTGAAAAACACCTATCTACTGTATGTGCTCTAGATGTACTTCCTTGCTACCATATAGCTCTTACGGCCTTTTCTGTATCAACAAGTTTACCATATCACTTTTCATTTGATACTCATTCCATATAATATAATTTAAATTGATTTCTTTCAACTTAATCATCATTTACAATTTAACTTGTATTGAAATTTTTATTTCAACTCCTCATTCAACTCATATGCTCGATCTAATTAACAAGAAAAACTTCTTATATTTCATACACACACATGTATATTCTAGAATACTCAAGTTTCGTTCTTATAACTTCAATCATTCAAGTTGTACTCTAAGAACATTATTTCTTATTTTAATCATAACTAAAATTCTAGAATTTAGTTTTAGGCATGGCTTGTTAAGACATAATGCTGTAATTTTTATGAGGGAAGAAAATCTAGTTCTGCCCTTAATGCCCTCAAAACTACCTTTTTTGTGACATACATGATCTCTCCAACAAGGTTCAATCTAAACCTTCTTCAGTTTTTAACTCATATTTAGAGTTTTACCACTCCAAATTAAACAGGTTCAGTCTCATTTGAAATTTAACATCTTTATATATAACTTTCATGAAGAAATATATTTGAAATTCTATCATTTATCAGTTCAAACTTTAGTGATAAGTTAACTGATAATATTGTATAGCAAAAATCTAGCATGACCTTTTTCAGTTTTTTATCCATATTTGAAGTTTTATAACTCCAAATTAAACAAGGTGTATGCTATTTGAAATTTAACATCTTTAACTATAACTTTCATAAAGAAATATATTTTAAATTTTATCATTTACTAGTTCAAAATTTAGTAACAAACTAACTAATAAAACTGTCCATCAAGAATCCAATATGACATTTCTTTAGTTTTTAATCCATATATAAAGTTCTATAACTCAATTAAATGAGGTGAATCCCATTTGAAATTTAACATCTTTAATTACAACTTTCCTGAATAAATGTATTTTAAATTCTATCATTTATTAGTTCAAACTTCAGCTAGAAGTCAATCAATAAAACTGTCCAATTATTAGCTTGAAGCATAACCACATACTCTTTTTGAAATTTTCCCCATTTAAGGTAACCATATTTATGCAATTTTCTTTAACATCAACATAACTTTACATAATGTTACAAGTCAATTAAACCAACAATTCTAAGCTATTTAAGTAGAGGTGGTTGAAACCTCTATTCATGGTAAGAGTGGCTTTCCTTTTCAATATGTGTATAATTAATCTATCATCAACTTTTTAATATTTCACTTCATACATTCAAACATAACTTCTTCATCGGTTGAGACAATTATAACTCCTCCATATAAACAAGACTTGGTCAATTTCCATGATGGACAAACGATGGGTTATTTCCTTTTTAATTAGTAATGTTTACATCTTGTTTCATTTATTAACTACCCATACCAATGTAATTTTATGCAATTTTCATAAATATTTCATCAAAATCCCAACTCCCTTTGATTTCTTTTTTTGGTCGAAACTCATCCCATGGTAGGGGATGGATTTTTCTTCTACCATTCTTTCAATTGAATCATTACCCAATCATTTATCATGCTTATAAATATTATTCAAACATAATTTCATAAATTTTAACAATCATTCAATCAATTTCAAATTTCCTTCATGCATATTTCAACTAAAATGTATCATTTCACAAGATAAACTCAAACCAAGCTTGAATCAAAGTTTCTCACCTCTTAAACACAAGAAATTTGAAGGAAAACATATGTTGAAAACAAGTTTTCTTCTTCTTTTAATTCTTTCCTCTCAACCCGTCACTTTATGCTCTCTAATACTCTAAGAAATCTTTAATTATTTGTTCAAATTCCTCCTAAACCGTTCTTTTGATGCTTTACTCACTGTTATCTAGTGTTTAAGTGGATCAATTTAAGGTGAAAATCAAGTAAAAATCAAAAAAGCTCCCGCTCCTTAAACAAATTGGCTGGCCACTAATGATTTCCAAGAGGAGCCACTAACAATTTAGATGCTCTCACTTTGTTTATTATACCCATGCCCTAAACTTTTCATAATTACAACTTGCCTCCTAACTTAAACTTCAAGTGTTTTAGGTATTAACCTAACACTGAAATTTTATCTTTGAGGCCTTTCGAAGATCCGATTGTCTTGAAAGTTTAACCTAAGATAAAAAAATATATGTCAAAATACCCTTCGTAACATTTTAGCTTAATCCAATGGCTGGATTGAGAGATACGCACAATATCATAAAACTTGACAGTCGATATTTTTTTTTTGTAAAAAATCTGAATTTTGCATATCATATAATTTACTTAAATCATCGCGAGTCTTAGACTAATTCTTTGGAGACTCCTACTTATAATTATCATAAAATTTTTATTAGAGTCTATCACTTTTAGTTCCAATCGCATGGTTATGCGCGAGTTTGCTCTAGAAATCAACATTTCTTATGCAAAAAAGTCTTGCATTGATTTATTAAAAACTTCATTTTATTTTCTACATATTAAATTTACAAGATTTCCTCTTTCAAATCATTATTTTACCCGATCAGGAAACTTACATGATTTATTGCTATTTAATATTTCACATACCAATTTATTTTCTTATCTCATCCGATATTTAAATTAATAACCTGAGAATGTTCATTATGATTCACAAAAATTTTCCCTCCAATTTGTGATTTCTTAATAAAACATTTACTATTTCTAGCAATGATTTACAAGTTTTACATGCAGGATCATACATATATGGATAATCTCTATCTATTATTTTGGATAAATGTTGAGTTAACTGCACTCATGACCATCCTAAATAGATTAATAAACTATGATGTTTGTGTACCTATTTGAGTACATGTAAGGACCAAGACCAAATATACTCATGCTCTGTAAAAGGGGAGGAGTGTACTTGTTTAGGTCAATTATTTAAGTACAACTCAATTTATCTCAATCCATTTTGAACGGACGACACTATAGTCTTCAAACTCATGTCACAAGAAATCAACATGGGAACATACTAAATTGGATCTTCCCCAACAATCATCCTCCAAGTAATATCAATTTTAATATCATTATGATTCTACCCTAAGAAATCTAATTTAAATCAAATTTAAGTTATTTATAACATCAATTGTTTCAATTGATATCTAATTGTTTTAAAATTCTTCCTTGTTTTCTTCATTGTATTTTGCTGTTCTGATTTAGTGCATTCTCCATTCACAACCAACATTGGATGCTAGCAGCCCATCAACTTAAAACTTAGAGCATGCATCTTTAAGTTTAGATGTTGACTGGTCTTCTTAGTGTTCTACATTCAGCTGATGAGGGTTTCATGAATTTTTATCTGAAAAGCCTCTTATCTTATTAGATTGCTACAAGTCATGGATAGAGGCTTATGTTATCAGCTAGAACAGTCGGTGTTGAAGTTCATTAGTTAGGCCAACCTTTCAAGAGTCCCTTTTGTTCTAGTCCCTGGCCTAACTCAACTGCATGCCTTCTCCCATAGGAAAGCTAAAGAAAATGGAAAATGGAAAATGGAGTTGAATTCAACCTCTGGTTGCCCTAGCTAGATATTATTGTTCATAGGAATGGATTGGAGTGGAGCATCTCCTTCAAATGAATGGCCTTGAAGCTATAATATCAATATCAAAGTCATGAATTATCTGCTCCACTAGTGTTATATGAAGCTCTTTTATCCTGCAATCGACCATTTGCAAGTGGGATTCCATTCGATTGTCACCACCGGAACCATTTTCAGGAGTTGTTTATTTTTGTGATTGAAATTGTATTTTATGATTCTTGAATTTGTTTTTGTTTGAAATTAAATATTTTAATAATTTTTAATTGTTTTGATATGTTGGTATCAAAAATAATTTTTAAAAAATAATAAAAAATATTATTTTTATGTATTTTTAAATTTATTTTAAAAATATTATTTTTTCAAACGCTGCATCAGAATGACTTATCTTTAATTTATACTTTGTTGACGAAATGAAAGAAGAAAACTTCTCGTCAAATCAGTTCTGGTGAATATAAAATGGGTTCAACATCTTAAAGCAAAGTTCCATTAAAAATGGTAGATGGCCGTCTCATCAGAAGTGCAGGTTTAAATATTGCAGAATAGCTAATAGTTTATTCTATTTGCTATGAAGAACTCGTTTCATTGCAAAAAAGAAAAAAAAAAGAACATGGTGAATACATGGAAATAATTTTATCTCTTAAAACGCAAATAAATAACGATTTCTTATAGTTCAAAATATAAAAAAAATGTAGATTGGTTGACGGACTTTTCCCTTACAAAAAAAAAAAAAAAAAAAAGGAAGAAGAAGAAGCAGCTGCATTGAGTACATGTTCCCTAGCTTAGCTGGATGGATGGACACCGCAAAAACTGATTTCCAAAACCACGATAAGAAGATTAGCAATTCAACCCGGTTGATTGGTCAACGTTTCTAGAAGTTGACTTCATCAATTACAGTTCGTGGTGGGTGTGCGCATTCTAGATGCGGGTGTGTGTATATATACATATGTAAGTTAAGAACAAACAAGAGAACTAACGAAAAATGGCGGCGATGTATTCAACAAGACAGCTGCTGGCCGTATGTGTCGTAGCTTTATCATTCTATCTTTCGCATGGAAGAGTAAATCCCAGTTTTAAAATTAAAGCAGTTAATCTTGGTGGTTGGCTTGTTACTGAAGGATGGATTAAACCTTCTCTTTTTGATGGCATCGCCAACAAAGACTTCTTGGTTGGTACATGAATGATTTGTGATATTGTATATATTTGTTCTGTCACTTCATTTTCATTCTGATGGGTTAACGATTCTCTTGGATCATCATGATCGTCCTTGATTGTCAACTTTTCTAGGATGGAACCGGGCTGCAGTTTAAATCAGTCACAGTTGGGAAGTATCTTTGCGCCGAGGCAGGTGGAGGAAACATTATTGTTGCAAACCGAACTTCTGCCTCAGGCTGGGAAACGTTTAGTGTAAGTTCTTTCTTTTTCTACCCATGTTCATACAATTTCACCAGTACATGTGGTCACAGTTTTTTTTTTTTTTTTTTTTGTCGTTGAAGCTGTGGAGGATCAACGAAACCAATTTCAACTTCAGGGTCTTTAACAAACAATTCGCGGGTTTGGATACCAATGGCAATGGGATTGACATAGTAGCTGTTTCTAGCACACCTGGAAGATCAGAAACTTTTGAGATTGTGAGAAACTCTAATGACACAAGTCGTGTTAGAATCAAAGCATCCAATGGATTCTTCTTGCAGGTGAATTAATTATAAACAAATATAATATCTTCTAACCAACTTAAGGCTTAAGCATAGGTCATGTTGATTGTCAACTGCAGGCGAAAACAGAGGAGCTGGTGACAGCTGATTATGCAGGTGGCAGCAAATGGGGAGATGATGACCCATCAGTATTTGTGATAACCATTACAGGAGGGTTGCAAGGAGAGTTTCAAGTCACTAATGGTTATGGTCCCAAATTAGCCCCGAAAGTTATGAGGGTAAGACCCTACTAAATTTATAGATAAGTTCATGATTTCCCGTTGATCATTAGCTCCAAAAAAAAAACAGTAATTTCTACAGTGCTTTTGGTTGACTGGATATTGTTGGACGGTTTGACTTTGAATCAATTTTTTTTTCCTGTTGAATCCTTAATGCATGGATCAAATTCAAGTGTGGACATAGTATAGAAAATTTCTGGTTTTTAAAGGGCCCAGAAGAGGCAGCGAAGCTGACTTTTACATCTCAGAACTTCCCCTGTAGCCTTTGGAAATATCCAGCTTGGCTTCACTGTAGTGTCTAATGTTTACTTTGATAACGATTGTGTAGATGACTAAAGCCAGTCTGGTAGAAACCAATTGATGCCCTAACTGATGATGTCCATCTCGCAGGATCACTGGAGGACATTCATTGTTGAAGATGACTTCAAGTTCATATCTCAAAACGGAATAAATGCTGTGAGAATACCAGTTGGATGGTGGATAGCAAGTGATCCCACGCCTCCACAACCTTATGTAGGCGGGTCTTTGAAAGCATTAGACAATGCCTTCTTATGGGCACAGTATGTATACAATCCACGCTATTCATTGCCACCAAAATTAGATGCCTTTTCTTTTCAAGAAAAAAAATTATCTAGCCAATAAATTAACACTGCTCCAGTCATTAGGTTAGTTAACTAGTACATAAAACTTGAATTGTGGCCAAAATCTTTCATTAATAGCCATCTAACATGGTAACATGAAGTCTAGACTATTGGAGCTCATAACCTTAAACATACAACAGTTCTGGCATGCACTTAGGCCTAGATAGATTTTGTTCAAAAGATTGAAACTTTCTTGGCCGTGCACAAAAATAACAGAGTTGTCATTTAGGTATGATAGAGGCAAATACTGTTTTGTGCTATCTGTACGTACGACTACTTTTAATATTATACAGCTACAACCCCCATGTGATTTTGCAGCGTAAACTTTTGCAGGAATTATGGGTTGCAGGTTGTAATTGACCTGCATGCAGCCCCTGGCTCCCAGAATGGCTGGGAACATAGCTCTTCTAGAGATGGCTCTCAAGAATGGGGGCAAACAGATGAAAATATACGACAAACAGTTGATGTTATAGACTTCTTAACTGCCAGGTAAACGAAAATATAAATAAAAACATCCTGGGACTCCTCCAAAAGTAGTTTTGTGGTAACTAATACGTGCAAGTATCTAGGTATGCCAAGAGCCCAAGCCTTTATGCAGTTGAACTCATGAACGAGCCTCGGGCACCAGGAGCATCTCTAGACAGTTTGACCAAATACTACAAGGGCGGTTACGACGCTGTCCGCAAGCATTCCTCAACAGCTTATGTGGTGATGTCAAATAGGCTGAGCTCAGATGATCCAAGAGAGCTCTTTCCTCTTGCCAGTGGCTTAACCGGATCTGTTATTGACGTCCATTATTACAATCTCTTCTCTGATGAATTTAACAGCATGAGTGTTCAACAGAATATTGATTTCATAAACACAAACAGGTCGGCCCAACTGAATTACGTGACCACATCAAACGGTCCTCTTACTTTTGTCGGTAAGCTCTCAATTTGTTTAGCATTGATTTGGGCATGAACGGAGCTTGCCTAGTGTCTATATCTTAGATGGATTGATGCCCTATCTTTTGGTTTGCAGGAGAATGGGTGGCAGAGTGGACAGTTCAAGGGGCAACGAAGGAGGATTACCAGAGATTTGCAAAGGCCCAGTTGGAGGTCTTTGGGAGAGCTACTTTTGGGTGGGCCTATTGGACTCTAAAGAATGTAAACAATCATTGGAGCCTGGAGTGGATGATCAAGAATGGCTACATCCAGATATAGATTTCAACACGGAATCTCCAGTCTAGGTCTTCGATATATATATATATTTCACAGAAAGCATGCAGTGCCTGGTTTAGAAGGTTAAATAGCAGCTCCTCTTGGATCCAATTTTTGGAATAATAATAAATTTGAACATCTTACAAAAAAATTATCAAAACCAGGCAGCAAGAACCAATATTTCCCTCCCCAAAGAGGTTTTAGCCTTTGTGTTAAAGCTGATGATAAATAGACAATTTTTTTTTAAAAAAAAAATTCACAAGTAATTTCTTTGCGTTTAATAAGGAATAATATTCTACGTCTGCATTTGTGTTTTTTTTTTAAAAAAAACACCAACAAGGCATTTAAATTTGAACTAAGTAGTAGAAACAAAGGGAGAAACAATTAATTTACAGCAAAAGCTTCTACATGATGATTCTGGATTTGTAAAGTTCAAGCAAATGAGGCCCACCTAGTCCATGAAATTAAAAGTAAACAGTATAGAACCTATTTTTGGAGATATTAGTTTTTGTTCACGCCCGGTCAATTATAATTATATGATAAATTAAAAGCTTAATTTGAATATATTTTTTAATCTTAAATTATTATTTAAGAGTTATTTTTTATTAATTAATATATATAAGAGTTAAAATAACTTTACATTGAATGCATATTTGATAAAAATGACTCAAATCAACTTTTTTTTTATAAGTTAAAAGTTAAAATTTTTAAATTTTAATTAAATTAAAATATTAATTCTATTTTGTAGCTAATTTTTTATGTAAGTCAAAATTTATTTATAAATATTTTGAATAAAAAATAAAAAAATTACATTTAATTTTTTTTCTCTATCTTCTTTTTTATTTAAATTATAATTTATATCTTGAAGTTTATATGTTTATAACCCTTTATATTCTCACTCTAGCACACAAAAAATAGTCAACAAAAATATTCATATTAATTACAGGATTGTCATTATGTTGTATTTAATAACTAAAAAGTCATTGTTGCTTGAAAATAACAAAAAGGCAAATAAAGTTATTGTTGCTTATTTTTCTTATATAAAAAATCAGTCATTTATATATTTTAACTCATCAAATTCTTCCTTTTCCCTCATCATTTCCAGCAATAAACACACATCAAATTCTTTATTTTTTTCACACATAACAACCATTTCCAGCAACCAAAAACTCCAGTCATAGTATGAACAAAAACACATAATTCGAGTGGCCAAAATCCCAACACAAGCAGTGCCCAAAAACCCAACGTATACAACCAAAACTCCAGCACAAGCACTACTAAAAAATCCAGAAAACATAGCTAAATTTCCCTCACAAACATGCCAAAACTTGAGCACAGGCACTACCTGAGAATCCAGTGCACACATTACCCAACAACAAACACACAATGCCAAAAATTTCAGTAAAACAAGCACACATATTATCAACATGTCATAATATATATCAAATTCCAATAGCATACAAGCTTAAAACAACTTGAATGGATTAAAGTTTAATAACAGAAAATGCATAATAAAAAGCAATTGTCAAGATATCAAAAATAAAATTTAGTAAAAATAAGTTATTGTACAAATATAATAACAAGTCATGTGACAATACCTTTATTGATTGCTGCAGACCTATAAATAAAACTAAATTAACCATGGAAGAGGAAGGAGGTGCTAATGAAACAGAGTGAATACTAAATAAAATAAAGAAAATGAAAAATGAGTTACATAGAATTTGGATTAAGAATCGTAATATAAATGTAAGTTTTGTTACTGTAAAGTTATTATTGATAACTAATTTAATACGTGTAATATTAATGTTTTTAACTATTATTATGTTGAACAAATAAAATAAAATATAACTATCATAATTAGCTAGGGATCACTATCTCATTTATCAAAAACATGTACATTAACAAATGAGATAACAAAACGATCCATAATGTTTTTGTTCTTGATTGAAATGGTTAAAATAAATCCATGTTGCTAAAAGGCACTTCCACATTGTTCAATTAATATAACTAGTTTGGGTGGAGTGGTGAGAGGTTATATTAGTAATAATCTGAAATTTCAAAAATTACTAATTAGTGATAGAACTATAATAACACTAATAGAATTATCATGAACATTTAGGAAATAACCTGTGTTTGTATTAAGGTTTGGTAGGAGGTATCATTTCTTTCACCTCTGCCAACTTGAGGTACCATCTAATCATTGACCAACAATAACTTCGTAATCTTCTTCCTCTTCATCATCTTTATCACCTTTCTTGTATTCATTAGCAACCTCCTCATTTACACTAGAAGTGTCAACATTGAACCTATCACTACCAATATTAGCCTTATTACTTCTAACATTAACTTTGTCCTCTCCAACATTAACACTAGAACTACCATTGCAAAACTCATCACTTTCATCATCTAAAGCAAGACCTTCTTTCCTAACAAGTAGCACCACTTTATTCTTGCTATGTTCTAATGAATTAACAATATTTAACAATAATAAAATACAAAATGTTGTGAAACGTAGGTCAATTCAAAGTATTGCTATTTTAATATTTTTTTTAAAAAATATGTCATCTTGGATATTTTTGTAAAATTGAACCATGTTTTTACTTGTTTTTTACATTGTTTTTAGACACATTAATTTGTTTGGGTCATGTTGGAGCAACTCCAACACGGTTTAATGATAAGTTGAACCATGTTTAATTTGAAGCTCGGGTTAGATAAGGAGTCGAGTCAGGTGGTTTCAAAGTTGATTCACTAGGCTGGTTTAATGATAATATCAAAGAATTTATAGTAATTTGAATATTTTTTTAAAAATAAAATAAAAATTACTCCCATACACAACATAGCATATAACAATTATCAAGCATCATACTAACAAGTTCTACATAATACATGCATCGTCATTTCTGATTTGAAGGGCACTTTCCAAAGTATAATTATGATTAATATAGAAATATGACATGCTTCAGCTGGTGGGTACCTTACAACTATGTTAATGGTGAATGCGGGTATCATTCCCATAATCAAGAATGAATATATGTTAGTAGAAATACGTTTTTCTTAAGCAATCACTCCTCTTAAGAACTATTTTGGCAAATTATTAAAAAGGAAACATCAATTTTGTGGAAATAAATCGGGACATCTCAATTTCAAGTAAGTTGCTCACATGAATGGGTTCCAAAGTCTAGCTAGGTGGGACCATACTCCCTTGCAAGACTCCTGCTTATAAGTCAAGAAGTAATTGTTGTACCTAGTAATAATCATTTTCATTTTTGAGAACTCGTATTTAATCAACATTAAGCCTGTTAAAATTAAGTTATAGCAAAGCAAAGACATCAATAATACATAGGAATAACTATATTATTTACTCACGTTGTTGCGGGTCAAATTAATTTTTTTTAATAGATATAAAATATTCAGACATTGCTAATGCATTTTGTAGTAGAATATTTTTTTTTACAATGTGAGAATCAATCCAATATGACCTAGTCAACTTTGCGAATCCAAAACATGAACAACCGATAAAAACGTAGTTTGACCAAAAACAATTCAAGATGATATCTTTTAAAAAATATATTGAGATAACAACATATTAGAATGATCCAGGTCAACTTAAATAACTTGTCAAATCTATGATCTGGATCAAGAGACCGAGATAGATTTATAAAAAGTAAATTGAATTAAATTATGATCATTAATTCTCAATCAACTCAATAATAAATAATAAAATTAAAAAAAATCAATTAATAAAAGACAAAAAAAATAATTAAGGTCAATTCAAGTTAACCGGTCAAACCCGTGACCCGGGTTATTAAACTAAGATAACCTTATAAAAAGTAAATTGAAACAAATTATGAAACTTAATTCATAACCAACCCAATTTTAAAAGGATAAAATTGAAAATAAAAATAATTAAAAAATAACCAAAAAAATAACTTGAGTCAACCGGGTTAACCCACCAAGTCTACGATCTAGGTTATGAGATCATAATAATCTTTGTAAAAAAAATTATAAAACCTAATTTGAAATTAACCATTGAAGGATGAAATAGAAAAAAATCAATTAAAAAAAGAACAAAAAAAACTCAAGTTAGTTGAGTTAATCCATCAAATTCGAGACTTAGTTCACGATATTAGGATAACCTGATAAAAAAATCAAAATAAATTATGAAACTCAACCCAATAAATCAAGTATTAAAGAATAAAATTGAAAATTGAAAAAGAAATCAATGTTCTAATGAATCGGATCCAAGATTCAATTTCAGTAGGGAAAAAATAATATAAATATATAACTAAATTAATTAAAATTCAAAAAATTATAAATTTTTAATATAAAGTTCAAAATTTTACATATATTATAAAAAGATGCCTTATAAATATTTTTTTTCTTATAATTCACAATTGATCCCTACAAAACTTTATATGTTGAAAATATTATAGGATCTTGTCATTATTAATACTTTGAAATTTATCATTTTCAATATAAATAACCAAATAATCATTCAACCAATCATTTCCATAACTAACCATAAATTATTTATTTTAACCAACAAACACATAACCATGAATTATTTATTTCATTAATTTCTCACGGTCTTTTTTCAAGTTACATTGAAAATTCAATTACACCTAAACAACGTAACTAAATCCATTTCAATCCTCATCAATACAACAACACATACTAAATATACATAACTAACAAATATTTACTCTAATTCCAAAAGATCTCATCGCTCCCTTTAAATGGTTGATTCTACTTTAACTATAAACACCCAATTTTTCTTTTTTAATTATGTTTACATCATATTCCATCCCGAGAACATTATATTTTTTACAATTTCACTTTTACCTAATTTAACATTTAGGAATCCTAATTCAAAATTTAAAAATTTTATATAAACTTTGTTAATCTTTACTTAAACTTGAATAATCAAGTTTATAATATCTTACCCAATAATGATATAAACTTTGAATGTTAACCGATCAAAGTTTTTTGGTCCTCCTTTTTTTTTTCCTTTTAATGCCATGAGTTTCCTCCCTTTACACCATTTATCTCACTTGATTTTTCCCTTAATTTTTGAGTTAGATGTATTTAATTTTTACTCTCTCATCTATCTTGCCTTAAATCTTGAATTCTCTCTAGGGTTTTAGTGAGGAAGCTCTCAAATTTTTTTTTATCTTCTAATTTTTTTCAACACTAGCCGACAATTTAAAGGGGAAGAAGAAGCTAAATTTTCAGTTTTCTTAGCTCATTTATAAAAATATCATTAATGAGCCTACATGTTTTTTTTTTTGTCCAACTGGTGATATTTTAGGCTTTCCAAACATAGATTTCCTAAAATTCTAGCCCAAGATAAAGTAATGTGTCAAGAGGTTCTTTATAAAATTTTAACCCAATCTAATAGTCAAATTGAGAGTTATACTTAATAGTATAAAATTGATCAATAGATGATTTTATATCAAAATCCAAATTTTCTTATTTGGTCATTACTAGAAACATATCAGTTATTTTACCAAGTCATTGGGACCAATATCAGTTATAAAATTTGTCAATAGATGATTTTATATTTTCTACTCATTATTTGTTTTATTTACAGACTTATTATAATTTTGCAGTAATGTTATCGATTTTTAACTAGGGTTTACACAAATACTTTTTTACGCAGTTCTTTCTTAACTTTTATTTTTTATTTTCATTATAATTCCTCATAATTATTTTTTCATTCTCAAAACAAATTTATTTTGATTTTTTTATCTTTCAAAACCCATTATCAATTTCAGCAAGATATATACTTCATTTAAATATTTTTGGGGGAGTATGAGCAAGTGCCCACATGTTGAATCCATCTATGGCTGTATTTAACCATTTTCTCCTTATCCCAAAAGATTCAATGTTAACTCTGTGGTAATCTTATAATTATGTAGAGCAATTATGGGAGACTTTAGCATAATTGAGTCCCGTACTGTTTGAAAATGTGTTTAAAACGAACTTTTAAAAGTGCTTTAAAAATACATTTGATATGAGAAGATATTAAATTTATATTTTTTTTAGGTTTTCTAATGGTTTTAACATGTTGATGTAAAAAAAATTATATAAAAAAATTTATTTCAGTACATTTAAAATGAAAAACTAGTTTTGAAAACATTCTACGATATAATATCAAAAACTCCCACAAAGTTATCCAATTTTTTTTGCTAGAAGTCTTAATCTTGGAAGGCAGTAAACATTGTTTTCCTTCGGAAAGGCTTATAAACAAGAAATGCATGCAAACCATCACCAAGAAATATATAATTGGAAATAAAGAAAGTGCTTCACATGCTCATTAGGGTGACAATTATCTGTACTTTTCAAAACAAATTAATAACCATGGCGATACACTTTAAAGAACTGTATTAATATGCATTCGCTACGTCATTCTTCCACCTTCAATATTCTGTTTCTTGGATCATCATGGCTGGAAAGTGGGTGCACTTTAAAGAAAGATTGTCTACTCACTGACGGAACTTTAGTTCCAAGTGGTGCGCCACCATATAATTACAGTCAGTGGCGGAGACAGAGGAGGGGAGGGGCGGGCCATGAAAGGAAGTCGTTTTTTCAATTCCTTCCTTAATAGTATTTATAGTATTTCAGAGGCTCATAAATTATTACAATATTAATTTGAAGCAACGAAAATGATCTCTTGTCCGTGATAAAAGCTATAATATATGCTCGGAGATTACATTTGTAGCATATTCTCCGCATTGAAAAGAACTGACACTTGAAGCCTACTCAAACTAGAGATACGGTACCTTATAGTGGAGGACTTAAGACTGATTCTCAACTTTCCACTTCACTGCGGTATTCTTTATTGCTGTTATTATGCTCACTGTTTCGGGCACCAGTCCTCTCTTCGCTGCTTTTTCTTCGATGCTTAGATTATTTTCACACGTTGTTGTCACATGTTGCGTTTGGGGTGGATACTTTTTTTTAAAAAAAATAAAAAATATTGTAAAGCACTTTTTTTAATATTAATTCAATAATTTATTATATTAACTCAGGTTAATTTGTTAAATTTATAATTTTATGATAACTCTATAAAAAAAATTAAAATAAATTTTAAAAATCAATTTATAATTAGCCCAATATTGAATGATAAAATTAAAAAAAAATATTAAATTAAAAAAAAGGCAAAAAAACTACCCAAGTTAACTTGTCAAACTCGCAATTTAGATCATGAGATTGAGATAACCCTATAGAAAGAAAATAAAAAAAATTATGAGATTGAATTTCTAACCATTCCTATGTTGAAGAATGAAACCAGATAAAAAAAGAATTAATTAAAAAAGGATGAAAAAAACAACCCAAGTCTACCAAATTTCATTCATGAGAATAACTTCATAAAAAAAAATTCAGAATATTAAAAAGCTTAATTCCAACATATCTGTTATGATCCACACAAGACTTGCAAAATCAAATTTAGTTTTTGGTTTTTTTTTAACTCATAGTTTATACGATAAGGTTTATAATATATTTTGTAAGAATTGTATTACTTTTCTAGTTGATTTAGAATTCTTTTTTTATTTTATTTAGAAATATTTTTTTATTTTTCTACCATTGGTTAGGAAATCTTACCTAACATAAATATGGTTATTTAACTTGTATTTATGTTTTATTAATTAATAAGAGATGAATTAATTCTTCAAAAATAAAACTTATATGTGAGAGTTTGCTCATACTCTTAATTACTCATGTAATTACTCTAACTTATCAAAAAATTAACCAAGCTTCCTTGGCATTCTCGTTTGCGTCTTTTCATAGACGTTGAGTTAGGGTTCGATTTCTATAGTCTTGATGTCTAAGTACAAACTGAATTTAGCTTTTTTGAAAAATAGTCGATTTGACTATGAGTTTCTTGATCTTTATATGCATGAGGTTCATATTAATTGGCATTGGAGTAAAACTCTAAAATAAGGTTATATCACTTTATGTTTTAATTTCTGTGTTATTTTATCAATATCGTAATTTTATCTAGACTTGTGACATAGTATTAAAATAACTCTATTTGTTTACAATTTTTTTGAGAAAAAAGAAAGAAAGAAAAAGAAGATCAAATAAAAAAAATCATGTTAATATGTCTTTCTAAAGTGAGTTAACATCCAAGTAAGGTGATGATTTGAGGTTGATTTTTTTTTAAGAGGGGGGATGATACAATCCATACAAAGGTTGGACACTCAAATTTGATTCTTGGCTTATTTCTTCTAATGTATAATTTTACGCTAATAAATATAATTTTTGATTTAATTGTTAGATCAAGATGAAATTGCATCGGAAGTTTTCAAAGGTCTTATTTTATATTGGGTCAAAATTTCAAGTCAATTAGACATCAAAAAGGCCATGTTAAGGTTCAAAAGCTATTATACAGAAATTGTATTAATTTCTTAGTTGTTCTATGATTCTTTTTATATTTTATTTAGAACTGTTTTGTTATTTTTCTAGCTTTGTTTAGGACATTTTACCTGGTATAAATAGAGTTATTTAGATTATATTTAGATTTTATTAATTAATAAGAAATTGATCGATTATTCATAAATAAAACTTGTGTGTTAGATTTTGCTTTTACTTTTGGTTTCTCATGAAACTACTATGACTTATAAAATAATTAACCAAGCTTCTTCTATACTTCTTGTTCACGTCTTTTTATAGGCATTGAGTGAGACTTTGATTTTTATAGTCTTGATATCTCGATACAGGTTATCGTTGTGTCAAATTTAATCACAAGCCTGGATTTAGCTTTATTAGGAATGATCAATTTGATTGTGGATTTCTAAATCTTTATATCCATGGAATTCGCGTAAAGATCTAATGTTGAAGGTTGAAATTGAGAAAAAAAATCCATGAGACTAAGATAATTACACATAAAGCAAATAAAAAGAATTATGAAGCTTAATTCCAAAACAACCTAATATTGAAAGATATAATAAAAAAAATAAAAAAAAAATAGATTGAGTTGTTGGAGGGTGAAACTGAAAAGAATATATATTCAATTAAAATGAAAAAAAAAAATAAACTGAATCAGCCTAGGTTAATCTGTCAAACGCGTGACTCAAGTCATGAGATCGAGATAGTCCTATGAAAAGCAAATAAAAAACAGTTACAAAGCGTAATTAAAAAATATTCAAGTTAAAATCAAGCCCAAAAAATAAACATATTCAACCCGGGTCAATCTGCCAAACTCGTGACTCGAGTAATGAAATTGTAACAATTCCACATAAAACAAATTGAGAAAAATTATGAAGCTCAATTTGTAACTAATTTAATGTTGAAAGATGAAATAAAAAAAATCAATTAGAAAAAAAGAAAAATACGACTTGAGTCAACTCAGATTAACATATTAAACCCATGATTTAAGTTATGAAATCGAGATAATTTATCAAAAGTAAATAAAAAAAAATTATAAAATTTTACTTTCAATTGAAAAGAAAAAGGATTTTGAAAGATTAAATTAATAATAAAAAAGAAATTAAAAAAAATTATTTATAGTGTAGTGTGATTTAACTATAGCGATACCTTTTAATATTAATTAATTAATAATAATAATAATAATATATAGTAGTCATAACCTATGAGTGAGATGAAAGCATCATAATCAACAAAGTAATGGGGATGATGTTCCAACTAATCTAGAAAGTACAGAAACATCAACATGGGTTGGCCAATCTGGGCACAGTAGAGATAGAGCAAATGGCAGACATCACTTTATAAAATAAGCTTTGCGTCAAAGATGTTTTCGATTGCAACGGTTGTAACTCCAAACTGCTGCCCCAGCATTTCAAAAACATGTGATGACTTGCTGTCCACGTGTTGTAGGCTCACTCGCTCATGCAACCGTCTCCGGTTATTATAAATTCAAGAAAAGAGAAGACAATTTTAATTTTACTGCCCCACGATTTAAACCTGGCCGGCTCGATCGAGTAGACTTTGCAGGTGAGACATAATGGCTGTTCGTGACTTTAATATATTAAAATTATATATTTTTTAAATTTTATTTTTTATATAATCACATCAAAATGATAAAAAAAACATAAAAATTTAATATAAAACTAATTTCTTAAAAGCAAATCAACTAGGTTAGTCATTAAGAATATTATGTATTACCTACAGATATTCAATGAAATTTATTTATACGAGGATAAAATGAAAAATTTAAAGAGAGAAAAACAAGGTACAGTGTCTTGTTATGCTTAATCGAGGAAGAATATAAAATTGTGTCGAGGATGATAATAAATATTCATGGATTGAGTTTTATATTATTTATATCTTGAATTAAAACCAAATACAAACCTAAATAGATATGGATGTTTGATGCTTGAAACCAACTTGAATGGGTTTTGGGTGTTTATTGAGAATTTACAACCAAACTCAAATGCTATAATTTACAATTATTTTGTATATAATTAGTTTGGTTTACATTTATTTTTTAAAATTTTTTAAAGTTATTTATTTATTTCGAGTCAAGTTACATGTTTGAGTTACATAGATTAATATCCATATCCGATTTGAAATCAGACCTCTTGCCTTTAATTTTACATTGAGCCTCAAAATATCTTATTTATTAAAGTCGGTTCGGTTTAGTACCCATCAAGATTAAGTAAAATTACCACCAAGCTCAACCAGGCTAGGCTGTTAGTAACATTTTACACTACACTTTTATAACCCCACTCACTGCTCAGTTCTGACCGTCAGCCAAATTTGGTATGTTAGAAAAGCAAGACGACTGGCCCAGAGAAGCTCTCTTTTCAGTCAGCGACCACTTTAATTACCTGAATCCTATTGGTGGTGAGATTGGCAGATCTTGGCTTTGCAATCCAAGCTCCCCAAATAATTGATGCAGACGGAGGACGCTAGCTCTAGAAGATGACTCATGGGTCGACCACGCTCAGTGATTGGTCTTAGGCTCTAGCTGGATGGATATGGGATTTTTACTCGGATTTAATTAATGTGAATGGTACTCAATCCTGCCTCGTTAAGTTATCCTTCAGGATTTGCGCCACGTTGTATTTGATATCATTACAGTCGCAGTAAATGCTCAGTCACTGACCTTTTCAGACTCGGAAAAGAAAACAGAGAGAAGGAAGAAAGAACTGAACAGGATGTATGACAAATCAGAAAAAAGCTGAGTTGGATCTTGCAATGAAGAATACGTGTAAAGCAAAAGCAACAAATGTAACCTAAAAACAAACCAAGAAAAGAGAGAACAGACCTCCTGTGGTGGTCTGGCATTCTCAGACATTGGCAAGGGGTTACCGCTCAAAATATCAAAATTAAGCAACTTTGAAACCGAGATAGAAACATTTTTTGTCAGGTTGATTGTTGCTATGTTTCATTCATAATTTTTAATCAATTTTATGTCCATCTAGATCTAAATAATCTTATAAATTAATCTTTTTCACAAATACCTCTTTAAACATTTTATAATTTCAATCACTTTTTTTTTTTTTTTTTACATTCTGGTCTAGATATAAATAAGAGAGAAAATATATAAAAGAGAAGTGAGTTAAAATATCAATCAAATAGAATCCGGTCAAATTATAAACAAGATCATCATCAAATGGGAGCTCCCATCACAAGGAGTTCTTAGGCATCTAATTTAGGCAAGTAACTTGTGGAGGTGTGGTTATAAAATCTAGCTTGAACAATGATTATCTTGGTGATCCGTCAATTTAAAAACTTAACTAGCATAAAATTTCATTTCGAATTAGTTTTTTTTATATTAAAAATAGTATTATTTTATTTAAAAATATCTAAAATAACATCACAATAAAAAAAGATGAATTAAACCTACCCGAACTGGTTTTCATAACTATTAGAATGACAAGCAACATTTGGATGTTAAAATCAATCCACAATTAGTCTTTAAAGTCTGGAATTCTATACAAAACACATTCCTTTCATTTCTTTACTCTGACAACTCATGCCAACACTCCCACTCAAGTTAGTGCATAACTATCACTTATGCCTAACTTGTTAAGTGAGGGTGGACACTGCTTTCGTGAGCATATCTACTAGCTAATATTTTAACTTGACAAATAGGAATCGAATGATCTTTTCTTTAAGGTTATGTTTGATAAAATGCCGATAATATCTACGTGCTTGGTGCGATCATGTTGGATATGATTATGGGAGATGTTGATGGTTGACTTGTTATCACAATCAAGTTCATTTTAGTTTTAGGAGCAAAACCAATCTCAATTTGCAACCTTTTAAGCTAAAGAAGTTCACACAACCATTTGGACATTTCTTGAAATTAAGCTTTAACACGGGATAATACTACTACTTTTTGCTTCTCCATGTGACAAGATTGTCTCCTACAAATGTAAAGTAACTCGATGTGGATTTTCCATCTAAAATATTTTCTTCCCAATTAACATCTGTGTAGCCATCAACATTCAAATGAAATTTTTTTTTAACATATGTCCTTTTCCAAGAAAGGACTTTAAATAACAAAGAATCTAAATTACTGCATTCATATGGTCTTCATTAAGATAATACATGAACTAACTCACTACATTATAAAAGTAATATCCGGTTGAATATGGGATAAATAGATGAGCTTACCAATTAATCATTGATACCTCTCTTTATATGCTAGCATTTTATCTAGAATATCTCTAAGTTTATGATTCTGAACAATTGAAGTATCAACTAACTTACAATCCAATAATCTCACATCTAACAAAGAAATCTAGTATATATTTCCTTTAAGAAAAAAAATATACCTTGTTTTGACCTAGCTAATTCAATCCCTAAAAAGTACTTAAGCCCTCTCAGATCCTTTATGTTGAATTTAATTGATAGTTGCTTTTGGAGTTTGGACATATCTTCTATATCATTCACTATCACAATCATGATGTCTACATAGACTATTAAAATTGTTACTTTTCCTAATCGATGCTTTAGGAAGAGACTATGATCTGAATTACTTTGTTGAAAACCCTATTTCCTTAAAATCAAACTAAACCGACTAAACCAAGCCCGAGGTGTTTGTTTCAATCTATATAATGCTCGCTGAAGTTTACATGCAATCCTTGTTTCTAATGAAGCAGTGTATATGGAAGAAATATCCATATAAACTTCCTCTTCAAGATACCATGAAGAAAGACATTTCTAACATCAAACTGGTGAACTAGCCAATCTAAATTTGTTGTAAGAGATATAAAAACTTTAACAGTATTGAATTTTGCTACTGGTGATAAAGGTTTTTGATCATCTATGCCATATGTTTGTGTATATCCCTATGCTATCATCCTTGTCGTGTATCGATCGATTGACCCATCAACTTTATATTAAATAAAGAAAATTCACTTACAACCCAATTTAGATTAAAGGTTTTTTTTCTAAGTCTTCTTTTATTATCTACTAATGTTACACACACACACACACACACACACACACACACACACACACATAGAGTGATTCTCAGAAGATATTCTAGTGTATACAATAATTTTGGCTTCAAACATGGTTAGTCTTTAAAGTCTGGAATTTTATACTAAACACATTCCTATAATCTCTCTACTCTGATAGCTTGCACAAACATTTTCCATGTAATTAGCAGCATAATAGAGTCTCTTTTAGCCTATCTAGAAAGAGTTTGATTGGGCCATACCACACCCATCACTACCAAATTTAACAGTTTTACCGATAGAAATTTTTGTCGGTATTTACACTAATAGTCTATCGGAAAAAATTTTGTCAGTAATAAATATACCAATGGATTTACAAGTGGACAAAGCACATAAAAAAAAATTACCTTGTTTATTCCATCAGTATATCCATCGATAAATATAACATATCACCGATATAATACCATATGTAATTATGTCGATGCATTAATAGTAGCAATGATATTTGGAGTAATTCTTTTTTTACTCTCTGAAATATACCAATGGTCTAGTTTTGTCGATAATCCCATCAATAATAGTGATATTTGCTGTAATTGTTTTTCAACTCTCTGGAATATAACGATAAAGTTGTTCTATCGGTAACCTCATCAATAGTATTTAAAAAATATTATTTAAAAAAATAATTAAAATAAAATAAATTAGTAGAAAAATCAAATATTTATTACAAATTTAAAAATTTGTACTCTTAAATACAATAAATCTATAATAGAGGCGACATTAGAGGAGAAGGAGGAGGTTGGTAGTTGCAGGGGCCGTGGGGCCAATTAGGGGGTACACGTGAACCACCCATCTGTGATCTTATCTCCATTACCAATCGGTGGAGTTCTTCATAATTAGCAGCGAGTCGTTTATATTTATCATTAAGATGAGTTGTCTGATCCTGCATCCATTGGTCTAACATCGTTGCAGATTCCAGAGTTTGAATGCGTGAAATTGATTATGAGCATCCAATGTTCAAAACACTATAAGTAGTTTACAAGTTCTCGGCCATAGTGTTAGAGAGTCTATATAACCAATGATCCTACCTGCAACCATAAATCTGGATAGGTCGAAGGATCGTCCCTATATCACTCTTTCAACCGATTATTATATGTTTCTTAGAAAGAAAAAATAAATTCATCAAATTCAAGGAAATAATAACTTAAGAAAAAAAATGATTGAAAACCAACATACCACAAAGTGCTAAGCTCAGTCTCAACAAACTGTAGCACCTCTTTTTGACGGTCATCACTCCGCACATGCGTTTCAACAAAAAGCTTTATCCAGCTTGACTCATGTCTAAGAACCATATCTTGTAATAAAAAAAAATTCAATTAAATATATTTATAAAAAACAACTAATAGAAAAATTGATGTAATAAAAAAATCTTTCCAAACTGCCATGTCATTCCAGCCTGGAAGCTCTCTTTCTTGCGTATATTTTTTTGCGCCTCGTACAAAAACTCACGTAACCTATATGGAGCAAATTAATTATCTGTTAGTAAATGAAAAATAAAATTTTAATATTTGGAATAAGAAAAATTATCTTGAATTCAATCTTACCTAATTACAGCATGATTCTCTCAAACCCTCTTCGTAACATTATTATCATCTCTCTCCCATTCAATTTTTCCAAGTAAAAATGTATAAAAGGAAAATTTCAGTAATTTTGATAAACAGTCTAAAGTAATATAAAAAAAATATTTAAGTTAATGCTAACCATGAACCTTGAAAACCATGCATTGACTTGCGGTTTCCATTTAAGATGTTTGGTAACCTGTCTCTATTGAAACAATGAAATTTCCATTGATGATTTAAATGTCGATGTTATTGTTCTAGCAGTCTCAATGTTTGTAAACCTTAAATTGCGTTCGTTAAATGATATTATTTTTTCAAAAATTATTAAACATTTCGTTGTGAAAGCAAAACAAACTTACATTGAAAGGTCATTCTTCCACTAGGCCTCGTACTTGCGGGTAAATAAATCCCATTATGAAAGGACCCCCCTTCAACGTTGCAGCATTGCACTCAACAAGCTCGCGCTGTGAGTCAATGCCTATGCCTCATATGCCCGTTCTTGGTCGGCACCTAATGACTCTATTATTATGAATTTGATAAGTTAAATGATATTGTTTAATTCAAATTTTTTTCAGCCATTTCTTTTTAATTTGATAAGTTAAATGATATTTTTTTATTTTATTAAAATATAAAATATCATGATTTAGTGAGTTTTCTTATTCATAAATAGATGTATTGAATCATAAAAAAAAAAAAAGCAAACTTATCGGGGATGCTAATAAATAGGAACAAGGAACCACCAATAAAAGAGTTAAATGCATCTAATTCAGGATTGGTCTAGCCAACCACCCTAACTTATTGAAATTTCCAAGACTATTTAATACTTAGTGAAGAGGGTAACTAAACCTTTTTTAGGATTAAAATATAGTATGATTACAATGGTGATGTTTAGTTCAAGTAGAAACAAGGAAAAACAAGAGAAAATTGTTGGCTGCGAAAAAAAAATCAAAAGAAGTAGCTGCTTCCATAGCTATTCGGTCACTAATAACGAATCATCTGAGAAATAACAATTACTGCTATAAACTTCAATTTTAAGCAAGAAACCTCTTTAAATCTTTATTATCAATCAATAAAGCCAGCACCAAGTATAAATATAAAAGCAATAAAAAATGGATCTACTTTGATTCTTTTGTTAGTGATGTCATGCCAATAGCGTTTGAATAAAAATTCTCTATTATGTTCGCTATGATATTGCAATTCAATGACCTCTTCCAACTTCCCATAATAGTCAACTTCAAACTTATTAAAAGTTGATCTCTTAACACAAACTCCATTGTTATATGTCATTCTACCTTACCTATATTCTTCAATAAGATACACATGTCCATTGAAGAAATAATCATTATAATACATCACCTTTCTTTCAGGACCCAAACTTAGTAAAAATAAAGTAACACTAGGATTCCCTCCCGATTGATAAACCTAGTAGATAAAGTACAACTATGAATAATTAACAAGAAATACCTAATGAAATTAAGTATCCCGAGAGATAAGAATAATTAAACAATACTTACATTTGTTTTGAACGACGTGAAAAATTATTCATCTTATAATCAAAAGAATTGAGATTCAGTTAGCTATGAGTTTAACGATAGTAAATATTAACGATATTGCCTGTGAGGAATTTAATAATGTATCAGTTTATGATATTATAAGAGATAAATTATCAAAAAATAATGACATGTTAAGTAGTATACCTACTAAATAAAAAGTCTTAGTTCATCGCAATTAAATAACACATAATTATGTGTTTGTCTGAATTCTTTTTTGACAATATCTTTTTTTCACGATATTTTTTGGTATGAATCGTTTAGGATGGGAGGATATTGATAAGTTACCACTCAAAGGCACTTCCCTACCATTGTTATGCCTTGAAATGCGGTTGATTCTTGTTTTCAATTGAAGCTCAAAATAGTATGAGATAAATGTTGAGATCTCTTCAACAATATAAGCTTCACATATCGAAGCCTTAACATGTGCCTTGTTTTTTACTTTTCTTTTAAGGTTGAACAAGTACCTGCATGAAATTAAATGAATGTTTAGAAATATACAAATAAAAACAATAAATATTTAATTATGGTGCATATGTAAATCCTAACTACTCGAATAGATACATCAATTTATATTGGATTGGGCCTCTAACTTTTGCCTTAAATGGTGAATGTATGGGTAAATGTTCCATCAAGTTGAAAAATGATAAAAGGAATATCATCTCAAGTTTGCATATTGTCCGAATGATATTCGTTTCAAGCCTCATCATACATTGTGTCTGCAACTTGTTGGAGCATATATCTCTAAAAAAATAACTGATCTCTATGAGTGCATTCCATATCTCCTTTGACAATAAATCTCGGCAAGCTAATTGAATGAGTGTTTGCATAAACATGTGGCATTCATGACTCTTTATTTCATATAATCTGCAATCCTTTAAATTCACCAACCTTGATATGTTCAAGGCATGTCCATTAAAAAAACACAAACTTTTAAGCCATTGGTAGACAAGTAATTGTGCATTATTGTCTAAGACGAAGCTGACATTAGGATTTGCGATCTATGATCCCATATAAACCAACTCCATATTTTTACGATGACAAAAGAAAGCTATATCCATTATAGCCTTGATGTTGTCCTTTGTCGTCCCCTTCACGTCAATAATCGTGTTGAAAATATTCTCAAACATGTTCTTTTCTATGTATATGACATCAAGTTATGATGGAGGAGATTGGTCTTCCAATAAGGAAGCTCCTAGAAAATACTTCATTTTATCCAATTATAGGTCAAACCAAAACAAGAAAACTTCTACTTACTAGATTGAAAACCAAACATAATGTCACTGTATTCCAACACCACGTTATACAATTCTTCACTTGAAAGAAGCGGCGGTGAAATATCCCTTTCAACTCTGCCAACAAAGCAATCCTTTGTGAACTTGTGATTCATTGGCAAGAATCGCCGATGGCAGTAAAAAAAGATGTTATACCATCATTTGTTAGAGTGAATGCCTTATTATTTTCCATACTGTATGAACATACTAGTTTTCCATACATGCTCCAACCAGAAACTATTTTATAAGCTTAAAAATCATTGATAGTTAAAGTTACATTAATCAGAAAATTTTGTTTCCTTAATACATAATAAATCAAAGCCCCGGATGACCACAACTGTTTCAACTCCTCAATTAACAACCGAAGACAAACATCTATATTTCAACCTGAACTATTAGGACCAAGTATGATCGTAGATCAAAACATAAACTCCAACCACATACATATCCCTGGTGGTAAGTTGTAAACTGTGAGTAATACCGGCCAATAAGAATAAGGAGCAACAAATGATCCGAATGGAATAAATTTGTCTGTACATAACCCAAATTGCATGTTCCTTGTCTCCACTAATAACTGAGGATATACATTGTTAAAGTTTTTCCAGGCTTTACCATCGGAAGGGTGTACCATTATTCCATCTACCACATCATGTGATTAATGTCATATCATGTGTTCAATAATCTTTGGTGACATGAATAACCTTTGTAATCTATGTGTGATTTAGAAGTATCTAAGTTTTCTATATGCGATAAGAGTCATTCCCCTACTAGTCATGAGTTTATAACAAGAATGACAACATGTTTTGCACTCGATCAACTCTATATTTTCAAGGTAGTACAACATGTAGAAGTTTGGACACATGTTAATTTTTTGGTATCCTAAGCCAAAGGGTTCCATCATGGATTTAACAGTATATAATTTTTCTTTCAACATGTTCCCTTCAAGTAAAATGTTTCTAGCTCATTCGACGATTCTTTCATAACCAGCCTCATTCAACCCATGATCTAACTTGATGTTGAAAACCAATGCAACGACAAATAATTTACTGTGATTTGTGCAACCATCCCATAATGGTTCGTCAGAATATTTCAAAATATCAAAAAACCTGGTCGCATTTGTTTTATGTTCTTCATCTATGATTTGACATTGATCAGCATGACCCCGATTCATTCCTATCGCCTCCATAACTATATTGCTATAAGGATTAGTATTGTCATCTACAACTCCTTGTAAGTTACTAGAACTATAAGGTGACCCAACCATCCTTTTTACTATGGTATTGTGATGGTTCTCAGTGTGCATACCAACACAGGTATTTCTCTATGAACTCTTTTTGTAGAAGATGCATCGTTATAATATTTAGATCGAGAAACTTTTTATTTTTACACCTCTTACATGAACATCTAATACCCCCTCCACTAATATTTCTCAGATTAGATAGTGTGTGATTAATAAAACCCTAAATCTCATTACAATAATCCATCCTCCGCAACCTTTGGGTTGAATCTTTAACTATTACTTATATTAAACCTATATAAAATAATGATGACAACATGTATTAATTAACTACGTTAACTAAATAATTCGTAAAAAAATTGATTCAGCTTAAACTTATTCAATCTATTTTAATAATACTCTTAATTCATACATATTTAATGAAAATTTCAACTCGACAATAAAATTGACAAAGTATAAAACGGACAAACTATTTATTTCATCACAAAACACCTAAGTCAAACATTCGACATAAGTTTCATCAATTTACAAACAAATACAATTTTTTAAAATCTAAAACAAACCCTAACATGTATAAATCATAAATCCATGCAACAAATATTTATGAGAAAAAAACTATAAAACAAGCAAACACCTGAACAAAATACATATTCTACAAAAATATGCAAAAAATCAAATAAAAAAGGGTAGATTTGCTTACTTAAAGTGGAGAATCCTCAATATAATTTGAATTAGAACACAGATGCTGATAAATTGAGTATTGTGGTGGCCGCATTTGTTGTGGGAGGTTCAATTGTTTTGAGATTGGGGGGGTAAGGGTGGTTGTTTGTTGTAGAAAAAAATGCACAAGGAAGAAGAGAAATGAGGGGGGGGGGAGAGGAGGGTCGATCATCAGGTCATTAATTAAATATCACCAACGACATTACCAACAAAATTATTCAGTTAGTAACTCCATCAGTCATTCTATTAGTAAAAATATCACGTCACCATACGATTTGTCTTTTTGAATCCCAATGTAATACCCTTTGTTATTCTCTTGGTAAGTTGGTATATACCAAGATAACTTTTCTGTCAGTGTTTACTGATGGATACAAGAATGAAAAATTCTGTCTGTAAAGGTCATTGCAATATACTAACAATTTTTAACAGAATTTTTCAGTCAGTGTTTCCGTTTGTATTTGTTAATTTTTTGATAGTGCATGTACAAATATAAAATGGCACACACCGCACACCAACGAAGGAATTAGATATTTATATAAAAAAATATCAATTACAATATCAAATGAGATGTTATTATAAATTTTTTTTCATAATAGATAGAATTAGATATTTTTTTCTTTGAGAATACTTTAATTAGTTATTTTTTTTGTTGGTAAAAAAAAACAATTACAATTTCAAACGGGATCTTATTATAAAAAATATTTATAATACATATAATTAAATATTTTTTCTTTGAGAATACTTTATATTTGATTTTTTAACACATGCATGGTTATTTTGATATAAAATCAAGTAACTTCTCAGGTCACTATGGAAAATAATTGTTGGAATGAAACTCTCATTTACTATGAAGTTAGTAGCGAATGGAGGTGGCTACATCCTTACATATACCGAATTCTTCATTTATGAGTCATTGCATTAAAAGAAGAATAGTCTCTGGCTACATCCGACTGAACTGCAGACACAGGACTTAGTATAGGTTATTTTCATTATGATTCGAAGAGGGTATTTGAACTGCTTCTTCAGGAATCCATTAGCACACTGTAGCAAATTCGTGATGCTTTGATCTATGTTTTTTATTTTTTATTTTTCCCCTTCAACGATAGGATATTTAAATAATTGAAGATGGATGTCTCCCCATATCTGTTTTATCTAAAGCATACAATTAAGTGAAGGTATTTTGGGACATCAGGTTAGTGCTAAGATTGTACCGATTAGTGAAATTGACTTAGTTTGTGCGAAAATATTATTCAAATCCCCATGTCAATATCAAAATGAGTAAGCATAAGAATGACACAAAACAAATAAAATTAACTCTTGTACTTTGATCAAATCACCCCACAAGGTCCCTATACTTGAAGAATTTGTTCGAATTAACATCTTTGCAACAATTTTGATCAAATCAACTCTTGTACTTTTTTTAAAAAAATTTGAACTATATAAATCTCTCTATCGATATATATGGTACGTTATGTTAACAAAAATCCGTTAATTGATCAATTTGATGCTCCTAATCATGATACATGTCACTTGTCATATTAAATATAAGTAAAAAATTACATTTAAAAAATAATAAGAAGAGAAAGAGATTGAAAAAAATGTTAGAAAATAATAAAATGTGGATTACAAAATGAAAACATAAATCATAATTTATTCAACCATAAAAATGACATCCCAATCACACATAATTTAAGATAAAAAGCCAAGAAAAGAAAAGAAAAGAAAAATTCTTTCATGATATTTTGAAAGCAGTCAATTTTATGTATACAATGAGAGAGTGATATCTAATTATATTTAAAATCCATAACCTTAATTCCAATTTTATGTATACAAGTACCGAGATAGGAATCTTTTCAATTTTCATTATATATATTATTTGTCTTCTTTTTTTCTTTTTCGAAGAGCTTCATAGCATAATTATTGAATGACCATAGATCTATTAGGTGAAAGTTGAGGTCGCAAATCTAAGGCAATGGGTTTTGTGAGGTGATGGCGACCGTAGTTTTGTGGGGATTGAGGTGGAAAGCCCGAGAGGATGGGTCTATAGGGTTGAGAAAATGGGTATGTGAAGGCAAACATGGTGGGTTAGTGATCGACTGATGGTGGTTTGTGGTGAGGCAGTGGGTATTTAGCATTGAAATCATCACGTAATTATGCAATGGGAATGGATATCTGGTTGGTGAGTGGTGTTAAATGGTTGGTGGCAAAACTAGTTTCACTCCCAGAATTTTACATTTAATTTACAGAATATTTTGTGGGTATATAGACACTGGTTTCACCAGCATGATTTTTACCCCGACAGGCTCACAAATAGTTATTGTTCACCAGAAAAACTTTCCTTGGTAATTCCTGTTCTATTGATTATTTCATCAATAATATAATCATTGATAGATTTATAAACAAAAAAACACGTTAAAAAAAATATCCTCTTTATTCTGTCAGTATTTCTATAAGTAAATAAGACATTTCACCAATAAAAAATATAATTTGTAATTTCATCGGTGATTTATTTAAAATTACCGACGGTTTAATTCCGTCAGTTATTAAACAGATTCAGTGATATTTCTAGAAATATTTTTCATTTTTCTGAGAAATACCGACAAAGTTAATCCGTTGGTGGACTGTCAATAATTTTAGTAAAATTCTTTTAAAAAATATCCAATAAACTAAGTAGAAAATAATTAAAAGAAATTAAATAAAAATAAAAATAAAATATTTATTACAGATTTAAAAATTTATTAGTTCAAATATAATTCATCTAGAATAGAGGGGCTGGAGGAGGAGGAGGAGAAGACAGGTCTTTGCTGGGATCATGGGGCCAATTGGGGGGCATATATACCACCCACCTATGATTTCAGTTCCATGAACAATCGCTAGAGTTCAACCATCTCAGTATTAAGTCGTTCTATCTCAACAACAAGATGGGTCATCCAAGCTTCAACTCGTTGGTTTTAAATTGTCTCGAACTCCAAAGCTTGAGTGATTAGAACTGATTGCGAGCATCCAATAATTGAAAAACTTCAAGTCGTCCACAAGTCCATCATCATAGTGTCTGAGATACTGTAAACTTAATTTCTATCGGGTCCACTAGACGATCCTGCTTACAACCATAATTCTGGATTGAGTTTTGGATGGGTCGAAGCATCGTCCTTATATCTCTTTTGCAACTGAGTGTTATATGTTTCCAAAAAAAAATTAGCAAATTTTTAAAAAATAACTTAAGAAATAAAATTTTAAAATCCAACATATCACAAAGTATTGAGCTCGGCTATCTATGAGCTACTAGACCCTTTCTGATGGTTATTATTTTGCATATGCATGTCTACAAAAAGCTCCATCGATCTTAGTTCATGTCCAAAAACTGTAGCTTGTAAGAGAAAACTGTTGTTAGTTAAACATATTCATATAAAACAACAATAAAAAAATAGATGTATTAATAATAAAAAAAAGAATCTTATCATGTGTTTTGCATGTGCAATGAACAAAATGAATCTGTCGATGTGTGGTAATGAAACTGTAAATCTGCTTGTTCCAGTTCTCCACACCGGATTGTAACAGTCGCATGAAATGCGTGGACATCATATGCTGAATATATGTTACCCAAACAACCTTTGAAACCTACGGATGTCTAAAATCCTTCCAAACTATCACGTCCTTCCAACCTGGAAGCTTTCTTTTAGCATATTTCTTGAATTTTTTCTGCACCTTATACCAAGAATCATGTAACCTATATGATACAAATGAATTATCGGTTAGTAAATGAAAATTTTAACATTTAGATAAAAAAAATATTTATTTTGATTTCAATCTTACCTAGTTGCAGCATGATTCTTTCAAACCCTCCTAACAACTTTGTTAGCCTTATCCCAGTAAAATTCTTCCTTGCAGTTCAAATTTGTAAAAGAATAATTTCATTAATATTAATAGACTACTGAATTAACATAATAAAAGAAAAAAAACTCTTTTAAGTTAATACTAACCTTAAAAACCTCACTCCATTGAAACAATGACACTTCCATTAACAATTTCATCCTTGATGTTATTGTTTGGGTAGCCTCAATAGATATAAACTTTAAATTTCATTCGTTAATTGAATTTAATTTTTTCTAAAATTATTATATATTCTTTATTTTTTAGTAGTGCATGAAAGGAAAACAAGTTTACATTAAGTAGTCGGGCATCCACTAGGTAAGGTACTTCATAGTAAATGGATCCCACTCTAAAGGACCCCTCTTAGTGTGGCAACATCGCAATCAATGAGCTCGCATCAAGAGAGGTTGTATGTGCTTCAGGTGCCTGTTCATGTTCGGCACCTAATAACTCTTGGTTATCAGAAGCACTATTAGAAAAAATAGCAGCAATCATGTCCATACAACGCACTACTGATTTTCCTTAGGCATCTATATAAATTAAAGGATTTAAAAAGGTAATAAGATTCATATTCTAAAAACAAATCCAACAATATCTCTCCTATAAGGGAGACTAACCAAAATTTTATTACCTACCTGTATATATAGTAAAAACAAATAAAACCACAAGTTAGTTGATTTTATTTATGACTAATATTTTACCCTTAATGTTGTTATCACCTAATCCTCAATCTAGTAAACTAGAAATTATCACGTAAAAATAACAAATTTGTTTACTTGTAAACATTAACCTATAACTAAACATTCTATTTCACATGAATCATAATCATGGTTAAACATAATTTCATCAGGATACCAATCCAATTTAAGCATAGTAACATCACTTAAACACTAAAACTTATACAATTCCATAGATTTCCATACTTTTCATTATTCCAAAATATACTAACAATAACTGGTTTTTAATTTTCTTCAATTAAGTCCTTAATCATGTCATCTAAACTCATAATTACATAACTTCACATTTCCAATCACAAAATACTTATAAATCCTAGAATTCACAAATTAGGGATTTATAATTCAACAATAAAACTTCATAAAAGCATCACAATCAATTCAAAAATCCAATAAAATAAATTCCAACAACAAAATTCAACAAAAATTAAAAAAAACAAATTTAATGCAAAACAAAACCCAAAAAGAGAGAAGAAAATGAAAAATCTTACATCTTAATCCAGATAAGTGAAGCTTGTACTAAGTTGGTAGACGAAACAACTCGATATGGATCAATAAACTCATTAAGTTTAAAGACATCAACTCTTGTAGTTACTTCATTATTACCATCCTCAAAAACTTGAACATGATCTTTGGGTTTCATTTTCACTATGGATAACCAATCAACTCTCGAACAATCTTTTTTAAAGGAAGGAGTTATATGCAATAAACTTATTGAAATTGTTTAGCAAAAAATAAAAAAGGTATCATTGATGTTACGTAGTCTAGCTTTTGTATTAATTTCAACCAAAACATGATGAGGATCTACTCTGATTCCTCTATCAGTGGCATCATACTAATGGCATTTGAATAAACAGATTTTATTATGCTCGCTATAATATTGCGATTAAATGATCTCTTCTAACTTCTCATAGTAGTCAACTTCAAACTCATTAAAACTCAATTCCTTAACACAAACTCTACTGTTATATGTCTTTCTATCCTAACCATACTATTTAGTATGAAAAACATGTCTATTGAAGAAATACTGGTTATAACACTTTACCTTTCTTTTACAACACAAATATAGTAGTTCAAAGTAATATTAGTATTCCCTTCCAGATAAACATGGTATAAAAGTTACAAACTTTAATAGTTAATGAGAAATGTGTACGAAATTAAGTATTCCAAGAGATAAGAATAATTAAACATTCCTTACAATTAACCACATGGAAAATTGTTCATTATGTAATCAAAAGATTTGAGATTTAGTTAGCTGTGAGTTTTGGGATAGTAAAAATTGACAATATTACTTACAAGAAATTATTAAATCTATCAGTTTATAATAGTTCGAGAGAAAAAATGTTTGAAATTAATGACATGTTAATTATTATACTTACTCAAGAAAAGGTCTTAGTTCATTACAGTTAAATAACACATAATTATGTGTATATCTAAACTCAATTTTTGTCAAGTATCTTCCACCACAATATTTTTTAGTTTAGGTCATTCAGGATGACAGAATATTGACAAGTTCCCACTCAAAAGTATTTCCTCACTGTCATCATGCCTTGAAACATGATTAATCTTTGTTATCAAGTGATGCTCGAAATAGTATGAGACAAATGTTAAGATCTCTTTAACAATATAAGCCTCATATATCAAAGCCTTAAAATGCATCTTGTTTTTTTTTTTACTTTTCTCTTAAGGTTGAACAAGTATCTGCATGGAATTAAATGAATGTTTTGAATTAAAAAAAACAATAGGAAATTTAATTGTGATGCATGTCTAATCTCTAACCTCTCAAATGGATATATCTATGTATATTAGTTGGGCTTTCAACTTTTATCTCAAATGGCAAATGTATGGGTAAATGCTCTATTGAATCGAAGAACGATAGAGAATATCATCTCAAGTTTGCATATTGTCTTGACGATATTCGTTTGAAGCATCTCTATATGTTGTGTATATAACTTATTGAAGTATATATCTCTAAAGAAGTGATTAATCTCCATGAGTGCATTCCATATCCTCTTTGGCAATAAATCCCAGAAAACTAGTGTAATGAGTGTTTGCATAAACACGTGGCAGTCGTGACTCTTCATTTCATACAATTTGCAAACCTTAAAATTCATCAATCTAGATATGTTCAAAGCATGTCCATCAGAAAAACACAAACTCTTAAGCCATTAGTAGACAATTAACTGGGTTTTGAGACTCGTAACCTATTATAATCAACTCTATATTTTTATGGTGACAAAACAAAGGTATATCCATTCTAGCCTTCATATTGTCCTTTATCTTTCCTTTCACGCCCATAACCATGTTAAAAATTTCTTTAAACATGTTCTTTTTAATATGTATGACATCGACGTAATGATAGAGAAAATTGATCTTCCTATAATGAAGCTCAAGAAAATATTTCGCTTTACTCAATTATGGGTCACACCAAAATCAAGAAACTTCTACTTACCGGATTGAAAATTAAACACAATGTCATCGTACTATGACACCACATCATATAATTCTTCATCCAATAGTAGCAGCGGTGCAACATCCCTTTCAATTCTACCAATAAAAAAGTCTTTTCTGTACTTGTAATTCATTGACAAGAACTGTTAGTGACAACAAAAAAAGAGATTTTACCACCATTTTCTAATATGAAGGCCTTGTTATTTTCCATACAGTATGGACATGCTAGTTTTTTATGCATGCTCCAACCATAAACCATTTTATACACGGGAAAATCATTGATAGTTTATATCAAATTTACCTTCATATGAAAACTTTGTTTCCTAGAGAAATCATAATTCAAAGTATTGGATGACCACAACTGCTTTAACTCATTAATCAATGGTCGAATATAGACATCTATATTTTGTCTTGAAATATTAGGACTAGGTATGACCGTAGATAAAAACATGAACTACAACCCTATACACACCTCAATAGAAAGTTGTAAATTGTAAATGGCTCAATAGATTGAATTCATCTGTATATAACCTAAGATATGTGTTTATTATCTCTATTGAAAATTGAGGATGCGCCATATTAGAATATTTCTAGGCTTTACCATCAAATAGGTGCACCATGACTCCATCCTTGCATCATGTGAATGATGCTATGCCATATACTCAACAGTCTATGAAGACATGAATAATCTTTTTAGTCTGGGAGTGATTGAGAAGTATCTAAGTTTTTTTATGTGGGACATGAGTCCATCCCTTGCCTGTTTTGAGTTTATAACGAGCATGCCCATATGTTCTACACCTAATCAACTTTATCTTTTCAAGATAGTACAACATATAGAAGTTTGGACATATATCAATTTTCTATTATCCTAAGATTAAGGGTTTCATAATGGATTTAATAACATATAAGTTCTCTTTCAGCCTATTCCTTTCACGCAAAATGCTTCCCGTCCATTTAATATTCTGTCATAACCGACCTTATTCAACCCATGATCTGACTTGATGGTGAACACCTCTGTAACGACCGATAATTCACTGTGATTTGTGCACCCATCCCATAATGGTTTGTCAGTCTTTAAAAAATTAAAAAAACTTACTTGCATCTGCATTTGATTCTTCATTTATAATTGAACATTCACCTGTTTAACCCTGATTCATTCTTATCACATTCATAATCATATTCCTATAAGGGTTACTATTATCATCTACAACTCCATACATGTTGCTAAAACTAGAAATTGACCCAACCATCTTTTCTATCATGGTCTCGTAAGGAATATATGGTTCTCCGTATGCAAATCAAGACAAGTGTTTCTCTATGAATTTTTTTTATAGAAGATGTATCATTACAACATTTGAATCAAGAAACTTTTTATTTTTACATTTTTTTTACGGACATCTAATACCATCTCTACTAATATTTTTTGGATTAGATCGTGTGTAATCCAAAAATAAATAAATTGAAGGATTTAAGTAGTTCAAAATTAGATATATGAGAATTGATTTGATCAAATTTATTACACGGGTTAATTTGACCCGATTCAGATAGTTGAGGACTTCCAGCTATGTTAAGCCAACACAAGGGGGAGGGGGGTCTATTACGTGGTAACATTTGAGCGGACACATAAACTTTCATAGATTTTTAACTGCTGTGATTGGACAATAAAAGAGTATCCGAAGTTAAGAAAACAAGAAAGAAACACCATGAGTGAAAGGGCCAACGACGTGGATTTGCCATGGTAACAAAACAGAAAATTCATCGAACGGCCCAGATTCGCTCCTCGGTTTCTGGCTCTTCTTTTATCTCCCCAATCCCCACTCCCCCTTCTTGTCTCCTCTCTCTCTCTCTCTCACCATTCCTATCTATATTTCCCTCACCGAGAGGAAACCCAAAAGCATGATATCTTGCAGTTTTTAAAGAAGTGCTTAGAGTATAACAAAGATGTTGCTGGGCAAGAGACCTCGTAATCCAATGAAAAGGACGACAAGCTTGACAGAGATCAAATTTGATCTAAACACTGCTAGTAGTGAGGCAGCCCCACCGTCAGATCATCCTCAAAAACAGGTGGGATATGGTGGAATGATAGATCAACGGTCCTCGGCTGCCACTGGATCACCAAGAACCAGCCATAGAAGGGCTTCTGCTGATTTCTTGGAGACTCCCAGCTTCTTGAGGGCTTGCTCTCTTTGCAAGCGCCGGTTGATCCCTGGCCGTGACATCTATATGTACAAGTAATTCTCCACCCCCCCCCCCCCCCCCCCGGCTATGTTAAGCTGTGTAGACTATACTACTACTACTTATTATTATTATTATTATTTTGACAATCTTATACCAACAATCAAATTACTCTATCGTTTTATAGAGTTCTTGTTGATTGTTGGTGTTTATCACTTTCAAACCCTTCATTTATCTCTGGAGATATTTTTGCTGGTTTCTTGGGATTTTCGGTTATAGTACACAAGAAAAGAGATAAGAGAATTAACCTTATTTCATTAACATACATGGTAAAAAGCTTGGTTTATTTATATGAGAATTCATTTGTTTTGTAAGAAATTACCACTCAAATTAATCCAACACATGCCATGAAATAATTTTTCTTGAGGGATCCAACCTTAGTTTAATCTCAACATCTGTCTTGTCAGAGGAAAAAAAAACGACTCTTCCTTAGATTATTTATTTTCTAATTAATTACTATGAATCCATACTGTGTAATAGTCATATAGCATCAACTTTGTTTTTAACGAAGTTAATTTGGCATCTTGTAGGGGTGATAGTGCTTTTTGCAGTCAAGAATGCAGGCAACAACAAATGAGCTTAGATGAGCGAAAAGAGAAACGCTCATTAGCATCCAAGAAAGAGGCTGTATCCTCCACCACCGCAACAGAAGTTTCCGCTAAAGGCGAGACCGTTGCCGCCTTGTAGAGTTAATTACTTGCGGTCCTTTGAAAAAGAACACTCGCTTATATATAAATATAATCCAAGTCTATATGAATGCGGGTTTTGATGCAGGCGTATATTTTGTATGCACATGGGCAAGTTTTGAAGCTCTTCTAATTTACGTGGATCCACTGCGCCTACAATTGAGTCAGCAAGCTAGAATTAATGAGTGTTGTCGTACTCCTTCCTAGTTTTTTTTTTCCTGTTTTTTCTATCGCCTTTTATTTTGTTTTGTTTTGCTAGTAATGGAAGAAAGTTGCAGATTCAGAAGATTTCCTTTTCTCAAATATCATTAATGTCATAATTATATACAGTATATCATATGTAGGTTCATGTGCGTATGTGAATGGTGGTAACATCGAGTGGGATGGTATTGATTTTGAACAAGATTCCCATCATTTTCACAATGGTACCACCTTCATCGAGTGGGAAGCGTGAGTTGCCTAATCAGGGAAATTTGCGTATGTAAACAGTAAAAATTCGTGACTAGCTAGCTAGTCTGTGGAGTGCGAGTTGATGTAGAGAACCCCTAGCAATTATTGTTTCAATCGCAATGGTTGGATGGTAAATGATTAAACAAAGACCAAAATGTTTGAATTGAATGGAGCATGAATAATCATGTTTTTCCACAATCAGTCGTCATTACTAATGCGAGGGTCGAAAAATATTTTGACATTGAATCAAATATTGATTTTGTAAACCAAAATTTTAGTTTTTCGTTAAAATACAAATTAAAAATACAACAAAAAAAATAGATCAATCTTGAAAATGCAGGGAAAACTTTATTTTGGTCTCTAAAATTTATGAATTTTACATTTTAGTCCTAAGCTTTTTTTCTTCACATTTTCTAAATTTTGAGAGAGAAGAGAGAAAGTTCCTGAAAATAAGAGAACAAAGGTCTGGCAAACTCTAGTAATGAAAAAAACGTATCTTTTATAACAATATATTTGTCTTTAAGAGATGAGTTGGAACGCGAGATAGACTGTTTTTGCAAGAGTCATATTCTTGGCCTAACTCAAACTCAAGATTCAACCCAAACCCAACCTAACTAACCTAGGTATTTAAAGAAAAAGTTTATAAGAGAATTGTTTTCTCTCTTTTCATCTTTTCATCCCCCTTCTATAACTTTCCTCTCCTATTTACAAGAGATTTTAGTTTTAAATTTAAGTTTTTGGTTCAAAAAAGGTTGAAAAAACAAATAAGTGATTTCCCTGATTTTTTATTTTTGATTAAGTATTGATTATGGAAGGTTTTAAGATGTGTTTAGGGTTTTTATATTGTTTTGATGATAGAATGATTTAGGGGATTGAATAGATGTTTTAGGGTGTTAGTTGGCCTTAAACGAACTAATTAGATGACTAGAATCATAGGTTGTTAAAGAACAGATTGTGTTATTGTATAATCTGCAGTTTTAAAGATTGGTAGATCGAGATTTTGGAAATCACGATCAACCAATTGGCTGAATCGGTCGATCGACCGACTTGTTGTTTTAAACCGGTTGATCAATTGGCTTGTTACTAATAGTCGAACCAGTTGACTGGTTGCTACCAGTTTACTGGTTGTTTTAAACCGATTGACTGGTTATTGACAGTCAACCGGTTGATCTAAAATGGTCGATCGGTTAGCTTGTGATAATGATTGATCGATTGATCATTCTGGTTGACCCGATAATAGATTTTTATCAGGTCTGTTAGGTTCGATCAGTTGTGTTATGTTCAAGATCGATCGAGTGAATCAGTTTAACTTCATATTTATGTTGTGGTCTTCACGTTTAGGTTTTTTAATCTCTTATGATACCTTGCTTTGAATTATATTTTAGTGTTTTTCGTATCCATTATAGGTTTTGCTAATGTTCATTCCAATGATTTTCAGTAGTCTCTAGTTCTGCATTCGTTTATCTTTTGCTTTCGTTTTCTGGGTGAGTGAGATAATCTTTAATATGCATGTAATATAAATAAATATGTATGTTGATTATATAATGAGTATAAATACTTAATTTCTTGAATATTTACATATGTTGCTTTATTTTTCGAGTACTCATCCATTCTTGAATTTGCACTCGTGTTCTATTGAACTAAATTCTATTTGATATGATATACAATGGTTGATAATTATACATGTATCTATTATATCTTGATATCGGTATACTTGTCAGTAACTCTATGTTAATGAAGAGTAGTTAGTTTATATACATATGATATTTTGTATACATAGCTGGTGAGAAAGAGGTAGCAGCTTGTGGCGACTGATCTTCCCACAGTGGTCACCTTTGAGTGTCATCTGGTCATATACGAGTGTCATCTGGTCACCTTCGGTGTCATCTGATCTTCGACATGTACTCCACTACATTATATTAATATGCTTAGTATGTATATTTATATCAAAATATAATGACTTTCAAATTATTAATATCTAATATGTATGTTAAATCTTATTTCCTTACTGAGTTGGTTGAACTCACCTCTTAATTTTAATATTATTTCAGGTTTTTAGTTTTGTTAGCAGGTGGACTTTGTTGAGTGTTCCTACTTCTTTAGTTTTGGTCAATATGTCTTGCTTGTTCTGCGAGGCTTTCCTTTTAGTCTTTGACTCGATGCCCTAGATGCTCTACTATTACATTGTTTTCATCAAGTTTAGATTTTTATTTCAAAGATTGGATTTTCTTCAATGTAATAAGTATTTGATTTATGAATTATTTTATTAGTTTTGAGGAATATTTGATAGATTACAAAATGTTGCGTAATTGTTTTTTATATTTTTATGATATGTATATTCTAAGACTTAGTGTAGTAGTGATGTCCTTACGATGCTGCTCTTGTGTTGCCAGTTATAGAACTTGTATTTAGGTTATGATAGTTTTGGGGTTAAAAATGAGTTTAATAAGATCCCTAAGATATTTTTTTAGGTATTTTAAAGTCAAAACAAGATGGAAAAAAGAAAAGACTTTTAGAGTCCAAAAACTCAGATATTAAACTTTTAGGTCTTGGTTTTCCAAGCTCACATGCTTCTTATCTTTTTATTTTTAGTTAGACATGACCTGTCTTTCTAGGCCCAAAGCATGCCTGACATCTTTTTAAATAGTCTTAGCCTTGAAAGGTTTTGAAAGTCAAGATAAAGCTTATTGGACTAAGAAAATGTCACATACTTTTTGTGATATTTGTATTAAAGTTCATTTTGATAAAGTAGATTGATTATGCTTTCACCAAGGCACAACTTAAGAACAAATAGGATGGTTGCCAAAAGAATTGGAGGACATGGAAAAAAGTAAATTTTTGAAAATGGTGTTGGTTGGAGTAGTGAATTGAAAATTATTTTAGCTAATAGTGGGTGTTGGTAGGCTAAAATCCAGGTTATTTTTTAGGAACTTTATCTTTTTACTTTTCTTGGTCTATTTTTTGTAGTATATAAATTGATTAAGTTTCATTAATTATATTAAATATTTTGTATATAAGAAAACATAGGAGCCAAAAAAGTTTAGGCATGCTGGAATTGAGCTAAGTTTATATGGAGAACTTGATATAATATTCAGCAACTTAGTCGCTATTAGACAGTATGTTTGGACTCCCTCATCAGGAATGTTGTATGGTGATGACGGTAGGGATTGTATAGAAGGAAAGGGTGATACTGATGAGGATTCTATTTATAATTTTGAAGATATTGTGAGTAACATGGTTGTTGAATGTAATGTTGCTAATAATAATAGTACAGGTAGTAGTGACAAGAGAAAATCTAGACAACAATCTACACATCAATATGTAAACAAAAAATAAAAGGGTTCTAGAATGAGAGCATAATTATTTTCACATTTGGATAAGCTTGTTAATTGTTTTTTGACCAATTATGGTAGCACCACTAGTAGTAGGATAAAAAAGGATTTAACATTGTCAAGGTGATGAAAAAGCTTCATTATATTCATGGAATTACCTTTGATAATGACTTATATATGTTTACTACTAAGTTATCTCGTTTAAGAAGTAAGAGAGAGATGTGGCCAACAATAAGAAGATATTGATAGAAAGCTTCACTGACTAAAACATATGTATGATCAAGTTCCAAAGCCTTAGACCAAAAAGTGCGTTGCAATTCTAATAAGTTATTCTATATTCATGTTTCATTAAAAGTTTGACATTTGAGATGCACTATGTAATGTGTTGTTACCATGTTTTCTATATGTACATGTTTTTTTTTTTTACATTGGATTGTGAATGAATAAATTAATTGAAGTTGTGTAAGGTGCAATGGATTTAATTCATTGAAATTTTAGTTGAGGTTTTCTTTAATTCATATTATGGTTTACCAAGTTATCTTATATTTACATGGAAAAAAGATAGTTAAGTTTAGCTATTATTTGCACATTGCATACTTTAAATGTTGTTGTACAAATGTTTTTATATGATGTATCATGAATAAATAGTCTATGTAGTTAATGTGCTTATTTTTGTTTTGCACTATATTTGAATGTTAATTTTTATTTTAGTAGCTTAGATGACCAATGTTATTGTTTTCTACTGGAAATATGCATGTGCTGGAAGAGTTAAGGATGAGACACATCACTTTGACCTTAGATCTTTGTACTGCTTCAAAATATTATATCTTTAGACCCTCTATTAACTTTTTATTTTTTCTAGCTATGTCTGTTTTTTATTGCGTTGATTGTACTTTGATTGTCATTAATACTATTACTTTAAGAGACATTTAACTTGTATTGTTATGTGATTGTATGGAAACCTTTTATATGTGCATTATGTTTGTATTATCATTTATAATGCAACTCTATCTAACTTTATATGAGGAAAAATAGATGAGACCTTTAGGTTAGAAGAATAGGTTTGGAAAGGTAGTTTGGCAAATTAACTAACCAATTTTCAGCATTTGAAATATTAACTATACTTGCATCCTTTCCTATATAAATATTGTGTATTGGTGAATATAATGTCACTTTCAATATTAACAAAGAATAGTTATAAAATAGAGTAACAATTTTAAAGGTATTATTCACACACACACATACATATATGTTTTCTTAAATTAACTTTTTATTGTTATAGTTAAACAATAGTTTTACAATTTCAAACTCAGTGCCAATGTTAGAATATGCTCATTAGTGTTAAAATATATCAAACCAGATTGTGATACAAGTTTTACATTTTAATTTCTCATTTGGAGAACTACATATTTAACCATAGTTTGAAATCCTGTTTGAAATCCTATTGTGGTAGGCCATGAGATGTTATAAAATTACAATTTGTTGGATTTTTTTAAAACTTCTTCTAGCCAAGGCTAATACAAAATGAAAGTAGATGACTCTTTTATATATATTTCCTTTTTTTTTAATGACTTTGGATTCCAATTGTTTTCGTACATAATGAAAAAGCCTTGTTAAATAGTCAAAACATTCATGATTTATGTGATTAAATCCATAAAAAATAATAAGAAATCTTAAAGTAAAAATTTGTATTTTTAACTTAAAGTAGTAGTTCGAGTATTTGGATCAAGTATGTAAAATCTTTGGCAATTGAAATCGGCTTGTTCCCCTAGTTTAAAACATAAAAACCAGCCTCATGCAGCTCCTACCTACTCTAGCAATTCCAGTCCATGCGCAGAGACAACAGCTGTTGAGAAGCAGCAGCCATATAATGCAGTCTCTCCTCCAGTTCCCCTAGTTGATCCTATGTTCACTGAAGCTGCCGCAGCTGGTGAACCGAGGCCTACATCTCCTGGTTGTAAAAGGACCAAAATTGCTAAGACAGAGCATTTAGGTTCTAAGCAATTTGCTACCCCTAAAGTTGTACACATTACTGAAAAAGGTGATGTTGATGTAGAGCCTCCCAAGAGGCAGTATTTAACTAGAAGCAGAGCTACTGCCACCTCTAGATTTAGTCAGCAGGAGAAGCAAAAGTGTAAGGCCCTTGTCATGCTGGCATGGATTTGATTCCAGAGCTTTTGCTTGCTTCTGGTTTGTAGTTGTTTTGGCTGCTGCTTGTGCTACTGCATGTGTCTGTTGTTGGGTAGCTGAGGCTCTACTGGCTACCTGTATAGTTTTGTGTATTGTCCTTCTGGTTTTTCAGGTTCATCAGACTTTCTCTCGGCTACTGAGTTATTAGCAGTCGTGGTTTGGCAATTGCTTGCTTTTTGGATTGCTGGTGTTGTGGGTTCATGCTCTCCAGCTAAATTGCAGCTTCTGGTTGCTCTTGGCGCTTCTGCACTGGGTTTTGCTACCTTGGTAGTTGTGGTTTTCCTTGTAGTTTTGATGTTTTGTTTAGCATGTTGATGGTGCTAATTTGGTTGTTTGTCGGTTCAAGGGAGCTTGTTCCCTTTGTTCACTGTATGTACATGCCTGTATATTTTGACTTGCTGGTTTCCAGCTGTGTTTCACTTTGATCTATACATGTTGTTACATTTGAAAAAAAAAAGTATGTAAAATCTTTGTATCTTATATGAATTAAATAGTATGTGTGTCTGTGTATAATTGGAAGTAAATTTAAATCTTCTATTATGTGGATTTATTGAGTGCATTGTGAGTGATAAAACTAAATTAAATGAAACCTAGCCCATTTAATACTACTTTTTCCATTTTATTTATTTTTCCATGTGAATGGATGTCCCATAATATTTATATGTCATTATAGATATGAATTGAATGATTTAATGCTCTATTCAAAGATACATTTGATTGGGACTATAATGATGTAATGAATTGTATTTTTTTTATCATCAAAATGTAAGTATATTAATAGATCAAAATTTTACAATGCCGGAGAACCAGCAAGTTCGTAAACATTGATTTACAAAAGCAGGGAACAAACTCCCTAATAGAACCATACAACAAAGCCGAAGCTATAAAGCTAGGATTTGCAAACAATGGTTATGTGGGGAACCATAAATACAAGGTTCTCAACCTAACACAAAGCAAAAGAATAGTCAAATAGGCATCGTGGGCGCCAATTGGAGCAGGAAACACAAAAGCGTATGCATAATTACATGAGCACCATGTAACACAGCAAATCTACGAGTGAAGCAACAATAAAAGGAACCAACAAGAAACAAATGCAATGCGGCTTGAAGGACTGCAAACTAAAGAGAAGACAACATCCCAAAAAAATTTCATCCAGGACAACCACCAATACAGTCAACTGACAGTAATTTGAGGGTGATTGCGTTCATGAAAGTGCAATATCATGAAGAATAAAACCTGAAATCTCTGAAATAGAGGGTCGACCAGAGTGCAAGAGTTATCAAAGACTCTTCTATTCCTTTCTTCCTAAATCAAGTATATAACAATGCTGAAAGAGACCCTTTTCATTCTGGCAACAACGTTTTTCCCCTTGAAATTAATGCCACGAACAACACTACTAATGGAGGACATATTCCTACAGAGCCGAAGCCAAGACTTAACCTTTGACCACAAGAGGGATGTCCAACTGCAAGCAAAAAATCGATGACTATGGCTTTCGTCATAATCCTGATAGAATAGCTAACATCAGTATCAACAAAGTGAAGCCAGTCTCGAGTTCTTAGCCTCCCAAGCAGAGCAAGCCAAAAATGAAACTATGCCTTGGTAAACACCAAGGATCCCAATCAACCTTAACCCACGACATCGGGGTTCCTCTGAATCTCAAAAACTCATAAGCATGACCTATGAAAGGCCCAAAAGATTGTCCCAACTTTGCATCATGGTGATCATTTCTGATTGCCCCCCATAATCTGCAAGAAGCTGATCTCGAAGAGCTAGAACGGGCTTCCATAAGGGAGATGAGGTTCTCTTAAAAGGAACCAACCAGATAGTGTTATCTTGCAAGTAAAAATAGTGCACCTATCTAATCCAAATAGAGTCGGGTTTTTTTTTAAAATATTCCATAGCTTTTTTGCAATGAAACAGTTGTTCCTTGCCTTGGTGTCATATAGCCCAAGCCGCTTTCACTCTTAGGCAAACAGATGTGCTTTCAGACCATTAGGGAAAATTTGCTTCTGACTGTGATACCAATCCATAAAAAGTTCCTGCAAATGCATATAATTTGGTTTATAACAGTACCTGACATGGGAAAAATGCTGAGCCAAAATTACACTATTGCAAATAGAATAGATCTAATTAATTCCAACCGCCTAACATAAGATAAGTGTTTGCCCATCCAGTCTTGAATAACAGATTCAAGTTGATGCTGGAGGGGGGAAAACTGGTTAGCTAAGAGCTTGTGGGGGTTGAAGGGGAAGCTACCTTTAGAAAAACAAGAATCTTGAAGGATACACTGCTTCACGTTGTCGCTAACTCCACCAAAGAAAACAAAAGATTTCCCTGCATTAATATGTAACCCTAAGGTCTGGCCAAAGACATGCAGCTGCTCCAGCAGAATTCAAATAGAAGATCTATCTCCCCAACATAACAGATTAATATCATCAGCAAAAGCAAAGTCACAAATACGATGAAATGCACACTTTGAGTGATAGTGGAAGTCTGGTTGTTGAGATGCTATCTTTAGCATGCAGGAGAGATAGTCCATGCAGATTAGAAAAAAGATAGGGAGAAAGAGGGTCACCCTACCGAACTCCACACTTCCCTAGGAAGAAACCATATAGGCTGCCATTGATAGCAACAGAGAAAGAAGAAGTTTCCACACACAGTATTACAAGATGGACAAAACACTGAGGGAAACTCAGCAGATGAAGAAACTCTCTAAAAAAGGGTTATGGCATTGAATCAAAGGCTTTCCTGAAATTAACTTTTATGAGGCATCGGGGGGAGGTTCTCTTCCTGCCATAATGCCTGAGAAATTCTTGAGCCAGATTGATGTTATCTATCATATTCCTCCCTCCAAAAAAAGCATTCTGAGTTGGCCCAATGATGTCTTGGAGGGCACGGCTGAGCCTTACAGCAAGAATCTTGGAGATCACTTTGTAGACCACATTACAACATGAGATTGGCTTGAATTCATTGGCAGAGTTAACATTAGCAGATTTCAAGACCAGAGCAATAATGGAATGATTAATTTGCTTAAGAATCTTTCCAGAGGAAAAGAAATCCTGAACTGCCGCACAGAAATCAACCCCAACAATGTCCTAAGACTTCTTGAAGAAAAGAGATGACTATACATCAGGACCATGAGCTTTGTAATGAATTGTATTGTTGATTGTATTACTGGTGGTGGTTGTGGAGGGGTGATAATGGCAATGTTGGCGATACGGGTGATGATGATGATAATGATAACAATAATAATAGTGATGAGGATGGTGAATCATTCTAGCAATGAGAGTTTGATTGTCATAAACTAGTATCATATACAATTGAGCTCTCTCCAAGTATTATAATAATTATATGTAAAACAACCCTTGTATGATTTCATACAACACAAGTATGAGATGGTTTAATGAAATTTCACAAATACATTGGAAATGATGTGTGAACATGTTTAGGATGGAAGCAACAACATTGCAAAGCTTGTGTTATGATTTAAAAATACAACATGGCTTAAAAGCTTTAAAAAGGATGAGTGTTATTAAAAAGATGACAATGTTTTTGTATATATTAGCATTAGGTGCTTCAAATAGGGAGGTTCAAGAAAGATTTCAGCATTTAGGTCAAACTATTAATATATACTTTAATGAAGTTATGAAAATAATTTTTTTACTTGCAATAATTATTATAAAATCAGAAGACCCTGAATTTAGAAATACATCATGGAAAATTGCAATGAATTCAAGATTTATGCCTCATTTCAAGGTAACACTAATATACTTGTTTATTATTGATGGTAAATATAAATTATTTGGATCTTTTTTTCAATCATTGAAAAAGTGAAGTATTTTTTTTTTCATGTAGAATTGTGTAGGAGCTATCAAAGACACATGTTTATGTGCTTGTGTATTTGAAAAAAAAAATTCTATTTATCGACAAAAAAGATGTATTGACTTAAAACATAATGGTTATGTATAGCTTTGACATGTAATTCACATTTGTTTGTGTTAGATGGGAAGACAATACTCATGACACATGTTTTTTTCTTGAGGCAATTGACAATCCCAATATTAAACTTCTAAAGCCATCGAAAGGTAATATCATTAAAAAAATAAATCCAAATTATTTTATGAGGAAACTTTAATGTTTTTGTAACCATTATTATGATTAATCTTTCATTGAAAAATAACTTACAAAATTCATTATTGTGAGAAATATATTTAGTAGATTATGGATATCTAAATAAGTATGAATATTTAAATCCATATAAAGATAAAAGATATCACTTGTCAAATTTTTATAGGTAGGGACAACCAAAAGGTCATGATAAAGTATTCAATGATGCATACTCAACAAAACACTGTGTGATAGAACGTACATTTAAAATATAAAAAAAAGGTAGAGAACTTTGCATAATATGTTCGTGTATCCTTACAAAATACAAGTTCATATTATAGTGGCATCAATGACATTATATGCATTAATAATAATAATAATAAAAGATCAAGATATTTTTCTTATATTATAAAAAAAATTATAATACATTAATAATATCCTTACTCAATGTGTTTAAATTTTTTTCTTACTAGAAAATACATTAATAATATCAAGATATTTTTTTTATATTATAAAAAAAATTATCTAACCTACAACATAATAAGGGTTAATAATGTAATATACACTATTACTTGCCGGGGGGATGATTGACCACTCTATTTTTTAGTAGGAGGGGTAATTAATCAAATTAACCTCCATTCAACTTTGTTAAATTTTTTTCTTGTCGTTTGTAAAATAAGATATCCAAAGGCGAGGTCTAAGAATACAAAATAAAAAAAGTGTCAATATTAATTTAACTAGAGAATTTTAATTTTAATAAAAATAGAAAAATGGAACCCATTAAATTTAAATACAATATCCAATTATTATAATCATTTGGCATTATAGCAATACTTAAGAAAGTGAACAGTTAATATTTCAATTTTTTTATCTTTTGATTTGATAAAAATGTACTCTTAAGAGATTAAATTATTTTTTCAAGGAATTTTAAAACTGTTGAAGCACTTGCTAATGCATATTAAACACATTGAGTATCCTTTTCAATATTTTATTATTATTATTATTATTATTATTATTTACCAACGGGAAAATCTACAATATTATAAGAAGTCACAAGAAGATATGGCATTTGTAAAATTTGATCGTCATCCAAATTTTGTTTTCATTTTTTAACTAATTTTATTCCACATTCATAAAGTCATGGATATTAGAGGCTTTCTCAAATAGATTATGTTCATGATGAAATTACAACTAATTTAATGGGACAATAAAAGTAAGATTGTAATGTTCCATTGTTGTATTTATAATTTATTAATAATGTAATAGCAAACTAAGAAATTCATACATGTCATTTTTAGTCATTTTACTAGTAACATCACTTTTAACTTTAATTTTGACCAAACACTTATGAAAAACTTTTTATTTAATAATAATTTCAACCATAATTTTAATCAAACACATATTTTAATCTAATCAATTATAACTAAAAATGATTTTTCTAAACTAATTTTTTTCAAACTGCAACAGTAAAAATTATCATAATACCAAACATACTCTAAAAAAAATTGAATATCAATATCCCCACTCTTTTTTGTTAATGGGCTCTAACATGATTTATGATTTCTTATTTACAATGTCTCCTTTTGAGTAGTCATAATTGTGGGAATAACCATTTAGCCATAATTGTGGCTATGACATTTAAGTATTTAGTAGTACTTTAAAAATTAATATCATAGCACTATGTATTATTTTCATAAGTTATAATTTATAATTTTTCATTATGTCTTTGTTGAGTTTGGAGAACATTGTTAGAATGTTAATATTTAAGTTCAATTGAAATAATTTTTTTAGCAATATATTTTTATTGTGTTTAGTTTGTATTCGGAAATTCATATGTAATTATTATTTTATTTTTAAGAATTAAAATATATACACTTTATAGTTCATAGTATTTGTTAAATTTTGTTTTGCATATATGCATCCACATACAATTGAAACGGATGCAATTATAACTTAATTCAACAATTTTCCGTATAGAGTAGATCATACAACCATTTCTATTAACAAAATGAAATATTAGTAATAAAATCAATTGAGGTTTTAACCATAATTTTAAAACCTGGCCCGACCCAGCACGTCAATCCGGGACTTGGCCGATCCGAGGCTAGAACTGGGCCGGGTTCAAAAAAAAATAGAATAGGAAAAAACCCGGTGTGACACGGTTAACCCAGCAAGATCCGGTCAGAAACCTGATTGCAACCTGTTAAATTTTGATTTTTTTATTAAAACGATGTCGTTTGTAACAAGTGTTTTAACAAGTGTTTGTAATTTTGACTTCACAGGGAGAAAATAAATATTAAAAAGGATAGAGAAACCGTGATTGTTTTGAAATTAATTACAGCATAAAATATCAAAGATAGAGATGCTCACAGATTCTGTTCAAGTGAAGCATTTGGTAAACAACTCTTATTAAAATCAGTGTACTAAATACTAATGGCGAATTTCTTCCGAAGGGTCCCACTTGAACAACCATTTAATTTACCCAATTGCAGGACAGGATTACGGCATCGAATAATTACGGGTTTTTTTTTTTTCCTTATAGAATCTTTGATTGTTCTTTCTTTCCTTGTACTCGCCATAAGACCCATACGTTCACGCTTTCCCCCTCCTTCCTTTGAGTTCTCTCTCTATAATTCTTTTCTTTTTCTTGTAATATACTTTTCTACACACGTATATTATTGAATGCGTGCGGTACAATGATGAGTATCTTTTTGAATTAAGATTCTTTTGTGCAGTTAGAAAAAACGAAGAATTTTTATTTTTTATTAGTTAAAAAAATTTAGAGTCTTCCCTTGGTATTTCAGTTACTAAAAATCCTAATTAATTTTTAGAGTTTGGATAAAAAAATTGAGTGTGTATGAGAAGGATAATATCACCCCTATGACACCCTATCTAAGATAAATTGCATTGTATATTTGTCTAAATATTACTAAGGTATTATTGTATTTTTTTTCTAACTGTTGCTCCGTTTATTGGTTAAAGCAAGTTCACCCCAGTAGAGTAAACCATATCTTTATAGGTTAAACCTAGCTATTCTAGGGCCACAACATATTTTCTACATTTTGTTCTTTTAATATTGAGAATACAACTTACGTATAAGTTGATATTGAAATAACAAAATTATTTTGTTTTTGTGTTGTTGAAATTTAGATCAAGTCCTCGTGACTTAAATAAATTTGTTATCAAATATACGATGCATGCAAAATATAAAAAGTATTTTTATTTTTCTTTATATTTCCAAGAAATGTTAAATCATTAAATGTATTTTTTTTTCTTTTGTATTTTTTGTATTACAATGCAAATATGATTTTTTAGAGAAATTTGATCAAGTGCAATTTAAATCATAAATGTAATTTTGATAGAATGATTATTTTGTTGTTATATATATAAAAAAAAACTAGTCTATTTAATCTTTAGAAATCACCTCATATATAAGGTCACAATCTCAATATTAAATAAAAAAGAGATATAGAGAAATGAGATTCATACTTAATTATGGACTTAACTTGCTTTTCTCAATATTTGAAATGCATCTTATCTGTAAGTTTATAATTTCTGATATTAAAAATAAACAAAAAGAAAAGAGATGATGGGATTTTTATTATAGGTTTAATATTTTTTTTTCAACACTGGAGATACATCTTATGTGTAAGTTCGTAAATCCTGTTATTAAAAATAAACAAATTATTTTATTTTGTGTGTTTAAAGGATGGGCGTTAGACCAAGAATTTTCAATAAAAAAAATACACACAGATCATCCGCCTTCCATTTTGAAAATCGCAATTTGACTATTAACTTCAAACTCACTATCATTACCCATTTTGAGGTTCTTCCTCTAAATTTATCTTTTTCCTTTCAAAATAAAAAAAATAAAAGCAATAATAACAAGAACACTAACAACTTGGAAAAAAAACAGCTTAAAGAAGGTTTTAGATATGTAGAAAAATCAAGTTGAAATTTTGGATATAATTATGAGCCTAATCATACCCCATTGTACTCAAGAATAAATAAAAAATTCAGATTCAATGTCAAATTAAATGATTATTCGACAAATTTGCATAAAACATTTAAGTCCATAAACTTAATTAGATTTTTAATAGGTCAATTTGATTTAATAATGGGCCAAATTAAAAGTTTAATTATTTTTAAGAATTAATTTGGGTCAAATTAAAATATTTAATTAGGTGTAAGGACTTAATTATACTTTTAATTGGTCAAGTTAATTTTATTAGGGACTTAATTGGTGAACAATTAAGTTTGCAAGCCCAATTTGGGCTTAATCGAGAAGATTTGAATTTTAAAGGACCAAACTTAATTTTTACGAAGTCAATTGAATGAAATTAGGGACAAAATTGCAAGAAAATCAAAGTTTAGGGTCAATTAAGGGTTAAATTGAAGAGATATATAACCAAGAACCTTTTGAAAAAAATGTTAAACTTCAAGGACTCAATTTGTTTGAAAATAGGGGTCAAATTAAAGTAAATTTAAAGTTTAATGATCCATCGAGGGTTAATTTGCATAAATTCAAATCCAAGGAAAAGACATTGAAATTCAGTGTTGGTATTTGAGTTTGGCGAGGATAAAATCGCATAAAATTAAAAGTTCGAGATCAATTAGGGATGCAATTAAAAAAAATCAAAAGTCGAAGAAATAAATTGAATTTTACTCAAATCCCTATTTAAAACCCTATAAAAATCAAAACGACGCTGTTTCACTTAAATGAAACTGTGCGTTTTGACCAAAATGATTTATTTTGGTAAAAATTGACGTTGTTTTGACCAACACAGAAACAAAAAAAAAACATAGAGATGTCGGATGACTTGTCGTCTAACTAGCTACTGTTCATCATCTTTAACCTTTCATACCCAAAAAACTACTCAAGTGGCCACTTTTCCAAAGTATTTAATGCTTCATCTCTTAGCCAAACCAGACAAACCATACACCACTATGATGACCTTATATTGTACTATACCCCAACATAATTCTTGATGGCTGACTGTCCCTACAACCAATGTGACGCCGCCCCAAAGATGCTAACTTGATCAGCCTTTAGCAGCCAAATTTACCAACTCATGATGATGACTTTGAGTCAATGGTTGAGATTCTTTCTAATTGAATCAAGGGCCAAGATTGGTCCCTAATAAAGACAATATATCTCTCTTTCCCCCTATAAATAGAAGTGGATTTTAGGCATTAAAGGGCAAGAGAGAAGACTGCAAAGTGAGCAAAAAAATCATCTTTTTTAGCATTTTTAACATTGTTTTTTTCTCTCTCTCTGTCGTCGCTGTAACCATGTTCTTCGTTGTGAATCTCAGCACCTTTCCATTTCATCATCTCACCGGCAACAGAAACAATCTTCCTGATGCAAACCTCTTCTTCTAACAACGCCAGCCACTTCAAACAAGCCTTTTCGTCGCCAACTTCTCCGTCAACAACTCCATCTTGAGCCGCCAGCACCACCCCATCCAGCCTAGGTAAGCTTCTTCTTCTTTCCTCCACCTGGATTTTCTTTCTTGCCTACATGCAAGACATGAATTAATTCATGTCCTTCAACTGTTGGCTTTCGCCAGCGGATGTATACTAGGTTGGCCACGTTTTAGCCCAGCCTATTTTTTTTTTAAAAAAAGAAAGGATTGTTGGTCCTACAGTCCGCCCAACCCAATATATATATATATATATATATATATATATGGAAAAATTTTAAATTTTTCAAATACCATTTCAAAATTATTTGTGGGTTTGTTGTGTGTTTTTCTAACAATTTTGTCTAATATCGGGCCGTAGACTTACATATAAGATACGGACCCGGAATAAAAACATCTGATTTTTACCCAAAAAAATCCAAAAATTCTTTATTTCCAAAAAAGAAAAAGAGAAGATGTTTTGTTTTCGTGCATATGACCAAATCTTAAAGTTTTTTCATGCATAATTACTAAAAAGGATAAAATCATTTCTATCATGTTTTAAATGTGAGATGGATATCGTAACAAGTTTATAATTATCCATTATGTTTTGGCAAAAATATCAAAAATCCCATAATAATTAGTTTGTTATTTGGAACGTTACAAACTAACTATATCTAAGAAATAAATGTGATCTTAGATATGGACCTTAGAATAGTTAGGACATAATCCAATAAGATAGAGACTTCCTCATGAAGAAAGATCTACCTGAACATTTAGACGAGACCAACAGATAGAAACACGACCTAAAAAAACAATCAACAAGCAATGCAACTTATCTTAGGTCAGTTGTACTGAGGGTGATTCGTCTTCCCCTTACATAACTAATCCCCTTACTTAAACTCTCGTAGATCATTATGTTTCCTAGTGACTAAATACCAGGTAGCGACTCCTGAACCCCACAATCATAACTTTATGATTAAACCTAAAACCTCCTTTAATTTCTAGGAGGTGGCTCCGCCATTCGACGTTATGCATGTTACAACACTCATAATATATTCAAATATTTTAGATTTATCAATCTAGCCAACATCTTTATAGATCTAAAAATCTGATAACATTATCATGATCATAAACAATATTGCTTCAAGATAATGTTTTCAAACATTCAAATCCACAACATTAATCACTCGAAATAAAAAAAAATTAACAATGTCAACAATTTAAAATTTCACAATTATCAACATACAATCCTATACATTCTCAAAAATCCTAAAAACTCAAATTTTTGCAACAAATCACAAATTAGAATAAACCAACACAACCATTTTTTCACAAATATATTCAAGCAAATAAACTACTCCATTACCATTAAATTATTAATTAATCATAAAATTAATCACAAGAAATCAAGTAATTCAAAATTAATCACAATAAATCAATAATTCATCATAATTTTTAACTCAAATTAAACTCATGCTAAATGGTATTTTGAAATAACATTTGAGGTTTGCGTTGACCTTTAATAGCTACTGAGCCTTTTGGAATGGTGTTGGATTTTCTAAAAACATGGTGGCGTGTGAGTTCTGCACACCACCATCATTGACAACGCATGGGCTCACGTGCCATTACCGATTGAAGAAAGAAATTAGGTGGGTCTGAAGTGACTCCTTCTCCTCTTTCTTCTTACACTAGCGATAAAGTTCACTATCACCTGTAAATACAGTAAAATCCATAAGCAAAGTTTCATCTCTCTCTCTCTCTCTCTCTCTCTCTCTCTCTCTCTCTCTCTTATCTTGTTTTCCCTATTCATAAAGACATAGTTGTTGCTAAAATGGATGAGACCTTATGTGTTCTCGAGGAGGAGTTTAGGTTGATGTGTGATTAGAGCAGCTGCTGCTGGTGACTCTTTTTTATATGTTGGCCAATGTTATAGTAAGGAAAGAAGTTGTTAGCAGCCTATGGGGGTGCTGACACTACCAGTGGACTCTACAAGTGACTGGTCAACCGTTGGCATAATGGTGCTTAATGGCGACTAGTGATGAGAACGATGGCAATGTCATGGATGAAAGAGAAGAGATTATTTTCAACAAAGAAAAAGAGAGGGATAGATTGTTGGAAAAAAAGGGATGCAATTTTTTCTTTATTATGCCAGTGATGTTAGTAAAAAAAATGAGAGCGAGAACAAGTGAAATATTCAAAACTTATGTTTTTATGAATCATTAACTAGGAAATGTAACTACATGTGATTATACATACAACTACAATATGTCCTACTAGACATGGGACACGAGCATATTTTTCATTTTTTATTTCTTGGTTCAAAATAGTTTGGTCACCTCAAAATGAAAATTTCTTGAATGATTAGTTTTTCACCTTATAGAAAGGTGTCTAAACATTGTTTTAAACAAATAACACATTATTTTTTAAAATCAAACAGCAAATTCAAATTTTCAAGATTATTTTGGCAAAGAGGGTTTTTTTACAAAAACTTATTTGGTCATAATACTTTGAATAGAGCCATGAGATCAATTATGAGGGTCAAAAGAGTAAGAATGGCCTTTTAATGTTTTTACATGGCACATCTTGGGTTTCGACCAGTTTTACCATTATACTTATACAATCAGAACAACAACAACAATAATAAAATGTTAAATATTACTTTTATAAAAATATCTCTTGATTTCAAAACAACAAAAGGATAAAGAAAAGATATATTTCATTAAAAAGATGTGATGCAATCTCAACACACATAGAAAACATACTTAAACATAAAAATAACAAAGTTATATAACAAAAGATTGACAATGCAACACTCTTTCTTAAGTCAACTTTTCCATTAACATATATGTCTTATCAGTGTTTTTCAATCACTTTTTATGTTGATTATGGTCTAGTAACAATATAGTAGATACCATTACCCTTCACAAACTCAACTTGTCCTTTACTCTTCAGCTTCTAGACTTGATACTTTAAATTCTAGCAATTTTCAATTGAGTGTCCGAGGATCCCATCATGATATTCACATTTCTCATTTAGATTGTACCACTTAGGGAATGATGGTTGTATGGAATCTGATGGAGTTAAGGTAATAATCTTTTATAAACTTTAACTTGTACTTTGCTCACCATCTTCCAGACTTGATATTTGAAATTCTTATAATTTTTAATTGAGTGGCCGAGGATCCCTTTATGATATTTACATTTATCATTTGGATTGTACCACCTAGGAAATGGTGGTTGTATGAGATATGATGGAGTTGAGGTAATATGTCTAGTGTTTAGAAAATGCTGGTAAATATATTTGAGTTATAAAGGCATTTTAATCTTTGAAATTGGCACTTGAGCGTCAATGACACAATGAGATCCAATTGGACAATATTTCCAATCTAAGAGCCAATTCTTAATTCATATTCCATCATGACTTTAGAGTTCATAGCTGGACCTTTGATTTTTCCTACTTTGAAAGCTTGTTAAATCTTTTCACCATAATCATTAGGTCTGTAAAGTGTTAGTTGTATTTCCAATTAGGAACTCAAAGTAGGGTTTCTTAAAAGTGTTAGTAAACAAACTGGCCATCTACTTTCTAGCAATAAAGGATTCACTTGAGTACCTACTCCATGCCACTTCTGGGGGTATTCCTTAAAAGATTCCCTATCACTCATTTCCATATCTTGTAGGCTAGATCTAATAAAATTTTTCTACCCTAAAATCTCTGAATTGTCGAGCCTTATATACCAAGTCATGGCGATGTCACTAAGGCTGTCTTGAAAAAGTGAGCAAGAAGTTTCTCATTGCTGACAACTTTTACCATCTTATTACAATATATCTTTCAGTGAATTAATGATCATTGAGTTTCCATGTATTTGACAAACTTGGGCACTCAAAATTCTTTTGGCTCTGCAATGTTTAGGAGTAGGTCATATAGTTTAGACTCCTCAATCACCCTTATTTTTTCCTCCAAAGCTTTCTACTTGTCACAAGCTTTTTCCATAGGTTTTTCTCTTGGAATATCTTCTCAAATCAAGTTTACCTCATGGCGTACCCTTATAAGGCTAGTAGGTTGAATATACGAGTAGTGGCATATGAATTGGGATTCCAAAGATGTTCCACTAGGGCCCGAATTCTATTGATGGAAGGGAGTCATAATTACTAGTTGCGTGGTAATTACTAGTTTAGTAATTGGGGCTTCTACATATGTTTCCCTTAATACCAACTCAAGTAGGTTGGTGAGCCTTATTACATCCTCTTTACAACTTTCCATCCTTTTCTAATGTTCAACCTCTTGATAAGTTTGTTCCTTATTTTCCATCGGTTTCTTTTAGGATTTGGAGTTATAAGTTCACTTTCAAAAGAGGATTTATATTTCAAACTTTCAAATGAAAATCAAGCAAGTTTACAAAGAAAATAAATATGAGATGCTTGCAGAAAGAAAAAGGTAAATTGAATAAAGGCTCACCCTTAAGGGATGACAATGGTTGTCATCTGGTGTCATTATTACATTAACGGAGAAATCCATATTCCTTAGTCAATTTGTAATGGCTCAAACTCTTATATATATATATATATATATATATATATATATATATATATATATATATATATATATAATGACCATTTACCATATATAAGTTCTGGAATTCAAGATGCTACATGTTGGGCTTTCCATGGTACAATTTACAAATAGGACATATATCCTAAGGATAAGTTTTATTCATTAAGTAAGCATGTGTAGTTTTTTTACTTGGTATAAAAAAGATCTCAGATCTGCATAGTAACACTCCTTATAAGGAATAGTATGAGGGAAGTGCAAGAAATGGTAAAGGCATGTATGTTTACCATTACCAAATAGACACTCAGATCTAAGTTGGGTGTTTCGTTAGCCTAAACCCCAACCAATAGTCCCCTAATTCCCCACTGATCTAAAAGCTTGTGTGTGCTCTAAAAAAAATTAAAGCATATGAAGCATGGGGTATTATTCCATATCCAATATACAAATATTTGAGCAATATGTATAAAAATGTATGTTGATAATAAATGTATAGACTAACCAAAATAAAACACAATAATCAGACAAACAACAAAGCTTACTCCATGGGAAAGTCCTAAAGGAGTTGCTATTTTGTTGCACGTGTGTTTTGTCGCGATGATCATCCTCCTAGATTAGGATTTTTATGTGTAGGTGGAGAACAAGGAGTTCTTGTTTTTTATCAGTTAAAAAGGTTTAGAGTCGCCACCTAATATCACTATGAACCCTAATTAATCTTCAGAGTCTAGATAAAGGGATTGGTTTTGCATAAAGAGGATAATTTCACCCCTAGTACACCCTACCTAAGGTAAGCTGCATTGCTTATTCGTTTAAATATTACAAAGGCACTGTTATGTTTTTTTTCTAACCATTGGTCTATCTATTAGTTAAAGTAGGTCCACCCCAATACAGTGGACCATGATTTTAAAGGTTAAACCTAACAATTCTAGAGCCAAAACATAGTTTTTGAATTTGTTTATATATATATATATATATATATATATATATATATATATATGGAATACATTTTATGTATAAGTTTATAATTCTTGATATTATAATAAACAACCCCAAAATTTCCAGCAATATATTTTGAAAATTTATGATTTTTTTTTCAAACATTTTGGCAGGGTTTCCTTTAATTTAGCCTATCCCAAGTTATCGACAAAATCAACATCAGTCCCTAATCAACCATTTCCACAATTCAATGTTTTTATTATACTCCAATATATCTCAATCAACAATATTTCACTTTCTCTAACATATCAACTCAAAGAATAATTATTTTGCTAAAATGAAGAAAGAATTATCTTAACCATGATACACAAACCATAGATTATAGACTTAATATAATATTCAAATATAGAGAAACTAATTAATGTTATTATCAACAATTTACATATCCAAAAGATTCGCTGGTAATAGAAGTAAACTCTAAAACTACTAGGAGGCACGGTATTGAGATGAACCTACATAATGATTTAAAAGATAATCATGGTCAATTAGAGCATTTTACATTTGCATTAATATATAAATATATACATTAGTTACTCACAAAAAAATTTCCACATTTACTATCATCTTCCAAGTACTATTCATAAATCAATAATCCAAAATCTAAACATGTTCACACATAGAACTTCAGTTCCAAACCAGTACAGCTGGACCACCAGTACCAGCACCAGTTCCATACCAGCACCAGTTCCATACCAGGATAACTGGTCCATCAGCTGCCCATTCACAGGGCACCAGTACCATACCAGGATAACTGGTCCACAAACTGCCCATTCATAGGACACCAATTCCATTCCAAGATAACTGGCTCACAAGTCTTCCATTTTCAGAATAAATTATCATGGGAAAATCTACCAACATTCCACATAAAATTTCATTGATCGAGGGAAATTTAAATATCTAAAGTTCAAAGAAAGAAAAAAAATATTCAAGGTATTAAACACCTACCTAGTGTTTGCGTCGTGCTAGCTGAACCTGTCTACTGAGTGGTTCTTGTAGCCACATCCAGTCCTGCAGGTTCATTTCATTACCAATTAAATTTTATTTCAACAAAATCAACTTGTCATTAATTTAATTATTTCATCAACAACATTACCACAAACCCACTTTATTTATCAAACCAGCAAAACAACTCATTGTTAATTTATATACTTCGTTAACACATTACCACATAATTCATTTAATTTTCAACAACAATATCAACTCATCACTAACATAATTTCTTCATCATCAATATTACCACATAACTCATTTAATTATCAATCGACAATATTAACTCATCACTAATAAAATTTTATCATCAATATTACCACATAACTCATTTAACTATCCAACAACAATATCAACTCATCACTAATATAATTCCTTCATCATCAATATTACCACATAACTCATTTAATTATCACTCAACAATATTAACTCATCACTAATATAATTCCTTCATCATCAATATTACCACATAACTCACTTAATTATCACTCAACAATATTAACTCATCATTAATATAATTCCTTCATTCTCAATATTACCACATAACTCATTTAATTATCATTCAACAGTATTAATTATTGATTCAATATTTTCATTCATTTTTCTTTCTCTAGGCTGAAACCTCTTCTCAAAAGAACCTATAATTATTTTTTCTTCAATTTCACAAATTGAAACATTATCCACTATTATTTCATTTATTTAAACATTAATTCATCATAATTTCATAGATTAACCCATTCAACCCCACAACTCATACCATAATTATACACTAATACAATTGAATAAAATCTTAACATACTAAATATATCAATTTAATTGAGAGGAAAATATTTGTTACCTTTTAATTCAAAGAAATAAGAGATGGAAAGCTTGAAATCACCATACAAATTTCTTTCCTCCTTCCCCCTTTATTTTCCTCTCAATGCCTCCCCTCTTTAATAAGAATCCTTTGTTCCCCTTTTGAGATTTTCTTGTTCAAACCCTTCCTAATAAACTTTAATCACTAGTTCTATCTCCTTCTTTTTTATTTTTTGTGAATTTATTTTGGATGAAACTTGATAAATTTCACTCAATTGTTCTCCCTTTCAAGCCCTAACATGGCCAGCCACATGCTCCTTATATTCCACTCCCCACTTGTTTATATATTTATAAGTTCTCCCTTTTTTTCATTTAAGTCCTTCCTTGTTTTATTTTAAAATCATTTGGCCCAAAAATTTGACTTATTCAATTTAATCCTTGTCCCACATTCACCTTATTAGATAATAATTTCCACTACATTAACTTCTATATATATATTTTCCCTTACTTTTTGTAAATCAAAATACAAGAATTTACCCGGGAGTTACATTTCTTCCCTTCTAAAAATAAAATTTTGTCCCCGAAATTAAATTTCTTACCAGATTTTAAGAACAATCCTGGGTATTTGCTCCTCATTTCTTCTTCTCACTCCCAGGATTCTTCTTCCATTTGTGAACCCCTCCACAACACCTTGACCAGGGAAATCTTTTTATTTGAGCACTTTTTTTATTTGATCAAGAATTCTCACTGGTTTGACTTCCATAGTTAATCCTTCATTAACTTCTATTGAAATTTGTGATAGCACCCGGATTGGATCTATTTCAGCTTTTCTTAGCATTGATACATGAAACACATCATGTATTTTGACCAAATACTGAGGCAAGGCTAGTTGATAAGCTACTAGGCCGATTCTTTTCACGATTTCATAGGGCTCGATGTATCTTGGCGCTAACTTCCTTTTCATACCAAATCTTAACAAGTGTTTCCAAGGAGCAACCTTCAAGTACACCTTATCCCCCATATTAAACTCAAGAGGTCTTCTTCGTCTATCAGCATAACGTTTTTGTCTATCTTGAGCTGCTTTCATTTGATCCGTTATAATTCTAATCTTCTCTTATGTATCCTAGACAAACTCGAGCCCCATTAAATTCTGATCCCCTACTTCTTCCGAACATACTAGAGTCCAACATTTTCTGCCATACAAGGCTTTATATGGAGCCATCCTTATAGTAGCCTAATAGCTATTGTTATATGTGAACTCCACGAGAGGTAAGTGATCCTCCCAATTTCCACCAAACTCCATAGCACATGCCCTCAATAAATCTTCTAGGGTTTGAATTGTCCTTTCAGATTGTCCGTCAATCTGAAGATGAAAAGTTGTACTCATATTCAGTTTCGACCCTAATGCACGCTGTATGCCAGGCCATAACCGAAAAGTAAATCGAGGATCTCAGTCCGATACTATTAACAAAGGCACCCAATGTAATCTCACTACTTCATTGACATATAATCTAGCCAATTTATCAACTGGGTCGGTCATCTTCATTGGTAAGAAAAGAGCAGACTTGGTCAGTCGGTCTACTATCACCCAGATAGCGTCATTACCCTTCTTCCCTCTAGGTAACCCAGATACAAAATCCATTGTAATGTCTTCCCATTTCCACTATGGTATTAACAACGACTGTAAGGGCTCTGTTGGCTTCTGATGTTCCACTTTCACTTGTTGGCATACAAGACAACTGGCTACAAAATCTGTTATCTGTTTCTTCATATTTGACCACCAATAGAATTCCTTTAGGTCATTGTACATTTTTGTACTCTCAGGGTGTATATTGAGTCTTTTTTCATGAGCCTCTTTCAATAATTCCCCTTTCAAAACTTGGTCTCCCGGTAAATACATCCATTTTCCCATTAATACCATCCCATCATCCAAGACCCAGAAAGTAGTCTCAATACCCAGTTTAATGTTCTCCTTTACTTTATCAACTTTTATATCATTTTGTTGCGCCTCCAACACTTTCTCTCGAAATGTCGATTTTACCCTCAATTGAGCCAATAAGGAACCTTCTGGTCCAACCTCCACCTTGGCATCAATTTTTCTTAATTCTATTAGTTCTTTTTCATCATAATCATTTAGTGTCTGTTTGGGAACGGTGCAAACCGCGTTCCCAAAAAATATAAATTTTTTTTTTAAAAAAATAAATTTTTTGTATGTTTTGGATTGTTTTAACATGCTGATCTAAAAAATAATTTTTAAAAAATAAAAAAAAATCATTTTGATACATTTCAGCATGAAAAGTTATTTGAAAAGTAACTGCAACCATACTCCCAAACACCCGTGCATCTGCTACCACATTAGCTCTTCTTGGGTGATAATCTATTATACAGTCATAATCTTTAATTAGCTCCACCCATTGTCTTCGTCGCATGTTTAACTCATTTTGAGTCATCAAGTATCGTAAACCCGTGACCCGTACAAATAATGTCTCCAAACCCGTAAAGCAAAAATTACTGCAACCAATTCTAAATCATGGGTTAGACAATTTGTTTCATGAGTTTTCAACTGTCTTGAGGCATAAGCAATTACCCTCCCGTGTTGCATCAACACGCATCCCAAACCCTTCTTGGATGCATCATTATATATGACAAACCTTTCCATTCCAGAGGGTAAAGTTAACACTGAAGCAGTGGTGAGTCTTCTTTTTAGCTCTTAAAAACTACTTTCACATTATGATGTCCATTCCCACTTCATTTCTTTCCGGGTCAAACGGGTCATTAGAGCCGCTATTGTAGAGAACCCCTCGATAAACCTCCAATAATATCCTGCTAGCCTGAGAAAACTACGTATCTTTGTCACATTTATGGGCCTTTCCCATTTTAACACAGCTTCCACTTTCCTTGGATCCACCAAGATTCCTTCAACTAAGATAACATGCCCCAAGAAAGTCACTTATTTTAACTAGAATTCAAATTTATTCAACTTGGCATATAGTCGATGATGCTCTCTTAGAGTCTGTAGTACCTCTCTCAAAAGTTTTTCATGTTCTATATATGAACTGGAATACACCAAGATATCATCAATAAACACCACAACTGACCTGTCTAAATAGGGCCGGAAGACCCTATTCATTAAATCCATAAATACCGCAGGAGTATTTGTGTGTTGATTTCAAACTTTCCATCTCTTATTTATTTGAATTAAAAGGTAACAAATCTTTCCATATTTTTATTATCATTGCATGATTACATTAAAAAAATAGATTAAAAACATTAGTGTTATTCATTTAGTTTTTAATACATATGCGGCATAATAATGAAAAAAATTATTTCTTTTATTGAAATTTACTTTTATGACTCTAAAATATTTTTACTTCAAAAAATAAACATTATAATAAACAAATTACTAAAAAATAAATCACATTAATAGGATAAAGATATTTTAATTAAAAAAATACCTTTTATATCTTTATTTTAGATCGTCCAAAGTTTTTTATTGTTATTATTCTATTAATCACCTTCAATTTTTATTAAATAAAGTACATTGCTAAAAACAAATTGAGAAAAATAGATTAATTAGAAAAAGAAGATTATACTTGCCAATTATTTCTTTTCTTAAAAAATAATTATTTAAGCTAAAAAAGGCATTAATATTGCTCATACCTCCTCCTCCTCCTTCTTCTTCGTTAAAAATAATTTTTATTTCGATCTACAGTAAATGCGGACAAGTTGACTAGTTGTAATAGATGATGTGATTGAGTGATTTTTCCCTTGGTATCGATGGTCTAGCGAGCTAGCAGCAAGTGCTTGACATAATATATCAATTAAAACGTTATTTATTTGTCACGAGATGGGATTTTGATGATATTCTTATAGCTAATTAAGAGCAATAATTTGAAGATATTTTAGTAATGCCAATGCTCTTGGCCTGCCGACATGCTTACAAAGTCTAACAGGTTCAGTATACTTGTTTTGACAGGCTAACTTGTTTTGATTCAAAACTTATATAGAATAAGAAGTTAAAACAACAGGATAAACGAGTTATATTGAATCATCTCCAACCAAGTTTAATTTGAAATCAGGCTAGGCAAAGGCCTGAGTAGCTGTTATTAGATTAATTGAAATTCATTGTAATAAACTAATTAAAATATATTTTAATTATTATTTTATTAAAAAAATAAAATTATACCATTTCTTTGTAGTATTAATTAGTTTCATACTCGCCTCGCCCTACACTGGAAGTTAGATCAAAAGAAATTTGAACCTAAAAATAAATATCTAAGTGATGGGGAACTCTTCGGCATTGTTTTTAAACTCGACCTAGCTGGTCAATTCTAAAAACTCTCCTCGACTCCTTTCTTATCCCAGATTTTAGATTAAATTGTGTGAGAGTACAACCTGGATGATTAGTAATTAAAAAGCATGGTTTGGCTTTAAAATAATTTCAAGATAACATTTCTTTTTTAATATTGAGATAACAACATATTAAATCAACTCGGACTGTGTGGCTTAACCGAACCTACGACTCGAATCATGGACTTCACTAGGTTTAACAACTTTTTTCTTAACATGATAACAAAAATAGACATTTGCAAAATTAAGCATTAATCGAATGTCATGATGTTTTTTAGGCTATGATAATCTAATGGAAAACAAATTGAAACAAATTATGAATACTAATTCAAAATCATCAAATATTGAATGATAAAATTGAAAAAAAAAAGGTCATAAAGATTCATTTGAAAGAAAAAAAAATGAAAGATGCAATTTAAAAATAAGAAAAGTATTTAGCATTGTTATTAAACCCAACCTAGAGGGTCAACCTTGAAGTCCTTCGACCCGACTCTTTTTATAGCTCAAGTTTAAAATTAACACTCATGGAAGCTCACTCTACGTGATTTAGTTACTTGAAGAGTCCAAAAGCAAAACCAGAAGACCAGTAAAAATAGGGTTTGGCTTTTAAAAAAAATTCAAAATGATATCTTTTGTTTTGAATATTGAGACAACAACATATTGGATTAATCTAGACTTTGCGACTTAACTCATAAAATCTACAACTCGGATCATGAACTCCACTCGGTTTAAAATTTTATTTTTTAAAATATTTTTGTATTTAATAATATGATAACAAAAATAGACACTTGTAAAAATTGAATATCAACCAAAAGCTAGGATATTTGTTGGAAAAATTAAGAATGCGATAACCTTATAGAAAGTAAATCAAAATAAATTATGATGATCAATTCAAAGTCAATAAAATATTGAAGAATGAAATTAAAAGAAATAAATTTGCAAGTTAGAATTAAAAAAAAAACATAAAAAAAGGTGAATAATGAAGCACTATCAACCTGTTCAATTATTTTCAGGGGGTAGTAGTAATAAACTCTCCTTTTTTACAACCCTTCATGATTATTTTTCTATTGTTTCTTTAATTTTATTAGATTATTTTCCTACACATGTGTATATATATTATTATATAATCAAATAAAAAATATATTTCAAAAAAATAAAATTATCAAACCTAATTGAATTCATGACCCAGGCCAAAAGTTTGGTGAGTTAATCCAGGTTGACCTTGATGGATCCAAAACATTGTAATCTCAGTATTAAAAAAAAAATTAAAATGACATCATCTTGAAATTTTTTAAGTCAAATAAGTTTTGATTGGGTTGTTCATAACACGCTTGGGCCTATATCAATCGAGTCACATCATATTAGCTTCAACCTGATTTAGTTTACATCATATTAGCTTCAACCTGATTTAGTTTGAGACCTGGTGCAGGTTGGTCTGCCGAGATAGGCTTAGTATGATAATACAACCCAAATATCTTAGTGTCAACGAACGAGCAGTATTTTAATACAATTGTGTTAAAATTATTAAAACATATACTTTTTTTTATTTGAACTTGCTTTTATAATTGGTAGGAAATATTGTCCAAAAAACAAATATTCTAGTGAAAAAAATGTTGGGAAAAAGAATGTGTGTTAATAAAATAAAAGGGTTTTAACTAAAAAGATATATATTTTTTTATCATTATTTCCTTTTTTTTATTAAATAAGGAATTTCTTTTGATATTTGTTATAATTTTTTTTTCTAAATCTCTTTTGATATCTGTTCTAATTTTTTTTCTTGTTTTTATTAAATAAAGAACACAAAACAAAAAAAAATGTATGATATTTTGATAAAAGAAAAAACAGCTTAATTAGTAAATGAGGGATTATATCAACAAATTATTTTTCTTATATTGAATTTAAATTGTTAGTTTTCTTAAAAATATATTGACATATAAGTGAGTAAAATATTTGAATGGTTCATTGTGATACGAGATCTGATATCTTAATTTATATTTATTTCTTAACTTCTTGATTTAATTTTTTTTATTGGTAATAACTTTTTTTTAACATTTATTGAATCATATAATCATGAATTTATTTTATTAAATTCAAGCATCCAATTTTAAGCTAACTGTTTAATTTTTTTATGCTAAAAAACGTTGCTCTTGTATATGTTTTTTTTTTTTTGTGAAAATTTGCCGAAGCAAAGTACAAGTTGAATAATTAAAAAATAAAATGAAAAGCTAATCTTCTTAGTAAAAATAAAAAAATATATGTGAATGCAAATATTCTACTTGAGCTGCCTTTTTATTTTATAGTTTTTATTTATTTTATCTTAAAGGTTAATTTTTGTTGCTAAAATTAAATGATTTTTGGTTTTATAAATATCATGAAAATACAAATTACTTATATAAAATAAAAGTTAAAAACATTTAAATACAATTACAATAATCTCTTTGAAGTATAATAAAAATTAAAAACAACAATTAAAAAGGTTAATTACTATTTTAGAAATGGTTAAACTGAATAATTTAAAAAGTAAAAGAGTGAGTATTATTTAAAATATGAAATAAAATAATTAAAAGTAAAAAAAAAAAGAAAAATGAGTTGTTAATGCTAATTAAATACTTAAGCGATAAGCTAATATTCCTAGTAAAAGCAAAAGTTAGATGCACATGCAAATATTTTACCCCGATTATTCTTTTTTTATTATTTTATGTTTTCATTTATTTTATCTTAATTAGAGGTTAATTTTGGTTTTTAAGAACAAACATTTTTTTTAACATAAATGCATCATAAAAGTACAACTTATTTATTAGATATAAGAGAGAGAAAATTTGCAGACAAATCACAATAATTGTTTTGAAGCATTATGAAATTAAAGAAAGAAATAAAAATATTAATTAATATTTTAAATAAATAAATTATTAAGTTTTTTTAAAATAGAGTGGGTATTGATTTTAAATTTTAAAACAATAATGAAATTTTAAAAAAATAAGGTGAGGCACACATACTTGACTGGTTTTTTCTGAAAGAGCGGATGTTGTTCGCTCCACTCTTTCTAAACATACAACATGTCGACATACTTTGCTGGTTTTTAAAAATAGAGTGGGTATTGATTTTAAATTTTAAAACAATAATGAAATTTAAAAGAACAAGTTGAGGCTCACATACTTTGCTGGTTTTTTCTGAAAAGGCAGATGTTGTTTGCTCCACTCTTTCTAAACATATAACATGTAGACTACTATGCCTAATTACTCGTCACTCGCTAGAACATTTTTTTTATAACCGAAATTGAGGTTCAAGTTTTCTAACCGCAAAAACTATTTTTCAACTTATTTTTATTTGAAAATCACTTAAAAACAACATAGAAACACTAAATCTATTTTTAACTCCAAAACACCCTATTATCACTCTAAAAACAAAAAATAAATGAATAAAGTTTTTTTATGGACTTTGATCTAGTTTTTCCAGCTTGATTAAAGAGAAACATAACCTTCATTGAACTATCATAAAAAAGATTGATGAACTTATCGACATCAAGATCAATATCTTTACTAACCAGAATACCAGAATATGATCATCTGAGCACCTTGTCTCTCCTTTAACATTTTCTAGCAACTTTCTCTTAGCTCCTCTCAATATCCAGGAATTGAAATGTGAAAAAATAAATATTGAACAAAAATATAAATTGCTAAAATAAGTGATAAAAAAATACATAAACTAAATAAATACATAAATTAATTGCTAGGGATGAAAATGAAGTTACTTGTGCCCAATTGTAAATGAGGTTTTTTTTTTGTTAAATTTGATCCTTGTTAGTATAATTTTTTTTTAACTGTAATCTAAAATTCTACTTCACAAAATCAATTTTAATTTGTCATTGAAATGTTACTTGATACTTCTTATATATGCGAGATCATGCAAATTCAAAGAAATCTAAACACAAAAAAATCATGCTAATATTATTTAGAAGGATAAAATCATAAATAAATAAAAAGTTTAATGATCAAAATGCTACTTTGATCCAATTCTTTTAGTTTATTTGTAATAATTTAACTTGTATAATGAACATGAGTATCGAGCCCACACCATATATACACAATCGTATCAAACTCCCAACCAAAAAAAAACTAAATTACAAGTGGAGTTGTTCTCCTTGCTATCCTGTTTAGCAATCCTGGAAAAATTGTTGAAAATTAGACGCATTAGTTGGTGCGAATGCATAGATTAGGTGTTTCAGGTGATATTGTGATGCTGTATGGATGGAGTAATCATCTAAAGGTACAAGAACTCTAGGGTTACTAGAACACTAGTTTACTTAAATAGATGATGAGAAGTTAAAATTTAGAAAGTGTAAAACTAAAATCCCAAAATAAAAGCGGAATTTAAACTACTGGTAGAGAGATTCATGGAGATTCTCAAATATAATTTATTTTTAAGTTATTTATTTAAAGTGATAAATATAAACCAGCATAACAAACCCTAGACACCCACACTTTTTCTTATTTTCGTTTCTTAATTATAGCCTCTCTAGATCACCCTCAACCTAGAAACAACAGCAAAAATGAAGAGAAGTCTCTTCATTGGTTGCATTTTGGCCACACTGGCTGTGCTAGCAAACAGTGCTCACCATGAATCATCACCTCGGAAATCACCAGCACCGTCACCATCAGCAGATTGTACCGATGTGGCATTTGACATGTTGGATTGTATAACCTATTTGTCGGATGGTAGCGAAGCGGCGAAGCCCACTGCTTCTTGCTGTGCTGGGTTTGAAGCAGTGCTTAGTCTGGATGCTGAGTGCTTATGTTTTGCATTGAAGCATAGTGCAGATTTTGGCGTTGCTTTGAATCTTACCAGGGCTGCAGCTTTATCTTCTAAGTGTGGAGTTTCTGCTCCTCCTCTTAGTAAATGTGGCAGTGAGTAATCTAATACCTGGATCGTTTTTCTTAGCATGTTTTATTTGATTGATTATTTATCTATTTGATGATGTGTTTGTTTTGCATGCAGTCTCTGTGCCTGCTACCGGTGGACCTGGTACGTAAGTTTTGGATTAAGTTTTTCGCAATTTCAATCTGAAATTGTTCTATCTTGCTTTCCTTTGATGATAACTAACAACATGAAAGATCTACTTTGTGTGTATTCAGCTAGTAAAACAGACAGACATGAATGGCGTGGGATTTGGAATTGGATATTTAATGTTTCCTAATTTGACAAATAAGATAACAAGCCCGCGGGCCCTTTCATGAACAATGAATTTTTTTTAAAAAAAAATCAACGAATTTAAAGTGATGAAAAGGTGTAGTGTAGAGCAGAGATTATCATCAAGCTCCTGATTATATTGTCACGCCCCGTAATATTTAATTATTTAAACTCTTTTGTAAAGGAAATTCTTTTCCCTGTTAATTATTGTTTACGACAGCTTAAACATTTTTATTTTGTGGAAAATGTTTATGCAGCTAACCCTCCATCCTCCGTTCCAGAGCCAGCTCCACCGACAGAATCTCCACCGTATCCTGTTATAGAGCCACCAACAAATAACCAACCTTCAGCCCCAGCTCCGGCACCATCGAACAGTGATGATAATGGGGTTTCAGCAGCAGCTCCAGTAATTATTGAAGTTCCAGCACAAGCACCAGCGAAAGGGATGGCATATTCTATCCCTGCTCCCTTTTCGGTTCTCATTAGCTGCGCTGTTGCTTCCACTCTTCTTTTCCTGTGGGTTTAGAATGTCATTAGACGGTGACTTTTATTTTGCTGTTTTTATTATTTAGGCTGTTCTTTAATTCTTGGCCATGTTTGATAGGATGCCTTCCTCTGATCTTGTTCTGTCACATGGTAAATCTTTGGTTTCTTGAATTTGATTTTGACTTTTGTTTTTTACTTGTAATAAAATTTATTAGGCCCTTTTAAATTCAGAATGCTTTATTTTTCTATAATTTAGTATCTTTCGTGATATATATATATTATCTTTTTGGAAGTTAAAATGATAAGAAAAATCAAATCTAGATAGGGAAAAATGTAATCATAATTCACATTTATGTGTTAACCCAATTTTACGCGCTGCATAAATCAGTGAACCATAAATTTTATAAATACCAAAAACTCTAAAATATGTAGCTGTAGATATAGTTTATTATAAATTACTATAAGAAAATCACTCTTTTATCCACAAGTTGAAAAAAAATAATAATGATATTGAGGGTGTTTTGGTTTTTTAGTCATTGAAAGGTTGTTTAGGGATATGTTAGTATTTTTTATTTTTTATATAGTAAAAATATGGTTTTGTCCCGAAATTTAACCATTTCTTGAGCTGTTGCCTATGGGTTTTTTAGTTTTTTTCAAAAACATTGAAATAATTAAAATACTTATTTACCCTTGAAGTTAAAAAAAAAAATTAGTTATTGACTGAGGGCTGTTTTGGTTTTTTATAGTTTGAAATACAATAGAAATACTATTATTATACCTTTAGAAAAGACAAAAATCAAGGCATGTGTCTAAGGGTATTTGTGTACTTTCACTATGGTTTTTTTGTGACTCTTAGGTTCATGAAGGGCATTCTAATATTTCTATATTGGGAAACAATTATTTTATTCGAAAAAGGTGTTGTCGCATCACGTTCACGCGCTAGTTAGTACGTAGGTGTCATCCACGGTGTTTGGAGGGCGCGTGCAGACCTAACCAGTGGCCAAACCTACATTTTCACCGTGATATTGAATATGTTGTTGTATCCTCTTTCTTCTAAGGCAGCACATGTCGATGTATTATGGTTGGTTTCTTACCGATGGTCGTTTCTTTTTTTTCTTCATTATTTCTTTCTCTTCTAGAGAGAGTGCACCTTTACCCCTTTTTATCTTTAAATTTGTCAATTTCAGTCCTTTTGTTTTTTATTGTTTATTGTTATCCTTTGTCTTATTATAATAGTTTAATTATTTTTAATTTAATCATTGAATTACAATTTGTCATATATTATTTTTTCTAATTCAATCATTATTCTTTTGATTTCTGATTTTTTTTCCTGGGCTCTTTTGTTAAAGTTTTGTTAATTTTCAATATCATCCTTCAATCAAAGTTTATGTTTTTTTTATTTTTTTCAATTTACCGCTCATTCTTTTGATTTATTTTCTCTTTTGTTAAAGTTTAATTGTTTTTAAATTAACCCTCCAATTTAAATTTTTTTGATACCCTCAAATTTATTTTATTTCAATTTTCTCCCTTATTCTTTTAATCACAATTTTTGTTTGATGGGGAATGGGTTTCGTTTTTTTTTCCCTCATGTTTCATCTTTTAGCCTTTGATTTGATGAGCGTATGGTTTCAGAGCTTTTTAATTTGTGATGCTTCAAGTCTATTGCTATGAGTAACAAGTTTGACAAGTTCATGTCGTTCGGGAATTTTTTTTCTCAATTTCTTTTACAATTTTAGTATTCAACATTATTGTTTTTTTAAAATAATTTTGTGGTTATCTTCAATTTATTCTCTATCAGTTTATTTTGATCTCATAACCTAAATCGTGAGTTTTGTAAAATTGTTTTGAATAAAAGTTTTTTAAGAATGATTTCTTTTATATTTAATTTTTGAATAATTCTTTTTATTTTATACAGATGAATTTTATTTTATAAAAAAAATATATTTATTTTTAAATAAGATTTCTTATATGTTTAGTCTTGCATAATGTTTTCAGTTTTGTATTTGTTTGTTTCCATTATCTTTTATTGATTTTAATAAGCAAATTCAATAGACACAAACGAATAAATATCTCATTTTGCAGGATCAAATATCTTGGTTTACATTCATTCATCTTTTAATTTTTTCAGATTTTTCTTTTGGTTATTGTTAATAATTTATTTTTATTAACATAAATAATTATCGGTTTATTTGATTAGATGATTGTATGAGTTTTTTATTTATATTTTAAATTTTTTTAGATGATAGCTTGTATACTCAAAGGGTTTTTTTTAAAATTACAGCCAATGAAAGTTATAGATAATATCTGTTTGTTACCTAGCTATAAGAGGGTTTTTTTTTTTTTTGAAAAAACTTCTAAATCTCCAATTTAGGGCAGCCCTTTGAATTGGGCACCATCATGGAAGTACTACCTCATCTAAATTTACCAGCTCAAGATTTTAAAGGCCTTTTTTACAGTTTTCTTCGAAAGTTTTTATTGATATAAATGACTGTTCTATGAACCCTTCAACCCTGTGAAGACTCAATCAAGATGGTTTTCTAGTACGTATCTCAATTCTATTTTTCTTTATTCTATATAGAATAAACTTTATTTTATAGAAGATTGTCCATATATGTTTTGTACCTGCAAATTTCGATGGATAATTCTTTTGGGCTCACAAACCTGTATTGTCCTCGCAAATGCAGTGTTTTATGATTACACTTGAAGAACTAGCGGGGAAAGAAAAGCAAATGAAGAGCGGAAGCAATGGATGCTATCAAAAGAAAGGGACTAACCAAAAGTGGGGTTAGGTATATCATTATCCAAAGCCAAGTCAGCCGCAGCCCTGGTCAACATGTTTATTAGAGAGAGTCCAAGCATTGCATCGAATCTAATGTTGATTGATATCTAGCACAAGCATAGAAGGCCCGGCAGGTAGTTTGACTATTTAAGGAGTGCCTACGTGATCTTTTAACATATATATATATATAATGATCGAGAAAACTTGAACTTGTGACCATTAAAAAGCACTCAAGACATAACTAGTTAAGCTATTTCTCAGTATTATATAATTTTTTAATATTGTTTCTTTAAATATTGACTCTAATATTTAAATTTAGAAAGTTAAAAAATATAACAAAGTTTCCTAACCTTCGTACCAACTTCTTATGGTTTGGATTTTCTCCAATTTAACATTTAATATGCATATCCCAACTCCTATGCAACGTTTCTATTGTTAGATGAATGCAAGTAGGCTATAGCTCTTTTTTTTGCCTTTTTGTTTGTTTGTAATATCTAATTTTCTAACCATTTTAAGTTTTTCATTTAAAACTTATTTTTTTTTAATTTTTTCTTACTTCTATAGAGATTTTAGTGGAAATTCATTCCATGGATCTTGATAGATTGAAGGTGATTTGATGGATACAATGCTTAACACGAGGAAATAGCGCCTACAAGATAGCACAGCTGCTAATAGTCGCCACTAGAAGAAAAATCAAAATTGAAAATGCATTTATAGTTCCCTTTCCAACGTACCTACTGTAGGAGCATTCCAGGCTGATTTCAAATGCAAAAGAAGAAGGCATCGACATTACAAATATGTTTTCTGGTACCATGAAACTTGTCAACTAAGAAATAGAGAGATTATGACCAAGACTAATATAATGAATATATAAAATATATTAATGGATAAATAAATAAAAAAAGAAGTTATAAACATTAATTAAAAAATAAAGTGGCAAGTTAATTGTTTTAGTAAGAAGAAAAGATAAATACGAAAAACTAAACCTATAATTCTTTTTCACAACCTGAAATAAAATGAAAATCCATTTTAACATATTTTATATGTGAATAAAAAACTAAATTGGTCATGAGATAAGTTGCTCTAAGGAGAAAATGACAAACAATCAAGTTTATAAAATGAAAAGAGCCCTTGTAACTTATAAATAACATTAGTAATAACGTCCATAGAAAATCAAGCAATTGTTTTCATCTTACTAGACTTCAAAGGGATAATATGATGACTAAGAGAGATAGTAATAAGCATTTATAGATGTTTAATCATCAACATTACCATCCCAATAAGAATCACTAAATTATATAATAAGAGATCATAAAAGGAAGATGTTTAATCATCAACATTACCATCCCAATCAGAATCACTAAATTATGTAATAAGATATCATAAAAGAAAGTAAAAGATAAGCTAAAATAAGTTGTACCATGAACAGAACATAAAATACATTTATTCACAAGTAAATGGTCTTTAAATGGAGCATTTATGAATTGACAAAACTTTTTAACAATAAAAGAAATATATTATCATGTAAAAGTAAGATATTGAAAAGCCTAAATACCTAATGATACAAAACAAGGTTAAAATAAGCAAAATCACTCTTATAAGTGGTGGAAAGATAAGAATCAATAACTATCGATATGGAAACTGATTGACATTGGAACATACCAATCTTGTGCATAATGGCAAATAAATACCAAGACTAGAAAAATAATAGCCCATGAGAAGTGTATCATAAATTAATACCAGAGATGCAACTTAGATAACTTGAGTCTTGAATAAAGAATTTTACACCACTATAGGTAATAAACCAAGTCACATAAGAAGGATGGGTTTTTCTAAGCTTATACATGTAATGCCTGCATGTTTGAACATGGAATCAAACGTCACGGTTCAGAATTGCGACATATATTAGACCGTTTTAGCTATTGTCTATTTTTGGAAAATTTTATGTTTTTGAGCTTGAAAAAATTTATTAAATCATAGTTTTTTTTTAATCTAACTTTTAGAGAGTTAAAATGTTTACAATTTTTACAAAATTTGGATAGACTTTCCACTATATAGAAACTATACCTAAAATTTTATCTTGTTTAAAAAACTTGTAAAAAGCCACAATAACCCCAATCAACAAATTCTATCTAATCTCCACAAATTCTTATATTTCATAATCATAAGTAGCCCTAGGAATGCATAAAAAAACACATATACATATAAAATGAATAAAAAATAATTCAATAATACAATATGCAAGTAATCCTAAAATATATAAACATAACTCGTCTATTTATCTACGTGAACGTCATCTACTTGATGATCCAGACTCATCAGTAGTACAAGTGGATCCAACTAATGTACTTGCCTGAGTGACCTTGTTCTCTACAACAACTTTATTAAAAATTAACCTCTCTCCAAAGGTATCAAGTCTAATGCGGCAAACATTTAACTACTAGGACACAATGATGTGAACTTTTGTTTTTTTGTTAGTATTACAAAGATAAGATGTGGCCTCTCAACCCTCCCGTAGCATGAAGCCAACCTAATATTAATAAAATATTAATATTAAATTAAAAGATCAATACATAAAACCCAATGTTTAACAAATATTAATCATGAAAATATTTGATTAATTACGAGATTTTGAATCTGTTAGACATGTTGCTCATACTGCATGTATCCAAGTTGAGAAACTTGCTCGGGATCTAGAATAATGACCTGACGTGTGATACTCATGTACCAAATCATATACTCCTCATCTATAATCACGTGATGCATCTCTATAAATATCTCATTCCTACGTGCATCCCACTATGTTACATAAGCTTCACGTTACCTTAACCAATCATAACCATCATTTATACCTCGACGAGTTATAGCGTGCAATGCATCACTCATGTCGATATCAATTGGAATGTGTTGTTTATAGCCAAACTATCACATTACCCAGTCTGGACAATGTAGCTCGACCATCTAAAAAATATCTGCGAGATCACTGATGTCCACATGTTCATCCCATTAGTGCAACACAACCAAAGCAACTGGTAATCTTTCATCTAAATAAGGTGTCCATATGACCTATAGAATATATATTTTTTAAATATTAAACAACAATAATTTGGTGAATTGTAATGATTTTTATTAAACAGATGATTGAAAAAAATACCTAGATAACAAGTTATCTATCTAACTTACTCCGATAAAATACCAACACATGTGTTGAATTATTTTCAAATACTCTACTAGCACACCCCCTAGCATTAAAAATATGTCACTTTAATTGCATTTTTTAAAGTTACAATTACATAATATAAATACACATAATTGCAAAATAACATTGCAATACATGCATCTAAGTGAGAGATGAAGTGTAACCCCCATAGTCTAGAAACCACAGACGATAATCGGGGTTTCTATGGTTTGCCAATATGAAGACGTTCTCATGACCATAATTGTTATTCGTGTTAACAACAAATATTCTATATAGTATTTCTCGCTTCATAATTATTAAAGTAATAAACATTCCCCAATATGTTTAACTTCCTTCATACATGCAAGACATAGATGTTTATACAACCATGGCAAGACAGCAGATCTTCAGTTATATGCGGGGATGGCGTCAAAATCATCCAAGAGAATCACTAAGTAATACACTACTAAATAGATAGAGTGTATATGTTATGGCATACCTACACAACACATTAAAATTATCATAATAATTCACGCAACTTAACAAATAATCAACATATTATATTTATAATTTATTTTACCTTCACATGACCTCCTCATTAGCATCAGCTGATGATGTCATAAATGTCTTCTCAATCCACTTAAAACGTATGCTACCCTTCTTTGATTTAGAAAGATGGGTGTTAATCTAGATGGTCGCTCGCATAGCACAATCCTATTACAAACACCAGAAGATGTGATTGTTTGTCCATCAATGGGCAGTCCAAGCAAAACCACTACATCTTTTAGTATCAATGTCATATCTCCATGCTTAATTAAGATTATACTTTTTCTTTGTGAAAAAATTTTATAAATTAATTAATATGCAGTGTAACTTCTTCTTTTTTTATGGTAATGAATTTTTATTTATTGCTATTAAACTTATTACATTGGATTTTTTTGCGTAATTGATAGATAAATCATTTTCTTAGAACATTAATTTAAAGATTTATTGCAAAAGAAGGGATATGACATTGACATCTTTTAGTGTCTGTCATAACCCAATTCTGGGTTATTCCCCAAAAAAATCAATTTCTTTTTCAAAATAAAAATTAAAAAATAAAATAAAGGTTGACAATCGTGGAGAAAGCAGATCAAGAAAGACTGAAAAAATAGGCAAAAATCAAGCTGTAATTTTTGGAGGAAATTCAAGACCTAATTGTACCCCATTATGCCCAAAAATGGAGAAAACAATACAAATTCAAGGTTAAATTAAATGATTATTTGATGAATTTGCATAAAAATTAAGTCCAATGACATAATTAAAGTTTTAATAGGCCAATTTGATTTAATCATGGGCCAAATTAAATTTTAATTATGGTTAAGAATTAATTTGGGTCCAATTGAAGGATTTAATTAAGTGGAAGGACTTAATTATACTTTAAATGGGCCAAATTAATTTTATTTGGGGCTTAATTGGTGAAAAATTAAGTTTAGGAGCCTAATTTGGGCTTAATTGAGATGATTGGAATTTTAAGAGATCAAATTTAATTTTTACCAAGTTAATTGATTGAAATTATGGGCCAAATTGCAAGAAAATTGACGTTTTGGGATCAATTATGGGTTAAATTGACAAAATTCACAGTCAAGGACCAATCTGCAAAAGACGCCAAAATTGGGGGGCTAAATTGACAAAATTCGGGGGTCAAATTGAAGAAATTGAAAGTTTAATGGTCAATTAGGGGTGAAATTGGGGTTCCAATTGAAGTTTCGAGAAAAGGCCAATTTGCATTAAATGGAACGTTTAGGGTCCAATAGGGGTTCCATTGAAATCAATTGAAAGCTGGAGGACTACTTTGAACTTCAGCAAAATCCCTAACTTTAACCCAAAATGGCGTCGTTTCTACTTTAAAAAAAAAACAGAGGACCAGACGACGTGTTGTCTAGTTAGTTGTTCATTGTCTTCCCCGATTTTTACCTGAAAATGACAGCTTAGGGAGCTACTTTTAAGGTGCATTTAATGCCTCATACGTCCACCAAAATTGACAAATCTTGCACCAAAATGATCACCTGAACTCCCTCTATCCCTGAGTATTATCTGTTCAAGCCTATAAACGTCAAAACTGCTCTGATGGCTAGCCTGAAGTAGGCAACTCGAGCAGCCTTGGACTGTCAAATTTAGCAGTTCGAGGTGCACATTTTGAACCAACGGTTGAGATGCTTACCAACCAAACCAAAAGCCACAATTTGGCACCATTAAAGACAAAATGTTCCTCTTCCACCTCCTATAAATAAGGCAGCATTTCATGGCCTGAGAGAGGAGAAAGTCGGGTTCAAAGTCGGCCAAAAAACCAGTCCCTTTGCCCTTATTTCTGCAGTTTTGCTTTCCCTCTCTCTCTCCGCCGTTCCAGCCACCAACCAGGGCCACCACCACCTTCTACATCACCATCTACACCACAGGTAGCTAGCCCAACCACAAGCCGACCATCCCCACGCCTAAAACAACCACCTTTTCTTCCTCTCTCACATTTTTGCAGGAGTCTTCCTCTTCTCCCCATGAACGACTCCGACCACCATTCTTCAAAGAAACGCCGCCAGAACCACTAGCCAAGCCTCTTGATCACGGCCGAGACTCGTGCTTCGAGTGAGCTGCTCCTCCATCAAGCTCCGTTTTCTACAACCATTTTGGTTGCATGCAGAACGTGAACCACTATTCACGTTCTGCAAATAATTAAAATTGCTTTTGGGCAGGGCTAGTGTTGGCCCAGCCCAAATGTTTGGACTAGGTCCAGCCCGGCCCTAAAAATATTTTGAGCCGAGATCGACCCAATTTTTTTAAGCCGATATCGGCCCACAGTTTTCTAGGCTAATGCCTGGCCCCAGTTTTCTAGGCCGGCCCGACCCACATGCTTTAATAATATTTAATTATTATATTATATTATATTATATATTTTTTTCAAAAAACAAAATTCAAAAATTCTTTGAAAAAAACTGTGATTTTCTCAAATATTTTTCTATCAATTTTGCATAATATCGGATTGTATATTTACACTGTAAAATACAAATCTGGTATTAAAATACCCGGTTTTCTCCGAAATATTTCAACAAAAAAATATTCAAAACATTTTCAAAAAAAATCTCTAAAACTTTTAAATCAAATTTCCTTTAAAAAAATTTATTTTCATACATATGGCCAAATCCTAAAAATTTTCCAAGCATATTTTCATTAAAAGATTGCATCTTTCTCATGTTTTGAAAATCTAAAAAATGGATATCATAACCAGTTTATGATTATCCATTAGCATTTGGCCAAAATATCAAAAATCTTTTTCCAATATTTTTCTTTTAGGATCCAGATATAGACTTTAATATTTGTGATGGTGTAAAATTACACGATAAAGTTCACCCTCAGGTATTAAAAATACAAGGTTTAAGTAAATGCGATGCTAAAATTCAGACTTTAGAACGGTTAAGATTGAACCCAATAAGATAGAGACTCTCTCATGAAGAGAGATCTGCCTTGAACCTTAGAAAAGACCAACAAATAGAAACCTGACTTAAAAAAAAAAAACAATCAAACAACAATGCAGCTTACCTTAGGTAGGGTGCACTGGGGGTGATGCATCTTCTCCTTGCACAACTAGTCCCTTACTCAAACTCTCGCGGACCATAGGTTCCTAGTGACCATAATACTAGGTAACAACTCCTGAACATTAATCATAATTTTATGAGTAAATCTAAAACCCTTTTCGACACACAACACGTTGCACAGGAGGCACGACAAAGAGTCTCTGCCATCACCAGACGACGTCACAGTGCTCGCGCCATCGCGATAGTGTCAATGTCATAATTTATTTTTTCTAAAAACAAATTTAGATACTATGTTGTTGGAGGACAACGTGTTGTATGTGTTTCCAAATTATAACCATAAGAGAGGTGATTAAAAAATTAAGCAGTGAAATTTTAACCTAAAAAATTTTTCAACTTATTTTAACCTGAAAATACCTTAAAAACATCCATAAAAAAATTATCAACAAAAAACAACCTTAATTGGTCCAGAAACACATAATTAAACAAAAACAATTCTTTTGAGTGGAAAAAACATAGGTGGCACTCAACATGAAAAACAAAATAGTTAGGCCTTCATTGGACTCGGATGGGATGAAATTCGAGACTGAATTGAAAAGTTATAAGAGTGTAAGGGAATAAATTAAACAAAAAGAAAAAAAATATCTAGCACGTTATTGTGTGAAGAAGACCATTGTATTGAAGAGGCATATGTGATTTCCCGATACGAACACATGTTAATGTTATACCTTTGGTGTGGCTTTAGTAATTTATTTTTCTTTTCTTTCTTTTCCTTTCCATTATTTTTATGCTCAATTTCTTCACTTTTTTCCTTGTAGTGACATAAATTTCAAAGGGAGATGTCATTTTTTTGAATTTTCATTCTAGTTTCATCATCTTCAATCTTTTAATATTGAAGAGCACTCAAGACCTCACCAGTTGAGTTATCTCTCAGTATTATGTAATCTTTTAATATTGTTTCCTTAAGTGTTAGCTTTAATATTTAAATTTAGAAAGTTAAAAAATCTAACAAAGCTTCTTAACCTACGCATCAACTTCTTATGGTTTGGATTTTCTCCAATTTAACATTTAATATGCATATCCCAACTCCTATGCAACGTTTCTATTGTTAGATGAATGCTAGCATGCTATAGCTCTTTTCTTGGCTTTTTTGTTTGTTTGTAATATCTAATTTTCTAACCCTTCTAAGTTTTTCATTTAAAACTTAATTTTTTTTAATTTTTTCTTACTTCTATAGAGATTTTAGTAGAAGTTCATTCCATGGATCTTGATAGATTGAAGGTGATTTGATGGATACAATGCTTAACACGAGGAAATAACGCCTACAAGATAGCACAGCTGCTAGTAGTCACCACTAGAAGAAAAATCAAAAGTGAAAATGCATTTATAGTTCCCTTGCTAATGTACCAAATGTAGGAAGCATTCCAGGCTCATTTCAAATGCAAAAGAAGAAGGCATCAACATTACAAATATGTTTTCTGGTACCATTAAACTTGTTAACTAAGAAATAGAGAGATTATGACCAAGACTAATATAATGAATATATAAAATATATTAACGGATAAATAAAAAAAGAAGTTACAAACACTAATTAAAAAATAAAATGGCAAGTTAATTGTTTTAGCAAGAAGAAAAGATATAAATACAAAAACCTAAACCCATAATTCTTTTTCACAACCCTAAATAAAATGAAAATCTATTTTAACATATTTTATATGTGAATAAAAAACTAAATTGGTCAGGAGATAAGTTGCTCTAAGGACAAAATGACAAATAATGAAGTTTATAAAATGAAAAGAGTTCTTGTAACTTATAAATAACATTAGTAATAACGTCCATAGAAAATCAAGCAATTGTTTTCATCTTACTAGACTTCAAAGGGATAATATTAGGACTAAGAGAGATAGTATAAGCATTCATAGATGTTTAATCATTAAATTACCATCCCAATCAGAATCACTAAATAATGTAATAAGAGATTGAGAAAAGAGCCCTTGTAACTTATAAATAACATTAGTAAAAACGTTCATAGAAAATCAAGCAATTGTTTTCATCTTACTAGACTTCAAAGGGATAATATTAGGACTAAGAGAGATAGTATAAGCATTCATAGATGTTTAATCATTAAATTACCATCCCAATCAGAATCACTAAATAATGTAATAAGAGATTGGGGAAGTAAAACATAATATAAAATAAGTTGTACCATGAACAGAACATAAAATACATTTATTCACAAGTAAATGGCCTTCAAATGGAGCATTCATGAATTGACAAAACTTTTTAACAATAAAATAAATATCTGATCATGTAAAAGTAAGATATTGAAGAGCTCTAACCATCTAATGATACAAAACAAGGCTAAAATAAGCAAAACTACTCTTATAAGTGGTGGAAAGACAAGAATCAATAACTATGGTATGAAAACTGATTGACATTGGAACATACCAACCTTGTGCATAATGGTAAATAAATAACAGGACTACGAAAAGAATAGCCCTTGAGAAGTATATTATACATTAATACTAAAGAAGCAAGTTAGATGACTTAACTCTTGAATAAAGAATTTTACACCAAGATGGGTAATAAACCAAGTCACATAAGAAGGATGGGTTTTTCTAAGCTTATACATGTTTGGCCATCCAGGTAAGGCCTGTGTGTTTGAACATGGAATCAAACATTGTGGTTCAGAATTATGACATATATTAGACCATTTTAGCTATTGTTTATTTTTGAAAAATTTTGTGTTTTGAGCCTGAAAAGGTTCATTAAATCATATTTTTTTTAATCTAAGTTTTAGAGAGTTAAAAATTTTATAATTTTAATAAAATTTGGAAATAGTTTTTCCTATATAGGAACTATACCCAAAATTTTATCCTGTTTAAAAAACCTATAAAAAGCTACAATAACCCCAATCAACAAATTATATATAAACTCAATAAATTCTCACATTTCATAATCATAAGTAGCCCTAGAAATGCATAGAAAAACATATATATATATATATATATATATATATATATATATATATATATATATACAAAATGAATAAAAAATAATTCAATAATACAATATTCAAGTAATCCTAAAATATATAAACATAACTCATCTATTTATCTACTTGAACGTCATCTACTTGATAATCCAGACTCATCAGTAGTACGACTGGATCCAGCTCATGCACTTGCCTGAGTGACTTTGTCCTCTACAACAACATTATTAAGAGTTAACCTCGCTCCAAAGGTATCAAGTCTAGTGCGGCAAACATTTAACTACTAGGACACAACGATGTGAACTTTTGTTTTTTTGTTAGTATTACAAAGATAAGATGTGGCCTTTCAACCCTTCTATAGCATGAAGCCAACATAATATTAATAAAACATTAATGTTAAATTAAAAGATCAATACATAAAACCTAACGTTTAACAAATATTAATTATTAAAATATTTGATTAATTATGAGATTTTGAATCTGCTGGACATGTTGCTCGTACTACAAGTATCCAATTGGAGAAACATACTCGAGATCCGGAGTAATAACCTGGCGTGTGATACTCATGTACCAAATCATACACTCCTCATCTGTAATCACGTGATGCATCTGTATAAATATCTCATTCCTACGTGCATCCCACTATGTTACATAAGCTTCATGTTAGCTTAACCAATCATAACCATCATTTATACCTCGACGAGTTATAGTGTGCAATGCATCACTCATGTCGGTATCAACTAGAATGTGTTGTTTATAGCTAAACTATCACATTACCCAGTCTGAGCAATGTAGCTCGACCATCTAAAAAATATCAGTGAGATCACTGATGTCAACATGTTCATCCCATTAGTACAAACAACCGAAGCAACTGGTAATCTTTCATCTGAATAAGGTGTCCACATGACCTATAGAATATACATTTTTTAAATATTAAACAACAATAATTTGATGAATTGTAATGATTTTTATTAAACAGACGATTGAAAAAAAATACTTAGATAACATGTTATTTATCTAGCTTGCTCCGATAAAATGTCAACACATGTGTTGGATTATTTTCAAATACTCTACTAGCACACCTCCTAGCATTAAAAATATGTTAGTTTAATTGTATTTTTTAAGTTACAATTACACAATATAAATGCACATAATTGCAAAATAACATCTTAGTACATATATCCGAGTGGGAGATGAATTGTAACCCCCATTGTCTAGAAAACCATAGATGATAATTAGGGTATCTGTGGTTTGCCAACATGAAGATGTTCCCATGACCATAATTGTTATTTGTGTTAACAACAAACATTTAAAGTCTAGATAGTATTTCTCGCTTCATACCTATTAAAGTAATAAACATTCCCCAACATGTTTAACCTCCTTCATGCATGCAAGACATATATGTTTATACAACCATGCCAAGACAGTAGATCTCCAGCTATATGTGGGGATGACATCAAAATCATCCAAGAGAATCATTTAATAATACACTACTAAATAGATAGAGTGTATATGTTATGATATATCTACATAACACATTAAAATTATCATAATAATTCACGAAAACTTAACAAATAATCAACATATTAGATTTATAATGTATTTTGTACCTTCACATGACCTCCTCGTTAGCATCAGCTGGTGATGTCATAAAATGTTTCCTCAACCCACTTAAGATGTATGCTACCCTCATTTGATTCAGAAAGATGGGTGTCAATCTAGATGATCGCTCGCATAACATAATCCTATTATAAAAACCAGAAGATGTGATTGTTTGTTCATCAATGGGTAGTCCAAGCAAAACCACCATACCTTTTAGTGTTAATGTCATCTCTCCATGCCTAATTAAGATTATACTTTTTCTTTGTGAAAAACTTTTATAAATTAATTAATATGTAGTGTAACTTCTTCTTTTTTTGGTAATGACTTTTTATGTATTGTTATTAAACTTATTACATGGGATTTTTTTGCATAATTGATAGATAAATCATTTTATTAGTGCATTAATTTAAAGATTTATTACAAAAGACCCTTTTGTTTTTTAATGAGGTTAACTAGCAAGGCTACATACATATTTTGTTTTTAAAAAAAAAATGAAATTTGATTAGTGTGGACTCCTTCATAGTTCGTTGTGGACTTACATAGTTAAATTATCATTTTACCCTCTATAATTGAAATGTTATAACATGTTTCCAAGGATAATATGGTCTTTTTCATGGGACACATTTTCTATTACAAGATTGAATGAGGGTAGAAAAGTCTTTCAACCTTTTATTTGCATCGTATAATGTCTAAAATACCTTTAAAAGTCGAATTTCCTTAATTGTTTGAGCATGGGAATTTTTTATTTTTTGAGCACATTGTAATTACTAAAGTATTCTTAGAAGCAAAAAATCTATAGCTAAGATTAAGAGGCTTTTTGGTTTTTTTATTATGTTTTTTTGTTAATAACATGTGGGGTTAAGATCGCTTCAATAATTTCATAAATTAAATTAAAAAGAGATAGAAAAGTTGTTGGCACGTGTAATGCACATGCTAGAGTGTAGGAGGTGCCCGTGTTCTATTTTGTGGCATGGGTGGTGCCTCCTGGTGGCAAAAAAAGTCAATCATCATCTTGTCTGATGGAGCATGTGGAGGCACATCTATGAGGGCGGCACGCTAAAGCCGTATCGTTGTGGTTAAGCGGTTACTAGATTTTTTTCTACCCCCTCTTTTTCTCTCCCTTCCCCTTAGAAAACGAGCTAGCCCAACCAAAACTAATGAGTTTTCCTCCATTTTCTTTTTATTTCAATTGTGACCCTCATTCTTTTTATTGCCTTTTATTTGTTTTGAATTCTTTTTTTATTAACTTTTTTCAATTTCATCCCTTAGCACTTTATCCTATTTGGTATATATATCAAATTTGATTCTTAGTTTTTTATTGTTATTTTAAAAAAAGTTTGTTTTCAATATTATCCCTTATGATTTAATTTAATTTAATTTTTATGTGAGATTTAACCTGTATTCTTTTAATTGTTATTTTTAAAATTAATTTTATTTTTTCAATTTCACCCTTCAATTTCACCCTTCAATATTTGATTTGTTTAGAATTGAGTTTCATTAAAAAAAAATTTGTATGTAGTGATCCTAATCTCATAACCTAAGTCACGAGCAAGAAATTTTAACCTGGATCGATATTGATCTTTTTTTTTCACCGATTTTATTTTTTGATTTCATTATTGAACATTAGATTTATTAAATATTAAACATCTTTAAATTTTTTTGTTTTGCTTTCTATGATGATATACCGGCCTCATGGTTTAGGTCACACATTTTTCATACTAGCTTGGATTGGCTCAAGGTTTTTATATCATTTTATTATTATTTTATATCAAATTTGTTCCTCATTATTTTCATATATTTTTTTTATCATTTTTAAATTTGATTTTATTTCTTGGTCTTTAATCTTCAGCATTGGATTGTTGAGGATTGAGTTTTGTTATTTTTTTCAATGCGGTCATTCTTGTCTTATAACTCGGGTCACGAGTATGAGAAGCGAGCTTGAGTGGACACTGGTCTTCTTTTTTAATTTTTTTCTACACCTATTTTCTTTCTTCATTTCTTCCCTTTGACTTTGAATTTCTTAAATATTGATTTTTTTATATGCTTTTTATGAGAATGTCCCGACCTCACGATCTGAGTTATTATACCAACTTGGATTGAGTGAGAGCCTTTTTTCATTTTTCAATTTTTCTTTTCCTTTCACATTAAGGTTTATAACTGAATTCACAAAATTTTATTTTGCTTTAAAACATGTTGGCAATGCTTTAACATCATTTTTTTAAGTTATGAAAGAAATCCATTTGGCTCGCAGCGAAACACTGACCTCCTATCTAGTACTATTGATTTTTTAGATGGTAGTTTCAAATGGTCATGTTTCTCAAATTGTACATATTTGTGTGTGTGTGTGTGTTGTCTCATTAAAGCTTTAGTGAATGATGAAAATGTGTATCATTAGTAAGCTTAAGTTATCAAATAACTATCAAACTAGTTAATGTGACTTGTGCTTTGTCACATGTCATATATTTTTTTTTCCTATATAAATAAATTGTATATGCAAGATTTTTTAATGCATTTCTGTAATTAAAATTTTTTTAAGTGCAAATCAAAAACTTATGCATACATGTAATCAAATAAATAGAAAATTATTTATGCTAATAAAAAAAAAGCATTAACGATAGCTGAAAATAAAACTGGAAAAATTGAGAGATAATATAGATCAAGATATTTAATCTCACAATATATGACATTTACCTAGTTGTGTTCACTAAATTCTGTTTATTAAAATAATTTTTTATTCAATCAAATGATAATAGAAATAAACACACACATTAAATTGATTGAATAAAAGAGAAGAAAAAAAAATATTATGCAAAGTTGCACATATTAGAAAAATTATCTAGAAATAAAAAAAATGTTTTCAAAAATCAAGTTCATATATACAAAATATTACAAAAAATTATAGATGAATCAGAAACATCACTTAAAAATATTAAATGCACAGAAAATAATTTTTTAAAAAAACTCTTTATCCAAAAAAGATTAAATAAGCAAATAAAAAAAATACAGATGTGTGATATTAACTCAAACATAAATTTAAGAAAAGACATTAAAAAAAAGTATCAATAAAAAAAAATAAAAAAAAGAAAGAAATAATAATCGTAGTGTTATGGTTTAACTTGTCAAACCTATGATCCAGATCATGATATCAACTAGGTTAAATAACTTTTCTCTCTTAAATTTATACCTTCTCTCTCTTTATATATATTGAAAGAACAATAAAGACCCAAAAAAGAGCTCAACATGCTCATGTCATTCCAAGGAAAAGGCCATGCACATGAGTGGGCCTTCAAGTCAAACACCTTTTATTTTAGGGGTCAAAAAAGAGCTCAGCGCATCAAGGCTTAGTTTTATTATTTTATTTTATTTTTTACAGGGGAGGATGACTTCTCATCCGCCTTTTTTTTTTGAAGAAAATACACATGTGACATGTTGCTTGTGAGCTTAGATTCTAACCACCACTTACTAGGCTAAAAAATCGAGGCAACGCTTCTTTTGCTAAAAAAAACCTATTTTTTAAGTAATTTTAACTCAAAAACACCTCACTAACATTGTTGAAACACCCATAAACCAATTCATCAACTTAAAATACCCAAACAATGTTCAAAAACTTGAAATCAAATCGGGTTAGATTTATCTTTCTTGACTTAAATTTGTTTTTTCAAGCATTATTGAGGCTCTAAACAACTACTATCAAACTCTTATCATCTCATGGAACTTGTGGACACTAAAAAAGAAATCCATTTTGGCTATTAGAAATACCTTGAGCAGTGATTTTCTTTCTTATCACTGGAATCCAACGACCCTTGTCTCTCTCATCTCTCTAATTAGGTACTGAAAATAATACAACTAAAGTTTTGTACCAAAACTGATTTTTTTTAAAAAATTAAATGGACCTAAATTGTATAATTTGTGTAATTTTTAAAATTTGAGGATCGAAGTATTTTTTTCATGAAATTTTTGGAACGCCACCTATGTTTGATGTCTTTTTTCATTTCAGACCCTTTTCTTCCAATTCAACCATTGCCTATGAAATCAAAAGCAATTAGACTTCAATAAGGATTAAATTGTCTAAAATAAAACTTTAAGGACCAGAATGAATTGTAAAAAATACATAATATGTCCATAGTGTTTTGTTAGTGTATGAAAAATACCATTTATAATGAAAAACCCAGACCCTTTAGTGTTTTATATAATAGAACTTCTATGTGAAAAGGAAGTCTTTGTTTTGGATTTTCATCTAAACACGAAAATTACATTATGGTTTAAAACGTATACATGTTAAGATGTTAATATCACATTTGATACATGATGAATATTTTGGACTAGAGCCTTGAGATAGAGCAAAAAATGGTAATAAGTAAAATATTAAAGATATGTGGTAGGAGTTGATTGGGTCATATTGGGACAACTTCTACACGATTTAATTTTAATCTTAAGCTAGGTAAGGAGTCGAGTTGGGAGATTTTAAAGTTGACCTGTTAGGCTAAGTTTAATAGAAATGCCAAATTAAAAAAAACTAAGAGCCATGGATAATTCATCGTAATAGAATAATTACCATTTTACCTTTTCAATAAAAAATCAATTAACTTGATAATGGGGTAAAATAGATTTTTTCATAGGATCCATTAGTCATTATGAGATTGATTAGGGACAATTTGATTATTTTTTTGTTTAATTGCATAGTATAATGACTATATTACCCTAAAAAGCAAAAAAATTTAAAAGGTTAAACGGCGCAATTCAATCTTTTACGTTTCAGAAGCACACTATAAAAACTATATTACTTTTAAAAGTAAAAATGGTTAAACTTACATCTAGGGAATTTTTAGTATTCTAAAATTAGTTTTTTGTTTTTTTAATAAACAAGTTGACATGAGAGCGATTTGGTCTTTTGAAGGCACTTGTGATGCATGTGTTAACGAGTAGGCAATGCATGCAACGTTATCCCATATCCAAACATTGTTTTTCAGGGTAATATTAAAAATGTCTTATCATGCTCTTTTTTATGTGCAATGCATGTACATGATGGCGCGGTGGTTGACCTCCAATAGACCCTTTTCTTCTTCTCCCTCTTTTCTCTTTCTGCCTATTACCAAACTATAAAAGTGTCATTTGATTTTTTTTTTCAATTTCATCCTTATTCTTTTAATTTCTATTTTTTTTTATCATTTTTGATTGATTTTTTTCTTTAATTTTTCCCCTTGTCATTTGGTTTCATTTAATTTTTATCTCAAATTTAGTTCTCATTCTTTTGATTGTTGTTTTTTTTTTCTCTTTTTCCTAATTGAATTTTGTCTTCACTTTCATCCTCCAACATTTGATTTCAAATGATCTTTATGTCAAATTTGGTCCCCATTCTTTTAATTATTATCTCTTTTCTTTTGGATATTTTTTATTGTATTTTTTTCAATTTCATCCTTCAACCTTTTGATGATTTATAATTTTGCTTCATTATTTTTTAAGGCTTGACTTCTATGGGTTAGTTCCAAGCTCATGATGAAGGTCAAATATTTCCAAGGTTAACACAGATTGATTTTGGTTTTTTTTTAATCTTTTTTAAATTGATTTTTTTTCAATTGAGTCCTTCAATATTTGATTTATTAGGAATTTGTCTTTCTTTGTTGTCAAATTTGTTGTCACTTTATTTATTATCATTGCATTTTTTTATTCATATTATTTAAATTAGCTGAGTTTATTAAATACAATCAAGTTAATGACCCGAGTCTCAATTTTTTTATGATTTTTTAAGAACTCTTGCATCGTCTTAACATCTTTTTCTACATTTAGAAAATTTTAGGCCAACTTGCAATGGTCCTTTTTAAAAAGCAATTGATTTCAAATTCTTGTGAAAGGGTGAGATTAAAAAGGAAGGGATCAAAATGAAAAACACAATAGACATAGGTAGCGTACCACAAGTTTTAAAAAAATACATTTTGTTCCTCCAACTTAAACAATCACGCAAATGATACAATTTCGGTCCCTCAAAATTGTTCCAATTCTATTTTAATACAAAAGGTTTATTTTTTTTTATTTTTTGGTCCGTGGTTGAGAGAGGAGAGAATGAGAGGTCACTAGATTCTAGTGGTAGAGAGAAACCTGTTGTTGGCATCGATTTAGACCACCAAAATAGAGGATATTGGTGTCAAATTGTTCCATTTGATGAGGAGAGTTCATATTAGGAGTTTTTGTACCTTAAAAGTTCATGGAAAAAAATAGATTTAAGCTCGGGTTGATTTTTGATTTCGGGTTGAGTTTGGTTTTTTGAGGTATGGACAAGTTTGTTATGGTTTATAAGGTATTTTATAAGTGTTTTAGGTTAAAAACCTGTTGAAAAAGAGTTTTTTGGGTCAAAAGAACATAGGCCCCGATTTTTTGGCCACCATAGTGGTTAAAAACAGGTAACATGTCTGCTGTTTTGTTTTTAAAAAAGGCAAACGACATGTCATCTGCCCCAGGTGTAGATAAAAAAAGGGCCCAGTTGCACGAGCCTTTGGTGAAATGTGTCAAGCAAGATAGTCAGGCCTAGTAGCGTTTGACCCTGTATTTCCCCTAATTTTTTTTTCAATTGATGCTTTTTTTTTTAAAAAAAACTTATTTATATTGACACTAATACCCCTTCTCTTTTTTATTTTGTTTAGAGAGCCTCTTTTAAATAATGATGGTTTTTTGGTTATGCGTTTAATTTTCGGAGAGATTTTTAAGATTTGTCTTTGATTTTGTTTTTATCTTTTGTATAGATAAACTATATTTTTGAAAATAACAAATATTTATTTTCAGATGATATTTCTAATATGTGTAATTTTACATGTTATTCATTTTTTTTATTTTATTTAAGCAATTTAATATGTTTGTCTATTATGGTTTGATTAATTTGCAAACATGATCAAGTAAATATCTTATCTTTTAAGATTAAATATATTGATCTACATCTATTTTTTGGTTTTTAAAGTTTTGTTTTTAGGTGTCATTAATGATTTTTATTTATCTATTAGCGTATATAATTTTTAATTTATTTTATTACATGTGTGCATAAACTTTTTAAACTACAAAAATACATTGAATAATCTGCATATATAACTTTTTATGAAAAATAAAAATACTTAACCCGCGGTAAAAACATGGAAGTAGTAATGATAAGTGTCCTATAACGCGTGAGGAGATGAACAACATAGAACTCTATTAGATTTCTTCTTCATAATTGACTTGGCAGGGTACTTGATATTAAAATAAAAGATAAATAATCCAAGAAAAACAATACCAAAACAAGTAGGTGGTAGGTGGTGTGATAAGACAAAACTAACGATTGAAGGTGAAGCTGTCCATTCATCAGCTCGACTGCTCTAAACCCATTATTTAAAGGATATATATATATATATATATATATATATATATATATATATATATATATATATATATATATAGTGACTCGAAGCACATAACCAAGCTTTAGCTATTTTAGTAATATGAAACATAAACATCATTAGAGAGGTGGGAATGCGCTTCCTGCATGACCGCAAGTAATTCCCATAAAAAAAAAAAGAAAAAGAAGAGGGATCTAAACTGATAAAAAAGGAAAAAAAGAAGGAAAGAAAGAAAGGTAAGGATAGCATGGATAGACGACCTAACAGCCAACCATAGCCGAACCGCCTCCCCCAGCAAAATTAATATTCAACCATGACACCAATCAAACCCTTCACCTACACACTTGCTGTCTCCATCAACGACTCCCTCTTCATTCTACCAACAAAAATGATATGCTCAGATTAGTTATGGTCTTAAACATGAGAGAACAATTAAAAAAAAAAAAAAAGCCTCGAAGACCACCCCCACACACAAGCACGTGCACATTGCTAAGAGGTTATTTAAGGTTGCCATGCAATTCACATTTCATAATTTTTTTTAAATGATTTGATATTAAAAATAATTTTTAAAAATATAAAAAATATTATTTTAATATATTTTCAAGTTTTTTCTTACCCTTCACATGTGCCTATAGTTAAGAGGCTATTTGAAGTTGCAATACAACTCATATTTTATGAGTTTTTATTTTTAACTTATATTTTATAAATTTTTATTTTTAAATTGTTTTGATGATTTGATATTTATCAAGTGGAGTAGGAATGTATATCTGCCCAGTTGCGTATTTAAGATGGCAACCCATCCGAAAAGAAATTCTCATCCCATCCGAAGAGGACGTGTTTACTTTTTCCTCTCTTTTCTTATAGGTTAACAGATGCTAGAGATTGAAAGGAAGTGAGAAGTGAAAAAAAAAAGTACTGTACTTTCTTTCCCTTCTATTCAACGAGTGTTGTTAAAAACAGAAAAAAACAAAACCCTTTACTAGATATATAATAATCGGATTCAAGTGAAGATTGAAAGGCAAGATTGGTGAATATTTTTGATGTTAATGACGTTGTAAGATTGGATCAGAAAGATATTAAGAAACTCAATGATCATTGAAAAGAAGGAGGAGGAGAGGTGGTAGATGGAACTAACATAAATAGAAGAGAAAGGATTATGGCATAGTGAGGGGAAGGGCAGGTGCCGCGTGCCCAGTAGCATTAAAAAAAGCCGTTGGAACTTATGAAGGCCTACCTCTCCAACTCAAACCTACCCTCCTGCAAGCTTCCTCTTCCCCTGTTAATCAATTAATAAACTCATGCTATATATATACTTTTTTTTTTCTTATCAAAACACGAACAAAATGTTGTATTATTTATTTCCAAGATTTGTCTGATGTCGCAGAACTTAATATAAGATGACATTACATGTGCCGCGAATAATAGCACAAAATCACATTCCTGCGTCGTGTCTCCCTCTCACTCCCCTCCATTCTCTCTCTGCTTTCGTTCTCTCATTAAACGCTTGAATTGAGTTTCATTTCATCCCAGCTTACAGGTTTGTTTCCGTTTTTCCTTACTTGGGTTACTTGTTTTTGGCTTGAAATGTCTACTTGGTGAGGTTTACTTGAAATACAATCATATCATGATCTCGTTCTATTTTGGTTTACAAGAAATGTCAACGTAGTGGGGTTTAATGGGTGGTTTTGTTTGATATGTGAATTTGGGGGCTCTAATTATCTACTTTTTGTGGGTTTAATGATTTTTTTTAAGCATCTTTTGTTTGTCATCATTGCTTCTAAAGATCTTGTATCCGTGAATGTGATACTATGTACTATTAGGCCGTGTTTGGTTGCTTATAACTAGAATTCGAACATGATGGGACTAGGTCCAGTTTTACTTGCTTAGACATGAACAGGTGTTCATGCCGACACAGAATGGAATGGAAGCATAGTCTTACTATAATTGGGCTGTTTAGTTCATGTGTTCATATTTATTTTCAAATTCACTGTTTTTTTTTTCTCTTCTGATTTGTCAACTGTTGTTCATTCAATTTGAAGAGAGCCTAGAGTGAATTAATGTTTGAAGAGATTATACTATCAAGAAAGTTTTAGCTCAATTAAAATTTAAAGCTTGTTCAAGAATTAAAATGAAGTGAATAAGAGCAACTCTCTGTGACCGGACTATCAATCAATTCCACGAGCTACCGGTAACGTCATTTCTTCTATGCAGCATGTCAGTATCACTAAGGAGACCGCCTATAACCTTGGGTGTGGGGCGTGGAAATGGATACATAAATGGGGTAGCTTCAATAAGGAGCCCCGCTACAATATCCCTAGTGGATCAATTCTGCCATGCCCTCGGAGGGAAGAAGCCAATCCATAGTATTTTAATTGCAAACAATGGAATGGCAGCTGTCAAGTTTATACGTAGCATTAGGACATGGGCTTATGAAACATTTGGTACTGATAAAGCTCTTCTGTTGGTGGCTATGGCTACACCAGAAGACATGAGAATCAATGCAGAACATATTCGAATAGCTGATCAGTTTGTGGAAGTTCCTGGTGGGACAAACAATAATAACTATGCCAATGTACAGCTCATTGTAGAGGTGTGTACCCTGAACTCAATCCATTTTTGTGCATTCAAGTTATATTGTTGTTTTAGTTAAAAGTACAACAAAGCACATAAAGACAACTGAATTGGCGCTTTTTAGCAGAAATAGTTTTGTTCACATGAAGTCTGAAATTACCGAAGTCTGATTTTAATTGGATAAAAAAGGTGAGGTTGGTTAGTAAATGAATTGTACAGTATGGGTGAGTAATGAGGCATGTGAAATAGAATCTCTTGAAGTCCCTCTTCTTGAAGTATCTCAGAACATCAAGAAGATTAATTGGCAACTATGGCGTGTGCTGTTATTCGCACTTAGCTATGGTTTGTTCTATCAAATTCTTGTTGGTTTTAATAAAGAAATACGAGTTCTCATTCCCTTGTGGTTCTTTTTCCCAAATTGTAATATGTGCTTGCCAGATGGCAGAGATAACACATGTTGATGCGGTTTGGCCTGGTTGGGGTCATGCTTCTGAGAACCCTGAGCTTCCAGATGCTCTGAATGCAAAGGGGATTGTATTTCTTGGCCCCCCATCTACATCAATGGCAGCACTGGGAGATAAGATTGGCTCATCTTTGATTGCTCAAGCAGCAGATGTTCCTACCCTACCATGGAGTGGTTCTCGTGTAATTATCTCTCGCAAGACATGCTGTGTTTTTTTTTCAGGGTCATTCCACATCTAAGATACTTCAATTCTGTCTTGCAGGTGAAAATTTCTTCAGAAAGTTGCTTGGTTATCATCCCAGATGAGATATACAGGGAAGCATGTGTATATACAACTGAGGAAGCAATCGCTAGCTGTCAAGTTGTCGGTTACCCTGCAATGATAAAGGCATCATGGGGTGGTGGTGGTAAAGGCATAAGAAAGGTATGCTTCACGCATGGCTGTATTGTGATTTCTGACAACGATTTACTTGTGGAATATTGCATTCTAACTTTCCCTGTGCGCCATTCATACTCCTCTATGGTTAGAAAGCAAGGCTGATCATATTACCTATAGGTCTCTTGGAATGGACACTGACATGCGTTATTTATATCGCCTACTGAACTAGCTCATATATTTTCTAGGTTCATAATGATGATGAAGTCAGAGCATTGTTCAAGCAAGTTCAGGGTGAAGTCCCAGGTTCCCCGATATTTATAATGAAGGTTGCTTCTCAGGTCAGATTATCTACTGCCTTCTAATTTGAACATAGTCCTTTCATACTGTTATTAAAGGGATCTTATTCTGGTGAACAACTTTGAATTGTTTCTTAGAGTCGACATTTGGAAGTCCAGTTACTTTGTGATCAGTATGGAAATGTAGCAGCTTTGCATAGCCGTGATTGCAGCATTCAGAGGCGGCACCAGAAAGCAAGTTCCTTTCTTAGAGCTAAGCTTAAATTTGGTTTAATAACTGTCTATTTGGTTTCTTATTTTTGTCTTCTTCATCATAATATACAATGTATCAGCCTTAGCATTGTCTCCAAGGAGCATGTCCTCATAAGATCTGACAGTCTTGCATGCTCATGTTTGTTAAATAGATAATTGAGGAGGGTCCAATTACTGTTGCACCACCGGAGACAGTAAAAAAACTAGAACAGGCCGCACGGAGGTTAGCGAAATGTGTGAATTATGTGGGAGCAGCCACTGTTGAGTATTTGTATAGCATGGACACTGGCGAATATTACTTCTTAGAACTCAACCCTCGGTTACAGGTATGCTGACTTTTTAAGATGCAAGTTTAGCCTGGTGCTGTCCTCATTAACTATCATTTCATGTAGTCATTTTACCTCTTTTTTTTTTGTTCTTTCTGTTGCATTAAGATGTTTTAATCCAAGAATACATTTGAAGAGTATATGGAAGCATATTAGACTAGCAGGAATGTTTTCCTCTCTCTGGTTAAGTCATTTTAGGATTACAATGATCTTCTTGAAAGGACTTGCTTTCATGATGATAATAAACTTATAAGCATATTGGGTAGCAGCTTCTTACCTCATTTCCGTTAAGTTCTGATATAAGTCTCATCTTACGAGTGAAATGGCCTACTAGTTTCACACTTCAAATGTTGGATTTTTCTAAAGACCTTTAGACTAATTTCAATGTAGGTGGAGCACCCTGTCACTGAGTGGATTGCTGAAATAAATCTACCTGCAGCCCAGGTTGCAGTGGGGATGGGTATTCCTCTCTGGCAAATTTCGGGTATGACACTAATGGATCCACAATTTCACCAAGGCCTTTTTCCTTGGCCATTGAATATATGTTTTTTGGTATTGTTATTTATACTTCTCATTTAATTAGAGATAAGGCGATTTTATGGAATGGAATATGGTGGAGGTTATGATGCATGGAGGAAAACTTCATTGGTTGCCACCCCTTTTGATTTTGACAAGGCAGAGTCCATAAGGCCAAAAGGTCATTGTGTAGCTGTACGTGTGACGAGTGAGGATCCGGATGATGGTTTTAAGCCTACAAGCGGAAAAGTACAGGTGAGCATCATGGGGTCCTGACCAGTCATACTTGAAGATCAACAATTTGTTATACACCCATATTGACTTACATGGCCTTGTAACAGGAACTAAGTTTTAAAAGCAAGCCAAATGTGTGGGCTTACTTCTCTGTTAAGGTAATTTTTATTGTCATTGTCTTTTGATTTTTCTCAAAATAATTCTGTTGACAGAACCTTGGTTTTCCTAACTTTAGTGATCTGAATTATCATCTGCAGTCTGGAGGAGGCATTCATGAATTCTCAGATTCTCAATTTGGTAAGCATCAGCTGTCAACTGAAAAAATTAAATAAAGTAGATGCAAGTTGATGAGTAGCTGCAATAAATTGTCTTTTACAAGTTTAATTGTTTATTTGCTATACGATCAAATGAAATTAACTGGCTGTTGCAGGAGGTCTGATGTCTTATACTCCAACTTAGCCAAGATGATTTTTAGGTCTCTTTGAGCTTACATGTGAAAACTGAAAGAAAGCAGTTTTAATTTCTTTTCAACTGCACAGAGTTGCTAATGGAAATCTCTAGAATACATTTTTGAGTTGAAATGTATGATTGTAAAATTGCTGGAGAAGTTATAGAAATTGGTAATCTTTACCTTGATTTGTATATCTTGGTATAACAGTGATTGATTATAATCCTCAACAGTGACTGTTTTCCATCAATTTAGTCCACATTCTGTGTCGTGCAGTTCATTGAGTGTTTGCCAAACTTTTCCTCAGGACATGTTTTCGCATTTGGGGAATCTAGAGCTTTGGCTATAGCAAATATGGTCCTTGGACTTAAAGAAATTCAAATTCGTGGAGAAATCCGTACAAATGTTGATTACACAATTAATCTTTTACATGTAAACTCCTCACCTGCTCTTCATCCATTTCTGCTCACCGTCCCGTTCTTCACAGAATTTGATAAGAAAGTTGCTTCAGAAAAACAAACTGACACAGATTGAAATGCTATACAGGCTTCAGATTACAGAGACAATAAAATCCACACAGGTTGGTTGGACAGTAGAATTGCGATGCGTGTTAGAGCAGAGAGGCTCCCATGGTATCTCTCTGTTGTTGGAGGGTCTTTATATGTAAGTAGTAGCCCATTGATATGAAAACTGGAATCATAAAATCTTGCTTTCGCTATATTTGTATCTTGCATTTATGTTTCAAATTTTGTTTGCTTCAGAAAGCATGTGCTAGCAGCGCAGCTCTGGTTTCTGATTATATTGGCTATCTGGAAAAGGGGCAAATTCCCCCCAAGGTAAATTGATCAAGAATAACTAATTGGTACTCACTTTGTGTTTATTAATATTAACATGTGCTGATCCTGTTTACAACATATGCCGCTCATGTTTACAGCACATATCTCTTGTTAACTCTCAAGTTTCATTGAACATTGAAGGAAGCAAATACACGGTACATGTTATTGTTATATTGTTATACATTTTATACTACTCAAATGAAACAACTATTTTTTTTCTTGTTAAGAATTTTTGAAGATTTTTGCCTCATGGGCTCTTATAACATGCATCATTCACATTTTGAAAAACTAGATTGACATGGTTAGAGAGGGGCCTGGTAGCTATAGATTGAGGATGAACGAATCACAGATTGAAGTAGAGATACATACTTTACGTGATGGAGGTCTATTGATGCAGGCAAGCATTCATTTTCACCCATAACATTTCTATAATTATGGTCTTGTGGATATTGCACAGTTGCTTGTGTTATCAATACTCTCTACAGACAATTTTTTCGTCAATATGTTTTTAACTCTTCAATGGCGCCAATTGCTTGTATTTTGATACAGCTGGATGGGAACAGTCATGTGATATATGCAGAGGAAGAAGCAGCTGGAACTCGCCTCCTCATTGACGGAAGGACTTGCTTGTTACAGAATGATCATGATCCATCAAAGTTAGTGGCAGAGACACCATGCAAGTTGCTGAGGTATTTGGTTTCGGATGGTAGTCATGTTGATGCAGACATGCCATATGCTGAGGTTGAAGTTATGAAGATGTGCATGCCTCTTCTTTCACCTGCTTCTGGAGTTATTCAGTTCAAAATGTCTGAAGGTCAAGCAATGCAGGTAAATAATGTTCCCCTTTGGAAATATAATTGCTTAGTTTAGTACGAGGTTAAGAAAAGCGTTTTCTTGTAGGCTGGTGAGCTTATAGCAAGGCTTGATCTTGATGATCCATCAGCTGTAAGAAAAGCTGAGCCTTTTCATGGGAGCTTCCCGGTTCTGGGCCCTCCAACTGCAATTTCTGGAAAAGTTCATCAGAGATGTGCTGCAAGTCTTAATGCAGCCCGGATGATTCTTGCTGGTTATGATCATAATATTGATGAAGTAAGTATTCTTTTACTATATAACAATTTCAATTTGGAGTTTAAACCTAATTGTGAATCATCAGTCTCTCTCATCTTTATTTGTGTTGCATTTACGCTATCAATTCATAAACTTGTAATGCCATATGCTTGCAAACATGTTTACATTAAATCCTATTACTTACGAGTTCATGTTTCAACAACAACAATGATAGGTGGTGCAAAACTTGCTTGTTTGTCTTGATAGTCCGGAACTCCCTTTCCTCCAATGGCAAGAGTGCTTGGCTGTTCTCGCAACCCGCCTTCCCAAAGATCTTAGAACTGCGGTGAATATTTATCATGTGGCTTTGATCTCCAATATCATGCTCATCATTTTGTCTAGACTTGCACTAGTATCTGATTTTGTGTTGGTTTAATTTTTTCAGTTGGAAGCAAAATTCAGAGAGTTTGAGGGAATTTCAAGCTCCTTGAACATTGATTTCCCTGCCAAATTATTGAAGGGTGTGCTTGAGGTGATTTCCTTTTTTAGGTTCCTTGTTTTGAAACCCTTTTTGCTCCTCCTTTGATGTGCTCAATATACTTGGAACGCATACATATTTCTGCAGGTCCATTTATCCTCTTGTCCAGAAAAAGAAAAAGGAGCTCATGAAAGGCTCGTTGAACCTTTGATGAGTCTTGTGAAGTCTTATGAAGGTGGAAGAGAGAGTCATGCCCGTGTTATTGTTCAGTCACTTTTTGAAGAGTATTTATCTGTTGAAGAGTTATTCAGTGATAACATCCAGGTTAGTGTGGTCAAATGAAACACGAGTCTTTCTATGGAACTGGTCCTTATAAGTTGAGAATCTTGTTCTGATTACTTGGGATTGGTAATATCAATGTTATATGTAGCATCGTGATTCTTGAATACGCATCATGGCTTCAATTAGAGTACAAGATTGATCTTTTATTTGTTTGGTTCCAAGCTCTAAGTCATGACTTTCCTCTTTTCTTTAATCATTCGAGGCAGTCTTATTTTACTTTGTTTTTTCTGTATTGTTCTGTTCTTCCATTCTCTTTGTTTTTCTTCCCATTATCCTTTTAAAGTCATCAACGTCTATGTTCTTGTTAATAACTGTATGAACATATCTTGTTGTTCTTGCTTGCTATTTCTTTTGTTGTCCGCCTAAACCTGGTTTAAATTCATAAGGCACAACAGTTGGATTTATGTCACTGAACTTTCAGTGGGACTCAAAGCTTGGTCCCCACTCCCTTACTTTAGGTTACATTTTAGTAATTTTTTTGCATGCAAGCAAAAATTATCTGGAACATGGTGGGTGACTCCACAATAAATTTTCTTTAATTTATTATTATCTTTTAGGTCATTAATTGTTTTTTTCTATTTGTATCTTTCTTCAGGCTGATGTGATTGAACGTCTTCGACTTCAGTATAAGAAAGATTTACTGAAGGTTGTGGACATTGTACTTTCTCATCAGGTATCACATTTATGATGCGTTCAGATGGATTGCCTCTTGTCTCTTTTTGTTTTCTATCAAAATAACTTCAACTGAATCTTCCTAAACGGGCTTGCAGGGTGTCAGAAGTAAAAATAAGCTAATACTACGCCTCATGGAACAACTTGTTTATCCCAGTCCTGCTGCATATAGGGACAAACTAATCCGCTTCTCTCAACTCAACCATACAAATTATTCTGAGGTATATATATATAAAATCTCTCTTGTTTTAATTTGTTATCAGTTTAATTTTTTAAAATCAGTCCAGACTTTTCTGCAAGAAGAGGATTTTTTTTTTGAGTTATTTCCTCCTCATGTCATTTACTAATAGTCATTTGCTATTTTCAGTTCTCATAGTAAGAAAATTATCAATATTTAATACATTTTGTATATGCAGCTTGCACTAAAGGCTAGTCAACTGCTAGAACATACCAAACTGAGTGAACTTCGTTCTACCATTGCAAGAAGCCTTTCTGAATTGGAGATGTTTACAGAGGATGGTGAAAATATGGATACTCCCAAGAGGAAAAGTGCCATTAATGAACGAATGGAGGATCTTGTTAGTGCTCCTTTAGCCGTTGAGGATGCCCTTGTGGGTTTGTTTGATCATAGTGACCACACCCTTCAGAGGCGAGTGGTAGAAACTTATGTCCGTAGACTATACCAGGTGCCATATTACAAACTTTTACAACTTTCTGCTTGTTATACTTCTGAGTGACCATTTCTGAAATTAACATTCTTTTACCTGCCATCAGCCCTATCTTGTGAAGGGGAGTGTCAGGATGCAGTGGCACAGATCTGGTCTTATTGCTTCATGGGAGTTCTTGGAAGAACACATTGAGAGAAAGAATGGCTTTGAAGATCAAATGCCAGATAAACCACTAGTAGAAAAGCACCGTGAGCAAAAATGGGGAGCTATGGTTATTATTAAATCTCTTCAATTTTTGCCAGCTATCATTAGTGCCGCATTACTGGAGACAACCCATGATCCTCATGAAGTAGTTTTAAATGGATCTGTAGAACCAACTGGCTTTGGTAATATGATGCACATTGCTTTGGTGGGCATCAACAATCCGATGAGTCTACTCCAGGATAGGTATACTGGTTGTTTTGAGTTTTCCCTGCTACAGTTTTTCATAATGCTGCATTGGTAGCAGTTTGTTATACGTCCTTTAATAGTACACATTCCATTTAGGATCTAAAGGCTAGTTCCACTTTGAAAAACATTTAAAAACTTATTAAATTCTGGCAGGTTTGATTTAAATTCATGTATAGCATCAATGATTGCAAGTCCTATTTTGTGAACAAAGCAGTTACTAAGTTACTACAATACATGAAAGGAAAACTAAAAGAACACACACACACACACACACACACACACACACACACACGTGTGAGGAACAATTTTCTTCTAGTTATTATCCTAGGGAGTAGATCCTTTGTTTAACCTAGCTCCTTATTGGCACTGCCCCCTGACTCTTTGCAGTGGTGATGAGGACCAGGCTCAGGAGAGAATAAAAAAAATAGCCAAAATACTTAAGGAGCAAGAGGTGAGCTCCAGTTTACACAGTGCAGGTGTTTGTGTTATTAGTTGCATCATACAGAGAGACGAAGGGCGAGCTCCTATGAGGCATTCCTTTCACTGGTCAGCGGAAAAGCTATATTATGCAGAAGAGCCTCTGCTGCGTCACCTAGAACCTCCGCTATCCATCTACCTTGAATTGGTTTGTTTGTAGACCCTTTGTTTTAATTAAAGAAAGAAGAGATCAATTCACATCCTTCGATCTGAATTTTATCACAATCTGTTTTTATCCAGGACAAGCTTAAAGGCTATAAAGATATACATTATACTCTATCCCGTGATCGGCAATGGCATTTGTACACTGTTGTAGACAAGCCAGGGCCAATCCGGAGAATGTTCCTTAGAACACTTGTAAGACAGCCAACAATGAATGAAGGGTTTACTGCATATCAAAGGCTGGGAATAGAAACAACTGGTACCCAATGGACTGTTTCCTTTACTTCAAAGAGCATTTTGAGGTCTTTGGTGACTGCACTGGAGGAATTGGAGCTTAATGTGCATAATGCTACTGTCAAACCTGACCATGCTCATATGTACCTTTGTATCTTACGTGAGCAACAAATAGACGATCTTGTGCCATACCCAAAGTAATTATTGTCTGTACTCTTGTTAAGTTTATGTTCTATTTCAATAAGTTAGTAAGCTTTTTGCACGGGTTCTCATGTTTGAGATATTGTCACCAGGAAACTTGACATAGATGCTGAGCAAGAAGAAGTGGCAGTAGAGGCAATCTTGGAAGGATTGGCTAGGGAAATCCATGCGGCTGTTGGTGTGAGAATGCATAGATTGGGTGCTTGTGAGTGGGAAGTGAAGCTCTGGATGGCGTCATCTGGACAGGCAAATGGTGCATGGAGGATTGTCGTCACAAATGTGACTGGTCACACCTGTGCTGTGCATGTAAGTATATATACCATTTGGCAAGTGTTCTGAAGAGGCCTTTCTTCTCAAGACATGCATTTCAAAGGAGAAAACCCTTGGTTAATTTCATATTAGGGGTGAGCATTTGTTCATTGGGATATGAAACTGAATTTGCAAAAACTGGAATATTCAAATGGGACCTGACCGAGCCAGCTAAAAACTGACTAGTTTCAGGTTGGTTTGATTCGGTTATTTTTTAGCTCAAACCTCAAATAGCCATTTTTTAAGGGTAATTATGGATAGGCCATTTTTCTGAAATGCTCAATTGGCCCATACCAGGGACGATAACCAGGGTTTTGGTTGCTGCCCCTAATCGACCCTGGCTTAAATTTAAATTTCATAGAACTTCTAGAAAACTGAACTGAACCGCCATATATTAGAAAATTTCATCCAAACCTACCCGAGATACTTGTGAGGATGGCTCATTCTCCAACTTGCTCCTGTAATTCTTTTCAGACATTTATATAATTTTCTTTTATCTGAAAAAATAACTATCTGGTGATATGACTTTCAGATATACCGGGAACTCGAGCATACCAGCAAGCAGAAAGTGGTGTACCATTCAATCTCTGTGCATGGTCCTCTGCATCTTGTACCTGTAAATGCACACTATCAACCTTTGGGATCACTTGATCGAAAACGTCTGTTGGCAAGGAGAAGCAGCACCACTTACTGCTACGATTTTCCATTGGTGAGTCCTGCATTGTGTGCTTGAAAATAACAGAAGTTACTTATTTTCTTTAAGCTAAAAAATAAAAAGACAAGTCAAATTATGTTGCTGACATATATCTTTTGCGCTCAGGCTTTTGAGACAGTCTTGGAACAAATATGGGCATCCCAATTTTCAGGTATGAAAAAACCTAAGGATAAAGTTATCAAGGTGACAGAGCTCGTATTTGCTGATGAAAAAGGTAGCTGGGGTACACCTCTTGTTTCCTTGGAGCGTCCAGCTGGGCTCAATGATTTTGGCATGGTAGCTTGGTGCATGGAAATACTAACTCCTGAGTTCCCTTTGGGAAGGACAATTTTGGTAGTAGCAAATGACGTGACCTTCAAAGCAGGGTCTTTTGGCCAAAGAGAGGATGCATTCTTTCTTGCAGTGACTGATCTTGCCTGCAATAAGAAAATTCCACTGATTTATTTGGCAGCGAACTCAGGTGCGCGTATTGGGGCTGCTGATGAAGTCAAATCCTGCTTTAAAGTTGGTTGGTCAGATGAAGTTTTCCCCGATCGTGGCTTTCAGTATGTATATTTAAGTCCTGAGGATCATGCTCGGATTGGATCATCAGTGATAGCGCATGAATTGAAGCTGGAGAATGGAGAAACAAGATGGGTGATAGAAGCCATTGTTGGGAAGGAGGATGGCCTGGGGGTAGAGAATTTATCTGGAAGTGGGGCCATTGCTAGTGCTTATTCTAGAGCATACAACGAAACCTTTACCTTGACTTATGTGACTGGCAGAACTGTAGGAATTGGTGCTTATCTCACTCGGCTTGGAATGCGGTGCATACAGAGGCTTGATCAGCCCATTATTTTAACCGGTTTTTCTGCTTTAAACAAGCTTCTTGGTCGCGAGGTATACAGCTCACACATGCAACTTGGTGGACCAAAAATTATGGCAACCAACGGGGTAGTTCATCTAACTGTCTCAGATGATCTTGAAGGGGTATCAGCTATCTTGAAGTGGCTAAGCTGTATTCCTCCTTGTGTGGGTGGTGCGCTTCCCATTTTAAGTCCATCAGATTCTCCAGAAAGACCTGTGGAGTACTTCCCAGAAAACTCATGTGATCCACGAGCTGCTGTTTGTGGTATTTTTGATGGCAATGGGAAGTGGCTGGGTGGTATTTTTGACAAGGATAGCTTTGTAGAGACATTGGAAGGCTGGGCAAGGACAGTTGTGACTGGACGAGCAAAGCTTGGAGGAATCCCTGTTGGAATAGTAGCTGTTGAGACACAGACAGTTATGAAAGTGATCCCTGCTGACCCAGGACAGCTTGATTCCCATGAGAGGGTTGTTCCTCAGGCTGGGCAAGTATGGTTTCCAGATTCTGCAACCAAAACAGCTCAAGCAATATTTGATTTCAATAGAGAAGAGCTACCGCTTTTCATTTTAGCCAACTGGAGAGGTTTTTCTGGCGGGCAGAGAGACCTCTTTGAAGGTATCCTCCAGGCAGGCGCAACCATAGTTGAGAACCTTAGAACATACAAACAACCTGTTTTTGTGTACATTCCTATGATGGGTGAGCTTCGTGGCGGGGCATGGGCTGTTCTGGATAGTAAGATCAATTCAGATCACATTGAAATGTATGCAGATCGAACAGCTAAAGGTAATGTCCTTGAGCCAGAAGGAATGATCGAGATCAAATTCAGGACAAAGGATCTGCTTGAGTGCATGGGTAGGCTTGATCAACAGCTGATCAATTTGAAGGCAAAACTTCAGGAAACCAGGAGCAGTGCACCATATGGAATGGTAGATTCTCTCCAACAGCAGATAAAAACTCGTGAAAAGCAGCTTTTGCCGGTCTACACTCAGGTAGCCACCAAATTCGCCGAGCTTCATGATTCTTCTCTAAGAATGGAGGCAAAGGGTGTTATAAGAGAAGTTGTGGACTGGGCTAGATCACGCCTTTTTTTCTGCAGAAGGTTATGTAGGAGAATTGCTGAGTGTTCGCTGATCAAGGATGTGATAGATGCAGCAGGTGAGCAACTGTTACATAAATCTGCAATGGACATGATCAAAACATGGTTCTTGAATTCGGATATTGCAAGAGGGAGAGAAGATGCTTGGATGGATGATGAAGCATTCTTTGCATGGAAGGATGATTCAGGAAATTATGAAGCAAAGCTACAGGAGTTGCGGGCCCACAAGGTATTGCTTCAGTTAACAAACATTGGTGAGTCTCAGTCAGATTTGAAAGCTCTACCACAAGGTCTTGCTGCCCTTCTAAGCAAGGTAAAATCATCATACATTCTTTGCTTTGCATTAGTATTATTTTTATGGTCCAGTCCAGAGGTGATGCTTTATTATATTTAATGCAGGTGGAGCCATCAAGCAGAGAACGATTGGTTGATGAACTTCGTAAGGTGCTTGGTTGATTGGCAGGTCCGTGCTTCAGCAGCAAAGATGGTCCCTTGCGGCCTTGCCCACAATTTGGTAATTCTTACGCTGTACCATCTACAACTTCGACAAGGAACGCCTAAGTAGATGCGTTTTGAACACCTCTCTTGCCTTTCCCAGTTCCTGGGATCTACAAGCTACTTGTGCTGATGTAATTTTACCAGCTAAGTTGATCATGGCTGTAAATTGGAGCCAGTCAATCAGTCTTGGGAGTAGATCTATAGCTTTCATATAATTGTAAATTTTGCCAGTCTTCAGTCCACTAGGGAAATAAATTCCTCCATTGAAAGTGAGGTTGGCCAGCAGTACTTGAAGCCATTAGCCAATGCGTTGATTCGTCCTTTGAATATTATTGATTGTTTTTGTAATAATAATGTTTTAGATGCATTTGATTGTTCCATTCTCATTTAATGAATCAAAACCATTAATTCCATCGTGTTCGTGTTCCGTACCCCAATCAAGATACTGCAGTATAGCTACAAATAATAATAATAAAAGGCTAAAAGTTGTCCCAACTAATTAGGGATATCTTCTTACGAATCAATCAAGTTTTGTATGATTTACAAGACTACATTGAGAAGTGTAACCAGAAAGTAAATTAACTGAACAATCCCTTTTGGTTCACCATTTCTTGATTTATGTTATAATTCTCTCCATAAATTTCTCTGTTTATTAAAAAGAACATCTGCATTTTTTCTTGACTTTGTTCATAAAGCATGTGCTTCTAGTTATTTGCATTTTTGACAGCTCAATGGGTCTGACACCTACTATCAGAAAACACTTATCGCTTCGAAAAATATTCTGGATTCATTCTAAGATTAATATTGATGATGTACATAAATAATTTAATATTGTATGAATTTATTTTTTTGTTGTTTAGGATAGTAGGTAATTTAAATGTTAAATATTCAAATTTCTTCCTTTTCTTTTCCAATGGACTCCAAATCTACTAGAATGGTCTTGAATACTTGCAACAAAAACAATCCCGATTGAAGGACAATTTAGTACATTCAAAAATAAATCAGGGTAGGTGAGAGTGTTTTTAGAGTTTGAACCTTTTTTCGTGAAGCTCTCTCTCATGTTTGTGCCTGCAGGGTCCCTTACCTCCTTTACCTTACAAAAATATATACACCTAAAAAGGGGCAGAAAAACTATAGTTTAAGACATCTCTTATAGCTAGTTCAACCAAGGGAGGTCGGTTGGGTTTGGCTGTGTTAAATCCCAATATCTTGGGTATGGTGGGTGTTAGACCCAACATGTATGCGGGACCCAAACTATCTTAGACTTGGCCAACTGCCAAGTCCAAGTACAGTGGACTTGTCTATCTGCCAAGTCCAAGTGTAAAGGGTCCCTCTCATTGATATACACTCCAACACTTACATGTTTAAGGCTTATGTATTTAAACCTCTCAAATTCAATCAATGAATATGTTTTACCATAAGCTTGCTCTTCAATCTCATCTCCATTACTAAAATATTACAAGCAATGCATGAATCAAAAGGTCTTACTTTTTTGTTGTAATGGGGCTAAGGTTAAAGTAAGGTAAATGAAAGGAAAGGAAAAGTCTAAAATCAAAGGAAGTAGAGCATTAAAAAAAATTCTTTTAAAACAAGATATCACATATCAAAGCACACAAATTTTTCATTTTTAAGCACCAATGCTTAAGTTCTTTTGATTTCTAGCTCCATCAAAGGAAAATCGGTGGAGTTTGAGCATCTTAGTAGCGAGTCATTCTATTTGAGCAGCAATGTGGGCTGCCCGAGCTTCAACTCGTTTATTTAAAATCACCTCAAATTCTAAAGTTTGAGTGCTTAAAACTAATTGCGAGTATCTAATAGTTGAAACACTGTGAGCCGTTTGTAAGTCCTCAATCGTAGTATTAGAGAGACAATACACCCGATTTCTATCATGTTTGGACGATCTTGTCTCCAACCACAAATCTGGATCGAGATCCTAACGGATCAGAGGATTCTTTAATTTAATCCAGCCTTGATTATCCCGGCATTTACATTCTCCCCTCCTAATAACAAAATTTCATCCTTGAAATTCAAGTTATGTACCTATGTCGGAGAATAAATATGGGAACTTCTCCTTCATCTCGGATTCTCTTTCCCATGTTTCTTCCTCTATTCTAGAGCTCCTCTATAATACTCTCACCAAGAGAACTCTTTTATTCCTTAATAACTTCTCATCTCGATCTAAGATCTTGATGGGCATAGTTTTCATGGTTAGATCCCCTTTAATCTTCAAAGGAACCTGTGGCAATACCCGTGAGGGGTCTATCTTGGCCTTTCGCAACAATGACACATTGTGAATCTTATCCAAATTTACAGGCAATTCTAATTGATAAGCAACGAGCCCAATTCTTTCCTTAATCTCAAAAGAGCTAATATATCTCGGGGCTAATTTCCCTTTTATTCCAAATCGAATGATGCCTTTCCAAGGAGCCACCTTCACAAATACTTTATCCCCCACTTGGAATTCCAACGGCCTTCTTCGGTGATCTGCGTAACTTTTTTGTCTATCCTGGGTTTCCTTCATCCTCTTTTTGATCACCCTCACTTTGTTAGTTGTCAGTTGCACCATTTCAGGTCCCAAAAGCTTCCTTTCTCCTACTTCCTCCCAATAAATTGGGGTACGACATTTCCTCCCATACAATGCTTCATATGGAGCCATACCAATAGTAGTTTGGTGACTATTATTATAAGTAAACTCCACCAATGGCAGAAGATCCTCCCAATTCCCTCCAAACTCCAGCACACAGGACCTCAGGAGATCCTCCAGAGTTTGAATGGTCCTTTCACACTGACCATCCGTCTGAGGATGAAATGCCATGCTCAGATTCAACTTTGTCCCTATTGCCTGTTATAAACTAGGCCATAACCTCGATGTGAACCTTGGATCCCGATCCGATATAATTGAAACTGGCACTCCATGAAGTCTGATTACTTCATTTTTATATAATTTTGCCAGTTTATCCACCGAATCAGTCATCTTTAAAGGCAAAAACAAAGCATATTTCTTTAGTCGATCCACGACCACCCATATGGCATCATTCCCCTTCTTTCCCCTGAGTAATCCGTCACAAAATCCATAGAAATATCCTTCCATTTCCATTCCGGAATTGATAATGACTGTAATTCCCCTGCAGGTTTCTGGTGTTCTATCTTTACTTATTGATATATCCCATAGTTTGACACAAATTCTGCTATTTTCCTCTTTATATTTGGCCACCAGTAGTATTTCTTTAAATCCCTATACATCTTTGTACTCCTAAGATGAGTAGCAAATCGAGATTCATGCGCTTCTCTTAATACTTCATCTTTCAAAATCTTATCCTCAAGCAAATAAATTCGCCTTCCCATAGCTATTAACCCATTGGATAGCATTTGAAATGATGTCTCTATACCCTTGTTTACCCTCCCTTTGATCTATTTTACTTTCCCATCTGCTTGTTGAGCCACCAAGACCTTGTCTCGAAACACAGATAGAATCTTTAACTGAGCTAATAGTGACACCCGGGGCCCTACAATTAGATGCAAGCCTTTTTTTTTTTAATTCCACTATATTTTCCTGTTCCTTCAGCTCCATATCATTCATCACTGTTTTTCCCTTCCTACTCAAGGCATCGACTACTACATTAGCCTTTCTAGGATGGTAGTCAATAATGCAATCGTAATCTTTTATTAACTCTACCCATCTTCTCTGCCACATGTTCAACTCCTTCTGTGACATCAAATACTTCAAACTTTTTTCATCTGTGAAGATTTGAACTTGTGTCCCATATAAGTAATGTCTCCATACTCTTAAGGCAAACACCACCGCTACAAGTTCTAGGTCATGAACCGGGTAATTCACCTCATGCGACTTTAGCTTTCTTGATGCATAGGCAATCGCACGCCCGTGTTGCATCAATACACATCCCAGACCCCTTTTTGAGGCATCACTATATACCACAAACCCTTCTGTCCCTAATGGGAGGGCCAGCACAGGAGCAGAAGTGAGCCTCTCCTTCAGTTCTCGAACGCTCACATCACACTCTTCTGACCAAACAAACCTGACTTCCTTGCGGGTCAGCTTTGTTAAAGGTGATGCTATGGTGGAAAACCCCTTAATAAACCTCAGATAATATCCTGCAAGGCCCAAGAAACTTTGGATTTCAGTCACATTAGTAGGCCTTTCCCATTTTAATAGGGACAGTCGGGGGCATTCGTATTTCATAGTCAGAGGTGAAATTCTTGGATTTATGAAAGACAAACAACTATGAAAACATTTGCCAAGGATGTTTTCATTAATCAAGAATGAAAGTTGGGGGCTCGAAGACAATCAGATATCGTCCTAGTCTTAACCATAAATGATGTCGTCCTAGACTCCGCCAACACCTTATGAGAAATCAAAGTTTTTGGGTTCTGGAGGGAGTATGATCGCAAGGCTGAAACTTATAGGAATTGACAGAAGGGCACCATCAGGAGTGGAGCCTGCGGCTTAATTTGACTCAACAAGGGGAAACTTACTAGGTCCAAACAGAGTAAGGATTGACAGACTGAGAACTCTTTTTTTTTTTTATCAAATGTAAGAATACTGAGAGCTCTTTCTTGATTCTATGGGTGGTGGTGCATGGCCGTTCTTAGTAGGTGGAGCGATTTGTCTGGTTAATTTCACTAACGAACGAGACCTTAGCCTACTAACTAGCTATGCGGAGGTGACCCTCCGCGGCTAGCTTCTTAAAGGGACTATGGCCTTCCAGACCAAGGAAGTTTGAGGCAATAACAGGTCTATGATGCCCTTAGATATTCTGGGCCACACGCACGCTACACTGATGTATTTAACGAGTCTATAGCCTTGGCCGACAGGCCCGGGTAATCTTTGAAATTTCATCGTGATGGGGATAGATCATTGCAATTATTGGTCTTCAACGAGGAATTCCTGGTAAGCGCGAGTCATCAGCTCTCGTTGACTACGTCCCTGCCTTTTGTACACACTGCCCGTCGCTCCTACCGATTGAATGGTCCGGTGAAGTGTTCGGATCATAGCGATGTGGGCTGTTTACCGCCGGCGATGTCGCGAGAAGTCCACTGAACCTTATCATTTAGAGGAAGGAGAAGTCGTAACAAGGTTTTCGTAGGTGAACCTGCGAAAGGATCATTATCTAAACCTGCCTAGCAGAACGACCCGCGAACTAGTGGTATGACATGCTGAGCTCGGGGGGTAGCCGCCCCTCGCATCCTCGCGGGCCGTGGAGGGACACATCTGCACCCTGTGCGGCTCGCAAACGAACCCCGGCGCGAGAAGCGCCAAGGAAATTGAGTACTAGGAGCACGCCCTCGCAGCCTCGGCGTCGGGGGCGCGCCTTCTTCTGGTGATAATCTAAACGACTCTCGGCAACGGATATCTCGGCTCTCGCATCAATGAAGAACGTAGCAAAATGCGATACTTGGTGTGAATTGCAGAATCCCGTGAACCATCGAGTCTTTGAACACAAGTTGCGCCCGAGGCCTCTTGGTCAAGAGCACGTCTGTTTGGGTGTCACGCTTCGTCGCCCCCACTCCCCTCGGCTTATGAGGGTGGGGGCGGATATTGGTCTCCCGCGTGGTCGCCACGACAAGCGGTAGTTGAGAGACCCTCGGACACTGTCATGCACGCGCCTGTCGCCCCGGGATCTCCTGGACCCTCGGGCATCGACCTTCTAAGATGCTCTCGTTGCGACCCCAGGTCAGGTGGGACTACCCACTGAGTTTAAGCATATCAATAAACGAAGGAAAAGAAACTTACAAGGATTCCCCTAGTAATGGCGAGTGAACCGAGAAATGCCCAGCTTGAGCATCTGGCGCCTGCGGCATTCGAATTGTAGTTTGGAGAAGCGTCCTCAACGGTGAACCAGGCCCAAGTCCCCTAGAAAGGAGTGCCAGAGAGGGTGAGAGCCCCGTTGTGGCTGGACCCTGCCGCACCACTAGGCGCTGTCTGCGAGTCGGGTTGTTTGGGAATGCAGACCCAATCGGGCGGTAAATTCCATCCAAGGCTAAATACGGGTGAGAGATAGCAAACAAGTACCACGAGGGAAAGATGAAAAGGACTTTGAAAAGAGAGTCAAATAGTGCTTGAAATTGTCGGGAGGGAAGTGGATGGGGGCAGGCGATGCGCCCCGGTCGGATGTGGAACGATTACGGCCAGTCCGCCGATCGGCTCGGGGCATGGACCGATACGGATCGCGGTGGCGGCCCAAGCCCAAGCCTTTGAAACGCCCGCGAAGATGCCGTCATCGCGATCGTGGACTACAGCGCGCGCCGTCACGGTGTTCCCCGGCACATGCGCGCTCCGGACATCGGCTTGTGGGCTCCCTATTCGTCCCGTCTTGAAACACGGACCAAGGAGTCTGACATGTGTGCAAGTCAACAGGCGAGTAAACCCGTAAGGCGCAAGGAAGCTGACTGGCGGGATCCCCTCGAGGGTTGCACCGCTGACCGACCTTGATCTTCTGAGAAGGGTTCGAGTGAGAGCATATCTGTTGGGATTCGAAAGATGGTGAACTATGCTTGAGCGGGGCGAAGCCAGAGGAAACTCTAGTGGAGGCCCGCAGCGATACTGACGTGCAAATCATTCACCTGACTTGGGTATAGGGGTGAAAGACTAATCGAACCGTCTAGTAGCTGGTTCCTTCCGTTCTGTTTCTGTCATTTTTATTAACAGCTGCAGCGGTTTGCCGGTCAAAGACGGTGACCAGATGCCACTTGCCACGCCTTTACCCTTTTTTTCTCCGGGTTTTTTTATTCACATGTGTTGTCCACTTATACTTGCGCCTGATTTCCTTCTTGGTCTCTCAATCTTCAAGCAATTTGGTCCTTAAAGTTCTTTTGTGTCTTTCTAGTTTTTTTCATTCTCTTTAGATTTCTTTTTCTTACATGTGCCTGAATTACCAGAAATTGTTTTGGAATTTAATGACATGGTGATCTTACATGGGAAAGTTTTAAACTGTTGCAAAAGTAAAAATTAAAAGTATAGGGAGTAATTTTGAAGATCACTCCTAGTCAAGCGATCAAATATTAGCTTTTTATTTAACATTAACAATTTTTTATAATTTATTAGCTGACATGTATTTTTTATTTCATTAAACGTATACATTAACTTTTTAATTATTCATTATTTTTTTTCAAATACAAGAAAATAAATTCACAATACCACATATTATTTTGCTATGCTGAGAAATAAGTTGGAATCTCATCAGTTGCTAACCACGAGTAATTGACTAGTGAGTATTATGTTGCAACAAATGCGAAAAATATTACATTTTAATTAAAGTTTAACACAACGCAGGATTGAGAAAACCCCAAAGTCCACGTGGACTCTTAAACCACTGTCACTGAAGCTATCATCCAGTAAAAAAATTTACAGTGACAAGTAGCTTACCATCTCTAAAATTGAGTCCCCCTTTGAGAATTCTATCTAGATCACAATCTCTAAAATTATCATCTCGCATGTGTGAAAACATGCTTACTAATTGAATCACCACCCTACTAATTCAATCTCCACCCCTTGTTGATGTAGGACAACAGAGATTTGAAGAAGAAAAGAGAAGAGAAAGAAAAAGCTAAGGAGAATAAGCCAATAGAAGGAGAGGTAAGAGTTGAAGAAGAGAATGGAAAAGGAGGAGGAGAAGTATGCAACTCTACAACTTTTTAATAATTCATCAAACACTTTGTAATGTCAAAAATTATATATAAATAGTAAAACTCTATAACAACAAAAAATTATGCTTTTAGCCCACTAAATAAAATTATACAACTAAATAACATAAATAAAGTCTAATTAAACAAAATTACAATACCATGAGGATTGAACGTGTTCAGTCTCCTAATCAAAGAATAATAGGTTGAGTTATCCTTCGTCATCTTTGTCCATACACGTGTAATCTGCGATGTAATCCTTGTGTCCCTATCAACTCTCTCAGGGTTAGAGAAACATGACCCCATCGAATGTAGCATTGGGCAACTCTAATAGTACTCTAAAAAAATCAAGATCAGTATGTTATAGTGTATCTCTAATGATCCAAGTATAGTCTGAATCATGTCGTCTTGCCCAATGAACTAGGAATCATTGAATCTTACTATCCCTAGTAAAAACAATTTATTTATCCAAAATAAATTTAATATATTCCTATTGTTTTGATGATAAAGGGATGGGTTAGGGGTCTCAAAAGAATCATTAGAAGAGGAACTGGGTGGAGTCTCAAAAGGATCATTTGAGATGGGTTATGACCTCTTATATACAACAAGATCCTTAATATTACAAGTGGATTTAATACCAAAATTAGGTAGTGGGCCAATATTGTTGTAGGGGACGTCTCAACGATCTAATTAGTATTGGAAAAAAAGTCACCATCTAGTTTTATGGCAACTACGAATCTTAATTGTTCTTTGAAGTTTCCAAGTAAGGCATTGATTATGCTAAAAGAAAGATGGAAATTACCCTAAAATATCCTACCTAAGGTAAGTAACTTTGTGTTTATTTATGATTCATGGAGTATTTTTTACTATAATATATGATTTGTGAAAAACACTTTCGCCTTCCAAGATAGGTGAAACCTGTCAAGAGACTTACATGAATTCTTCCTATAAGAATTTATATGGGCATACGAACCCATAATAAATTTGAAATGCTAGATATATTCACGAGCGTAAATCTTCATTGTGAGCAATAAGTAGACCACCGGTTAGGAACTCATCAACACCTTTAAACCATATCCAAACCACACAATGCAGCTTACCTTAGATAAGATGCGTTAGGGGTGTTAATATTTTCTCTAGCCACAATCAGTCCCTTACCCTAGAATTTCAGATAAGACCAATTCACATGAGTCTCCTAATGACCTTAAACCATACAACTAGGTGGTGACTCCTTAATCCTGACACCATAATATCACACGCACACATGCAACATTCATTATCCTCCTCCTCTTCTTCAATATTATCCATGGTTGTATTTAGATCACATCTCAAAGAAAAATCTTGAATGGTTAAAATTAGATGAATATGAAACATTTATGCTTATAAACCCAAGATATGCTCTTTTAGCCCTCTCACAATATATGTAAGATCATCCATATATTGGTTGAGGGAATAAATTGTTGGTCAAGAGATTTGGGATGTCTCCTCATTGTAAATGAACTCACTAGCTTTATCATCCCATTTAAACAAATATTGGAAGAAAGAGGAATGGTTGAGACTAACATAGATTTAACCATTTGTCATTGAAGAGTGATTTATTTCACAATGAAGAATATTGTAAGAAATTACCCATAAATGAGAGGTGAACTCAGTATCTTTGAGATAGATAGGATATTTTGAAAGAAACGTGTTGAAAGATTAAGTTTTTGATGAGTCTTAAGGTTATTCATAACCTAAATAGTAAGCGAGTCAAGCTAATTGTTAGGGTTCCCATGTGGTATAATCATCCTATATACCACTTCATACAAAACTCGGTCTAAGATACTCAAGAAGTTTGTTAACCATGACCCCGTAAATATTGTTTCTCCACTTTATTTGAATTGAAGAGAATCTCATATTGTTCATTTGGATAAAAATTCATGTCCAAGTTCACTCGATCATCAATCTTAAAAACATCCTCACCTCTTAGAGGCACCATTAAGTAGATAGCAATATCTTTTAATGTAATGATTATTTCCTTCATGTTTACCATGCTTAAAACTTTAATCACTTTGCCATTTGATCTTGACTTTGATTTAAGAATGACATAAAATTGTCTAACCATATGTAAATAGACTTCTTTTCCTTCATTAATCATAAATGCACTTTATTGTTAATATTCAATATCTTTTTAACATCTGAAAACACACATAACTTATGTTGTGGAAATCTTCTCACAAGCTTTTTCTTGCATAACTTTTGAAATTAGTTTCATAGTGGCATTACCAAGTCTTTTATGTCAAATACAAGGTGAGTCCACTAAAACAGTTAACATCAAAATCAATATCATTTAAGTTAATCACATAAATGTTTTTAAATCCTTTTCTTATGAAAATTATTTTGTTATTAATGATTTGGATTACTAGGCAATGTAATAATTCAAAGATAACTTTATTACCTCTATCATATAATTGGCCAATGCTAGGCAAGTTATACTTTAAACCATTAATAAGTAAAACATGCTCAATAGTAAGAGAATTTCCAATAATAGAAATACCTTTTGCCTTTCCTTTGGTATTATCTTTGAATATCATATGTTCGACATTTTTCTCTTTGAAGAAGTTAAATTTAGATTTATCTTCCATCATGTGTCTTGAACATCTATTATCCAAGTACCACATATCATTTGTTTTCTCATTAATATCGATGGAATTATTAGTCATCAAGCAAATTGCTTCTTTGGTAATGTTAATATTAGTCATCAAACATAAATTAGCTAATTCCTTTAATTCCAAATCACCCTCATCACTTGAAAAGGTTGCACTATCATCCTCGTCATTCCAAGTAGATGTATTTTGTTATGGCATGCACAACGCTGAATGACTGATTTTCCTTCTAAATCGAGGGAGATTTTGAATGTGTTGGGATAAATTATAAAATTTTGATTTAAAAAGTTAAGGAATCGTCATCTAATATTATGGTCATTAGAAAATTTAATGGTATGTGAAAGTCTGGGTAAGAGAACTACTTGTGCATGGGCAAAACGCATCACCCACAATGCACTCTACTTATGGTAAGCTGCATTGTTGATTGATTGTTTTTTTTTTAAGTATTGTTTATATTCATTAGTCCATCTAAGATTCAATAAAAGTCTTTCTCTATAAAGATTACAGAGATCTTTATTTTCTCAAGATAAAACCTAGTTATTCTAAAATTTAAATTTTAACGGTGTATTTAATTCTATTTAATATCTTTAATATCCGGGGATATACTTTACAATGTAATTTTATACCCACAAATATTAAAATCTACAATTAATTCCTAACATTTTATTTTGTCAATTCATTTAATTTAATACTGAGAATATGCATTATATTGTAAAATTCATACCTCAAATATTAATTAATTAAATAAAATTTTATGGTACTTTTTAAATTTTGGCCAAATTCTAATGGATAATCATAAACTAGTTATGATATCTATTTACTGATTTTTGTATTTTTCAAAGTACGATAAAAATACAATTTTTATTTTTAATTTTTATAAAATATACATGAAACTTTTGGAATTTTACCATATACACACAAATAAAATCATATTTTTGTTTTAATAAGAATTTGTTTTGTATTTTTCTAAAATCTTGAAAAAGTACAAGTATATTTAATATTGGATCAATATCTTATAATGTAAGTTTATAGCCCAAATATTAAATGAAATTGTTAAAAAAAAAAACATGCAAATGATCCAAAAATAATTTTAAAATAGTCTTTGAATTTTTTAAAATATTTTGGAAATTATTTGGGATTTATTTGGAAAAATAAAAATAAAAAAATAGCAAAGAAAACCATTAAAAATTCATTAGGGCATGTTTGATAAACACGCTCTAAAAATAAAAAATATATTCTTTTTTCTTTGTGAAATTTTTTACAAGCCAAACATGACTTTAAAAATACTTAGATCAGCCACGTGGGCTGGGCTTGGCCCAAAAACTTACACCAACCTAAAACAATTGGGCTTTTTAATTTGTTGTCAAGAAAATGGGCTGGGCTTAAAATAAACTACCCAAAATTTAAAAGATCAAAAGCCCTTGAAGGCCAACTCCACTAACAAAAACCAAGTTTCCTCTTTTATTCTGGGAAGATCAAAACTCTGATTTAAAAGAGTTTGCTATGAACATTGCCTGGAAACCATGCACACAAAAAAAGAACAACACCCATATCCAACCAACACTACCTAAAAAAGTCAAGACAAATCGAGCCTCATTTCCCTTCCATTTTTATACTGCTGAAATGCATCATAAGTTTACTTAAGCTTCTTCCCCATTTTCTAGCAAACCAAGAACATAGAAGATACATAGCAGAACATAGCAAGCATTCATGTAGAAAAGGAACCCATAAGTTTACTTAAGGTTTTCCTCACAATAGCTTAAATAATGATAACTGCACGGTGATGCTATGCTTTCCTGCCACGGTGATGCTATGTTCTCCTTCCTTGTGATGCTGGTGCAGAGGAGAAGACAATGATGTTGCTGGAGCTGAAGAGGTCACGGTGGCTAGATAAGAAGAAGCTACTGGACCGTGGAGGCTGGAATAAAACTGAGATGGAGCTACCCTAGTAGGAAGTGCTGGAGGACTGCTGTGGAGACAGGAATTTTTGGACTATTAAATAAATATATAAATTTTTTTAAGATTAATTATTAATTTATATACATAAATTTTTAAAGTTAATAATAAAGTTTTAATTCAAATACACTATCCAAAATATTAAAAAATAAATTTGAAAATACATAAAATTAAAGTGAAAGTAAAAATAAACTCACTATTAAAGTTACATTCTTCGATGTTTTGTGGAATATAATTTATCTATAATTGAATCTGAATCGATATTATAACAACCCTTCAACTGAGATAAAATAACAATATCATGTCAAGTGAAAAACAAAGTAATTAAAATTTTTCTTTCTTAATTTCTCCTTCCTTCACTTGATTATTCTTTAGATTAGTGTTTTATAAGTTAGACTTTATAAGTTTACAAGGTTATTCTCTTTTTTTTTTATTTGGATTTTTTTTTATGTTTTTCCCTTACTTTTCTCTTTTTCTCTCTCGTCTTTTCTTTTCTTTCTTTTTCTATTCTGCTTCTGCCTAGTCGGCAACATATAAAATGAAGGAAGAGCTGATTTGTTTTTAATGACAAATAACTATTTTACCATTAATGAGTCGTTTTGATTTTATTTGACGGTTTTTTTTTGTTAGCACCACTGAGCTCCATTCATCCTAAAATTCAATATATTTTAAGATCCTTCATAAAATTTCAGCTTAATCTGATGGTCGAATTGAAAATTACGCCTAGAAACATAAAATTGATTAAATTGTGATTTTTCATCAAATTTTTGAATTTCTTCACATATTCTGAAATTTTAACCCAATCTAAAGTATCATATTAGAAGGCTCCACGCAAATTTTCAGAATTTTTTGATAACTCAATCGAGAATTATAAATTATTTTACATAAAACTAGTAAAAAAATATTGATAAAATCTTGACCTGAACTATAGCCCTTTAACAAGTTATCACCCTTTTCTTTTCTAAAGCTTATCTAATTCCTAGCCACCTTATTATACCTCAAAATGTTGGCGAATCATTTAGCCTCCTTATTTGGTATCTTATCATTTTCTTCACTATTATATTAATTTTTATCCTCATTATCATTTATGACTTTTAGAGCTAAGGATTTCTTCTTTGTACTACTATCTTTCACGTCAAACTCCTTAATCTTTCCTTCATGAGATAATAAAGATCCGACAAACTCATTAAAATCAAGCATTTTAAGATTCTTAGCCTCCTCACCTGCCATGACTTTTGGTTCCCAAGCTGGCTCTAGGTAAAGATGTCAAAGTTTTGCCAGCTATTTCCTCATTTGTGATCTTTTTGCCTAGACTAAGAAGTTCACTAATTAACAAAAAGTAATAAACCTCATGTGCATTTCATAATTCAATAATGGGTTTAATTAGGTGAGTATATCTACTCTCAGTAGTATTCCATAATTCAATATTATTATCCCTTTTCAACATTTCAGGAGCTTAAAGACAATGGAAAACAATCATACCTCATCCATGAACTACATTCCTTGATGATACAAAATCACCTCGTAATCCATAACATGACTTAGCAAGCTTCCACCTCATTGATTAAAACACATTGCAGCAATCTCAACATGAAATAGACTAAATAACCTGACAATCCCATGATGGCAGGTGGGCTACCCATGGAGGTAATAGTGGTCATAATAGTAGTAAAGCTTGAACTGCCATTAGTAGCATTTAGACCCATGAAACGCTAGTCTTTACTATTGACGAGTAAAATTGGTTTTGAAATGAGAGAGGCACGAGGTTTGGAGAGAAAGAAAATATTTTTAGTGGCGGGTCTTTGGTAAAAAGGAAGGTTTTAGGGTTTCAGATTTGAAGAAATGGGTGATGATGGTACGGATTGCTTGGAGGAGACAAGGTCATGATGTCTTTATTGTTTTTTTTTTATATATGGGCTTGGATTAATTTCAATTGGGATAAGCCCCATTTAATTAAATGTGTGAATGTGTGTTTTATTTCTCACCCGTTGTGAAATTTTTAATTCATAAAAAAATGCTAATTTTAACTAAAATTCTTCCTTGAAGTCACTTTTCTTTTTAAGAAATCTTATTTCTCCATCAATAGACAATCATGTGCTCATTCTCCTCGTACATACTCTTATTATTATTAAGTATATAATTCAATACCTAATAAAACATGAAAAGACATAGTTATAATACTTCTCCTAGTTTAAGGTTTTAGTTACATGTTAGAGGCTAACTAAATTTGATTCGAGTCAATTTAAAATTGATATCATTTTAAGTTTATTTTAAAAAAAAATAAATTAAATCAAGTTTTACTCAAATTTTAACTAAATTAACTTACTCATAAATTTACTTACTTGATCAACTTTCACCTAGCTTTACAAAAAAAAACACACTAAATATTGGATTAGCAAGTTACAAAATAGACCAAGTGGTGCACTAAAAAAAAGATGGATTCAGAGAATTGGTGTCCACTAACTCCACTTGCTACCTATACTCTGGTGAGAATCTCAATTTCAAAAATTAATAATAATAATAATAATAATTTTAAAATTATTATTATTATTATAAAAAAGATACACCATGCTATCATGGTTGTGGTTATAATATTGGAATCCTTTCCCAATTCATATGGAAAAAGAAAAAAAGTCTGAATGAATGTGGCCCTGGCTCCCGTCCATTTTCATGCAAACCAAAAGAATAATAATAATGAAAAAAGAAAAAAGACCCGTTGTGATTGCTGACCTAATCCAAAAGCCTGCTCTTTGGAAGGTTAGTGGTTTCATGTCAATTCATCTCCTACCCCATCCCTACAAAATTTTATGCGGTTTTAATATGTAACTTAAAAAAATATGATGAAAATTATTATTTTAAATATTTTTATTAAAAAATATTTTTTATGTTTTAAAATATATTTTTGATATTAGTATATGAAAATAATTTTAAAATATAAAAAACAATTAATTTAAAACTAAAAAATTCAAAAATTATAAAAAATCAACCCAACAAAAAAAAAAATACTATCTTATTTAGATCTTTTCATGTGATGTGTGTATTAAAATAATTTTTTTATGTAAAAAATACACAGCATTTAATACAATCAAGAAAAATTATGAATTAATATATTTTATTTAAATAATTTTTTTAATAAAAAAATTTTATGATCTTATAAAAATATGATAAGCACTTGCAATTAATATTAAACCTAAATGATTTGAAATAAAGTTAAAATTATTTTATTTTTCAAGTTAAAATCCTTTACCTAATTAAACAACACTTTTTTTTTGGCATTTGATATAACCAAAATAATTTTTTTTTAATAAAGTAACTTGCTAGAGCGATAAATTAAAGTTCTAATAAAATATTAAAATAATATATCTTGATAGCCTTGGTTTCAAGGGCCACCACACGTCAGATCATTTTTTCTTTTTTTTTTAAAAAGTCATTGCGGATATATTTTGGAGCAAGAAGAATTTTTTTTATTATTCCTAGTCGAAAATGTTATGCATTGGTTTAATAAAACAAGTGGAGGATTAAAGGTATTACTAAACATTAAAATAAATTGCTACTAATAATTAAAGATTAAATCTAAAAGTTAAGTAACCTTTTAATTCGAGCTTTATTTTGCTGGGACTTTAAATTAAATCAAGATTTAAAATAATTTAATGTGATCTAATTAAAATTTAGTTTGATATTAATAAAAAAGATTTTCTAGCTCTTGTCGTCTAGATTATTATTATTTTTTTATAAAATGAGATAATATTTTTTTGTTAACTTGAATTAATCTATAAAACATGCAAGTCAGATAATAGACATATACGAGTTTAATAACTTGTTTTTCTAAAATATTTTTATCAAACATATCACAATAAAAGTTACATATATAGAAAAATCACCAAATAAAATTTTAAAAAATAAGTAAAACAACAAAGTTTTGCACAAAAGTAAATTTAAAAAAACTAAAGGACTATAATTGTATCAAATGAAAAGTAAGAGTATTAAAGTTGACTTTTCTACATCAAATTGGAAATTGCCACTTAATTTTCTCATGTTTTTCACTTTGATATTTTAAATTTTAATCTTGTTATTTTTCAACAAATTAAAAACAACTAGCTATCAATTTGGCCATATAAAAATTCAATCAAAAAAAAAATCACTATTAACATCTTTCTCTTGTAGTATTTTCTATAATAATCCACCAATTCTATACGTACTTTTTTTCTTGTGTTGTTGGTAACAATTATTTACCTCCCTCGGCTTCACTAACTTAATCGCAACAATTAGCATGCCGATTTTTATTTTTATTTTCCTCTTTGTTTTACACTTTTGTTGGCTTGAGCATCACAGCTAGCCCAGAAGCTTGAACAGGGAGTCATGTCTATATCTTTTTTCCAACATGTAACGGAGATAACAGAGGGGCGCAGGGAATTGAAGAGCAAAAGTAAAGAGATTATAGGATAGAGATACATAAAAACTGGGGGGGAAATGGAGAGAAAAGAAAGGAAAAGAAAAGAGAGAACAGATCCTTATCATGGTATCACCCCATTTTCTTCTCCTTTTTGCCTTCCCTCCTTGAATCTTATCCCTTATTTGGAGAGCATATCATAATGCGCCTTTCCTGCTTTATGGTGATTGGGGGAGCTAAGGTAGCAGTCACTGACGACACCCCACTAGACAAACCACCCTTATAATGACCCACAACATTACCTCCCTCCCTCCCTCCCATTCTAATGCTACACCGTAGCAGTGAAATCCCATTTTCTCAGACAGGAAAACCTCATCTCAAACTTCTTCCACCATTAATTTTGGAGAACATGCTGCCACAGCATTAGCAACCGTGAGGAAGATCTTGTCCTCTCCAATCAGCTGTGCCAAATCAGAGGCGTGGAGCTTATCAATCACGACTGGGCCAGGATTTGCTAGGATAAGCTGTGCAAGAACACAAGGAGCATCTGGTAAGGCAGTTTTCCTAACATCAGAGCGCGCGCGCGCGCACACATATATATACATTATCGTAAATGGTATGTGTTTCTGTGTTGCTTGAGATTTATATGATGCTGTAATGTAGCAGCTGTAAGTAAGTTAGGGTTAGATTTCATAGCATACTAGCTAGGTGGCAGTATTGATTCACAGGAGTTTACCTGAATCTCTCTTTTCTGGAGACTTCTGTATAACTCTTCCAAAGCGTGGATGCCACTGGTGTCGATGTCGGTAACGGCTGCACCAAAAGCAAAAGGATCATAAACGAGTTTTGAAACACCATTGTAGTAAGTTAGCTTGTAGAGAATAATGAAGATCCAGTAGAGAGTAGCCGTATTACGTGACATCTCCACTATCAAAAACTGGATTTTTGGTTTGCTGGATTTGTTTACCAACTCTTCCTCATCTATCAACCATCTCAATATCCTGCAAGACAATTTTGTTTTTTAGCCTCACCAAAGCTACTGGAAACATCAACATTTTGCGAAACTCTAAATAATAAAATCACATGCAGTTATTTCTTAAGCTCCTTTTACGTATCGGTCCTTGTGAACACTGCAACCATAGGGCTTCAAACACAAATTTCACAAGTTTAAAGCTTCAAAACCTCCCGCGAGCCAAGAAAACAGTCGGACCAGACTGTAACGTTACTGACTTTATTCATCATAATTGCTCAATGAGAAAATAAATATTGCCCTATAGTTCCAACTTTATTCATATAGCCTTTCCAATCAAAACAAGTCTTACACATGCTACAGCTGTGTTCTTTCATTAGTTAAAAGCCAAAACCTCAAAGCGAAAGGTCCTTTATTAGAAGCATGAGATAGGAAAAAAGAACCGCCTATAGTTGAAGTTGTAGATTGTCTTTCTCCACCAAAACAATATAGAATATCACATGAATTGCATAGCTGATCAGAGGCCAAAAAACAATGGCTTTACCTTTCTTTAATGTAATTGGAGTTAGAAAAGTAGATTGCAGAATCAACTCTCACAATCAAAACACCAGGAACCTTAGTTGCTTCAGGATATTGAAGAATGTTTCTGTATACAGCTGTCCTAGGTAATTTTCCCAGAATTGCAGTTCGGGGCCTGGTAACTTGTAAGAGAAGTTTGAAAAAGGATATCGACACCTTCCATGACACAATTAAAACACAATTTAATCAATCCTGACAATCATATGTAGTGATGTAGGGGATCTAACCAGTGGGTGTCGTGATTCTTACCGCAATCAAGAGGCCAATCTCAACAGAGACAAAAACAACACCAAAGAATGCTCCCATGCAAGCAACAAAATCAAATTTATCAATCTTCCATATCAAATATGCTGCATCATAATCAACTAGGCCGATCACAGCTGATATAATGATGGCTGAGAGTACAGCATTTGGGGTGTACTTGAAAAGAGGTGTGATAAATTGCAAGGTCAAAAATACAACAATCGACATAACAATGTTGGAGACAGCAGTTTGGCAGCCAGACATGAAATTCACAGCTGATCGAGAAAATGAACCTTCAAGCAAGAAAAAAAAATAATAATCAAATGACTATTAAGAATTTAAAACTCAGCCCCAAGGGAAGATAAACACCATCCAGTAGTGAAACATTTGCTTGGGCGCCAATATTCTATGCATCTATTCTAACTCAGGCTTCAAAGACTGTAAGTAGCTGTATGATTGGAAAGTTTAGTTTACTTTTTCATTAAGTTCATGGATTTATGGCTTCTCTGAAAGATGAAATTCCTACAGTTGATTTTTGCCACATATGATTAAGCATCCACAACAGGTGACTCACTTTGTTATCATTATTAAAATGTAAGATACTGCTAATATTCATACATGCATCCGTCTCACCTGTTGCCACATAGCAAGAAGTCATTGAACCAACAATATTCATAGTTCCTAGTGCTACCATTTCTTTATTTCCATCCAGCTGATAGTCCTTCATGGCGGCAAATGTTCTTCCAATTGCTATGGCTTCCTGAAAATCCCGTTCCAAGATAAAATTAAGGAACAAGAACTCTGTTAGCTGATTGGTGACCAAATAAAACGTCCCTCAAATATTCATAGGAGTTTAAGAGGACAAATAGACAATGGTTTGCAAAGTTGTCTCACCGTCAAAGCAATCATCGCAGCCACAATACCAATCCTAACACCTTTTAGCATATGGTCACCACTGAAATATATTTGATTCACAGAGGACGGATTTATTCCTTTCTCTATGTGTTTCACCTTCAGAAATCAGAACCATTAACATTAATTCCATAGCTATTGCAGCTATCACTACTTCTGATGTTCCAAACATAATTAGATTCATTTTTTTATTAATAGAAGTAATCACAATATATATAAAGAAAAGAACAAGAAATGCTTACAATTTGAACTCCGTCCTTATCTGCACGGGTTATATACACAAAAAAAGTTGACAGAATAACAGATATCAATGGGCCAATTGCTGGCACCCAAAATAATTTCTTGTTCTTCTTTCCCTGTTGCTCAAATAACGGTGAGATTTAGAGAAACTTTGCAAGAAGGTAATACATTACGTAAGCATTAGTATAATTAGATTCTGATGAGACTTACAATGTACTTGGCAAAAAGGAGGAAAGATAAAAGGCTCACACCCATAACAATAGTTTGCCAGTTCCACTGCAAAATATTTGTTGTACACAAATCAGTGACCGCAGATATTACAGTTTGTTTATCACATTTTAATGGTAAGAATATGCCAAAACTACAAGTCAAAGAGAGCGAGGCAGAGAGAACTTACTCCATGATGAGCTGAGGCAAATACTGAGTGCATTACAGAAACAATATCAGTGTTCTTAGTAAATTTTTTTATTCCAAGAAAACCCTTAAGCTGTTGGAGGGCAATTGTGATGGCAGCTCCACCCATGAAACCAACAATAGCAGCATGGGATAGAAAGTCGATTAGGAACCCCAACCTGATAAATTGGCCCAAACCGGTATGATGTTAACAGAAAGAAGTGATATATAGAGAAAAACTGAAATATGAACATGATGAATATGAATACCTACAAAAAGAAACACTGCATGTTTAATTTCCTTTTCACATTTACCTCAAAAACCCAAGGGTTACTTGGGTGATTCCGGCAAAAAATGTAGCTGTAAATGCCAGCCGCCGATATTCTGCTGCATTGGCTACAGGATCAGCAATTTCACTCTGAAGCAGAGTCCCCAACAAGAGAGACACCACTGCCACAGGTCCTATTGCGATGTCTCTTGAACTACCCATGAAGGCGTATATCAAAGGTGGAACAAAGCTGGAGTCTGAAAAATATTTCAAACAGAAACAACAGAAACCACTCCATCAAATTCAAGAACGAGCCAAAGGCAGCAAGATGTGCATGAATAAGGGAAACTTACACAATCCATACTGAGGATCCAAATTTGCAAGCTTTGCATACCCAATATCCTATTTTTATTCCAAAATGTAAACTATTAGAAACAGTGCAAAGTGGTGAACACATAATATTTCTGTTTCTTATACATCTTTTAAGCAGATAATCTACCTGGGGAATGCAAAGACTAGCAATTGTCAGCCCAGCAATGAGGTCACCTCTAAATTTTGCAAAACTGTAACTTCTTCCCCATTCAAGAATAGGGAAGATAGCTTGGAGACCTAGGATGAACTTTTTAGACCTTGGTTGGTCCTTGAAGGAACGTAGAGGATCATCTGCAAAGAATGTCTCTTTCACAGTGGCTTTGAACTCCTTGAAGAGGTTTTGCTTAGGGGGAAGTCCAACCTTGTGAACATAAGGCGCGTCTTGAGGATGACGGTGAGAGGATGACAGGCTCCTTATATCCATATCGTACTCTTGAGTTGAATGAACAGCGGAAGACATAGACAGTTAACTTACCTGTAATGCAGGACAGTTTATAAGATAATTATCATCATAAAGAGGGCAATGCTGATCTTAACTTTTCAGAAAGAATATGAAGCAAATGCTTGAACTACTGAATCAAGCCAAGATAAATGTTGCTTTTCAGTCTTTCCATTGATGTGTTCTATTAACATGCACAATAAGCCCGTGCAAGTGCAAACTCTGAAATTTACGAACAGAACATCATGCATTTTCAGTATAGTCTTCCAAAGAAAAGCTTAGCATAAACCAAAAGTGAAACTTTATTCAGTGGACAATAGCCAAGAAGTTGAAGCTAACCACGACAACGGAAGTCAGCAGGGAGAGAGAAGGCTAGGACATCCAGCGCAGGGGAATGCTAAGCCTTATTGAACATGAATGGAAGCGTAAAAGCACCTGCTTATATAAGTTTTTTTAAAAAGGATCACTAGCCAAACCTTCTTAATTAAGAGAGAGAGAGAGAGAGGGAATTATGATTAGCAATAAGGTATGAATCTGGATCTCATCCATGTCACATACATGATACTCAGCAAAGTGGACAGTAATTTTTTATTTATGACCGACCTAGACATGGATTATTCAACACTTGGTGATAGATGTAGGAAGCTCTTCAACGCCTCCATAATTGTGGTGCTTTCGAAGTAAAACTACGCAATTTGAAAAGGTGTTGACTTACTGTGTATTTGGTAATGCTTTGTTTGGATTAAAAAACCATTAATTCGATGCTTTTTAATTATTATTTTTTATGTTCTGATGCAGACATAATAAAATTATTCAAAAACAACTAAAAAGCATCGAATTAATCATTTTACAAATCAAATACACTTCAAAACACAAGAGTATAAACGCATTACCAAAAACTGTCCTAGGAGCATCGCTGGCAGCAGCTAAGAAACAGATAGCATATATAGATAGAGCTTTAATGTCTTGTTTTTTTTTTTTTTTTTTTTTTTGAGTTCCTCTTAAGCCATCAAAAAAGTTCATAAACTAAATTAAAGGGAAAAGAGCTTTAATGTCTTGTTGCTGAAGAATATGGTATCAGAAAAGTGGAAGGGCTAGAAACGCAACTCCTCTCCAACCACAACCAGTCATTATTAACTAGAAAAATAGAACATTTTCTTTTAAAACTTTTAACTTTCTTTTCTGACCAAGTTATTGATTCCCATTGCTCTTATAGACCAGAAAAACAACTAATAAAATTATCTGCGGCATTGGTCTCAACGTCGACATTCATGATTATTTTATGGAAGAAAGGGCATTTAATGAAAGCAACCAGCATTCAAGGTTAAAAGCTAAGGCCCCTCCCCAGCCAAGAAAATAAAATAAAAATAAAACAGAGCTATATTTAATTAAGAAGTACTATATATATATACGTGATCATAAAGGTCAATATTTATCAATTTTTGGGCTTTCTGAAAACCCTACAAGCCTACTTGACTGTATCTACTAAAGCACGTCAAAAGCGTTGATTTAATTAGTTAATTAATCTTGATCCAAAACCCAAATCAAAGTACATCACTATACTCATCCTACATTGTTAAATAGAATTGTCACAGCAAGCAAACAGGATAAGAATCTAAAACTTTCAGACTTTTACTGTTTTCTTTCAATGTTTAGGCACAAAAACAATTCTATACTATACTATATATGAGGATGAGAAGCAAAACCCAGAATTCAGAAGGTCCTTTTATCTTTTCTTTGATTTGAAACAGGAGAGCATCTTCCAAATTGCATTTCTTTTTAGAATAGAATAAAGGAGGGGCTCAAGAAAAAAGCCATCGTATCTCACCTCCTCATTCACTTACCTTGAAATGAAAACCGTTGATAGTGGAGCAATAAGATTAACCTCTCACACTCGAAAAGATCTTCTATCCCTTGTCAAAAAAAGAAGACGCACCACCCTAGCTAGTCCTCACCATTTTCTGCAAATAAAACTAATTAAAAAGAAGAAAAGGCAAATGTAATACTATACAAGAAGAAAAATTTACAAGTTTATAAAGTAAGGAATACCTATAAACAGTAAGCACCTTCCCATAACGTGCGCCAAACTTGGTGGTCTTTATCTTTCCAGGTATCCGTAAACGTTCGTTATAATTAAATAAGGAGTTAAAACCTACTGTGTCTGCAACCTAAAAAGCAAGACAAACCCAAAACCCGTCCAGGTTCAATGAATTTTCTTATGTCCAAATCAGTTTGTACTTATTCTTCTGCTGAAACGAAGGTGAACCAAAAGTAATGTTAGGCGAAGAAATTTAAAAGATAAGGGCCTTTTTTTATTTGTTTACTCTCTGTTGGGCTGCCGATAAAATCTAATACTAAGATTTTAGCTTCTCAGGCCATCCAAACTGATATAATCTACAAAATAAATAAAAAAAACTTTCTATTAAGATTTTGATAATTTGTTAAAAACGAAACAGATAAACTCTGGAATTTCTAGTCCAAAGACAGATGTTAGTAATTGCACTCTGAACGATACATATTCATTCACGAAGTTTGTTTTGCTTTTGGCTCTTGTTTCATGGTTGAAATGTGGACTCCATTCATTTACAGAACTGCCACCGGAACACATGCGTGGGAAAAGTCTAAGAGGTTTTCCTCCGTCGACGGAAACACGATACGATGCTCCTACTAAAGTCTACGGCTCTGATTTCTCGTCAACGCTCACTGGAATAAGTTTTTTCTCCATCTTGAGAGGGCAGGCTCCACATGAGAGTGACTTGCTTGCAAAACGTCACTGTCGTATCGGATTAGGATGCGTTTGGGACCAGGTTCTCTCTTTTTGTAGTTTCAAACTTGGCTTGCTGTTAAACAGGTTCTCTCTCAGGCCGCTCCTTTTAACTCTTCACTCACAAATCCATTTTGTCTGCCCCATCTTGAAGGATAACATAATTGATATCACGATGAAATGAATATCGTAACGTAGCAGGTCATTTTTTAACGCTCTATATAAAATACGTACAAAATAACTCATTATTTTAAATATATAAATGAGTAAAAAGTTATGTCTCTCTTCATTTTTGAAAAATAAATGTCATTTAGTAATTACATTCTCGAATATAAATGCATAAATCAACACAAATTATCAAATTAAAAACACACATCAATTCAATTCAAATAATATTCAAACGGTCCAAACTTATACACGATAATAAATATTTTATCCCAAAACCTTCAATTATTAGCAATTTATCCAAAAATAATTTAAGTTTAAAGATCGACCTTCCAAGACGTTTAATGTGTCCAAGAATTACTAGAATCAAGTCTAAAGACTGTTAGAGGTATATAAACAGTGACGATGTGTGGTTAACTAGAAATAGGGTGGATCGGGTGACTCTCATTGTCACCTACAACAGTTTAAAATTACATAAACAATTGGTTTATTTATTATTCTTATAAATAAATATGTTTATCTCTTCTTTTTTTGTGAGTCACCGGTGCTACTGCCATAATGAAAGGGTGGAGAAGATGATGAGCAAGGGTTATCTGGCAAAGGAGTTTGTTGTTTTTACTTTGTAAAGGAGCTAGTAGATATGTTGAGGTGGAGAGAGGTTGACGTTGTGGTCACTAATGTGAGGACTTCTGGTGGTTAATCGAAGAGGTTGGACTATGATGAGATATGCTACTATTTTGGCGAGAGGAAAGGACAATAGTTCAGTTTTTAGGTATGCTTATGGGGAGGAGAGATTGGACTCTCGGTTGAGGTGGTGGTTCATTGGTTTTGGTGGGGGAACCGACATTAGGTTAATGATGGTGGTCGAATGGCGGCTGAAGGAGATAAGTTGGGAACGTTGATGATGGATGCCTAGATGGTTAATGTTGTTATGTGGGTGATGGTCATAATAGAAAAAGAGGAGGATTTCTTTGGGGTTGGCAACTGGGTTTTGGTCTGAAAAAAATGGTAGAGGCGAGGAGATGATGCTAATGCTACAAGGACCCATGTTATTGCTGCTAATGGGTGATTTGTTGTGGCGGGGAAAATTGGTGGAGATGGGCTTGTGCACCTAGGCTAGTTACTAGAGGTGGTGTTTGGTATGGTTGATAGCTAGTCTTCTTCTATTAATGGGTCTAGGGTTTTTTTTTTGTATTATATGGGTGTGTGAGTTGATAGGTGAGAGAGTGTTTTAGTGTATGAGTGATTGTTGTTCTAACAATTACTCCCTTAAAATTCATTCTCCCCTATGAAATTTTCACATCTTTTTGTGTGGACCAACCACATATTTATAGACAAAACAAACTTGTCATTTTCCTCCTAGTTGTTCGGTCCTTAAGCAACTAGAAAAAAACTTTTGTCACTTATTTTTTTTTTTTGCACCTTTTTTTCCTATGACCAAATATTTTTTTTATATATATTGATATTTTTGAAAAAGACAACGTCAATATCGACTCAATAAAATTGATTAATGATTTTGAAATGAGCACGTTAAAAACCGAACGCATCAAAAGTAAAATTTTTAATTTTATTTATTTTGAAAAGACGTTGAAAATACCAAAACAACACAAATACATCGAATATGTATTTTTTTTGGATTTTTTTTATTTTTTGATATTTTTTTATTTGTTTTCAAAAAATTAAGAAAACTAGGGTAAAAAAACTGGTTATGACAAAGTTTTGTACCAAAATATTAATTACTAAAATAATAAGGGCCAAATGATAAAGAAACCTTAACTTCAAAGATTAAACTAAAGTTTTTTGCGATAAAATAGTAATATGGCTTTTTTTCTTGTTGTCAAGGTTGGCTCTTCTTCTTTTAATTGTTATTTTAACCATAGTTACAGTATGATTTTGCCAAATTGATGTTCAATAAATCTTAGAATGATATTTAAAATTATGTACTCACATGAAAACAATATGTTAAAAAAACATGGTAATGCAAAATAGAAAGATAAAATTAGAAATGTTAAATCTTGAAAACAAAAAAATAATTGCATTGTTTAAAACAATCAATACAGTACATAATGGATTGTGAGAGGAGTCGAAATGTAAGCTCCATTTCTTTCTCTTTTAGTATATTGTATAATAATATAACAAATGATTGAAATAGTTAATTAAATATAACTTAGTCGAGAGTAACAAAATTAACTAACCAATCCTTATAATTTTAAAAATAATAATTTTATCTCAACATTTTTCAATCCTTTTAAAACCTAGTCCTTTTGTCAATTTGATGTTATTAGCCCTTTTGTTAATTTCATGTTATTTTTTAATTTGATTTGTTTCTTGAAAGAAGAAAAGAGAAGTGAAAAGACATATTACTTGACAGGAAAAAACAAACAAACAATTGATTGTCATCTCTATAGGGAACAAAGTTTAAGATTGGAAGTGAGGATAGAGAAGAAATAAAATAAAAGAAAATTGACGCACAAGAAGAGAAGTAAGCAAATGAGATGCCAAGGTCTCATCCAATAACACATGCCTAATTCATTTTTTAACACTGCAAAATATAAGACCAAAGAGATACATATATGAATAATTCATCATTTTAAATATATAAATTATTAAGAAGTTATATCTATTTTAGTTTTTAAGAAATAAAGTTTAATTAGCAATCACACTCTAAAAAATAAATGTATAAATGTATAAACCAACACAAATTATCAAATAAAAAACAAACATCACTTCAAATCAAAAAATATCCTAACAGTCCAAAATTATACACAATAATAAATATTTTGTTCCAAAATTTCCCAATTCTTAACTATTTGTCCAAAAATAATTTGATTTTATAAATCGACCTTACTAGACGTTTAATGTGTCCAAGAATTACTAGAATCAAGTTTAGAGATTGCTAGAGGTATAGGAACAAAGACTTGTCGCCAGTTAACTAGAAATAGGGTGGATTGAGTGACTCTCACTATGTAAACCCCGGTAAAAATAAAAATAAAATTATATATATATATATGAGAAAAAAAATGGTCTCAAGAATTGAGTAAATTAATTGATATGACTTATACAAGTATGAAATATAAATATTTGAATTTTTGACGAAAAATCATAAACCGGCTAATTTTACGTTATAGCACGTTACTTTCAATCTGGCCATTAGATTAAGTTGAAATTTTGCATGGGGTCTTATAAAATATTATTTTAACCTAGGTTAATGTTTCAGAATTTTTGAAGTATGATAAGAATTTTTTTTCATATAAAAGAACAAATAGCACAAATGAGTGTGTAGGAATTTCTTTAGGGACCAAATTGAAACTTTGCCCAAAACAACCCTCTTTATAAGCTGCCAGCAATGAAGAAAAAAAAGAAAAAAAAAAAAGAGGGAGTGTGCAACCTGCCAAGAGAAGAAAATATGAAAATAGGGATTTTGTCATTTTTCATGAAAATTGCTTGAAAAAAAAAGAGTGTAAGATAGAAAGAGTGTTAAGTAATTAAAGAGAGGGTTTGATACATTAAGGAGACTACAAGGAGTTTAAAGATTTTAAGTGTGCTTTTAGAGAAGAAAAAAAATTGATTTAGAGGAAAGTGTGAAGGAGAACTTGATTCAACTTATTTTGACTTTTGATTCTTCATTCTTTAAGAGTAAGAAAACTCTCCATGATGATCCATTATGTTGTTTTTCATGTTTTTTCTTGGATTGAGTAGAATTGGTATTATTTGAAGGTGGGTTCTTGATGTTATAATGGTTTGAATGCATGGATTTATGTTAATTACATGTTTATTGAGGGAATAAATGTTTGGGCTTGTCATTAATTAGGTTAATTTAAAAACAAAAATGTATTTCTTTCTCTTAGTAATGGGAATTTCGGCCAATGGTGGATTTTTAGGGTGATTAGGTTGTTGAATTAATTACAAACAAATTATATTTAGTTATGATAATTGAGTATTTGATGATTGAAGAATGTGTAAACAAAAAAAAAAGAGAAAAGAAGACAGAGAGGGATAAAAAAATAGTTTCCACCTTGGGTTTGCTATTGATCCCTTATTATGTTATAAGTAAATATGATCTTATTGTATTAATTAGTGAAATTACATACATGGATGCTTAATTAGTTGTTGTTATGTGTGATTATGGAACTCTTAGAAAGGTGAATTTGGCCATGGAAAATATAAGAAATAAAATTTCAAACTTGAAGAAATCAATTAATTGTATTTAAATAGTGGAAGAAAAATAAAATGAAATGATGTGTTGAATTAGGTATAAAGGAATTAAATTTCCTTTAATGTTGGGAAAAGTTTTATAGTGATATAAGATTCCCTTATAATTGTGGTGAATTAAAAGTTTAGGTGGATTAGCATTGTATGAATTATTTGTGGAATTATTAAAGAACATGAAACTAAGTTAGAATAATCACAATAGTTTTGGATGTTAAAATTATATTGATAAAAAATCTTACTATGTGATGAAGTTTTAAGAAAATTATTGGGTGATGAAATATTAAAATCATAAGATCTTTCAAATGAAACAGGGAAGGTTGGAGGCTCCAGACAGCAACAGGGAGTTACTAGTCGAGCATCACCAGCAAGTAGGTATCTGATATCTTGAATTTTTATAGAAAGATTAATTGAAAAACTTGTGCTGATTTTAATTAGAAATTCTATAATTTATGTTTGATGTTAACGGATGAACATATTGGGCGGATGAATTAATGTCTGGTAATTAGGCGAGTGAATTAATGCCCGGTAATTAAACGGAATAATTAGTACCGATAATTGGGCAAGTGAATTAATATCGGTCATTGGGCAGATGAATTAGTACCGGTAATTGGACGGATGAATTAATGTCCAGTAATTGAGCAGATGAATTAGTACCGGTAATTGGACGGGTGAATTAATGCCTGGTAATTGGGCGGGTGAATTAATGCCCGGTATAATTAGACGGATGAATTAATGCTCGGTAATTGAGCGGATGAATTAGTACCGGTAATTGAGCGAGTGAACTAATGCCTGGTAATTGGGCGGGTGAACTAGTGCCGGTAATTAAACGGATGAATTAGTACTGGTAACTAGGCGAGTGAACTAATGTCCGGTAATTGGACGGATGAATTAGTGCAGATAATTGGACGAATGAACTAGTGCTCGATATTTGAGCGAATGAATTAGTGTCCCTAATGAGGGAGCAGTACCCCCGTGAAACGACTAAGATTGGAATTTAATTGGATGAATATGGAGGTGTAAGATATTAGTGATTCATAATAAAGTATATAGAAAAAAAATATTTTTATATGGGTGTAGTGAAATGATACATTACATTTATTAATAATTATGCTGATAAAATATTAATTTTATTTTCAGGACCCTCGCAACAGTAGAATAGATCCTACTTGAATATATGCTACTTTTTGTGTATTTATATTAATCAACATGCATTTTGAGAATTAAGAATAATGTAAAAGAGGTTGAATGAACCTTTATAATTGTAGAACAAAATTTTTATATATAATTAATGTGTATGACATACTTAAGAATATCTTTATGTTAAATTAAGTATTTGATTCTATCATGGTTGCTCATATGATTAGAAATGTTGGAATGATTAAATAATGAGGGTGTTACATTCATAATTTAAGTTTTTATTTTTTATTTTTAATTATTTGATTATTCAAGTTAAGTAAACCTTAGAATTGTTTACTTTATTTTGTTTTTTTATTATTGATTGCATCTTGATTATCGGACAATACCTGTTTTTTTTGTGATGCTTTGTTTGGGAAAAAGGTCCAAGATGATTGAACCATGATTATGATATGAGTTATGTCAAGAATAAAGATGTCGATAACTTGGTATGGTCCCGTTATAAGAGAAACTCTATTGATTTTTTAGTAAAAAAAAATAAAATTACACCACATAAAATTTTACACTTTTAAATAATTATGTTTTTTTTAGATTGTGACACACTATCACCTACAACAGTTTTAAATTACATAAACAATTGGTTTATTTATTATTCTTATAAAATGAATATGTTTCTCTCTTCTTTTTGGTTAGTCACCGGTGCTACTACCATAATGAGAGGATGCAGAAGATGATGAGCAATGGTATTTGATAAAGAAGTTTGTTTTTTTTACTTTGTGGTGAGCTAGTAGATCTTTTGAGGTAAAGAGAGGTTGGTGTTGTGGTCACTAATGTGGGGACTATTGGTGGTTAATCAAAGAGGTGGACTATGATGAGATATGCTATTATTTTGGCGAGAGGAAAGGACAATAGTTTGGTTTTTAGATATGTTTGTGGGGAGGAGAGATTGGACTCTTAGCTGAGGTGGTGGTTCTTTGGTTTTGATAGAAGAGTTACGACTATATGGTTGAGAAAAGAGAACCGGTACTGGATTGATGATGGTGGGTGAATGGTGACTGAAGGAAGGAGGGTGGGAACGTTGGCTGTGGATGCCTAGATAGTCAATGTTGCCCCGTGGGTGATGGTCACAGTAAAGAGTGGAGGATTTCTTTGGTTTTGGTAGTTGGGTTTTGGTCTGAAAGAAATCATAGAGGCAAGAAGATTATACTAAAGCTACAAGGGACCTACACTATTATTGTTAATGGGTGATTTGTTGTGGCTGGGAAAATTGGTGGAGATGGGTTGGTGCACCTTATCTAGTTGCTAAAGGTGGTGTTTGGTATGGTGGATGGCTGGTATTTTTTTATTAATAGGTCTAAGGTTTTTTTTTTTTTTGTATTGTATAGGTGTGTGTAAGTTGGTAGGTGAGAGAGTGTTTTGGTGTGTGGGTGATTTTTGTTCTAACTAATACTCCCTTAAAATTCCTTCTCCCCCATGAAATTTTCCCCTTTTTTTGTGTGGTACAACCACATATTTATATACAAAATAAACTTATCATTTTCCTCCTAATTGCTTGGTCCCTAAGCAACTAAAAAAACATTTGGTCCCTCATTTTCCTTGTTTTGCACTTTTGGTCTTCATATTCAATTTTTTTTTGTATTTTGATATTTAAAAAAAAGACAATGTCAATGTTGACTCAATAAAATTGATTAATGATTTTGAAATGAACACGTTACAAATCAAATACGTCGAAAGTAAATTTTTGAATTTCACTTCTTTTGAAAAGTCGTTCAAAATACAAAAACGATGCAAATACATCAAAATATATTTTTAGATTTCTTTTTTTAAAAAAACGTAAGAAAAATATGGTAAAAAATAGGTAATGACAAAGTTTTATATCAAAATATTACTAAGAAAACTAAAACTACTCTTGGTTTTACTGTTCACGTAGACACAAATTACTGTGGATTGGAGCAGTATAATGACAGAATTGTTCTTGCCGAAGAAACTTGCTAAGCATGTAATTGGAGGTAGGATTGTCTTTTCCAATAAGATGCAAATTATTATTTATATTCAGAAATAGTTGACGTGTACTAGGCACGCGCCAACAGGTGGGCGCCGCTCATGCTATTTGGGTGGCATGTGCGGGTAGAACAAAATTGATAGCTTCTTTATAGGGCATCTTTCAATGCGCCTTGTCACCCACAGTGGCAAGGCACATGTGCCAAAGAGGCCAATAAAAGAGCTCTAAGTGAGGGGGTTTTCCCTCATTCCTTCTTTGCCCTTTCTCCTTCTAGAAAATCATGCTGCCAATTGCAAAAAAACATGGGTAAGGTATGATTCCAAATCCAAGTAACATGGGTCTGACATGTTGTCAGGTCCAAGTAAAAGTGGGTCAGTCACGTTTGCTAGACTCAAGCAAACTTGGATCAAACACCTTTGATTATAAGATGTATTTTAACTATTGAATAATGAGTTTGACAACCACGCTAGACCCAAATTACTTGAGTTTGACGTAGTTTCAAGACCCAAGTATCTTGGGTCTAGCATGGTTGCCAGACCCAAGCCACTTGGGTCTGACACCATTACCAAACCCAAGTGCAAGATCCAAGGTCCTTGGCTCTGGTAGACCCAAGCGACTAAGGTCTGACACCACCTATGCCAGATCCAATTACCTCTCAATCCTTTCATTTTGTGATTATCTCTCTTTGGTACTATAGTTTTAAATTTTAAAACATCTATTTTGATGTTTTTAAAACTTTTCAGTTTGAAAAATAGCTAAGAAAGTTTTTAGTAATCCTATTTGAGAACTTATTCTTATAAAGTAGCTTTATTGGGGTGACAAAATCTTTTATCATAGTTGTGATCATTAGATTATTAGGTGTTCATGTTATTTTTTTATTGAAATAATATTTTCTTTCTTTTCAATAAAACCACCCCAGACCCAAACACATTGGGTCTGACAATAACACCAGGTCCAAGCGCCTTGGGTCTGGCAAACACACCAGGCCCAACCGTCTTAGGCTTAAAATCACATCAGGCTCAAATGCTTTGGGTCTGACATATAACATGAGTTTGACATTGTTGTCAGACCCAAGTAAACATGAATGCCTTTATGATTATAGAAAATTACATAAAAAACAGTGTAGAAGAACAAAAATACTCGCATTTTAGGTCTGACACCCTTACTAGACCCAAGTGTCAGACCCCCATGCCAAATCCAATTATCTCTCCATCCTTTTGTTTTCTCCGATAATCTCTCTTTGGTTGGGTTTAGCAATCGTGCCAGACCCAAGCGACTTGGGTATGACAACCTTGCTAAAAACAACTTGGGTTTGCCAATCACGCTAGATCCAATCGCCTTGGATCTGGCAGCCACACCAGACCCAACGTGTTTGAGCCTGACACCCACACCTAACACAAGCTACTTGGGAAATATTCCAACCCATAGCGGAGCGCGATCAAATATACTAGTTAATTGCTAAAATAATAGGGGTCAAATGATAAATAAACCTTAACTTAAAGGATTAAATTGAAGTTTTCTACTATTAAATAGTAATAAGGCTCTTTTTTTCTTGTTGTCAAACTTCATTGTTAACCACAATTATAGTTTCGCCAAATTGATAATTAATAAATCTTGGAATGATTTTTAAAATTGTATACATGCGAGAATGAAAAAAATATGTTAAAAAAAACATGGTAATGCAAAATAGAAAGATAAAATTAGAAATGTTAAATCTAAAAAAAAATGCATTATTTAAAACAAACAATACAGTACATAATAGATTATGAAAAGAGCTAAAATGTAAGCCCCATCTCTTTTAGTATATTGTATAACAATATAAAAAACGATTAAAATAGTTAATTAAATATAACTTGGTTCATAATAACAAAATTAACTAATAATCCTTATAATTTTAAAAACAATAATTTTATCTCAACATTTTTCAATCCTCTTGAAATCTAGCCCTTTTTTTAATTTCTCGTTATTTTTCAATTTGATTTATTTTTTGAAAGATGAAAAGAGAAGTGAGAAAGATTTTGTGTGTGTGTTTCTATATATATATATATATATATATAACAAAAGGGTAGAAAAGAGAAGCGAAACGACATATCGCTTGACAGGAAAAGAAAAAAAAACACAATTGATTGTCGTCTCCATCGGAAGAAGAGGGAGGGAAGCAGGAACAAGGTTTAAGATTGGAAGCAAGGAAGGAGAAGAAAAAAATTAAAAGAAAATGGGCGGCGCAGAAGAAGAGAAGCAAGCAAACGAGATGCCAAAGTCTAATCCAATAACACAGGCCCAGTTCCTCCTCTGGAAACGCCAAAAGGTATTTTCTTCTTCGCCCTTTACTTTTCTAGGGTTTCTTTCTATATCCAACCAATTGTCCTGGAATTCATAACTGATAATTGAGCTAGATTGAAAATTTTAAATATGTTAATATATACCAAAATTCTCATCTTAAATCGTTGAGTTTGGTGTGTGTATCATGTCAAAGCAGTGCAACACTAGAAATATTGAACAGTTTGGCCTTTGTCTTAGGAATTAGAATAGGGAATCTCTGTTAGTTTTTTGTGTATGAATTCACTTTAAAGGCTATTTGCGAAATAAATACAATGTTACTGAGTGGTAATGCACTTCTTTACTTGGTTCCCAATTTCATTTATCATCCAGGTATCTGTAATTTGTTGAGGGTTTAATATAATTGGCCATACATGGTAGTTCCTGATCCTTTCTATCCTATCGGCCATATATTGATTTGGTGGGTCAAAGTTATCATCAAGAAGGAATAAAGAACTGGGAAAGGGATTTTGTGGTAATGCATTTAACTGTTAGCAGCAAGAGTTGGTACCCATGTTGTGTGTTTTCTTTTTGATAGTAGTTGCCGCAATGAATCTGTTACAAATCAGACACCACCGCGAAACTAAAAATTTTAGTCTGCAGGATGTTACTAGTGAAGGTAACTGAGAGCCTTCTCAAGGCATTATAATAACTTGCTGTTAAGTAGAGGGTATTTGCATAATCCCATCTCCTTGAACTGTTACCAAGTTGATAACAAGTTCAGAGACATGATGAGGGCTCTACTAATGTTAGACTACTTTATTTACTTTTTTCTTTTATAATTATGACAATAAATATCAGTCTTTTTTCTTTTCTTTTCTTTTTTTTATATCAGGAAGCAGATTCCTCAGCTAGAAAAGCTGAAGCTGCTAGGAAACGTGAAGAAGATATAGCTGCAGGAACAGTACAAATGAATGGCCGGGAACTCTTCTTGCACGAACCTTGGGTGTTTGATAACACTCAGTATTGAGATTTGGTTTTTGTTCAAGAACACATAAACATATACAGACTCATTCGTGTAATGCCTGAGAGAATATCTTAACATATAATGCTCTATTTCCTGTTGACTTTGCTTTTAAAAAAACTTATGGTGCCTTGAGAATGCCCAATGATGTTGATTTTTCTTTTAATGTCTGCTAATAGCTGGTATTATGATCTGGTAGTTGTGGTGTAAAGGAAGAACAATGGGATCAATATATGACTAGAGTTATGTTTTGCTCTGCTCCTAGAACGCTATGAATGATATGAGGAAGTGATCACCTATTTTGCAAAGTCAGCAGCATATTTTGCTGGCATTCAGTTTACATATGAATAGAGTAATAGTGTAAAAGATGTGTAAACATTGTATTTTACACCAGCAGTCTATCATACCTTTATTGTCGATGGGGTTTGTCAACACTCTTCGGCGCTACATAACATGGTGCATGATTAAGGAGTCGACTTACCTTTTTTTTTGTTCCCTGAGTGTTTTTTTCTTTTCTTTTCTTTTGATAGTTGTTCCATGCAAGGTGGCCAATGTTTCTCATTCATCTAGCTGAGGCGAGCTTAACAGTTGCATCATTTGTTATACAAGTAACTTTGGGGACAGTTTGCAAATATTGCAAAGTACTCCTTTTAGGGCACCTATTCTCCCACCACTAATTACTATGCCTACTTTCTGCTCAGCCTCTCGGACCCTTCACAAAATTTGAGCCTGGTTTCTCTCCCTCATCAACAATGCAGATCCTTTACCATGCTGCCTCAATACTAATTCATTCACCCATCTGTTTTCTTATTGCCCGTGTACTGCTGGAAGACAAAATCATGGACCTTGCATTTGCATTTGGGTTCTATTGCTCGTTAAACTTCTTGTGAAGGAGGCAGCTAGCGCTGGCCTGGATGGGTGTTTTCCTGCTTGAGTTATTCACACTATATTCCTGGCCTAGCTACTCATACACTCAGATGATTAGGTGTTGGTAGAATAGCAGTAGAAGCAGGAAAGTTGTTTGTAGCGGTTTATACACACAGATTATCGGTAGTATAAATATTATTATACCAAGGTTCATGTAAATGGAAAATGGTTACCAGAGGCATTTGTTTCATGGAACGGCTGTGGCATTTAGAGCAAGATATCATTGAAAGCTGCACTTTTATCGAACCACATCCTATAGTTCATACATGGCACAGAACTGGATCTGGCACGCCCCAGAGTAAGAGCACCGAAAAGAGAGTTCCACTGACAATTGCACTTAAACTTTATTTAAGAAGCCAGATTTCACCAGAAACATAGCATACATTGTCCGAAGACGAAGCACTGACTCAAACTGCAACGACATAAAAGAAACTTAAAAGACACTAAAAAGACGACATAAAACGAACATAGATTCGCAAGCTTAATTTTCAGCTAAAACACTAGACAATATGACTCGGATTTGACAGGATCTCTCCTCCTCCATGTCATATCGTCTCCCACTTTCCCTTACTCATATCGTTTTCGCCTGCAAAGAAAAACCCTTCAATGAGAACTGGTTAGGAAGATCATAACCGGCATTTAGCCCCCTCTTTCTTTCTTTTTTTCCTTTTTTCATGTCTCATTTAAAGTTTTTGTGGAAATTGATGAAAAAATAACTCTCATCCAAAAAATACGTGAACATGAGCCCACTGAGAGGGAGAAACTAAACATGCAATGCGAGTTAATGAAGGTTCATAGAGCAGGAAGGATATCTACCAGAGTTCCTCTTTGACAGAGTCCAGATCACGCCTTATTTCCTCTATATCCCTATGGATGTGCTGCAAACATAAAAGAGTTGCATGTTTCATCATACAGTGAAGAAGAGGAGAGGATCTACTAAACACATTGTATTTGTCTTCACTAATATTAATAGAATTTTGTAAATTAATATCAGGCATACCTCAAACCTATGGTTGTAATATTTGATCCGAATTTAATAAAGAATCCAGTACATGCAGAAGAAGCAATATGTATAATTAGAAATAGTCATTATACTTAGTAATGAAATATGGAATCGTGTGTGTGTGTGTGTGTGTGTGTATAGACACACACACACACAGAGTACTATGGATCGAGAATTAAATAGAGAATTAACCAGTCAATGAGGAATTGTAGCTCCCCGCCAGAATATCGTTGAATGAGTCGGTTCCTTTCCTGTTTATAAGCATGTAAATGTTAGAAATAATCAGGGGAGAAGGTAGAAAGGAACTCTAACTCGTATTAACTTATTCTCACAGGAGAAAAGGTCCCATGAACTTGTGGACTTGGAATATTAGAGTACTTTTAACATATATATTTGTACTAATGTAGAGATTAATTAAGAGATTTAAAGGATAACTACAACATTAATATATCGCCTACATACATGCAGAACAATTGAATGAATTCTTTGAATGTAGACTTAATTAATCCAAAAGAAACCATTAAGAAAATGAAGAACATCCATGCAATAGAGACGAAGAGAGCTGTACATCACCTCTTGCAATTCTTCTCCATTATCTTCGCTGCATGGCATTAGATTCAAAGGGTTAGTGAATAAATGAAGGTTGATTATTGATCGAAATGCACGTTTGTGTGAATATGGCAACAATTTCCTTCACAATTGAAAAGAGGTTTTTTACTTAGTCGCATAGCGAACCAAACCATTTCCAGACCTGAGATTTACACATATAAATAATTAAGAAAAAGCACCTTAGCTAGCATTTCATTTACACATGGAGCTAGTACCTGTTACTGTCTTCAAATGCAGGCAAGGCAAGAACAGGAGGAAGCATAGGGCGTCTCAAACACGTATTGTTGTCAGATTCGCTGTGTGCTTGCTGCTGCCGCTGATGTCCCTCCTTTTGCTGCTGCTCTTGCTCCTGTTGTTGAGAAGCTCCCGTGCTTCTCTTCTCATTAACGGTGAACCTAAATCTAGCCATTTTGGACAAAAGAAGGGAGTAAGGGAAAGGGAGTAACTTATTTGATGAGGACCAAGTGCTTTGTGGGGTGCATTTATAGGAACAAAGACAGGCTAGGTACTTGACAGGTGTTTCGACAGCTTCAAATCTCGTACTTATCCACCTCCTCCTCTTCTTCTTCTTCTTCTTTTTCCCGTTAAATGGTGTAGTTTCGGAAAACATGAGAGATTTAAAGCTGCAAACCTCCTGGCAAACTAGCTAGCTAGGGTATCTGGGATATGCTCTGGGGTTCTTAAAAATGCAAATTAAAAAAGAACGGTGCCCAACTTTTGATATAATATATTTTCTAGAGAAATCCAACTTTTAAATCATTTTAATTCCACAAATAAGTTCATATTCATAGGATTAGAGAGACTATACTCAATAAAAGAAATGAAAGCATGTATATATATATATGTGCGTCTGTGATTTTGGAAAATACGAAATTTGAATTAATAATAAGTAACTAATATTCCTTTTGCAAATTAAGGTCTACTACGCTCCCTCACAATCTTTAGCATCAATTCCATTTCTGGATGTCACAATAGTACGTTATTCCTCAAGGCCAGTGCCTAGCTACTACTCTAAAAATCTATGCTTGATTGCTGTGTCGTAAAAAAATAAATGTTTTCGTTTAATTTGACTACTTGATATCTTGATCGTCTTTTAACATTTTTATTTTTATATATTTTACCTTCTTGAAATTCATTTTTCAAGGGATTTTACATCAAATATTCTGAAGGATTTTCAACACCAATGATAATACTATAATTTTTTTTATTGTTTTTGTTATAAAATGATTATACAACATGTTCTATATAATATAATAAATTTAAAGATCATTTAATTTGTTGTTATAATTTTTAATGAACAAAATTATACAACACGTGAGATAATATTATAATTTTTAATTAAAAATTATTTTGTTGTTATAGTTTTTAATGAATAAACAATTATTTTGTGTTATTATTTTATCATTATAATATAATCATATACAACACGTGAGATAATACTATGATTTTTAATAAAATATCATTTTATTGTTATAGTTTTTAATGAATAATGATCATTTTGTCTTTATAAAATGATCATATAACACTACCAATAATACTATGATTTTTAATGAAATATCATTTTGTTGTTATAGTTTTTAACAAACAATTATCATTTTATCATTATAAAAACATGTACAATAATATTATGATTTTTAATGAAAAATCATTTTGTCATTACAAAATAGTCATACCACACGTGCAATAATATTATGACTTTTAATGAAAGGTACTTATTTTGTGTTATAGTTTTTAACAGACAATGATTATTTTGTCATTATAAAATAATCATATAACACGTGTAATAATACTATGATTTTTAATAAAAGATCATTTTGTCGTTATAGTTTTTAATGAACAATGATTATTTTATCGTTATAAAATAGTCATACCACACCTGAAATAATACTATATATGATTTTTAATGAATTGTCATTTTATCATTATAATTTATAACGAATAACGATCATTTTATCGTTATAAAATGATCATACAACACGTGTGATAATACTATGATTTTTAATGAAAAGTCAATTTTTCGTTATAGTTTTTAACAAACAACGATCATTTTGTCGTTATAAAATGATCATACAACACGTGAGATAACACTATAATTTTTAATAAAAAATCATAGCAACGATCATTTTGTCGTTATAAAATGATCATACAACACGTGAGATAATACTATAATTTTTAATAAAAAATCATTTTTTGTTATAGTTTTTAACAAGCAACGATCATTTTGTCGTTATAAAATAATCATATAACACGTGCAATAATACTATGATTTTTAATGAAAGGTCATTAATATACAACGGTCATTTTATTATTATTATAAAATAATCATACTACACATGCAATAATGCTATGATTTTTAATGAATTGTCATTTCGTCGTTATAATTTATAACGAACAATGATCATTTTGTCGTTATAAAATGAACATACAACATATATTATAATACTATAATTTTTAATGAAAGATAATTTAATTATTATAATTTTTAACAAACAATAATTATTTTATCATTATAAAATGATCATTCGATCATGTCAGATAATACTATAGTTTTTAATCAACATTAATGGTCTTTTTTTACGTTATAAATGATCTAATAATATATACACGTATAGAAAAGGTATAATTAGATATTTTTTCTCAACCTCTTCGATAAATATAATTAGATATTTTTTTTTGTTTAGAAGAGTTAATTTGTAATTCTTGAGAATATAATAAATTTAGTCATAAAAAAAACACGAAAACAAGAGGAGATCGTAATCTACGAAAAAGCAAAATGAAGAGATCCAATTAGGCTGATGAGAAATGATTTGCCAAAAGCAGATTTACTTTTTCCGAAGATATCCGATTTGACTCGTACGTTTTTCCGCTCAAATAATTAAATGACTTAACTGCCCTGAGGTTTGCCACGTTCCAGCAGGGATCCCCTCCCTCCCTCGTAAAAAGCGTGACCGTTTTTTGCATGCAGAGGCAGTAGGCGTACAGTGCCAAATACTCTACCAACCTCTGTCAAAAGGTTTGTTTTTGCTCTTTTGGCTTCTTCCTAACAAACCCAGCCACGTGCTCACCGTTCCCACGTTCCTCCCCCCCTTCCCCGTTATTTCCAAATAAATGATAGAAACCGAAGATACCCCCATTTATGGGGGGAAAAAAAAAACTAAATGTGGGGTCTACTTGGTGGCCCTGGGATTATTCTACGTGGGGCCTAGTTAGACAGACTGCCATGGATGGTTCGTGTTGCCAAATGGAGCTCTTGTGGGGCCCACTTAGATACAAGAAACGCTCGTGTTGATTTATTTACTAATTACTATCTATTGGTTTGGTTTTATCCTGTTCCCATAATGCCCCGCCTTTACTGCAAATACCAGATGCTTGAATTTACCGTCCTTATGCGGTAGACTTACCTTCTCTTGCAACCACGAAAAAGGAGTCAGATTTTTTAAGTAAATAAACCCAAGTGATTAACTTGGTAGTTAAAGAGGTGATTCCCTTGCAAATTTTTTCACCATTTCTAAAATCTTGGATTTTTTCCATGAAAAAGGAGTCACATTTTTTTTAGTAAATAAACTCAAGTGATTAACTTGGTAGTTAAAGTGTAGCTAAAGAGGTAATTCGCTCTATTTTTTATTTTTTTTAATTCAAATATTGCGACTAATATTTAAAAATAATTTATTAAATTTCTTTAAATACACTATGTTGATGTGGAAAGTACGTTGCATTTGGGTAAGGTAATAGGATAGAAAATACATATAGAAAAAGGAAAAATATATGTTTAGTTAGGACGAAGATAAATATAAAATAAATTTCTATTATTTCAAAACATAAAAGATAGCAAGATATGTTCTCTTTCTCTTACTATTTTTGTCTTTTTTATTTTGAGACAGTAACTAAATACTATTTTAAAATTATTTATTAAAAAATTTAATTTTAATCAATGTGCTAGATCGAGAGTATTTTGAATATGAAACTAAACAAATTTTACTATAAAAATACCAATTACTATGTTGATTTTACGGTGCAAACTCTATATCGTGAGAGAAAATATTATGTATTTTAATAATATTTATTATATGGGGTTTTGGAATAAAGTTTTTTAAAAAAACTCCATCCATTTTATTATAATTAAAAATTATATTTAATTTTTTAAAGATTTTAGATAAAAAGTTGATTATATATAATAAAGAAAATAACAATGATACTCATTGTCTTTAATGTAAATTAACCTAGGCTAATTTAAAAAACCATATTTAATTCGTTTTGTTATCCAATTATACCAGTTTTGCCTTCTTATTATCTAATACGAAATTTCACAGACATGCATGGTTAGCCCAAAATCAACATTTACCGATGATATGAACCTGCTAATAAAAATAATCTTTAAGTCACTTATCCTTTAAAGAAAATTACTATCAAATTCCAAGCATAGTTAAGAAATTAAATGAAATAAACATGTTCAAATTGCTGGAGAAAGGAAATTTTTCAATTTGCATGCAGTGAATAGTCAAGAGTGTTCTTTTGTTTCTTAATCTTCCATCAACAGCAAGCTCCAAGAAGATCAAAGCTCTCTTTCGCAGAGCATGCACGCAGCACTTCCTGCAAAATTATGAAGTCAACAAATATTAATACATTGATTTAGAAGTGCAGTGATTTTGTAAGCATTGTGTAATAAATAGACAGGTTGTAGGCAGAGCTGATATTGAAAACATCAAAGGATGTTAATGCAAGGGGGAAAAAGAAGAAAGAACAAGTATATTCGAAGTAGTTACCTTGTTCAATTACATCAAAGCAAGCATCCGCAGATGAGGATCAATCTGCAGACCTATCCCCTCAAACAGTGGATCATATATGTCGTTTTTAGCTACCCTGCAATTCATAAATCCTTTCAGTCATAGATATAAGCAGGAAACATGTGGCGTTGGTGTTATGAAACATTGATTTTGAACTCCATAAACCAACCTCGAACCAAGACTAGAAGCATTCATGCTCTCTTGAACTTTATGACTCGGTGTCCATTCCGTCTGCATTAGATACGAAGAAGAAAGCATCATTAAACTTTCCCAAGAACGTATAACGTTAAAAAAAAAATTAACTTTTTTAAGTACCCTTTGGCGTTTAGAAGATGATGATTCTCCAATTATGAAATGGCTATTTCCACGGCCACGGCTTCCTAAAATCATGTTCTAAAACGCAATTTGAAGAAATAATTAAATTAAGCAGGGAACCAAGAATGGCTAAACTTTTGATATATGCAGGGAACACCCACGTACCTCATTGTGGTTGTTCGGCATTGACACCATATCCGGATAATGATGAGAAAATACTTCTGTGCTCTTACCCTTATTTTGCTATTGAAATTCATAGTTAGTTTATTGCAAAATACGTGGGCAAAAAAAATTAAGAGATGATAATTCAGTTAGAGTTTTTACTTGCTGAGTATGATCTAAGCCCATAATTTGACTGTTCAGGGAAGTGTCAAGGCCAAGATTTGAGGCATTTGGTCTAGCAGCTTGATTTAGCAGTCCTTGGACATGGAGGCTATCCATCTGCGACCTGTGTAAAAATGAAGTGATCATCAAATTATAAAAAGCCTGTCAATAATTGGTTGTTTCTCTTAAGCAGTAAATAAACAATGGTGTCTCTAATTATCAAAAAGATTTAACACTGTAGTACACAACAATAGCTAGAAGCCAATCAGTACCTGGTAGAGTTGCCGAAGTTCCAAGGCATGAAGTTCTCTTGTTGCATGTTGTCTATGTTAGGCATTACAGCAGCTTGATTGACTTGTACTTGATTAGAAAAAAATTGAACCCTGAATCCAAAATCATCACACACTTGTGTTTAGCTTGCTGGATACATGTTCATGCTATGATGTTCCTTCTCTAATGGGAAAAACTAATTTTTTTTTTTTTTCAGAAAATGAAGAATTGCATACCTGCAGGGAGCAAGACTAGAAGGTCCAGATTGATTAAAGCCACCATATTGTTGAGCGGTGGCTGCGTTCGGTTTCATATAGACATGTCCCGGATGATGTTGATGAATAAAGGAATTCGGATGCCTAAAAATATTCAATGTGTTTGATTATTGGAACCTAACTTTCAAGAATAGAGGAAAAAGATATGTATGAAATGGAACAGCATCTTAGGGGAAAGAAGAATTTATTTTAGTGAGCAATATGGTGTTCGAATTTGTTTTGCTCTCGATTATATCAAGAAAATAAACACAGGGAGAGTGCAGAGATACACAAGGTACCTTGAAGATGCAGTAGGACCGAATAACATAGAGTTATAACATTGTGAATTCAATACATCATGTTCTCCAGAAACTTGAAGATTGTGAGAAGGAAACTGTGGGGATCTAAACTCAGAAGAAAAACAAAGCTTCGTTATCTGTTGAAACACAAAAAAAACTAAACAAGTACAAGCTATACTGATATATAATCAATTGCAGGTCATAATTAAGATGTTATAGCGAAAAACCACGTACCTCAAATTTAGACAAGAAGCTGGCAACATGGTAGAACCTTGTGGATCATACACATTAGGTGTGATCTGAACTTGATTAAATAGATATGGACGTTGCTGGGGCCTATAACAGAAAAATCCTCATCAATCCGTTGTTTTCACGATTAAAAAGTGTATATCTGAGATTAATAATACCTTCGATTCATTGGAGGTTGAGGCCCAGATAGCATCCCAGGTACTTGATCGCTCAAACGTAACTGATAATTAGTCAAATGTTGGTGCCTAAAGTAGCATATTTTGTTAGTTACTTGTCTATACATGCATATGCATAATTGTAAGCTAGCATTTGGTATCATTTTAGCTTACCTCGAAGGCATTGATGGTCCGGGTAGCATGGGATTGGTACATTGGGAATCAAAGAAATTTGCTGCCATCAATTGATTAGGCTGATACCTAAAATCAAATATAATCAAATATTCATTTAGTGTAATTCGATTGTCATCACTGATAATTACAGCAACAGCTAGGGCTAGAAAATGATGAATATTATGTACCTTGATGGAGTTAGAGGCCCTGGAGGAGTGTTGTGGTTGGGAAGAAGTTCATATTGGTTGATCCAGGATGGTGTTCCCTCTAAATTCCCCATTGTGGTCTGTTGACAATAGACAATCTGAACATGCTCAAGATAGATAGATACACTAACACATAAACTTTATGATTCAATGGGTGATATGGCAATACGAATACTTGCTAATGGACATTGTAGCAAATTGGAGTGAGCATGAGTAGTCACCATATTTTGAGGATATGAAGCTGGAAACTGAGTTGTTTGCTGAATGCTATTGTTGATCACATTGTTCTGTCCAACTTGATCATTGAATGATATGGAGCTTTGGTTGAATGGAAGCACTGGTGGCGGCCTGCTTCCGTAGTCAGTAACGTTATTGATTTTTGGGAATAATAAGGAAAACTGAAGACAAGTAATTACAAGTAATCTTCTGATAAAATATGCTTAAGAATGACGTACAAGAAAAGCTCAGACTGGAATGTATCTTCTTGTGATTGAGAATTGAACTGATTTGGTGTCCCATTTCCCATTGAAAATGGCCGGACCATCTCATTTGTTGGGATCATTCCCATCTGATCAAAAGCACAATCATGATTAGTAATTCCTAATCTTTTCCTATCTTAGCGTACATGGCTTCATGCATGTCATGTTATAATTAAGGGGTGATAAATTAAATTTTATACACTTTGTATCTAAAACTATCATGTTTAAGTGTTTAATCAATGAATCTACCTTCAGAGGAAAGTATACCTGTGTTGGAATTGGTACCGGAGGATTAACCGAGGATGATCTAGTCTGTGCTGCGTTTGTAGAATTCCCATGTAGAGGGTCGAAAGTTGAGTATACAGATTGCACAATGCTCTGTCCAGAGTTTGCACGATTTAGATTGGGCTCGTCCGATGATTCTGGCTCCAAATGCCCCTGATGCTAAAACATAGAAACGAAAGTAAATATTTCACTTTTTTACACTGATCCTATCTTGCCAATCGAGCATGGTTAAGTTGGTATTAATCACCCTTGTTGATGATGTAATAATTTTTAGTTGATGTATAAGCTTCATGTTATTGAAGATTAGTCTTAAATAGGGACGCAAACTGATAGCTTCTATGGTTAGGAGACAGATGAAGCAATACCATTGTTGGAAAAGCAGATTTTGATACCTCCATTAATGGAGTACCGAAAGAAGATGGTTCGAAATGCAAAAGCTGCGAGTTGGGTGCTTTAGCAACTGAAGAGTCTGAGATTCCGCAAGTAATATTTCCTTCTTCATTTTCTAAGAAGCTCAGATCAATGTTTCCATCAAATATTTGAGGTTGATGATCTCCTCCTTTTGGTGATTGGTCGTCTTGCTGATAACCATAAACAAAAATAAAGAAGTCACGAGGCTTAGATTTTATGCAGCTAAACGTACAAGTTGTAATGAAGACGTAAACCTCGCACAAATTTCAAAACAATTGAATAGGATTAGGGTGTTGTGAGGCAGAGATTGTTGTTTTTTAAAATGTTTTTTTTATTATATTAAAATAAAAGTTTATATTTTTTAAAATTTATTTTTAATATTAACATATTAAAACAATTTAAAAATATTAAAAAAATAATTTTTTATTTTTTAGCTATCAAAACTACAGGAAAGCATTATGCATGGAACTTACCATTGATAGAGAATTGAATGATGGCGACCCTTGTCGAGTGGAATCTGGCACATCTTCTTGTGAAACATCCGAAGGTGCTCCATCTACAAGTGTACAAGGAGCAAGGTCTTGAAGAGAGATTTCTTGATTCAATTCTGGCAGATTGCTTCCAGCTAACGATCCTAGCTCCCCAGGCTCCTGCTACCATCAGTGAAATTTTAATATGGACCTGACGTTTTTAATGAAAAAGTATTCCATGGTAAAATCAAAATATTATAACTCTGAAAATATATAATAGAAAATGATGCAATAAAATTGATTTCATATATACATAGAAAAACACTAAATTAGACTAGAATTATCATGATAAAATGTTTTCACATACATCTGATATATTTTCATTCATTTTATCTTGAGAGGATCGAACAGTATAATTGTTAATCAAGTTATGATCATCGTCATGATCAAAGCAAAGCGTACCTGCAACAAAAGTCTTTGCTCATCACTCAGTGCAGCTTCCATGGAGATTTCTAATGATATCAAGCAATATGATCATGTTGCACCAGAAAAGAAGTTCAGAGAGTATTGCAAATACTGATGAAAAGAAGTAAAATACAAAAATGGTATTAAACCTACTTCATGACCAATAGTAGCGTAAGTTGTCGAAGCTTACCTTAAATTCCCTTTCACAAGAAATATGAAGTTCACACAAAATACAGAGAAAAAGATAGATGGCATTTGTGTTTGATTTTATTTAGGAAAAAAGGTTTGAGGGATGAGAGATTGGCAATTTCCAAGTTCCATAAGTGGAATCAAAATCAAGATTTAATCCCAATTATGTCAACCAAATCTCAAGTTACTTGTAATTAGTTGGAAATCATGTTTGGGATTATATATTATAGATTTTTGAAAAACAAATTTGGGATTTCATCAAAAAGATTAAAATAAAAAAACCCAAAAATTCCATGTGTTTAATGAATAATGAGGTGACATGTTTCCTTTTGAAACCCTTACAAATCAAGAAATTAAATCCCCATACTTTGGAGTTGGTCTTCGTTCTACGTTCCATGTGATTTCTTTTAAGCAATGAATGTGTAACGATATCTTCTTTTCTTTATATTTTCTCTGAGGATGACTATAATGCAACAAGCATAGTATATAGATGCAATATTTTGTTTCTGATTCCTTATATAACTAAATTTCTACAAACTCTTCTCTTTAATTGTTCTTTTCCTGGAATAAATCTGTTGCTTGTAGCGTGAATCTAACACCAATTTATATTATCACAGTGCATAATCTTCAAAAATATAAAGGTGGTGAGCTTAAAAGGAATCGAGATTATCATTTTATGTTTGCATGGATGATTTTTACACTTCACTGATTTAGATTTATCCTCATATGGGACCTACAACCTACAATTGGCAGCATTCAAGAGAGGGAATCATTTGACTTCAGCACTCCGGTTTGAACTGCAGTAATGCTCAGGTCCAGCTAAGATTTCCTTTTACAAAAAATCACCATTTGCCTGCTTGTTTTAGGTAAGCTTGAAATTCATTTGTATTTTAGGTAAAAACGAGGTCTACCTGTCCAAGAACTTCAAAATTATAATCATGTTTTACGTAACCTTGCCATTCACTCGCAGACATATGTAAGGGCAGAACTCACAAGGCTAGAAAAAGTAAAAACGGAAAATTACTTTTTGTTGAGTGTGGGTGGGGTCCATCTGCCAAGACATAATCTCTATCTATAACATGTAACTTTGCGTGCAGAACCATGGATGATGGATTCGAGTGCTTCTGTGATATTGCATGCATGTATAATCAAAGGAGTGAAGCATGGCTAAGGAAACGAAAATAATTTATGCTAGCACCACAAAGATCAGGACCAAAAGGGTGTGCAATTCGATAAGAAGTTGAAAAAAAAAATTATATTGATAATACCCAAGATTAGATTCATGTGGCTCACCTGCAAAATCTTCGGCCAGTGCAAGATTAAACCCCCTGGAGGCTAGAAAATACAAACATTAGATTAAACAAAAGCAAGAGAAAAGGGAAATCAGAGAACTAGGAATCAATCAACTGCCATTGGATCAGAATTAAAAATGGAAATGAACAATTAAACTAGAAGAAACAAAGAACAAACTTTTCTCAAGGCCTTTCGTCTTTTGATGTTCTGGAGGTGGCCTTTAGAGGCAAGGGAATGGTAAGCTAGATGATGATGGAATGAGCTAGAAAGAAGAAACTAGAAAAGAATTTGGAAGTGATGTTATCTATGGCAGGAGAAGAAAACATACATGAATAAGGAAAAATAAGTTTTTCTTTGTTAGAAATGAGGCCTTAGAACTTTATTTATAGGAAAACTTAACACTCTTTTATTTATTTATTTATTTTTTATAATAAGAACTTCCTTTTATTAACAAGACGAACAAGCATCATGTTGGTTTCACAAAAGGGATTGGTACATATATGTATGTAGGTGTGTCACAAAAAGATAATATTTGAAGAGTTTTGCCTCTTTTTTTTCACTTTTGATTTTTATTGTTGTTTGAATTCAAAAAAAAAAAATACGCGCGCCCGCGCATATAGTACAAAAAAAATATTTTCTCCTAAAATTTATGTGTTCGAATCTTTGTATTGAAATAATAAATTGATGCTTCATGATTAATTTTTCATTATTTATATATAATCATTTTTCTTTAGATGGATTAGATAAGCAACAATAGTATATGAATTTATTTTGTCAATCTTAATTTTAATTTTGAGTCAATGATAAATTAGCTGCATTGTATAGAGTAAAAAAAGAAGAAAAAATCAATGATAAATTAATGCCACCATATATAACAATTTAATGATAAAAGCAAGAGTAGTATTTTTGGTATGTATGAGATAAAGGCTGAGAGTCTATGTAACGCAAACTTTAGTCCAACGATTTTTATAATTATGATCAATATATATATATATATATATATATATATATATATATATATATATATATATATATTTGAGGTTGAAAGTCCAGCAAACGACTTTCAAAAATGTAGGAAATGACAGGAATTCGTATTAATATTTCATTAATCAGTTAGTAAATGGATTAGCATAAGTGTTTATCATCACTTGGCAGCAAAGTGTTGTCCCAACTGGCCCAAGGTAGGAAGGCGATGTTAACTAGGCAAGTTTTACACAGGATGAAGGCAAGGGTTGAAAAAAGCGTGAATATATTTGATTTCCTGACGCAGCTATAGATGCTGTGATTGGCTGATTATATAAAATCCAACCTACGCTTGTCTGTCCTTCCTCGGAGAGAAAATTAGCAGAGGAAACGTCTTTGATCTGTTTCGCATTTTCTTCACCGGAAAATGTCGGTGTGAATAGCGACGCAATCTCTATCCTGCTCCCCTTTACACCTTTTGGTAACAAACTCCAGCACCCGTCGCTACTTGCGCTGCGCTTGTCACTGTGGGTTTTTTTTTTTTTTGAGAATTCGTATGGAAAGTTAGAAAGGTGCTGCGTGTAGGAATTCGAAAAGGAAAAGGAGAGGATAACGACATATTATTTCGAATTAATACGAAGAGGGAGGATAGGGTCATATTTCTAAAGCGAGTTAATTACCATATGTACACAGATTAGAGAGGATAAGGATTCATGTTTATCTATGTATAAAAAGTACATGAATTTAATCAACTTTTTATGGTAAAGAATCTAACAAAATCTGTTCCAATCCACGCAGATTCGAAGCCATAGTCAAATTTTGTTCATTTCACCTTCTTTTGTTTTTTTGAAGTTACAAAATAAAAGATTTATACTAATGTTCATGCACTAAAATCATCTCTCCCATCAAATTAAGAACAAATTATCAATATCAAATTGAAATATAAATAACTTTATTTTTATAATATGAGAGATCAAAAGGTTACCATAAGTGTACACTGATAGGTCCACTTTTATATATATTTTTTTAAATTCATATTTGATCGTTCTTCCTATATTGGCCCTCGTGTACTTAAAGAGTTGTTGTAATACACGTGATTTTCTTTTTATATTTTATCACATAATAGTTTCTGACATTTCCAACTTTTTCTGATCATGTAATATATAGTTTGAGATTATAATATTATTTTTTTTGTAATATTTTTTTATTATAAAGTTTTAAGTAAATTCAAATAGAATTATGATCAAAATTTAAAAATATTATTTTTTGATATTCATAAAATCATCTTGTTATACTTCTTAATCATAAATTCTTTACGAGTGATTACTGTCAAAACAAGAACACCTACCTCATAAATGATATTTATATTATGAATATTAGCTTAGGTTTTATACTTGGCATTGCTATTTGTAATAGCTTGATTGATATATTCATGTATCCTATACAAATAGTCTGTCATACCTTCAGCTTGAATGTCTGGTTTTTTGATGCAAGATGTTTGTGCAAACTTAAGCACACAAGAAGGGTTCTATCCATAAACAATCTCGAATAGGCTTAGCTGGATGGTTAGATTTCTAGGCATATTATGGGTGAACTTTGCTTGTGGCAAGGACAAATCCCATTTATTAGGCTTTTCTTTCACCAAACTTTGCAATAGATTCCTTAAGCTATAGTTGACCACTTCGATTTATCCATCCTTCTTAGGGTAACAAACACTATTGGGATTTAGCCAAGTATCAAGCTTTTCCTATAAAATCTTCTAGAAAACAATTATAAACTTCGTTTCCCTATTTGAGGTAATAGATATATGAACTTTATGGAAGCAAATTATCTTTTTAAAGTAAATATGGGTAATCTAGGAAGAATCTATGGTCTTCCGACATTCAATGATGTGGAACATCTTTGAAAGCTTCATAACCCAGTGGGTATGAGGTAAATCCAATACAAAATCCATACTAACATCCAACCAAGGAGCATCTAGAATAGGTAGTGGTTATACAAACCAACATAAGTCAAGGAGCCTTTGGATTGTTGACAAATTAATAACACATCTTCTTATAAATGAAAAGTTACATTAAAGTTTTACCCAAATGACTCTTCATTTGACAAATAAAAGTTTAAACTAGTAGAAATTTGATAAACTAGGGCCAGGGCCTTGTCATGCCTAAAGTTACCTTTGTAGTTCAACTCATGGATGATATATTCTAAAAAAGAATAATCTATGACACATAACTACACAACAAAAAACAAGTAACCATTCAAAAGCACAAAATTACCTCACTTACCTCTTTCCACCCGCTCAACATGAATATGTTTAAATGAATACTCACATAGGTAATGCTCTTGAAAAGTGTAAAGTCTCATCACCTATACATATATAATGTTGAATAAGGCAACTCACCCACTAAGTGCATCAGCCACCTAAGTGCATCAGCCACCTTGTTAAGATTACCTTATTTCTACCTTAAAGAAATATTGAACTCCTGCATAAAAGATATCCATTTAGTTGACGAATTAATTTATGCTACCCATTAATATACTTCAAAGATTTATAATAAGTGATGAGTATGAACTCCTTTTGAACAAGATAATTTTGTTAATGCTTGAACAATGACATAGAACTTTAGATCATATGTGGAGTAACAACTTCTCATATAAAAAAACGATTGGTCTCTTTGCCTAGTAAGAACACCCTCAATGCCCAATCGTGATGCATCTCAGTTACCTCAAACTACTTATCAAAATTAGAGTGTCATCACACAAGACTCAATTATCTTCTAATTCACTAACTAAATATTAATTTTTGCTTCTTCAATCCACTAGAATTTATGCCTTTTTAGGTACTTATAGTAATATACACAATTAAGAAATTGAAAATTCTAATGAACTATTTATAGAAGGATGTAAGTTTATAAACACTTTGGACATTATTGCGAACGTCCTCCCGAAGCGGGATCTAAATGGTGATGTGGAGGAAATAATAAGAAATTCTTATTTCTTATTAGTAGAAATAGGAAGGATTCGCCGCCTAATATTATCGTTACTAGGAATCTTAACTAGTTTCAGAGTCTTGATAAATGTACTAATTATGTATAGGGAGGACGTTTCACCCATAGTACAACTTATCTAAGGTAAACTGTGTTGTTTGTTTGTCTGATATAAACTAAGGTATTTGTTCTGCATTCTAATGATTGGTAATCTCCATTGAAATTACTAAATCTCTATGCAACATCTCCTTACATGATTTTTTTATGATCATAAATCATTTTTTATTTTTTATAAAATAATGTTCTCTACTTAAACTTGTTGAAATCTCATTTTCCTTGTAGAAAAAACTCTCAAGTAAACAAAAGTCAAAGGTAACATTTTTCATACAAATAAAGGTGATGTTTATCTAGTAAGTATTTTCTTCTCTGTGTTTGTCGATTAAAGTCTAAGCATGACTGTTTAAAAGACTTGATAATATCAAAAAAATATTTCCTAACCATTTATGCCATCTTAAATGGTTGGAATTTTTTTCCTAATGCTAATACCAACCCTAATCTTTCTAGTCTCGCCCTAGCACACCTTTCAATGCATGTTTAGAGTTCCCATAACCTATGCATATAATTTTTTAATGTGCTCATTTTTTTCTACACACGTATAATATTTTTTTTTATATAACAACACCATTTCCTTCACTAATGATATTGTCCTTCATTAACATTTTCCCCAATAGCACACTCTTTTTTTTCTACACACGTATAATATTTTTTTATATATAACAACACCATTTCCTTCACTAATGATATTGTCCTTCATTAACATTTTCACTAATAGCACGCTTAGCATGACACAATAACCAACATAGTCACCATATCTATACAATGGTATCTCATCAATTTTTCCATAAATAATACATTTCATTCATTAACAAAATCCAAGACTTGTGTGCATAAATACACCTAGTCACTAGTAATCCAGAGAATATTATGCCACATAAAAATAGCTATAGAAAACCAAGCCATCAACGAGCAATGAAAAGGGTGCATGCCACACAATTCTAACCACATATCTAGAGTATTATGCCATAACCAAGCCAAGCCAGGCTATACATTCTCTAGCCATTATATCCAAATATATATATAAGTTCATTTTATTTTTCTTTTCTTATACATATTTTATATTTCTATATTTATTAATTTTAGCATTAAAGTGTTTTTTGTTTCTACTGAGAGTTGGTTTTACAAGAACAACTCAAGTTAAACAAAAGTCTACATTCAAGTCATTAGTAAACTAGTCCAAACAACCATGAAAACCTAATATTCAATCTAAAGTGTTTTAATGATTTCATCATTATTATCATCATCCACTGAAATTATTGTTTTAATAACAAAGAAGATGGAGTTGTAACTTGAACCCAAGTACACTGCATTTCGCTCTTATACATTCCGACATCTTTGAAAAGAAGATGATACAAAAAAAGTAAATATTAGGGTATGTTTGGGATTGTGGTAGCGATAACGGTTCAAAGTGTTTTTTGTTTAGAAATACATCAAAATAAAGTTTTTTTATTTTTAATTTTTTTTTATATTAGCACATCAAAATGATTTGAAAACATAGAAAAAATTTATTTTAAAGAAAGATTCTTTAAAAAAAATAATTAAAAAAATGTGACTTGCACTGTATTTTCAAATAGATGTAGATAAGATTGAAACTTTTCTCTCGATGATTATATAAAAAAAAAGATTGAAACTTTTTAAAAATTATAGAGATAATGTAAGGAAATGTAAAACTACGAGGAGGGAGGTGAAATATTAATGAATTTATAGGGGTATAATTGTACTTTACTTAACTGGAATGGTCCCAAAAATCGAATTCATGTAAGTATCTTAGCAGAATAGCAGTTGACCATCACTTGAGCACCTATAAATATTCAAGGCCTTTAGGTTATTCATTATTAGTATGTCAAGAAATACACAGTGAATATGTTAACTCATGCATGGTATATTTGGTATAATGATTAATGCATCATAATTAATTGTATAATGTAATAAAAATACAACATAATAATATAGGTTGATGCATTATATTCTAATGTTCGGTTACAGATATTTGAGTGATGGAATGAAGGCTTTTTATAATCTTTATTTTATAATAATATAGGTTGATGCATTATATTCTATAGTATATATTTATTTACAAAGTGATCCTTATTTGAAAACTCTTCTATTCATTATATTTTGTAAGAATTAAGTTTAGTTTCTATGATGAAAAAAATTATAATTAGATCCCTCCATGATTACTTTTAATCATGTAATAGATGATCATACAACTCTCACATAATTGGATTGATTTTGATACACATTCTTTCTTTGATGCATCACCTCTTTTTCCCAGAAAATAGACAAAGACGACCAAAGGGAGAGAACATGGTAAGAGCAATGTCAAGGTCACAAAGGGCGGAAAGCTCTCATGCCTTCTTAATGAGTCCATTCCTTCGTTTTGAAAATGTAACCTGTCGATCTGTATTGCTTTCTATTCTCTTTATCTCCAGTTTAACCCGACCCATTTCTTGATCTGTCACCTAGAATTGCAAAGATTTACTGGTGGATTTGGTTCAGTTGTTAGAATCAAGACTTGCTTTTGTTGCCATTAGATATATTCAACCTCTAAATGTTCTACTTTACACTGATCACCAGCAATTTTGAAAGACTGAGAAAGATGTATAAGAGATAGCCTTAAAAACATGAGGTAGAAGAGTACATGTCCTCCATGTACGTTCCATTTCGGGTCTGTGTTTCCAAGTTACAACACCAAATTAGGCTAGGTTATGGCTTAATCTGTTTCTTGTTTGATTTGTGTTCCCTTCCCCATGAGAGCAGAAAAGTTAATCATCTGATATATACTTCCTTTTTGCATAAGTGCGGCATGAACATACCAGAACAAATTATTCAAGATTCAGTGAACTATCCACTGAAACAATACATACATACATATATATATGAACTGCGTACTTGGGGATTGGGATTTTTGGACATTTTCAAACAAAGATCTTGTAGTAAACTGATAGCTAGTTACAGCTAAACTTCAATCACGGCGCTGGCACACATCTACAGTTTTCTGCTCCATGTTATTAATGTTGTTGCAGCCAGCATATGACCTTGTGCTGTTAGCTTTTGTTTTGTTTGAATTGACACGCCTGCTTTCCGGATGCCAAAATCTGCAACTCACATACTTCGGGCTATCTTTTGCTGGTGCATCAATCTGTGTAGCGCCAGAGGTTTTAGGCCTTCGCTATATCATCAATCAATCAGAGAGTCTTGGTCCATATGATCGGGTCATATAGTTCTGTCACTACGCAAGCTTAAACGATTTAACATTAGGGCATGCATAGATGTCTCGTATGTTTTTTGTTTTGTATTTTAAAAATATTTTTAAAAAAATTAAAAAAATTTTAATTTTTTTAATTTTAAAAATATTTCTTAATATATTTTCAAATAATTTTTTCTCAGCCCACCAGGTAAATGGGCGATGTATCTGCAAGTATGGATTGAACAACATTTATGAAGAAGGATCGAAGCCCCATAGGAAGGCCCATACAGAGATCATTTCATGCCACATGCAATCATTCTTTCTCTTTATTTTTTTTTTTATCGGAGAATATGCTACATGTTCCTGATGATCAAACGTGTGGATAACTACGAGCATCTAAATCATTCGGTGAAAGCAATCCAAAAACATTGACATTTGACAAAAGTAAGGGGTCAAAGATGTGTTTGACCTTCTTTGGTAGAAATTTCAAGTGGTCGGTTCAGAAATTCATTTTATTTCTTGTATGGAAGTTGCCTTGTATCGTAGAAAAGTTGGCTTACCACATCGACAATGATTACAATATTCGCAACCTCCCAAACTTCATCTTCTCTCCCATTAATCTTGCATTCTTGCTGCCGAAGCCAGCCCCGAGACCAATCAATCTCCGCATCAAGAAATAGTTATCATCTAAAGAATTTTGGATGGAGTAAATTAAATCCTCCTTTGCATTTATTTTGTTAAATTAATATAAAAATTTCAAAGTTTATTCTCATGACAAATCTTAAAATATTCAGGACAACCAAATAATTAAGTTTACCTTGATCACTAAGACTCCCACCACACGCCACCAACTTGCAAATTTAATATGCATCAAATATTAATTAATATTGTCGGTGAAATTTAGTAATTTAAGATAAGATATAGAGAGATCCGGTGAAAATGGTCATGAAGATTGAGAGTGATAGACCATGTCAAACGGTGGTCGGACGGGAAATCCGTTTCTGTCGTGGAGGAGCAAATAAATAGTTAGTTTTTTAAATATGAAAGCTGAGAAACAAATGCTAATTTAACAGATCTCGTATAGCAGAAGCTATTTAAATATTTTTATTTAATTATATTAATAATTTTTTTTATTAAAAAAGGTCATAGTTTAAATTCTATTGAAAGAAAATAATTTATTATTTAAATCTTTTTTTTTCATATTAATCTATTTTTTATCAACAAAAAAATATAGTATTTATTTCAATAATGTATTTCATTGAATAAAAATTAAAGGTGATTATAATAAACACTATCAAAAATTTGGCAAATACAAACAAAAATACCGATGTAATTTTTTCGTCCGTAGACTGCGATGAATTTTACAGACCGACTTTTTTATCGTTATATCCCTTAGTAAACACTGATAGAAATATTTTGTCGGTATATACTGAGGGAATTGAAGTTGGAAAAGAAGGAATAAAAAAAATCAGAAAAATACAATAACATGTAACTTTACCAACGGAATTAACTCGACAGTAAAGTTCATTCGTAAATATACCAACAAAAATAATTCCTCGATATATATCGATGGAATTACAAACGATATTACAGTGAGATTTAAAAAGAAAAATTATACGGTGATGTGACACTTTTTATCGATAGAATGACTGATGGAATGACCGACGGAATAATCGTTTGGTGATGTGACACTTTTTTTCAATTTTTTTGTTCAATTTCAATTAAATGTATAAGATTAATTTTAATTATTATTTTGAAATTTTGTTAATTTAGATTAAATTTTTGTAAATTTAGGATTAAGTATATTACCACTTAGAAAATGAGAATTTTCACGAAAGTGAATTATTCTAATTTGTTGGAAGAAATTGAATAAAATCAACTGGTTTGCGACTTATATGTTGTGTATTTTAAGTTTAAAGATTTTGGGCAGCCTCCTGTATAAAGCAGGTGCTACTTATTTTTTTAAAATAAAAATCTTTTAATTTCTTTCCTATTAATTTATGTAGATGCTTAGGAGAAAGTCTATTACAGATCGTGAGGGCAGGATCACTACTATATCTTCTAGGAGTGATGCTGATGACCACGAGTCATGAGGTGCCGACCAAGAACAGGCACCTGAGGCATAAGCATTGACTCACGACACGGGGTCATCAAGTGCGATGCCACAACGTCTAGGGTGATCCCTTCATAACAGGATCCATTTACCCGCAAGTGCAAGACCCATTAGAAGGAGGACCTTCCAATATATGTTTGAGTTATTTTCACAATGACATATTTTATAATTTATTTTAAAATAATTTTATTTAACTAATGCAATTTCAAGTCTATAAACATTCAGGCAGCAAGAACAATAACATCAAACTTTGAATCGTCAATGGAAATTTCACTGTTTCAATTGAGCCAAGTTTCCAAACATTTTGAATGTAAACCGTAGGTCGATGCATGATTTTCAAGGTTTAAGGTTAGTATTAACTTAAATATTTTTTTTATTATGTTAATTTAGTTAGTTTATTGAAATTACTAAAATTTTCTTTTTATAAATTTTTACTGCAATGGAAAATTTTAATGAGAGATAATTGATGATAATGTTGCGAGGAAAGTTTGGGAGAATCACATTGCAACTGGGTAAGATAAAAATCAGAATAATTGTTTTTATTCCAAATATTAAAATTCTATTTTTCATTTACTAAAAAATAATTTATTGGTAACATATAAGTTGCATAATTTTTTGTATGAGGTGAAAAAAAAAGCAAAACAATATGCTAGAGAAAGCGAGCTTCCAGCCTGGAATGACGTTGGCGGTTTGGTAAAATTTCAAATTGCCATATACCTCGAAGGCTGTATGGGCAAACTACATTCAACACGTGACATTCGCATGTTTCACGTGACGGTCGTAGTCTAGTGCGAAGAATTGGCATCGGTGTGTTCACAGTTCCATTACCACGCACACCGACAGTTACGTTATGTTGTTTCACATGCGAAACAGATGGTAAGTTTTTTTGTATTACTTTATTTTTTTTAATTTGTTATTTTTATAAGTATATTTAACTGACAATATTTTTATCTTGTAGGCTATGGTTCTTGGATGCGAGTCAAGCCCGATGGAGTTTTTTTGTTAAAACACATATGTGGAGTGATGATTGCTAAAAAATGGTGCATCAGTTTGTGGATAGCTGAGCTCGACTCTTTCTGGTTTGTTGGTTTTCAACCATTTTTTTTAAGCTATAATTTTCTTTAATTTGATGAATTTATTTTTTCTTTCCAAGATAAATATAATAGTCGCTTGAAAGAGAGATACAAAGACAATTCTTCAACTCATTCAGATCTTAATTCGGATATGAGGTCATAGGCATTATCATTCGGTGGGCCCAATAAAAATTAGGTGTACAGACTCTCTAACAGTAATGTCGAGAGCTTATGGATGACTATTAGTGTTTTGATCGTTAGATCTCATAATCGGTTCCAAGCACTCAAACTTTCGAGTTTGTAACGATGTTAGACAAATGAGTACAGGATCGAACGGGTCATCTTAATGAAAAATATGAACGACTAACTGTGGATTATGAAGAACTCCACCAAGTAGTAATGAAGATGAGATCACACATTAATGGTCCATGTGCTCGTCCTTATTGGCCCTACAGTCCTAATGATAACCAGCCTCCTCCTTTTCCTTCAGCGCCGCCTTTGTTTTAGATATACTGTATTTGAATGTATAAATGTTTAAATTTATAATAAATATTTAATTTTTATATTATTTTAATTTCTTTTTATATATTTGATTTTAATTTATTTTTAATATTTTGCTAATTCTGTTTAATACTTTTTAAAAAATATTTTAAAATATTATTGACGAGGTTACCGACGAACCACATCTATCAGTATATTTTAGAGAGTTGAAAAAGAATTACTGCAAATATCACTGCTGCTATTAACTCGATGACATAATTACAGATAGTATTCTATTGATGATGTCATATTTACAAACATATATATTGTGCAATGAAGAAAAAAAAGAAAAAAAAAAAAGAGGGAGTGTGCAACCTGCCAAGAGAAGAAAATATGAAAATAGGGATTTTGTCATTTTTCATGAAAATTGCTTGAAAAAAAAAGAGTGTAAGATAGAAAGAGTGTTAAGTAATTAAAGAGAGGGTTTGATACATTAAGGAGACTACAAGGAGTTTAAAGATTTTAAGTGTGCTTTTAGAGAAGAAAAAAAATTGATTTAGAGGAAAGTGTGAAGGAGAACTTGATTCAACTTATTTTGACTTTTGATTCTTCATTCTTTAAGAGTAAGAAAACTCTCCATGATGATCCATTATGTTGTTTTTCATGTTTTTTCTTGGATTGAGTAGAATTGGTATTATTTGAAGGTGGGTTCTTGATGTTATAATGGTTTGAATGCATGGATTTATGTTAATTACATGTTTATTGAGGGAATAAATGTTTGGGCTTGTCATTAATTAGGTTAATTTAAAAACAAAAATGTATTTCTTTCTCTTAGTAATGGGAATTTCGGCCAATGGTGGATTTTTAGGGTGATTAGGTTGTTGAATTAATTACAAACAAATTATATTTAGTTATGATAATTGAGTATTTGATGATTGAAGAATGTGTAAACAAAAAAAAAAGAGAAAAGAAGACAGAGAGGGATAAAAAAATAGTTTCCACCTTGGGTTTGCTATTGATCCCTTATTATGTTATAAGTAAATATGATCTTATTGTATTAATTAGTGAAATTACATACATGGATGCTTAATTAGTTGTTGTTATGTGTGATTATGGAACTCTTAGAAAGGTGAATTTGGCCATGGAAAATATAAGAAATAAAATTTCAAACTTGAAGAAATCAATTAATTGTATTTAAATAGTGGAAGAAAAATAAAATGAAATGATGTGTTGAATTAGGTATAAAGGAATTAAATTTCCTTTAATGTTGGGAAAAGTTTTATAGTGATATAAGATTCCCTTATAATTGTGGTGAATTAAAAGTTTAGGTGGATTAGCATTGTATGAATTATTTGTGGAATTATTAAAGAACATGAAACTAAGTTAGAATAATCACAATAGTTTTGGATGTTAAAATTATATTGATAAAAAATCTTACTATGTGATGAAGTTTTAAGAAAATTATTGGGTGATGAAATATTAAAATCATAAGATCTTTCAAATGAAACAGGGAAGGTTGGAGGCTCCAGACAGCAACAGGGAGTTACTAGTCGAGCATCACCAGCAAGTAGGTATCTGATATCTTGAATTTTTATAGAAAGATTAATTGAAAAACTTGTGCTGATTTTAATTAGAAATTCTATAATTTATGTTTGATGTTAACGGATGAACATATTGGGCGGATGAATTAATGTCTGGTAATTAGGCGAGTGAATTAATGCCCGGTAATTAAACGGAATAATTAGTACCGATAATTGGGCAAGTGAATTAATATCGGTCATTGGGCAGATGAATTAGTACCGGTAATTGGACGGATGAATTAATGTCCAGTAATTGAGCAGATGAATTAGTACCGGTAATTGGACGGGTGAATTAATGCCTGGTAATTGGGCGGGTGAATTAATGCCCGGTATAATTAGACGGATGAATTAATGCTCGGTAATTGAGCGGATGAATTAGTACCGGTAATTGAGCGAGTGAACTAATGCCTGGTAATTGGGCGGGTGAACTAGTGCCGGTAATTAAACGGATGAATTAGTACTGGTAACTAGGCGAGTGAACTAATGTCCGGTAATTGGACGGATGAATTAGTGCAGATAATTGGACGAATGAACTAGTGCTCGATATTTGAGCGAATGAATTAGTGTCCCTAATGAGGGAGCAGTACCCCCGTGAAACGACTAAGATTGGAATTTAATTGGATGAATATGGAGGTGTAAGATATTAGTGATTCATAATAAAGTATATAGAAAAAAAATATTTTTATATGGGTGTAGTGAAATGATACATTACATTTATTAATAATTATGCTGATAAAATATTAATTTTATTTTCAGGACCCTCGCAACAGTAGAATAGATCCTACTTGAATATATGCTACTTTTTGTGTATTTATATTAATCAACATGCATTTTGAGAATTAAGAATAATGTAAAAGAGGTTGAATGAACCTTTATAATTGTAGAACAAAATTTTTATATATAATTAATGTGTATGACATACTTAAGAATATCTTTATGTTAAATTAAGTATTTGATTCTATCATGGTTGCTCATATGATTAGAAATGTTGGAATGATTAAATAATGAGGGTGTTACATTCATAATTTAAGTTTTTATTTTTTATTTTTAATTATTTGATTATTCAAGTTAAGTAAACCTTAGAATTGTTTACTTTATTTTGTTTTTTTATTATTGATTGCATCTTGATTATCGGACAATACCTGTTTTTTTTGTGATGCTTTGTTTGGGAAAAAGGTCCAAGATGATTGAACCATGATTATGATATGAGTTATGTCAAGAATAAAGATGTCGATAACTTGGTATGGTCCCGTTATAAGAGAAACTCTATTGATTTTTTAGTAAAAAAAAATAAAATTACACCACATAAAATTTTACACTTTTAAATAATTATGTTTTTTTTAGATTGTGACACACTATCACCTACAACAGTTTTAAATTACATAAACAATTGGTTTATTTATTATTCTTATAAAATGAATATGTTTCTCTCTTCTTTTTGGTTAGTCACCGGTGCTACTACCATAATGAGAGGATGCAGAAGATGATGAGCAATGGTATTTGATAAAGAAGTTTGTTTTTTTTACTTTGTGGTGAGCTAGTAGATCTTTTGAGGTAAAGAGAGGTTGGTGTTGTGGTCACTAATGTGGGGACTATTGGTGGTTAATCAAAGAGGTGGACTATGATGAGATATGCTATTATTTTGGCGAGAGGAAAGGACAATAGTTTGGTTTTTAGATATGTTTGTGGGGAGGAGAGATTGGACTCTTAGCTGAGGTGGTGGTTCTTTGGTTTTGATAGAAGAGTTACGACTATATGGTTGAGAAAAGAGAACCGGTACTGGATTGATGATGGTGGGTGAATGGTGACTGAAGGAAGGAGGGTGGGAACGTTGGCTGTGGATGCCTAGATAGTCAATGTTGCCCCGTGGGTGATGGTCACAGTAAAGAGTGGAGGATTTCTTTGGTTTTGGTAGTTGGGTTTTGGTCTGAAAGAAATCATAGAGGCAAGAAGATTATACTAAAGCTACAAGGGACCTACACTATTATTGTTAATGGGTGATTTGTTGTGGCTGGGAAAATTGGTGGAGATGGGTTGGTGCACCTTATCTAGTTGCTAAAGGTGGTGTTTGGTATGGTGGATGGCTGGTATTTTTTTATTAATAGGTCTAAGGTTTTTTTTTTTTTTGTATTGTATAGGTGTGTGTAAGTTGGTAGGTGAGAGAGTGTTTTGGTGTGTGGGTGATTTTTGTTCTAACTAATACTCCCTTAAAATTCCTTCTCCCCCATGAAATTTTCCCCTTTTTTTGTGTGGTACAACCACATATTTATATACAAAATAAACTTATCATTTTCCTCCTAATTGCTTGGTCCCTAAGCAACTAAAAAAACATTTGGTCCCTCATTTTCCTTGTTTTGCACTTTTGGTCTTCATATTCAATTTTTTTTTGTATTTTGATATTTAAAAAAAAGACAATGTCAATGTTGACTCAATAAAATTGATTAATGATTTTGAAATGAACACGTTACAAATCAAATACGTCGAAAGTAAATTTTTGAATTTCACTTCTTTTGAAAAGTCGTTCAAAATACAAAAACGATGCAAATACATCAAAATATATTTTTAGATTTCTTTTTTTAAAAAAACGTAAGAAAAATATGGTAAAAAATAGGTAATGACAAAGTTTTATATCAAAATATTACTAAGAAAACTAAAACTACTCTTGGTTTTACTGTTCACGTAGACACAAATTACTGTGGATTGGAGCAGTATAATGACAGAATTGTTCTTGCCGAAGAAACTTGCTAAGCATGTAATTGGAGGTAGGATTGTCTTTTCCAATAAGATGCAAATTATTATTTATATTCAGAAATAGTTGACGTGTACTAGGCACGCGCCAACAGGTGGGCGCCGCTCATGCTATTTGGGTGGCATGTGCGGGTAGAACAAAATTGATAGCTTCTTTATAGGGCATCTTTCAATGCGCCTTGTCACCCACAGTGGCAAGGCACATGTGCCAAAGAGGCCAATAAAAGAGCTCTAAGTGAGGGGGTTTTCCCTCATTCCTTCTTTGCCCTTTCTCCTTCTAGAAAATCATGCTGCCAATTGCAAAAAAACATGGGTAAGGTATGATTCCAAATCCAAGTAACATGGGTCTGACATGTTGTCAGGTCCAAGTAAAAGTGGGTCAGTCACGTTTGCTAGACTCAAGCAAACTTGGATCAAACACCTTTGATTATAAGATGTATTTTAACTATTGAATAATGAGTTTGACAACCACGCTAGACCCAAATTACTTGAGTTTGACGTAGTTTCAAGACCCAAGTATCTTGGGTCTAGCATGGTTGCCAGACCCAAGCCACTTGGGTCTGACACCATTACCAAACCCAAGTGCAAGATCCAAGGTCCTTGGCTCTGGTAGACCCAAGCGACTAAGGTCTGACACCACCTATGCCAGATCCAATTACCTCTCAATCCTTTCATTTTGTGATTATCTCTCTTTGGTACTATAGTTTTAAATTTTAAAACATCTATTTTGATGTTTTTAAAACTTTTCAGTTTGAAAAATAGCTAAGAAAGTTTTTAGTAATCCTATTTGAGAACTTATTCTTATAAAGTAGCTTTATTGGGGTGACAAAATCTTTTATCATAGTTGTGATCATTAGATTATTAGGTGTTCATGTTATTTTTTTATTGAAATAATATTTTCTTTCTTTTCAATAAAACCACCCCAGACCCAAACACATTGGGTCTGACAATAACACCAGGTCCAAGCGCCTTGGGTCTGGCAAACACACCAGGCCCAACCGTCTTAGGCTTAAAATCACATCAGGCTCAAATGCTTTGGGTCTGACATATAACATGAGTTTGACATTGTTGTCAGACCCAAGTAAACATGAATGCCTTTATGATTATAGAAAATTACATAAAAAACAGTGTAGAAGAACAAAAATACTCGCATTTTAGGTCTGACACCCTTACTAGACCCAAGTGTCAGACCCCCATGCCAAATCCAATTATCTCTCCATCCTTTTGTTTTCTCCGATAATCTCTCTTTGGTTGGGTTTAGCAATCGTGCCAGACCCAAGCGACTTGGGTATGACAACCTTGCTAAAAACAACTTGGGTTTGCCAATCACGCTAGATCCAATCGCCTTGGATCTGGCAGCCACACCAGACCCAACGTGTTTGAGCCTGACACCCACACCTAACACAAGCTACTTGGGAAATATTCCAACCCATAGCGGAGCGCGATCAAATATACTAGTTAATTGCTAAAATAATAGGGGTCAAATGATAAATAAACCTTAACTTAAAGGATTAAATTGAAGTTTTCTACTATTAAATAGTAATAAGGCTCTTTTTTTCTTGTTGTCAAACTTCATTGTTAACCACAATTATAGTTTCGCCAAATTGATAATTAATAAATCTTGGAATGATTTTTAAAATTGTATACATGCGAGAATGAAAAAAATATGTTAAAAAAAACATGGTAATGCAAAATAGAAAGATAAAATTAGAAATGTTAAATCTAAAAAAAAATGCATTATTTAAAACAAACAATACAGTACATAATAGATTATGAAAAGAGCTAAAATGTAAGCCCCATCTCTTTTAGTATATTGTATAACAATATAAAAAACGATTAAAATAGTTAATTAAATATAACTTGGTTCATAATAACAAAATTAACTAATAATCCTTATAATTTTAAAAACAATAATTTTATCTCAACATTTTTCAATCCTCTTGAAATCTAGCCCTTTTTTTAATTTCTCGTTATTTTTCAATTTGATTTATTTTTTGAAAGATGAAAAGAGAAGTGAGAAAGATTTTGTGTGTGTGTTTCTATATATATATATATATATATATAACAAAAGGGTAGAAAAGAGAAGCGAAACGACATATCGCTTGACAGGAAAAGAAAAAAAAACACAATTGATTGTCGTCTCCATCGGAAGAAGAGGGAGGGAAGCAGGAACAAGGTTTAAGATTGGAAGCAAGGAAGGAGAAGAAAAAAATTAAAAGAAAATGGGCGGCGCAGAAGAAGAGAAGCAAGCAAACGAGATGCCAAAGTCTAATCCAATAACACAGGCCCAGTTCCTCCTCTGGAAACGCCAAAAGGTATTTTCTTCTTCGCCCTTTACTTTTCTAGGGTTTCTTTCTATATCCAACCAATTGTCCTGGAATTCATAACTGATAATTGAGCTAGATTGAAAATTTTAAATATGTTAATATATACCAAAATTCTCATCTTAAATCGTTGAGTTTGGTGTGTGTATCATGTCAAAGCAGTGCAACACTAGAAATATTGAACAGTTTGGCCTTTGTCTTAGGAATTAGAATAGGGAATCTCTGTTAGTTTTTTGTGTATGAATTCACTTTAAAGGCTATTTGCGAAATAAATACAATGTTACTGAGTGGTAATGCACTTCTTTACTTGGTTCCCAATTTCATTTATCATCCAGGTATCTGTAATTTGTTGAGGGTTTAATATAATTGGCCATACATGGTAGTTCCTGATCCTTTCTATCCTATCGGCCATATATTGATTTGGTGGGTCAAAGTTATCATCAAGAAGGAATAAAGAACTGGGAAAGGGATTTTGTGGTAATGCATTTAACTGTTAGCAGCAAGAGTTGGTACCCATGTTGTGTGTTTTCTTTTTGATAGTAGTTGCCGCAATGAATCTGTTACAAATCAGACACCACCGCGAAACTAAAAATTTTAGTCTGCAGGATGTTACTAGTGAAGGTAACTGAGAGCCTTCTCAAGGCATTATAATAACTTGCTGTTAAGTAGAGGGTATTTGCATAATCCCATCTCCTTGAACTGTTACCAAGTTGATAACAAGTTCAGAGACATGATGAGGGCTCTACTAATGTTAGACTACTTTATTTACTTTTTTCTTTTATAATTATGACAATAAATATCAGTCTTTTTTCTTTTCTTTTCTTTTTTTTATATCAGGAAGCAGATTCCTCAGCTAGAAAAGCTGAAGCTGCTAGGAAACGTGAAGAAGATATAGCTGCAGGAACAGTACAAATGAATGGCCGGGAACTCTTCTTGCACGAACCTTGGGTGTTTGATAACACTCAGTATTGAGATTTGGTTTTTGTTCAAGAACACATAAACATATACAGACTCATTCGTGTAATGCCTGAGAGAATATCTTAACATATAATGCTCTATTTCCTGTTGACTTTGCTTTTAAAAAAACTTATGGTGCCTTGAGAATGCCCAATGATGTTGATTTTTCTTTTAATGTCTGCTAATAGCTGGTATTATGATCTGGTAGTTGTGGTGTAAAGGAAGAACAATGGGATCAATATATGACTAGAGTTATGTTTTGCTCTGCTCCTAGAACGCTATGAATGATATGAGGAAGTGATCACCTATTTTGCAAAGTCAGCAGCATATTTTGCTGGCATTCAGTTTACATATGAATAGAGTAATAGTGTAAAAGATGTGTAAACATTGTATTTTACACCAGCAGTCTATCATACCTTTATTGTCGATGGGGTTTGTCAACACTCTTCGGCGCTACATAACATGGTGCATGATTAAGGAGTCGACTTACCTTTTTTTTTGTTCCCTGAGTGTTTTTTTCTTTTCTTTTCTTTTGATAGTTGTTCCATGCAAGGTGGCCAATGTTTCTCATTCATCTAGCTGAGGCGAGCTTAACAGTTGCATCATTTGTTATACAAGTAACTTTGGGGACAGTTTGCAAATATTGCAAAGTACTCCTTTTAGGGCACCTATTCTCCCACCACTAATTACTATGCCTACTTTCTGCTCAGCCTCTCGGACCCTTCACAAAATTTGAGCCTGGTTTCTCTCCCTCATCAACAATGCAGATCCTTTACCATGCTGCCTCAATACTAATTCATTCACCCATCTGTTTTCTTATTGCCCGTGTACTGCTGGAAGACAAAATCATGGACCTTGCATTTGCATTTGGGTTCTATTGCTCGTTAAACTTCTTGTGAAGGAGGCAGCTAGCGCTGGCCTGGATGGGTGTTTTCCTGCTTGAGTTATTCACACTATATTCCTGGCCTAGCTACTCATACACTCAGATGATTAGGTGTTGGTAGAATAGCAGTAGAAGCAGGAAAGTTGTTTGTAGCGGTTTATACACACAGATTATCGGTAGTATAAATATTATTATACCAAGGTTCATGTAAATGGAAAATGGTTACCAGAGGCATTTGTTTCATGGAACGGCTGTGGCATTTAGAGCAAGATATCATTGAAAGCTGCACTTTTATCGAACCACATCCTATAGTTCATACATGGCACAGAACTGGATCTGGCACGCCCCAGAGTAAGAGCACCGAAAAGAGAGTTCCACTGACAATTGCACTTAAACTTTATTTAAGAAGCCAGATTTCACCAGAAACATAGCATACATTGTCCGAAGACGAAGCACTGACTCAAACTGCAACGACATAAAAGAAACTTAAAAGACACTAAAAAGACGACATAAAACGAACATAGATTCGCAAGCTTAATTTTCAGCTAAAACACTAGACAATATGACTCGGATTTGACAGGATCTCTCCTCCTCCATGTCATATCGTCTCCCACTTTCCCTTACTCATATCGTTTTCGCCTGCAAAGAAAAACCCTTCAATGAGAACTGGTTAGGAAGATCATAACCGGCATTTAGCCCCCTCTTTCTTTCTTTTTTTCCTTTTTTCATGTCTCATTTAAAGTTTTTGTGGAAATTGATGAAAAAATAACTCTCATCCAAAAAATACGTGAACATGAGCCCACTGAGAGGGAGAAACTAAACATGCAATGCGAGTTAATGAAGGTTCATAGAGCAGGAAGGATATCTACCAGAGTTCCTCTTTGACAGAGTCCAGATCACGCCTTATTTCCTCTATATCCCTATGGATGTGCTGCAAACATAAAAGAGTTGCATGTTTCATCATACAGTGAAGAAGAGGAGAGGATCTACTAAACACATTGTATTTGTCTTCACTAATATTAATAGAATTTTGTAAATTAATATCAGGCATACCTCAAACCTATGGTTGTAATATTTGATCCGAATTTAATAAAGAATCCAGTACATGCAGAAGAAGCAATATGTATAATTAGAAATAGTCATTATACTTAGTAATGAAATATGGAATCGTGTGTGTGTGTGTGTGTGTGTGTATAGACACACACACACACAGAGTACTATGGATCGAGAATTAAATAGAGAATTAACCAGTCAATGAGGAATTGTAGCTCCCCGCCAGAATATCGTTGAATGAGTCGGTTCCTTTCCTGTTTATAAGCATGTAAATGTTAGAAATAATCAGGGGAGAAGGTAGAAAGGAACTCTAACTCGTATTAACTTATTCTCACAGGAGAAAAGGTCCCATGAACTTGTGGACTTGGAATATTAGAGTACTTTTAACATATATATTTGTACTAATGTAGAGATTAATTAAGAGATTTAAAGGATAACTACAACATTAATATATCGCCTACATACATGCAGAACAATTGAATGAATTCTTTGAATGTAGACTTAATTAATCCAAAAGAAACCATTAAGAAAATGAAGAACATCCATGCAATAGAGACGAAGAGAGCTGTACATCACCTCTTGCAATTCTTCTCCATTATCTTCGCTGCATGGCATTAGATTCAAAGGGTTAGTGAATAAATGAAGGTTGATTATTGATCGAAATGCACGTTTGTGTGAATATGGCAACAATTTCCTTCACAATTGAAAAGAGGTTTTTTACTTAGTCGCATAGCGAACCAAACCATTTCCAGACCTGAGATTTACACATATAAATAATTAAGAAAAAGCACCTTAGCTAGCATTTCATTTACACATGGAGCTAGTACCTGTTACTGTCTTCAAATGCAGGCAAGGCAAGAACAGGAGGAAGCATAGGGCGTCTCAAACACGTATTGTTGTCAGATTCGCTGTGTGCTTGCTGCTGCCGCTGATGTCCCTCCTTTTGCTGCTGCTCTTGCTCCTGTTGTTGAGAAGCTCCCGTGCTTCTCTTCTCATTAACGGTGAACCTAAATCTAGCCATTTTGGACAAAAGAAGGGAGTAAGGGAAAGGGAGTAACTTATTTGATGAGGACCAAGTGCTTTGTGGGGTGCATTTATAGGAACAAAGACAGGCTAGGTACTTGACAGGTGTTTCGACAGCTTCAAATCTCGTACTTATCCACCTCCTCCTCTTCTTCTTCTTCTTCTTTTTCCCGTTAAATGGTGTAGTTTCGGAAAACATGAGAGATTTAAAGCTGCAAACCTCCTGGCAAACTAGCTAGCTAGGGTATCTGGGATATGCTCTGGGGTTCTTAAAAATGCAAATTAAAAAAGAACGGTGCCCAACTTTTGATATAATATATTTTCTAGAGAAATCCAACTTTTAAATCATTTTAATTCCACAAATAAGTTCATATTCATAGGATTAGAGAGACTATACTCAATAAAAGAAATGAAAGCATGTATATATATATATGTGCGTCTGTGATTTTGGAAAATACGAAATTTGAATTAATAATAAGTAACTAATATTCCTTTTGCAAATTAAGGTCTACTACGCTCCCTCACAATCTTTAGCATCAATTCCATTTCTGGATGTCACAATAGTACGTTATTCCTCAAGGCCAGTGCCTAGCTACTACTCTAAAAATCTATGCTTGATTGCTGTGTCGTAAAAAAATAAATGTTTTCGTTTAATTTGACTACTTGATATCTTGATCGTCTTTTAACATTTTTATTTTTATATATTTTACCTTCTTGAAATTCATTTTTCAAGGGATTTTACATCAAATATTCTGAAGGATTTTCAACACCAATGATAATACTATAATTTTTTTTATTGTTTTTGTTATAAAATGATTATACAACATGTTCTATATAATATAATAAATTTAAAGATCATTTAATTTGTTGTTATAATTTTTAATGAACAAAATTATACAACACGTGAGATAATATTATAATTTTTAATTAAAAATTATTTTGTTGTTATAGTTTTTAATGAATAAACAATTATTTTGTGTTATTATTTTATCATTATAATATAATCATATACAACACGTGAGATAATACTATGATTTTTAATAAAATATCATTTTATTGTTATAGTTTTTAATGAATAATGATCATTTTGTCTTTATAAAATGATCATATAACACTACCAATAATACTATGATTTTTAATGAAATATCATTTTGTTGTTATAGTTTTTAACAAACAATTATCATTTTATCATTATAAAAACATGTACAATAATATTATGATTTTTAATGAAAAATCATTTTGTCATTACAAAATAGTCATACCACACGTGCAATAATATTATGACTTTTAATGAAAGGTACTTATTTTGTGTTATAGTTTTTAACAGACAATGATTATTTTGTCATTATAAAATAATCATATAACACGTGTAATAATACTATGATTTTTAATAAAAGATCATTTTGTCGTTATAGTTTTTAATGAACAATGATTATTTTATCGTTATAAAATAGTCATACCACACCTGAAATAATACTATATATGATTTTTAATGAATTGTCATTTTATCATTATAATTTATAACGAATAACGATCATTTTATCGTTATAAAATGATCATACAACACGTGTGATAATACTATGATTTTTAATGAAAAGTCAATTTTTCGTTATAGTTTTTAACAAACAACGATCATTTTGTCGTTATAAAATGATCATACAACACGTGAGATAACACTATAATTTTTAATAAAAAATCATAGCAACGATCATTTTGTCGTTATAAAATGATCATACAACACGTGAGATAATACTATAATTTTTAATAAAAAATCATTTTTTGTTATAGTTTTTAACAAGCAACGATCATTTTGTCGTTATAAAATAATCATATAACACGTGCAATAATACTATGATTTTTAATGAAAGGTCATTAATATACAACGGTCATTTTATTATTATTATAAAATAATCATACTACACATGCAATAATGCTATGATTTTTAATGAATTGTCATTTCGTCGTTATAATTTATAACGAACAATGATCATTTTGTCGTTATAAAATGAACATACAACATATATTATAATACTATAATTTTTAATGAAAGATAATTTAATTATTATAATTTTTAACAAACAATAATTATTTTATCATTATAAAATGATCATTCGATCATGTCAGATAATACTATAGTTTTTAATCAACATTAATGGTCTTTTTTTACGTTATAAATGATCTAATAATATATACACGTATAGAAAAGGTATAATTAGATATTTTTTCTCAACCTCTTCGATAAATATAATTAGATATTTTTTTTTGTTTAGAAGAGTTAATTTGTAATTCTTGAGAATATAATAAATTTAGTCATAAAAAAAACACGAAAACAAGAGGAGATCGTAATCTACGAAAAAGCAAAATGAAGAGATCCAATTAGGCTGATGAGAAATGATTTGCCAAAAGCAGATTTACTTTTTCCGAAGATATCCGATTTGACTCGTACGTTTTTCCGCTCAAATAATTAAATGACTTAACTGCCCTGAGGTTTGCCACGTTCCAGCAGGGATCCCCTCCCTCCCTCGTAAAAAGCGTGACCGTTTTTTGCATGCAGAGGCAGTAGGCGTACAGTGCCAAATACTCTACCAACCTCTGTCAAAAGGTTTGTTTTTGCTCTTTTGGCTTCTTCCTAACAAACCCAGCCACGTGCTCACCGTTCCCACGTTCCTCCCCCCCTTCCCCGTTATTTCCAAATAAATGATAGAAACCGAAGATACCCCCATTTATGGGGGGAAAAAAAAAACTAAATGTGGGGTCTACTTGGTGGCCCTGGGATTATTCTACGTGGGGCCTAGTTAGACAGACTGCCATGGATGGTTCGTGTTGCCAAATGGAGCTCTTGTGGGGCCCACTTAGATACAAGAAACGCTCGTGTTGATTTATTTACTAATTACTATCTATTGGTTTGGTTTTATCCTGTTCCCATAATGCCCCGCCTTTACTGCAAATACCAGATGCTTGAATTTACCGTCCTTATGCGGTAGACTTACCTTCTCTTGCAACCACGAAAAAGGAGTCAGATTTTTTAAGTAAATAAACCCAAGTGATTAACTTGGTAGTTAAAGAGGTGATTCCCTTGCAAATTTTTTCACCATTTCTAAAATCTTGGATTTTTTCCATGAAAAAGGAGTCACATTTTTTTTAGTAAATAAACTCAAGTGATTAACTTGGTAGTTAAAGTGTAGCTAAAGAGGTAATTCGCTCTATTTTTTATTTTTTTTAATTCAAATATTGCGACTAATATTTAAAAATAATTTATTAAATTTCTTTAAATACACTATGTTGATGTGGAAAGTACGTTGCATTTGGGTAAGGTAATAGGATAGAAAATACATATAGAAAAAGGAAAAATATATGTTTAGTTAGGACGAAGATAAATATAAAATAAATTTCTATTATTTCAAAACATAAAAGATAGCAAGATATGTTCTCTTTCTCTTACTATTTTTGTCTTTTTTATTTTGAGACAGTAACTAAATACTATTTTAAAATTATTTATTAAAAAATTTAATTTTAATCAATGTGCTAGATCGAGAGTATTTTGAATATGAAACTAAACAAATTTTACTATAAAAATACCAATTACTATGTTGATTTTACGGTGCAAACTCTATATCGTGAGAGAAAATATTATGTATTTTAATAATATTTATTATATGGGGTTTTGGAATAAAGTTTTTTAAAAAAACTCCATCCATTTTATTATAATTAAAAATTATATTTAATTTTTTAAAGATTTTAGATAAAAAGTTGATTATATATAATAAAGAAAATAACAATGATACTCATTGTCTTTAATGTAAATTAACCTAGGCTAATTTAAAAAACCATATTTAATTCGTTTTGTTATCCAATTATACCAGTTTTGCCTTCTTATTATCTAATACGAAATTTCACAGACATGCATGGTTAGCCCAAAATCAACATTTACCGATGATATGAACCTGCTAATAAAAATAATCTTTAAGTCACTTATCCTTTAAAGAAAATTACTATCAAATTCCAAGCATAGTTAAGAAATTAAATGAAATAAACATGTTCAAATTGCTGGAGAAAGGAAATTTTTCAATTTGCATGCAGTGAATAGTCAAGAGTGTTCTTTTGTTTCTTAATCTTCCATCAACAGCAAGCTCCAAGAAGATCAAAGCTCTCTTTCGCAGAGCATGCACGCAGCACTTCCTGCAAAATTATGAAGTCAACAAATATTAATACATTGATTTAGAAGTGCAGTGATTTTGTAAGCATTGTGTAATAAATAGACAGGTTGTAGGCAGAGCTGATATTGAAAACATCAAAGGATGTTAATGCAAGGGGGAAAAAGAAGAAAGAACAAGTATATTCGAAGTAGTTACCTTGTTCAATTACATCAAAGCAAGCATCCGCAGATGAGGATCAATCTGCAGACCTATCCCCTCAAACAGTGGATCATATATGTCGTTTTTAGCTACCCTGCAATTCATAAATCCTTTCAGTCATAGATATAAGCAGGAAACATGTGGCGTTGGTGTTATGAAACATTGATTTTGAACTCCATAAACCAACCTCGAACCAAGACTAGAAGCATTCATGCTCTCTTGAACTTTATGACTCGGTGTCCATTCCGTCTGCATTAGATACGAAGAAGAAAGCATCATTAAACTTTCCCAAGAACGTATAACGTTAAAAAAAAAATTAACTTTTTTAAGTACCCTTTGGCGTTTAGAAGATGATGATTCTCCAATTATGAAATGGCTATTTCCACGGCCACGGCTTCCTAAAATCATGTTCTAAAACGCAATTTGAAGAAATAATTAAATTAAGCAGGGAACCAAGAATGGCTAAACTTTTGATATATGCAGGGAACACCCACGTACCTCATTGTGGTTGTTCGGCATTGACACCATATCCGGATAATGATGAGAAAATACTTCTGTGCTCTTACCCTTATTTTGCTATTGAAATTCATAGTTAGTTTATTGCAAAATACGTGGGCAAAAAAAATTAAGAGATGATAATTCAGTTAGAGTTTTTACTTGCTGAGTATGATCTAAGCCCATAATTTGACTGTTCAGGGAAGTGTCAAGGCCAAGATTTGAGGCATTTGGTCTAGCAGCTTGATTTAGCAGTCCTTGGACATGGAGGCTATCCATCTGCGACCTGTGTAAAAATGAAGTGATCATCAAATTATAAAAAGCCTGTCAATAATTGGTTGTTTCTCTTAAGCAGTAAATAAACAATGGTGTCTCTAATTATCAAAAAGATTTAACACTGTAGTACACAACAATAGCTAGAAGCCAATCAGTACCTGGTAGAGTTGCCGAAGTTCCAAGGCATGAAGTTCTCTTGTTGCATGTTGTCTATGTTAGGCATTACAGCAGCTTGATTGACTTGTACTTGATTAGAAAAAAATTGAACCCTGAATCCAAAATCATCACACACTTGTGTTTAGCTTGCTGGATACATGTTCATGCTATGATGTTCCTTCTCTAATGGGAAAAACTAATTTTTTTTTTTTTTCAGAAAATGAAGAATTGCATACCTGCAGGGAGCAAGACTAGAAGGTCCAGATTGATTAAAGCCACCATATTGTTGAGCGGTGGCTGCGTTCGGTTTCATATAGACATGTCCCGGATGATGTTGATGAATAAAGGAATTCGGATGCCTAAAAATATTCAATGTGTTTGATTATTGGAACCTAACTTTCAAGAATAGAGGAAAAAGATATGTATGAAATGGAACAGCATCTTAGGGGAAAGAAGAATTTATTTTAGTGAGCAATATGGTGTTCGAATTTGTTTTGCTCTCGATTATATCAAGAAAATAAACACAGGGAGAGTGCAGAGATACACAAGGTACCTTGAAGATGCAGTAGGACCGAATAACATAGAGTTATAACATTGTGAATTCAATACATCATGTTCTCCAGAAACTTGAAGATTGTGAGAAGGAAACTGTGGGGATCTAAACTCAGAAGAAAAACAAAGCTTCGTTATCTGTTGAAACACAAAAAAAACTAAACAAGTACAAGCTATACTGATATATAATCAATTGCAGGTCATAATTAAGATGTTATAGCGAAAAACCACGTACCTCAAATTTAGACAAGAAGCTGGCAACATGGTAGAACCTTGTGGATCATACACATTAGGTGTGATCTGAACTTGATTAAATAGATATGGACGTTGCTGGGGCCTATAACAGAAAAATCCTCATCAATCCGTTGTTTTCACGATTAAAAAGTGTATATCTGAGATTAATAATACCTTCGATTCATTGGAGGTTGAGGCCCAGATAGCATCCCAGGTACTTGATCGCTCAAACGTAACTGATAATTAGTCAAATGTTGGTGCCTAAAGTAGCATATTTTGTTAGTTACTTGTCTATACATGCATATGCATAATTGTAAGCTAGCATTTGGTATCATTTTAGCTTACCTCGAAGGCATTGATGGTCCGGGTAGCATGGGATTGGTACATTGGGAATCAAAGAAATTTGCTGCCATCAATTGATTAGGCTGATACCTAAAATCAAATATAATCAAATATTCATTTAGTGTAATTCGATTGTCATCACTGATAATTACAGCAACAGCTAGGGCTAGAAAATGATGAATATTATGTACCTTGATGGAGTTAGAGGCCCTGGAGGAGTGTTGTGGTTGGGAAGAAGTTCATATTGGTTGATCCAGGATGGTGTTCCCTCTAAATTCCCCATTGTGGTCTGTTGACAATAGACAATCTGAACATGCTCAAGATAGATAGATACACTAACACATAAACTTTATGATTCAATGGGTGATATGGCAATACGAATACTTGCTAATGGACATTGTAGCAAATTGGAGTGAGCATGAGTAGTCACCATATTTTGAGGATATGAAGCTGGAAACTGAGTTGTTTGCTGAATGCTATTGTTGATCACATTGTTCTGTCCAACTTGATCATTGAATGATATGGAGCTTTGGTTGAATGGAAGCACTGGTGGCGGCCTGCTTCCGTAGTCAGTAACGTTATTGATTTTTGGGAATAATAAGGAAAACTGAAGACAAGTAATTACAAGTAATCTTCTGATAAAATATGCTTAAGAATGACGTACAAGAAAAGCTCAGACTGGAATGTATCTTCTTGTGATTGAGAATTGAACTGATTTGGTGTCCCATTTCCCATTGAAAATGGCCGGACCATCTCATTTGTTGGGATCATTCCCATCTGATCAAAAGCACAATCATGATTAGTAATTCCTAATCTTTTCCTATCTTAGCGTACATGGCTTCATGCATGTCATGTTATAATTAAGGGGTGATAAATTAAATTTTATACACTTTGTATCTAAAACTATCATGTTTAAGTGTTTAATCAATGAATCTACCTTCAGAGGAAAGTATACCTGTGTTGGAATTGGTACCGGAGGATTAACCGAGGATGATCTAGTCTGTGCTGCGTTTGTAGAATTCCCATGTAGAGGGTCGAAAGTTGAGTATACAGATTGCACAATGCTCTGTCCAGAGTTTGCACGATTTAGATTGGGCTCGTCCGATGATTCTGGCTCCAAATGCCCCTGATGCTAAAACATAGAAACGAAAGTAAATATTTCACTTTTTTACACTGATCCTATCTTGCCAATCGAGCATGGTTAAGTTGGTATTAATCACCCTTGTTGATGATGTAATAATTTTTAGTTGATGTATAAGCTTCATGTTATTGAAGATTAGTCTTAAATAGGGACGCAAACTGATAGCTTCTATGGTTAGGAGACAGATGAAGCAATACCATTGTTGGAAAAGCAGATTTTGATACCTCCATTAATGGAGTACCGAAAGAAGATGGTTCGAAATGCAAAAGCTGCGAGTTGGGTGCTTTAGCAACTGAAGAGTCTGAGATTCCGCAAGTAATATTTCCTTCTTCATTTTCTAAGAAGCTCAGATCAATGTTTCCATCAAATATTTGAGGTTGATGATCTCCTCCTTTTGGTGATTGGTCGTCTTGCTGATAACCATAAACAAAAATAAAGAAGTCACGAGGCTTAGATTTTATGCAGCTAAACGTACAAGTTGTAATGAAGACGTAAACCTCGCACAAATTTCAAAACAATTGAATAGGATTAGGGTGTTGTGAGGCAGAGATTGTTGTTTTTTAAAATGTTTTTTTTATTATATTAAAATAAAAGTTTATATTTTTTAAAATTTATTTTTAATATTAACATATTAAAACAATTTAAAAATATTAAAAAAATAATTTTTTATTTTTTAGCTATCAAAACTACAGGAAAGCATTATGCATGGAACTTACCATTGATAGAGAATTGAATGATGGCGACCCTTGTCGAGTGGAATCTGGCACATCTTCTTGTGAAACATCCGAAGGTGCTCCATCTACAAGTGTACAAGGAGCAAGGTCTTGAAGAGAGATTTCTTGATTCAATTCTGGCAGATTGCTTCCAGCTAACGATCCTAGCTCCCCAGGCTCCTGCTACCATCAGTGAAATTTTAATATGGACCTGACGTTTTTAATGAAAAAGTATTCCATGGTAAAATCAAAATATTATAACTCTGAAAATATATAATAGAAAATGATGCAATAAAATTGATTTCATATATACATAGAAAAACACTAAATTAGACTAGAATTATCATGATAAAATGTTTTCACATACATCTGATATATTTTCATTCATTTTATCTTGAGAGGATCGAACAGTATAATTGTTAATCAAGTTATGATCATCGTCATGATCAAAGCAAAGCGTACCTGCAACAAAAGTCTTTGCTCATCACTCAGTGCAGCTTCCATGGAGATTTCTAATGATATCAAGCAATATGATCATGTTGCACCAGAAAAGAAGTTCAGAGAGTATTGCAAATACTGATGAAAAGAAGTAAAATACAAAAATGGTATTAAACCTACTTCATGACCAATAGTAGCGTAAGTTGTCGAAGCTTACCTTAAATTCCCTTTCACAAGAAATATGAAGTTCACACAAAATACAGAGAAAAAGATAGATGGCATTTGTGTTTGATTTTATTTAGGAAAAAAGGTTTGAGGGATGAGAGATTGGCAATTTCCAAGTTCCATAAGTGGAATCAAAATCAAGATTTAATCCCAATTATGTCAACCAAATCTCAAGTTACTTGTAATTAGTTGGAAATCATGTTTGGGATTATATATTATAGATTTTTGAAAAACAAATTTGGGATTTCATCAAAAAGATTAAAATAAAAAAACCCAAAAATTCCATGTGTTTAATGAATAATGAGGTGACATGTTTCCTTTTGAAACCCTTACAAATCAAGAAATTAAATCCCCATACTTTGGAGTTGGTCTTCGTTCTACGTTCCATGTGATTTCTTTTAAGCAATGAATGTGTAACGATATCTTCTTTTCTTTATATTTTCTCTGAGGATGACTATAATGCAACAAGCATAGTATATAGATGCAATATTTTGTTTCTGATTCCTTATATAACTAAATTTCTACAAACTCTTCTCTTTAATTGTTCTTTTCCTGGAATAAATCTGTTGCTTGTAGCGTGAATCTAACACCAATTTATATTATCACAGTGCATAATCTTCAAAAATATAAAGGTGGTGAGCTTAAAAGGAATCGAGATTATCATTTTATGTTTGCATGGATGATTTTTACACTTCACTGATTTAGATTTATCCTCATATGGGACCTACAACCTACAATTGGCAGCATTCAAGAGAGGGAATCATTTGACTTCAGCACTCCGGTTTGAACTGCAGTAATGCTCAGGTCCAGCTAAGATTTCCTTTTACAAAAAATCACCATTTGCCTGCTTGTTTTAGGTAAGCTTGAAATTCATTTGTATTTTAGGTAAAAACGAGGTCTACCTGTCCAAGAACTTCAAAATTATAATCATGTTTTACGTAACCTTGCCATTCACTCGCAGACATATGTAAGGGCAGAACTCACAAGGCTAGAAAAAGTAAAAACGGAAAATTACTTTTTGTTGAGTGTGGGTGGGGTCCATCTGCCAAGACATAATCTCTATCTATAACATGTAACTTTGCGTGCAGAACCATGGATGATGGATTCGAGTGCTTCTGTGATATTGCATGCATGTATAATCAAAGGAGTGAAGCATGGCTAAGGAAACGAAAATAATTTATGCTAGCACCACAAAGATCAGGACCAAAAGGGTGTGCAATTCGATAAGAAGTTGAAAAAAAAAATTATATTGATAATACCCAAGATTAGATTCATGTGGCTCACCTGCAAAATCTTCGGCCAGTGCAAGATTAAACCCCCTGGAGGCTAGAAAATACAAACATTAGATTAAACAAAAGCAAGAGAAAAGGGAAATCAGAGAACTAGGAATCAATCAACTGCCATTGGATCAGAATTAAAAATGGAAATGAACAATTAAACTAGAAGAAACAAAGAACAAACTTTTCTCAAGGCCTTTCGTCTTTTGATGTTCTGGAGGTGGCCTTTAGAGGCAAGGGAATGGTAAGCTAGATGATGATGGAATGAGCTAGAAAGAAGAAACTAGAAAAGAATTTGGAAGTGATGTTATCTATGGCAGGAGAAGAAAACATACATGAATAAGGAAAAATAAGTTTTTCTTTGTTAGAAATGAGGCCTTAGAACTTTATTTATAGGAAAACTTAACACTCTTTTATTTATTTATTTATTTTTTATAATAAGAACTTCCTTTTATTAACAAGACGAACAAGCATCATGTTGGTTTCACAAAAGGGATTGGTACATATATGTATGTAGGTGTGTCACAAAAAGATAATATTTGAAGAGTTTTGCCTCTTTTTTTTCACTTTTGATTTTTATTGTTGTTTGAATTCAAAAAAAAAAAATACGCGCGCCCGCGCATATAGTACAAAAAAAATATTTTCTCCTAAAATTTATGTGTTCGAATCTTTGTATTGAAATAATAAATTGATGCTTCATGATTAATTTTTCATTATTTATATATAATCATTTTTCTTTAGATGGATTAGATAAGCAACAATAGTATATGAATTTATTTTGTCAATCTTAATTTTAATTTTGAGTCAATGATAAATTAGCTGCATTGTATAGAGTAAAAAAAGAAGAAAAAATCAATGATAAATTAATGCCACCATATATAACAATTTAATGATAAAAGCAAGAGTAGTATTTTTGGTATGTATGAGATAAAGGCTGAGAGTCTATGTAACGCAAACTTTAGTCCAACGATTTTTATAATTATGATCAATATATATATATATATATATATATATATATATATATATATATATATATATATATTTGAGGTTGAAAGTCCAGCAAACGACTTTCAAAAATGTAGGAAATGACAGGAATTCGTATTAATATTTCATTAATCAGTTAGTAAATGGATTAGCATAAGTGTTTATCATCACTTGGCAGCAAAGTGTTGTCCCAACTGGCCCAAGGTAGGAAGGCGATGTTAACTAGGCAAGTTTTACACAGGATGAAGGCAAGGGTTGAAAAAAGCGTGAATATATTTGATTTCCTGACGCAGCTATAGATGCTGTGATTGGCTGATTATATAAAATCCAACCTACGCTTGTCTGTCCTTCCTCGGAGAGAAAATTAGCAGAGGAAACGTCTTTGATCTGTTTCGCATTTTCTTCACCGGAAAATGTCGGTGTGAATAGCGACGCAATCTCTATCCTGCTCCCCTTTACACCTTTTGGTAACAAACTCCAGCACCCGTCGCTACTTGCGCTGCGCTTGTCACTGTGGGTTTTTTTTTTTTTTGAGAATTCGTATGGAAAGTTAGAAAGGTGCTGCGTGTAGGAATTCGAAAAGGAAAAGGAGAGGATAACGACATATTATTTCGAATTAATACGAAGAGGGAGGATAGGGTCATATTTCTAAAGCGAGTTAATTACCATATGTACACAGATTAGAGAGGATAAGGATTCATGTTTATCTATGTATAAAAAGTACATGAATTTAATCAACTTTTTATGGTAAAGAATCTAACAAAATCTGTTCCAATCCACGCAGATTCGAAGCCATAGTCAAATTTTGTTCATTTCACCTTCTTTTGTTTTTTTGAAGTTACAAAATAAAAGATTTATACTAATGTTCATGCACTAAAATCATCTCTCCCATCAAATTAAGAACAAATTATCAATATCAAATTGAAATATAAATAACTTTATTTTTATAATATGAGAGATCAAAAGGTTACCATAAGTGTACACTGATAGGTCCACTTTTATATATATTTTTTTAAATTCATATTTGATCGTTCTTCCTATATTGGCCCTCGTGTACTTAAAGAGTTGTTGTAATACACGTGATTTTCTTTTTATATTTTATCACATAATAGTTTCTGACATTTCCAACTTTTTCTGATCATGTAATATATAGTTTGAGATTATAATATTATTTTTTTTGTAATATTTTTTTATTATAAAGTTTTAAGTAAATTCAAATAGAATTATGATCAAAATTTAAAAATATTATTTTTTGATATTCATAAAATCATCTTGTTATACTTCTTAATCATAAATTCTTTACGAGTGATTACTGTCAAAACAAGAACACCTACCTCATAAATGATATTTATATTATGAATATTAGCTTAGGTTTTATACTTGGCATTGCTATTTGTAATAGCTTGATTGATATATTCATGTATCCTATACAAATAGTCTGTCATACCTTCAGCTTGAATGTCTGGTTTTTTGATGCAAGATGTTTGTGCAAACTTAAGCACACAAGAAGGGTTCTATCCATAAACAATCTCGAATAGGCTTAGCTGGATGGTTAGATTTCTAGGCATATTATGGGTGAACTTTGCTTGTGGCAAGGACAAATCCCATTTATTAGGCTTTTCTTTCACCAAACTTTGCAATAGATTCCTTAAGCTATAGTTGACCACTTCGATTTATCCATCCTTCTTAGGGTAACAAACACTATTGGGATTTAGCCAAGTATCAAGCTTTTCCTATAAAATCTTCTAGAAAACAATTATAAACTTCGTTTCCCTATTTGAGGTAATAGATATATGAACTTTATGGAAGCAAATTATCTTTTTAAAGTAAATATGGGTAATCTAGGAAGAATCTATGGTCTTCCGACATTCAATGATGTGGAACATCTTTGAAAGCTTCATAACCCAGTGGGTATGAGGTAAATCCAATACAAAATCCATACTAACATCCAACCAAGGAGCATCTAGAATAGGTAGTGGTTATACAAACCAACATAAGTCAAGGAGCCTTTGGATTGTTGACAAATTAATAACACATCTTCTTATAAATGAAAAGTTACATTAAAGTTTTACCCAAATGACTCTTCATTTGACAAATAAAAGTTTAAACTAGTAGAAATTTGATAAACTAGGGCCAGGGCCTTGTCATGCCTAAAGTTACCTTTGTAGTTCAACTCATGGATGATATATTCTAAAAAAGAATAATCTATGACACATAACTACACAACAAAAAACAAGTAACCATTCAAAAGCACAAAATTACCTCACTTACCTCTTTCCACCCGCTCAACATGAATATGTTTAAATGAATACTCACATAGGTAATGCTCTTGAAAAGTGTAAAGTCTCATCACCTATACATATATAATGTTGAATAAGGCAACTCACCCACTAAGTGCATCAGCCACCTAAGTGCATCAGCCACCTTGTTAAGATTACCTTATTTCTACCTTAAAGAAATATTGAACTCCTGCATAAAAGATATCCATTTAGTTGACGAATTAATTTATGCTACCCATTAATATACTTCAAAGATTTATAATAAGTGATGAGTATGAACTCCTTTTGAACAAGATAATTTTGTTAATGCTTGAACAATGACATAGAACTTTAGATCATATGTGGAGTAACAACTTCTCATATAAAAAAACGATTGGTCTCTTTGCCTAGTAAGAACACCCTCAATGCCCAATCGTGATGCATCTCAGTTACCTCAAACTACTTATCAAAATTAGAGTGTCATCACACAAGACTCAATTATCTTCTAATTCACTAACTAAATATTAATTTTTGCTTCTTCAATCCACTAGAATTTATGCCTTTTTAGGTACTTATAGTAATATACACAATTAAGAAATTGAAAATTCTAATGAACTATTTATAGAAGGATGTAAGTTTATAAACACTTTGGACATTATTGCGAACGTCCTCCCGAAGCGGGATCTAAATGGTGATGTGGAGGAAATAATAAGAAATTCTTATTTCTTATTAGTAGAAATAGGAAGGATTCGCCGCCTAATATTATCGTTACTAGGAATCTTAACTAGTTTCAGAGTCTTGATAAATGTACTAATTATGTATAGGGAGGACGTTTCACCCATAGTACAACTTATCTAAGGTAAACTGTGTTGTTTGTTTGTCTGATATAAACTAAGGTATTTGTTCTGCATTCTAATGATTGGTAATCTCCATTGAAATTACTAAATCTCTATGCAACATCTCCTTACATGATTTTTTTATGATCATAAATCATTTTTTATTTTTTATAAAATAATGTTCTCTACTTAAACTTGTTGAAATCTCATTTTCCTTGTAGAAAAAACTCTCAAGTAAACAAAAGTCAAAGGTAACATTTTTCATACAAATAAAGGTGATGTTTATCTAGTAAGTATTTTCTTCTCTGTGTTTGTCGATTAAAGTCTAAGCATGACTGTTTAAAAGACTTGATAATATCAAAAAAATATTTCCTAACCATTTATGCCATCTTAAATGGTTGGAATTTTTTTCCTAATGCTAATACCAACCCTAATCTTTCTAGTCTCGCCCTAGCACACCTTTCAATGCATGTTTAGAGTTCCCATAACCTATGCATATAATTTTTTAATGTGCTCATTTTTTTCTACACACGTATAATATTTTTTTTTATATAACAACACCATTTCCTTCACTAATGATATTGTCCTTCATTAACATTTTCCCCAATAGCACACTCTTTTTTTTCTACACACGTATAATATTTTTTTATATATAACAACACCATTTCCTTCACTAATGATATTGTCCTTCATTAACATTTTCACTAATAGCACGCTTAGCATGACACAATAACCAACATAGTCACCATATCTATACAATGGTATCTCATCAATTTTTCCATAAATAATACATTTCATTCATTAACAAAATCCAAGACTTGTGTGCATAAATACACCTAGTCACTAGTAATCCAGAGAATATTATGCCACATAAAAATAGCTATAGAAAACCAAGCCATCAACGAGCAATGAAAAGGGTGCATGCCACACAATTCTAACCACATATCTAGAGTATTATGCCATAACCAAGCCAAGCCAGGCTATACATTCTCTAGCCATTATATCCAAATATATATATAAGTTCATTTTATTTTTCTTTTCTTATACATATTTTATATTTCTATATTTATTAATTTTAGCATTAAAGTGTTTTTTGTTTCTACTGAGAGTTGGTTTTACAAGAACAACTCAAGTTAAACAAAAGTCTACATTCAAGTCATTAGTAAACTAGTCCAAACAACCATGAAAACCTAATATTCAATCTAAAGTGTTTTAATGATTTCATCATTATTATCATCATCCACTGAAATTATTGTTTTAATAACAAAGAAGATGGAGTTGTAACTTGAACCCAAGTACACTGCATTTCGCTCTTATACATTCCGACATCTTTGAAAAGAAGATGATACAAAAAAAGTAAATATTAGGGTATGTTTGGGATTGTGGTAGCGATAACGGTTCAAAGTGTTTTTTGTTTAGAAATACATCAAAATAAAGTTTTTTTATTTTTAATTTTTTTTTATATTAGCACATCAAAATGATTTGAAAACATAGAAAAAATTTATTTTAAAGAAAGATTCTTTAAAAAAAATAATTAAAAAAATGTGACTTGCACTGTATTTTCAAATAGATGTAGATAAGATTGAAACTTTTCTCTCGATGATTATATAAAAAAAAAGATTGAAACTTTTTAAAAATTATAGAGATAATGTAAGGAAATGTAAAACTACGAGGAGGGAGGTGAAATATTAATGAATTTATAGGGGTATAATTGTACTTTACTTAACTGGAATGGTCCCAAAAATCGAATTCATGTAAGTATCTTAGCAGAATAGCAGTTGACCATCACTTGAGCACCTATAAATATTCAAGGCCTTTAGGTTATTCATTATTAGTATGTCAAGAAATACACAGTGAATATGTTAACTCATGCATGGTATATTTGGTATAATGATTAATGCATCATAATTAATTGTATAATGTAATAAAAATACAACATAATAATATAGGTTGATGCATTATATTCTAATGTTCGGTTACAGATATTTGAGTGATGGAATGAAGGCTTTTTATAATCTTTATTTTATAATAATATAGGTTGATGCATTATATTCTATAGTATATATTTATTTACAAAGTGATCCTTATTTGAAAACTCTTCTATTCATTATATTTTGTAAGAATTAAGTTTAGTTTCTATGATGAAAAAAATTATAATTAGATCCCTCCATGATTACTTTTAATCATGTAATAGATGATCATACAACTCTCACATAATTGGATTGATTTTGATACACATTCTTTCTTTGATGCATCACCTCTTTTTCCCAGAAAATAGACAAAGACGACCAAAGGGAGAGAACATGGTAAGAGCAATGTCAAGGTCACAAAGGGCGGAAAGCTCTCATGCCTTCTTAATGAGTCCATTCCTTCGTTTTGAAAATGTAACCTGTCGATCTGTATTGCTTTCTATTCTCTTTATCTCCAGTTTAACCCGACCCATTTCTTGATCTGTCACCTAGAATTGCAAAGATTTACTGGTGGATTTGGTTCAGTTGTTAGAATCAAGACTTGCTTTTGTTGCCATTAGATATATTCAACCTCTAAATGTTCTACTTTACACTGATCACCAGCAATTTTGAAAGACTGAGAAAGATGTATAAGAGATAGCCTTAAAAACATGAGGTAGAAGAGTACATGTCCTCCATGTACGTTCCATTTCGGGTCTGTGTTTCCAAGTTACAACACCAAATTAGGCTAGGTTATGGCTTAATCTGTTTCTTGTTTGATTTGTGTTCCCTTCCCCATGAGAGCAGAAAAGTTAATCATCTGATATATACTTCCTTTTTGCATAAGTGCGGCATGAACATACCAGAACAAATTATTCAAGATTCAGTGAACTATCCACTGAAACAATACATACATACATATATATATGAACTGCGTACTTGGGGATTGGGATTTTTGGACATTTTCAAACAAAGATCTTGTAGTAAACTGATAGCTAGTTACAGCTAAACTTCAATCACGGCGCTGGCACACATCTACAGTTTTCTGCTCCATGTTATTAATGTTGTTGCAGCCAGCATATGACCTTGTGCTGTTAGCTTTTGTTTTGTTTGAATTGACACGCCTGCTTTCCGGATGCCAAAATCTGCAACTCACATACTTCGGGCTATCTTTTGCTGGTGCATCAATCTGTGTAGCGCCAGAGGTTTTAGGCCTTCGCTATATCATCAATCAATCAGAGAGTCTTGGTCCATATGATCGGGTCATATAGTTCTGTCACTACGCAAGCTTAAACGATTTAACATTAGGGCATGCATAGATGTCTCGTATGTTTTTTGTTTTGTATTTTAAAAATATTTTTAAAAAAATTAAAAAAATTTTAATTTTTTTAATTTTAAAAATATTTCTTAATATATTTTCAAATAATTTTTTCTCAGCCCACCAGGTAAATGGGCGATGTATCTGCAAGTATGGATTGAACAACATTTATGAAGAAGGATCGAAGCCCCATAGGAAGGCCCATACAGAGATCATTTCATGCCACATGCAATCATTCTTTCTCTTTATTTTTTTTTTTATCGGAGAATATGCTACATGTTCCTGATGATCAAACGTGTGGATAACTACGAGCATCTAAATCATTCGGTGAAAGCAATCCAAAAACATTGACATTTGACAAAAGTAAGGGGTCAAAGATGTGTTTGACCTTCTTTGGTAGAAATTTCAAGTGGTCGGTTCAGAAATTCATTTTATTTCTTGTATGGAAGTTGCCTTGTATCGTAGAAAAGTTGGCTTACCACATCGACAATGATTACAATATTCGCAACCTCCCAAACTTCATCTTCTCTCCCATTAATCTTGCATTCTTGCTGCCGAAGCCAGCCCCGAGACCAATCAATCTCCGCATCAAGAAATAGTTATCATCTAAAGAATTTTGGATGGAGTAAATTAAATCCTCCTTTGCATTTATTTTGTTAAATTAATATAAAAATTTCAAAGTTTATTCTCATGACAAATCTTAAAATATTCAGGACAACCAAATAATTAAGTTTACCTTGATCACTAAGACTCCCACCACACGCCACCAACTTGCAAATTTAATATGCATCAAATATTAATTAATATTGTCGGTGAAATTTAGTAATTTAAGATAAGATATAGAGAGATCCGGTGAAAATGGTCATGAAGATTGAGAGTGATAGACCATGTCAAACGGTGGTCGGACGGGAAATCCGTTTCTGTCGTGGAGGAGCAAATAAATAGTTAGTTTTTTAAATATGAAAGCTGAGAAACAAATGCTAATTTAACAGATCTCGTATAGCAGAAGCTATTTAAATATTTTTATTTAATTATATTAATAATTTTTTTTATTAAAAAAGGTCATAGTTTAAATTCTATTGAAAGAAAATAATTTATTATTTAAATCTTTTTTTTTCATATTAATCTATTTTTTATCAACAAAAAAATATAGTATTTATTTCAATAATGTATTTCATTGAATAAAAATTAAAGGTGATTATAATAAACACTATCAAAAATTTGGCAAATACAAACAAAAATACCGATGTAATTTTTTCGTCCGTAGACTGCGATGAATTTTACAGACCGACTTTTTTATCGTTATATCCCTTAGTAAACACTGATAGAAATATTTTGTCGGTATATACTGAGGGAATTGAAGTTGGAAAAGAAGGAATAAAAAAAATCAGAAAAATACAATAACATGTAACTTTACCAACGGAATTAACTCGACAGTAAAGTTCATTCGTAAATATACCAACAAAAATAATTCCTCGATATATATCGATGGAATTACAAACGATATTACAGTGAGATTTAAAAAGAAAAATTATACGGTGATGTGACACTTTTTATCGATAGAATGACTGATGGAATGACCGACGGAATAATCGTTTGGTGATGTGACACTTTTTTTCAATTTTTTTGTTCAATTTCAATTAAATGTATAAGATTAATTTTAATTATTATTTTGAAATTTTGTTAATTTAGATTAAATTTTTGTAAATTTAGGATTAAGTATATTACCACTTAGAAAATGAGAATTTTCACGAAAGTGAATTATTCTAATTTGTTGGAAGAAATTGAATAAAATCAACTGGTTTGCGACTTATATGTTGTGTATTTTAAGTTTAAAGATTTTGGGCAGCCTCCTGTATAAAGCAGGTGCTACTTATTTTTTTAAAATAAAAATCTTTTAATTTCTTTCCTATTAATTTATGTAGATGCTTAGGAGAAAGTCTATTACAGATCGTGAGGGCAGGATCACTACTATATCTTCTAGGAGTGATGCTGATGACCACGAGTCATGAGGTGCCGACCAAGAACAGGCACCTGAGGCATAAGCATTGACTCACGACACGGGGTCATCAAGTGCGATGCCACAACGTCTAGGGTGATCCCTTCATAACAGGATCCATTTACCCGCAAGTGCAAGACCCATTAGAAGGAGGACCTTCCAATATATGTTTGAGTTATTTTCACAATGACATATTTTATAATTTATTTTAAAATAATTTTATTTAACTAATGCAATTTCAAGTCTATAAACATTCAGGCAGCAAGAACAATAACATCAAACTTTGAATCGTCAATGGAAATTTCACTGTTTCAATTGAGCCAAGTTTCCAAACATTTTGAATGTAAACCGTAGGTCGATGCATGATTTTCAAGGTTTAAGGTTAGTATTAACTTAAATATTTTTTTTATTATGTTAATTTAGTTAGTTTATTGAAATTACTAAAATTTTCTTTTTATAAATTTTTACTGCAATGGAAAATTTTAATGAGAGATAATTGATGATAATGTTGCGAGGAAAGTTTGGGAGAATCACATTGCAACTGGGTAAGATAAAAATCAGAATAATTGTTTTTATTCCAAATATTAAAATTCTATTTTTCATTTACTAAAAAATAATTTATTGGTAACATATAAGTTGCATAATTTTTTGTATGAGGTGAAAAAAAAAGCAAAACAATATGCTAGAGAAAGCGAGCTTCCAGCCTGGAATGACGTTGGCGGTTTGGTAAAATTTCAAATTGCCATATACCTCGAAGGCTGTATGGGCAAACTACATTCAACACGTGACATTCGCATGTTTCACGTGACGGTCGTAGTCTAGTGCGAAGAATTGGCATCGGTGTGTTCACAGTTCCATTACCACGCACACCGACAGTTACGTTATGTTGTTTCACATGCGAAACAGATGGTAAGTTTTTTTGTATTACTTTATTTTTTTTAATTTGTTATTTTTATAAGTATATTTAACTGACAATATTTTTATCTTGTAGGCTATGGTTCTTGGATGCGAGTCAAGCCCGATGGAGTTTTTTTGTTAAAACACATATGTGGAGTGATGATTGCTAAAAAATGGTGCATCAGTTTGTGGATAGCTGAGCTCGACTCTTTCTGGTTTGTTGGTTTTCAACCATTTTTTTTAAGCTATAATTTTCTTTAATTTGATGAATTTATTTTTTCTTTCCAAGATAAATATAATAGTCGCTTGAAAGAGAGATACAAAGACAATTCTTCAACTCATTCAGATCTTAATTCGGATATGAGGTCATAGGCATTATCATTCGGTGGGCCCAATAAAAATTAGGTGTACAGACTCTCTAACAGTAATGTCGAGAGCTTATGGATGACTATTAGTGTTTTGATCGTTAGATCTCATAATCGGTTCCAAGCACTCAAACTTTCGAGTTTGTAACGATGTTAGACAAATGAGTACAGGATCGAACGGGTCATCTTAATGAAAAATATGAACGACTAACTGTGGATTATGAAGAACTCCACCAAGTAGTAATGAAGATGAGATCACACATTAATGGTCCATGTGCTCGTCCTTATTGGCCCTACAGTCCTAATGATAACCAGCCTCCTCCTTTTCCTTCAGCGCCGCCTTTGTTTTAGATATACTGTATTTGAATGTATAAATGTTTAAATTTATAATAAATATTTAATTTTTATATTATTTTAATTTCTTTTTATATATTTGATTTTAATTTATTTTTAATATTTTGCTAATTCTGTTTAATACTTTTTAAAAAATATTTTAAAATATTATTGACGAGGTTACCGACGAACCACATCTATCAGTATATTTTAGAGAGTTGAAAAAGAATTACTGCAAATATCACTGCTGCTATTAACTCGATGACATAATTACAGATAGTATTCTATTGATGATGTCATATTTACAAACATATATATTGTCAGATAAATAAAAGCACCCAATAGAATTGCATACGGTATTCTGTCGGTTATATGGCAAACTTCCTGAGAGAAATACAGAAGGAATGAAGTGGATAAATTTTTTTTGCATGTTTTATCCGTCTGTAAATCCATTAGTAAATTTATTACTAATAGACCTGAAATTATTGACAAGAGTTTTTCTGATGGACTATTTTTGTCTACGAGCTCGTTGATAAAATACTTACCGATGGACTATGAGTATAAATATTGACAGAGATTTCCATCAATAAAACTGTTAAATTTAATAGTGAAATATCCAAAAATCTTTGAACAAATTGAAATTAGAATGATAAAGGCATCTCTCTAATTAAAATCTCTTTATTCTATTAATGTGAATATCTTTAGTAATTTGTTTATTAAAATATTTATTTTTCAAACAAAAAATATTTAGAACTATAAAAGAAAATCTTAATGACAAAAATAACATTTTTTATTATTATACCACGAATTTTCTTAAAAAATATAAGAATTATACATTATAACTTTTTTTTTGTCTATTTTATATGTAATCATCATGTGGTACTAAAACAAATGTACACAAAAAGAAAAAAATTGAAAAATATCTTGTTGAATTTATAAATACTATATGTCAACCAGTACTCTAACATCTTGTTTTATTTATATGGTATCAAAAAAAAAATCAAGGAAATTTGTACATATTACCTTACTGATCAAATTAACGAAATAATTAGCAATATTTTGCAGATAATGAAACTATATCTAAGATGATTTGAATGCTTATGGGTGGTACCAACTACTTAATCTTAGTAGATTCTTTTTGTTCTTCGGGGATGTTTGGCAATGTAGTAGCGGTTGCTTTTCAAATAATTTTTTGTATCAAAATACATGCCAATAATTTTTTTTATTTTTTAAAAATTATTTTTGACATCAACACATCAAAACGATTCAAAAAATACAAACTATATTAAATTTTAACAAAAAAAATTTAAATCTTTTAAAAACATAGTTTACATCGCGTTACCAAACATATTTATACACAAGGTTTTTTGCTCCAAATTAAAACCTATAATCTATAGAAAATCTACAGCCTCTAATTTATAAGTATACCTCCTCCCATTCACAGCTAGCCAACAAAATATCTTTTTAGCCACTTAAAATTAATTACATTTGCTTTAACTTTAGACGTGGCAAAATCAAATTGGACGATAGTACATGAACTTATTCAATTTTTGCATGTACAATTTTAAAAAAGGGCATAGAATAACCCCTCTCTCTCTCTCTTTTATTATATAATATTTTTACATAAAATTTTAAAATATAATTTATATTATTTTTTAATATATTTTTTTCAATAAAAATCTTTTAAATTTAAAACTTGTATAGATTTATTTTATTTTATATTTAATTTTTATCAAATAAATAAAAATAATAAGATTTCAACTAATGATTACTTGATCATCAATATTCTGATACTATATTAATGAATTATCTTAACTCAATAAATTAAATTATTAAATAAAATTTTAAAATATAATTTATATTATTTTTTAATTCAAATTAAAAATTCGTACTGTTTACAAGCTAATTGTCTGTTTCCCTCAATTATCGTGATTTTTTTCCCTTTTTCATAAAGATTTGGTGATTAGTTTTTGTCAAAAAGAGAGTTTACATTAATATATTATTTATAATCTTTCATCGTGTTGATTTGATAGTATGCATGACTCATTTCTCTATTAAAATATGACATTTTAAACTCATTTGTATACACAAATGCGCTGCACTAGTTTCCAAAAAATAAATAATTTAAATTTAAGAAACTTAGAATTTTATTTATTATCCTATCATTAAAACTTGAAAATATCTAACGTTGTTTGTAAGATCAATTGGTGGTGTAATCAACTAAAATCACACACAAAAAAAAAAAAAAAACACCATTAATTATTGACGTAGCTGTCGCATAACTACCCACAATATTGGTCCCTTCTAAACCTCCACGTATCTACCACAAACAGTCGAAAATAAAATTTTAAAAAAGTTTAGGGAACCAGATTATATATCAACACTACACTGATTAATTTAGCCTCAAACTTTACATTTTATGTAAGTCTACATGATGGAACAGGCATTGGGGTTCTCATCACTAAACATGTTGGTGTAGTTGTCGTCCATGGTGGTCTCGCTGATGGTGGCGGTGACCGGAACGGCTCTGACATGATTAGCAGGTGCTTTCTTGTCATAAGCCTGTGAAACATAGGGGTTTGCCACTAAAGTGTATGGCACATAAGGCCACATCTCCACCTTCTTCTTTGTCGATTGAGCTGCCTTCAACACTTTCTTTGGCTCTGCGTAACCAGTCACAGTCACCTTTTGTTGCTTCATGTCGACGTCCACAGATTTAACACCTAGAAGACAGACATAATTTAGTTAGAAGCTTCGTTTGATCCCAAGAAAAGAAAGCAGAACAAACAAGAAGTATAGCAAGAGCAGAATCTATGCACAGATAAGTACCTTTAACTCCGGAGAGGACACTCTTGATCTTACGTTCACAGCCCTCGCAGTCCATCCTGACTTTGAGTGCTACAGTTTGCATTTGCTTCCTTTTCTTGCCCTTCTTGACATTGCTTAGTAAATCAGAGAAGTACTCCAAAGTTCCTGCAACTCCCATTTTGTGTTTCCTTTACACACTCGAAAATGTTTAATTGTTTATCTTAATTATAGGAGAGTCTGTGCTGTTAATTATATATATTTAGTATGAGTTAATTGAAATTACAAGGATTCAAAATAAGGCCTTACGGCTTGGTTTCAAAGGAGAGAGAGACTAGCGCTCTTAACTTGTTCTTCTTTCAAATGCGTGTCAAAAGAATGCAAGAGACAGAAAAACAAAGTGTAGATAAAGGATGGCAGGTGACCAGAGGATACTCTAGCCCTATTATATATATAGTAACCAAACTCCAAGTCTAAAATATAAAAAAAAAGAAAAGAAAAAAAGATCAAGAGTAAATCTATACAACATATATAACAAATAAACACGATTAATTTGTCTCCAAACTCCAAATCTTTGCAAGGACTTGCTTGGTCCAGAGTTCATTTCTTCGGGTACACGAAAGATAAAGCAACAGTAACGTCTGCGGGCATCGCTTGATAAAAAGTAGCAGTTAAAAGTTGATCCTGTATATTATTCAAGATTCAAGACTTTGTATACGGATGCATTTAATAAGGGGGGGATATAAAGTTGCATGCCACGGTTCATGTGATCCAATTGCCACATGTCCAGGTCCGAATCAAATGGCTGAGTAGGATTCCACGTGGTGGCGAAAATACGAAAATAAAGGAGGATAGGGCAGCTTATAAGTTGAGCCTGTTTGAAAGGAGTATTGTTTACTAGTGATTGTCCGCTAGTGATTTGCTTGGTTGAATGGAGAATTGATGAATTGGGCGGTGGGACTGTTGAAAAAAGAGGGAGAGAAGAGAATAAACAAAGCCTAAAATGAGAGTGGCTTCTTGACAAATGGCACGTGGCTAAAAAGTTTCCCCATTTCACTTCATGACTCTACTTCCATGAAAATGAAGTTTTTCTCCTTTAGGTTGGGTTTTGATAAAGAAAGTTATGCAGTTATCCTTTTTCTTCCTAACAGAAGATAGGGTTAGCTAGTTAAATGGCAATTATTTTGCTTTGATTAACATCTTTATTGTTGTCAATTTCAAATCATTCAAATGAAATCAAGTAACGGGATAGTTAACAAGGGTTTGATTTCTACTGACTAAAAGCAATAACAAATGAAGGGACACGAGCTGGCAGAGGATCTTCAAGCACTCGTCGGTTTCAGTAGAACCCTCTGGACAAAATTTTATTGAGCTAAAACATATTTCATCAAGTTTCAGTATAATGGGACATAGAAATTAATCACAGACCCAGAATGATGTATCAATGTCATTTTACTGTGCTGCCTGACAGATTTCAGTAACTAAGAAGTCGGGTCGTGATCATCGAAGCCCAAAGTCTTGTTAACATTAATTAATCACAACACTATGCAACCATTTCTTATGGAGTGTATACAAGGATGAGCATTATAGTATACCTCTTGTTATCAGGAATCATGGGATTGTTAACATTTATGTATAGACGAAAAATTAACGTAGGAGAACATGGGAACGTTACTGTGAAGAGGCTTTCGCTGGGCTGACCAGTCCCGACAGCTTCCGTCTCCTCGGACACATGCCACCACAGTAGAATATAGCAACCAGAATTATCTATTTGCATCAAATACAATTATACATGACAAGGTCCAGTGGCATACACGTGCCATGCCACCCATTTGATCGTATTGACCATCACTCTGGCTAAATTCAGGTGTACTTTTGCTTATATTGGAAATGAATAAAAAAAATTATGTCTATTTTATATTGAAAAGAAACATTTTCTTACGTGTTTTTAATGTGAATTTTTATTGTGTAGTAAATTAAATATAAGCTATGGTTGAAGAACTTTTCTAGTAGGTTTTTTAATGCTATTATATGGATATTTATATTATAAAATGTATAGCATGTATATATATATATGTATAGGAATTAATGTAAGATTATTCTAATGTTATGATTTCTACAGTTATTGTCGTGTACTACCACATATATATGAATAAGAAAAATTAGCTAAAACACAATCTAAGACATTTTATTATTCTCAACCAGAGCCTTAAATAAACTAAAACAATTTTTATCCCCACTACAATGGACTCCTCATCTCAGCCGCCTGCTACCTCTCCCTCTACAGCATCGGCAGTGCCACCTTCTTATCGCAGCACCACTATCTTCCTCTGTCTTTGTTCTGCCATGGCCACAACCCATAGATGGTGGTCACGCCTTCTTCAACCCCAACAATACTCCTCTATTACAACCCTCTTCTGATGCAGTTTCTACCACTGCTATTGTCTCCCTCTCCCACACTCACCAAGCCATCACTTTCAAGTTAACAAACACCAATTATCTATATTAAAAAATGCAGATGAAGCCGTATTTCCTAGGCCAAGGAGTTTTCGGCTTTGATGATGGCTCCAACTCTTGTCCTTCTCTATATGTTCTTGCTGCTGATGGTACCTCTTTTCGGGTAAATCAGTTAGTTCTTCATTGGAAACAACAAGACCAAATCATTTTGAGTGCTCTGTTTTCTTCGTTATCCATGGGAGTTCTTCATCTTGTTATTGACTGCCAAACTTCATATTTTGTCTGGCGCACACTTGAGCAAGCTCTAGCTTCCACGTCTAATTCTCGTATTATGCAACCTCATGGCTCCCTTCAAGATTTTCGACAAGGTGACGAGTCGGTAACTCAATTTATGCAAAAAGCTAAGGCCTTATTTGATGAGTTAGTCGCTGCTGACCGACCTTTTTCTTTAACGGATTTCAACTTATATGTGTTTCGTGGCCTTCGAGGAGAGTTTAAGGACTTAGTAATAAGCCTTGTGACCAAGACAGAACCTCTCCTGTATGCAGATCTTCATAGTCATCTTCTAAGCAAATCATCATATCTATACTAAGCAATAGGGGTTGTTTCCATAGAGGTTGGCATCCTAACTAGTTTAGCAACCGAGCAAACAGATCTGCAGTGTCTAGACCAGATTTTCACAGCTTCCACAACTCCTCCACCAGTGACAAGAGACAAGGTAATTGGCAGCGCAGCAGGGGGTAGAATCCACGCTGCTAATTGTGTCAAACATTCAACCATACGGCTCTTCGCTACCCTTAGCTTTAGTACCAGAGGTATGGACAGTAGCCTAGTGCAAATCTGGCACTGCGTAATATCTCCTCAACTAGTATTGTCGATTGGTTTCAGAACACCGGTGCCAATCAACACGTTACACCTGATCTTGCAACCTTGGCTGCTTCAGAACCATATCTTGGTAATGAAAATTTGCATGTTGATGATGATAAGGGACTTCTCATATCTGATATCGATCATACTAAAATATATACGCCACACTGTTTTTTCACTTTGTCTAATATTCTTCATGTTCCTACAATTACAAAACGTTTGCTTTCTGTTTAGAAATTTTGTCTCGATAACAATGTTTATTTTGAATTTCACTCATTTGTGTTTTATGTCAAGGATCTCAACATTAATGAAGTACTCCTCTCAGGTTAGAGTAAAGATGGTCTCTATGCTTTGTCCAGGTCTTCCGTCACATCAGTTCCTCAAGCCTATTGGTCTCCATGCATTTCTGCTTTTACTGATTTATGGCATCGTCGACTAGGTCATCTTATCTTTCGTATTTTTCAATTGTTAGTCTCGAAAAATAAGATTATTTATAATAACAAACATAATTTTCAATGGAAAAATTGTCTATTAGAAAAATCATCACGTTTGTCTTTAGGACCTATGGGTCACAAAACTTCTGCTCGACTTGAATTAATTTGTAGTGATGTATGGGATCTTTCTCCCTTTTTTTCTTTGGATGATCATCATTATTTTGTTATCTTTGTTGATGCGTATATAAAATATTAATTAACATTTAAAACATAAATTCAACAATAACAATTATAGCAATACAAAAAATAATATCCTAAATTAAGATAAACTAATTAAATGTAATTCTATATATATAAATTAATATTTTTAACATAAATTCAACAATAACAATTATAGCAAACAAACAATAATATCCTAAATTAAGATAAACTAATTAAATGTAATTCTATATATATAAATTAACATTTAAAACATAAATTCAGCAATAACAATTATAGCAATACAAACAATAATATCCTAAATTAAAATAAACTAATTAAATGTAATTATATATATATAAATTAATATTTTTAACATAAATTCAACAATAACAATTATAGCAAACAAACAATACACAAAACTAAAAAACACTATATCAATTCAAAATAAATTTGGGAATAAAAAATGCTTACCTTAATAGTGTGTTGAATTTAAGATTTTATCTACAAACAATACACAAAACAAAGAACACAAAAAAAAATCATAATTAAAATAAAAAAATACAAAGATAAAGAAAAAAGAATACATACCTTTTAAAACTACCACCAAATAGGGGTAGATCTCTTCAAAAAGCCAAATGCAACCGGAGAGGAGAAGAGAAATGGAGAAGAAGAGAAACTAAGCCGACAGAAAAAAATGAATCAAATGGGGGGATGGGGGTGTTTTATATGGCAATTTTTCCGACGGTATTATCGACGGAAATTAATTGTTGTCGGTGGCATTAATTTCCGTCGGTAATTAATTGAAATGCGCACAAAAAAAGTTTGAAAATCTTGCCAGACTTTTTGATCCGTCGGAAAATCTATCGGTATTGGTGCAGACGGACATGTGTCAGACATGCGTGGGCTTCAGGATGTGTGTAAATCCGTCGATGATTCCGTTGGTGTTGGACGTCGGTAAAGTCGTCGGTGTACCATCGGTGATGGTGGCACAATCCTGTAATTTTTTTGCAACTCTCTGTGAAATACCGTCGGGTTCTTGTTCGTTGGTAAATCCGTCGGTGAACGTGGCACAATCCTGTAATTTTTTTGCAACTCTCTGTGAAATACCGACGGGTTCTAGTCCGTCGGTAACGCCGTCGTTGAAAATGGCACAATCTCGTAATTTTTTTGCAACTCTCTGTGAAATACTGACGGGTTATAGTCCGTCGGTATTCCTGTTGGTGAAACCGTAAATTTTTATTTTTATGTAACCCTGTCACAAAATCTTGAATTACAATCTTACAGCTTTATAACAAGGGCTGACCATTAAAGAAGAATAAATATTTCATGTTTCAAATTATTACATTATAAAATAAGGCTTTATAACATATTTAGTTAGTCGGAATTTTCATCTTCGTCCTTTATTGAATTGTTATCATCAGCTTCATCGTACTTTTCAATTTCGTTATCATCTTCTTCAATAACATTCTTTTTTCCACTAGTAGAGCTCAGAACAACATTCAACTCCTCTGTGTCAACATCAACAAGACAATCGTTGAAAACATGAAAATTCAAATTTTCTTCTAAGTCAATCGACGGAGCAACTCGGTATGGTTCAACCAACTCACTAGCTTGAAAGACTTCATCTATCACACTTGTGTCTTCGTTCTCATCTTAAACAACCTCGACATGACCCTTGGGTTTTGTTTTTAAAATGGATAACCAATCAACTTTTGATTGGTCCTTTTTAAAGGAAGGGGTGTATGTGTAATAAACTAGTTGGCATTGCTTTGTGAAAACAAAGACGTCGTTTACGTTGCGGTGTCTAGCTTTTGAGTTGATTTCAAAAAAACCATAGTGAAGATCTACTCTGATTCCTCTGTCAGTTGTGTCATACCAATAACATTTGAATAAAAACACTCTATTTTGCTCGCTATGATATTGCAGTTCGATGGCCTCTTCCAATCTACCGTAGTAGTCAACTTCAAATTCACTAGAAGTTGATCCCTTAATACAAACACTGTTGTTGTATGTCTTTCTTCCATGCCCGTATTCTTCAGTATGAAAGACATATCCATTGATAAAATACCCGTTATAGCACTTTACTTTTCTTTCAGGGCCCAGACATAGTAAAGATAGTGAAATAGCAGCACTACCTCCCATTTGATAAACCTAGCTTGTAAATTAAATACAACAATAATCAATAAACAGATATTATGTAACATTGACTATAATTAATTACATTGCAAGAGATAATGAGTTTGTGATAGGACTTACATGTATTCTAAACCATGTCGCAAATTGTTCATCTTGTAATTGAAAGATCTGGGATTCGGTCAGCTGTGAGTTATTGGACAATAAGTATCGTCAATGTTGCCTGCAAGGTTGTTCCAAATTATATGAGTGTATGGTATCACAAAACATAAATAGTATACTCTTGACAAAGTTTAAATCGAACATCTACTTACTTAATAAAAGGTCTCAGCTCATCACAGTTAAATAGGACATAATTGTGTGCTTGTCTGAACTCTATTTCAGAAAAATATCTTCCCCTCACGACATTTTTAGGTGTGGGTCGTCCAGGATTGGAGAATATTGATAAGTTCCCACTTGAATGCACTTCACCACCACCATCATGCCGTGGAACACGGTTTATCCTCGTTCTCAAATGAGGTTCCAAATAGTATGAGATAAATGTTGAGATCTCCTCAACAATATACGTTTCACATATTGACGCCTCAACATGCGCCTTGTTCTTAACCTTTTTTTTTTAAGATTGAACAAGTACCTGCATATATATATATATATATATATATAATTATCAATTAAAAACATTAAAATAAAAATATTTAATTCTAAATTACATAGCTCATGTAATATCTAACCTCTCGAATGGATACATCCATCTGTACTGGACCAGTCTTCCAATTTTTACCTCAAACAGTAAATGTACGGGTAGATGCTCCATTGAGTCAAAAAATGATGGAGGGAATATCATCTCAAGTTTGCATATTGTCTCGACGATATTCTTTTCAAGCCTTTCAATGTGATCAACATTCAACTTGCTAGAGCATAGATCTTTGAAGAAATGACCAATCTCTGTTAGTGCATCCCATATCCCCTTTGGCAACAAATCACGAAAAGCTAATGGGATAGTGTTTGCATAAACACATGACAGTCATGACAGTCATGACTCTTCTTTCCATATAATCTGCATTCCTCCATATTAACCAGCCTTGATATGTTCGAGGCATGTCCATCGGGGAAACGCAGACTCTTAAGCCATTTGTAGACTAGTAGTTGTGTGTTTTTCTCTAACATGAAGCTTGCTCTTGGTTTTGCGACCCGTGACCCATCACAAACCAACTTCATATTTTTACGGTTACAGAACAACGCTACATCCAATATAGCCTTGATGTTGTCCTTTGTATTCCCCTTCACATCCATGACGGTGTTGAAAATGTTCTCAAACACATTCTTTTCAATGTGCATGACATCAAGGTTATGGCGGAGAAGATTGGTCTTCCAATAAGAAAGCTCCCAAAATATACTTCGCTTTACCCAATTATAGGTCAAACCAAAACCAGAAAACTTCTACTTACCTGATTGGAGACCAAACACAATTTCACCGTACTTTGACACAACATCAAACAATTCTTCACCGGAAAGACGCGGGGGTGCAACATCATTTTCAACTCTGCCGACAAAGAAATCCTTTCTGTTCTTTCTGTACTTGTGGTTATGTGGCAAGAAATGACGGTGACAGTTAAAAAAATAAGCTTTACCCCCGTTTGTTAACGTGAATGCCTTATTGTTCTCCATATAGTATAGACATGCTAGCTTTCCATGCGTGCTCCAACCAGAAACCATTCTAGAAGCCGGGAAATCATTGATAGTCCACATCAAAGCCGCTCTCATAACAAAATTTTGTTTCCTTGAGATGTCATAAGTTAAAGCTCTAGAAGACCACAATTACATCAACTCATCAATCAACGGACGAAGACAAACATCTATATTTCACCCCAGACTGCTCGGACCTGGTATGACCATAGATAAAAACATGAACTCCGGCCTCATACACATCCCCGGTGGCAAGTTATAAACCATCAGTATGACCGACCAACAAGAATAAGGAGCAGCAAATGACCCGAATGGGTTGAATCCATCTGTACACAACCCAAGACGCACGTTCCTTGATTCAGCTGAAAAGTGAGGATGCATACTGTTAAAGTGTTTCCAAGCTTCACCGTTAGAAGGATGAACCATCACTCCATCAACCGTATGGTGTGATTGGTGCCATGTCATGTGCTCAGCAGTCCTTGGTGACATGAATAACCTCTGCAGTCTAGGTGTGATTGAGAAGTATCTAAGTCTTTTATATGCCATGAGAGTCTTCCCTCTACCAGTTCTGGGTTTGTAACGGGAATGCCCGCATGTCATGCACTCGATCATCTCAGCATTTTCAAGATAGTATAACATGCAGAAGTTAGGGCATATATCAATTTTCTGGTATCCTAAACTGAGGGGTTTCATCATGGACTTGGCAGCATATAAGTTCTCTTTCAGCCTGTTCCCTTCAGGTAAAATGCTTCTCGCCCATTCAATAATCTTGTCATAACATGCCTCACTCAGCCCGTGATCTGACTTGATGGTGAACACCTGTGCTACGACTGATAATTTACTGTGGTTCGTGCAGCCATCCCATAATGGTTCGTCAGAATCTCTCAACAAATCAAAAAACCTTGCTGCATCTGCATTAGGTTCTTCTTCTACGATTGGACATTCCCTGACATTACCTTCACTCATTCTCATTGCATCCATAACCATATTCCTGTAAGGATTACTGTTCTCGTTTCCAACTTCATGCATGTTGCTAGTACTAGAAGTTGACCCAACCACCTGTTCTTCCATGCTCTTATCCGGAACAAATAGTTCTCCGTGAGCATACCAACACAGGTAATCTTCCATGAACCCTTTGGTTAAAAGATGCATCGTTACAACATCTTGATGCAGAAACTTTAAATTTTCACACTTCCTGCATGGACACCTAATACCACCATTAGTAAAATTCCTTGAAATAGATGTTGCGAAATTAATTAAACCCTAGACACCGTTACAATAATCCATCCTCCGCAATCCTTAGGGTGAGTCCCGATACATCCATGAACGATCATCCATGACTTCTATTGAACCTCTATAAAACATAACAAAAATATTGGTTTTCCCCGACATTATCCAACAAACTAAAACAACACTTATGTTAAATATTCATTATCAATTATATATCAACTATCAACGTTCATACATACAAATTTATACATATATAAATTTACAGAAATCACAACTTTGAAATAGAATTGATAACAATTAAACAAGACTCGTTAAACAAGCTATTAATTATTTATTTCATCACAATGACACATTTAATTCGGTGTAATTCGAACAAAATTTCAACAATTTACAAACAAATATAATTTGACAAAATCTAAAACAAACTATAACAACTACAAAATTATACATTCATACTACAAGTTTCTTTGAAAAATAACAATTAAACAAGTACAAACATTAACAAAATACATATACTACAACAATAAAATTCACAATTAAATATTAAAACTAAAAAGGATAGATTTACTTACAAAAAAATGATAAAATCTACAAGAAACGGATATTGTGACCACGTACAAGATATAAGAAATTAATTTGAGTGCTCGTGTTGAGAATAGTGGAGAGTTGGGATGGGTGGTTGGCTGCAGTTTGGGAGGGGAGAGGTGGGATGGGAAAGAAAAAGAAGGAGAAACAGAGGAAGAGAGTATCAGTAGATGAGTGGGTATATAATGGCTTTTACTGAGATAGTTGTACAGTGACAGTACCACGTCACTGTACAACTATCTCAGTTTGAATCCCTCGGTAATTCCGTCGGTAAAATCATTTGACGTCACCATGCCATTGCATATTTCTAGACAAGCTATATACCCTGTTGACGAAACGGTCGGTATATACCGACAGATTTTGAGATGAAATTATGTCCGTCGGTAATTATTACCGATGGAAAAATTCTGTCGGTAATTCCGTTGGTTTTCTCCGGTTTTCTGGTAGTGTTTACCCTTCCATCTCATATGTGCAGATTGCACAAGTCATTGTATGGTTTAAAATAGGCACCGAGGGTATGGTACACTCATTTGAGTAATTTCCTACTCTTCATTGGTTTTCCTGCCTCCAAGGTTGACACCTCCTTGTTTATCTTGTCTGATGGTACTAATATCTTTTATATTCTGGTGTATGTTGATGATATTCTGCTTACAGGTAGCAACTCTGCTATGTTCCATCGCCTAATACAGTTACTGAGCTCTGAATTCAAGCTTCGTGACTTAGGCGCAGTTCACTACTTTCTGGGCATTGAAGTTCAGTCTACAGGTATGGGTTTGATGTTATGCCAGCACAAATATATTCTTGACATCCTTACTCGGGCTGATATGACTTCTTGCAAATCTATTGATACTCCAGTCTCTCATTCGAAAGTTACTATACTGCCGTATAATCCATTCCCTGGTCCTACATGGTTTTGTCAAATAGTAGGTGCTCTTCATTATCTTACCTTTACCTACCCAGATATTTGTTTTACTGTTAATAGAGTTTGTCAGTTTATGCATGCTCCTACAGATTCTCATTGGGCTGCCGTTAAACGTATTCTACACTACCTAAAATGTACGACATCTTATGGTTTCCATATCAATCAAGGTTCCTCCTTTGCTCTACATGGTTTTACGGATGCAGATTGGGCTGTAGTATTGATGATCACAAGTCTACGGGTGGTTACTTTATCTTTTTTGGTCAGATGCCAATTTCATGAAAGTCAGGCAAGTAATGCATAGTTGCTTGCTTCTTTACTGAGGCTGAGTATAAAGCCTTAGTAGATGATATTAATGAGGTCATCTAGCTTCAATATTTGTTAACAAATCTACAAGTTCCCTCCATTTTTGCTCCTATCATTTGATGTGATAACCTTGACGCCACCTATCTCTCAACAAATCCCATCTTCCATGCTCCTACTAAGTATGTTAAGGTGGATTATCACTTTATCTGAGACTGGGTTGCGAAGAAAGATATTAAGATTTGTTTTATCCCCTCTCAGGATCAACTTGCAGATGTCTTCACCAAACCGCTTTCTGTTGCTTCCTATACTGCTTTTCATTACAATCTTCGGGTTGATCCTGCATCCTCGACTTGAGGGAACATATTATAGAATGTATAGCATGTATATATATGTATATGAATTACTATAGGATTATTCCAATGTTGTGATTCCTATAGTTACTGCCGTGTACTGCCACATATATATAATTAGGAAAGGTTGGCTAAGACATAATCTAAGTCATTCTATTATTCTCAACTATTTATAATATGAAAAGATTATACTTGACACTTAATATGTTAGTGAAATTATTTCATTTTTGAATTAATTTCTTTAATTTTCATAATTAATTTGGATATTTATAACTATTAAGATAAAACAGAATAGCAGTTATTTAGTTTAATTTAAAATATAATTGTTTCATTAATAATCATATAGTTTTATTTACAGTCATAATATTAAAAAATATAATATTTCATTATAATGTTTTCTTTGTCTTATCTTCTTATTTTTTTTAGAGGTTTAGAGGATTTAGTTGAATCTTAGAGAAGTTGTTTCTATAAAAAAACAAATAAACACCTTAAAAACAGTATTTTGACTTCTCTAAACCATCCCTTTATTTATTTTCATCTTAGACTATTTATCCAAGAAGCAGTATATATGTGTGCGAAGGAACGCCAAAAATAACATCAGACGAGCATAATTGGTAACAAACCACAGTAAAGCAATAGTGTTGATAGGCATAATGAATGGACATGCAAGCAATTAAAGCACACCCTAGTTCTCTCTGACTCCCCTCATTTTGGTTCGGTTTGGGTAATAGAAAGAATTCCACGTTAACTTTAGAAAAAACCACTTTCCTTGAAGCCCCAAGCTACAGATAACATTAATGTCATGTCACAGACAAGATTCCAAGACTTGAAGGTAAATCAAACATGTTTATTTTTGTCAGATAATCCATGCAAGAATATATTCTCTTTTAGATGGTTAGAATGGCCAGCGAAATGCCAAACCAATTAAGTTACGTGATCAAACACAAAACGACAATGGAATAGGTCTTCTTTTAGGCTTTGGCATGGAATAAGGTGAAAGGGGTCCAAGTGGAAGAATCTTTACTCGTTCAAAAGTTAAACCAGTCCTAAACTGTAAGGAACTCAATTATTGTTCACAGCTGTATACTTTTTGCAGCCATCTTGTTTCGTTTTTCTAGCCATCTAATGGATGTAAAGCCAGCATATACAAAGAAGAGATATAATAACAGCTCAATATGCTATACACTTTTTATTTCTTAGCAAATCCATACCAATATAAATGAAACTAGGTTTATAGGAACAAATCCAAGATGCAACATTTTAAAATAAAATAAAAAAACAAAAAACAAAATCCCAATCTGGGATGATTGCTTCAAATAGGAATTTGTTCTTGACATGCGAGATAATCCATATTATTCTATGGAAGAGTCCTTGTCATATCTTTTGTTGAAACTTTCCTTTAATCGATCAATCACCGCTACTACTGAAACAAATCATCCAATGAATAAGGTTTGCACTATGAAAATCCTCACTAGCTAACTATTATGTTCTAGAATTTTCAAGACACCGGACAATGAAAAATGATTTGACTTGTCTTAATAAAAGGCTGTGTTTTCTGCAGTAAGCGATCCTATTCTTAACCTTTCTCTTTCTTTTTCTCGCACCACCATATTCCAAGAAAGTTAATTAACTTTTTTTTTTTATCAAAATTTCTTGACCAGAGGAACCTTCACTTCATAGTCATAATATAAGCTTTGCCACTTCCTTCGACATTTTAAACTAGGGCATATAACATATAGGGAGAAAGACGAGTACACGCTGAGCTTCTAGTGAGAGTTCCAAGTCTGAAGTCTCATTCTAATCTTAAAAATGATTGACTTCCATGTAAGAATTATGTTTGGATTGGCACCTAATGGTAGCCCTAAATACATGGTCGGTAAGGAGTCAAAATTGCAAAATAAGAGATTTGACAAGCCAATAGTGTACAATTAATTAACATTTATTCCTATTAAAAAGCTCTTATGATAATTTATTCTCAACCCAGAACACTTACTAACCCACCTCAGAGTCCTTTGAACATTTAACAGACTTGTAATATCCTTAAGGACAAATATCAAAGTAGCATCCGTAAGTTGCAAGTAGCTTACCTGAAAAACTTCTTCAATCTCAATAACTAAAAACAAACCACCATTTATTGCTCTGGTTATTAATACAAACAGGCCTTCAACTATCATATTAAAGAGTAGAGAAGATAATGGATCTCCTTATCTCAGACCACGTATAACTGCAAACTTTGACGATGGAGCACTACCAGAAAATTTATAAATACAAATAAAATCACCAATAAAAAAAATTTGTCGGTATTTTAGGGTAATATTTACCGACTGAATTGATTCCATGACCAGATCCATCAGTATTTACCAATAAAAATATTTCATCGATAAATACCAAGGGAATCCCAGTCTGAATAAAAGAAATTTTAAAAAACCAAAAATTATGATGACATGTAATTTTTTATGGATGCTTTTACCGATAGAATTACAAATGAATTCAAATAGCAAAAATCATATAATGTTGTGTCATGTATACCGACAGAATTACCGACGGATATACAAACAGAAACATTTCATCGATGATAGTTAATAAATGACCTAGTTGTTGACCCTCTCCTTCCCTATTTCTCCTTCTTCCCCTGTGTAACTAAACCCCCCCAATCTGCAACTAACAAATAGATCCCTCTTCCCCTTAACATCCCATCTCATCTCAATACTACTCATCATTTCTCAACATTTCCAATCACAGCAACACTTTTATTGTGGATTTTTCATTTTAAGTAAATCTATTATTTTTTTAATTAATTTGAACACAATTTTGAAATGTCAATTTTTTATTGCATATTTTTATAGTATATGTATTTTGTTTGGGTGTTTACTTGTTTTATTATTTTTTCTCAAACAAACTTGTTGTATGGATATATGATTTTGTCCATGTTATGGTTTGTTTTAGATTTTGGAAAATTATATTTGTTTGTAAATTGTTGAAACTTATGTCAATTTACCGACTTATGTGTGTTGTGATGATATAAATAATGGCTTGTTTAACGGATCCGTTGTATATTTTGTCAATTTTATTGCCTAGTTGTAATTTCAGTAAATTAATGTATACAAATTTGTATGTACATAGATAATTGATAATGAATTAAGAGAAGTATGAAAGTAGGTTGATTATTTACTTAACATTGTTAATTAATACATATTGTTGACATCAATATATATATATAAGTTCGATAGAAATCATGGATGATCGTTCATAGATATATCAAGATTCACCCCAAGGATTGTGGAGGATGTATTATTGTAATGGGGTTTAAGGTTTTATTAATTATGCAACATTTATTCCAATAAATATTAGTAGATGTAGTATTTGGTGTTCATGTAAGAGGTGTAAGAATAAAAAGTTTCTCCATCCAAATGTTGTAACAATGCATCTTCTACACAAAGGGTTCATGGAGGAATACTTGTGTTGGTATGCACACAGAGAACCATTTATTCCACACGAGACTATGGTAGAAAGGATGGATGGGTCAACTTCTAGTGCTAGCAACGTGCATGGAATTGAAACTAATAACAATAATCCTTATAGGACTATGGTTATGGATGCGATGAGAATGAATCAGCGCCATGTCAGCTAATGTCCAATCATAGATGAAGAACCTAATGCAAACACGACCAATTTTTTTGATCTTTTGAAAGATTCTAACGAACCATTATGGAATGGCTGCACAAACCACAATAAATTATTGGAAATTGCAAAGGTGTTTACCAATAAGTCAAATTATGGGTTGAGTGAGGCTGGTTATGACAAAATTATCAAATAGGCGATATGCATTTTACCTGAAGGGAACAACTGAAAGAGAACTTTTATACTTCTAAATTCATGATAAAACTCCTTGGTCTTGGATACTAGAAAATTGACATGTATCCAAACTTTTACATGCTTTACTACCTTGAAAATGTTGAGCTGATCGAATGCAGGACATGCGAGCATTCCTGTTGTCGCACTCGACATCGCGGCGACCCACAAATAATCCTCGATTGTGGAAAAAAAACAGATATCTAGCATCTTGTTCTTTTTAGGAAAAAAAGTCTTGTTTGAGGAGTCGCCACCTAGTATTATGGTCACTAGGAACCCTAACTGGTCAACAGAGATTCTATGGCTCGGGATTGGCTACGTAAAAGGAAAGATATTATCACCCCTTAAACATTTTGCTTAAGACAGACTGCATTGCTGGTTTTGTCTTAAATTGCTAAATGTTTATTAGTTTATGCTATGATAATTTGCTTATAATATTCCTGACTCTGGCATCAGTGAATATTCACATAAAAAAATTATTTTTTACACATGCACATATTTTTTTATTTTTCTAGCTAAATAAAATAAAATACAATGAATAAAAATAATATAAATTTAAACCGGTATTTTTTTATTCCTGACTCTGGCGTTAGTGAATAAACCAATAAATTTATATTATTTTTATTTATGCATACACATTTTTTTTTTCTTTTTTTTTTACTTTTCTGCTTTTTATTTTTTATTTTTTTATTTTTTTGGGCTGGGTCCAACTCAGCCCACATGGGCTGGGCTGGACCCAGCCAACCCGGCCCGGTCACTGGCCCAAGCCAGTGACCGGGCAAATTTCACCCGCAAGCGTGCATGATTCACGCACGCTTGCTACAATCACCACTTAATTAAGTCTCTAATGCACAGTGTTGATGAATTATTTTACAGAGCTGGAGACACTTGCCTGGGAGCAGACTGAAGGCGATGGCGTGTTGTTCCTCTCCTTGTTTTTTAAGCTTCTTCCTTTGGTTTTGGAAGCCGACGTCAGAGGCCGATTGTGATGCTGGTGCTTTTGTCTGTGGGTTTCTTATTTCCTTGTCCTCCTCTCTGCCTCTGTTCTCAAAGAAAGAAAGAAACGCTCTGGTTCCTGTTACTCACAATTGCAGAAGATGATGACAGTGTAGAAGGGCTACCCCACCAACATTGCCACTGTCTTCTCTCCTCTGTTTTGTTTTTCTTTAACTCTCCCTTCTCTCCCCAGTTTCTCTTCCTCTTTTCCCCACTGCTTGTTTTCTGGTTTTTTTGTTGTCTACAGGGACGAAAGCAATGGTAAAAGCAATACCCCTCTTTGTGTAGTCTTTGTTTGGCTCGTGCTCTCTCTCGGGTTTTTGCTCTGTGTGCTGTCTTTTTTCTGTTTTTTTGGGTTTTTTTGCTTTGTTTTTTGCTCTGGTTCTGCCCTTTTTTTTTTCCAGTTCGTGGTCTTTTTCTTCCCCCTTTTCAGTCCCTCCTTGTGACCTTTCGTTCTCTGGCTTTTATAGCCAGAGAACAATCCGTTTCTTCCAACCATTGATTGCAGGTGTAATGGTGGCGGTGGGCGTCCGTTGAAGAAGATGAACAGCGCATCCACAGACAGCGCCGTTTTGGTGTTTAATGCTTATTTGCATTTTGGCCCTTTAAGTTTTGAAAGTTTTGTAATCAAGCCCTTGGATAAACTTTAATTGGACCCCTGCATTTCAGCGAATTATACAAAACAGTCCCTGGACTTTATTTTGCAATTTTGACCCCCAATTAACCCCAACTTTGCTAATTAAGTCCCTGATTTCATTAATTTAATTAAATCCAAGTCCAATTAAGTCTCAAAACTTATCAATTCTCCAATTAAAACCTTAATTGGATTAATTAAATTAATTTCAAGCTCAATTAAGTCTCAAAACT